>NW_027130455.1:12622996-13934494 GCF_026122565.2 Emydura macquarii macquarii
CTTTCGGACCACACCAAGGAACCATCTCTACACGCTCGTGCTGCACACCCTTCACTTCCTCGCCCTTGTGTCCCGCCCTGACACCAAATGGTGGGATCTGTGCCTCCTGCGGAGGGCGAGGACCCCCAGTGGGCCAGTCTGTACTCCACCCTGACCTCACGGCCCGCCGGGACATCAGTTGGTGGCTCCTTCATGGAGCCGTGAGGACAGGCGTGACACCAACATTGCGGCATGAGGGAGACCCTGGCACACATTTATCTCAAGTACACCAGCTTGCAGCCCCTCTTCCGGCTCCTCCAGAACCTCCTGCTGAGGTTCTGGCTGCACTTCTCCCTGCACCTGTTCATCTATGCACACCCCATCCATGGCACCACAAAGTCGCGGGACTTCCTTGCCAACCTCCTCCAAGCCTTGGCCAAAATGGCCATCTACAAGATCAGGGAGAGGAGGTTGGCTGTGGGGGCGCTCTGCGACTGTGGGGCCTACTTCCATTTCCTTGTGCACTCACGCTTCTGGGCAGCGTTCCTCTGGGCAGCGTCCGCCGGCTCCTTTGACACCTTCCGGGGGCAGTGGGCGCTGTCTGAGGTTCTCTGTTCGTTGTCCCTTTCTGGTTCCCTTTGTTTAAACCTGTGACCCCCACACTCCTTCCTGGTTTTTTTCATTAATTGTCCCCCATAATTAGTTGTATTCCTAATACTTAATCAGTGACTCCTCCCCTTAGGCTGGGGGAGGGGCCTTTAGCAGTGGGCAGGCGCAAGGTTACAAATAGTACAGGGACCCTTTTCTCATAACAGAAGCAGCAGTTGTTCAGGGTAACCGGACCGAGGCTTGATATCTCAGTTAGTCAGAGGTGTGGGGGAGGGAAAATCCCCTCCCCCGAACATAGTTATGCCAGCAAAACTTCCAATGTGTATGTAGCTATGTTAATGGAAGAGGGTCTCTGTCAACACAGCTTGTTTGGGGAAGTGGTGTGCTATACTAATGCAAAAACTCCTGTTGATGTAGGCTGTGTCTGCACAAGGGGGCTATGGTAGCATAGTCTTTCTAGTGGAGACACAGCCTGGGACCTAATGGGGATGTCTGAAGATGTGAGATCTGCCTAGGCTGTATCAGGGAATGTGGTAGGAAGGGCAGGTCTACATTTAAAACGCTGCATCGGCACAGCTGAACCAATGCAGCTGCACCACTATAGAGCTTAACTGAAGAATCTCCTACATCATCAGGAGAGTTTCTCTCATCCGGATAGTTAACCCACCTCCCGGAGAGATGGCAGCTACATTGACAGCAGCAGCTCTCCCATCAAAATAGTGTTCTCTACACAGGGGGGTTAGGTCTGCATAACTACGGTGCTCAGTGGTGTGGATTTTTCACACCCATGAGAAACATAGTTATACCAATACAGTCTGTAGTGTAGATCTGGCCTGAGACTCTAGACACACATGCATGTAGGCTGTTAAAATCTTTTTCCCCTCTAAAGTTTTGTGCCTACTACTAAACAAAACAATACTTTTGTTTTAAGAAGGCTGTCCAATCACTATACACCACTGGTCTCAGACTCCCAAAGGGAAGAACCGCAGGTGCCCAAACTCAGTCAGATCTGCAGGGTAAGCAAAACTGATACAGTACTGTAGCCCAGGATGTGGTGTAAAAGTGGGGGAACTGCAAAGTTTTTACCTGAAATAGATAAAGGCACAAGGCCTAAGGCAGGTGCACTTGGAGACACCAGACAGGGGAGAGAGTTGCAGTTAACCCTGTTATTTTGAGGCAGAAAACTACCTTACCATTTGAGTTAGTGTTCCAACCTCAAATGTTTCCCATCCCGCAAGTTTAGGCACTGAATTTAAGCTCTCCCAAGAGTTAGGAGCCTCTGGAATCCTACTTTAGTTATCTTCTTAATGTGCCAAAGCCTCAGTTTCAGCTCCTGTGATAAAAAGACCTAAAATATTCTTTTAAAGGAATGTTTCTTGGATTATTAGTTGTTCTATATACATGATTTGACTGAAGAGGGAAATATACCAGCATTCTATGCAAGAGGAAGTATGCAGACTATTACAATGGCAAAAAAATATACATAATTTCTATAGTTTCCTAAGGAAAAAATCTCATCTAAAGTATTCTTCTGAATGAATAGACTACCAGATCATGGTTAGCTTGATAGCATAATAATTGGTGACTGTAGCTTCAGAACAACTTGTGGCAATTTTTCACATATACCTTCACAGAGAGCTTTATTCTTAACTGGCTCTTACGCTAATAAGCAAAAGACTGCTAGAAACAATGTTTTTAAATTACCTGAGTGAATGAGTCTACTGATGATACAGCAGCACTTGCTACAGGAGTCTGCTGAGCCAAATGTTCCAGCAATTCCACGGAGATCCCAATCTGGGCTACAGATGGAGTCTGAGGGATGTTCATTGCTCCAAAGGGGTGTTGGCTGCCTTTCCCTAAAAGAAATAGCAGAAGCAGCAGAAATGTCAGACTCGGCATCAATACAACTACTACATTAAGTTTAAAGTCACCAAGATTTCTTGTGTGTGAGGTTTCATGTTACTTGCCAAGTAGGGGTCTCTCTATGTACAGAATTATGAAAAAGTTGTGTACAGCTCACATACTAAGTGTGTGAAAAAATGCAACAGATAATTTTAAAATATAGAAATATCTTTAATTTTGCTTATAACTGAAGAGCAGAGAGAGAATCCCTAACAGAATCTTTCAGGGAAGAGTTAATCGGTTTTTAAAATCTCCTAAAAAGTAAACTAACCTCCATTGAATCAGCAAGATTCAGAAGCATTTGAACCTCTTGCTATTACTGAATTTTCCATTAGAACAGGAAGTAGGATTTTTTTTTTTTTTTTTTAAAAAGCACAGGAGCATGATTTTAATAGTATTACCCCCATACTTTAATATCCACAGAAGTGTTATAAAAAAATCCTACAGCCAACAAGTATTGATGCATAGTCCTTTGGTCCATTCATTCAAAGAAAAGATATAATAATTTTATGCCATGGATCACACAGCTATTATACAGCATTTATCTTTAGACAGCCCCCATCGTAATCTCTGGATGCTGAATGAATTTTTGAAAAGAATGTAAACGAACAACCACCTCAAACAGCACCTTGAAGCAAATAAAAAGTAAGTGAAAGCTTGTGAGGGTTGATGCACTAAGCAGATAGACAGCTGTTTCTGAAGTTTGAGTGATCTTCAAGGCTATCCCCATGTAGCGTGCAGGGCAGTAATCCAAACTCAGCAACATAAAGCCACCAATGACTGTAGCAAGGTCCACAGAAAAAAGAAATAGTTGCAAAATAAAGAGGCCCTCTTGGTCACAAAACCATAGGATAATCCATTAACTATCAGGCTGAAAAATACTACTAAACAGTAAACCTTTTGTGCCAGCATCGTCCTAGACATCCAGCATCACTTCTGACTCTTCCAAACTGAGTTTTAACAAGTCTAAACCCCAGTCTCAGGGACTCTCCAAAAATTAAGACAATCATCTAGATTCACTGAAATCTGTCACTCCCTCCTGTTCAACATGTATGTGAAACCACAGGGAGAAGGAAAAAAAAAATTGGGGGGCTGCAATACCGTTAGAAATGAAAGATACTCACAGCTCCACGTAAGTTCTAGTGAATGTTGTAGGAGATCACCACCACAACAGAGAAGCAACTGCTCAATACGACCCTCTGGGATCATCTTAGGAGGGGAGAGCAAAGCCATTCAAGAGCTATCCCATAGTCCACAGGCCAGTAAGTGATATCACAAGCTGCTGACTGGTCTAAATGAAAGCTACACTACCACCTAGCTCAATTGCTAAAATCTCAGCCAGTGAAACTAGCACAAGTCTGTGCCCTTTCCCATCTCAAAGAAATCAAGGAAATCTAAAGACTCCATAAGACAGTTAATTCTTCAGCAAAGGCCTAAATCACTACTATGTAGGAAGCATGTACCCTGTCCTTCCTTAAGGAAGCATATCCAAAACTCTTCAACAACACCTATTTCTGAAAAAGTGGGGGGGGGGGGCCTTATGTAGAAACCCAATTAAGAGTCTGTTAATTATCCATGTAGCACTCCAATCTGCAAGGCTGTAGTTGAAGCAAATCTAGTAGTTACATTATCTGCCTTCTCAACGGCACACTAGATCTAGATTTGTTTTGCCAAACAGCAGCTATGAGCTCAAGAAGAGATGGTCCGATTCACAAGAAATATCCTCTTACTTTAACCCAAACTAAACATACCACATAAGTGTCTCAGCACCAAAAAAGGCAGTTATCAGAGCCCTCTCACTACCTCCTGATCATCTAACCAACCCACACGCTGTTGCCCTCCTCTTCCCCCAATCACCTCAAGTATCATCTCCTCAACTAATATCTGTTCGGAACATACACCTTCAGATCTCATACTGCTTCCTTAATCCAACTCCATGACTGAATATTAAAATCTGTAATGAGAAGTCTCCCATGAGAAAAGCAGATACTGGTCCTTCAATACATTAATTTACTACAAGGCAAGAAACTGTCAGAAATGGTGCTTTAACCCACTATTTGGAGATGCCTTGTGTAACCATATCTATGTCAACCTGTTCTGCAGAGAGACATTGTAGCCCTTTGCTTTATAAAATTAGGTTCTACAATAGTAGTAAATAAAGCCATTGGAAACCAGACTAACTGAAGAACATATTTAAGTCCCAGTTTTCTATGATTAGAAATGCTGATAGCAATGAAGTTGGTAGACTTTTCTGTATCTTTATGATCAGGAAATTAAATTTACAATTCCCCTTCCTCTGAACAAATCAGCTTTTCATCTGTATAAGACAATCCAACAACTTTAGAAATATACCAGTGCTCAAAATAATCACAGGCCATCAGTATACTTTAAACCAAAAAGAGTACCCATCCTCCCACTTCATGTGCAAGTCCAGGCCCTCTGTGGATTGCTGGCTCCTCTATGCAATGCTCCAGCATGCACACACATTGCTAGTATTGCACACAGCACAGACCAGGCACTTGACATTTGTCCACTTGTGAGGATAAATAAAGTTATCCTCTTATGCATGTAAGGATTATACTCTGCCATCACAACTCCTACTAAAAAACTCCACAAAAAACCATGTTTCTTTGAGAGAGCCTAGCTCTTCTATTCACAATGTAGAAATGATAGTTTCAAGGAACATGCAGTATTTTAAAATATTTGCCAAGATACAGACTATTAAATAATTTTGCATTCACGATTCTACCTTCTGCAGCAATGCTGCAAAAAATTCCAGCATTTCAAGAAAAGGGCAAGCAGGGATAGGCTCTTCATCTTGATCTTCTACTTCTCTCCCTTTGTTCAACTTTTAACCACAGCTCCCATTTCTTGGCACAGGCATTTCAGAGCACTTTCAGGTTTTGAAATGAGTTTGAGTAAAACAGAAATTGTGTATTTATTCTCTATCGATTTCAATTAATCAAATGCAGACATGGTTTTATGCCACAAGTTTTGAAAGGGGAGACTAAAGATTCATGTAAATCACAGCACTGGTTAGCACCAAGTTAAGGGGAGCAAAATGGTGACCTATACTTTTAAGTATTACCCCCCCTTTTCATCTCACGTCTACAATCAAATTATATGCTCTTGGCACCAAGGAGCTTATTTTTCCTCTTGTACTGCAAGATGCCTACCACTTTTAGGCACAGTTTAAAAAAAAAAAAAAAAAAGCAAGCTTTCCCACTTTATGAGGGGAACATCATTTTTACACTCCCCTTGCTGGTGACAGTCAAATGTAATCTGTCTAAATTAGTCACTGTTCAAAGGTGGATGTGCAAGCTGGCATACAAAGTAAGCAAACAGTTTACAAGCAGTTCCGCTTGCCCTCGTGTTATAAGCTGCTTCTGCTCTCAAGAGCAGGTGGTCGCCTACAATTGCTGTGAGAGAGAGCATTTTCCATCAGTGGCATTTTGTTCCGATTTAAATTTACTGCTTTTGGTCTGCACCTTTTTCCTTATGGCATACCTCCCTGGTAAAAAAAATACATCCCACCAGGTAGTTATGAGTACCCAGAAGAATAGTTTCAAAGATTCTAAACTCAGTTACAGACAGTCAAAACTGATCTGATCCCAGTTTTGCTACTGGAAAATAAGCAAATCTTAGAAGGGAATCACAGTATCTAGTGGGAAAAAGTCATATGCTGAAAGCAGAGGACATCTTCTGAAGATTGAAGCAGTAAGACTGGGCATCAGTTCAGTTAGGCATGACAAGGATATTCAAGTGCCTAGGGCAAAGCTAAGGGCACTTCACTCTACTGGTTCTTACTGTACCAGAATGAACTGCTAACCAGAGCCTATGTTACTAAAAACTGTTATAAGCAGCAGCTTTGATATGAGTTTGCAGGGTTGGTAGCTACCAAAACACCGTTTTAGTATATGAACGAAGTTGATGTGTAGTCACTGAAACACAAAGATCCCTAAGATGACATTGTTTTTACTTGTTCAGAGTATACCACCATTTTCTCTAACTTTTTAGATCTGATGCATATGTTGCATCAACAGCAATCAGACCTGCATGTTGGATCTTTCACCGCCTTTATTTGGCTGCAAGAAGGGCGCCTGGAGCAGTGCATGACCCTGCTTTACTTCTAAGATCCAGAGAAGGCTGCTCTTTCAGTCCCTGCTCCAGACTGTGCAGCTGCCAGAAGCTCACTCTCATATCCATTGGTTAAGTGGCTGTATATACATTTAGTACTGCAAATGGACTGCATTTAATATACAACATTCTCTTTGTGATACTGAAAAGGACTCTTGCATTAGAGACTAAGAGCCTATCTGCACCTTTGATAGAGGGTTTAAGAGGGAAAAATTATAAATGTATGATTAAAACAGAAAAGCCTTTAGATTCCCTACTAAAAATTCTGATATACTTAGGTTATCTGAAAATCCTCCAGGGAGAAGTCAGAAATATTCCTTTGATTAAGATTAATGTCTTTTGGTAGCATGAGGACAAAAATTGATCATTGCAATCTCGGAAAAGCAGGTGACTCATTACCATGGTCACTATGTTCTTGTTTTTGCTAGAGCCACTCAGGCCTGCAGAAGATGATTTGTGGTTTGATATGGTTGTCTTGTTTCCAATCAAAATGCATCTGAAGAAAAAAGATTTAGATTTGATCATTATTAGGACGCTTATCAGCATTCATAGGTTAACTAAACCTCAAAAAAGGAAGGAACAAAAGAGGGTGAAAATGTAGGAAGTCTAGGTTGTTAAGAGCCTTACATCTATATAACTATGTTACCTTCTTAAGTCCTTCTAATTGACAAAGTGAGATAATTTCTGTAATTACATCTGCCAGTCACTTATTTTGATACACCATTCTATTGTGAAAATAATGAGAGTCCTGTAGCACTTTAAAGACTTAAATTTCTGCAGGCATAAGCTTTCGTGGGCTGCAACCCACTTCGTCAGATGCATGAAATAAAAATCAGATAGGAATTATATACGCACATCCAAGGGTAAGAACCAACAATGGGGAGGGTAGGTGTGGCTTGTGGTCTTAACTTCACAATCATGTGGTAGCACAAGAGATGTAGTTAAAGATTCTGTGAGGACTTCCATTATAACATCACACTCTTCTATCTTTTCTGAAGTGCCTTTCTTTTCATGAGTTGTCTCAGTCAAAGTGATTTTTGTTTTTTGGGTTTTTTTTTTTTTTTAAGAAATTGAAATTCTTTCACCTGCTTGAATTACTGGGCATAAAAACAGATACCTTCAGCATCAAGTTTTTTAACCCAATAATACAAATAGTTGAACTAAGATCCTCCAGGAGGAAGATTGTATGAAAATTTGAGTAAGTAGTTGCAAGTGCCTCATTTAAACAAATATGAATCATCCAAGAGGTTCAAATTAGAGGTCCATTCCTGCAATCTTTTACTCAGACTGAACACTACCATTGGTTTAATTGGTAACTAACCAACTACAGTTGGGACTGCAGGATCAAGTGCTAATTTCCTCTCTTCCTATTGCTGACCTCATTATTTTCTCTGATGCACTGCTACCCTTTTGACCCACCTTTACAAAAATGGTATTTCTGATAATGCCATCCTCCACTCACCTCAGAGAGATGTGAACTTTAAAGCCTAATTGGAAAGAAAACACTCACATGCATAGGCAAAGTTTTGCTCTCTCTCCTTGGAAAAAAGGAAACTAAAGCAAAAATCTATGTCAATATTATTTTAGTGTAAATAATAAGATTCAAGAAATGCATTTAAGTCCCATAATAGTAACACAATTGCACACACTATTATTGTATGCATTTTATAGACTAACTATTAATTAAAATTACGTGCAACTTGGACACGATAATTATCTTGTGAAAGCCAACTTCTATATTCCCTGACTTTATGCTTAAGTGTGACTTTAACATGGGGTAGGATATTTAGAATTTGATCTCTCACAGCTGTACGGTTTGGCTTTAACATTTTTTAAGTTTTTTTTTTTTTTATTTTTTTTTTTTTTTTTAAACATTCCCACCCATCTGAGTAATTTTTTTGGCTACCCTGTGGCCATTAGGCAAGAAGTAAAAACCCAGGAAAGCCACCACAACTGAACTTACTTCATAACCAGTTACTGGCATAGTTAGCTCTAAACACGACCTGCATTTGCACACCTGGTTTAAAGTATTAACTGCCTTGTTACTGGGTTTTGTCTCTGCCAGAAAGCTAGGCTGGCAAATGATGGCCTTCCTGTACCTAGTTCTGCATGCATTTAGCTTTTCTACAGCATGGAAAACACTCCCAAATTGCCAGTTTTGCCAGTCATCCTTCATCTCAGCTCCGTGCATAGTAAGACATTTCAAAGTTCGTCATCAGCCCTCACTGCTCTCTGGTACCTCCCTGAGCACTCTCCTGTTGAAGCTCTGTAGGACAGCTATCCAGATTTTCCCAAAATGCCCCAATACAAACAGATAGGCAAACTGGTGGGTGCAGGTGTACAAACTCAGTTATAATACAGCTGCTGTATAAATACCAGCTGAATCATGTTGCTTATAACTGGGTCAGGTGACCATGCCTCCAACTAGTTAAGATATTGTTAGAAGTTGTGCTGTGAGATTAGATGAAGGGTTCCTCTAGCCCTCAGTAGGATTTATTCCTTTGCATTTTATACCATGGATGATGCTATCACTTTGACACTATTTCCTGTCCCCCCCAACCCCGAAGAATCTCAACTTAATCCCCAGAACGATAACTTGTGCTCAGTGCCATAAAGAGACAAAATTAAAATATAGTTCTACTCTGAATCTGTTATTGTGGTGTAGCATTTATCTCAATTACAGAGTGTATCATCCCCAGTTTACAAGAAAGAACAGTATAACTGCAAGCCTTGCAAATTCAAAGCCCAAAAGTCAAGGTTTGTTTTTTTGACTGACTTCAACAATAAAGATTCTGCAACTGAAACTTAATTAACAATTTTACTGATGTTCAAGAAAACAAAGAATACTACTTGTTCTGCCAAATTTAAGTTGGCTCTGCAGCACAAAGTAGTAAAAACATTTTACTCAATAAAGTGAGCAGATATGACTAAATACACACAGAATAAATATATGGAGTAATAAAACTATTTTTCGATCACTTCCAGACTAGAACTGTACTTTATATACTGCCATCTAGACTAAGGAAAGAAAAGAACATGACCCCTAGAAATGCCATCCTTTAAAATTTTCTCACCAAGTATTAGGGCTAATGAAAGTAAGCAGTTGGTTCTTAGTGATATTCTTTTGTAGAGCTCTCAATTGTTTTCCTTGTTCTGTCTTTAATTCTCTAACAGTAGTTGATTTCAGCACCACCGTCCTTAAGACTTCCTTTTGCTTCCCAGAATGCTGCAGTCAGACCAGTCAGTCCAGAACCACCTCCCTTCCTAACTTCTTAGGATCCAATTCAAGTTCAATCCCATCTGAGACTCAATAGAATAGCAGTGGTCTAATGGTTAGACTAGAGCATTGCACTAGGAATCAGTCTCCTCGGTTCTTTTCCCTGCTATGCAGTGGACAAGTCACTGACCTTTTTTTTGCCAGGATTACCCATCTATAAAATGGGTGTATGCTTCCCAAGGGTCAGGATTATTCATGATTTGAGACACTCAGATAAATGCCAGATATTATTGACTTGCTTCATGCTGTATCTGATGTCGACTCCTGGTTTTCTACTCTTCAAAGTGTTCTTTTCTCAAGTCTTACCCATCATACAGTTGTCCTTTATCATTAATATGGTAGACAAATGTACATAGCCCTGTTATGGAGGTGAAATTGGCCAAAAAACTACACAAGTATTCAGTATCAACAAATAGTAATGCTTATTCTCTACATGCACTAGTGATTATCTGGAATACAGGGACTGCCATTTGGAACCAGCAATGCATTCAGGAATGCTGAGCGGCAGCTGTAACAAGATGTAGCTCTTTGCAACTTCCTAGTTTGTTGTAGGATATGTGCTAACAGCCTCAAGTCCCATGCACTGGACAGATTAAAATGTAGTTCTAGGAGAAAAATCAAGTGACTAGTGCTTTGGAGCTCACGTTTGTAAAACAGGCAGAAAACGGATTAAAATATTTTAGAAAAAGTGGAGAAAGGAGACAATTCTCCACTAATATTTAATAGTATTTTTCACTCAAAGCACATTACAGGTTTTTGTACCTTACAGAAAACCCTTCAAACACTACTCAAATAGCCACAACTGAGGTGAGTCAAGGAGCACTATACTACCATGTCGTCTAGGTAGGTAGAATATGATCAGCAAAATCTGAAAATAAACCTCTTCCTGCAGCTATCATCCATTCTCTTGTGAAGAAAGTCAAGAGGACTTTTGATGAACACAAGTAATGAAGGTCTCTTTTAAGTCTCACCTGAAAGACCACACCTCCTAATATCATGTCAAAGCATTGTTCAGTACTGATTCAAAGGAAAGGCTGTCACCTTTTGATCCAATGTAATTTCTTGCAGAATCTAAATCATTCATCTAATGCTGACTAAAGCTTAGTTTGTAAAATCTGACAAGAACACATATTGAAGTTCTATGATTTTCCAATATTCCATATAAATCTTATTCAACAAAATGTGAAGAACAATACAGCAGCAGAATGTGATTGTGCACAAATTATATTCTAAGAATTAAAGTTAAGTGGGACCCAGTGCTGCACCCATTTCCAAAAATCTCTCTCAAATGTCACAGGAATTCATTGCCACAAGGTACAATTACAGAAAAAAGATCTAGAAGCAGAGAAGAATCTTAATCAACATTACCCCAAAGTGCTTCAATTTCATTTTATTTAATTGAGCCACGCTCAGAAACTTTCACAAATAAACTTAATCTAGTTTAACAATACCGAATGGCAGAGAAGCTCAATTTAACTGGATAGTAAGCAGGTGATGAAGTGGTACTTCAACAGCAATACTTCATTTTGCAGTGCTAAGAACATGATAGAACTTTCTCCCCTTAGGCGTAGAAGACTTGGGCCATTGTTGACTCAGCATAAGTAAATAGTTTTAATAATTTTTTACAGTAAGTTAAAGTCATTTATTTAGAACAGCAGCATCACAAGACCTCTCAAAACTTCGTAAAAATACAATGCCATGGTTGAGATATATTACTATTCAGTCTGAATAAGAATCATTGAGGATGCCACTATCAAGACTTGTTTTACTGCTGATAGGATAGGAAGTGAAATACAGCAATCTGAGAATCTTTTCCAACGCAAAATGTCTCCACCTCTTAAACCTTCAGTTAGGTGGATAGCAACAGCTGGAAGATGGGAAGGGAAAGCTAATGTATTTAACATCAAAGGGCTGCAGTGTGGCAAGATGACTCCATTTATTACCACAGCTCACGATGCCATTTTTGTAGTGCATTAAAGGCTAAAGTGCACTTGGAAAAAGTCACTTTAATTAGAGCAGGCCATCTAGTGGAACATCCCACTGAAATGAATTCTACTATGAACACTGAAGTGCAAACTAACAATGCTCAAAAAAATGGAGAACTATTTTCCAAACCTGATGTTCCCAGAAATAAAATATACACAGTACATACATCTAGATTCCAATAGGCTAGTTTTATGAAGATTCTACAGATAGCTACTGGAAGCAAGTCATTAATAAAAAATGAATCTGAGTATTAATATAAATATACAATGGCATTTCTACCTAAGTGCCTAACAAATGATACTAATTAATATATACAATAGCTGTTTTACACTAAATATGTATATAAGTACATCTATATATAGTCTATTGAAATGTGCAAATTCACAGATTCCAATGCCAGAATGGACCATTATGATTATCTAGTCTGACCTCCTATATAGCACAGGCCATAGACCTTCTCCAAAATAATTTGTAGAGCAGATATTTTGGAAAATCATCCAATCTTGATTTAAAACTTGCCAGTGATGGAGAATATGCATGACCCCTTGGGGTCGGGAAAGTTTGGATTGGCAAAGACCTTGGGGTTTTTCACCTTCCTCTGCAGCATGGGGCATGGGTCACTTGCAGGTTTAAACTAGTGTAAATGGTGGATTCTCTGTAATTTGAAGTCTTTAAACCATGATTCGAGGACTTCAGTGAATCAGCAAGAGATTATGGATCTATTACAGGAGTGGGTGGGCGAGGTTCTGTGGCCTGCAATGTTCAGATCAGACTAGATGATCTTGATGGTCCCTTCTGGCTTCAAAGTCTATGAGTTTAGGTTGTTCCAGTGCTTAATTACCTTCAATGTTACAAATTTACACCTTATTTCCAGCCTGAATTTGTCTAACTTCAACCTCCAGCCATTGGATCATGTTTACCTTTCTCTGCTAGACTGAAGAGCCCATTACCAAATATTTGTTCCCCATGCAGATACTTATAGACTGTAATCAAGTCATCCCATTATCCTTTTCCTTGTGAAACTTAACAGATTGAGTTCCTTGAGTCTCTCACCATAAGGCAGGTTTTCTAATCCTTTAATCATTCTTGCGGCTCTTCTCTGAACCCTCTCCAATTTATCAACATCCTTCTTGAATTGTAGACTGCACAACTGGTAACAGTATTCCAACAGCAGTCAAAACCAGCGTCAAATGCAATAACCTCTTTACTTCTATTTAAGATTCCTATTTATGCATCCAAGGATCACATTAGTCCAGTTGGCCACAGCACCACAGTGGAAGATCATATTCAGCTCTTTATCCACCCCTTACCCAAATCTTCTTCAGAATGTTTGCTTTCCAGGATAGAGACCCCCTATTTTTTAAGTATGATGTACTTTCTTTGCTCCTAAATGAATACATTTACATTTAGCTGTATTAAAACACAGAGCTTGCTTACACTCAGTTTACTAAGTGATCCAGAGCTCGCTCTATCAGGTATCTATCCTCTTCATTATTTACCACTCCCCCAATATTTGGGTCACCTAAAAACTGACTATTTTGGTTTTCTTCCAGATCATGATAAAAAAAAGTCAAATAGCATAGGGTCAAGAAGCAGTCCTTATGGGACCCCTTTTGAAACACGTGTTCAATGATTCCTCATCTACAATTACATTTTAGGACCTATCAAGTAACTAGTTTTTAATCCATTTAGTATTCATCCTGTTAATTTTCTATCATTTGAAAGTTTCCCCATGAAAACTGCCTGCAAGTTTTGAAGGGTGAGAAACACAGCGACAAGCATTCATATACAATCAGTTACTACAACTGCCAGTTTCAATGACATATTTAGAATATAAGTGCTAGGTCTACTAAGAGACACTTGAAAGGACACCTATGTTTGGCTTTTCAAGTAGCATTTCAGAGTATAGTATGTCACATGATGGGTTCCTGGTTTATGAATGGCCATACTGGTTCAGACCAATGGTCCATCTAGCCCAGTATCCTGTCTTCTAACAGTGGCTAGTGTCAGATGCTTCAGAAGGAAAAAACAGAAAGCAATTATCCAGTGATCCATCCTGTTGTCCCTAAACCTCTGACTGACGGATTGGACTGGACACAGAGCACAGGGTTGCATCCCTGCCTATCTTGGCTAATAGCCATTGATGGATCTATACTCCATAAATCTATCCAATTCTTTTTTTAACCCAGTTATAATTTTGGCCTTCACAACATCCCCTGGCAATGAGTTCCACAAGTTGACCGTGCATTGTGTGAAGTAGTAATAGGGCATCTATGTGCTACATAATGCAAATTTAAAAAAAAAGTAACACCACAATATGTTCTAATTTCTTATTACATTTATTCATTAGAGACTAAACATCCACTTCATTGTCTAACTGCTTTATTGTTTAAACTGCTACATTTCACTGCTCTTACCAGATTTTAAACCAGAAATTTTGAAGATGGCACTTGGCTTCTCATTGGTGACAAACCCCAGGAGTTGCCACACTGCCATCCCACTCTGGTCAGGATAGCAGAAGTAGACAGATCCTCCCATGCCCTCTGGAAATGGGATAGTTCCCAGCATAAAGACCACCACATGGTTGATGTTTTCATAGTCAGGCAAGTCAAATACAAACTTATCCTGGGCCACTTGTTGTGCCACTGCTTGCACCTAGAATATAAAACCAAGTTTTAGTTTAGAAATCTTAATTTTGACTACCTGTGAGCCCTCTTTTCAGAAATCCATCTAGCGTTTGAAAGAAGGGGAAGTGAGGCACATTCCAGTTTTCGTTTATAAACAGTCAGACAGAGGAGCAAACACAACAGCATGGGAACTGGGCAACAGGTTGCTAAAAAGGATTCACAATCCTTATTCTAGCTACATAAGCTCTATATCACACAAAGGGCTGTAGTATCAGAGTACCTTGGTTCCCCATGTGCACAGTGGTAAAATATGATGTAGAAGAAGTCGCCAAGTCTATAAAGAAGTGGCTGTCGACCACATGGCTAGCAGAACCCTAATCATGGAAACCTGTTTAAATAAAAGATAAGATATGGCTTTATACATTTAGTTCAAGGATAGCTAACGGTCAGGGCACAGAGTCACCCTTGTCTTCATTACAAAGTCCATCTACATGACACATCAGTGCACATCTTGATTCAGGTAGCTCCTACTCAGAACAAGCCAAAACACAACATGCTTGGACTGATGGCATCCTATATGCCCAAAAATCTGTATCATCAAACATGATTGCAGTCTACTGCAACTTGGAGCAATGTACAGCTAACAGGACACTACACACCCCTTAGCCAATAAAGTCTGGACTTCACTCTTTATGAGGGGAAGGAAGGCACACTGGAATGGGGTCTGCTCAGAACTCAAACATCTGAAGAGGGAGGAAGAGACAGTGATGCATTTCATGTATGCAGGAACTGCTCCCAGAAAGCAATGAGAGATAAAATCAGAGCCACCCCAGCCTACAACCTGCTCTCCAACTACAGCCCTTCCCAAACCGCCTCACAACCAACACTATCACCAAGCATAGCCCCCACCCTAAGAGACACACCCCTCCCATAAGTGGTGAGCCACCCCCACCCCCAGGATTCTCAGCCAACACCCCCACACTCCATAGGCTGAGCAGACACCTCCCCCCCCCACACACACACACAGATAGGCTTGACTCCTTCCCCAGTGACATACCCCACTGACACCCCACCACTCCATAGGTTGGGCTCCCTCCTCCAGAACCCCCCCCCCAGGCTGACTTAGCTCAGTTCCCAGAGACACTCCATAGGCTGGGCTCCCTCATGCCCCAGGATCCTCCCCCAGAAACACGCCCACATCCATAGGCTGGGTCTCCCGCCAAGATCCACCCGAGCTCGCTCCCCTCCCCCCCCCCAAATCTCCCCCACCCCACGGGCTGGAGCCTCCTCCCTCAGGAGCGGCTACCCCTGAACGGCACCAGCCCGCCCGCCCCACAGCCTCTCCCTGAGGCCACCTCCCAACGCCCCCAGCCAGGGGCCCCTCCCCCGCACTAGTCTCTCCAGAGACCGCGCCCAGGTCCCTCCCCTCCGGGTGCGCCGCCCTGCCAGGCCCCGGGGCGCCGCTCACCAGCCTCCCCGCCACCAAACAGCCGAACATGGCGGCAGCCGCCGAGTCCGACAGCCGCAGAAGCTTCGCGAAACAGCCGACCACTGGCAGCCTACATAATGCCTCCGCCTGGTCCCCCGGAAACTGCCCCTGCTGCGACCCACCTCGCCACGGAACTACTTCCGGGGGCAGGGGAGGAGGTCACCAGGCCTACACATCCCAGTATGCACTGCGTTACCGACGACGCATCCCGCAGCCCGTAGTCCCAGGCTGCGGTGCAGGTTGCTACAGAAGTGCATGCTGGGACACGTAGTCTGTCACCTAACCCACCCCATCACAATGGAGCAGTGCATGCTGGGACACGTAGTCTGTCACCTAACCCACCCCATAACAATGGAGCAGTGCATGCTGGGACACGTAGTCTGTCACCTAACCCACCCCATAACAATGGAGCAGTGCATGCTGGGACACGTAGTCTGTCACCTAACCCCCCCTCCCATAACAATAAAGCAATGCATGCTGGGACACGTAGTCTGTCACCTAACCCCACCATAGCTATGGAGCAGTGCATGCTGGGACTTGAAGTACAAGAACATAGGAGTGGCCATACTGGGTTAGACCAATGGTCTATCTGCCCCTTCTGACAGTGGCTGATGCCAGATGCTTCAAAGGAATGAACAGAATGCTACAATTGTCCTGAGATTCATCCCTCATCCAGTCCCAGCATTGGCCAGTCAGAATCTGTCAGCTAACCCCCCCCCATAGTGATAAGGCAATGCATGCTGGGACTTGTAGTATGTCACTTTCCCACCTCCCCCATAACAATGGAGCACTGCATGCTGGGACTTTTAGTGGCAGTCTGGGCCCTAGAGCATGTGAGGACTCTTATTTTATGGGCATGGCCACGTCCACCATTAGGGCTGAGAGCCAGTGATGGCTGCTGCATAATGGAAAGATTTCCTCCAGGAAAGATTTTGGGTAGCCCATGACTAAGTCATTTGCAGTGGATGACTGGTACCCTGATGTACAAGAGCAAAGCACCATATCTCATTGCCTATCCTGGACTGTGGTCATGATGGCAGATTGCCAGGACACAAATTTGCATCACATCTCTTCAGCAGGGTGATGCAACAAATTTTGGTGGCCTGGTATTACTCCTAACATGTATTTCAGAAGCCATTAAATTTGCACAGGCTTTGCTTGCAAAATCAACCTGGCAAAAGAACTTGAATGATCTGAAACTCAAAAAAGAGTCCTACAAAAAGTGGAAACTAGGTCAAATTACAAAGGATGAATATAAACAAATAACACATGTGTGTAAAGACAAAATTAGAAAAGCCAAGGCACAAAACAAGATTAAACTAGCTAGAGACATAAAGGGTAAAAAGAAAACATTCTACAAACACATTAGAAGCAAGAGGAAGACCCCGGACACCATTGGCCCCTTACTCAATGAGGGGGTGTGGAACAATAATGCCGGAAATGATAGAAGTGCTAACTGACTTTTTTCTTTCCGTTTTCATCAAAAAGGTTAGTAGTGATTGGATGTCTAACATAGTGAATGCCAGTGAAAATGAGGTAGGATCAGAGGCTAAAATAAGGAAAGAACAAGTTAAAAATTACTTAGACAAGTTAGATGTCTTTAACTCACCAGAGTCTGATGAAATACATCGTAGAATACTCAAGTAGCTGATTGAGGAGATATGTGAGCCTTTAGCGATTATCTCCAAAAAGTCATGGAAGACAGGAGAGATTCCAGACAACTGGAAAAGGGCAAATATAATGTCAGTCTATAAAAAGGGAAACAAGGACAACCTGGGGAATTACAGACCAGCCAGCTTAACTTCAGTACCCAGAAATATAATGAAGCTAATAATTAAGCGATCAGTTTGCAAACACATGGAAGATAATAAAATGATAAATAACAGTCAACATGGATTTGTCAAGAACAAATTGCGTCAAAGCAACCTGATAGCTTTCTTTGACAGGGTAACAAGCCCTGTGGATAGTGGGGAAGCAGTGCCGTGGTATAACTTGACTTTGGTAAGGCTTTTGATACTATCTCGCATTACCTTCTCATACCAAACTAGGGAAATACAACCTAGATGGAGCTACTATAACGTGGGTGCATAACTGGTTAGAAAACCATTTCCAGAGAGTAGTTATCAGTGGTTAACAGTCAAGTTGGAAGGGCATATCCAATGGGGTACCACAGGGACCAGTTCTGGATCTGATTCTGTTCTGTATCTTTATCAGTGTTTTAGATAATGGCATAGAGAGTACTCTTATAAAGTTTGTGGAAGGTACCTAGCTGGGAGGGGTTGAAAGTCCTTTGGAGGATAGGATTAAAATTCAAAATGATCTGGACAAACTGGAAAAATGGTCTGAAGTAAATAGGTTGAAATTCAGTAAGGACAAATGCAAAGTACTCCACTTAGAAAGGAACAATCAACTGCACACATACAAAATGGAAATGACTGCGTAGGAAGGAGTACTGTGGAAAGGGATCTGGGGGCCATAATCAATTACAAGCTAAATATTAGTCAATAGTGTAACACTGTTGCAATAAAAGAAAACATCATTCTGGGATGTATTAGCAGGAATATTGTAAGCAAGAAGCAAACATTTTGCTCTCCTTCATGCTGATTAGGCATCAACTGGAGTATTGTGTCCATGTCTGGGCACCACATTTCAGGAAAGATGTGGACAAATTGGAGAAAGTTCAGAAAAGAGCAACAAAAAGGATTAAAAGTCTAGAAACATGACTTATGAGGGAAGAATGAAAAAACTGGGTTTGTATAGTCTGGAGAAAAGAAGACTGAGGGGGGACATGGTAACAGTTTTCAAGTACACAAAAGGTTGTTACAAGGAGGAGGGAGAAAAATTGTTCTCCTTAACCTCTGAGGCTAAGACAAGAAGCAATGGGCGTAAATTGCAGCAAGGGAGGTTTTGGTTGGACATTAGGAAAAACTTCATAACTGTCAGGGTAGGTAAGCACTGGAATTAATTGCCCGGGATGGTTGTGGAATCTCCATCATTAGTGATTTTTAAGAGCAGGTTAGACAAACATCTGTCAAGAATGGTCTAGATAATGCTTGGTCCTGCCATAAGTACAGGGGACTACACTGGATGACCTCTCGAGGTCCCTTCCAGTCCTACAGTTCTATGATTCAATAACAAGAATGACCATAGAAAATAAGAGAAACCTAGTTTACAGTTTTGTTCAAACACTCATGCAAACCAGAGCATATGAAGCAAAGTGCTACAGCAATTCATCTTTATCTCTTGCAATTCCTTCAACATACTCTCTCGTGGGGCCTAAAACTAGTATTTGTAAAGGCACAAGGAGCAGCTATGAATAATGCACCTATATCATACCAAACAGGCCTGATTTCCATTCAACCATATGTCTTAAACAGCAGTGGAGATTTTAAATCCTCTTTTAAGCCACAGGTTCCATATCTAGAAATTAAATTTGACATTACAAGCCTTATCTCCACTGCAATAGTGGGCTAGAGGAATTAGGATCCCCTAGTTTCATGCAGCATGGAAAAACTGCCTGAGAAATATAAGGTGCTGAAATTTAAGAAGACATGGACCAATAAATATATTTGCTCAGTAGCTGGCTCAAAAACATACTGTTAAATATCAGAAATATAGCTTACTGTGTATAATAGTGGATGTCTGTTACCTTACCAAGACATTTGGTTCCTCTTTATGAATATGATTAAAAACACAGACACTTTCATGCCAAGTTTAGAAACTTTACATCCAAGAAGTAGATTATTGTACATCATGTGACTATTGACAGGAGATCTTAAGAGCCAACTATGCAACAGCCCAAACACTTTGTCATAAAGATACAGGGTTATGTTACAGTAACTGAGCTTGCAAGTAAGCTAGCAGATTAGGCCTGGATGATGCCCACAAATATAATTACACACAAAAACCTACATTTAAAGAACACTGTTAAGGTTACAAAGCCAAGCACTAAAAACTTCGGAAATGCCAGAATTATGTTGCCTTTGCAATAGGGTGACCAGATGTCCCAATTTTACAGGGACAGTCCCGAAATATGGGGCTTTTTCTTATATAGACACCTATTGCCCCCCACCCACGTCCTGATTTTTCACACTTGCTGTCTGGGCACCCTATTTTGCAACCTTAGTCCAGCCCCCTCATGTATGATACAATCTTTAATCACATGATTCCTTGCTGTTTTTTCCATAGGACCCCTGCGTTATTCAGTGCACAGAATGGCGGGTGCTCATCTAGTGTGCAATTTCGTCAATATTTGTTTTATCCTCATTGTTTAGTTTGTGGCCCCATGCCTTATTCATTCCATATTGTTCAGATGCTGCTCTGAAGATAGAATTATTAATTTTTTTCATGGGCTTTTTTTGCGGTGCTCATCATATAGCGGCTGACTGTTTCACAGACATTAATTAATTTATCTCCACAACCACCATGTCAGGGGAAGGGGTTTGTGGCAGGATGCTGTCCCAGAGCACACCCCATGTCAGGCATGGCTCTAGAAGCATATTGCCTTCGGTTCCCTCTTGCTTCTCCTAAATTACTGTTTGTAACAAGAAGTGCTAAAGGTCCAATTTATTAAAAGTCTTAATTAAAATTCAGTCTCCTTTAGCCCCTGACACCTAAAACCCTTCTCCAGTTAAGGGATAACACAGCTTTTGAGGGGCTATACAATGGTTCAAGCCAGCCACCCCATCAACCCTGCTTCACAAAGCCTCTTCTCCCTCTTCTCTCTAGAAGTTTGTATGTTTATTTCCTCCAAGGCAGAAGGCCTGATTTTAGGCACAAGACCTGCCTGTTATGTGATTTTGCTTATATTCTCCACCTGAGGAGATGAGTTAAAGGTGGGGCTGGACCCATCATCCCTTAAAAAGCCAGTTACCTTATAATACAGCTTTATCCCCATTTTACAGAAACATAGATAAGACTAAAAGGGACCATAGTGACCCTCTAGGCCAGGGGTTCTCAACCTTTTTCTTTTTGGAGGCCCCTCCAATATGCTATAAAAACTTCCCATCCCAGGAAAGTATGTGTATGTGTGGGGGTGCCTCTGGGCAGTGGGAGGGATTCCTGGCTTCAGCTGTTGGGGGAGGAAGAGGGCTCGAGATTTTTGCCATGCAAAGCAGGGGACTTGGGGCTTCTGCCCCTTGTGATGGGTGGGGGTGGCGGTTCAGGGCTTTAGCCCTGTGGGACTGGGGGACTCTGGGCTTCTGCTCTGGGGGCTCAGGGCACTGGGGCTTCAGCTGCGCAGGGTGGCTTCTGCTGGGATTCAGGGCTCCAGGCTTCCATCCCATGGTGCAGCTGTGCTAAGGCTCAGGGCTTTAGCTCTGTGGGGCACCGAGGCTCAAGCCCCGCAGTGCGTCTGGGCTTGGGGCTTCTGGGGCTCCAGGCTCTAGCCCCACAGAGAGGGGCTGAGGGCTACCAGGACTCAGGATTCTGAGCTTCAGCTGCCAGGCCTTGGGCTCCAAGCGGCCCTGCTTGACAAATCCCCTGAAATGGCTCGCAGCCCCCCAGTGGGCTGCGGTCCTCTGGTTAAGAACTGCTGCTGCAGGCTGACCTCCTATATAACACAGGCCACAAGATTTTCCCGAATTAATTCCTGTTTGAATTAAAACATCTTTTAGAAAAACATCCAATCTTGATTTAAAAATTGCCAGAGAGAGAATCCACCCTATAAATTGTTCCAATGGTTAATTACCCTCACCGTTAAAAATTTGTAATTCCAGATTCAATCAAGCTTCAACTTCCGGCCATTTAGTCTTGTTCTACATTTGTCTGCTGGATTGAACAGCCCCTCCCACCCACTTTTTTTTTTTTTTTTTTTTTTTTTTTTTTTTTTTTTTGCTCATGATGGTAATTATTAACTAATCAAGTCACTCCTATAACCTTTACTTTGTTAAACAAAAAGGGGAGTGGAAGCACAGAAATTAAGATCAAAATCTCCCACTAATTTTGGGTGCCCAATATGAGATGCCCAGGATCTGATTTTTTAGAGTATCATCTCACCAGGCTTCTTATCCCGTCTGTTTTACTCCTTTTCTTCCCCACAGTCCAGCTCTTGCTCCTCCTACAAGTTAGGCGGCTTCTTCCCTCCCACTGCCCGGATGCTAAAACAGGAGGGGGTGTTATTCAGAGCACTGGAGACAGGTTTCCTGCTTTTAGTTCTGGTGCCCAGTCCCTCACCAGCCTGCAGCAGTGCTTACAGGGAAAGTTCATCTTCATCCCTCTAGCCCTCGGCTGGAATACGCTCAGTGGGGATGGCCTATACGTACTCTGGTCATCACTACCAGCTGCAAGTGGGGACTGGACAGAATCTTGAGAGATTATAGCTAGTAAAATCTAAGAAGCCTCCAATGAGCAATTATAAACTGAGATTTTTCAAAGGCTTGCACCTGGGCCAAATCTGAGCAGATTTTCAGGGGGGGCAGCAAGAGGCATTTCACTGACATACATTTCAAGTCCCTGCTCCAGTGCATGGAGACATGCAAAGTAAAGGTCACCAGAATTTAACATGGTCAAATTTTATTTTTCCCTAAACTCATTATTGGAAGTGGCTGAACTGTTTTGGCTGACATTTTCCAAAAAATTTAAGCCTGGGGAAGACACTTGGCACATAAAATTTCAACCCAAACAGTGTAAGTTTAAGCAACAGAAAAGTCTTATAATGGGAAGTGTTGGGCAATCTTAATTGTAAGCACTGCTACCAACCATACTTATATTATAAACTAGTACTAAGTTTCTGAATGGGAGCATGAAAGAAGTTTAATAGACTTGCATTGCTTTGATATTGATTACTCTTTGATGCCATGAAAACAATGTCAGGCATGATTTTCTGGCACTGAGTAACTTAGGGTCAGGACATCATGAATGCCAACACAAAGCATGTAAGTGAAGGGATGTCTGCCAATTTATAATTGCACGGAAGCTAACCAATGTTTCATATCCATTAAAATAGGCTGGAATTGGTAAAAGTAGGGATTATATCCTACCATCCCCTTTTTAAGTAGAACTCTGAGGAGCTCTCCATAAAAGTGGATGATGTGATATGAGCTTATATCTGTAATAAGGTGAAACATGATAGGCACTTTCAAATATTCCACAGGAATCCAATGGAAGATATTACAATGAGTAAACAAAGGAACAGAGTGTGGCCAACCTATAAGTGGGTGCACAAAGTGTGGGTGCAGTGGAGCAAAGGCTGCAAGGAATTTGCACATCTTACAGCCTCCCTTTGAATGGGCAGACATTTGTAAAACTTGCAGCCTTCTGAAACAACTTCCTCCTTGGCCCCAAGCTGTGCCAAGATGGGCAGAGAAAGGCAGGGAAAAAGAGGGGCCAGGACCCTACCTAACCCGTTCCATCAAAACCAAGAGACAAGAATAGAGACAGTGAATTATGCTGTTTGGTGAAGAGATGAACAAAGAATTAAAGGTGGCTTGCAAAGGGTGGGGAAGGGGAGGGAAAAGATGGGGTTCTGTAAAAGTGAAACCTTTACAGTCTCCCAGGATTGGGTAAGAAATAGCTGAAGTGGCTTTTTCTGACAGAAAAAGAGTCAAACATGCCTCAAATTGGTACTGTGGAGGACAATCTTT
Source organism: Emydura macquarii macquarii (assembly GCF_026122565.2). Classification (NCBI taxonomy): domain Eukaryota; kingdom Metazoa; phylum Chordata; order Testudines; family Chelidae; genus Emydura; species Emydura macquarii. Next base: position 12,646,586 of record NW_027130455.1, read on the forward strand.
GAGCTAGCTCTAGAGACCAGAAAAAGATGTCCTGATGCATTGCTAGGGATATTGTGTTTATATTTATATTATACCATAGTACATATTCTTCCTAGGTTGCGCATGTTTAGAGTCACAGGAGGGCAGGCGAAAAGAATGGAGATAAACTGGTTCCAACCACCAATTCTGATTTATTTATTTATTTATTTATTTAAAGTAGGTCACTTCCACATGATACAAACACTACTGTATTGGAAATATACAGTAACAAAAAGAACACACAAATGTGTTCTGCCAAAAGGTTACACACTTCATTAGCAGTAATATCTTGTTCCAGTTTCTCTCCCCTCATTCTTGGTTAACTATATATTTTAAATTCTAATAAAAATTTTATTAAAAACAGTAGTCTAACAAGAATCTTTATGTAGTTTACTTGCTCTTACAACTAAACCTTTGATGGAACACTATAGAAGACCCAAAATTTAGGTTGTATATTTGGGGAAAGGAATATTTTACAAAACCTAAACACCGTTTTTTAAAGTGTCAGTAACAATAACAAGGATTAAAATATCCCCAACAGCAGTCAAAATCTGAACCCTGCAGCAGGGAGCTAGTAAATAAGAATCAAGAAGCCAGAGTGGCTTATCTTGTATTTTTGCCTTTCACTGAATTAAAATGCAAAAAGAAAACAAATAGCATAAATGGCAAAATAGTATATGTGGTGAAATTCAGTACATCTGGTTTTTAAAATTCTTTCCGTTTTAATAACCTATGGTGAAAGTAACACAGAGAAAGGAATAGGTGCAAAATATTTTTAGCACAGCCACATTTTCTTATATTATACTTTAAGGAACTTGTTATACAGAGGAATGTAATTAAAATTATTGTGAACCCTAAGAAATATTTCTGTAGCTACACTGTTCTGTTTTTTAATTATAAAACACACTCAAGACTGCAATCTCATGTGTACACAATTCCTAACACAATGCTAACATGCTTTTGGTATGTACCAGCTATACATAATGTAAAACAACATCGCAGGTCACCGTTAAATTGTGAAATTCATTTCAGGTAAATAATTGAAGTGGACAATGCATAAAGCTTTATAAAAATATTTTTTATTAATGAAAGCAGCTGAGTTTGAGCAGGACAACAGTACAAAGAATGTAAACATCACTAAGTTCAGCTCCGGCTAACTGAACACTGGAAAAAGCTATTCTGAATGCAACTACAGTACAAGCTAGTTAACAGGTTACACTGTAAACCAACAATGTATTTTCTACTTTTAATTTTAAAAAGTAACTTATCGTTGTCGGTCCCAGCGCCAGATACTGGCATCATCACAAACAGCTATAAGGATACTGCTATCCCTGCTAAAACTGGTTTGTCGAATGGCAGCAGCACATTTAGGATGAGTAAGTGTTGTACATCTATAAAAAACAAATAATTTAGTTGCAATGTTAAGTCTGTATTTATTATTACACTTACGAATAAGGGCTTGCTGGATCAGGACTTTAACACGTTATCTTACTGACACCAGGGGAACCCCACTCATAAAGGAAAGGTTGGCAAGGCTGGGCCCTTAGTGTATATTCTGTACTCCTTTTGAGTATATTCTGTACTCCGTTCTAGCCTTTTGAACCCACAGGAAATTAGTTCTCTTTCATTGCAATTTCTTCCTCCACCCAAAGTCAATTTTCATAAAAGTTCTAGCTGAAAGTGGATCATCATAGTTAGGCTATTGTAATAAACATAAGCGTTAATTTTTAGTTAGGAATACAGTATTGTAATTGGGTGATGAAAGATAGCAAGATTTCCAGGAAGACTTCATATACAACTCTTCAATAGGTCACCTGGCCAGGCACAGGTGGTCAACTGGAAAGTCATACTACAAGCCCCTCCAAATATTATGTAGCTAGCCTATATAATTGTATTTCTACTACTATTACCCTAGTCCTTTCCCCTCCCCGCCTCCATTGTGTTCCACACCCACCTGGTAAGTCTCCTCTTAATTACTCTGTAAACTTTCCTCCTAATTATTTTGTAAGCTCTTCGAGGCACGGACTTTCTTTTACTGTATCTACGTACAGTGCCCAGCACAATGCGGCCCCAACCCGACTGGGGCCTCTGGGCGCTACTGTAATACAAATAATAAATAATACAAATAATGACGTTAACTTTAAAGGCTCAAAATGCTTATTTACTGTACAAGTTAGAACTGACGGTGTGGTTATCACCGCTCATGAGTTTGTGTTATAGGTAAAGTAAGAAGGAAAGTGCCCTACCACCATTCCAGGGTATGAGTTGTGTAAAGAAGGACAGTGCCCCCTCCAAGTCTCAATATCACAGAGGAATATAGGGGAGTTTAGAAACTTATAAATACTCACTTGGCCTTATGAGGATCTTCTATTTCCAAATCCCAAACATAAAGTTTGCCAACTTGATTGCCCAATGCAAGCATCTTTGAAACAAGAAAGAATATAGATACTGAATTTTAAAGTATCAAAGAAAACAAGTCAGATTTCATAAAGCCTACAGGACTGAAAACAGTTAACGTATATATACACAGACTTTACATATTCAAAATCATTGTAAAACCACTTATCCTCACAACACCCATGTGTCTTATGTATTTGCCTCAGTTTCCTCATCAATAAAATGGAGATAAAAGATTGAGTAATTTTTCCCCCAAGGCTCCCAATGGAGAGCCAAGATTAAAATCTGGTGTTCCTGTCTCCCAGTACTAAGCTCCTTGCTCCAGACCAACTTGCCTTCCATCACATCAGCTCATGCGAACTGAAAACTTTTCTTCATATAGCGCTACAGCATCTAAATATGTAACTGGGCAAGAGTTACGGTTCCCTAAACTGGGATCTCCTTCAAATACAGCGAAATGTTAAAAGTTCACTCTTACCTTTTGCCAGAAGTCCATTGAAAACCTCATATACCAGATATCGCACTGACTGTAATCAAATCGCCCTAGTATAGTCACATTTGACTCACTGGGCTTGATTTTATCTATATCATCCTCCATTTTGCCAGGTTTCCAGCACACAATAGCATTTTCACAAGACTGTGGGAAGAGTAAGAAAAATCACTTACTGTAAAAAAAACAAAAAACCATAAACACCACCCCTGCTTTTTTCAACGATTAATTTTATCGAAACTTCTCCTTCTACCACTACCCTCAAATACATAAAGAAAAAAAAAATCGAGGCTGTCACTTGAAATCTTAGTTCTTTATCTACATTGTACCATGCAGTCCAGTGACCTTCAACTGCAAAAGGACACCCTTTTTAGGGGTGAGAGTGAAGTGCACTCGGACAATTCAAACACAAAATGGAGCTTTAGTTCTATCTATACACAAGTATGAAGAATTTTAGCAGCATTCTGAACATGTTTCTTGCTAGAAATGAACTAAGTTGTTTTCAAATCTCAGAACAGACAGGGCCTTAGCCCAACATTTGCAGAGCAAACATTACCAATGTTGCAACACAAATCAAAGTCATTCCATGATTCAGACTTTGCAATTTAAGTGCACCTATTTCATTTCTCCTTTTTGTTGCAAGATCTCTTTGAACTCCCAGCAATGAACAGTCTTGCTTTTTCCCTAATGAACATTCTTCCCAAATCCTGGCTTTTCAGTTTTGATATATTTTACTCGAGCTATGATTGCTAGAAGAATTTCTATAGATTTTTAATACAAGGTGCTTATATACCCAAACTCAATTAGTTAAACTCACAATCTATTCAGAAAAATCACCCTCCATGGCACAAGTTAATTTTCTAGGTAATACATCAAAGTAGCAGAAAGACACACCCTGTTCTACTTCACTTCCCCAAAAACTATTGTATAAGTCCCTGAAGGTAAGCAAATAACCTTGAACAATATGGCTGAACAGGAGAACCTTACCTTGGAAAGTATTAGATCTCCTAACCATCGTACACAGTCAACATAGTTCCTATGTATATCTCTGGTGGAAAAGTCAGGAAAGTGAATTTTCTGAGAAATAAAAGGCCTGTGAAGGGAAAATTGATGAGTCAGATCAAAAAGGATAAAAAGAGGCACTTTAAAAAATGATTTAAAACAGTGTAAAATGTTATAACTGTCAGTAGACTTTTTTCTGCTAATAATAATTTCAGGCATAGATTTCAGAAACGTATCTGTAATGTTCATACTGCATGACTATCAGTGAATTAGTTGAGGTTCCAACATGTGTGTGGGGAGGAAGGGTTGGAGGCACTGGACAGAATGTGTAAGCCTCTGAAGGAATTCAGCAATCTCCTTTGTCAAACATTTCAAACAGTGTTAAAATAGAAGGAATCCAAAAGTTACTTCAACCCCCAAACACACTTCAAGCAAAATCTAAAATGTTTTGACAAGATATATGTAAGAACACACTAAAGATCTTGTTTTATCTGAAGTGCCATTTAAAATTTGGTAGCATTCAGAGGCAGGCACACTTCTATGGTTACTAAACACATTTTATGATGGGACTATGTTTTAGATCCTTCACATTTTACTTAACAAATTGAAGACCACTCAACTTTAGGACTGGTACAAATAGGTAATTACATGAATTGGTTTCCCTTAATATTAAGGACAAATTTTGCTAGTAGTGTAATTGAAAGCTAACTATCTTTTCAAATCAACATATTTCTGAGAGATTAGATCACAGGAAGATTGAAAATTTCAAGTGACAGTCCAACTGTGTAAGCATTTTTGCCCTATATGCCCCAAATAAATTACTGATTACAATAACTGGTATAAATTAATCTTATATTATTTTCACTTTTAGAATTTAAGTAACTATTTACTACAATCTAGTCAATCATTCTGATGTGTATTTGTCTGATGTGTATGTGTACTATAAACGTTGAGGGGAGAGGAAATGCTGCTAGGTTTTAATATATATGCTTCAGAAATTAGAACTGATTAAAATACCAATTTAGAAAACCTTCTAGTGAAGTATAAATGGAAGAAGTCAGACTATTTAAATAAGTGACAGAACCTGTAATTAAACAGAATACTATTGCCACCAGATATCAGTAAGACAAGCCCTCTTCCAGAGCAATTCAGGGCCCCACAACTCCCAAGTCAATGGAAAAAACTCCCATATTCCAGTGGGAATTGACTGGGGCCCTTGGTGAGAAGATTCATATTTAGTAGACATACCCAAGAGTAAAGATCAAGATTGTGTTTACCTGTTGGTTTTATTTGGATTGTACTCATAAGACTCCTTGATGGCATTCATCATTCTCTTTGAATTGATTCTCCAGAGTTTTAGAGAGTGATCCATACCACATGACATTATTTTCTCACCAAGAAGGTCATAATCCTACACAAGGAGAGTCCGCTTTAAGCCCCCAACATTAAATTTCAGCATACTAACTCACTGATTTTACTGTCATCTTTATTTACACTGCATGCATAATATCATCAAGTCAGTATTTTGAGTCTAAAGAGCAAGCTAAATAAGCATATTTCAAAATGGAAAAAGTATTAAATATAACTTAAGCCTGCTTCATGCCTATTTTGCTGTCTTGAATGCAAAAACAAGGAAACATTCGATGAAGCTGAAAGATAATGAATTGAAGACTAGTGTTTTCCCCAACACAGAACCTGCGGAACTCATTGTATGGTTTAATTGAGGCAAAGACTGCATTTAGAAAAGAATTTAGAAAAGGATTGGGCATATAAACGAGGACCATCCATCATTACAATATACAGAACAAAAATAATCGTAAGAGTGCTATAAACCTTTAGACTTCGAGGCATAAGCCAGCAACTGGCAGGGGTTAGGAAAATGTTTTTCTATGGCCAGGTTATTCCCTAATTGTCCACTATGTGGTTTCTTGCACCGTCTTCTGAAGTATCTGGTATTGGCCAATATCAGAAACATAGAAGTGGCTAGAAGAACCACGGATTGATTTGATATGGCAATACTGATGTTTCTATGGGAAGAAAGACCAAGGTCAAATGATTAATTGTTTCTAGTACAACTATTCTAGCTAGGTATTTGTTACATGCAAATCAAATTTGAATATTTGTACACAGAACTATCAATAAGCAGGCATAATAAACTTAAGTAACTAGTTCCCGTATTAATGTAACCCTTTTCCTTCCTTATACATTCCTCTCCTTCCATATTTTTTGCTGCTTTCATTTGTGTTATGTGTAGAATTTAAATAAGATATCTGTGTCCAGGGGAATACTGAAAGCCTATCTTAGGTGTAAACCATGTCAAACATGAAATTTGTGTCAAGTCCTTAATTACTGAAGAAATAGAACTGAATTAATTGTACACTACTGTAGGCTAAAACAGGAATTGTGGTAAGTGTGTCTGTGTTCTTTTGTGGAAGAAAGCACCAGGTTTTTTTTGTTCTACTCATCCTTAAAGCTCACTTGTGCAAAGTCTTTCAATATCATGTGTTTGCAAGGTGTTTTATAGACAGACAAGTAAACTCTAATTACGCAATGCTTGGATTATGCAAAGTTTGTTAGATCTTTCAAATATAAAATTTATATAGGTGTCCAAGAAACATTTCTGTAATTAGAAATTATTTCTATACAACGGAAGTACAAGACAGAAATAGTAAAAAGGTTTTGTTGGCATGAGGCAATAACTCATCACTTGAGAGGTGACTCTACAGGAGAGTTCCATACTGTAAGTATCCTAAACAAGTGTCAAAAAAGACAGGAAGGATTGCTTTAAATCAAAGCAATTTAAATAATTGATTTTAATCTTATTTTGCATTTGTACTTTTTAGTGATTTTCCTAAAGGGTGATCTTTCATTGGTTTATAACCATTAAAACATGTTGATTCGTAACTAAATGTAGCCTTTACACTAAATTTGATGTTTTTTGCTGATCAGAAAGATATTGTGTATCTACACACATTTATTTAAGTTACATTGCTTAATAAATATTAAGAATCTGAAGAAATGTATTTATTTAAGAAAGCTCCTCATGGTAGGGATTATGTCTTTATTCCACGAAGAGCTATGCAATCTGTCACACTTTAAGCAATATGTCATGAATGCAAAAGCTGAAGGATAAAACTATTTTAAACTGTGATTGATTCAAATCACCTACTAAAATTAGACCTTTTAAATATTAGTGTAGCAATTAATCAGTCTCTCTTCAACTGAGAGAACTCATCACAGGGTAAGTCAACTGGGATTTTTGCAGTCCCTAGAGGCATTCATTAGAACAAGGTGTTCCTAATGAAGGCTTTGATGAATTCCTTCCCATTTCCCTCCAGCACCACTCTTTAGTCCTACAGAGATCTAGTTAGTTTGCCTTCAGGACATGTTGCAAAATATACAGCTTTTCTAAAGTTTGAGTGAGGCAGTTTATATGGGTTGGCAAGTATTTTAGTGTTGACGTTGTGTAATCTTAAAATTATATTAGACTAAAGTGTTCAATTCATGCACTTTGGATTTAATAGGCACAATATTTAAGCATAAACATGACTCAAAGACAGACCTATATTGGGATTCCTTTACATAAGGCTGACGGTCACTGCTCTATAGTTTTCCACTTACTGCACTTAAAACCTCATCCCTGTGTCCTTCTACTCCTCCAAATATTGCAACCAATGTGTCAGTTTGGATGTTCCACAGTCTCAGGGCATGATCTAGAATTAAAACACAGACACTGACAGGTTAATCTTTGTCATCCATTTGTACCTGAATAAAGTTAATTTAGCCACTACTTTCAAAAACAGTAATCCCATGGTAGCATTTATAATGCATAAGGTATGTTCTTCCATTACTACAAGAAAAAAAGTATTCAGCTGAATCATTGCAACACCACTCTAGGTATGGTTGAGAAAGTTTTATTCTAAGGATGAATTGCTACATAGCCTATTTTCAGACCTTAAGTCGTTTTCTGGGGAGAGGGGAAGGAAAAAATACATTTCATCCAAAAGTTAATGTCTCATTCATTCTCAGCTCAATGATGATTTTATATTTTAGAAAGTGTGGTAAAAATCCCTTTAGCAATTTGAATTATCCAAGTATGCAGAAAAAAAGGTGTTTTTCACTCTTCATAAAGTATTGAACTATTATTTTGTGCTTTGATAAGCCAAAAATGATTTCCATGGCTTTAAAGTTTCAAACTATTTAATTATAAATACACCAGAGTCAAGAAGCTCAAAAAGTTATGGTTCCTATAGCTCCACTATACTATACACAAAGCTGCAGGAATCACTTTCAGTTTCTTGACTCTTGTTCTTGTTAAGTCTCATCCACTGTTCTATTGTAGGGAGTTCTGCATTTAGAACAGAATAAGTTTTTAACTCGCACTTGCAAAACTTCACTCTTGTGAAGACACAATCTTGCTTTATGTTACTCAAGTTTAAGATGCTATGATTGGTTGGATAGTCTACTCAAGACCATAAGAACCAACTCTCCTTTCACATCCTCCTAATTTATACGCACGTAAGTGACAGGAGAACCAGGCTAAGGATTTTTTTCCACACTGAAAGTAGTGTGCAATATGTAACCAACACCACTAGGTGGCAGGACAACTGAGCATATAAAAAAAATTTAAATGATAATCACAAAGCTCCATCAATGCCCAATGGTTTGCACAACTGTCACACCTACGATGGATGTTCTTTCTTTCTAGAGACATTGTCTGAAGTCTCTTGGCATCAAAGGATGCAGTTACATCTAATACAGGCAGTGGGTTTAATCAAATACATATAAATCCAAATTAACATAAGATTTGTTTTAGAGTTTCAATGGTTAAAATATACAGTATTGTAGACATGTTGGTCTCTGGATATGAGAGAGACAAGGTGGGTAAGATAATATCTTTTACTGGACCAACTTCTGTTGGTGGAAGAGACAAGCTTTTCAGCTTCACAGAGCTCCTCTTCAGATTCTGAGAAGGTAACCAGCGTCACAGCTAACCCAGAATCCTAAGTGTAACATTCTGGTTACATTTTGCAGACCTGAAGAAGAGCTCTTTGAAGCTCAAAAGCTTGTCTCTTCCACCAACAAAAGTTGGTCCAATAAAAGATATTATCTCACCCACTTTGTCCATATCAATGCTTAAAGTGTTACTCATCAATTTTTGTGTTCTGATGGGTTTTAGCTAGTCTCATTCACACCCAAGACCATGTACATGGTATTAAAAAAAACCCAAACCAAGTAGATGGTTCCTAAACAAAAAATAAGAAGCCAACTTTCATACCTTTGCTTACAGACAAGAGGAGATTTGGATCCCTTGGGTGAAATTTCAGTTCATTGATTGCATTTCCATGGCCCACATAGTGCTAGAACAGATTTCGAAGATCTAATTATTTCCCCCCTTCACACTGATATAGTTAGAATAGATATGTTGTAGGTTATTTTAGAGAACTGCAATCCACAGTTCACAGCTGTGACCACTCACCTTTATGCACTGCATTGTAATGGGATTAATTATCCTAATAATACCCCTTGACCCAGCCACAGCCAGAAGAGGATGACTTGTATTGCTATCATAGGTCCATGCACAAGTATAGAAGTTTTCATCTGCCTAATAGGTGACAAGTTAAGGACTACAGAAGCAGCTTAGAGTTTCCTTTAAGAGATTAAGGAATTCATACATTTGTTTAGAAGACCAGTTGTTGTAAGAGAGCCCACTAGTATATGACCAGAGATAAACAGATTAATATTTATTCTGATTTCTAAGCCCTCCACAACTCCACCCTTTCCCCTGTGCATGCTTCTCTCCTTGCTGCTCTTTTTGCCACTTCCTCATGCTGCACCATACACCTGAAATGTTCTCTTGACCTATCAGGCACCAGCTCCTTTCTTCTCTTTCAAAAGGACTCAAATGGTGGGACTAAAATGAAGGTGAGAATATAATTTATTAGCCATATAAGGGGACTAAGTTCAGGACTGGGAGCCAGAATTTCCCATTTCCATTCCCACTTGTGACCCTGGCTCCGATACCAACTGTCTTAACTCTCTCAACACTAAAATAGGTATACCGCCTATTACATAGGGTTGCTGGAAGACTAGAAGCTACAAACATGAAACATTATACAACTATTAGCCTTGGGAGGCGTAAGATTATGTAGAATCAATTTAACAATATTTTGTATAACATGTTTTATTATTTTGCATTTGTAATATTAGAAACGTGATCCTAAAATTTCTGGGATACAAGCAGGGTTTGGATCTGAAGGGAAGACTGTTCCTTAACAGGTGTTTACAGTATTTTATCACAGGCAACAATTCAATTGTGTTACATCAAGAGGGAGTAAATAAATGTTGCTCATGTTAGCCCTACTAAAATACCATTTTATGACAAACTGCTTTAAAAGGATACATCAGCATCCACATAAGACTGCAATAAACGGATTTCTCCTTGGGAATGACACTCATATAAAGTAACCTGGAAAAAAAAAGTTTAATGGATTATTGCTTTCATGCAATATAGCATGTGATTTTCACATTCAGTTGTGAAAACTGAAGGATGTGATATTCTTTTACTACTTGTCCCATCTACTGTCTGTTCCTTTGCTGCACATGGAAGTGGTTCAATGCAAGAGCATTCACATGTGTCTTATCAGACTAAATATTTATTTAAGCATTCCTCTTGATGGTACTTCCCTGGGATAAAGGCTGCTGACAGGCTATATCATACCCTGGAATTAATACAACTAGCTCTAACCTGATTTGTTACTTCTATTAGATACTGATGAGCCATTCTATTGTTGGGTTTAATTTCTTTGCATGGAATCATGACCCTTGTTATTTATTCGTTTATATTCGTTAGATAACTGGTGCACTGACAGCCTTGGAAAAATGAAGGTCTCTTATTTACTCACAAAACAGGTACTGCATGGGTTGTTCTGAATGCTCTCCGTTAACTAATTATTTCTTAAGGCTACTATTAAGGGGATGTCTGTTCACCAAGAATCCATCGACTCATGTCATATAGGCCACTAATCTTTACTCACTATCAGTACTTCTAACACTGATACCAATAAAGATACTTCTTTCATCCTGTTATACATCACTTAGCCCTTTAAACATGTTCTAGCTGAGGACACTATACCTAAAAAGAATCTTAGTTTCTCCCTTTCATACATTTTCCAACCTTTACATGACTGAAGGGATTTTAGTAAAATATGAGCCTTATTCTCAAACAGCTGAAGTGTGCCATCACATTGCAATCTATTGCATTCATCCATCTTACAATTGCAGGCATTTTCAATCCTTGAAAAATGTAATACAAAAACACACCACCACCACCACAGTATTTTAAATACAGAACACCAGTAATTGGATTGGAGAAGGAAGAAACCGGCATACAGATACAGAATTACGTGTAGGAGCAACATGATTAGACAAAAACTGAGCATTTTACTCACTCTGTTGCTGCCTACAGTGGCAAAAACTAATGGATCTCCTTCCTTACTGTGCCAGTTAAACTGGACTCCAAACAATGGCTGACTGTGGTCTTCCTGTAAAGGGAAAATATGGTCAAGGGAAATGTGCGAGAACAAAGACCAGACATTATTTCTCAGAAACTCATGATTTGTGGCAAAAGGAGCCAATTTTGGCACAACCTCTCCCGATATAAAAGGTCACTACATTTATAGCCATTTATATATTCTGACTCTATATACTAGCTCTTAAAAGAAGCAGCACAGCACATTAACTTATTTGTCTTCAGTGGAGTTAAAAATGTGTTCCTCTGCTCAAGGCTTTAAAGGTGAAGTGAAAAAAAACCCTCTTGCATACTGGTTCTACTTTAGCTTGGTTACTTGCTTGTTTTGTGATCCTGGGCAAGGCAATCTCTGGGTCTAAAGCCTGGTCCACACACATTTTGTACTGGTATAACTATTTTGTTTAGGGTTGTGATATATTTTAACCAAAATAGTTATATTGATACAACCCCTAGTTGGGATGCTGTTATATATCAGTAGAAGGGGCCTTATCAGCATACCTTATTCTTTAAGGGGGTAGACAAAAATCAATATTGGAATAACCGTGTCCACATTAGGGGAAAGGGGGGTACACCACTTTAACTAGACAAGTATAGTTAAAGCAGTATAACACTCTAGTGTAAATAAAGCCTTACACCAGCGCTTACGCCGGCAAAACTTTTGTCAGTATAAGCACTTTATATAGACAATGCTGTCAGCAGGAGACACTCTCCTGCCAGCGTAGCTACCGCTGCTTGTTTAGGTAGTTTTGTTATGTCAGCGGGAGAGCTCCCTCCTGTCGACATAACATGGCTACACAAGTGCTTTTACAGCAGCACAGCTGTACTGATACAGCTGTGCCGCTGTAAATTTTAAGTGTAGACTAGCCCTTAGTTAAGCCGTGCCACAAATGGCTTCAATACTAACCTAGGTCACAACCTGCCTGTGATGTTAGCACTTACAAAGTGCATTAAAATCTTCAAATGAAAGTTACAATAGAAGTAATATTAAAATAATCCTTTAAGATATGTCTCTAATTCTACATGTATCTTACTAAATGTGACAAACATGGGGGTGCGCTTTAATAATTAACACTGTATTTTGGTCTGCCACTGTCATGGTGTTAAGGGACCATCTGGAACAGCCCAGGCAGACAAGAGATGTCTCATGATGGTCATCTAATGACCTTTAAATGAAAGCTGTTAAGGGACAAGGCCAGAAAAATTAGGACTGACAACTCCAGTCATGCCACTAAGGAACTGGTTTGACCAGTGGGGGGAGTGAGCAAAGGAGGACCAAAGACCTCCAACACTTGAAATAAACTCCTCCAGGAGAACAAAGAAAGCTGACATGGTTTAAAAGTTGTTTGCAGCTTTGTTGTAGCCATGGTGGTCCCAGGATATGAGACAATGTGGGTGAGATAATATCTTTTATTGGACCAACTTCTGTTGGTGAAAGAGAAGCTTTCGACCTACACAGAGCTCTTCTTCAGGTCCTGAAGAGTTTTTGTAGCTTGAAAGCATGTCAAGTTGGTCCAATAAAAGTGTTAAAAGGACACTCTCTTGGGTGGGAGCAACCTGGGGAACAGAAAAACAGTCAAAAATCTCCACAGGAACTCACCAGGATGTCTGAAGATGTTAATTCTGCCTAGGTCACCATTAGGGGATGGTCGTACTTTAGGTAAGAGACAGGCATAAACGCTGGTTGTTTTAAAATCAGTTTTTTCTTTCTAATCTTTGTTCCAACCGCTATAGAAAATACTTCCTTTTTAAGAAGGTGGTTGGTTGATATCACCAGTCACAGATTGCCATGAAGAGGAAATAGGTGCCCAAATCTCAGTTGGTGCTGCATGGTGAGAAATAGATGGCATACACAGGGCAGTTTGGTCCTTATCCTCATGAAAGAGTGGGAGAATTGCAAAATACCACTCTGAAGCAGGTAAGAACTAAAGGCACAAGACCAGAAGTACTCAGGTCACGCAGACACCAGAAGAGGACAGAGGGGGCAGCTAACCCTGTAATCGTGACAATATATTTGGTTTAAAAATAATCCATTTAAAATTAGCCCCTCCTTTACCTACCTGTCCAAATCCGAGTTCAGGAAAAGCAGAAATGTACCAGCAATATATTAACTCTTACAAGGAAAAACATACTACTTTCAGCTGAGGTCTTGGAAGGTAAATAAAGATAGTATTTTGTTTTAAAAGGCAATGTGTCAAAACACCTTAGACAATTTATATCAAGAAACTACTGTTTCCTCAGAAAAACCTACTGCTCCTCAGAATATCTATATGCTGTAAATCATCCCAGCACACACACACAATCACTACTTAACCTTTACATCTATTCAGTTACTGACTTGAGCTCTCGAAACAGGTATTCCCAAAAAAGATATTTTACTTCATTTTTAAGGACTTTGACAGCTATTTTGTAAAAACATTACACACACACACACATATGTATATATATCTCAAAAACAGGAAATACAGATTTGCTTTATTTGGAAAGGTATACTTTTGTTTTCTTGGCATTTAACTACACCTAAGGTAGCTCCTACACAAGTGCTTAAAGAATATTTTTAGAGTGATGGGTTTTCAGACTCAGTCATAACAGTGTTTAACATTTATAGCAGTGAGTAATAGATACCTTTACTATTTTTACACATTTGCCCTCAAGGAAACCATGAAGTGTAACAGAAAGCAAGACTAGGAAAGTAGAAATATCTTGCTCCACACGTCTCTACAGGATAATGTGAAATTCCATTCCTTTAAGCTATTCTTGTGATTTTTCACTCAAGTGTAGTCATGTTACACTTTTGTATGGGTCAAAGATGGGTAAAATATGTTTCATACCACATGGCATAAGCTGTTTCCCAAGGGATCATGAATGACTTCTCCATTGCATATACAGCATTTAATTATGGTTATTTCTGTGGTGTTCATCACTACAGTATCTACCCAACATTGCATAATTTGTTTGGAAGGACAGAGAAAAGGAGAAAGAGGATCACTTTTCTCTGAAGCATGAGCAAAGTGAGGTATGAGACTTGATGGCACTATGGCCTGATCATTATAAAAAGCTATATTGTGGAGTGCAAGGGGAAATAGGAGGAGAAAGATTGTAAATGTAGAACTTGAAACCGTTAGGTCATTTTTATTACACTTTCCTATGTTTTGTCTCTGCTTACACCGACAACTGTTCTTAAGGCCTGATCCATAGCCCACTGATGTCAGTGGGAATCTTTCAATTGACTTCAGCGGGATTTGGATCAGGACCACAGTGAATTTAAGAGACTACAAGGCAGTAACTGTTTTAAAGACATTTATGTCTGCAGATAGAAGAAGTCTGATGTCAAAAATATAGTGAACAAAATCCAGGAGCTGTTAAATTTAAATGTATGGGTGTAGAGAAAAAGCCATTTTTGGACCCTAACTTCAAGCCACAAAAATACATCATCTATGGGACCAATTAACAGTGGTGGAACAACAGCTACCCTGGATGGAAAGCGTATAAAAATTTCCCTTCCTTCTCCAACACTGGAAATCTTCAGATTTTTTTTTTTTTTTTTAAAGACTAAGAAAAAGAAAAACCCTTAATCTGAAAAAAAAAAATTCTAAAAAGCAATCCAATCTGGTTAAATATTTGAGATCTGACAACTAAAAGAAACTCTGTATAGTAGTTTAGAGGAAAAGTAGTAAGAAGTTTTACAAAACCCCAAAAGAACATCACATTTATAGATTTTACGATGTAGAGATTCCTAGGCAAGACTGGGAAACCGAGGAGCTAATGCAAAGTATCAAAGTGGAATTGACTTGTCTTGTTCACTGGCCATGCTGACTGAAGTGCAAAAAGCAAGCAGCAAAGAGAAGCGTAAATGAGATACACAATGTTCTCTATTTAATAATGTTAATACAGCCTTGCAAAATTGTCATGAAAATCTACTCAGTCCCCCTTTTCAGTGATTAAGAGAAAACTAGATGATATTTTAGTCATCCAACAAAAAAATAAAGGTACTTGTCCGAAGTGAATGCTCAGATAAAACATTGCAAAGCTGCTTTAGAACAGTCAAGTTTTAAGTTATGACTTCTATCTTGATAGTGTCTCTAAATCAAAGTGGTCACCACTGGTAGTGTCTAGTTTTCAACCTCACCTATTTGAGCCTTACCTTGAGACTATTTACACATTTAAAGGAGTATTTGCACTTCTTGGATTTCCATTTTCCTTTTCCCCAACTTTTCCTTCCTGGTGCATTGGGAGTGTTTGTTGGGGTGTCAGGGCGTTCAGTGTTAGTACCACTTTCTATACTAACAGCATCATCCTGAAAATATACAAAATAGATAGATTGTAACTAGATATCAGCACTTAACTTCAGAAACCCAAAATACTGGAAAACTAGCTGCTTTTATATTTTTTCCCCATAGGAATACTCTCCGCACAGACTTTAAAAAAAATGTTCACAAGGGGAGAAAAAAAAATGTTTATAGATTTCTAAATAAAAATAGCATTCCTCTATAGAGATATTAAAAGGTCAGACAGCTGTGTGCAGTTCTGTAGTAAAGCCTTCCTTTTTCAGGAAATATTATGTTACTTGTCATCTTTCTAAAGACAGAAACTTTTGTCCTTCAATTTTTTTGATTCAGGGGTATGTCAAGAAGAGAGCAGACAGCTGCAAGACTCTAGAAGGACTCCAGAAGCAGGTGTACATTTTCATTGCTTAGCCTCCTACTCTTACCAACAAACTTGCTATCTGACACTCAATTTCTCATTTCATCACATTGGTGTACCTATTTCATTAGATAAAAAATAGAAACTAGACCTTTCAGAGCAGGAAAGTGCTCTTAAAAATAGGGATGGTACTTATCTATCTCACAGGCATTTTACAGGAATAAACATTGTTTGTAAAGGCCACTGAGATATTTATAATGAAAAGAATATTTGAGTGCAAAGAATTATTAGAAATTAACTCTTATTAGGAATGTAGCTTTCCTAGGAGTGTTGTCTTCTGTATGATGTCAATAAATATTCAGGAATAAAACAGTATAAAACAGTAAAGGATTAAGCTACTTCAGAGGTGTTGTGGAGCTAAAAGGAAACAAAAAACAGAAAAGGTAATGGCCTGATTTTCCCAAGGTACTAACCAACTACAGCTCCCACTGAAGAGCTGCAGCAGCTCAGTACCTCTGAAAATCAGGTTATAAGCAAATCATCCAAGCCAGAGGGAACCATCTCCCCCATGTTTTCCCCTAAAATGAAGCAGTTTCAGGGTAACTGCACCTCCACCTCCCTGACCCTGGAAGGCCCACTTAGACTACAGGCCTGAGACCTTCACCTGGGCAGGGACCTATGTCCCACTGCCTTCTGACTGGGAGTTTACCAACCTGTAGCAGTTTTGGGGGCCCCTCTTGGACCAAAGATCAGGTCCATTTGTTGAGATGGAAAGAAGTCTCCCTCCCCTCCCCCCAACCCACATTAAGTTACTCAGCCTTTTATACCAAAAGCCCTTTCTTTGTTTCCTTGGGTTTCTGATACCCATTTGTATATACAAACCAACCCATGGAGTGGTATCCTTCTGGAATGGTTTACAAACCCTGGGACTACAGTCATCACCCCCTCCCCCATTTTTAGTTCCTAGAGGAATTATGGTAACCCTCCCCCCATGTCTCTGGCCCAGCAGATACACAGAACATTAACAAATTTAACATGGTCTCCAAAAAAAACTGCATGTGGTTGCAATATCCGTCACTGAAGAACAGCTTCCCAGGGGAAGGCTCAGTGCCCCCACCTGCTCTGAGACATAGGAAGTTTGTGTTCTTTAATTCTGCCTCTCTTCCCATCCCCACTAAACTTAAGGAAATGTTACTTAGCTCATTGACAGTCCTTCCTCATGAGCTTCAGTGAGTCTGTCAAAAGACTTAGGCCTTGATGTCTCCATTAGGAGGATTTTGTCAGTATGGTGTGGACATAGTTATATAGGTATAAAAGTGCTTATTCCAGTATAGTTTATGCAGTATTACATAATCACAATCTACCTGGCAGAGCTACGTCAGTACAATTTTCAAGTGTAGGTTCCTGAAACAAGTTTCTTTTGTGATTCTTAGATAAAGTGAGTTCCAGAGGGATAGCTGTGTTAGTCTGCTTTTAGCAAAACAGTGCAAATTCTGTGGCACCTTAAAGACTAACAAATTTATTTGGGCATAAGCTTTTGTAGGCAGAAACCCACTTCGTCGGATGCATGAAGTGCATGCGGATCATGCATCTGACGAAGTGGGTGTCTGCCCACGAAAGCTTATGCCCAAATAAATTTGTTAGGCTACGTTTACACTGACGGCGGCAAAATCGCCGCTGCCAGATCGATCTTCCTGATTGATTGACCGCTCAATCGATCCTGAAAGTCGACTGAGTAAGTCCACCCCCTCAAGTAGCGTAGCGCTGAGTTGACTGGAACAGGCTCAGCACAGTGAGAACAGCGCGCAGAAGGGAAGCTGAGCAGTCGACGTCAGTTACGCAAACTACTCTGCATCCTTTGTGTAACTCCCGTCGACTGCCGCCGAATCACTTGGTCAGTGTGAACCAGCCCTTAGACTTTAAGGTGACACAGAACTCTTGCTGTTTAGATAAATTGGTCTCCCCTCTCCTCCATGATAAGTCTATTCTTCAGTAAGCCAGACAGCCCAACTCCTCAGATTATTCCTCGACCTGCAGCTGACACCACAGCACTATGCTAAACTAACCACTAAACTATGTGGTGTATGCAACAGAAAGACAATCAAAATACAACACACACTTGCCAGTTCCCTGGAATGGCCACGCTTAATTCCATTAAGTACTATAGTAGCGTCCATGGGTTTCTGTCAGCATCAGTGTCCCAGGCACTATCTAAACATACAAAAACACATAGTCCATGCCCTGAAAAACTTAGCCTAGTTGAACACAAGACATGACAAGTGTGACAAATAATAGAAAGAGAGAGAGCAAGGACAATGGCAGTAAATTCATGGGGTTACTGGGCTATATGCATCACCTGATGGCACCAAATCATTTGCAAGGTTTGAAAGATGGAGTAGGGATTGCCCCCCAGTAGCCACCATTACTTTGCATATCTCTTGAAGGTGTCCCAGCAGAAGTCTTGAGGACAGATTGGGAGGAGAAGAGAACAACCTTATGGTATTTCAGGGAAGGTATTTCATGCATTAACAGCAGCATGGAGAAAGTACAAAGATACTTGTGAGAAGCACAAACATGAGGCTGAAGTGGTCATCAGCAGAAACGGTGAGGTTTAATGAGAATGGACAAGAACAGATGAGTAAAATGGGGCAGGGCTGTAAAGGGCACTGAAAAATAAGAATAGGGAGCCATTCAGGAGAGATTTTTTTTAAAATGGGACAGACACAGAGGACTACAAAACAGCCCTGGAATTCATATACAGGATCTAACACAATGAGGCCCTGATCCATGAATGGGGCCCCTAGGCAATAAAAATAGCAGTAAAAATAGCAATAGATGAAATATCAAGTTTCCAAGAAATTCAAATGTCTCTTTGCAGAATATTTAAAGTCTGATTTATAGCACTGCCTGGCCCACAAATTGTCACCATCAATGACATTCAGTAAGAACAGCAGCTACCGCACAAAGCTAATGCTACTATACTGTAAACTAATAATCCTAAATGTATGCTGTGAGTAAAGTGCTGTCTATTCAGTGATAACAAATAAATCACAAACTCAATCATTAGCATTAATATTTGAGAAGCCTGTGAGAAATTACTGAATTTCCCAAATTAAACAAGTGATTGATTAAAAATCAAGTACAGTGCACCATAAAATGTATATTGTTCAATTACTTGCATAACTGTAGTTTGGTTAAAGCACTTATGATGCTTTAAACACGGTGTATTGTACGTATGTTCAGTAATTTATTACTTTGGTATTGTGTGTTAGAATGTCCTCGAGTTGGAGAACACTTATTTGTGTTACACATTACGTAGATTAGCAAGGTTCTGCTATTTAGGAGTTCAATTAAACAAAATCCAGTAAACACACAACTTTACTGAAATCTAAGAGTTTCAATAAACTGCTTCCTACACAAGATGATATACTCCTTATAATTGGAAAAACACATTCTAACTGGAGTTTCTTTTTTTCCCCCTTCCCATCCATACCACAAAGACAAGCGTTAAAATTTTAACAGACTTTATGAGCTGTAAAGCATACGTTCCACAGGTACAAAATGTTTTCGGTAATATGCAATAATGCTGGTAACATTTGAAAGCAAGCAAGCAAAACTGACACACAGGTGCACTCAGAGCCAAAGTACAATAGCAAACAAAAATACTGTACCTGAGTTAAGACAATGTAGATAATCTCATGTGAAGCTAGTATTCTCATTGATTTATGTAGTTCCAATAGTATACCTGGCTCTTCACAAACACAGAAGACAAAGTCTTCCCCCCCAACACACACACTAAGTTTACAATACAAAGACCAAATCCTGCAATCTTTGCTCAGGCAAGAGTACTCCCTGCAAAGTAGTTAGATACAGATACTGTGCTGCAGTGCACTGGCTCTAAGCACACCTTTACAGGTCAGTTTTGTCTGCCTGCTTTTTGATGCTATCAGCCTCTGCTCCACTCAGAGAGATCATCCTGTAACCATATAGCTTTTATCTGGAATCAGTGGGAGTTAATTTCACAGATACTGCAACTTTTGACTCTAGAAATAAAAAAAGTTAAAACATTAAATCATACTAAGAATGTGTGGGCAGATAGGCTTTGGGGAAAGAAACACTAAAAGGTCAAATAAAGTGGGTTTGGGGCAGAAAGGGAGGAAGCTGTGGCCATGTCTATGCTATAGCAGCATAGTTATGCTCCCGTTGCTATGCTGCTGTAACCTTATAGCGTAGTCACAGACTACGGTGACAGAAAGGGGTTTTCCATTGCTGTAGGAACTCCACCTCCTCGAGTGATTCTTCCGTTAATCTTCCAGACAGCATAGCTACAGTACAGAGAAAGGCAACAAAAATGAGTAAGGGTATGGAACAGCTTCCATATGAAAAGAGATTTAAAAGACTGGGACTTTTCAGCTTGGAAAAGAGATGACTAAGGGAGGATATGATAGTGGTCTATAAAATCACGACTGGTGTGGAGAAAGTGAATAAGGAAATGTGAAGGAGTAAACAACACAAGAAGTAGGGGTCACCCAATGAAATTAATAGGCAGCACATTTAAAATGAACAAAAGTAAGTACTTCTTCATGCAACACAGTAAATCTGTGGAACACCTTGCTGGGGGATGTTGTGAAGGCCAAAACTCTAACAGGGTTAAAAAAAGAACTAGATAAGTTCATGGAGGATCGGTCCATCAATGGCTATTAGCCAGGACAGGCAGGAATGCAACCCCATACTCTGAGTGTCCTGAGCCTCTTCCAGAAGCTGGGAATGGATGACAGGGGATGGATCATTTGATGATTGCCTGTTGTGTTCATTCCCTCTGAAGCACCTGGCACTGGCCACTCAGAAGACAGGTCAATGGGCTAGATGGACCATTGGTCTGACCCAGTAAGGCTGTTCTTATGTTTGGTACTCAGGAGTATGGATTTTTCACACCCTTAAGCGCAGACTAGGGCTGCCCTACACTACAGTTCGGTTGACCTACCTCCATCATTCAAGGATATGAAAAATTTACTCTCCTGAGACACATAATTAAGCCACCCTAAGATGCAGTGTCTACTACACTAGGTTGATGGAAGAATTCTTCTGTTGACCTAGCTACCACCTCGCAAGGAGGTGGATAGGCATCAACTCCTCCTTTCACCAGTGGGTGTCAGCGGGGGGGAGGGACCTTGGGGGAAGAGGTGGAGATGGGGAGGGAAGAGGCAGAGCAGGGGCAGGAAGAGGTGAAGCTAGCCCTGATGACCAGCCAGTATCACCCATCAGGCTCAGCTGATCGAAGCAGGGCTTCACAGCCCATCAGCTGATGGGCTGTGAAGTGCCGCTCTGAAGGACACTGCTTAAGTGCCAACTAATCTGTGGCATCGAATCGCTGGCCAGACCAGCCCCGTTGGGTGCTGAGCACCCCCTATTTTTTTTCGGTGGGTGCTCCAACCCCAGAGCACCCATGGTGTAAGTGTCCGAAAAGTGAAGATAAGGAGCTTGAATCTGAGTGGATGAAAAGAGGAAGCTAGGAAAGTTTGTGGGTGATGGGGCCTTGATGTAGTTATTCTCTTCAACTGCTCAGGTTTCAGTCTCTTTATCTTCACCTTCAGGGGTCTGAATAGCTCTGCTCCTGCTTGTTTCAACATTCTTGTTGCCTCTGGTGCTACACCCAATCCTCTCTCCCAACTGCTCACTTTGTCTTTTTTCCTCCCACAAAATGTTGCCTTCCCTTATTTGTTCTACCTCTTTGAAGAGATGCCCAAACCCTCCTTCGTTCAAGTATTTCACTGCTGGTTCCTGCTTTCTCCAAGCCCACCTGCCCACATATTCTTAAGGCCAGTCTACCCTTAAAACTTACAGCAGTACAGCTGTACTGGCACAGCTGTGCCGCTGTAAGAGTGCTTGCATAGCCACGTTATGTCAACGAGAGAGCTCTCCCGCTGTCATAATAAAACCACCTAAGCGAGTTGTGGTAGCTATGTCAGTGGGAGAGCATCTTCCGATGACATAGTGCTGTCCACACTAGCACTTATGCTGGCAAAACTTAAGTTGCTTGGGGGGGGGGGGGGGGGATGTAGGGGAGTGGGTTTCGTCTTTTTTCATGCCTCTGAGCAACAAAAGTTTTGCTGGCATAAGTGCTGATGCTGACAAGGCCTTAGTCTGGCTTATTGTTTTAATTGCTGTTTTGACATGACATGCAGAGAAAGAGGGATAAATCAGAAGCGACCGGGGTTACACACAGACTTTTTAGTGTTGCATCTATCATTTCAGTGTTTAAACTGCATGAGCATGCCCGTAGATTGTAATGGCTGGTACTTAAATCACTATATAAATATTTTATATGCATTACAATAAATTAGGACTTCACCTTTATAGGAGACTAAGCCCCCATCCTGCAATGGGCTACACGGAGGTGCGGAAATCTAACAACAAAGAACTCATTGCAGAATTGGGACCTTAGAATTTAACTTCAACAGGCTAACAGAAAAGACTTGCACACTGCATTGTGTGCAGTACAAGATTTTAAAGCAGACACAGCACACACACACACACAGTATGTGTTTTATTTTTTCATTTTAAGAGGTCTTACTAGAAATTGTTTATAAGAATTTAGACGATAAAATCTCAGCCTCAATCCCCGCCCCCACCCTGCCTTAGAGGCACCTGCCCCAACTTCCTTAATTATTTAGGAAGGCAATATCTCCAATCTGAGCCCCCTCTTGTTATTTTAAGGTGCAGGGAACATCAGACAGCAATTTCCCATCACTATTTTGAGGTGAAGGAGGGCATCCCCCTCCTGTCTGATCCTACAGCCCTGGCATACCCTCTCCTTCCCTCAGCACCACAGTGGATGCCACCTACACCACAAACCCCAGGACCTGTCCTTCTCACTACTAGAGGGGCTCTCCCCGCCCACCAGTATATTATGGTGTGGCCCTTCTTTGGCTGAGGGAAAGATCTCCAGCTACTTGAGGAGATTTCCCTGTTAAGGGGGTGGTCTCAGCCCCACTTGCAGTGAGCATCCCCCGTGGGGCAGGGAAAGGCCCCAGGATACAGGCTATTGGGGGGACCGCCCCCCAGCCCCATGTGCTGTGAGACATGGGGACACCCGCCCCCCGTGGGGCAGGGAAAGGCCCCAGGATACAGGGCACTGGTGAGACACCCGCCCCGCTCCGGTAACGGGGTGACTCTGGCCCCGCCTGCGGGGAGACGTGGGGATCTCCCCTTGAGGAGGGAAAGGCCCCAAGGCTGCCCCCCCCCCAGCTCCAGCCCCCCCGAGACTGGGCCCTTCTGAGTCCCCAGCCCCGGGCCCCGCCCGCAGGAGAAAGGGGTCCCCGCTCCCTGCGCCCGCCTCACGTTCTCGTCCCCGGACAGGTCCCCGGGGTTGCTGTTCTCGTCGCTGCTCAGCTTCTGCTTCTTGGCCGGCATCTCGCTCCCCGCTCCCGCCGCGGCTGCCGGGGGATCGGCCCGCTCAGACATCTTCCCCGCCCCCTGCCACGCAACCGTAAAGCGCGGTCGCCGGCCCCCGGGCCGACGCACCACCGTAAAGCGTCCTCCCCACGCCGCAAAGCAGACCGACGGCCTAGTGACGAGAACTGCCACACTGCTGAAAACTCCAATCTAGCCTGGCACTGAGGGAGAGTGGGGTAGCCAGGCTCAGGTCCACCCGGGGTCCTTAGTCTCCTATCTTCATTGATTTCAATGGAGGAGCCTAAATACCTGTTAGGGTTTGGGCTTTAGTGGCAAAGCTTTTTTTCTTTTTAACAGGGAAGCAGACTTCACTGAATGGACTATAGCCTCCAGCAACTATAATTCCTCACTACTTAGTGGTTTCTATCCTCTCACTCTGCCCTGTGTCTTTCAGATAATGTATCAGCACCTTATTAATAATCCTCCAGTTCCGTGACATTTTGACTGAATCACATAATGTAATTTTTTTTTTACCTTAACATGTTTGAATTTCTTTAGCAAAGCCCTTACATACCCCTTAAAAAAAGGAGAATCCTGTAGCACCTTAAAGACTAACAAATTTCTGCAGGCATAAGCTTTCATGGGCTGCAACCCACTTCATCAGATGCAGATTCGTCAGTGGGTTGCAGCCCATGAAAGCTTATGCCCGCAGAAATTTGTTAGTCTTTAAGGTGCTACAGGACTCTCATTTTTGCTGTATACAGACTAACATGGCTACCCCTCTGGAACTTTATACCCATAAAAGGTGATCAATTATTTCTTCCATCGTACAGCGTGCACATATCCATCTTTGTGCCTTTTTATTCAAAAAAGAATTTTGTTTGCCAAAATGGCCTATTAGTACTCTAAACAAAAGCACTTCATTAGTCCTATCCAAGCCCTGAAGTGCATTGTAATCAACTCTATGCCACAATTCAAAAAAAATGTTCTTCCTTTTTTTTCATTAATCCAATTTTTTTGCCATTCCTCTTTTAAATTTGTCTGTACTAGCCATTTGAATTCCTGTTTACTTAAGGGTATTTCTATGTCAATCCTTCCATTTCACACAGCATTTTCAGCTGCTTTGTCTGACATTTTGTTCCCTGTTATCTCAATATGCACTGGAATCCAAGCTAATGCTACATGTATCCCCATCTGTACTAACTCTGGTATTAGAAATATAATTTCATTGATTCAATCACTTCTACATACTGAGAGACCCTTTATTGCCATAAAGCCTGAGATTGAATCAGAAAACAAGACTACTGTTGCTGGGTATACATGCCAGATCGATCCAATTTAATGCTAGCATTATCACTAATAGTTTGGCTGTCATGACAGCTACATAGTCAGATATTCTTTCAGATGTACTAATTCCCAATTTTGATACACAATATGTCATGCCCTATTTGTCCTTTTTTGGATCCATCTGTATATATTTGACAAAAAAACCCTCCACTTTTCATCTATCTTCTGGAATACTTCATTTTTAATAACTAGTTTCTCTTTTACCCTTACATTTGTGAAATAAATCTAAATGCATATTTGGATACGCAATTTTCCATCCATAACTAATTTTCTCCATGACGGAAAGTTTTGGCTTCATTTAGCTTTTTCCTTGTCTTTCATCTCCTGCATCCACACTTTAACTCAAATGGCATGTGGAGTTCTTACATCATGTGCTATATAGTTCGCCTATTGAATTCCCAATAATCCTCATAAATTTGTTTGATACTTTGATCATTGCTGTTCCCATTAACTTTGGCCCAGAAAGTTAGGTCCAGTAGTTTAATTTGTAGTGTAACTGGTACCAGGGCTGGATTTAGGGGCAGGCGACCTAGGTGACCATGTGTGGTGCCAGGCTTGGATAGTGCCAGGCTCAGGGGGCTGTTTTTGTTGTTAGTGACAAAAGGGAAAATAGAATGTTTGAAGTAAAATGTTTCAGGTATTCCATATGTGGATTCATTTTTCACTAACCTCCTAGAATGTTCCGGATCTTTATAGAATCTCATGGAACTTTCCAGGCTTTCTAAGAACTACATTTCCCTTGAATCTCCTCGTACGTTTTCAGCCATGCCCTCACAGGTATATAAGGGGCAGGGCGTTGCCCATCAGTCAGTGAGGTATAAGAACAAACTGAAGTGAAGTGAGAGCCTGGCTAGGATATTGTGAACCTTGTTGTAGTGGGTAATTGTGAAAGTGTATTTGGTGGAGGGGGGCCAGTCAAGACGTTCCTCCCCTGGGGTCCCATTTGATCTAGGGCTGGCTCTGACTGGTATTTCACTAGAAGCTATCTGTAGCACTTATATGGGTGTTGTAATAAATGCACCATACACAATTTATAGAGCCCGGCCTTGTATTAAATCTAACTTTTTAAATTCTGATTTTGATGCTGACCCAAAAGCTTGGCAGCCATAGTCAATAACTAGTCTGCTTAATGTTCCATCAGCAGTGTTTTCTTATCTGACCCTCAATTAGTCCCACCAAAACTTAAGCAGGTTAATCCTATCCTTCCTTTAACATAATTTATATGATCTTTCCAAAGTAATTTAGTATCAAATATGACACGTAAGAATTTTAACCTTTTAACTAGCCATTTAGGCTCTATACAGGGAGGACCCTTGCTAGTATTGCTTCCCACAGGGTGCTGGGCTGGGACCTGGTGGAGGGTTGAGGCCCAGATGCAGGTGGAAGTCACAAGATTCCCAGCTGAGGGTCAGGAACCAGGCACCTCTACACCTGACAGAGCAGCAAGGGGCCAGAAGTCAGGTATGTTAACTGCTAGGCTGCCCAGCCCTCCAAGCACCCTACCACACTGCCCAAACAGGGGCAGACTGGGTGCAAGGCAGGAGCAGCAAAAACAAGTTAACAAAGGAGCAATCACAACAGCCTTTGCTGGCCTCTCCAGCCAATCAGGTGAAGGGGCAATTAAGCAGCCTCCTGCAGGCTAGCTGTACTGATGGGGTTGCCTGGAGATGAGCTGTATTGCAGGCCCTGATTTCTGACAGTATCTAACGTCGCCTGCAAAGAGACTGATGCTAAGAAATCACTTCACTTCTCTGCGATGTCCTTTCCTTCCTTTATTGCTTGTTTTTCTTCTTGGTTATAATATGAGCAGGTTTCGCAGCTGGCTTCCATCACATTCTCTATGTACTGCATACAAAAAAAGTGAAAAAAGCTTTATTTAGGTTGCAACAAAAGCATATGACAGTTTAGAAATGTCAGATGTAAGGTTCCCCACTCAGTCTAATTCTGCCTCCTTGTGCAGCCGTACTGTGCAAAAAATGAGGCAGGGGGTCTGTGGAAAAAATAGTGTGTGATCATGTAATTAAAAGTTGTATCATATGCATACATACAAAGAGGGCAAATTAAGGTTGCATAGATAACCTTAATTCTGGCATTTTCCAACTTTTCTGTGCTTACCTTTGTAATCTTAAGAATGTTCTTTTAACATAGTTTTTAGTGTAATTTCCTAGGAGGGTTTTTTAAGAAAAAAGGTGAAAACAGATTATGTACAACCATAACAATTCCCACATCTTGTATCTTTATCAGGCTTTGGCCTCTGATCCTTCAGCAAGATTTCTATCACTTGAGTTACAGGACTTAACTATGTTAGCAGCAATAGAAGGCTGTTATCCCAGAGGAGGGATGAGCCACTAGTGCCATGTACTGGTGGATCACATGATTTCTCACTTATGCTCAAAATAGCGAACACAACATTAAGGATTCTCAGGATATTTAGGTATTACATATAATCTTAAAGAAAGCATCAATGTAAAGAGCTGCAACATAATGCAAGTCTGAGTTGTTATTGATTTCTTACAGTTAAAAATAAGTGGACTAAACTAGGGGCTGGAGGCTGCAATCTTTATTCCAGCAATTTTTGCATCAAATTCAGCCTTGGTGTAAGTGAGTGACTCTACTGAACTGATGATCAGGTCCTTTAAGGATAGAAATGTAAAAGGATTTGCTCTTTGGAATAATGCTTTATGTCCTTGTGCTGTTATATAAAAATGATTAATTTAAAAAAGCTGCACAGACATTGCATCAGATCAAAACATTAATAATGAGAGGGAAAGTGACACTGGCTGGAACTATAACAGAGAAAATCTTGTCCAGATGTTACCAGAGTGCCAGTATCAACAGATTCTGAACAGTGGTGATCACTGCAATCAATAACTAACATGGGATGAGTTCATTGCCTCTCCTAAAAGCTGCTTTTGAGGATGAACCTACTCTAAAATACGCTATTCCAAAAGACTAACAGATGCAGCATTGGAGACAGCATAAGAGAAACGGAAAACTATTAAACTTACAGATCTTGTCTCTTCTGGAAAAAGATGACTACTCCAGTTACAGCAAGTATTTGACATGAAAAAAGCCTTCTGTGGCTTCCAGTGTTTTTAGCTAGACAGCTTTCAGTTATGGATCCTGGAACCTTTCCTTGTACAAAGTGTGGTAAAGTCAGGCCAGATGGCTACAAAAGGGTATACTATTTGTGAACTGGGAAGTGAAAGGCCCCTCCCCCTGGAGGAGTCACTGGATCCAGGACACAACTGATTGCGTGGGACAAAGAATGAAAAAAGGAGCGGGCGTGGGGGTCACAGGGGCAAATGGAGGGAACCAGAATGGGACACCGAGCAGAGAACCCCAGACAGCGCCCACTGCCCCCAGAAGGTGTCAAGGGAGCCGGCAGACACTGCCCAGAGGAACTCTGCCAGGATGCGTGAGTGCACAAGGGAATGGAAGTAGGCCCTACAGTCGCAGAGCGCCCCCCCAGCCAACCTCCTCTCCCTGGTCTTGTAGACAGTCATTTTGGCCAGGGCGAGGAGGAGGTTGACGAGGAGATCCCGCGATTTTGTGGGGCCATAGATGGGATGTGTGTATAAAAACAAGTGTGGGGAGAAGTGCAGCCAGAACCTCAGCAGGAGGCTCTGGAGGAGCCAGAACAGGCGCTGCAGCCTGGCGCACTCCAGATAAACATGCGCCAGGGTCTCCCTCACGCTGCAAAAGGGGCAGGTGTCAGGGTGAGGGGTGAACCGCGCCAAGAGCACGCCCATGCTCACGGCTCCGTGAAGGAGCTGCCAACTGATGTCCCCGGTGGGCCGTGGGGTCAGGGTGGAGTAAAGACTGGCCCACTGGGGATCCTCACCCTCCGCAGGAGGCAACAGGTCCCGCCACTTGGTGTCAGGGCGGGACACGAGGGCAAGGAAGTGAAGGGTGTGGAGCACGAGCGTGTAGAGATGGTCCCTCAGCACAGTCCGAAAGAGGACGAGCTGCAGGGCATGCAGCCGGCTCGGTGTGTGGGGAGAGCGAGGCCAGGGAGACTCATGGGGCCGGGGCCCAATGGAAAGTGGCCGGAGGGCTTGGACTGGGGGGGGGCGGGGAGTGCCCTCTCGCAAGACCCACTCGAGGTAGACCTGACCAGCGGGGGGCAAGGCTGCCTTCATCTCCTGCAGTACGCACCGGGGGGGTTGAAGGGTGGAGAGCCCCATGTGCCGAGCCAGCACCTGGGGATCCACCCAGTCCCCCTGGTCATAGTCCAGGAGATCTCTGATCTTGGTGACTCCTGCCAGGACCAACCTCTGGCGCACCGAGGGGGACTCTGCCACCTGCACACGGAGTTGGGGGTTGTGTAGCAGGGGCTCTGTGAGGAGATCCTCCCCCTCGGTGACCGCAAGGGGCCTGGAGGCCGAGACCAGCCTGCAGGTCCAGAGGAGGTCCTGGTAGAAGACCAGCGGCTCGGAGAGGTCTCACGGAAGACCTCTCAGATGGAAATAAAAGAGCTGCTGGTCGTATCGGAGCCCTTGGAGGTGGCGGAGGAAGGCGTGCACTAAGTGGCTCCATGCCAGACTACCTGCACTATAAAGGAGCCTCTGCAGGGCCTGGAGGTGGAAAGTGTGGACCTGGCTGTGGGTACGGCACAGGCCCTGCCCTCCTTCCTCCAGGGGGAGACTCAGGATCCCTGCAGAGACCCAGTGCAGTCCTGGCCAAAAGAACTCCAGAACTGTCTTCTGGAGGTGGGCCAGGAAGCTCGGGGTTGGGACCAGGGTTTTGAGCCGGTGCCAGAGCATGGACAGGACTAGCTGGTTGAGCACCAGTGCCCTCCCCCGAAGGGAGAGGCACCGGAGCAGTCCTGTCCATCTCTGCAGCCGCGCAGACACCCTGACCTCCAAATCTTGCCAGTTCTCCACCAGGGCGGGATGGGTGGCAGAAAGGTAAATGCCCAGATAGAGCAAAGGACCCGCGCTCCACTGGATGGCTTAAAGCGCGGGAGGAAGGGAGCTTGTCTGCCACCCAGCCCCTACCATCAGGCCAGAGCTCTTGACCCAGTTGACCTGGGAGGAGGAGGCTGCCAAGTAGATGGCCAGGCAAGCCTCCAGCCACGTCAGGTCGCCTGGGTCCTGGAGCATGAGAAGCACGTCATCGGCGTACGCTGACAGGACCAGCCTCAGCTCTGGCTCATGGAGCACCAGCCCCGTCAGCCTCCGGCGGAGGAGACAGAGGAAGGGTTCAATGGCCAGAGCGTACGGCTGGCCCGACAGGAGGCGGCCTTGATGCACTCCTTACCCGAAGCTGACCGGTTCGGTCAGGATCCAGTTGAGCTTGACCAGGCACTCCGCGGAGGCGTACAGCACCCGGAGAAAACCCACGAAGCGGGGCCTGAAGCCAAACGCCTGCAGGGTGTCCAGGAAATACCTGTGGTCCGTCCTGTTGAATGCCTTCTCCTGATCCAAGGACAGGAGGACTAACAACAGGCCATCCCTACACCCAAGCTCCAGGAGGTCCCGGACCAGATAGAGATTTTCGAAGATGGTGCGGCCCAGGACGGTGTAGGTCTGGTCGGGATGGACCACGTCCTGCAGCACGGACCCCAGCTGCAGCGAGAAGGCCTTGGCCACAATTTTATAGTCCGTGCCGAGGAGTGAGACGGGACGCCAGTTCCAAAGGTTGCGGAGGTTCCCCTTCTTGGGCAGCAGGGCGAGCATGGCTCACCAGCATGAGAGGGGGAGCACTCTGCTGCCCTCAGACACGGCCCAGACCATGGCGAGGTCCGGGATGAGGACGTCCCAGAATGTGCGGTAGAACTCCATGGTCAGCCCATCCATGCCTGGGGATTTATTTGTGGGCATGAGGCGGAGGGCCCCCGAGAATTCGGCCACAGTTAGAGGTAGCTCCAGCCGCTCCCGGTCACCCACGCCGACCGTGGGAAGTTCGTTCCAGAGCACTTGGCAGGCGATGGCTTTGGTCGGGTCCAGGGAGAAGAGGCTAGCATAGAAGGCCCTGGGTCTTCCGCTCATCTCCGCTGGTCCTCCACCAGAAGTCAGGTGACATGCTTCCGGGCCCCCCTCCTCTTCTCCAGGGCATAGGAGAAGCGGGAGCCGTGATCCATGTCCCGAAGGAGACGGATGCGGGATCGAACAAAGGCACCCCGAGCCCGAAGGTCTTCGAGGGCCCAGAGTTCCTCCATCTTTTCCTGGCACGCTCCGCGGAGGGATGGATCCTCAGGGCTCGCAGCAAGACGCCTCTCCAGCACTAAGATCTTCCCCTCCAGCTGCTCTATCCCCACATCCTGCCACCGGCTGGCCACCCGAGTGTAGTCGTGGCAGAAGAGCTGGGCACACACCCTCCTCGCGTCCCACCAGCTCTGTGCCAAGGGAAAGGCGTGCTCTGCTCCCGCCAGGCCAGCTAGAACTCCTGGAAGGACGCCACAAAGCCCACATCCTCCAGCAGTCTGTTGTTAAAGTGCTAATAGGCCGGCCCCGGCCGCTCCGCAGTGAGAGAGGCCGTCATGGTCACCAAGTGGTGATCCGAGAACGGGGCTGGCCATATACCGGAGGAGCAGGCACATGAGAGATGGTGATGGGAAAGGTAGATGCTGTCCAACCGGGAATGGTTCAACCGGTCTTCCCCCACCCAGACAAAGGTGAAGGTGACGACGTCATCCAGGTAGTGGTCGCGCCAGACGTCTACCAGGGAGTGATGGTCTACAATCTCCCAGAGGATGGCGGCGGTGGCCTAGCAGTGCTCAGTCCCCGTGCGGTCTCATTCCTCCAGGATGGTGTTAAAGTCCCTGCCCAGGACCAGGCATTCACGAGGATCCAGGGTGCCAAGGATGGCAGATGCTTGCTGGAAAAACCGCACCCGCTCTGAGCCCGCATTTGGGGCGTAGACGTTGACAAGATTCAACATCAGCCCCTCCATGCGGACCCGGAGGTGCACCAGGCGGCCTGGCATGAGCTCGGTGACCCCCAGAACCTCGGTCTGCAGGTTGGGGGAGAAGAGGGTGGCCACTCCGCCTGCACAGGTGGAGAGGTGACTAAGGAACACCCCGTCCCCACACTCCAACCGCCAGCTAGCCTCTCTATCTCACAACATCCTCCTGTCTTCATTCAGGGTGTACTGCAGCATTTCCCAAGCCTGGGACTTGTTTCCAGTGGGAGCATGAAGGACTAGCCTGGGGTCAGGTAGCACAGAAGATGTGTAAATTAAGATGGATAAGCCTTTAAAAATACTTGCAGAACGAAAGGGGAGAAGATTGGTTTCATTTTACTGGAAGTGGGGAGCCAGCTTTCATATGTTTGGGAAATGGTGGCTTTGTGGACCTCTAGAACAGTAAAGACTGCCTTATTATTAATTAAGAAGTGGTTCCGTTCTGCCTCTAGTTAACTCCCCACTTAGGTCTCACTCTGGTGAGAAGGCGGGGAAATGGAATACAGCTCAAAACCAAACCCCTAATTAAGCCATGCCTATGTAAGCCACTGTTCAGTGTGTTACACATTTCCCTGCCTTGGCCAGTCCACAGAGGGATCTGTTACAGCTACCAATTGTGGGACTCAGCCGGATAGTTCAATGCATAAAGGCTCTTGTTTTTAGCTTGGGAGGTCCACACAAGAATTCCTGGACACAGCAAAGATGGTAGTTATCACACCTGCACTGGGGTAATTTACAAAATAAGTTCTTGTCCATTTCCAACATTGGTTCTAACTCTGTCTGACAATAGTGTATTAACTTCAAAGCCAATCTGAGGCTTTCAGACTTTGGCAGCCTTGAGATTGGGGGGAACAAGAGCATTAAAAGAACATAAACATTGAAAATTGTATCAAAAACATTAGTATTTCTAAAAGGACAGTAACAAAAAAACACAACCTGAACTTTTTGTAAAAAATTGTTTAAACCTAATTTTGCAGAACTGATTTACCTTAGACACCTGGTGTGTGTGATATATAAATCTGTATATGCTTTCTTATCACCTATCCCCGACACAAAACAGGTCTGTCTTGTGGGTGAATAGTAAGTGTGATACTAAAATGGTTACCTTTATAAAGAAAAACATAGCTCAACTATTTAACTCACTACTCAACTAGCAAAGTAAATTGAACTGCGTTAGATTTAAGCCTCTGAATAAATGGTGCAGGGAAATAAACATAAAGAACCAAGCAGCATGATGGATCAGTGCATTATGTCTGTTTGAAGAATGGGATAAAAGCACTTTGTAACATTTGGCCTCTACAAATAGATATCCAGAAGTCATTTGGGGGAAAATAAAAAGGGAATTTGAAGCTGTGTCAATTGCTGTGGTTACAAAGCATCTGGATAATGCTGGGAAATTACTAACAATAACCAAGAACTGGAACAACAACAACAAAAGCAAACACTGAGCTCTAAGGCGGTATTTCTCAACCTTTTTGTGCTGGCAACCCCCTTTGGACTGAAAAAAAAAATTGTGATCCTCTATTAAGACTTGATAAGGTAGGAGGCTGAAGCCACCTGAGCTCCGCCGCCCATGGCTGGGGCTGAAGCTGGCTGAGCCCCACCACCCAGGGCTGACAGCCTGAGCCTGTGACCGCCAGGCTGAGAAACACTGCTCTAAGGCAATCAACACAAAGTTTCCTACAATTGCCTCTGAAGGGAGAAATAGGCCAAGTTGTGGGTTTAAAACTCCTGTGCTGGGCAGATTCACCATTGTGTAGCGCAGTTTCATGCCATTGAAACTCCATTGATTTCAGTGAGGTTACACCGGCAGAGTATGGAGTAACACAATGCTGACTCACACCCACTGGTTTTATGCTATTGTAAACTGCTGACTTAATGGGGTTACTCCTAACTGATACTGGTTTAAGTGAGATCAGAATCAGGCCACTGGAATCACAATGTCCAATCCTGATGCAGTCTTCTTAGTCCTTCCTCTTCCCCAGATACTGTAGATAAATCCAGAATCATTGTAGGAATGGATACATCTACAGTGCAAAAAAAAAAAAACAACAACCCCATAGCAGCAAGTCTCAGAGCCCGGGTCTACAGACTCAGGCTCATGGGGTTTACTCTGTGTGCTAAAAATAGCCATGTAGACATTCCTGCATGGTCTCTGAAATCCTATGAAGGGGTGGGTCTCAGAGCCCAAGCCAGAATGTCTACACGGCTATTTTTAACACCTTAGCATGAGCCCCTTGCACTTGAGTCTGCAGACCTGGGTTCTGAGGCCAACGACCATGCTTTTTTGTTGTTGGGCTTTTTTTTGCAGTGCAGATGTACCCTTAGGGATTCTAAACACTCAGGCCATATTCTGTCTGCTGCTTCAATGATGAATGGGGCCATAAAGGTGCTTCAACAGCGAATTCCCCTTGCATACGAGCAATGTAGGGCAGACCTACACAGCCCTCAAGCTGTCTCCTCTCTGAAGCCCCTGGCCTAAAGATGTGCAAATGATATTACAGGGGCAGAGCAAAGCCCAACAGGTATTCTGAGATGCCTCCTGCGAGGCATAGACTAGTACCCAGCCCTGAATGCCTTTCTTTTTTGCATGGACATCTACATTCTTATGGGACTCTTCATGAGAAATGGGCTTTAACTCGGTGCCCTTGTCAAAATCTGCTCATGCTCACTGCTGTGCAGCATGGGGGCTGCTTACCTCTATCCCTGAGGCTACTGTATTTTGGTGGTGTTGTATAAACTGTATTTGGGTGGCTTTGGGAACTTTTGTCCTTAAAATGTGCTGAATACATGTATCTTATTATATTTATTGTACTACAACTTGTGATGCCAGATTCCTGTCACTTGTCTTTTAGTACCTGGAACCTGCTAATATCATACTGACTCCATGCACAAAAAACTGCCATGATATATTTGAGCTCTTGTCAATCATCCCTACTTCTCTAAACCAGAAGTCACTGGGTTCGACAAAACGGCATTATTTGCCTGTGTTCTCCTGTATCAAATCTGTTAGCAGGTTTTACAGCCTTCTTAATAAAGCGTGTGAATAGATCTAAAGTTACAAAGTTAACATTCAATCTGGCATTTATAGTTAGACATGTGAAACTGCAAGTCTCCATCAAAAAGAAAAGTGAGTGGGGGGGGATACACCCTGATTTGTATATTAGGAAAGCAGTAGATCTCTTTTCAGAAAGGAAATCTAAATTCATACTGAATGTCATTTGGGTGTCTGATCCAAAAGTTTAGTAACAAATCTAGCCAAGCCACAGAACATTTGTACATCTGGATCTGCCCCACTTGCTAAACTGCTTCAGTCTGTTGAGAAATCCAAAATACACTGTGCTTTATTATTATAAAATAATGTAAAGTTATATAACCAAAAGTGAAAGCACACATTGTGGATTATTTATGAAAGAACAACATGTTAAAACTGCACTTTTTAAACAAGGCTCGAATTTACCAGAGAATATGTGCTCAACAGATCTGCATATGTCAATAATTTGCTTTACGTAATAGGCAGAGAGGAGAGCCGTCTGCCAGAAAAACTGCTTTAAAAATTAAAATCAGACTGGTGCAGCTGGAATAGTTTTCTAAGCTATGGAACAGAGATGGGCCCAAGCCAAAAATGTCAGATCTGGATTGTTCAAAAGTCAGGGGGTTTTTTGATCTGGGGACTTGGGCCCTGCTCTGCCTAAAAGCAGTTTTAAAGGTGTGTGTGGGGAAATTGGGATTATGCCCTTGTTTATGATGTATAAAGAAGGCCTAAAAGCACTTTAAAAATCTAATTAAGGGCAGATGGTGGTTTTGCTTCGCGTGTCATAGAAATATCAGCAATGTCAAGTCTGGTCCACCCTGATTTTGCTGAAGAATGTTTTGGGGCTCTGAAATGTGTAATGGGTGCTCTCACTCCTTGATTGAAGAGGAAGAGTTGCCTGAATCTTTGGCAATGAGATTGCATCTCCAACTGTTGTAACTAAGGCCTGGTCTACACTACAGACTTTTGTCGACCAAAGTCAGTTTTTTGCACCAAAATAGTGGTGGTGTACACACTGCAATTCCCTCTCCCCCCGCCGACCCAACTCCCCCGATTTCGCAACAAAACCAAACCACCTCAAGAGGTGTAGAGCGTTTTGCGCCAAACTTTTATAAACAAAGTGTCAGTGTAGATGCCGTGCTCACTTGTGTCACAGTAAATGTCCTCCAGGAAGTGTCCCACAATGCCCATCCTGACTGCTCTAGCCATCAGATTGAACTCTGCTGCCCTGCAGCCATCCGTACCTCCCCCATACATAGCTCACATCTCATCTTCTCAACTGACCATGGTGTCTCTACGCTCTAAACACTCTCCTGCTTGGAGTACACTGGAGCTTCTGGATCTGATCGGCATTTGGGGAGAGGAGGCTGTGCAGTTGCAGCTCTGCTCCAACCGAAGGAACATCGATACGTACAAACAAATTTCTCATTTAATGGTGGAGAAGGGCTATGAACGGGACATGCTGCAGTGCCATGAGAAAATAAAGGAGCTGTGGCAGGAGTACCAAAAGGCTAGGGAGTCAAACTGTTACTCTGGTGCAGAGCCAAACACCTGCCGCTTCTATAAGGATCTGGAAGCCATCCTCAACAGTGACCCCACCTCCACCAACAAGAGACCCATGGATATTTCCGCAGGCCCAAAGGTGGTGGACACCAGGCTCAACCCCAACAAAGAAATCGTGGACAAGGAGGTTGAGTCGGAGGATGATGCAGAGCAGGGGACCGGGTTGTTTGCTGACATGGGGAGCCAGGACCTCTTCTTGAGTCCAGGGTTCAAGCCAGTCTCAGTCCTCCAGCTCTGGCATGCAGGATACAGGAGAGGGGAACTCAGGTACGTGATTTTTTTGAACTGATGCTGCTCGGTTACATGAGGTACAGCTGTCATTTGCTTTGTTGCATTGTACAGCTGATTGAAGGGATAGAAATGCACAAGAGAAGCTGTGTTTGCATGTGCTTCCCATTCCCCTGTTCAGCTAGGCAGTGCAGCGTAAAAGTGTGTTACTGCACACTGAGATGTCATGGGAATCCTCCGGAGAGATCTCTAGGAAATTTTCCTGTAGGTACTCACCAATCCTCTGCTGGAGATTCCTTGGCAGAGTTGTTTTGTTTCTTCCCCCACTGTCGGAAACTTTCCTGTGCCATTCGGCAATTGTGATACTGGCTGGATTAGGGGGACCATTTATGATATTATTTAACATCAATATTCAAAATTACAATAATTCATGTGAGATATGCCATGTCAGATACCATTAGAAATGTTATAATTTCCCAAGTATGATTATATTGTTTATGTGCATGTGTCATATATGTTTTGGAAGTTCTGGATATGTTTGATGTATCTGTATTTCAACTTGTGCTGTGTTTCCGGGTGACACCGCAGACAGAATGGCTGCAGCACTAGTGGCTTGATAACCCATTAAGGGGACTCACAGGTACAGTAAGCCCAGGGAAAGAACCCAGGGGCTACATCTGATGAGTCACCAGGAATTACTCATGTGACCCTGGACTCCATCTTATTTCTGTAAATTTCCACAAGCAGCATGGCAAAGGCCACGGGACATAAAAGGCAGCTGCACCACATCCATATTGTCTTCAGTCAGTCTTTAATATTCAGTCTTCACCTACTTCTGAATCAACTCAACTCATCTACAACTGAAGCTGTGACTCTATGAAACAAAGAACTGAGACCCACCCAGGTACTGGATGTACTCCAGAGGGACTATACAAACCTGCTAATTCCACAATTCTAATGAAAACCTGATGTACATGGACTTTCAAATCATTTGTATGTATGTGATTGCTTTAATCATTTAACATTTCTCTTATAGTTTGTTTCTTTCCTTTTATAATAAATCTTTAGTTTTAGTTACTAAAGGATTGGCCGACAGCGTGGTATTTTGGTTAAGACCCAAACTTAGATTAATCTGGTAATGTAGCTGACCCTTTGGGGTTAGGAGAACCTTTTTGGTAAAGAGCATAGAGTTTTAAATAACTTCTCTACTGGACCTAGTCACTGATTGGGAGCCAGAGACTGAAATGCAGTAAAGGGGGCTGTGTATATTCTTGTTTTAGCTTCTTGATAACCAGTGTGGGGAATCAGAAGCACTGTTTGTGGCTGGTTGGGAAGTCTGACTTCAGTGTCACTCATCAGTGCTGGGAGAATCTGCTCTCCTTTTGCAGCCTGCCCTGACGTTGGTATTTTCAAGTGGCTAACCTAGGTACGGATGGGTCACAGCAATCACTTATGCAAGGACCAAGTGGCATACAGGCAAGCAGCATAGGGACCCGGTTTGAAGTTGCTCACATGGAGGAGATGAATCCTACCATCCCTGCTTACATATCAGTTTCTATGGCCCCTGCCTGTGGAAAATGGTGGCACAATTTAAAATTTTGTCCTCATCTATCTGCATCATTACCCCAAACAACCCACCCAGAACTTTTCCCCCCACTTGAGTGCCCCCTCCCCCTGGGCACAACTCACCATGCCCTGGTGCCCTGGTTGTGGTGCAGGAGGTGAAAACAGATATTATAGGGATAACAAAAACATGGTGGAATAGTAGTCATGACTGGAGTACAGGTATTGAAAGGTATATGCTGTTAAGGAAAGACAGAAATAACGGCAAAGGTGGTAGAGTAGCATTGTATATCAATGATGAGGTAGACTGTAAAGAAATTAGAAGTGATGGAATGGATAAGACAGCCTGTCTTGGTAAAAATCACATTGGGGAAGAAAACTACTAGAGTTTCCCCTGGGATAGTGCTTGGGGCGTGCTACAGACCACCAGGATCTGATTTGGACATGGATAGAGACCTCTTTAAGGCTTTTAATGAAGTAAATACTACTGGGAACTGTGTGATTATGGGAGACTTTCATTTCCCAGATATAGACTGTTGGACAAGTGTTAGTAGTAATAGGGCCCAGATTTTCCTGGATGTGATAGCTGACAGGTTCCTTCACCAAACAGTTGCTGAACCAACAAGAGAGATGCTATTTTAGATTTGGTATTGGTGAGTAGTGAGGACCTCCTAGAAGATCCGGTTGTAAGGGACAACCTTGGTTTGAGTGACCTTGAGCTAATTCAGTTCAAATTAAGTGGAAGGGTATAGAAAAATACATCTGTGACTAGGGTCTTTGATTTCAAAAGGGCTAACTTTAAAAAATTAAGGGAATTAGTTAGGGAAGTGGACTGGACTGAAGAACTCATGCATCTAAAGGCAGATGAGGCTTGGAATTACTTCAAATCAAAGTGGCAGCAACTATCTGAAGCCTGCATCCCAAGGAAAGGGAAAAAATTCATAGTCAAGAATTGTACACCAAGCTGGATGAGTAAGCATCTCAGACAGGTGATTAAGAGAAAGCAGAAAGCCTACAAGGAGTGGAAGATGGGAGGGATCAGCAAGGAAAGCTACCTCTTGGAGGTCAGAACATGTAGGGATAAAATGAGAAATGCCTAAAGCCAAGTAGAGTTGGACCTTGCAAAGGGAATTAAAGTCAATAGTAGAAGATTCTATAGCCATATAAATAGGAAGAAAACAAAGAAAGAAGAAGTGGGACTGCTAAGCACTGAGGATAGGGTGGAGGATAAGGATAATCTAAGCATGACCCAATATCTAAACAAATACTTTGCCTCAGTTTTTAATGAGGCTAATGAAGAGCTTAGGTATAGTGGCAGGGTGGCTAATGGGAATGAGAATATGGAGGTAGAAATTACTACATCTGAGGTAGAATCCAAACTCTAACAGTTTAATGGAACTAAATCAGGGGGCCCAGATAATCTCCATCCAAGAATATTAAAGGAACTGGCACATGAAATTGCAAGCCCATTAGTAAGGATTTTTAATGAATTTATAAACTCAGGAGTTGTACTGTATGACTGGAGAATTGCTAACACAGTTCCTATTTTTAAGAAAGGGAAAAAAGGTGATCTGGGTAACTACAGGCCTGTTAGTTTGACCTCAGTAGAATGCAAGGTCTTGCAAAAAATTTTGAAAGAGAAAGTAATTAA
Source organism: Emydura macquarii macquarii (assembly GCF_026122565.2). NCBI lineage: Eukaryota > Metazoa > Chordata > Testudines > Chelidae > Emydura > Emydura macquarii. The sequence goes on from NW_027130455.1 coordinate 12,686,352, forward strand.
GGACATGGAGGTTAACAGTAATTGGGATAAAATACAACATGGCTTTACAAAAGGTAGATCGTGACAGACCAACCTGGTCTCCTTCTTTGAGAAGATAAAAGATTTTTTATCCAAAGGGAATGCAGTGGATTGACTTAGATTTCAGCAAGGCGTTTGATACGTTTCCACGTGGGGAATTATTAGTTACATTGGAAAAGATGGGGATTAATATGAAAATTGAAAGGTGGATAAGGAACTGGTTAAAGGGGAGACTACAACGGATCATACTGAAAGATGAACTGTCAGGCTGGAGAGCGGTTACTCATGGAGCCACTCAGGGACTGGTCTTGGGACCAATCTTATTTAACTGTTTTATTACTGACCTTGGCACAAAAAGTGGGATTGGGCTAATAAAGTTTGCGGCTAACACAAAGTTGGGAGGTATTGCTAATACAGAGAAGGACCGGGGTATCATACAAGAAGATCTGGATGACCTTGTAAACTGGAGTAATAGAAATAGGATGAAATTTAATAGTAGAAAGTGCAAGATCATGCAGTTAGGGACTAATAAAAATTTTTGCTATAAATTGGGGACTCATCAATCGGAAGTGAAGGAGGAGAAGGACCTGGGTGTATTAGTTGATCACAGGATGGCTCTGTGCTGCCAATGTGATGTGGCCATGAAAAAAGCGAGGTATTTCTGATAGAGATATGGAGGTGTTAGTACTGTTATACAAGGTGCTGGTGAGACCTCATCTGGAATACTGTGTGCAGTTCTGGTCTCCCATGTTTAAGAAAGATGAATTCAAACTGGAACAGGTGCAGAGAAGGATGATCTGAGGAACGGAAAACCTGCCTTATGAGAGCTTGGCTTGTTTAGTCTAACCAAAAGAAGGCTGAGAGGAGATATGATTGCTCTCTATTAATACATCAGAGGAATAAATACCAGGGAGGGAGGAGAATTATTTAAATTCAGTACCAATGTGGACACAAGAACAAATTAATATAAACTGGCAATCAGGAAATTTAGACTTGAAATTAGACAAAGGTTTCTAACCATCAGAGGAGTGAAGTTCTGGAACAGCCTTCCAAGGAGTGCAGTAGGGGCAAAACACCTAGCTGGCTTCAAGACTGAACTTGATAAGTTTATGGAGGGGATGATATGATGGTACTGCCTAATTTGGCAATTAACTGATCTTCGACTACTAGCAGTGAATATGCCCAATGTCCTGTGATGGGATGTTAGATGAGGTGGGTTCTGAGTTACTACAGAGAATTCTTTCCAAGTGTCTGGCTGGTGAGTCTTGCCTACATGCTCCGGGTTTAGCTAATCACCATATTTGGGGTCAGGAAGGAATTTTCCCCCAGGGAAAATTGGCAGAGACCTGGGGAGCGAGGGAGATTCGCCTTCCTCTGCAGCCTGGGGCACCGGTCACCTGCTGGTGGATTCTCTGTACCTTGAAGTCTTTTAACCATTATTTGGGGACTTCAGTAGGTTAGGGGTATATTACAGGAGTGAGTGGGTGGGTGAGGTTCTGTGGCGTATGTTGTGCAGGAGGTCAGACATTATGGTCCCTTTTGACCTTAAAGTCTATAAGTCTATGAGACCCCTTTTCAATCTTTTGATGGCTCCTTTATACATCATAAAGGAAAATGTACAAGCCTATCTATTTTGTTCCTTTGCAGTTCCCCTTTGTTATGCTGCAACATTGCTCCTCACATTTTATTTTGGCTTTTAATAGTTCATTAGCTAATCCCAGTTGTTCCTCTCATTTATTTGGCATGAAAAAATGCTTATTGCATATATGAAGAATAGGTCCAATTAACATTCCTCAGTACAATTATATTTTCCATTTCTCTAGCACAATTAATCAACAAGGATTCCAAAGTATTTAGGCTATGGACTTCCTTTTGCTCTCCTATCTGCATCTCTCCTTAAATGAACGTGTCCCAAAGGCACTAATGTGGTGTTTTTTGTACAGTGATCCCTTAGCTGCACTTCGGGCAATTTGGCAGTGTTCAATTTCTGTGGTGGGAGATGCAGCAGCTGTTCCATGCCACCAACTTTACACAAAGGATGGGAAGTGAGAAATAACTCATCAAACTGAAACTACAGGGAGAATTAAGAAAGAAAAGAAAACACAGGAGTTAGAATGTAGGCAGGTCAATGAAGTTAATGCCCCTATTCCTGTGAAAAGTGTCATCATAATAGTAATGGTTACAAGCAGTCACATCCTTAGCTTTACGTTTCATCCAGAAGAAGGTACTTCCATCACTACAGTGCTTGCTAGCATGTGAAACTAGGAAAAAAACCAATGAGGTGAATAAATAATTTTGAATAATATTTGTTATGGATGTAATCACCTTTTTTTGGTTAGTGAATCTTTTTTTCCCCAATGTATCTCATTCATAAGTATTCACAGAATATTTTCAATGAATAATTCTCAACCTATGGGTTGTTTGTGAATCATTTGCTTACCCTGTTTGCTATGCATTATTCATGTTGTGTGTTTGGCATCTAAGGCTCTGTCTTCACTGCAGAAAAAGGAAGCTAGTCGCATTCAAGTCTATTCCCCCCTACCTGGGTTTGCCTTAACTAGTTACATCAAGATAAAAACTAGTGTTTTGCCTCCACCAAGATTGTACATTGAGATAACTAACATGAGAGAGAGCTATCTCAAGGTTAAAAGTACACACCTTTGTTTGCAATAAAGACATAACCTTAGGACATGTCTTTGCTGTCCCTTAGTTCAGACTGTGGAGGTGTGAATAGCAGTGCATGCCAAAGTGCTGCTCTGTAACTCCCCCATGTGGATGCTGCAAGTGCGAGCTAAAAGGTTCCTAGATCGCATTAAAGTAGTCCTTATGTGTACTAAGAACCTTATAGTTTGCATCCTCAGCGTCCATATTGAGGAGTTACAGCACAGCACTCTGGTGCGAACTGCTATTTACACCCCCATAGTCTGAACTGCTAGATGTGCCTTTAATCACATGGCATTGTTTTGGTTCCCTAAGTAGATGGCTACAACTTTTAAAACAGGAGAGCAGTGAACAGTAAATAATTAAAGTGCTTCAGAGAATGAATTTTCAGATGAAGACACAATTGTCCTTCTGAAAAAGTCAGGATGTGTGAACACTCTCACAAAAATCCAGTCATCATCCAAATACTTGCAAATACCTATAACCCTAGTAATCATAGCAAACCAAACTCTTTGCTTGTATTCACAAAAATATTTGTGAATGTATTTGAATTTTTTTCTATTTGTCAAGTGCTGCCCAGCATTGCTCAGTACAGATACAGAAAGAAGTATGCCACCTACTGTATCACCTTTCACCAATACTTGTAGCTCCTTGGAGTTTCTCAGCAGGCCTGATCCTATTTAGCAAATGATATCATACTCTGTGGCAACTCAGCATTATTCCATATAAAATTCAGAGAAGTCGTAACTCCTTGTGGCAAGAGACAAATTCAGAAATAAGACTAAGGCTTTGCTAAAAATACTCGTAACTGTGTATATTAAAAATTCACTTCTTGAAAGTCCATGTCCTTTAAGAACTGAGTGCTCTTGGATTCAGGTTATATTCAACACGAGTAAGGGTATCAGCATCTGGCTCTTAGTCATCTCTGTTTAATGTAATAACTTCTTGAATGAAATAGTTTATTTCCTAGAATAGGACTTAACAGTGAAATTAGCTTGTGTTGTACTGAAGCATTGCACCGATAATGGCTTCCAGGAAGCTTGTGATCATCTTTTGCAGTCTGCTGAGCCAGGTGGCTGTTCTTCATCAGTGCTCCTTGAACTGCCTTTTGCTTTGGATACTATAGTCTTTAGGAATATTTAGGGCAAATGGTTGCTGTTGCTTGGGACTGCTCTATTTTGGTTCACAACATCATTTACAATTGGTTTAGTTGTGCATTCCCTTACTGTAATCTGGGTCTTGTTCTTTTTTGGGATCCTTGTTTTTCACTATCTACACCACCCCTTTAAATCCACTATTGATAAATACAAGATCACTAATCATAACTATGCTGATGATTCTTAGCCCCACCTTTCACTTTCTACAGTGCAGCAGCTGGGCTGGAGCAGAATGGCCTGTGTTGTGAGCTCAGCATCAGTCTTGCATGGTTCACAATAAACCAACTCAAGATTTGTGTATCTGCCTCTTTAAACTCACAAACACACACAAAAGATGACTCCTTAGTCACAGTGTTTAATCCAGGGTCCTCATCTGGTTCTGGGCTAGTATTGAGGAGCTCCACTTCTGTCCCAGCCCTATTCAGCCAGCAGGGTCATCAGCACACTGATTCCTCCAGCAGGTCTTACAGACCCCATCACATGCATTTTATACCTAGAACTCTCCGAATGCCAAATCCCTTATTTAGGGCCTAATTCAAAACTCACTGAAGTCAGTGGATAAAACTCTTATTAACATCAGTGGTTTGGATTAGATCCTTAATGAAGACCAGACCTTGATGTCCTGTGGGATTATTTTATGAGTTTGCACACTGGTCACAATTATAGTGGCAAGAATAGTGCTGTTACAGTCCGAAAACAGCCACCTCCCAATTTAGAACATTTATCAGCATCTACACTTGAAATGTCATAGTTACAGCTGGGCCGCTGTAGCGCTTCAGTGTAGACATTACAGCTATGGGAGGGATACTCTTGTTGGCCTAGGTAATCCACCTCTGTGAGAGATGGTAGCTAGGTCAACAGGAGAATTCTTACATCAACCTAGTGCTATCTACACTGGGGATCTAGGTCAGCTTAACTACAGTATATCGCTTAGGGGGTGTGGATTTTTCACACCCCTGAGCGACATAGCTAGGTTGATCTAATTGTCTAGTGTAGACCAGTCCTTAATTATCTTTGCCAGGCTCTGTTGAAAGAGTTGGTGGTCTCTATTCAGTTGCTAGCAGGCAGGTGTCCATATCATGAATCCACTGTCCCAGGTGGCATCGTTACTAACCTCTCAGCAGAGAAGCCAAGTGCTGAATCAACATAGAAATTAAATGATCTTCTCAGGTCCCTCCAGATGAGAATTGAAACTCCCTGGAGGTGGAGTACCACATGGAACCTTGCACTGCTGCTATCCATGCTGCTCCTGTTCTTTACTAACATCTAAACAGCTACATTTTTGTGTAAATGAGGAGGTTGCGAATGGTGCCAGCTCAATGTCCCTGAACCATGAAGCCCTCTCTTTATTCACAGAATAGAGAGAACACAAAAAGCTACAACAGAAGTTTCCCCACACTCACCACACCAGACCTGAGGACACGACACAGCTAATGCCAAGCAATATGGGCTTTGTGATGTGGGCCCCTGTCCATTGGAAACAGAACTGAAACCATCAAACATTTCTCAATGCCCAGCCATGAAACTGTAACAACTTTCAGTCCAGAAGTAAAAAATAGCTGAAAGACTTCAGCCGACTAAACCCTCCCCCTGTTCTGTGCATAGAGAAAGGAATTGATTTGCCAGAATTATTAAACCAACATCTTTTCTAAGTACAATCATGTACAACTAAAAAGCATTAAAACCCTGAGAGAAAAGTCCCATGTAATTTAACGATATTAAACCAATAGGATTTTATACAAATTGTTCTTAAAAACTTACAGAATTGACTAGAGAAAGAGATCCTTTCTATAGTGTTTTTTTTTTTAAACCTTCCCATAGAATTCTATACCAGGAATATTCAATTTTATAAGATGGTCCAATAAGGGGAGGAAGAGAAAGCCTATAGAAAAGACAACATTTTCTATTAAATTAAATAGATCTTTAAAGTGGGGAAGGAAGGAGGAAGTAGCATGAGCTGCCACTTACTTGGTCCCTGAAAAAGAATACCTCAGCCCCACTCCAGATGATTTGCTGACAGGCTTCAATGAGGCCTGTGTGCAGATGGCCTACAACAGTGGCTCCCAAACTGAGGTCCATGGAGCACTTGCTGGTTGTGGACAGAAAGCTGCCTTGTCACCTGATGCTGGCTCTCTACCTCAGTTCCCACTGTTGACTTGCATTAAAAGAAGTTAAAAATACATTAAATACCTGCCTGATATTTTTCCATGTAAAGAATTACTGTATCTACAGGGATGTTATGAAATAGCGAATGAGGACAGGTGTCCATGAAACAATCTGTCTAAGGATTTGTCTACACTACAGCGTTTTGTTGACATCGACAATCATAAGCCACTATAATTGCATTGCTTGTGCATGTTCACTCAATGTTCCTTTTGTCAGCGGAGCGTGTCCACAGTTGGAGCTCAAGCACTGACAGTGAGAGCAGTGCACTGTGGTAGATATCCTACTGTGCAACTCACCACCTTCTGCAGGTAGAGTTGTAGGAAGGTGGAGTGGATCGCAGGGCATCATAGGTACGGGCTCAATGTCCCATGATACAGTTTTTTCCTGGCCCATCATTCCATGGGCTTCCAACTACATTTTGCGTCATTTTTCAATGGTCCCTGTTTACTGTGCATCTGCCATCTCTGTCTGAAAGGAAGGATCCTACACTGCTCTCTGCCATTGTGGTCATTGTTATGAACACATCACTGTTGTTCATGCAGTATATCATGAGCTCCCAATCTAAACAGGAATCCAAGGTGTCTGACCTGCTGTGTACCATGGAATGAAACAATGCCAGCTTACTTTTGGCATTCATGGAGCAGCTGCACACAATGGACTTTTGCTATTGGGCTCAGAAAAAAAGCACTGAGTGGTGGGATTGCATTGTTATGCAGGTCTGAGATGATGAGCAGTGGCTGCAGAACTTTCAGATGTGGAAAGCCACCTTCCTGGAACTATGTGCAGAGCTTGCCCCAGCACTGTGGTGCAAGGACACCAGAATGAGAGACGCCCTCTTCGTGGAAAGGTGCCTGGCAATCACAGTGTGGAAGCTGACAACTCCAGACTGCTACCTGTCATTCACAAATCAGTTTGGATTCAGGAAGTCCACCGTTGGGGCTGCGTTAATGCATGTATGCAGGTCCATTAATCAAATCCTACTGTGAAGGACTGTGATTCTTGAAAATGTGTGTGAAATAGTGAATGGCTTTGCAGCAATGGGATTCCCTAACTGCGGCAGGGCGATAGATGGCACACATCCCAATTTTGGTCCTGGACCATCTTGTGATGGAGTACAGCAATGGAAAGGGGGTATTTCTCTATGCTTGTAGATCACTGTGGTCATTTCACTGACATCAGCGTGGGGTGGTCAGAGAAGGTGCATGATACATGCATCTTCAGGAACACTGGCCTGTACAGAAAGCTGCAAGCAGGGGCTTTCTTTCCAGATCATAAGATTCTAATAGGGGATGTTGAAATGCCCATAGTGATCCTGGGAGACCCAGCCTACCCCTTACTGCCATGGGCCATGAAGGCTTACACAGGAAATCTGTAGAGCAATAAGGAGCGCTTCAACAGTAGGCTGAGGAGGTGCACAATGACAGTTGAATGTGCGTTTGACAGATTAAAAGCTCACTGACACCAGATTTATGACAGGTTAGACCTAAATGGAAAATATCCCCATGGACATAGCAGCCTGCTGTGTGCTGCATAATATTTGTGAGGCTGAGGATGAAAAGATTCCCCCTGAGTGGAGCGCAGAGGCAGATTGCCTGGCGGTTGAATCTGAGCAGCCAGATACCAGGGCTATTAGAGGGGCATAATAGGTAACTATTTGAATCAAGGAGGCTTTGAGGCACCATTTTAAAATAGCATCAGTAATGTGTCTCTGCCATGCTTTGAAAACTTGCCACCTTTCCTGAAAATGTTGATTCCTGACCATGAGTTGTAGTCTGCAAAAGTTCCAGTTGCCACTGTGTATTGATTCCAGTAGCAACCACCGTGTGTAAAGATAATTTTTATCTTTCAGAGAGTATGTTTTTATTAAATACCAACTAACAACACACAGAAAACGCTTGGTGGAAAGGGAGATAACAGTGAAGGGCAATTTTCTTAAGGAGACTCTCATAGCTGTGTGTAACTCCAGCTCTTATTTTGGAAGCTGTCTGAAGGGGTGGAGTGAATGGGGTACTGCAATGGGCCGGGAAGATGCAAGGAATGTGTGGGAGGAGTTTGGGGAGGGCATGGAAAGCAGTGCTGTATGGGTTGCGATCATGTGTGTGTGCTGCCTGCAGTGTGATTAGGGACTTCAACATCTCCGTTTTCCTCCTCCATCTCTTTTACCATCCATGCCTGGCCCGCTAAAATTCAATCCTGGCCCTCCTTCCTCTCCTGCCTATCTATATTATGATTTTCATTTACAGTTTCTCCCAATATCCTGTGTTCTTGTTTTTCGGCATCTGAGGATTGGAGCACTTCTTGAAACATGTCCTCCTTCCTCCTCTTTGGTCGCTTCCTTATCTGGGAGAGGGGCTCTGCTAGTGTGTAAGGAGTTCCCCTGAAGGCCACATCTGTAGAAGCAAAAGAAACGATAAACAGAAGCATGATTGTTAGTGCACTCACAGCATTGAATCATTATAGTAAAATACACCTCTATCCCTTAACCCATTTTCCTACATGTAAGAAAGCAAAGGACAGCTTTAACTCATATAAGCAAGCAGCATCAACTCAAAAAGATTACTTACCAGAGCTCCCCTCTCCTGCATCGGGCACTCCAGAGACAGAGTGCTAGGACTGGCTGGAACCCTCCTGGGTTGAGAAGAGGTCCTGGCTCACCGAGATATCGGACGTCCTTGTCGCCTGTCCCATCTCATCCTCCACCTCAACCTTCTCATCCACCACTCCATCCTCGGGGTTGATGCCACTGTCTGCTGCTTCCAGCCCCCTCCAGAAGTATCCACAGGCCTCTTGTGGTGGAGATGGGGTTGCCATCAAGGATAGCTTCTGGTACACCTGCTTCAGCTCCTTTATTTTCACATGGCACTGATGTGTGTCCCATTCGTAGCCCTTATCCAATATGCTATGGGAAATCTGACCATAGGTATCAAAGTTCCTACAGCTGGAGTGGAGCTGGAACTGCACAGCTTCTTCTCCCCACAGAGCCAGCAGATCTAACAACTCAGTGCTCAAAGTGGGAGAGCATTTGCTGCATGGAGCCATCATGTTCAGCTGGGAAGATGCTATGTGAGCTCTCCACACCAAACCAACAGGAAGTGGAATTTCAAAAATTCCCGGGTCTTTAAAGGGGGAAGGGCAGATGCCTGTGTACCTGGCTGCAGGCAGCGGAGTTCAAACTGCTGACCAGAGTGGTCAGGATGGGCATTGTGGGATACCTCCTGGAGGCCATTTACAACAACATAACCAAGCACACTGTTTACACTGACACTTTGTCGATCTAACTTTGCCACAAAAAACTGTATGCCTCTTGTTGAGGGGGTTTTATTTTGTTGGCAAAGCAGGAGAGTTTTATCAGCAGAAAGAGCATTCTAGTGTGTACACCTCCACTTTATAGTGTAGACAAGGCCTGAGATGTATGATGCTCTATGAAAAAGTTTGAGAGTTCTAGACTTGGATAGTGTGGGGTAGAAAGTAGGGGAAACTGGGAATCTTTATAGCTCCAATAGGAATGTAGACGAGTTACCTTGTTTTAAAACAAAAAATAAAATAAAGCCTGTGAAAACTGGTAGCTTCCACTTACGCCTGATGTTATGTGATCCTTCCTCTCCTTGAGTGACAGTGGACACTGAGTTCCACCTTCAGAAAACATCCATTTTAGTGTGAGGAGGATGTTTGTTCTATTATTTCTGAAGTGGTTTGAAGCTGCGTCCACTTTGATGCCTCTGATGAAAGGCCTCATAATGCCACACTCCCTTAAGAAGACCTTGAATGACTCTAATTTCCTCTAAGGTACAAGTGAAGTAGTTTATTTGAACAGGTCTTTCCCCTTTTTCTTTGATATGTTCTTCCTTTTATGCTGGTTGGTCCCTGACAGTGTTTGCTAAAGATGGACTGATTTGTGTGCATATCCACCAGTAGCAGAGGAAAATATATAGTGTTCTGACTGAGAACAATGATTTATTTGTAGTACACAGTAGTCCCAATTTCCAAACATGCGGCTATGTACACACTACAGCTTACGTCAGTATAAGTTACGTTGCTCAGGGGTGTGAATAAGCCACCACCCTGTGCGACATAAGTTACACCAACCTAAGCGCAGCTGTGGATGCTGCTATATCGGTGGGATTGTCCCACTGCTACTCGCAGGGGCTGTGTAATTTAAGCCGATGGGAGAGCTCTCTCCCATTGGCTTAGAGCGTCTGCACTAGCAGTGCTGCAGCTGCACCACTGAAAGCTCTGTAGTGTAGTCATAGGCAGAGTGTCCAAAATGTGGACCACTTGCATTACAGGGCCACATGGAGTATGTATGTCTAGCACAAGGCCATCTACTCAGGCAGGGAGGCATGCTCTCAGCTGCAATGCAGACATACACTGAGTGACTCAGACATGGCTATCTTGCCTTGATACCGGAGTCAAAGTCTCTCAGCTACAATAATCCAACACCAGAGACTTTATTTCCTTGTTTTGCTCACCACCACAGCACATCAAGGATTAAATTAACATCAGTGGAGTTGGGCCTGCTTATTCCAGGGCTGAATTTAGCTTGGAGGTTTCAAATTTAGGTTCAAACAACAAAAGTTACTCAGTTCATCGTAAAGATGACCTAGAGATTGATTAATTAATCAATTAATTAAATATAAGGCTTGTGCCATTTTTTGTTTCTTCATGATCAGTAGCAAAGGCCTAAAAGGGTTTGCCTAAGGGAAAAAATAGCTTGCTTTTAACATAAGAAATTCAATTGTTGTCTACCTTAGAAGAGAGACTGGAGAACTTCAGAAATTCTGACGACACAAAAGACAAAAAACCCCACAAAACCCTGATGGCTGAGCAAGTGAGAGGGGAAAGGATTTTTAGCCACTGTTTAAAAATTTTTTTCATTGTTTGTTTTTGTTAGGCTTATTTAACGACGTTCCCTAATGAACACTATGGAGAAAGGAGAAAGCTTTGCTAAAGATTCAAACCCCCCGCCCCCCTTCCATCCCTCTAATTTGCAATACACATCTCCTCAGACCTCTGAAAGGTTCTCTAGCACACCCGGGAAGAACAGAGTTGGTATTCCAGGTATTTCAAAGATTTTTTTTTTTAATGTGGAATAAAAATACCTTTCAAAAACAAACAAGTCAAAACACCCAAACTTTCTTTATGCAACATAAGGGAGCAAGAAGAGGTAAAAACCCTCTTATATATGCCAATATACAGAGTGAGAGGAAGTCTCTCATATATCGGATCCCAAACTTCCCTTCAGTCTTTTCCTATCTAAAATCAGCTTTCAGCAACATTCCGTCTTGACAACATCTAACAACATAGGCTGTATCATTTATACCAGTGTACATTCAGAGTGACTCCACTGAGAGGATTATAAACAGGTTAGGTACCTAGAAGAGTTCACAGACTGAAAGGCCATTGCTGAGGTCCGTGGAGTTACTCGGGATTTACACTGGTGTAAACGAGGACAGATTCCGGCCCCATTCTCCACATCAGCCTCATCTATGTTAATGACAAGTTCAGTGGAGATGGCAGCTTCCTGCATCTGGATGCACTGCTGACATCAAAAGCCTCAGTCTGTGTGTTTTGCATGCAGCTCTGGTCCCTTTCCTCATGTCTGTACTCTCTGATCTGTGCAGCAGCTGCCAAATCCCTGCTTAGAAAAAGTCAAATAGTCTCCACACTCTCTCAGTAAAGCCTGTTACAACCACACTATTCCAGTAGCTTCCCTTGTATCTACTGTAGCACTAGGAAGGCTTAGAGCATTTTATCAAACTTCTAACTCCTTACATAGCAGATGAGGTTGATCTGATTGTTTCTGTTCCAGTTCCAGGCCAGGGCTGTTATCTGATATTGGCACATCCCTTTTGAGATGAGCTGTGTGAAAGAGGTGACATTTAAAAAAAGAATTCATGTATTTGCTGTTCTCTTTGGGGTAATTTCATGGATTTAGAAGCTCCCCTTTTTGCTCCTTTATCCACAGAAGCATGCAAAACTGCAAAAAGCCACTTCTCATGGTATTTCAAGCAGGAATAGCACACAGTTGGGTTTGGTTTTTTAATGAATTTCCTGTAAAATAAGTTCATAAAGCTGTGCAAAGAAATGTATGTGGATCAAATTACCAGCACATAATGCATTAGTCTTGCTGTCTCAAATCATGGATGGAGGGGAGAGAGATGGATAACCACTTATCTGGCCTTTTCCATCTCTAGCTGATGTGATTCATATCATCCCTATAGTGCAAGCAGAAGATTATACTGAAAAGACTAGATCTCAGATCTTCTGAGCTCCACTTGCCCCAGGACCACAGCAGAATGGGGGCAAAGGAAACTGTTTCATCTGTAAAACCCCCAGATCTTAGGGCCAACTGGAGCCAATGTGGCCCCTAGCACAAGTAAAAGCAGCCTCTGGGAGATAGACCACTTACATTTCTTTAACACAACCAAAACAAAGAAATTTCCAAGCAGAAAACGATCAGTTACATTTAAGCTTCTACAGTAAATAATATTACAGTAGAAACTCAGAGTTATGAACATCAGAGTTACAAACTGACAGGTTAACCACACACCTCATTTGGAACCAGAAGTACACAATCAGGCAGTGGCAGAGACCAAAATAAATAAATAAATAGAAGACAGTACTGTTATATGTGAACTGCTACAAAAATAAAGGGAAAGCAGCATTTTTCTTCTGCATAGTAAAGGTTCAAAGCTCTATTAAGTCAATGTTCAGTTGTAAACTTTTGAAAAAACCCCCATAACATTTTGTTCAGAGTTACAAACATTTCAAAGTTACAAACAACCTCCATTCCTGAGGTGTTCATAACTCTGAGATACTACTGTACCCTTATACAAAATACGTAAGATTAAGTCAAACAAGTACCTAGTTACTGTAGACATGTCAAATAATGCTGCCATTTTACAAATTTAAACCTCCTAGCAGATAAGTAAACCTGAAGCATAGGGCCCTGTTAATTTCTCTTTCTGAGGACTCGATCTTGCTTTCATTGAAGTTAATAGCTAAACTCCTGTTGACTCTAGCTGGAGCAGGATCATGCTTTTAAACAGCTGCCCTTTTTCACTCCAGAAAAGCTGCAGTCAGTGTGATCAGTTTGTAAAGTGCTTTGGATCCCTTGGGAGGAAAGGTGCTATGTATCTGTAAATTATCATCATCAAGGCTACTTTCAAGGACTTATTCTGTAAGGAGTTGCACTCTCATGTGGTCATGTTAGGTAATCACCTCAGGCACCAAAATGTGGGGCAACCTGATGTGGGGAGAAGCAAAAGAACAGAAATGTTAAAGCCCAGTGTGGATGCTTACTGCATATTGAGTGCATACTGCCAATGCTTCTTATCATTGAATTCATTCTTCCATGCCCACTATAAGAGCATATTGGGTTCCTACAGGAAGAGCCCTGAGGTAGAACTAAGAATGACACTGAAGCCTAAAGAGCTGGAAGGGCTATTAGTTTGAACATCTGTTTGGACTTGTTTGTGCTACCCTGAAAGGGGTTTATACGCGTCTGTGCCTTGGCTCTCTGGTGAGGTCACATAACACACAGAGGGGGAGTTGAGGGAAAATGCAGGTTGAGAAAGGCCCATTGCAGGTTTTGTGGAAGAGCCAAATAAGGGGGTGCCGGAGATCAGGATCCCCTGTGATACTGTGTCCAGCCGTAAGGGGGCACCCTAGAGGTGAGGATGTGTGTATTGAACTCCCTAAGTTACAGCAGAGCAGTTTCCAACAGGCTCCTGGGAACCGAGGGAGCATGTCACTGAGCTACTCCTGGCTTTCCACACACCCCAGCCAGGATATAACAAATGTGGAAACATATTGCCCTTAATCTCTGTAGCTCAGCTTCCTCAGCTGTGAAAGGTGGATAAGAATACATGCTTGCCTACCTCTCAGGAGTGTGGAGAATAATTGTGTAATCTGCATAAAGAGCTCTGTAACTGCTACACACTTTATTATGAAATGTGTGAGCAGCATAATAAAAAGAGATTCTAGAGTCAAAGTGATGTTTTAGCTGAAGCCTTATAGTAAAGCAGCCACATAAAAATAGCCATAGGGAATTCTGACTGCCATTTTAATATGGTGGGAAATGCAGAGTGGGAGCAAGCAGCCATTGGTGGGATGCACAGTGTATGGAGCTCTCTGACTCTTTGATGAGATAATAGGACAATTATTACCATCGCTGATATCATCTAAGAGATTGTCAAATGCAGGGGAGAGGGTTTTCCTCAAAAGACTCTCTAGTGAAAGAGAACAAGGGATGTTGTTGAAATGAAAGGCTTACCTGATACTTTACATTTCAAATGCTTTAACTCTTTTATTAAAAGTACAGAAAAAGAAGGGAAAAGGCTAAAAGAATGTTTAATGGTATTTGCCCTGGTACTAAGTACCCTGAGGTCTCTGTAAGCCAAACCCCAAATGTTGTTTAAAACTGTTTAAGGTGAGGCAGTTACAGGGTCATGTGAACACTTTTGACGCTGTAGGCCCCTTTATTCTATCTAAATTAGTGCTGCAATCATCATAACAGGTTAGGTTTGCCTTAGCCCCATGCACTGGGTTGAATTTCACCCCAAGAACATAGTGTAGCCCTTCATGTGCAGGTTGCCCTATGTACGTGGTTCACTATCCAGCACTGATGTGGTTAACTCTTTCCTATTACATAAATAGCAAAAATAGAGTAGTTGAAGAGATCAAGCAGCCTGAAAGCCAAAAAACGCTGCCTCTCCCACAATTAAATTTAACTATAGTTGCAGTCACACCTCCACTGCAAGCAAGGCAGCTCTGTTCATTTGAATAACGGAGTATGGGCTCCCCTCACCCTTCTTTCTGCTGACTCTCTCATTCATGTCAAAGGTACGACTGCATGATGTCCAAGGTTTAAGTACATGCTTGTTCAGTTCTGATTACAAGCTGTGATACTGCTGGTTAGATATTTGTGCTAGGTGCAAGAGAACCTGCTTGTTCTGATGTGCTGTTTATAATGAAAAGTGAAAATATCCAAAATGGGCCCTGAGGAGGAATTTCTACGTGGTGGAAACCAAGACAAGGAAAACTTCCAAAAGACACATTCCAGCCAGCCAAACTTTTCTCTAGTCCCCAATAAAATAAAATCCAGTTTTTATGAGTGCTAGGCATCAAAATCTCTCACAGGAGATTTGCTTATGAGGCAGCCCAGGACTGGAAAGCTAGCAAGTCCTGAATTCTAATCCTGCTCCTGGGTCTGATTCTGGCCCTGATTTTCACAAGTGTGGGGCAACCACAACCTCAAGTGAAATCCGTGGGAGCTGCAGGTGCTTTACGCTACTCAAAATCAGGCCTTTGGCAAGTCGCAGTATGTCCCAGTCTGGAGATTATCTATATACTATACTATATATTATCTATAATATAGTACTTTGAACATGCAAAATGCTTTGCAGTTGTAATTTTCTTGCTTTGGCTGTGTTAAACCTGAAACTGGACTTTGAGAGTTATGTGTCTTTCACTCATTCTCCTTTGACTGGGTATCAAAGGTACGAGGAAATCATGCTAGCCAGGGACAACATCTTGTGGGGTAAATATTCAAAATGGCTGAGGCCAGGCTCAATTCTGATGCCCACAATCATATAGTTAGCAAAGCAAGTGCTTAGATTTGCAGCCATATGTGCAGGCGGCAGGAGCAAATTTTGTGGGCACAAACTGCAGCTGCCGAATGGGAGGTCACTCCTTTGAAAATGTACCCTTCTGCATTTGTTTAATCTCAGAATTTCAAGATCAACGTTATCAATCAATTATTTTTTTTCCATCAGGCATAGCTTTTTTTAATTGAACAAATCCACTTTAAAGCCCCTTGTCCTTAAACTGTAATTCAAATGTTATTCCCTAAAATAAAAATGCTGACATCTGTTTTAAACACCAGTGTCTCAACCAAGTAGAATTTTAGATTTATCTTGGGGCCATGCAGTACTCTTGACCTGAGCACAGAACTCCCATACAGGCTCTCAGGATATTGTCAAAAATACTGACATTTCAAAGCCTTCAAAGTTTAAAAAGTCACTTGAGGATTCTATTTTTTTGTAATGCTTAAAATCTTTCTTATTCACTGTTTAAAACCCCTTGGATGCCTGAAATGAAAATGTATCCTCTTTACTGAGTGTTGTTTCCACAGCTGTTTTGTTGCTTAAGAGGATTTGGTTGTGGGCACTAGTTTATTTTTTTAAAAGAAGTGTGGCAGAAACAGTGAAGTATTTTATTTTGTGTGTGTAAAATACATAAATTAGATGACACTGCCAACAAGTAAGGGGAGAATATGAAAGAGAGAGGGTTGGAAGGTAAATTGTAAGTCTACTAACCTTTTGTGTCCCTTTAAACTTCAGTTGCAATAGTTACAGAAACACTTATTTATAAAGCACCAAATGTGCAATAAATGCTTTACAGGCAAGGGAGAAGATAGTCCTTGCTCTGAGGAGCTTACACTCTAAGGCCCTTATCCTCTGAAGATTTAAGCACATACTTAGCTTTAAGTACCACAAGTAGTTCCATTCATTTCAGCGAGACTACTTACAGTGCATAAAGTTTAATATTGTTGCCAACTTTTGTGATTTTGTGAGTCTCTTAATGTTGGGTGTTTTTCTTAAATCCCCAGCTACTGGAGTCATGTGATTGTGAGATGCTCAGCTATCATTTCAAAATAGAAAGTTAGTTTCTATCCTTCTTGTTTGCAGAGGAAATCTTGAAAGCATGAATTGTAAAGGCACAAGAAAACAGAGGCAAATAAAAAAAGCCCCACATTTAATATTTTTTAAATCTCTTGATTTTTGAGCTCTGACTCACAATTTTTGAAGGCTTGGCATCGATAATGCTGAGTTAAGCACATGAGTAAATTTGTGCAGGATCTAGGCCTACAGCTTTGATTCAGCAGGTAACTCTGCATGGATGGACTGTGTACTTATATGGAGCTCACCGCAGAGGTCTAACCAGAGGCTAATGGATGTTGGATGTGATACGATAATCACATGACTGAGTGGTGCTCTTTAGCACTTGCCTTGTCAGTTGCATGGTTTTTGTTTGATATATTGTGATCAGTTATTTTATTAACCATTCCTTACGGGGAGTGTAACTGGGTGGCTTACCCCAGAGGCTGGAAAGCCTGAGGTCAACTAACCCTGATGATAGGAATCAGGTACTTCCCCTATAAAAAGCATCTGGAAGCTGGGAGGCGGTGACCTGCTTAGAGAGAGAACAAATTACCAGGAGTGAACAGACGCCAGTAGAGAGTCCTGGGATGGGGGATTGAAAATACAGGCAGGAAAGGTTGGGGAGGGACTGAACAAGAGGGTAAAAATGGATGGATTTAGTTTTGGGACTTTATACATTTTGCTTTTGAGTTTACTTTGGGCAGGTCTACACTTAAAAAGCCACAGCAGCGCAGCTACACCTCTGCAGTGTTCCCTGACAGCAGGGTATCATCTTCACTGAGAGCTTATCCCGATGGTGTAGTCAATCCACCTCCAGAGATGGTGGTAGCTATGTGTAAGGAAGAAACACTCCCATCAACATAGCACTGTCTATGCCAGGGTTTAACTGTGTCACTGAGGTGTGTGCGACATGGTTATACCAATGTAAGTTTGTTGTGTAGACCTCGCATTTATCTGCATAAACTTACAGCCCAGGAAGGGGTGTTGTGATTGGATAAACAGATGTGTGTGGAATCTGTGTATATGAACCTGAATAAAGGAGAATAAAGAGCAGGGCAGGGCAGAGTTCCCCCTCCCCCCCCTCAAAGCGATGAAGGGCACATGAGTGGTGGCTAACAATGTTATAGGGAATGCTAGGGCTTTTATGCCTCTTGCTAGAAGTGTAACCCTTCTGCCAGACAGAGGCAGCAGCAGCAAGGGCCGGATTCTGTATCTAGGAGTCCAGGTCAATGATACAACACCAAACTGGCTCGAGCCCCCACCTAATCACCTGGGAAATCACACACTATCCCCTGGGCACCCCAAAAGGCAATACTCTCGCAAGCACGGAGTCAGAGGGTAGAAAGTAAACCTTTTAATAACAGGAAAGAAGTAACACAGCACTGGTTTGGGAAACAGTGCAAACAGAATTCATGAACTCAATGAGCTAAACCCACCCCAGAGTATGTGGGGCATGTCCTTTGCCTCTCCCTTCTTGCTTTCCCTGGTACCGGTCATCCTAGTTGCAGTGTCCACTTCTTGGTTGCGGGGCTCAGCCAGTCCCCTTCTGCAGGCTCCTGCGGGACACAGACTTGCTGTCACCTGCCATCTGCGGGCCTTGACCGCCGCTGGCTTTCACTGCCTGTGGCCCCCTCCGCTTCTGTCTCCTGCCACTTCCAGGGGAGGGGGCCCCCTCTGCTGGCTTTCACCTCCTGGGGCCCCCTCCGCTGCTGTCTCCTGCCACCTCCAGACCTCGCTGGGTTCTCTCTGCTGGTTGTCAGTCAAGGTTTCCCACTTTCTTTAGTGATTGTAGCTCTTAGTGCATTTCAGTTCATCAGAAAACATTCTACTGACAGACAAGAAATGTTTCAGCTTTTAACAAAGCAGACGATTCCAAAAAAATTTCCCCATCAACCCCCTTCTCTTCCCTTTCACAGTTTCTGGTATCCAAACACCTCCTTTGCAGAGTTCTGTTCAGATGAGAGTGAATCTTTCATCGAAACAGACTAAGCACGGTTCTGCTGCCATTTGTTTATAGGATAGGGAGACAACATTTCATTACCCCTGCAGTTAACACTCCAGTGATTTGTAACCTAACAGCAGCCAAAACTGACTATTTCCCAGCATGCTGCTCAGGACCTAAGTGGGCTTATGCAGATACAGAGCCCATGCAAATAAAGTGCCCCCCTTTCAGCTGACTGAGCAAGGGGAGGGCCACTCAGACCTTGCTTACACCAGCAATGTGTGGAAGGCATCTGAAGAAGGGCTGATTGTGGCTGGAGCAGCCATAAAGGCAGAGAGAGATATTTATGACAGTGTTTGAGCTAGATTAAAAAGGGCCAGAGGAGAGTCTGGGAGGCCATGTCTTTCTCCACATTGTCTGGTAATGGACCACCCAAGATCTGAAGCTCAAGACTCAGATGTTTTGATTGACAGAATGTTTTAATTAAACAAATTATTTCAGCTCTGTGCTGTAAAAGCTCCAGTCTCAATCTTCAAAGCTCCTCCTCTCCCAGTGCTGCATCAAAGCCCCCCTGCAGCTTTTTTGGGTTTTTGGTGAAGTTTCGGAAGTATTTGGTGAAGCTCTAAAGCAGAAAATGTAACTCATGAGGCTCCTGGATTGGCTAGATGTAAATAAGCTCTTATCAAATGTTCCATATTCATAGGAAATCCCCTCCAGTAAATAACAATCACATAGTTGCTCCTTAGCTGCAGTTTTGTTTGCTAACTGTTTATGTTCCTCACCTTTTTTTAAGAAAGGAGGTAGTATTGTTCAGTGCTTAGTGCAGGGGACTGGGGGTTCTCAGCTCTGCCACTGTCTCCTTGTGTGTCCATGGGCAAATCCACCCCTCTGCTGTCTTGGTTCAGAAACTTGGATGCAGTGGCATTAGTGTAATTCTGCTGTGTGTCAGGAGGAAATGGTGAGGAGCACGTGCATGGATTCTGGACCCCCGAGTCCTATGCACCACAGCCATGCTGGAGCATCATGCAACGTAGCACAAATGGGATTTCAGAGATGATGTAGAGAAGAGGCCTGGGGATCTCTGATTATGGGGGTCAAAAGTGGTTGGATACTCCGCATATAAAGAAGTCACAGCAGCTGTGTGGGGTTGGCTGCAAAGTGAGTCAGTGGTCGCTGCCCTGGTCTGCCTCTGGGGAAGGTTTCTGTCCCACCCTCAAATCCTCAGGTCCTTAATGTCTCAGTGCCTTGGTTTCCCCAACTGCAAAATGGGTAGCATTACAATAATCCCTACCTACCTCACAAGATGATGCATTAATTGTCTGTAAAGTTATTTGAGATGAAAGCCAGTGTAGAAGTACAAATGGACATATTGTACCATCAATTTTTAAGCTACATCTGCCAGTGAAACCACAAGGGGGAGGTGTGACTGGGGGTGAAGAATCCCTAGTGCATACCTCTATTTGAGCCAGAGAGTGGTGGAAAGGGGCCACAGTCACTGAGCCAGCAAGAGTTTGTACAAAAATGGTCTGTTTGGATTCCTACCAGAGCTGTGAGATTTAGGGACTAACCCTGGGCCATTCTCCAGAGAGAGAGAAACCACACCTTCCTCTGAACACTCGGGGAGAAATTCTGCAAGGGGATCTTCCTTCCTCATCGCCCTGTCCTGTGAGTTCTACCCCAGGCAGGGCAATCCAGTCTGTGGCGTGGTGCTGAGGACCTGCAATTTCTGAAGACTTCAATGGGAGATCGGGGTGCTCATTGTCTCAGGATCCGGCCTGAAAAGATTACGAAAAATCACAAGGAAATGAGCACATCCAAAAACAACGTGTTCAGAGGTGAAAAGATCCTCCAAGTTGGCCTGCACTCTTACAAGTTCTATTCTCCCACTACAAGTATGAGATAAATTTCAAGGGGACACTACATGTTTGTCCACACTGGCACTGTGCCAATAGACTAATACGGGCAAAGAGTTTGTTGCTCTGGAAAGGGGAAAAGCTGTGCTAGCAAAAGTAAATGGTATGTTGATGAGACACAAAATTAAGTATGGACACACTCCAGACTGTGCTGACAGAAGGAGAAGTTTGCTGGTAAACCATGGTGTAGACCAGAACTGAGAATATGCATGCTACACTTGTTCACCTTTGGAAGGAGAGTATTTTATACAGCTAGACCATCTCCACAGAGGAAAGACACTCTTGCAGAAGTGCCTGTGAAACTGTGATCTGACCTTTCAAGGAAATGAAACGCTCCAGAGACGAGAAGCACTTAAAGATATGTTCCTCCCATTTACCGTTCTTTAGGTTTAGGATTCTCTAGATAACCTCTTCCTCTAAAGCAGGGTTATGATATGTCAAGTCCAGAAACAAGAAGGAACACCCACATAATTAAGTTCTTGGGGGAAAAAATGGTAAGCATTTCTAAACATAGAAAAGGTCAGTAAATAATAAACTCACTAACTCACTGTCAGCATATCATGTTTTTTTCAGAACTCACAGCTGTGGATATTAGAAAACATTTTAAGTGAATTTCCTGCTGGTGAAAAGTGTGGGGTTGACAACCTCAATAATAAGGTCCTCTTTGGATGCACAGAACAGTAAAGCATGGGCAACAGCTCTTCACCATGCCACTCCAACACTATTCCTTAACTCTACCTTGGAGGGACCATATCTAAGGGAAGGCCCTTCAGTCTTTGCAGAGACCACCAAAGAGCTTTGGCAGTGGAAAGTTCACCCAGAGGGTTGCCATGGCACAGTCTACTGAGAGGCCCACAACAGTAGCACATACATTCCCCAAATCACGCTGGCTGAGGAGCAGGCATGGCCCGAGCAGCTCTTGTATTCATTAATTCAGTGCATTCCTTGCACACTCTGCACTGGCAGGAACCCACATCACAATTTCACACCACCCTCCCTCAGTGGAACTCCCAAAGAAAGGCAGCAAGGTGAACATCTGCCGGGGTGTGCCTTCTGAAGAATCAGTTTTTCTTTTGATAGTGGAGGGAGGGAGGTCAATCAGGACTAAGGCTACAAACTACTTCCAAATGCTGTGGTGTGTTTTCTAATGCAAACACCTGTCCACTAAGGACTGATTCGGATTGAAACCACCAACTCATTTCATGTGGGCCACCAAATAAAGTCTTTCAAATGGAATTTTTGGAAAAGTCCACTGATACTGGGTGCCTCCATTTTTGGATGCCCAACATGAGGCATGATCAGAAGTCGTAGGCACCCCCGATTCCAGTGTAAATCAATGGAAGCAGCAAGGGCTGAGCACTTCTGATAATTCTGCCTTCCATTTGCTCTAAAGGGTTACACGTAAGAAAAAATGTAAAGCTGCCACATATCCTCCAGGATACTATGCAGTGCTACGTTTACTGCTGATTCTCTCACAGACGGTAACTACATCTAGGCTAAATGACAACAGCCTTAGTAGAACATTTATTTGATACATTATTACTGTTAGTTAAATAAGTTATCCCACAACCTCAGTTCTCATTGGTCATTGCAATGCTACATGGCTCTCTAGCTGGACACCCAAAAACAGAGCCACTCAAAAATTAATGGCCACTGTTGAAAATGCTGATCCTAGTTTAAACAGTTTGCAACTCAACTTGTGTAACAAGGCCAGATTCTGAAGCCAATTGGACTATTTTGTATGATAAAGTGCTACTCACTGAGAGAAAAGGTATCCAAAAATGGCCCGTGAAGTTTACTGATTTATAAAGTATTGTTGTCAGCATTCAAGTCTATAAAGGATTGTTGATAATTAAACTTAACTGGATTAGTTTTTTTCTATAGTTCACAATTTTAAGTTTCTGCTCTTCCAGTTTGTTAGAAAGTACAGATTATACCCCCTCATAAGCCAAAATATTTAATGTAGTTGACTATATTTCAACAACATTTTTGGTTAACACATTTCTTTTGTGTGCCAAGTATTACATTTTTTCATTTCCCACACAATCAGGACAAACTGGATATTTCCTGCAGTGTCTGAGGCTGATTTGGCTAACTTTAAACTCTGCTAATTATAGAAAAGAATACAGAAGCCCTATTTTTATTCTATTTTAAAATATTACAGATGAATTCTCAATGAATAGATCTATTTTGGTGCACAATTATTTAATTACAGTAGAACCTCAGAGTTACAAACACCAGAATTAAGAATTAGTCAATCACACACCTCATTTGGAAGTGGAAGTATGCAATCAGTCAGCAGCAGAGACAGAAAAAAAAAAAGCAAATACAATACAGTACACTGTTAAATGTAAACTACTAAAAATATAAAGGGAAAGTTTAAAAAAAATGAGTTGATAAGGTAAAGAAACTTTCTGTGCTTGTTTCATTTAAATTAAGATGATTAAAAGCAGCATTTTTCGTCTGCATAGTAAAGTTTCAAAGATGTATTAAGTCAATGTTCAGTTGTAAACTTTTGAAAGAACCACCATAATGTTTTGTTCAGAATTACGCACATTTCAGAATTATGAAGTACCTCCATTCCCAAGGTGTTCGGAACTCTGAGGTTCTACTATATATATAAAATTATGTCTTTTTCTCCCCTGCAAACCCATGTCATAATGCTACAGGATTTCATGTGAGTATAAGGGTCCATACATGCAGATCCAATTACAGAATCAAGGCCTAAGAATGTAAATTCTGACAGAACCTCAGTTATCATAATGTCACAGGTTGAGGGTGGTGAAAGAGGGAGAACAACGGTGCTGAGCTTTTATAAAACGTGGTGGGCAAAACTTGCTGTCAAACCTCTGCTGTACCGCTGCTTTGTGAATTATTTTTTTGTTTAACCAATTTTTAGATACACAGTACTAATGTAAACCACTAAACAAAGTTTGCTAGCATTAAACGTGACTTACAGGGATTTGGGATTTTAAAAATATAAGACAGTCAAAAGGGGGCAAGGTCAAGACTTATACTGCTTTTGTTAATTTGGGGATAAAGTGTTAAGATAGCCACAATGCTGAACTTTTAGTTTATTTCACATCTTGAGCAACTTTTTTCTGTAGTCCCTCCATCAGTATTGCCCAGCATGCTTTCAGCTGAGACAAATCCTTGTCCATTTGTACTCAAAGGGAGTTTTGCCATTGTGTCAATAGGATTGGGATTTGGCCTCTGAAAATATAATGCATATGACAAAATATGTACCTGCAAAATACCAGATTTGTGGTTTCACCTGCTTATTTCATTCTCTTTTCCTTACAGCTTGTGATGCTGTATGATTTAATATGATCATTTATATCATTGGTGTTCCCACTGTTACACAATTGCAACAAATCTTGTACAAAGTACATCATGTAAGGAGTCAATGGAAAAGTTATGATTTGCTAAATAAGATTATCCTGTTTAAATCCATGTATCATCATTGTGTCTGAAGTTATCAATAATGGCTATGTATCTGTATCTCATGTGTTTTGTTCCCAGTAACACCCACAAAGTAGTTTACATCCAGGCTATGTCTACACTACAGACCTTACAGTGGCACAGCTGCAAGGTCTCCCATGTAGCCACTCTGTGCTGACAGGAGAGAGCTCTCCCACCGGCATAATTAAAACACCCCCAACAAGTGGTGGTAGCTATGTCAGCAGGAGGGCATCTCCCACTGACATAGCTCTGTCCACACCGGCACCTCTGTCGGTGAAACTTATGTCAGTCAGAGATGTGTTTTTTCCCTGACCAATAAAAGTTTTACCACCAAAAGAACTAGTGTAGCCCCAGCCTCGCCAGCCCATTGTGAATGGACTATTGAAGCTTGATGGCCCATTAAGGATACTTTACACTAACAATGGGCCATAGAAGAAACTCACACACACACACCCTCCGCCCCCCAGTCAGCCTTCCTGCGGATGCCTCAGCAAGTACATGGTTAATAGCTGCCCCTGTGAGTCATCAAAGCATGTAAGAACCTGTGATATGCTCATGTGACCAGGGACTGCATCATGAGCTAGTAAGTCCTGGTCTACAGTCTACACTAGAGAGTTTTGTCGACAAAAGTCAGCTTTTGTCAACAAAACCGTGCTGGTGTACACACTGCAACCACCCCCATGCCGACAAAACTGACCTGTTTTTTTGACAAAATAAAACCACCTTTACAAGAGGTGTAGGGCTTTTGTCGGCACAGCTAGGGCGACGCAGTGTCAGTGTAGACACTGCGTCCCCTTATAGCAGTGGAGGGGTTGTCACACTTGTCCATTTTACCGCTCTGCTCAGGCTAGCTCCCAGCTGGGAGCTGGGCGAGAAGCCCCAGCTGCTGTAAGCCCAGGGTGGCTGGTTTGCGGCTTCCAGCTGCGAGCCAGGACCGGGCAAGATGTAGGCAGCTGGTGCCCTGGTCCCGGCTGCGAGGTAGAACCGGGCTTGGACGTGGCGGCTGCCTCCCGGCTCCTGGCTCCAATTCCAGATGCGGGCAGTTGCCACCTGGCTCCCAGTTGCGAACTGGGAGCCAGGCAGGACACGGCGACGGGCGGCTGCTGCCCGTGGGAGCCGGGACCAGGCAGGATGTGGGCGGCTGCACTCACGCTCCCAGCTGGGACGGGAGAGTGGGGAGGCAGCCTTCACAGATCCCAGGAGCCCGGTGGGTGTCTTAGCTCCCCCCTACACTTCCCCTTAGGATGGTGGAAGTGCTCCTGGTGAGGACTCATGCCACTGAGCTAAGGAGAGCAGTGTGGATATCAGCCAGGTGGCTGGAAGTCAACATAACATATGTTGACAACATTTTCTAGTGTAGATAAGGCCTAACTTTCCATGCACCTGGGCTATGAGCTTTGTTTGAGCCAATAAATTTCAAGGCACATGGCAAAGGATATAAAAGACCCCTGTGATATCTCCATTTTGCCTCTTTCCTGCCCTGATTCTCTGGACTTACAACAAAAAGGAGCATTTTGAACTATGGACTGAGGACCTTCCAATCTTTTGGAAGTTACCAGAGAGATTTTACAAACTAGCAGTCTATTCCATCACTGCTGCAAACCTGATATAAGGACTTTGCAACTATTTACATGTATATGATCTATTAACCATTTTTAACTCTTTTTCTTTTCTTAAAAATCTTTAGATTTTAGTTACTAAAGTACTGGCAGCAGCATGATTATTGGGTAAGACTGGAGTTATATATTGACCTGGCTATGCGGCTGATCTCTCAGGATCAGAAGGACCCTATATTTGATTACATTGGTTTTCAGTAACCACTCATCATAAAGTACAGTGTCCGGGTGTTGAGACCAGGGCTGGAATGCCTAAGGAGACTGCATTTTTAACTTCGTTAACCAGCGTGGTGAGACAGAAGTTTATGTTTGTTACTGGCTTGATATAATCTAATGAGAATAACTACCAGTTTAGGGGGAGTCTGCCCATTTCTCAGTAGTCTGTCCTGAATTTGGCCTTCTCAGCTGTGACCCACAAAGGCACGGTGACACAGCTGTTCTTAGTTAAATGTTCTTTTGAGCATCTGAACTTCGAGGTCAACAAACTGGTGCACAAGTTACTTATCTTCTCCTTTCCCTGCAACGGGGTTATGTAATATGAACAAGTACAACTCAGATAAAAGGACAAAAATGCATATTATCTTTTGCTGTTTTATGGGCTATGAGGGCTAATAAAATGATTTAGCACACAAAGCTCAATAGTACAGCTCCAATAGTAAAATCTTCCTGCATTTGGACTTGTGTTGCAGTGAACAAAGACATTATTAAATAGGTGGCTAAGAGAAAGTAAAAAATGGACACAATACATGCTGGATTAATGTCTAACTTGATGACATCTCAATGCAATTCAGCACCTATATCTCCTTCCTACGGATCATGCACCCACATTCCTACAATGATAAGCCCCATCCACTTGTCTGGCTTTCCAATTAAAAAAAAGCAGGGTGTTAAACCATGTCAAGAGGAGGACTAGTTTATTACTAAAAAATGTAGATGTATATTATAAAGTGGTTGCTAAGAAGAGAACTGTGTGTATTGGTAATGAAATACAGAGCCTCTTATATTCTTAGGTCATGTGTTCAAATAAAAACCAGCATGGTAATGACTGAAAGTTATCATCTGTTGGTCATTTGATGGCCCAAGTGGAATGAGTTTGGTGGTCACTGACCAGTTGCCAAGGGCCAGGAGTCCATAACACAAAAGCTCCATCACAGGCATCTTGAAGTGATACCCTCTACCCCAAGTTACCAGCTCACTTTTGTTTGTTGAGAGATTTGTTTGTAGTCTTAGCAGACAGAGCAATGATTGAATGGGCATGGAGAACAAATGATCCACTTATTTTCAGGAAGTGTCTTGCTTAATCAGGGTTGGAGTACATTGGTGAGGTACGTGTGCGATGTGGCTTCCCATAATGTCTATTTTCTGTAGATAAATAGAGAATTCCAAAGGAAGAACCATATATTGTAATAAGTGTTGACCTGTACAAAAATGTGAAATAAAGATAGTCTGCAACCCAAAGATCTTACAAACTATAGCCCCAATTCTAGGAACACTGAGGCAAATGAGCACATTTAAGTACATCATTAATCCTGTTCCAGAGGGGTAGCCGTGTTAGTCTGTATACAGCAAAAACAACGAGAGTCCTGTAGCACTTTAAAAACTAACAAATTTCTGCAGGCATAAGCTTTCGTGGGCTGCATCTGATTCATCTGCATCTGACAAAGTGGGTTGATTGTTATGGAATGACTCGTGTGCATAAATGCTTGCAGGATCAGGACTCAGAGACAGAAACGGAGGACACAGGGTGCTTAGAAGAGGGAGTATATCTCCTCCTTACTCCTTTGTTACTAATAACACCTCAGATCATTAAAACTGAACTAATTTAAATATACAATTAAGTTCCATTTTGTATTTTCTTCATTTCGCCCAATGGAAAACATGAAGTTACTTTCATTTATGTGTCCAAGTACATTGGAATGTATTAAAACAAATCTATTAATGTTAGGATTCATGAGACCGTATACACAATCTAACTAGCCCCTGGGTTGCTAGACCAGCACTAAATTACTAACACAGAAATACATAGCTAGACCCTGAGAGCCTTATTCACAGGAGTCATCCCATTTCTATATTCAGACCTTGTTTAAGATGAAGTCAAGGGAGTGGCACCTGCTTACACCAGGTCTGAATTTGACTCCTTGGCATACATGGAACTAGTGATATGAGTAAGTGAAGCAGGACTTACCCTTGTTATACTGATTACAGGCCTGATCCTGAAAAAGCTTTCCAATGTAGCTTTACTGTTAAATGAGCAGTCCCATTGAAGTCATTGGGACTATTCATTCACGTGCTTACAGGAGTGGGCCCAAATGTAGTTATTTACTTGGTGTAACTAGCAAAGTGAGCAGCAACATTTTTTTTATTTCTACATCAAAATTCATGTAGGTGTAAAGCTTTGCCAGACGCTGACAAAGTATGAGAGCATGAGCCTAAATGCTATTAAATTATGCAGTCTGTGTGTGTGTAACTAATTATAGCGTGGCAATAGGTTGAAGTGGCTGTTCTATTCTAACCCTCTATTTCCAGTTGCTTATAACTTTCTTTAAAAGCATTCCTTGGGGGCTGAAATTTGCTACTCTTGCTCTTGGCTCAAAGGTGATTGAAGAAAATGATAGGAGCTATTTCTGACTTACATGAGCCTGAAAGGAATGCAGTCCCTCCTGCGCTCTCCCTGGTGCCTTAGTCCTTGTGAGCTAGCATGGGAGTGAAATTAGTCAGTGTAGCCCACTCTGAAGTGCTCAGAGAAGGATCCTTATCAAGTTCAATCCCCTGCCACATCCTAAGAACACAGACAGCTTGGTATGATTGGGAAAAGAGTATTGGTAGCATTTGGCAGCTGGAGTGTGTTGCAGAGCACTCGCTATGATCAGTGTAAGTTACCAGTGAGACACTGTACGCCCGATTCGCAGATCAATAAGGTTTAATGTGCAAATGATTTCTTAGATAGTTCAATACAAAACCAAAAATTAGCTACGGCATATCCATACTCACTAGACCCAAGAAATTATGTGTTCACTCCAGAGGTTATATACAGGAACAGCTTGCTTCAGGAGCCCTGCCAGGTGATCAGGCCAGCAGCATCTCCTGTGGCAATGAAGTGTGCTCCCTTGCCTGGGTGGTGGCTTTTTAGACCCCTTTTTTACACAACATCCATTCATTGACTTATTCTAGATGACGTTCTCATGTCCTTCACTTTCTCTATCCTTCATTGTTAGTAATAACTAGTATTCATGTTCTCACCATGATAAATTGGAGCAAAACAACATCTTGCAGTGTGAGAGGCAGTGGGAAAACTCACCCCAAATGGTGGGAAAGAGCACCCCTTAACATAAAATGTGTAAATGCTTGTCCTTGTTCATCTTTATCTATGGGCAGCTGTAAATTATCAGCGTGAGTTCTGTGGCACCCTAATGACTAACAGATTTATTTGGGCATAAGCTTTCGTGGGCAGAAACCCACTTCGTCGGATGGATGAAACATGTAAACTATCAAGCTATATGCTGTATTGTGCCAAACGCACATTAGTTATTATTTGCTGTGGTGCGCAGAAACTGAGATACCACAAGGTTACTCAGCAATCTATTGATCTCTGCCAAATGTAAAAAGCAGTCAGGCTGCTGAGGGTAGGCCTCAGACAGTGGTCAAGCAATCTCACCAGTGGTCAAGCAAATCAGTCAAGCAACTCAGGCCACACTAGGCCTCCAGCAAAGTGGGCAATATCATAGGATCAGATGAAGGGTTGTAGACAGTTTTATTAGTTGGAAATGGGTGAGTTGCTTTACCTGTGGAGGTGGTCTTGAGGAAACTATAGCTATCTGGGCAGTGTTAATCAGGGCACTTATCACTGGCGTTGGGTAGGGTTACAAGGATTTTTTTTCCCTTTTAGCAACTGGGTAGGTGTAACAGGTGTACTCTTTAAAGGTAGGAAGGGCTAGGGGGATCAATCAACCCCTATTCCATGGCATGGCCCTTTAAGGTCCCTAAACCTGTGGAGCAGATGAAGACCTAGGGAAAAGCAGAGGCAGATGTTGGGAAAGAGCAAGTGGTCACAGGGAGTAGTTAGTGTTTGGAGAAAACACAGACGATTGGCTGCTTAAGGACCTGGGACCAGGAGCCTTGTAGTGTAGAGTGGGGCAAGGCTCCCCTCTTCCCCAGCAACCAGGGTAAGTGCTGTGAAAGAGAACAGCATATAGTCTGTCTCTTCCCTCATAACAGGGAAGGACTGCTCTCCTAGGCCAGGGATGTAATGGTCTAGGGCCTGGATTTTCAAAGGTATTTAGGCTCCTGAGTTAGGATACTTTTAGGGATCTAAGCCTAAATAAAAAGAGGCCAGCTAGGAAAAGCTGATCAAGGGCTGTACCTGGTGTGAATCCACACAGCCCCAAGCAGGTCAGTGGGACTCTGAATGGGGGGGACAGAAAGGAAATGAGGTCAGATCCAGACTGGGGCTGAAAGGCAAAGGTCCTTGAATGCAAGGTCAAGGAGTTTGAACTTGATGCATAGGGAATGAGGAGCCAGTGGGGGGATGTGGTCAGAACAAGGGTGAGAGATGATTTTGTAGGAGCATTTTGGACAGATTCAAGGGGACTGATTGAGTATCTAGAAGACTGGAGAAGAGGAGGATAAACAGGATGTGGCCATGGACCAGGCATGAGGGAAGGAAGAATGGGAGGAGTTTTAGTTGATGCCCAGTTTATGGGCCTGAATGTCACATATGATGTGGGTGCAAGCAACCATAAAGGGGGTAGTGAAGAGGGCTAACAATGAAAGAAAATGGACCTGATTCTGTAGCGTGTTGTTGCTATTTTGTGCCATTCCAGCTGCCCTAAATCTCCTGCCCCACTTGTAAATGGGAGATCTCCTGCGCCTCTTTGATCCATTTGGCAAAGCCAGTGGTAAGAGCAGTGCCCCTGAGCTACTTTTCCCCCAACTGTGCCACTTAACAAGTGTCACTTCACCTTAAGATTTTTGTATCCCAGTTTTGTATCAATACAGTAGGGAATAACACTTACCTACGTCACGGGGCATTATAAAGCTTAATTAATTAACGTGTAAGATTCTTGGATGGAAGTTGCTATAGCAAGGCAAATTATAGCTAGCGCTTTCTGTAGTCAAGATTGAATATTATTCTAAATGCCTCATAGAAATGCACAGAAAAATAAATCTTTCTTTGCAAAACACTTTGTAAATGTCTTTAAAATTATTATATTGTAATAAATTGAGTAGTGCTTATGTCTCTATACAGGACACAATTGGAACAGTTCAACTGAGTGTCATTGGTCCTAGGCTGTGAGTAGCATTAACAAAAAGTTTCCATTAGCAAGAGGTAAGGGTTTGTGCTATTAGAGAAACGGGGACTGAGTCCTAGTCCTGCTTTCACCACTAAGTCACTATGAGGTGCAGTATGAATGACAAAAGAGGCCATCCATTTATTATGTTATCACAGGCACATGTAGTGCCCAAACCTGGCTACGCTGGGAAGATGAAGGGCTGAGGTTTTCCTCTCTGCTTGCACCCATAACCTCCTCCTTCTGGCCTTTTTTTCTCTGTAATTTAAACAAACAACCACAAAAACAAACTAGGCCAACTTCCTATGCATTTTTTTTTTTAATTGGGGAGAATGTAGCTTTTACTACTATAAATTAATCCCAATAACGGTGGATCTCAAGAACTGTCTTTATTTCTGCATGTTTGGATGGGACCTCTACCACTTTCATGGCTGCGCTCCAGAAGATGTAAGATTATGGAGGCAGTTCCAAGTGCATTTGAACTCCCCCACAAACCACAATCTCAGCCCAAACCCCTATGTTGTGGTGTGGTGCTTGCTACAGTTAAGTTGAATTTGATTATTATTAAAATGCACCAAAGTGATTCTTTCTTCACAATTGGCTGAGTACTGCCAATGTGTTTGGTATCATAAGAGACAGAGAGGAAAACGTGGTGCCAGCTGAGCGGTGGGCACCCTATAACACACAGTGGGGTGCCTGTTCTATTAGCATAGTGGATTCCATACAACAGACAGAAGACACTGTCTCAGGAATTTACTGGGTGCCATATAATGCACAGTGGGGGCCAAGTCTAGTCAGGATGTTAGGCATCATACAACACACAGAGGAGGGCATGATCTCCTCAGCATGACTGTTAGCCCCAAGCCAGCTGAGAGAAATTTGGGGTCCAGGTACATCATTTTTGCTTGGTCCTCACCGCCTCCCATTTCACTTTATTTGCACAGATATTTTGAGGGGGAGCTCTGAGCTCAGGGTCCCAGTACAGTTGACCCCTCTCAACCCCTCTCGTGTCAGCCCTGATTAGCCCTCCATGACAGCTATGTTCCATTGGAACATTTACAGTGTTGACCAATAAAGGAAGGCTCATGAGTGCAGAAGACAGCATTTTCACAGGAGCTGGATCTAGACTCTGGAACTACTTTGCACAAGAGAATATAATGAGCACTAGCCTCACCACTGTCTCCTATTTCCATCTCAACCTCAGTGCAAGTGTACACGTCTTTGATATACAAGGCAACACCTCCTACCTTTTTTCCCTGTCTGTCTTTCTTGAGCAAGCTGTACCCTTCTATACCAATATTCCACTGTGATGCCAACTATGTCATAGTTGTGTTTATTCACTAGTATTTCTATTTCTTTCTGCTTATTTCCCATACTTCTTGCATTAGTATACAGACATCGAAGATACTGATTTGATTTCCCCTCTGTGTTCCCTCTTGTCTCTCCTTTGTTCCTCCTATAATTGCCCATGCTTCCCCCTTCCTCTAAGTCTCCATGTTTTGACTTACCTGTGGGCTTTTGTCAAAGCCCATCTCACCAGGTTAGCCAACCTGTATCCAAAGATGCTCTTCGCCTTCCTTGATAGGTGGAACCCATCACCTTCTTTCCAGAACAGCATCCCGTGGTCAGGGAATCCAAAGCCCTTCTGGCAAAACCATCTGTGCAGCTATGTATTCACCTCCAGGATGCATCTGTCTCTGCCTGAGCCCCTACACTGGGCTGCAATGATCAAAGAGAAGACCACCTGCACCTCTAACTTCTTCACCCTTACTCCCCGAGGCCAGTAGTCACTTCTGATCTGCTCAGGGTCCTACCTCACAGTATTGTTAGTGCCCACATGGATGAGTATAATTGCCCATGCTTCCCCCTTCCTCTAAGTCTCCATGTTTTGACTTACCTGTGGGCTTTTGTCAAAGCCCATCTCACCAGGTTAGCCAACCTGTATCCAAAGATGCTCTTCGCCTTCCTTGATAGGTGGAACCCATCACCTTCTTTCCAGAACAGCATCCCGTGGTCAGGGAATCCAAAGCCCTTCTGGCAAAACCATCTGTGCAGCTATGTATTCACCTCCAGGATGCATCTGTCTCTGCCTGAGCCCCTACACTGGGCTGCAATGATCAAAGAGAAGACCACCTGCACCTCTAACTTCTTCACCCTTACTCCCCGAGGCCAGTAGTCACTTCTGATCTGCTCAGGGTCCTACCTCACAGTATTGTTAGTGCCCACATGGATGAGTAGCATGGAGTATTAGTCAGAGGGCTGGATGATCCTCAACAATCCCTCCACAAGTCTCAGATATGGGCCCCTGGCAGGCAGCACACCTCCTGGAATGCCATATCAGGCTGACAGATGGGTGCCCCCATCCCACTCAGAAGGGAATCACCAACCACCACTACACTACGTTTTCTCTTGGGAGTGGTGACCGCAATCCTCCCAGCCTTGTGGGTACAGAACTTCTCCTCCTTCATCTTTGAGGGCTGTGGCGGGGTGTCTGCCCTGCACTGGCCAGGAAGGCATTAAGAAGGCCCTGGGGGAAGCAGCCAATGGGAAGAAGCTGCAGGATAGCCAGTCAGGGCCTGGGGCCCAGTATAAAAGGGAGCTGCCAAGCAGAACAGGGGCAGTCAATCCCAGGAGCTTGAGGAGGGAAGGCAAGGCTGGCTGCCCTGCAGGTGGAAGGAGGTCAGCACTTGGAACAGAGCAGTGGCTGACTGCTGGAGCTCAGCAGAGCAGATGCCCTGATACAAGCGCGGAAGAGGTACTGGGGCTGTGGGGAAGTGGCTCAGTGAAGTCTGTTGAGGAGTTGGGGGAGAGGCGGTAAAAGTTAGCTGCACACAGGGTTCCTGGGCCGGGACCCAGAGTAGTGGGTGGGCCGGGGTCCCTCCACACCTCCCCCAGACTGCCGTTGGGGTGGTGGTAGACTGCAGTGGCCACTGAAGTAAGTGGTAGAACCAGGACTGCAGAATCCCCTGGGGGGAGACACAGATTGTGGCTTGGCCAGAGGGTTGGGTCAGGAAGAGGACATGGTGGGTCCTGATGGCGGTGAGAAGGACTACCGGTGAACTCTGAGGAAGGGTGATGGAGCACACGCACGGACGTGGGCATCTGCTTGAGCTATTTCCCAGACCACCAGCAGGAGGCGCCAGCCTGGCGATGAGCGCTGTGAGCCTGTCACAGAGCAATTCCTCATCTCTTTTTGCTAGGGCAGCATAATGGTTCTTCATCACTATAGTCAGTGGGTTGAAGAAGCGGTGAATCAGTGCCTCCTGCTAGAAGTAACCATCAGCCAGAGTCCTCTCTGGGACAGAGCTGTATCCTCCTCCCCTGGTGGTGTAACAGCAGTCTCTCTGGATAATTCCTCAGCCTTGGAGGTCTCCATATGAATATTCTTGATAAATTCCTTATGTGCTCAGATGCTCAGCCTAACTGCCTCCTCCTGTAGCTTTCCACCTTTCTGAGAGATTCTACCAGCCGACATCTTTCACACTAGACAGTCTCCCCTCTCTGGCTTTCTTTGAAAGGGAAATGCAGGCCACAGTTTCTGCAAATCCACACCAGGATCTGGTAGAGGCATCCATTTCAACATTGCCAATGATAATCTGCTGGTTGGGAAACAAGTTCTCTGCCTATAGCTTTCTGAAGAGTCTTGTGTTCTTAAAAGTGCAACCATCATGCACATTCCCTGACCAGCCAACACTAACGTCAGTGAAGCTCCCAGATAGTTCACCAACTCTTTCATAATCATGAAAACGTAGCCCATTCTGTTGATGTGCTCTGGGGCCAAAATAGGGATGTGCGTGCCTCCTATTGCTCCACTGCAGTTTGGGAACCCCATAGCTGCAAAGCCATCCACTATGTCCTGCACATTGCCGAGTCACAGTCCTGTGTAGCAAGAGACAATTAATGGCCCTGCACACTTGCATGACAATGGACCCCACTATGGATTTTTCCACTCCAAAATGACTTCCCACTGACTGATAGCAATCTAGCATTGCAAGGTTCCACAATGTGATTGTCACTTGCTTCTCCACTGTCAGTGCAGCTCTCAGTTTGGTATCCCTGCTTTGGATGGCTGGGACGAGCTCAGCACACAGATCCAGGAATGTGGCCTTGCACATCCAAAAATTCTGTGGCCAAGGCTCATAATTCCAAACCTGCATTATAATGCAATCTCATGTCTTGGGCCCAGAAGCGGCACTCTGCACTGCTCCATGAACATGGACAACAACCTTGAACTGGTTCTTGCTATGTCCCACAGCAAACTGACCACCAGGAACTGTCATATTCCCTGCGGTTCTTCTTGCGGCTCTACAAATACCAGTGGATTGTGTGTCTTGTGCTTGCAACGCTCATGACAATAGTGCAGAGCTGTGCAGGCTCCATGTTTCTGTCAGAGATCACAGACAGCAACAAGTTCTGTGTGGGTTCATGGGAAATTGAAAAGAGGCACAAAAATTATGGAATAGAGATGAGATGATGGGATGGAGAGCATTGCATTTTGAGAAGTTGACCCCTGGCTCCCAGTCACCCCTATGTGAGTTGTTTCTGCCCCAAAATGCAATGCCAAAACTACCCAAAAGACAGTGCACTGAATGGTGTCAGGCTGCACATTAGAAACCCATGCTGCATTGTACTGTGCAACTGTGAAGATAAGTGTCATGGACCGAGGGTTTCTTGTACATAGATGTCAGTAGGGTTCCACTGTTGAAGCAGATTGTGATGTTCAGGAAGTTGAGGCTGGTGTGGGAGTGTTCTAAGGAGAGTTTGATGGATGGGCTGTGGTTGCTGAAGTGGTGGAAATCTATTAAGAAGTTTAGGTCATCTGTCCAGAGGATGAAAATATTATTGATGTTTACGCAGGTATATCACTGGTTTCATGATGCATTTGTCCAGAAATTCTTTTTCAAGGTGTCTTATGAAGAGGTTGGAATACTGGGGAGCCATCCAACTAGCCACAGCTGTTCCTATGGATTGGACAAAGTGTTTGTCGTTGAACATAAAATTGTTATGGGTGAGGATGAAACAGATGAGTTTGGTGATGTGTTTGGGATGGATATCTGACTATTGTCCATTGTCTTTTAGCTATTTGAGGCAGGCAGCGATTCTGTCATTATGAGGAATGTTGGTGTATAGGGAAGTGACATCCATGGTGGTGAAGATGGTGTTCTGAGGGAGGTTATTAATGTTGTGGAGTTTCTGGACGAAGTCAGTTGTGTCCTGAAGGAAACTGCTCCTTGGTATGGTCAGTGGTTTGAGGATGGTTTCTACAAATCCTGATAGTCCTTCAGTAAGAGTCCTGATCTTCAGTAAGATCCAGATATGATGAAGCTATGCAGGTTCCCTTGTTTGTGTATTTTGGGAAGCATGTAAAAGGTCCCTGGGATATGTTTGTGGAAGATGAGGTTGTAGAGTCTCTCTTGGAGTTTCTTGAGACAGAGGAGGCGAGTTCTTTTAAGTGTGTCTCTACCTACCTGCATAGCCTTAGTCTTGCTTTAGCCAGCTGTCTTTCGTTCTGATGCAGATCTCCATTAGACATAAGAGAGCAAAGAGATTATCCTACTTCCATTTCATCCTGTGTTGACCAACCAACTCCCTAGCAGGCTTCACATGAATGAGGGGCAGCACTGCGTCAAGCTGGAAAAACCCTTCAGGAAGCAGTTCTGGGAGTGGAAGAACACATGCTCATCACAATCATGTGGGTTTGGTACTTACATTCTCTCCTGTAGCTTCTTGGAGGTGGGACGGGCATTTTGTGATCAGAACAACTGAATACTGCAGAGAGAGCCAGTGGGATGAATTCAGATGTGTTCCTCTGCCAAGGGGCTGACATTTCCTACCCTGGGAGCAAGAGCTGACCCTGCCTCACAGCGTGGTCACAGGCACACAGGCAGACATGGGGTAGCGCTGATGTCCCACTTTTGCAAACTGAGGCACGGCAACTATGGTTACCATCTTTTGAAATGCAAAAAAACCAGCACCCCCCTTTCACAAGACAAGCTCGCTGCAACCTCAACCCTAAGACAACTCCGCAACCCGCCCCCCACTTCAACAGCCAGTTTTAGTATCTAGAGAGATAACACTTATAGATAAGATTGATAACATCATCAATAACAAACAACCATTTGTTTTATCAGCACATTTTGCCAGCCAGGCTTCGTAATCTGTTTTGTTTTGTCAGTTGTCACTGAATGTGCGATTTCAAATGCTTTTTCCCCCCCTGGGGTGTGTAGTGGGATCCCTCACACCGTTGTCTGATCTTTCATTTTGTAATATGCCTCACACATCTCCGCACGCTGGCGTGACTCAAACCTTCTCTCACACAAGCGCGCGGTGCGTGTGCGTTGGTGGGCAGCCAGCTGCCGTGTTTTCAACCCTTTTGATCAGGTGTCGTTTAAACCGCTGAAGCGGGAGCAAACGCTGCGGGCAGCATCTTTAGCTGGACACGGGCCCGTCTAACATACGATCGCCCCATGTATTGTGAAAATAATGCAAATTTTTAGACCCAGGTAAAAAAATAACCCAGCAGATTAAATGATTATTGTAATTGGTGGCAAAATCCATTAAAAAGAAAAACCCTGACAGGCTGGTCAAATCCCGGCCAGGGGCTAACCCTCATGGCAACACTAAGATTGGAGCCAGAAGTCCCGGATCCCAGCTAGTCCTCTAGAGCCTGGGTAGCACCAGCAATTGGTTCCAGACTGGCCGGCACCGAGCTCCCCGGACCCGCCCCAGCTCGCGCTGAGGAGACACAGGCGGCCACGTGCAGCGGCACCACACACGATGCCGACAGCTTCTCCGCCGCGCTTGTTGCGCCAGGAGGGAGGAGTGTCACGTGGTGCGCGGGGGGCGGAGCTGAGTGAGTGACGTGACCGGACGGGGCGGGGTCGGGCCGCTGGGGGCGGGGCCGAAGCGGCGAGTCACGTGATTCGGGCGGCCCGGCGGAAAGCTCTGAGGTGGAGCTGTGCGGCCGCCATTTTCCTGCGGCGCCCAGTGTGCGTGTGTGTCCCCCGACCCCGGCCGAGCGGAAGGAGCGAGGGGCGGGGACGGCGGCTGGGCGGGGGGGGGAGGAGGAGGGGTCCCTGTCCTAGTGACAGGGCCGTCCCTGGGGGCGGAGCGCAGCCGCCCGCGGCGGGGCAGAGGAGCGACGTGTCCGAGCGGATCCGTCCTCCCGTCCCGTCCCAGCCTGGCACCGCGCGGCGGCTCCACAGCACCATGTCGGGACAGAGCCTCACCGACCGCATCACGGCGGCGCAGCACAGCGTGACCGGCTCGGCCGTCTCCAAGACCGTCTGCAAGGCCACGACCCACGAAGTCATGGGGCCCAAGAAGAAGCATCTGGACTGTGAGTACCGGGGGGGCCGTGGGGACTGTGAGTACCGGGGGGGGGGGCTTCTCCCCGGGGACTGTCAGTACCGTGCTGGAGGAAAGAGCTCCGTCCCCCGTTCCCCCCTTTCTAGGGCCGCCCCACCTTGAGGCATCTTTCCCCCCCAGGGTCCTAGGACTGTGAACACTATAACCCGGGGGGCACTAAGGATTCCCCCCTGTCACCTTGGGGATATGAGTGTCTGGTAGGCATTTCTCCACCCCTGTAGGGTCTTCCACCGTTTCATAGGGTATGGGGATGATGAGTAAGTGGGGGGCTGCTCCCCTAGAGACCTTTCCCCAGCTCTGCTGGCATCATGGTGACTACTTGGGGGGCTGCCCCCTGTTTTTCTCCAGGTGCTTTGTCCACTGCGGCCTGGGGACTGTCCCCCTGTACTTTTATATGGACCTTCTCACGCCATGGGGACTGAGTATTGGAGAGGCTACCTCCAAATGCCTATGGCTGTGTCCCCAACTCTCTTCCACCCTGGGGGCTATGGGGACTTTGAGTACCTGAGGGGTTGTACCCTCCAAGGTATCAGTAGAAGGGTCCTTCCTCACAACCTTTTCCGAGACAAGGAGAGCAGTGGGGCTCAAGAATCGGAGCATGGACTATAAATGTGTTAGGAGCTGATCTTTCATGAACTGTCTACTAGAAAGGCACCCTGTCCCAAACTCTCCCACTGAGGGGATATTGGGGCCCAAGAAAAAGTTAATCGACTGAATCCACAGGGGAGTTTCCTCACCCACATAGGTTGCTGGAGGGCCCTACCCCTCGCAGCAGATATCCTAAATCCCTCCCCACAAATAGGTCACATGTATTGAGTACCTGAGGAGTTGATTCTCCTCTCCTTCTCCTATAAGTCCACCCTGATAATCCTACTTCACTCCCTCCAGTTTCCCTTCAGATCGTTAGGCCTAAGAAGACTCACCTAGATTGTGAATACCTGAAAGAGACTTTCCCTGTAGGGATCATGCCCTGCAGGGATCTCCCCATTAATTTTTGCTATGCAGTGGATTATGGGGCATACAATTCACTTGGTCATTGAGAATTTCAGGGGACATCCCCCAATAATTCTCTCCCACCCAGGGGATTGTGGGGATTTGAGTACTAGGGTGGCTGACTCCCCTCACAGCCCACCATAGGGACCTTCCTCTAATAGTTTCCCAACCATGGGATCTTGGGGCTCCAGAAGCACCTGAATTCAGTAGCGGGGGTGTTCACACCTTATTCTGATATATCCACATACAGTACTTTGTAGGTTTCCTCATTAACTATATCCCACCTATGAAACTATGAAGACCAAGAACCGGTACTTGAGGGAGAACCCATCCCAACTTCCCCATACAGCCACATGTAGGGACTTCTAATTCTCTCCCTACCAGGGATAATAGGATTCAAGAGGTACCAGGCTGTTGGGGACCACATATACATATACGAAACTGATACGCATTCCCTGTTTATCCCAGTAGTAATATTTTCTCCAACCTACTACATCATGGGGCAAGAGGAGGAGCACTTGTACTGCGTATATCTGATGTAGACTCCCCCCCAAACACATTTCTTAAAAATGTCTTGTTGAGGGCCTCGGGAAACACTTGATTTGTTGGTATGTGAGTGATGCTAGCCACTCTAGAGGGAATCCCTGTTTCCCCAAAGGATGCTCTCTTCAAAGTCTCTCTCCTTTTACTCTCTCTCCCTAACCTGGACTCTGAATAGTAATTGAGGAGTCATCCTCTTGTATTCCTGATAGTGACACCCTGAACGTTTTCCACCCATACCAGGATATCTTGGGGCCCAAGAAACACCTGACTTGCAAATAACCAAAATGCTCACTGAGAAAATACCTGCTTATATGTGTCTTAGTGGGCCCTTAGTTTCTACACACAGGGAATCACAGGACCACTGGATTCCAAGTAACTGGAGGATCCTCCATGGGCTTCTGCTGGGCCTCCTGCTTGACACACTACATAAGAGGGCGTGAGAAGCACATGTACTCTGATTAACTGAAACTTCCTATATACAACACATGAATTTTCCCATGCCCCATACACTTCCTACAGGATTGGCTAAATTGACCAGATAACTACTTTTCAGAGGTCAATACAGAAGAGAGGGTGGTGGGCTTTGACAGAGGCCCAGGAGCAACTCTTCCACCATAAACAGCTGCTATTAAGGGGGAGGTTGTTGGGCTTCATGTACAAGAGCTGTCCCTTGTCCTGTGTTCAGGAGCATAATCTTTCATACAAATATTTGGCTAGAAGGTTGCATTATGTTTTGAACTTCCCAACAAAAGCATCCCCCTGGTTGTTAGAATAAATTTTTTTCCCTTTCTTTCTTGGTCCCTCCACATTGAAGCCTCTTCATGGCTGCAAGTCACTGGGGGTTCTGCTGCTCTACTCCTCCCTTGGCCTATGAATAGTTCCAGTTCCTGCCTCTACATGGCATAACTGTTCCTTGCAGCAGAGTGAAGTTAACTTGTGTTTTTGGTCAATTTCACCTCTGCCTACTTGATTGAGCAATGAAACAGACTATTGTTCTCAGTTTTACTCTGCTGGTGTTTGACTAGTCAGGAGAAGTAGCAGCTACACTGGAGCTGCTTGTCTACTGACCTCATGGAAATGACATTTGGAAAATTTTCTTTGCAGTTGTAAGGAGTCAGAACATATCTTTTAAAATGAATACTTACATTCTGTAGAAATTGATGGCTTAGATCGTATCTGAATTCCTTGTACTTCTTATCTTGCCCCTACAACCACCCCCTGAATTCCCCCATACATATCCTATTCCCTGTAACCACAACTGGTCCAGAATTAATATTGGCCTAGGAGGAACTCTATTCCACACATCAGACTTCCAAAACTATAATAAGTTTACTAATCTAGGCACAAATCTACTGCTCAAGCTTTATCATGCTGATTATAATGAAAATTGAGATTTTTACTTCAGTGTTTTTTAATAAAACCAGCCCTGGGCAACTAGGGAAGTTGAATTTTGCAAGGCTGCCCTACAGTAATAAACCATGAGACCATGAAGTTCATGAAGCCAGGAGATCATGAAGTTCAAGAAGAAATTTCTGTGCTACATGTATACCTGTACAGACATCAAAACCTATGACTATCAGCATCCATTCCTGAAATCACCTGTATCTGCTCAGCTGAAGTGCAATATGTAGACTTTGAATAGCTCAACCCTCTGCATGCACCTTAGTCCATAAGACTATAGGCCCCCAGAAGATGTGCTGGACTGATAGGTATCTCCCTAATAAACCCTCCTATTCCTTCCCACCAAACTCTTTACTGTGCTACTTGGCCATTCGTGAGGGGCGTCTTTCTATCAAAGCAGTAATATAATTTTAACTCAGTTTGGTAGACTAAGCAATTTATTGTAATTTCACGCCATGCATGTGTTGGTTCAGTTTCTAGGTGCTATAATGATACAAATAATAAAATCTTGCTGGGCATTGTACAAACACAAAGTAAGACATTCTCAGCATGGGACATCTTACATTCTAAATTGACAGTGGGGTGGAGAAAGGAAGTATTTTCTCTATTTTAAAATTGAAGATCAGATGTACCAGAGGTTAAGTAGTTTGCTCAGTGTCATAGAGGAAATCTGTGGAAGAGTTGGGAGTAGAATCTATTTCATGAGTCCTAGTCCAGTGCCTTAAACATAAGATCAACCTTGAAATATAGCAGCAAATAAATTGGTCAGTTTTAATGAGGCGGTAGCTTATTTTTCGTTACGTACAAATGCCACTTTGTTCTCTAGCAGATTAACATCATTGAAGCAAAAAAGGAAAAGATACAGTATTTTATCTTCATATTTTCAGTCTGCTTGGCAGGATCACCTGAAGTCCTCTGTTGGCCTTGATTCCAAGTTTATAGTTTATTCAAAGATTTCTGAATATGTATTGTGGTCATGCCTGATTATTGTGCAAGACTAGATAATTGCAGTATTGTGACATTTTTCAAGCTATTCTTCCATCTTCCTTTCTGATTCCTGTATGATGCTATATAGGATTTCTTCTTTATCTCACTCTTCCTGGCTTTCCCTGAACAACTTCAGGAACATCAAGTATTGCCTTTTTCAGAGAACAAGAACTGGACATTCTTGTCCAAATCAGCAACTAGTTATTTGGTTCTCAGCTTCTTTTGAATTTCTGCATTTTACTTCATCTATAGAACACTTGGCATTAACATAGTATCTTCAGACTTCTGTTGCCTCACCGACTGACCTTGTTCAATGGCCATGTATCTTTGTGCTGCAACATTGTCTGACTTTTAATAGGGCCATCATCAACCTTAATATTTTGTGCAGTTCCAGGAAGGCTGCTCTGGAAAGGTCCCCTGTATTCTTTTGCAGCTTGGACTACGTGAACTAATAGACTGTTTCCATCTCCAGCTTCTGATTCTGAGAACTGTTTCTTGCTTATCATATGAATTAAGAAACAAAGGTTTAGATTTCATTTCAGTTAGCTTGTTTAGAGATTTTACATGTGAAGCACAAGGTAACAATACTTAATAACAAGATTGCAAAAGATATGGTTTATCCAACATTGATCGCTTTTCTGCTCCTTCCCATCTTAAATGTTGCATTTTATAAATATTCTATGGTGGGATCATCAATAAGATGTACTACCAAATGACATTAGTAAAATTCTGGGAGAATTCTAAGGTGTGTTAAGCTACTAAAAAAAACCTTGAAAATTCAATCTACCCGCAAAATGTTATGCATTTTCTAAAGCACACATTGTGGCAGTATATGGATGCTTAATATTTTTTTAAAAGCTTGATCAGC
Source organism: Emydura macquarii macquarii (assembly GCF_026122565.2). Lineage (NCBI taxonomy): Eukaryota > Metazoa > Chordata > Testudines > Chelidae > Emydura > Emydura macquarii. The sequence continues at coordinate 12,729,399 of NW_027130455.1, forward strand.
AGTCTTAAGTCAATTTATGTGTGATTCCTAACAAGTTCAGATAAACAGCCCCTATGTGGTCGTCTTTAATTAGTTTATATTGTGCAGGAACTCTGTATACATGTATTTTGTCTAGTATAATGTGCATATGTGCTTCTTAGGAATCTTGGAAGTCCCCTTGTAGTCAGTAAAATATGTTATATTGTTTACCGTATCCAAATAGTTCCAGGTTAAGAATAACATTCCCCTTTAAACACAATCTACTGTAGTAAGGTAAAGAAGGCAAGTTACTCTGTGTTATAGTACTTACTTTGTGAACCCTTGAGAAGCTCCTTCTGTGGTAGCTTGCTAACGTTGTTTTGTGTTTTTAAGAATGACTTAAAATATCCATTCTTATGCATGCTTGAGCCTTCCAGTTTCCTGCCAACTCAAGTTTCTTCTTTAAGAGAAGTAATAATTTAGGACTCTAAAAGTTAAGGGTCACCCTCACAGTAGGTTTGAAAGAAATATCTGAGCAATGAATGTTTAGCTAAATGTGTGGTTGCAGTATAGCATAAGAAAAAGAAATGATAGCCAAAGATAACTTGGAATCAAATTGTTGTTTTATTTACTTTTTCTTGTTAATTTACATGTTCTTTGTGCATTTTAGAACATAGTGCAAGCAACTATGCTGGAATTTGTTGTAGTGCATTTTTATAGCGATTGACATTGTATGTAAAGTGTTACTATTATGGTATTGCCTTTGTTGAATATTGATTGGCGTACTCTGGCATTTAGTTTTATAGAAGTGGATCTTGGAGACAGCGTCTCAGTGCATAGTGCTCTATATTATGACTAGTGATTGGTCAGCAGTTAACACCTTTTTTACCTCAAAATAGTTTTAGTATAATTAGTCCTAGTGTGGTACTCAAGTCTGTGTTAACAGAAAATTCATATTAAAAGATATGTACAATAGGATTGGGTACTGGAAGTCTAGGTGAGCAATGGGGCAATTAGTTTAAAGTCATTCATGTGCTGCTTTTTGGATTTAATTTTATTTAGGCAGGCTTCATAAACTGATCTAACAAACACAGTAAACTGTACAACTAATAAACCTACCTTTGACTGCCTACCATCCCCCCTCACAGTTCTTTTGCTGAGTAATGTCCATATGGACCATTAGATGAATTAAACTTGATCAAAATATTTCTTATTTAATGAAAATGACAGCTTATGGAAACCTCTAAGGCAGTGTTTCTCAATTAAATTTGGCCACAGAACCCTTTTGAACTCGATAAATAATTGCGGAAACCCCCTCCCCCAAACTCTTAACAGTATTTTTACATATGGAGCCAAAAAAAGTCGAAATAAGCAAATTATATAACAAATTTCAAACAACTGGGTCAGCATTTCTCACTTACATTTTCCTTACACTCGATACTCTCCGCCGAAAAATCCGGGACATCATCAGCAGAGAACAGCTGCTCGTGGAACCCTAACGGTGTTCCCACGGAACCCCAATTGAGAAACACTGCTCTAAGGCATGAAATGACTGGTCCTGATATTCCGAAAATAACTCAGCCCCTCAGTTTCTTGGACAAAGTATTAGATTAGGTACTGAAGGGAACAGTGCTACAGTGGCAGGAAGATGGAGCAAAAGGCTTAAGAGGTGTCCTCAGTCTAAGGAGTTCTGTAGTTTTGATTCTGTGATTCATATCAGAAATGCGCTGAGATGGGTCACTGTCCTGCAAATGACACAGAAAGGTCAAATCTTGAAAAAAGGAAACTCCATCTTGATCTGAGTTTGGATGATCTGACTCATCCATAAATCTTTGCAATACCTGAATTAAATTTTCTGGAGGCATTGCTTTTTTGGACTAAACTTTTTGTAGAACTTATTCTATGTATCTCCTCTTCACTTGCATGTGCTTCCTCCCTACCAAAAGAAAAGCCTTCAGTTATTCTGACCCAGGAACTCTTAGTACATTAGATGTAAACACTTGTTTTGATGTCTAGCACAGTAGCACTAGAAGTGCTAAAGTTAGCACCCTTTGGAAAATGTTCTCTGGTATTCTCTGTATTTATACTTACTATGGTACTTTGTAGTACTTTCGAGTTTAGCTACTGCAGGTGCCAAGTATATAAGGATGCCCCTGTGTCAACAATGGATATCTATCATTAGTAACACTTGTCTGATATGGACCACAGTGAGAGGGTATTGTGTCCAAGAAGCAGTTCTGTAGTCTGAAACCAACTATAACGCTTTTGTCTTCTTCTAACATGTTAATTGTTGCAATGGATGTAGTTTAAACATGATTGAATTTCACAAATGTAATTAATATAGTTAGGGGTGTTCTAATCAGAATTGACAGTTAACATTTGTTTTATGAGAACAGAAACATTTGTTTATGAAATCAACGTTCAAAATCCTTACTTGCATGCCAAGTGATAATCCTATTTTGTCAATGTATAGAAAACATTAATTTATAGAAGGAAACTTTTTGTGTGACATTCTGAGATGGGGTTAAGGAATTCTTTAGTGTTCCGATTAGAAGAAAAGTACTTTTTCAGCATTAAAATCATCACTGCATACAAACAGCAGCAGCAGCATTCCTGTTTGGCTAGAAACTAGAAGGATTTTAATATAAATTGTGAAACATCAGTTTACTACTTTGAAATTTTGCATTTCTTCAGTATAATTTGTGTAAGCAACACTAACTATTACAATGATGCCTTTGTCCCATATTATTGAACACCTTTTCTAATCAAATTGTTAACATGCTTAAAGGAAACTCACAACTCAGATTTTATACAAATTTTTATGATATTCAGATGAAAAATGTTTTCATGAAACTATTTTTAAAAATCCAATAAAACTATTGTTTTATTCTGAACTAAATACTACGCTGCAATGTTTACATCCCAAATATTGCAGGTTTGAGACTGATGTTAAAACTGACTTTCACAGTCCACGAAGAGAAAAATGTAAAAAGTCTTACTAAATTCCAATTATAAACATTAGTAAATAATTTTAAACAAATCTCCTTAAATTGAATGCCTTCCGAAACACGACCATGAATTCAGCAGCAATATCTCTAATTTTTCATCAGTTTACTAATGTTTAAATTAAAAATATCTAGATAAGCAGACAGTTTAATGACTTCATTTTTTGATACTGAAGTAAAGCCAATTTAAAAAAAAATCCACTTTGTGGTATTGTTATTTGCAAAATTACACATCTTCAAATTCTTTGCAGTTTTTAGTGGATTACAACTTGTTGTACCTTGCTTCACTATGTTAAAGATTTCGTCTCTGATTTAACTGTTAAATGTATTGTATGGATTAGTGCATGCTTTTGTATTTCAGACCTTCCTTTTTTGCAGTAGGACTAGTTATGTTAAGTGAAAGATTGAAGTAATTTTTAATTTTTTTAATTGATTTTTGTTAAATTACAAATTGACTGAAGACGACATTCTTACTGACAAGTGGGGTCATTGTCCAATTTGAAATTAGATGTTTATTATCTTAACATGTAAAAATGTTAACTGCAAAGTGAAATATTCATAAGTTATAATTATTGCTGCAAATCTCAACCAACTGTTACATAAAATATGTTTCCAATTTTCCTGAATCTTGGCTTTACTTTCTGCAGTTACATTTATTTACTGCAAACTGATGTTGTGTCTGCATAATTAAAGCAAGAGTAAAGGCAGTGTAGTTATGAGTTTGAAAACATACTTTTGATATTTGTTTACAGCTCAGTCTTATTTTGTACTAGAAAAAATCATTTCAGTACATGTTATTGGATACAGATATGGCTAAATATATGCGCACCAACAAAGTATTCCCTAATTCATTCTTGTACTAATATTTGTTCAAACTAACTCTACATTGGTAGAAAAACTGATGTAATTAATGAACTAGCTGGTATTTTTTTATAAGATCCATTTAATAGGTTTATGATTCATATGATCATTTGTCTCCTTCCATATTTTAAGGACAAAACCATAATACTGTTTTTTTCTTTGTTACACCACTTTGATAGCCAGCTGTTTGTAAAATAGCGGAATTACTGTATGGTTGAACAACATGAAAATATATTTCCTTAGCTCTTGAAAATGTCATTTCTATTTTCCCCCCCTAACTTCAGTTTTGCCTCTGTTTTAGCTAATCTCAGACAGTGACACCTATTTAATGAACAGCTTTTGGTGTTTGAATTTCTGTGCCAGGATTCTTAAAATATTTCATCTTTCACTTTGATTAAAAATTGGTTAGTCTTTTGAATGACAATCTGTGCCACTTAGTGTCTTTCACTAATATAGACTAATTTTAATTGGGGTAACAATTTTTTACTAAATTCTTAGTGCAATTGCAAATGTATACATTATTCCTGCCTACCTAGACTATTGTGTATTGTATTGCTGTTAAATAACTACTTCTGAATTTCATACAGAAATGGTTGTATTTCAGCTATGGATGATAGTACTGGAAATCTAGTATCTAATGTCACCGAATAGCTTGTAGGGTGTCAAAAGCAAACATGAATACAGCCAGTGGACTTTATTCTAGCTATAAAGGCTCTTTTGAAAGGTATGTTTATATTGATGTGCTGACCCATCCCCAATCTCTTGGTTAATAGGGGCAAAGTGTTCACATTTCAGTGTGTTCGGTGGATTACAACTCATAGTACGGATTAGTGCATGCTTTTGTATTTCAGGCTTTTGTGTTCAGTGTTCAGGTAGTAAAACCTTTAGTTTCAATTTCTGTTTTTGTGCATTTTTCTTTCTTTTAATAAGCATTTTTAAGGCAAAGTAGCCCTTTCTCTTCTTGGTTCGTACTATCTGATGGAAAGAGTTTAGAGCCAATGATAGGTAAATCCATAAATATTGGAAGAACATGGACTAAAGTGGTACATGGTGTGTGTTTTGGGAGAATGCGGGTGGTCGTGGTGAAAATATTAAAAGCTGTGGCATAATCTAGCAGGTCTTGACTTGCTTTCGGCAGTTCATAGGAGAACTGGCAGTCAGACTTTGTTCTGGGTGTATTAAACGGTTTTCCATGATCACATCAGCACTGTTGATTTTGAACATTTTAGAATTTGTTGATAAAAATATAGCTCGGAAAAATCTTTCCCAATAAATTAGTGAATTATTAAAAAAATACACTGAAGCGTGTTAAGTGTTTTAAGATAAGGTAAATGTAGGTTTTATTTATTCATTCCTCATAGGTACAAAGCAATAAGTGCAAAGGGTAAAAACAATAACAGCCTACGAGAAAGGGTCATATTTATACTCCATTAGCTGAGAGAAGTAGACTGCCTAGGCTGAAAAATTCTGAGTCTCTGTCTTTGAGTGGAGTTGCTAGCCTTCCCAGTTCCCCTTCCTTTTTTGGTGCTTTGAGATCTTAGATCTCGTTTTATCCCAGGCTTACGAAGAGTAAACCATTCTAGCTTGGATGGAGTTACACAGGTAGTTTCTTCCCCCACTGATGGCCCAGCTGTTATTGTTTTAGCTGCTTTGAAGGTGTGTTTCTGGAGCTGTCTATCTCTATCATTTCATGTCCTATGGGTTTTCCCCATTTTACAGCCTCCTTGGATTTAATTCCACTAGCTGTGCTGGTAAATCTTTTCTAATATAGACCTAGGCCTTCGAGGATGGCAGCTGCCAAGAAATATTCCTCAGCTACGGTGTAAATAGACGGCATGCATTAGTTGTATTTTCTCACTGGCAAATGTTTTAATTGTTTCAATAAAATTAAAGATTAATGTGATCCTGTTAATAAGCTATCTTTGCCATGTAACTTCCAGTTTGATGCAGACCATATATGTTGGAAGGCCTTACACAGGTCTAAGGTACTTCATAGTAGGAAGGACCCTTCAACATCAGTGTTTTTCAGAAACTGAAATGCTGAAGCTATAGGCGTGCTTTGGTGGTGCCCAATACAAGGGCTAAATCTAGGTTCTTGGTTTATCTTTTAAAAACTGAATGTAAATTTTTTTGTAGCTTCCTTGGAAAAGTGCAACATCCTGCCTCATTTACATGACACAAGTAAGCTTTAAATATGCTTTTTAAAAGGTTCCATCAGTGATAGGGTAGTTGAAGGACTGCTGAGAAGTTTTGTGCTATCTCTAAGATTTTTTTTTCATAGGAGAGGCAGGGCATATACTTCAGGGTCTTGCTATCTTTGTCTCAGAGCAACTTCTCTCAAATAAAAACGAGAGTCCTGTGGCATTTTAAAGACTAACAAGTTTAATTTCTGCAGGCATAAGTGTTCGTGGGCTGTAACCCACTTGGTCAGATGTAAGGAATAGAAATCAAATAGCAGGTGTGTATATGTATATGCACACACCTGCTATCTGATTTCTATTCCTTACATCTGACCAAGTGGGTTACATATATATATACATATCCAAGGCTAAGGAACTACAATGGGGAAGTAGTTGAGGCCTATTCATAACCATTGATTAGGAGGTGAGAATGTGTGAACAGTGACAATTACTTCTTGTAATGAGAGAACCATTCCAAGTCCCTATTTAGACCCAGTTTGATTGTGTCAAGTTTGCAGATCAGTTCAAGCTCAGCAGTTTCTCTTTGAAGTCTGTTTTTGAAGTTTTTTTTGTAGAAGTATGGCAACTTTCAAGTCATTTACAGAGTACCCTGGGAGATTGAAGTGCTCTCCTGGTTTATGGATGTTTCTATTTTTTATGTCTGATTTGTGTCCATTTATTCTTTTGCGTAGTGACAGTCCGGTTTGACCAATGTACATGGCAGAGGGGCATTGCTGACACATAATGGCATATATTACGTTAGTAGATGTGCAAGTGAATGAGCTGTTTACGGTGTGGCTGATGTGGTTAGGACCTGTGATGGTGTCACTAGAGTCGATGTGTGGGCAGAGCTGGCAACGGGGTTTGTTGCAGGAGTATGTTCCTGGGTTAGTGTTCTTCTTGTATGGTGTACGGTTGCTGGAGAATATTTGCTTCAGGTGGGGGGCTGCCTCCTGTCTTCCACACCCCCCGCTGGCGAGCGACAGCAGGGGTGCTGAATAGGGAGGAGGGACACTGCGAGCGACAGCAGGGGAGAAGGGGCCTGATTGGGGAAGGAGAGAAAGGACACATGGGGCAAGTGACGGAGGAGGGCTGAATGGGGAGGAGACGTGCAATGGTGGGGCGAATGCGGCAGGCAGGGGACAGGACTGGGGTCTGGAGTAAAGTGGGGCCTGAAGCAAAATGTGCCATTGTGCAAAAGGCTTTGAGGCTTCCTTTGTGAAGATTTTATACACTTTAAAAATCTGAAGTGGTGCTCACCACACTCTTCTAATTATTAATGCGTCTGTTGGAAAGTAATCTCACTTTCTTTTGTTTGGCTTCCAGACAGACCACATTTGCCTTGCTATCTCAGGCCTGATATACACTGCAGTCAACTTACTTACAGTGCTGTACTACGGTGGGAGATGCTCTCCGATCGATGCAGCCTTACTCCTTTCGGGGTGGGGGATGGGGTGGATTAATGGCATCCACTGGAGAGCACTTCTGGGGTTGATCCCTGTGGCCCCAGCACTATAGATGTACCCATAGAGTTGAGATTGTAATCTGGCAGTATTAAACTAATACAAGTGGTCATTATGTTATGTTTAGTCTTCAGAAGAAAAGAATGAGAGGGGATTTGATAGCAGCCTTTAATTACCTGAAAGGGGGTTCCAGGGAGGATGGAGCTAGGCTGTTCTCAATGGTGGCAGATGACAGAACAAGGAGCAATGGTCTCAAGTTGCAGTGGGGGAGGTCTAGGTTGCATATTAGGAAAACTTTTTCACTAGGAGAGTGGTGAAGCACTGGAATGGGTTACCTAGGGAGGTGATGGAATCTTCATCCTTAGAGGATTTTAAGGTGCGGCTTGACAAAGCCCTGGCTGGGATGATTTATTTGGGGTTGGTCCTTCTTTGAGCAGGGGATTGAACTAGGTGTCCTCCTGAGGTCCCTTCCAACATTAATCTTCTATGATTCACCCCATAACCAAGGTGTGGAAACTGCTTGCATGCGCCCATGTGCTCTGCTGGCCCTTTTCTGAAGCTACCATATTTGTTCTCAGGAATCTTACCTTCTAGCTTTTGGTGGTGAGAACCTCAAATGTAAACTAACCAATCTTGAGATGTCTGAGTCTACAGAGAATCTGAAGTAATAGCCTTGAGAGGCTTGAACTGCCCACAGATCATTTGTTACAATTTGTATTGCCATGGTAACTAGGAGCCCTAGTCATGGACCAGGACCTCATTTTGCTAGGCTCCGTGCAAACATAGAACAAAAAAGTCTCTGACCCCAAAAGTTTACAGTCTAACAGTGAGTGGATACAGACAGACAAATGGAGGAGTACACGGAAACATGAGAAAATGTTCAGCAGGATAGGCAATAGTTTCAACTCATCAGAGACTTAACTCAGGTATTTTCTTAGGCATCACAGTAAAGGGGGATGCAGATGTTCACAGGGAGCTCCCTCCAGGTATGATGGTGGTAGGCAAAGCATAGAGGAGTTAAATTAAATTAAAATTAATAAGTAGATGATGGCACGATTGGCTTATTGATTGAACTTGATATTCTGATAGGGTAGTCTGTGAAGATCCTTGAAAGTGAAAATGAGCAATTTTTTTGGTGTAGTAGAGAAAGGGGGAGCCAGTGGATGATTTCAGAGATGGAATGTCGACATCATTAACTGTTCCATTCCTTATGTAAGAAAGGAGAGGGAGGATCATAGATCTGCAATCATTTTATTGAGTAATATCTTATTTTGGTAATCAAAGTGAGTGGCATTTGGATAGTAATTTTCCTGCCCAATCAAGGAATCAAGCCCAAAGAACTGTACCTTCAACCCTCTCTAGAGTATTTCAGCTGAGACTTAAGCAGTTTTAAATTTACTGGTTTACTAAGGGCAGTTCTACATTTAAAATGCTGCATATGTGCAGCTGCACTATAGCGCTTTAATGAAGACTCCTCCCCAAGAGGTGGTAACTATGTCAATGGGAGAAGCTCTCTCGCTGACATAGCACTGTCTACATGGGGGAGTAGGTCAGTATAACTACTTTGCTCAGAGGTGTGGATTTTTCATACCCCTGAGTGACGTAGTTATGCCAATATAAATCTGTCGTGTAGACCAGACATTATTTTTACAGTGGCTAACATCACTAAGTAGGAAGGTCTATTCAAGGGTCTATTCAAACAGTTGCCATAGAAGTACATGTAAACAGGCCTAACCTACGCTTAAATTAGAATGACCTTACCACGTCACTCAGGGCTGAGCAAAATTTCGTGTCCTGAGCACCATATTTAAATCGACCTAACCTCAATTGTAGTTATGGGTAGGTTCGATGGAAGAATTCTTCCATCAGCCTAAGTACAGCCTCTCAGCAAAATAGGCAAACTACATAGATGGAAAAGCCCCTTCTATTCATGTAGGAAGCATCTACATGACAGTGGCATGGCTGCAGTGCCGTAGCTGTGTCGCTTTAGTGGGTGTAGTGTAAACATACCTTTAGAAGCTGTAGCTAAGGCAAGAGCACTAATTTTTGTGTCTGCCAAAGCATGCTCTGATTTACTCTAAATTTAGGTTTAAATAACTGTATGAAACATAAAATTGTAGACTGGAGGACTTTTTTCCTCCTTCATTCAAAAAAAAAAAAAAAAAAAAAAAAGCAAGGTACAAACATATGGCATCATCCAGTGAAAACCATATTGAGTATGCAGCCAACTATTACTATTTGATATTAAAATAAAAGGTTGGTTTTATGCTTTTCTACACTGACCAAACTGGTCAAATGCTGAAACTAGGGGAAAAAAACCCCAGAGTATCATTTTGCCTGTTAAATTCTCAGTCTTTCGTTTATTTGTTTTCTGCAGGGGTCCTTTAAACTTGGTTTCTATCCATATTTTTTAGGCCTTTCCTCTGCATTATTTGGACCCTAGTTCTTGAAATGACATACTGTGTGGAAGAGGATGCTTAATATGCTGTTTTGCTTGAGAAACATGAGCAGTGTAGGCTCCATGCTCTTTCTTTACTGCCAACTCTTGGAGCTGAAATTGTTTCACCTATTTGGGAATTTAATAGACAGTCCCAGATTGCCAATACCAGAGGGGTCTGAGTAGAATTAGATTTATTGAGATTAGAAGAAAAAAATCACATTTGGACAAAACAAATACTATGCATAGCTTGTCTTGACCTGTAATCCTCTAATCTAGACTTCCTTTGTGTAGTTTCGAGAAAATAGGCAGTATGTTTCATTTCTAGAGCATGTTTCCTTTCTCAGAAATCATTTTGGCAGGCTGCATGTTACATACATTGGTTCAGAATACAGATGGCTTTTGTTACCCTTTTTGAAAAATCCACACTCTTGTGAGACATAGCTACAGCGCTAGGTTTCATCAGTTTAGCTATTGAAGGGCTCGACAAACCCCGGGCGCCAGGTTGCCATGCCGCCTAGAAATTTAAGTCTGGCGCCTAGTATTTCTCCAGGGGGCAGTGGCCGCCGCACTCTGGCCAGGGCGCCACTGTGCCCGTGTGGCAGGGCTGGGAGGGAAGAGCGCTGCAGCTGCTGCCCTTCAGCCAGGGCACCCCGCCACTGGGCCCACACTGTGGGAGAGGGGCGGGGGGAAGGGGCAGGGCCGGGAGGGGAGGGCAGCTGCTGAGCTCCGGCCAGTGTGCCCCGCCGCTGAGCCCACATTGTCTGGCTCCTTAATTTTTGGGCTGGCTCCTAGTTCCAAAACAAATTTGTCGAGCCCTGAGCTATTGCTTTTCAGGGAGGTGGATTAACTGCAACAAGAGAACCCCACCCAGCACAGTAGTGAATGTCTACACTGAAGCACTATAGTATCATAGCTACAGTACTGCAGCTGTGCTGCAGCAGTGTTTTAAGTGTAGGCATACCCTTATACTTGGCACTGCGACTTCACTTGCAAAGTTATTTACCCAAATATACTTTCTCAGAAGGAAATGAGTCTTACAAAATGTCCATCTCTGTGCACAAATTCAGGATTGCATTCATTGTGTTGGATAAACTATTTTTGTTCTTTAAATCAAATTATTTAGAATTATACAGATAAGTTTCCCAGTCCTGTCTTTGCATCTTATTTCTAAATAATCATGTCCTACTAAAGCATGGAGCAGGGCCAGGTGGGGAGGGAGGTGTGCAGGGTGATCTTCCAGAAGGTTTTGTTCTAGCCTAATGACTGTACTTGTGCATATTAATTGTCCTTGCTGGAGATGTTAATCTGAGGGCTGGTCTATTCTAGAAAATTAGGTTGACCTTGCTATGTTGCTCAGGGATGCAAAAAATCCCGAGCAGCGTAGTTAAGATGACCTAAGGGATGGTCTGCACTGAAAAGTTATGTTGGCATAGCTACATCTTCCAGGGTGTGAAAAATCTACACCCGTGAGAGATGTAATTAACCCAGCCTAACTCCAGTGCTAGGTTGATGGATGGATACTTTCATCAATTTAACTGCTGCTTCTTGGGGAGGTGGATAATCTACAGTGACAGGGCTTCTGTTATGTAGTACGTGTCTATGCTGAAGCACTCCAGTGACAGCTGTAGCATTTTAAGTGTAGACATAAACTTAGGCTATCTTCCGTGCATCTGAGCTTGAAGATAGAGTTGACACTTCAATAATTCTCTGTTACTTGTACTTGATGTATCAAATAAGATTTACTGACAGATTGACTGATCTGACTAGTGATATGTTCACTCTTATTTTGTTTGTGACTTCATGCGATTGATTTGTGTGGTGAAGGATTTTGGAAATTCATATTTGAATACACCAGTGTCTGAATGTTGATTAGGAATGACATGTTGCTGTTTCAACTGCTCTGTAATTGAAAGTTAGTTTCCAAAGGATTTTACCAAAGTTTATGATTTGTTCAAATAAAGTTAATCCCCTGATTTTGGAACGTGTTTTGCATAATTTTTCAGTGTAGCTATATATCTGCCCCAGTGTTCCTTTGTTATAGGTTAAGATTTTCTGAAAGATCTGGATAAAAGATTTTCTACACATGGAGTTGTAATTCAGGAATAAGTGTCCACACATGGATTTAATCAGGAATTACCCCCATGTGTAGACAAACTGCTAAGACTGCTAAATCTGTTTCAGAGAATCAGTATCTGGTTCAAATGAGAATAAACCCTGAGCAACAACTGGGGCCTGGGTAACTCCATAAAGGGCTTGTGTCTACCCTGTTCCAAAATGGTCACTGTACACAGTATAGGGTGAAAAACTCTTCCCCTTGTTTCTTCTATAGGACCACTCACCCTCATCTCTCTGACCAGAGGGGCTATTCAGACTTTCCATTTGTACAGAACGAGAAAATGAGCTACACCTATCACAGTGAGCAAAGTGGGTTAACTAATGTCTTCCTGGAAAGTTTGACGCTAACTAAAAGTAGATCAATATTAAAACCCAACCAATATTTTACAAGTAGGTTGGCTAGCTCCTATCCAATATTTAATTTCACTTGAACTGCTAAGACTGAACTTGCTAAATGCAGCACTTGTCAGGAAATGCCAAAGTCCCTGGGGGGCTTTCGCCATCCTCTGCCATATGGAGCACGGGTCACTTGCAAGTTTAAACAAGTGTAAATGGTGGATTCTTTATAACTTGAAGTCCTTAAATAATTATTTGACGACTTTGGTAACTCAGCCACAGATTAGGGGTCTATTAATAGGAGTGGGTGTGTGAGGTTCTGTGGCCTGCAACGTGCAGGAGAGACTAGATAATCATTATGGTCCCTTCTGGCCTTAAAGCCTATGAGTCTAAGGCTATGTCTACACTGCTGTGGGAAGTTGACTTTGTGTAATTAGACTTTCAGAAGGCGATTTTTAGAAATCGCAGCAGAGTGTACACAGTACGGTGTTTGCGCTGGTCTCTTGCGTTCACACTGACCAGCCTTAAATCGAATTAAAAAGCAGTGCAGTGTGGGTAGCTATCCCACAGTGCAACTAGCCACGGTGGCTGTTGGGACGAGTGTCTTCGTCCCAGGATGCAACGCTATTCCCCCCCCCCCCCCCAACAAACAAACAGGAAAAGTATTTTCGCGCCTTTTTTACTCCCCATGATCGCCATTGCTGCAGAGACATGGAGCCAGCTCAACTCTGCACTACAATTGTGAGCGTGACAAACACATTGTGGCTTATCGATTATTTTCGAAATAGAGCAAGAAGCCGAAGCAAAGACAACACCGATGCCACCAAGGCTGCCCTGCTAGAAGACATAGAGCAGAACAATTCCCGATTGCTGCAGGCTGTAACGAGTCATCTGCAGTCTGTGGAGCACAGGTTCTGGTGCAGGGAAAAAAGCACATACTGATGGGACCACATAGTTATGCAGTTGTGGGATGATGATCAGTGGCTGTAAAACTTTCGTATGCGAAAGGCAACTTTCCTCGAACTGTGCTCGGAGCTGGCACCGTCCTTGAAGCGTGTGAACATTCGCTTGAGACAAGCTATGACGGTGGAGAAGAGAGTCGCCATCACTCTCTGGAAACTGGCAATCCCCGGCTGTTACCAGTCGGTTGGGAATCAATTCGGAGTCGGTAAATCTACAGTGGGCATAGCCGTGAATCAAGTGTACGATGCCATAAATAGACTTCTGCTACGAAGGCTAGTGACTTTGGGAAATGTGCAGGACACAGTGGAGGGGCTTGCCACAATGGGCTTCCCAAACTGCGGGGGGGCCATTGACAGGACGCACATCCCCATCTTAGCGCCTGCACACCTAATGACCGAGTACATAAACCCCAAGGGGTATTTTTCCATGGTCCTGCAGGGGCTTGTGGATCACAGGGGTCATTTCACAGACATCTATGTGGGGTGGTCTGGGAAGGTGCATGATGCTCGTGTATTTAGTAACTCGGGGCTGTTCTCTAAGATGCAGGCGGGAACTTTCTTCCCCGACCAAAAAAATCAGATTGGGGGTGTGGAAATGCCCATAGTGATCCTGGGGGATCCTGCTTACACCTTGCTCCCTTGGCTAGTGAAGTCGTACACTGGTCACCTTGGCAGTGACAAGAAGTGTTTTAATAAGAGGTTAAGCAGTTGCAGAATGGTTGTAGAATGCGTCTTTGGGCGTTTAAAGGGCAGATGGAGGAGTCTCCTCACTAGGCTGGACATGTGTGAAAAGTACCTCCCTTCTGTGATATCTGCTTGCTGTGTTCTTCATAATGTGTGTGAAGTGAAGGGTGAGTGGTTCCCCCAGGCTTGGGCTGTGGAGGCAGAAAGACTGGCCGCCGATTATGAGCAGCCAGATGCCAGCACTATGCTGAGAGCTAACCGTGAAGCGCTTTGGATTAGGGAAGCTTTGAAAACCAGTGCAATGAGATGCAGGAGTGATTCCTGCCTTTGGTGAACCCCTGCCCCCCCCAACGATATCTGTGCCCATCAAATCCCTCCTAAACAAGATATGATTTAATAAAGAAATGTGTTGAAATGATGCAAAACTTTATTTCTGAAATTTCTGAACATTCAAGTCATGGGGGAAGGAGGGAATGTTCATTCACAGTATCAAGGGGTAGGGTGGTAGCTTGCTGGCCAGCTATCAGCATGGCCACCGCTGCTTTCTGCTCGCCTCCACCGGCGTGGAGAACACGTACTGCATCCTGGACAATCTCCTCTAAGACCTCTTGGGGGCAGGGGAGGAGGAGGGCGGCAGAGCCCTAGGTTGAGGAGCATTATGGAGGGGCTGCAGCGGTACTCTGTCCTGCCTCTGCTCCTCCTGAAGCTCCACAAGCTGCCGGAGCACGTCTGACTGGTCCCGCGTGATTCACAGCATTTCCTGCGTGGTGCTGCGATCATGCACCATCATTTCTCAGCGACTCTACTTGTCCATGTTCTGTGACAAGGTCAGCCTCCATGCTCCGTGCTCTGTCTCTGCAGCTGCTGAGGCGTTCATGAGCTCCGCAAACATGTCTTCTCTGCTTACCCCCCCCCTTTCCTAATCTGAGACAGTCTGTCCCCAGCATTTCTTAAGGGTCGGTCCAGCGCAGAATGAAAGAAAAGTAACAAAGTAGCCACAGTTAGCATAGTGAAGAAAATGAAACAGATGTAACAATTCAGATAATGATCCCCTGAAAAAATGTAGCAAATTATTCTAGTGAGACAATGTTCACAATGTTTCCATTAAAATGTAGCTAATGGTTTCCCTTGATACATTGTAGCAAATGATTCACACTCTGCTTGTATTTTAAACCCTTACCAAGAGGAACTGCGGACAGTGGGGTGGGGGGGGAGGCTATGCTTAAAACACATGAAGCCATGTTGCTGGCTACCTTGATTGCAGAGAAGAATCCTACTGTGGAGGGAGGAACAAGGCAGCCCTCCCCTGAAAAGTTTTTCTAGGGATAACAGATTACATACATTGTTTTCCATGAGATATCAACTGATGATAAACGTAGCATTTCTCATCACATGAAAAAACTGATCCCTGGGTAACCACCCAGTACAGTCAACAAAACGCCTGAGATCCCCTTCGTGCCACCCCCCTCCGCCCCAATGTACAAGGACAGAAATGCTAATAGGAAACAAAACTCACCAGATATGCCTTCCCTGGAATCATTTGTGCTGCCGGGTGTGCTGCTGGACTGCTTGGGGGTCAGGAATAAGTCCTGACTTTCGAGGAGAACGGACATCCCACTCTCCTGCACCCTGCTCTCCTCAGCTTCCTCCTCCTCCACGGAGTCCTCATCGTTGATCATGGACTGTGACCTATTGGAGATATCGATGCTGTGGGGAGGCACCGTGGTGGGATCCCCATCGAGAATTGCATGCACCTCATCCTACAACCTGCATTTTTTGGGCAAGGAGCCAGAGTGGCTGTTAGCTTCCCTGGCTTTCTGATACGACTGGCACAGCTCCTTGATCTTCATGGGGCACTGCTAAGCGTCCCTCTGGTATCCCTTCTCCAGCATGCCCTGGGATATCTTCCCATAAATGTCCAGATTCCTTTTTTTGGCTCTGAGCTGAGCCAGAACGGACTCTTCACCCCACAGCCCAATGAGGTCTAAGACCTCTGGTCGACTCCATGCTGGAGCGCGTTTGGGCTTTGCAGTAGCCATGCAGAAAACAGTGACAAAGCTCTCTCCATGCTGGCAGCACAAGAAATGAAAATTCAAATCTTCCCGGGGCTTGAGGGGAGGGGACTTTTCCTGCTAGTGTGGCCACTGAGCATCACAGCACGACTGTCCAGAGCGGTCAGAACGGGGCATTGTGGGATACATTTCAGAAGTCAATTAATTCGATTTAAGTTCCCTTTTGTCTACACTAATACTAAATCGATTTAACAAATTTGAATTAGGCGCTACGCCACTTGTGGAGGTGGTCTTATTAAATTGATTTTACTGGCACCTTAATTCGAATTAAGAGTGGTGCCAGTATAGACGCGGATGTAATTAAGTCGACTTAAGTGACTTTAAGTCACCAGTGTAGACTAGGCCTAAGTCAAAACTGCCCATGCAATCTTAGTTTTGCCCCTGGTGCGTACACATGGATATTATGGTCTTTAATTACATAATCATATCTTTCATTTTTTTTACTTCACGGACTCTGCATCATTTAGGCGCTTACTGGTTGAATGTTGCAGGGGGATACTCCAGTTCATCTGTGTGTTGTTTTTGTCTAAGTCCTGTCTTCGCTATTACATATCTTATTCTACACCCATGTAGAGTGGAATGAGGAATCTTGCATATACACACATGCACTTTTAATAAAATGCAGCAAGTCTTACAAAACTTTGTTTTAAAAATCAGTGCATGTGCATGAAGTCTTTGTTTTGGTGGATATTTTTAGTTTATTTTTATTTTTATTTTATTTATTTATTTGCTTTAAAACTTTAACCTTGTTTTAATACTTGGCAGAGTTTAAACTTGCTTTCATCAGGTCACCTAAAATCATATATTTTAAGTTTAGGGACTAGCTCAATGCTGAATTTTAGTGTGCTATCACAAATGAGATGCAAAGGCTGTTTTTGATAAGTATCTCCCCTCTAATATTTAAATAGCTGGACTGTGCTCAGATTTTTAAAAAATCCTCCTCAGACAGACAGCATGTTGAGAATTAATCCTGAAAGGGAAAATTTAGAGTTGATAACCAACTGCAGAGGTCTTTTAGATGGGGAAACACTGTAGCTACATTAACTATAGTTGTTGCTGTGTGCTTGGCCTCCAGTGACTATGCACATAGCATCTGCTTTACCATGTAGTTCTTGATTATGTTCATCTTCCTCTTCAGCGCGTTTGAAGTTAATCCATATGTTATTGCAAACAATTGCTTTATTGGTCACGTGTGTGTTCTGTAGAATTTACTAATGTTGGAACAGTTTCATAGGAAAAATTACCGAAACTATTCAAAAACTACTTATTACAGTTCCCTTTATGTAAAAGTGGAATCAACTGCTTCCTCCTCCTTTTGTGTTTTGGACTCAAGGGTTTTTGTGCACAGAATATGTGAATTTAGTCTAATATATATCTGGCTTATGTTTTGTGGAATAGATCCTTGGACCCATGTTTGAATCAAGAAATCCACTTTTGCTTGACAAGAATTATTATTAATCTAATCATCTACTTACTAGAATTATTTTACCCAAGAATATGAAGGGTAAAGGCAAACAAAGAACTGCTTTGTGAAATCCGCTGTGTTGTCAGCAGTTCACCTCTTTGTATTCGTGGCATGTTGAAACCAATAGCATTTTTATCAAAAGTTCTTACACTTTTTTTTTTTTTTAAATGCATTACATATGATAGGAAATTATGTAGGTAACACTTTTCTTAGCTGGTTTTTTAGTGTTTTGTTAATTTTCTGAGACAAAATTACGCATAGTATTTGTTAAAGAGTTCAACACTTTTGTGATAGGGCTAAGAATACTTATCAGTATTTTAGGATGGGTGAAGGAATATGTAAGAAGAGTTAGCCATCTACTTAGTCTAGTAAATTACCTTTTCCAGAAGAATATTGAAATATCTCTTTCATCGGGATGCTACAATTCAGAATTTTATCTGAATTGTTTAATTTAGGATTTATTACTTATATAGATCTTGTACAACTTTTGTGCTTTCAACATATTGTTATGCTAGGCCAGAGTAGATTAAAGGAATAATTTCTGGAAATCACGTTGGACTGGTAGCCAAATATTTATATTTATATTTTTATTATTTTATTAAGGTTCCTCTGTTCAACTTCTGTGAATTTATTAATAGTGACTAGAGCATCTTTTTTGCAGCTATGTTTTTTACAGTCAGTTTGTTTTAGCACATAAGAAATCTTATATGGTCTTCAATCTCTCTAATAGTATGGACAGTAGTTAAATGTAAATCAGTCTGTCACATGTTTTTGATAATGTCTTGCACTTTGATATTTGTTACTTACCAAACTCAGCATATGTATTTAAACAAAGGCTTTATCCCTTATAGCTCATCTATCCACTTTCCTGTTTAATCCTTCAGTGAAGTCATAACGCTGAATGTGTGACATCAGTTTGTGGCAACAGATTAAAATAAAAAAAGAAATATGACTTCCCTTGCACATCAAGAAGAATCTGGTTTGAGGGGCAGGCAGCCTTCATTAGAACACCAATACTTTCAACAGTGATAGGAAAACAGAAAAATACCAGCCGAGCAAAATGCCACTTGTTAACATATCAGATTGTTTCAATGTGATAGTCAGATGTATTAAGCAAGAATAACAATAAAGTGAACTAGCTTGTGAAGTTCTTGCATTGATGCTCTTTATATGATAAATAAAAACAGGTTAATGGTTGTGGCCTTAAGTTTTTTGGGTTTATTTCAACACTGGTAGCTTGTGGCATGGTTCTGTCTTCGTCTCCTTACTGCTCCTGTAGTTGGAAGATTCCCTAAAATCTGCTTAATTTCTGTAAACTGGCTGCTTCCCAGGACTGCAATACCGCCACTGCAGACCCTTTTCCTGTTCATCCACCTGCCCGCTACAAAAAAGCACAATGTTCAGCTATACCCAAAGCTGATATGGCAAAGAATAATTACTCGACTTTGTTAGAGAGGTCGTGATTCCAGAATAGTGTCCACACAAGGAGCAGTTGTGGTCTCAGATCTGGCACTTCAGAGTCCCAAGTTCTCTCTTTACAACACTGGGCTTTTTTTGTTTTCATTTTCTGTACTTGTATGCCTGTTAAGAAACTAAGGCTATGTACACATTCATGGCGGCAAATTCGCCGCCATCAGATCAATTCAGAAGTTGATTCAATTAAACCAACTCCTCAAAAGGCATAGCACTGCATCAACGGGAATGCATTTCCCATTGGTGCAGCACAGTGGAGATGGCGCGCTGAAAGGAAGTTATGAAGTTGGCGGGAGTTACACAAACTACTCTGTGTAGCTTGCATAACTCCTGTCAACTGCTGCCGAATTTCCGGGTAAGTGTAAACTTGGCCTAAATTATAATCTTTTTTTTTCCAGAAGTGGAGAAGGATGGATAATGAGTTGAATATGAATTCTCAATGTGGTGTAGTGGCCAAAAAGGCTAATGTGATCCTTTTACGCATAAACGGGAATCACGACTAGGAAGAGAAGTTATTTTATCTCTGTATTTGGTACTGGCATGACTGCTGCTTGAATACTGTGTCCTGGACTGGTGTCAACAATTCAAGACTGATGTTGAGAAACAGGAGGGGGTTCAGAGAAGAGCCATGAGAGAGATTAAAGATTAGAAGACCTGCATTATAGTGACAGACTGAAGGAGAGCCATCTGTTTAGCTTAAGAAAAAGAAGGTTAAGGGTTTACTTGAATAGAGTCTAAGTACTGTGCCTATGTGGGAACAAATACTTGCTAATGGGCTTTTCAATCTTGCATATGGTATAGTGGTTTTTAGCCTGTGGTCTGTGGAGCCCTTGGAGTCAGCAGACTGTTTAAGATTTCCGAAGGAGTCCACACCTCCATTTGAAATTTCTTAGTGGTCCACAAATGAAAAAAGGTTGAAAACCACTGGTATAACACAAGCCAATAGCTGGAAGTTGAAACTAGACACATTCAGACTAGAAATAAGGCACACATTTGCGACAGTGAGAGTAATTAACCATTGGAACAATTTACCGACGATGGTGGAGTCTGCATCACTGACCATTTCTAAATCAAGATTGGGTGATGGTATAAAAAATTTGCTTTAGGAATTATTTTGGGGAAGTTCTGTGGCTGGGGTTTTACAGGAAGTCTGACAGATGATCACAATGGTTCCTTGTGGCCTTGGAATCTATTTATCTATTAAACTAGTTAGTAAACTGGGTATAGATTATTGTGGTCTGGTTTCTTACATGCAGAAAGGGAAGCTTTCCATTTTGAACAATATCTCTTTTTACACTGGGGAATGAATCTGGTAAGATTACATAAAATCTTAAAGGGCTTTTACGTGTTTTTCCAGGTTGGGAAAAAATCACAGCAACCCTATTTCACTAACAGGTAGGAGAAGACTGACTACAATTTTTATTACAGGGAAGGTATTATCTAGACTGAAAGATGAAAGCAGTGATTGTTATGGTAGCGGTCTGAGTTCTTGAGTTTTGACTGATCTCTCTAGGAGTGGTCAGAGGTGTAGGCAACTTTCTTTCCGGAGTGGTAGATCTGAGTCTTGGAAACATTTTTAGATTACCATTTATGAATAGGAACATTGTGCAGAGTGCAGGCTGTGGCTAAAACATGGTGGAAATAATTCATATACCATATGTGCAGATTTGGCTTATGTTCTGCCTGCAATATGTCCAGTCAATGCTAATGATGTAAATCAAAATGTTTGAACTATAAATAAGGTTTTTTTTAACTTTCAAAACAGAGAGAACTTGAAACGTCCCACATAATTGTTAGAAACCTTCAATTTGTATGTCTTTGCATTGAACCAGCACACATAAGAAGAGATGCAAGAGCTACCAGGAATTTACCAAGCAGTGTTATCCTTGCTTGGGCACTATCTTCAGTACGTGGGTTTGCACTTGATGGAGAACCTGCACTCTCACAAGCTACGTCTACACTGACAGCGGCAAATTCGCCACCATCGGATTTTTTTCCAGTTTGATTGAGCATCAATCAATCTGGAAGTTGATCTAATAAAACCACCTCCCCAAAAAGCGTAGCACTGCATCGACAGGTATGCATTTCCCGTTGGCACAGTGGAGACGGCATGCTAAACAGAAGTTTTGAAGTCAACGGGAGTTACACAAGCTACTCTGTGTAGCTTGCATAACTCTTGTCAACTGCCGCCAAATTTTGCCAGCAGTGTTGGCCAGGTCACAACAGCTAGGAGGCTATGTGATAGGAATTGTGATGCAGAGAACCTTCTCCTTGTGGGCTGAAAGTGTGGAGAAGAGACCGGGTACTCACTTCACCCCTGTAGCCACTGGAAAGGAGATTAATATGTAAGATTCCTCATAGTAAGAAGATGTATGAAAAGTGGTACTCCCAAAGAAGGTCTAGAGATAGCATGGTGGTAGAAATCCTAGCACTCTTTCCCTTCTTATGAGGGTTGCAGCTGTTCTCTCTAGAGCCTTGCTCTTAGGTAGTGCTGGCAAGGTCTCCACCCTCATATTTCGTGTTTACCTCTGACTAGTAGGCTTAATCTTCTAGAATAAGTGTTCACCCTCTCACACCTGCCCACATAAAAAACTGTGAAACATACATTCCAGCTAACTATATGGAAGAACAGCATATTCAAATAGTAAGAATCAAAAACAGCTGAGATATTTGCATTTGAACTTCGAAGTGCCTAGCAGCAACCTATGGTTTCTCCAGACTCTTATCTGGTGGTGTAACGGGAGTATGTGATAGGTTGTCCCATGCTGAGTGCAGGAAGTGGAAAATAAAAAAAACTTGTTCCCACTCCCTATTGACAGTTGTTTGTATGTGTGTGTCAGACTAATCAGCAAGAGCTACTTGTGTATAGTCTAATAAGGTCTTTCTGAGTTTGCAGCACCTTGCATACCATACTGCTGCACTCTTCTTCACACCACTGCTGGTTCGATAACTGCTGATATTAAATCAAATTTAGTTATCAAAATATTATTTTTACTTGCTAGTGTTAAATAAAGTCAGTTCATTCATGTATAAATACTGGTGATGACAGAGCAGAAAATTCGGAAGCCTTACCAATCCATTGCTAACATGCTAGGGGAGAAAATACAGAGCTTGATTTCCCATTGCCTGTCTTCTGATTTGAGGCTGTCGTTAGTTAAATTGTGCTTTAACTCATCTGCCTTTCAGTGGCATTTCCTCTATTGAGGGTCCCACTACCCTCCCCAGATACTCATCTACCCCAACGGTACATATACCCCTGAGTATACACAGAGGTCTTTTAGGGGTTCATTAACTCATCTAGATATTTGCCTAGTTTTACAACAAGCTACATAAAAAGCATTGGTGAAGTCAGTACAAACTCAGTTTCATACAGACAATGTCTTGTTTATACTGCTCTATATACTATACACTGAAATATAAGTACAATATTTATATTCCAGTTGATTTATTTTATAATTGTATGGTAAAAATGATAAAGTAAGAAATTTTTCAGTAATAGTGTACTGTGACACTTTTATATTTTTGTCTGATTTTGTAAGCAAATAGTTTTTAAGTGAGGTGAAACTTGGGTACACAAGACAAATCAGACTCCTGAAAGGGGTACAGTAGCTGGGAAGGTTGAGTGCCACTGATCTAGCTGATGCTGTTGGTACTTCCTGAGGCTTCAGCCAGTTGTAGATAGTACCAGGCTACAATGCCGCCTGACCTAACTATCATGACTTATGTAAATATTTCTAAAGTAGCCTTGACTGAAATATGTTTAAGGTTATTGTCATTCCATCTTAAGTTTACATCATTGTGCCTGGGTATTTTAGAGTGTCTGTGTGGGAGAAACTAAGGTTAGAGGGAGGGTAGCAATCATTATGAATTTCTGTGTGTGTTGTGATTTCAGTGTGCCTTATTTCTTAATGCTTACAAAAATCTTAATGTGATTTTTTTCACTTTCTAGAATTTATAGATCTCTCCTTCCTCGGTGTAGACTTGTGTGAGCTGTACTTTATGCTCATTCTGTTCTTTCTCTTTGCTCACCCCCACACCATTCATTTGCCTTGCACACAGATACAGGTCAGTTATGCATGCGAAGGGGTTCTGCTGGGTCATAGGGCCTGCTTACTTTTATGCAGTGCTACAATGATACTAAAACAGGCTTAGAAGTTTTAAAGTAGCTTCAGGAAATAAAAACCCTTCAGCATCAAAAATATAAACGTAGAATTTTGTGTAACTCTTCAGGAATTTTAAGTAGTGCATTAACGCATCAGTCACAGTCCTAATTCTTTTCTTGTCTAGCTTGCAAAATCTTGCATTTGAGAATTTCTCAGTTGACTATAGACTTTTTCATTCACATTACACATCCATTACTATATTAATTGACTTATTATCTATGCCTTTACATATGGGGTTCAGTCTTACTATCTTATGATACGAGATTCCAACACGTAGCACAAGCTAAGCAGGTTTGCACAAAATATACTTGGATGGGGAGACCTGAAGAAGATCTAGAAACTGCAGGAAGTGGTTTTAGTGACTTAGTAGACAAGACCCTTGAGTCATGCTTTAGCATAATGTTAGCTAGTACTGTCATTGGAGAGTACTTAAAACTGAGGTCATAAGTGCTTGTGGTCATTGGAGGTTTACTTGTAAGAGTGGAGTGGTTAATCTTCGTATCCCAAATAAATTTCAGATCTGATAATTACATCCTGCTTGTTAATTTCATCCTGCAATTTCATTTGCAGATGGTATTTTTTTTATCCTGTCTTATATTGTGCTGCTGAGGTGATAGTATACATTCCGCCAGAGAGGGTGCTGCATTTGATTGGAGGAAGTGATCCCTGTATCTGTTTCTAATTGATCTGGAATCCTTCAGGTTGAAAGGCAGTTTTAGACTTGGAGATACAAAACCTCTTTTACCAGGTAAAGGGCTTGACTTCATTTGAAATTCCTTCACCATGCTATGTTCAAATTTTGATGTGTGGCATGAGCCTGGAGCAGCCAAAAGGCTTAAGTATCCAGCCTTGAATTCTTATGGTAGCTTTAAACCAGGTCCGCAGTAAATGTTAGATTTATCCAATAACTAAATTTCACTTCTGGAACTGTAGTTGAAGCCATATTGTTTCACTTCACGGCCTTTTAATGTATTATTTGGGTCTGGGCAGGTATTATTTGATGATGGCATTATCACAGAAACTAAATCTATATCAGGATTAACAGTGTAAATTTTTTCCAATTGCTGGGCTGGGACCAGTGCTTAGAAAGGTTTACTGGCCCTTTGGGAAAAAGTGCATTGGTCAATTAAGTGCTTTTACTCTAAGTTACAAGCTATAAGACCTTAAAATCACCTAACTTTGATCACAATCTTTTTCTATAAATTTGGACAAGATTTAAGTAATGATACCATGTGTGAACCCGTTGCTAGCCATTTAATGCTCTGTACAGATTGAAAGCTGGAAGTCCAAGTTGATTTTAGATAATGTGAAGTATTGGTGTTTTGTCTAGGGCTTAGAATTGAAATGTTGGCAGTGGGAGGAATATAAATTATATATTGGAACGATGTGATCTTTTATAAGGTATAACATTGCAAGGTCTGTAATAGTTTACAAGAGATAAATTATTTCATTGGAAAGTGCAACTCTTCAATGGTACAGTCATTGGATTTTGTAAATGGTATTTCAATACATTTGTTATTATTTTGGGTGCTATTTTCTTGTCCTGCCAGTGCTTTCTTTGGCAATGATGGTGAATATAGCAAATTTTGGTTCAGTGTAACTTCAGGTCCATTTCTTGCTATAGATTACTGTCTCTTGAATGCATTCTTTAGCTGCATTTAAATTTGATTAATTTAAAGATTCCTTACTGTAAAACTACTGATTTTATTTTGTTAAAATGCTGCATGTTTTTATAGGTCCCATTAAAACTTTTGAAAAATCAAGCCATATCTGAAGATAGTATATTTGTAACTTTCTGTAAATTGCACAAGAAATTCTAGTTCCCATTGTATTTGACAAAATTATGAAATAGACCATATTTTAAAACTTAATTAGCACCAGGGCCAAAGTTAAAGTCAAACTTTCAGCCTTTACTCTGAAATGGTTAACTTGATTTCTTATCTTGTTTCATTAATGCTAATTTTTTTGCATTCAATATAATAACTTTTCTGAAATCACTGGGATATGTGCAGTAAATATATTCCTACACCAGAGTTAAGGTTGGCTATGTGCAAAGCCACCCACACAATTCCTGAAAACCAAGGAAAAGTCTCGTTAAGGAAAACTGCATTAACCTACATCACAGTAATGAGTAGAACAAATAGATTCCATCTTTCCACAAGAAACTGCTTTGCACTTCCAATAGACAAAGAGAAAAGAAATAATGAAATTACTTTCTTCCCCCCATATTTAAAATAATCATATATGCACATGTTCTGAGGTCATTTAACAAAAAAATAAACGAACCATCAACTTTTTTTAGTGGTTGGTTCTTAATTCTAATATTAACTTTCAGTCTGAGGAGCATAAGGAAATCCTGTATTGATATGATGATTGGAAATTTAAAGCCTTTTTTTGCTGTCTTTATTGAATTGAGTGAAACTGAAAGTAAATATTTCCCCCCAAATAATGGTATGCAGAAATTGCATTTTGTGCAGAAGTGGCTCTTAGACATAGCAAAAAAGGATGATTCATTTGTTCCTTTTAGAATGGGTTAAAATTGAAAAAAGGTGTCAATGGCATACATGGAGAAAGTACCCTTTACTGAGAAATAAGGTAAAGAAGAGTGCTAGAAAGGGGACTGCATGACTCAAGGATCTATAGTGTTCTGCGTTTTCAGTTTTTACTGATTTTTCACTGGTAAATTACCAGTTTTTTATTAAAGGAGTTCTGCTTTTACTGATTTACACCAGTTTAGCAATCCACTCAGTATTTTGAGGGGTATGTACTTCTGTTAAACACTAAAGCTTTATGCAGTTGTTGTGCCCTGCAGTTCTGAGATTGAAGCAGTTCCACAGTGTAAAACACAGAACACACACAGTGGAGGTAGAAAAATCAAATAATGTTAATATTGTGCTATGATTAGCTCACAGGGAGACACTCCCTGCCTATTTCTTTGCTTCTCTTTAGTGTGTTGCTGTACTTAAACTATCAATCCTCCATATATAAAGATGTAATGGCCCCCTACCCCCCGGTTACCTCCTTTAATGCCAGTCTTCTTATGGGTTTGGAGGACAGTCCTGGGTTCTTCTGGATCCCCACACAGCCAGTCCTGTCCTTTCTGTGGCAGGCTCCAGACTACACCCAAAATGGTTTTTCCTTCTCCAGAGCTCCCAGGGGAAGGCATCTCACTCCCTATTGATCAGTGTAGCGCTTCTTTCCAGGCTTTCCATTGTCAGTTACTTTACTCTGCCCTCTCCTTTGAACAGGCATGCCTGCAATCCTTCCCCAAACCAATAGGGGCCCCTGTTTGTTCTACTTAGCGTCTCTCCTTCCTCCCACTTGGTTGCCTAGCACAGTAGTTCTCAACCTTTCCCTAATACAATACCCCTTTCAGGAGTCTGATTTGTGTTGCATATTCCATTTCACCTCACTTAAAAACTAATTGCTTACAAAATCAGACTTAAAAATACACAAGAGCCACAGCACATTATTACTGAAATATTGCTTTCTTTCGTATTTTGTCTGTATGTAATTTTAGTTTGTACTGACTTCATTAGTGCTTTTTATATAGCCTATTGTAAAACTAGGCAAATATCTAGACGGGTTGATGTACCCCCTGGAAGACCTCTGTGAACACCCAGGTGTATGCATACCCTTGGGTGAGAACCACTGGCCTAACAGACCCTGATTCTGCTTATAGCTCTCCCTTCCTATCAGGCACAGTGTGCCTTTCCCTGAACTACCAGCACACAGAAACCCAGGAACCTAGGTAAGCTCCTTGGGGGTTACAGATAAGATAAAAAAGTAAACATTGGGTGAAAACGCAAATCTGTGCCTGAATACTAACCAGAAAATCAGTGCGTAGAAATTTGCAAGAAAAGTAAAGACAAGAGTGAAGAGGATGCATTATGCTAAAAGTACTGAAGCATTGAGGTCAGTGCTCACGCTGACAGAAAAAAGGAGCATGTTGAAAGCAAACAACATAAGAAGCTTCAAAAAGAAAGTGAGCTTTGGGATAAACAATCAATATCCGGGGCTTTCAGCCAGGCTTTAATGAACAAGAGGATGCAGCATGATTGTGTCAATGAATTTGTGCATACTCTTTGTGTCTGTTAATTGCAGAGGGGGCTGTTGGTGAGTTTGAGTGGCAATACTGTCTAGTCTGATTTTGGACAAATCCCCTGATGCTTTGGACTGTCCGATTTTTGGCCTTTTGTTTTCATTTTTTTTATTTCAAAGTGAATAAACCTGCATTATTTGTGCTGATGTGACATTCATCCACTCTGCTGACAGCCATTTTGTCAGTGCAGCAATAACTTAGATATTTGAGATTTACTAACTTACTTGGGAAAATGTGGTCACAATAACAGATTCTGCTTCGAACATGGCTGAAATTGCATGGGAGATTAAACTCAAGTTAGAAACTGGAGCTGCTACATATTACCTGTCCTGATCATCTGGTTAACCTTGGTTAGTCAGCTTCAGAAGAAATTAAAGATGTGAAATCTTGATCTTTGGATTCATGGCTGTTTTAAAGCATGTGAACAAGTTGGAAGGCTTTGTTTTACATAATGCAAGAAGAATGCAGAGCCGACTGCTGATTATCTACCTTTGTGCTATATCAGTGAATGAGCTCTGCTACCTGTCATGTAAATGACATGTGAATTGTGCTCATGTGTCTTCTAGATTATCCTGAGTTTGTTGCTTCTAAAGCAGAAACTCTGAAGAGACAGGCAAATAACCAAAATGACCACCAGATTCTGCACACCAAGATAGTGTTCATTGTTGAAAACTGGGAAACACTATGTGATGCACAGAAAATACTGGATATTTCTCTGACTACTGCCAACATGTTTGCCAGTACAGATGTTTACCAGATCCTGATTACCAAAATCTCATCTGCATTGAGCACAAAAGCTACAGGAGAAACATTAACAAACAAATACGGCAAGCAGACCCATCTTTTTATGGAAATCCTTTTGACCCTGGAACATGAGAGAGCCAAAAAAGCATTAAAAAACCTCAATACAAAGCTGCGCAAGAAATGGGAGATGACTATGGCCTGTAGACTGAACCCCGAAGTGTTTGGTGTCAAAGATTCTTTTTGGTATGTCATCCAGGTGTTGCACCCCTTCCTCAGAGTGAATTTTACGGCAGACTATGACCATTATGTCAGTGTTTCAACCATTTGCCACAAAGATGAAATTTCAAATCTGAAAGGGGGAATTGACTACTTATATGAACTTGCCTAACCCCAGCAATGCAAAACTGGATGTCCTGGCTTTTTGGAACAGTCATCAAGACACACTTCCCAACTTCAGTGAAGTGTTACAGCGAGCTTTGAGTGTACCCCCTAAATCTATTGATGCAGAGCACATATTTTCTAAGTTGGACATCTCTAAGACAGCAAGAGGCTCAACATGAGTGAGGATACTTTAAAGAAAATTATACAAAACAAGATTTCTGGGAAAGCTACTAGCGCTGAGAGAGACAAAATATATCTTTGTACATTTAAAAAAAAGTTTCAGTTATAGTTTGTAGTAAAATGTGTATATTAGGAAAGTTTTTCTTTTCCCCTTAAATCTTTCAAGTTTTTTCTAAATTTATTTTTAACCCTATTTCTTCCTGGTTTTAATGTGTAGAAAATAAAAACTGAAAAATTCCTGGATTTTTTTTTTTCTAATAAAAATGGGAAACGTGGAACACTAGGGATTTGATAACAGGTATGAGGACTTTCATACCCAGGTCACTAGTTTGAGTCTGGCCAACATCAGTGGTGACAGTGTTACCACTGCATGGATTTTCAGTGGTCCATATGAAGTTAATAGTCTTTAGTAGACAGGTGTTAATCATGAAAATTGCCATCACAATTAACATTAACTGGTATAGTAACAGTATAAGCAAATGTCACGGATTAAATGGGCAATAGTAATTCTTAATTGCAGAAAATCCTTTATGCTGTCTATTCTGTGGATGAATGAAATATTTTAATGGCTTTCAAACTGCAGCTCTCTGAGATATTCCTAATAGGCCACAGAATGCAAACCTTTCAGAGCTAAATCAGGTATTCTGGGAAAGGCTGCATAATCTCTAGATTGCTCCATAGAATGAAAAACTGAAATATATATATATGTGTACCATCATGCTAAGCAAGCATGCTAAACAAGAAAACTAAATACACAAGTAAAATTAAAATAATCAATTTTCTTTATTACAGACTTAATCCAGTGCACAAATGAGATGAATGTGAATATCCCACAGTTGGCAGACAGCTTGTTTGAAAGAACTACTAACAGTAGCTGGGTGGTGGTCTTCAAGTCTCTCATCACAACTCACCATCTAATGGTGTATGGAAATGAGGTAATACAACTTCTTTAGTACAATAATCATACCTATGCTGTAAAGATACGTTATGGAGATGTCTTTGACTAGTTATCTTTATAAGAGAATCTTCTATGTTTCTGCCCTTTTACTTACTAGGAAATTTCCATTAAAACGGGATCTTTCAAAGTACTCATCTGCTTTTCATGTTTGTTCCTATCCTAAAGTCAGAGACCAGAACTGGATGCTGTCCCAATAATTCTGTGTCAGAGGACTGTAAGAGAGGGTTCTTTTTGTATGCCAGTATTGTTCTTATTATGGGTAATAAACAGTCAAAGAATTAAAAAAAAAAAAACATATGATGTAGGATCATAAGAGCCAAATATGAACTTCCTAGGCCTCTGACAAAACAGGCTTTTTCTGTCTAGTCAGAATTATTTGTCAATTATATGTTTTTTTTCCAAACCTTTTGGCTGGGGACCAACAATCTTTTTATTTATATTTGATTTAAAAATATGAAGAATGTTTATATATGAATGCTGGGCACTCAGCTGTTAAGTTTGCAATCAATTAAATATCAGCCAGCAGCCCAAAATAATAAAATTAAAATATCAGCTGATATAAAAAAATAGTAACCCTTGTCTTGCTACATATCCTCAGTTCTCCACAGAAACCTTTACGAAATAGGTATTCTGGTGTTTCCATGATACAGCCCTATTTTACACAATTCTTAACCAAGATGAATTGTGCCTTTGTGGACTTTGTACATTTAAAAAAAAGACTTAAAATTTTAGACCAGTTGAGCACAGTAAACATTTTGAGGCATTTTTTCTTAAACCACCGTTTGAATTTTAAAAATTAGGTTTGAAAAGTGGCTACTGTGTATAATCCATACATGATATAATATGTATGGTATGGACAATATTCAGATTCCTCTTCATGGTCAGTCAAATTTATTTTACATTGAATCCATTGAAATGAAATTTCTCTTAGTGTCATACTATATATTTGACATAAGATGAAAATAGAAAAATACTTTCTGACTTTTCATGGGATTCTACAAAGTCATTAATGCGACTCTGTGATTCCATTAGTATCAGTACAGGAATTGAAAGACTCTCAGATACTAAGGACTTGCCTATACCACAACTGCTGCAGCTGAGCCATTAGAGCGCCATAGTGTAGATGCTTTCTATGTTGACTAAAGGGGTTTTTCAGTTGATTCTGATTAAGCCATCTCTCTGAGAGGCAGTAAGTAGGTCAGTGGAAGAGTCCTTCTGCTAATGTAGTCACATCCTCATCAGGTGTTACATTGACCTGACTGTGATGCTCTGGGTGCAACATTTTTCACAGCCTTGAGCTATGTATTTAGATAGATTTTAATTTAAGAGTAGACTAAGCTTACTGAGTCAGAATGTGAATTGAAAACTGTTCTGGCGCTACTGTGAGCCCATGGTGCTTGGAAAGGGTTCATATTGGTTTTTGCACAGTTAAAGTATGAAATGAGCAATGATAAATTCAATCTAATGGAAACAATATAAATAAAAGATGGAAAGGACTGAAATCCACAGGCTATTATCTCTTCCCCTGCATCCAGCTATTTAGAATTTCAAGGAACTGTACATGGGATAGTTTCAGCTGAGCCCAGCATATGATCTCTGCTCAGTATGCTCAGTGAAAACAAAAAGATCTCCTCCCCAATAATCCCTGCCAATACACTAGGAAGGAAAATTCTTTCCCATCAATGAATATGGAAATCAGCTTGTGACAGTTCTTGAGGTACCCAGACTGAGAGTGTTTGTGTGAAGGAGACTTACTTGTGTTTAATTTACTTGTGCTTTAATTCTCACTCCAAATGTCCTCTCCAGCATTTCAACTAAAACTGGTTTCACAAATATAAATGCGCTGTCCTTTTACTTCCTAGGTCCAGAATCAGAGCGTCTTTTCTGTTTCCCAGTCCAGCAAACCTTTAAAGTGTATCTCAGGATAAAGTTGTCTTTTTGTCTGTATGCTCTTCCTTGTTGTCTTCATATCTCTGTTGACTTTGTATATAAATGTGCCGCCATTGTGTTAGTTTACCATGCTTAATTCACATGCCGACAGACAGGTGAATAAACATCTTTTGTCTGACAGGAAACCTGTTTCTCCACCTCTGCAGTGATACAGACTCTAAGAACATATTTTCAGTATACATACATAGCTCCTTTCATAGTGTCTGTTCATAACGATATTAGTGATCAGTGTTAACCTTGTTTGTATTTAAGATCTCACATGACATTCTTTGGTGAACTGGCATGTGTTTACCAGAATCAGGATATTCTTGTAACCCTGTTGTCAGCTGGCATTGAGAGGTTCATGGTCATGCAGTTTAATCTTGTTCATGTGAGTAGGAATCGTCATAGTTAAGATTCTAATCCCCTTTATACTAAAAAAATCACTGGTACCAGATTTTTCCATTGGGTATTGGTCCCCGGACTGTGGATTCTGCTAGAACTGCACTAGGAAAAGAAGAAAATGCAGTTATTTTGCTCACCTTAGCTATGATTTAAATGACTTCCTGGTTTTCTCCCCAGCCCTTTATAAACTTCTATTTTTTAAAATTAGACCAGCAGGAATTTTCAAAAGCAAATCCTACTTCGAGGTAGACCACTTGTCATACTGGAATGTTGAAAGTGGTCTAATCCTTGGTACTTCAATGGAGATTCAGTTGGCTTAGGCCTGCAATGTTAAAGGCTATCACTTTACCCCCAAGCTATGCGAAATCAGTCACTTCAGCTGAAAACGAAATGTTTCTGTTATTGTTCTATTTGACACATGGTATATTTGGACCCAGTATAATGTCTATGTATAACCATTCTCTGCATGAGGTTTTCAGTTACAGTAGTATTTTCAGATATAATTCTCAGCTTTCTGCAAGTGCACCAGGTGGTGATAACCTCTATCTCCCCACATACAGCTTAGCAAAATGCAACACTAGTGTGTATCAATTGCTATATTAGTTCTCAGGGATCAGTTTTCAGAGGCAGAAATACTCCGTGACAAGACTTAGCATTCATTATATGCACATACCTGCAACAGGGCATTAGTTATCAAATTCTTTACCCTATGAATGAAGCCAAATCATCCTTGGGCTGTAGAATTAGCTGTGATGGATAAAACTAGAGATTACAATAAGGATGCAACTACCTCCAGGCCCTGAATCCAGTTTAACAAGACTCTTGATTTGAAAATTCACTAAACTGCTCTTTACATTGATACTTTGCCCCAGTGCCTCAAAAAGCGTTCTTCCAATGGCATTGGATTTTCTTCCCAACTCACTTCTTCTAAAGTGGGCACATAAGAAAAACATTGTGATGGGTGACATTCAGGAAAACATTTGTAATATGTGTAGTATGTAATCCACTTGCTCAGATCAGCAGAGAAGAAGAGGAAATTAACTTGCACCTGTAGGAACAGTTTTTTTTCTCTCCAAATCCTGATGCCTCTTCACTAAAGCTGTTTGGAAATATTTTGACAGACTTTTTTTTGTAATTTGATTAAATTGAAACATTTCACAGATATATGATATGGTTGTATCATATCAGTGAAATTCTGCCAGAAACAAGGCAGACTTTCTTGGAGCTTACCTGCCCAGTTCCTCATCAGCTCTCCTGGTAAACTAGCTTGGAGCCAGTGCTCCCAGTATCTTCACAAAATGGAATTACCATTCTCCACCTAGCTCTACTCTTCACTCTATAAATCTGAGAACTTCTAAAGAGACTGTAAAAATAGGGCTGAGTGAGTCAGTATTCAAAAGCTTTTTCATAGCAACTGCTCTTATTGGCTATCAAAAAACCCTTCCTTTCTTCAAAAGAAGTCCAAAACATACATGTGCCCAGTAGGGATTTAATAGTGTTGAAAGGGTCAAATGTTGAAAACATCATTAGAATAGCTGTACACTGGATTAAACAAATATTTCACAACTTCTGGGACGTTTCCCCCCAAAGAGAATCCTGTGTAGGCTAAACTATAGAGCTGGAGAGTTGTTTTTTATATAAGTATGAAAAGCCGCATGGGTGCTTAGAAGGCTGAGGAACAGGTTTCTTTATTGATAAGATTTAATACCATGGTTTTGGGGGAATGAAGGGGTATAAAACATCTCTCTCTAATCCTTTAAAATATGATTTATAATCCATGAAGAGTACACTAAAGTTCCTCTCCTAAAATGTTTTGAATTGAAAGAAAAAAAAAGTAATCTTCACTACAGAAGGCCAAATGCTGGTGTTGCAGTTCCTATTAGTGTCAGTCAGAATTGCAAGTGCGTAAGAAAGCAGAATTTGCCCCAGTAAAATTAATTATTACTCTATATTAAAACAGGTCCTCTAGCAATACAAATAAACACTTTATTCCTGATCGGAGAAGTTTGACAAATAAGGAATTAGTGTTCCTAGTTCTGGGTTCAAATAACTGGATAAATTAATGGAAGATAGGTCCATCAATGGCTTTCAGCCAAGATTGTCAGGGATGCTACCCCATGCTCACCGTGATCCTAAATCTCTGACTACCAGAAGTCAGGAGTGGAAGACAAGTGGTTCACTACATAATTGCCCTCTTCTGTATGCTCCCCTTAAACTCTGGCATAGGCCAATGTCAGAGACAGGATACTGGATGAGATAGACCCTGGTCTGACACAGTATGGCAGCTTTTATAATGATATGGCCATATAAACGCTGCTTTAAAATGTCAATATCTTAACCTCTCTTTACATCAATTTTCTTCTTGATTTTGTGCTCTAAAAGTCTGTTCTTTATTAATATATTGTCTGTTACACAAAGCTTTTATTAAAGTCCTTTTAATTAAAAATGTTTGTAAAAGTTTACCTGTAAGGATTTAAAGTTTTCTTGTCAATCTTAACTTACATTTATAGCCAGTTGTATGTGAAATGGTTTGGTTTTTTATTTGTTTTGAAGCATGGGTGCATAGTTAAAGGAAGGTAGATAAACAAATATACTCACAATTCATAAGTTTCTGAAATAAATGTGCATATGCAAAATACTGTTCCACATTGCTACAGCAATCTTAACTAAGTAGAGGTTTGTTAATTTTTTTGTATTAAAAAACATAGGGACAAATAGGATCTTACAGGCTACACAGAGTTCTTGATTTCCGCTCCACCACTCTCTTCATTCCCAGCCTCCCTATTTATAATTTTTATAGGCTCCCTGACTACCCTCTAAGCTCTCACTGTCTTGTGGAACTTCAAGGCTCCCGTCTCCCTAGAACTTGTGATCTCCACAGTAGTCCTCACCCCCACACTGCACCTTGCCTGCTGGAGCCTTTGATTTTCACTAACTCTCCAGAAGTTGCACCTTTTACTAATCTGAAGAGTAATCTGCAGTGTTCCTATTTCTTTCCCTTCCTCCTTCATAGATTTATAAAGGACTGCTTGCCACATATGCTTAATGAAATTCAGTTGTTAATATACAAAATACGGCCAACTTCCATAGTTTGAAATTTTATGATCAAGCTGCTCTTTAGCTCAAGGGATTCAGTTATACTTTGAGTAAAGTTTATTTGTAAACTTTCACAACTTTGACCAGTTGCTATCTATCTAAGTGTTTATACTATTTGTTGTGATTTTAGTAGTTTATTTTCATTTACTCTTCAAGGGTTAAGTCACTGAAAGTGGTGAGATTTGTGGCTGTTACCTAATCTCTTTTGGGACTGAACTGTGGGACCAGTTGTTGAGAAGGCTGTGTGCCACACAGGAGTCTCTTGACATTATTGACTCTATTGTTCTGGGGAATGTAGCTATTGTGAGAGATCATGATCATGTGTCCTGGGGTGTTCCCTGAAGTAGCTTTGCCAGTCTGAAGGGCTTTGTAGATAAGGACCAAAACATTGAGCTTGACTCTTCTCAGTGTGTATTCAGTGCAGAAAAGCTCTGTGTTGGTGTACTTGGCTCTGTGCCATCAAACTTTTGGAATTAAAAAGCCATAATGTACCTTGCAAATAACCACAAAAATACTTCTGAGCAAAATTGTGAATGGAGGGTTTCTGCCAGACTAGAATTAGACACAGGAGGGCAAACTTCTCATATATATATTAAGCATTGCAATTAGGTACAAGGCATTCAAACTTGGTCTAAGACTGGTAAAACCCAAGTTCTTAAGGTTTAACTCCTACTTTCACACTTGACTTCTGAGATTTCTCCAAATTTAAAGTTTGAGTAGTGTAAGGCAGTGTTGTTGTAACCATGTAGATCCCAGGATATTAGAGACACAAGGTTGGTGAGGTAATACCTTTTATTGGATCAGCTTCTGTTGGTGAAAAAGACATGCTTTCTAGCATAAACAGAGCTCTTTTTCAGGTCTGGGAAATGTGTTCAGAGTGTCGGATGCTCTGAGAAGATTTTTTTATTTACCAGAAAGTAGTATTGCAGAATTCCAAAAGCAGAAGTCTTAAGACATTTCTTGCTTTTGGTACTTATGCTATATGTATTTGATTATATCTTCACATTTAAACCATCTGATCTTACATCTGTTTGCCCTTTCTTAATCAACCCAAGGTCTACAATGAATAGCTGCAATCTGAAAGGGGGGGAAACAAACTAAAGTATCACGTAAAGACTAGACAGGATGAAACCTGAATTGATAAGAAAATTTCTCTTTTAGTTTCCTGAATTTATTTAATATAAATAAGAATTTTTATGTAACATTAATAGTAAATCTTCATTCTTCTGAATATATCTGTTAAATAAAATCCCATAATTATATTTCAAGACAATTAAATTAGACAGTGTTCAGGTAAATATTTTAAATTTAACTTAAGTGTCCAGGGAACTAAAGATAAAGCTTGTCAAGAACTCTTACTTCACTTTTTGGTACTGGTAGCCATTATTTCCTGGTAGTCTACTGATTCCCTGATTACAAATGTTAGTGTTGATGTACGCAATATAAGTGAAGAAAGTCTTTGTACTACAGTGAGTCCTGGAAGCTCTTTGAAAATCAGACCTGAAATAGGTACTTCATGAAACCAATGCAATGTGAATCAGAGAATCACAAGACAGTTCTGGAGCCAGCACTAAATTGGAACAGACCACGCGGACTTTGGAACCAAAGTTCAGTTCTTTCAGGTTTCTTGCAGGATGCTCTACAATCTTTGTTTAGAGGTTTTGTTATAAACTTAGTCTTGAACTCCTAAAAATAAGATCAAGTGGTCTTTTTATCTTCCAGTTGTCTTCTCTAGTTACCAAAAAGTTCCATCATAAGGAATATTTTTAGCTTCATAGTCTTGTATAGAAGTATTTGTTAAGCAAGATTAATTTGGCATTAGAATTGCCACATTTACTTTGAAGGTAAAGGAGAAATTTTCTGCAAGTTGGAAGGCAACTGGTCAAACTGATGATTATATGCCATCGGTTACCCTAATTTGAAATTGATTTGCATTCAGCATATCTTTGTGTTTATCTAGCTCAGAAATTGCTACAAGCTGTGCAGAAAGGTTCTACAGACGGTATATTTGAAGAAAATAAGCTGTAACTAGGCCAAGTTTTAATGCCTTGTATTTAATTTTAATGCCTGTAAGAAAAGTTTGTCCTCTTGTGGCTAATTCTAGTTTAGAACAAAGGGTCTTTTAATCCTTCACCAATACCAGTTAAAATAGTAGTTAAGCTCTGTATTCGTCCACTTATAATTTTGCTTAGAAGCGTCTGGGTGATTTTTGTTGTTTGCAAGGTGTACGCTACAATTTTTTTTGGAAAGTTTGATGGCACTGAGTTAAGTAACTAAATTGTTTTCGTGCAGAATTAAGTAAAATTCCAGCAAATCATTTATTAATGATTCAAAATCTGATTCAAAATCTTTTTTTCTCCATCTAGCGTTTTATCCAGTATCTGGCTTCCAGAAACACATTGTTTAATTTGAGCAATTTCCTAGACAAAAGTGGATTGCAAGGTAAGGTATCTTTGTTATAAAAATTAACATGTATTCTAGTGAGTAATAGATATTTCATTTTCACAAGTTATTCACTTCAGTAGTTTTAAAAAAAAAAATTGCATATTATTCCAAGAAGTGAAATTCTTCATTTTAGAACACTCCTGTGGATGTTTCACATAATCTTCCATAATCATAATCTTCCAACTGACCAGCATTTGTGGCATTGTAGAAAATACTGCCATGTGGAAAAAATAGATATAATTTTGTTTCTTACATAGGTTTGATTTTAGTCATGCTGTTTATTCTAGTTCTGAACCAGTTTCCAACAGCAGCCAATACAAAATAAAATGAGAGGTTAAAACTCCCATAATGCATTCCAATTTCATCATGAGGCAGGAGAGATTTGTTCTTGATGCTAGCTGGTTTTAGTTGAAGCAAAAAGAGAAATAACATCTAATTTTTATTTAAATTGACAGTCATCCAGCCTAGCCCCATGCCTATGTAGGCAATATAAATGAAGAAAATCTTTGTACTGCAATCAGTCCTGGAAGCCACCACATGGGTGAAGTAACTAATTAAGAAGTTTTGAAAGACTAATTCTATGTAGGATTAATTAAATAGGTGAATATGAAATAAACTTTTCAGTCTCTGGGTAGAAAATGTATTCTACCAGGGAAGAAATCAATTAAAAAACTAATATTAGTGTTTCGTAGAGGTCTAACTGAGATTAAAATCCCATTGTAGTAAGCGCTGTACAGAAATACAGTAAGAGACTGGTCATGCCTTAAAGATAGTGATTTGATCAGACCAGAATACTTGCAAAATTCTACTTGCCTCCTTGCAAGGAAGGGGTAAAAATAATATTTATAAACTATTCATTGTCATGATAAAGAGTGGGCAAATACATCTTTGTGCCTGGCCTACTCACTTTTCATGTATTCTGCAAGGCTGGGAGAAGTATAACAACAAAATAAAAGGGCAAAAATTAAATGAACTCCCTAACATGCTGTAAGGGACCAGTTGCTTGAAACTGAAATGGCTTCAGTCGGATGTCTTTGTTTGGAGTAGGTATCAGGCAAAAAAGAGTTATTGGTCCCTATACTAGGTTTCCCCACAGCTGCATGTAATTCTGTTCGTGCATGGAGCCATTCTCAAAAAGTTACTCATTTGCCTCTACTGAAATAACTGGTTTGTCTCCAACTTTGCTCTTTATATAGCTACTTCAGTTTTGTTTTGCCGTAATTGTAGTATAATATACATAATCTTGCCAATGGCTGTGGACAGGAGTTTTCATTGTGGTAAACGATGCAAAATTGTCCAGCTGAGACTTAATTTTCAAAGATAGATTGGTGTAGAATATGAAAAACAACCTTTACCATCTGACTCCAGTATTTCCTCTTGGGAATAAAGCAGCGGCTAGGATTTCTCAGCCTGCATCCACAGGAAATATTTTTTGATGTAATTAAGATATGTCAGCCTAATCCTGTAATCTTTGTGTGTGCAAACTCTCACTGATAAATGTCAATTTACTTCAGTGCATTTTGCTGCATAACTTCTAAAAGAGTATGTAAGGACTATGGAATTAACTCTGAGAACATAAGACTTTTGTACATACTGTGTGCTAGTTAAGAAATCTTACAGCAAATAAATCAATAAATGTCTATAGGCACTTTCTATGCTAGTATCCAACAATTCGTATAAAAATACTTAGTCTGATCATTGGCTTGCAGGAGATCCTTATCTTCAGATGGTAAAGGAAATTACACAGCTCATGTGACATCTGTAGATATTTGCTGCATCATACCTTCACATTTTCAGGGTGTGTACTGTACAATGAATAGATCTTCACACTACAATCTTTTTAAATGTGTCAAAGAAATTGAGACCAATCTTTTGTAACCATTTATATATATGTTGGTGGGTTAAGGGAAAACTCGTAAACAAAACAGTCTGTATATATTACTGTCTAGTCAGAATAGTTGGTTTGTATAAAAATTGATTTGGAAGAGGGATAAGCTGTTGAAACCTTTTCTCTTTTAGGGTATGACATGTCCACATTTATCAGACGGTATAGTAGGTATCTGAATGAAAAAGCAGTTTCTTACAGACAAGTGGCTTTTGACTTCACAAAAGTAAAAAGAGGGTAAGAGCTGTAGTATTTATTTTTCTTATCTTTAACATCTGGCTTGTAGCACATACTAACAAACTGTGCTCAAATAACCAAGTTGGATATCTTTTCATTGGCATTGATCAATATGCTGTGCAATTATGCACCAAAAATGTCAATTCAGTTGAGTTGCGGTGTGTCTGACTTCAGAAATTTTGGAGAACACTTCGTCTTCGAAAAAAATGGAACCACGGTCAATCTCTGTATCAGATTATGAGGCTGCTGGTGGTAACTACCTAATCTGGCCAATAATCTGTTCCTTGATATGCCGGAAAGCTGTCATGAGGTCACACTCTGTGGCACCATTGGTGTTTAACTGCACTTCTCATTTGACAAAATGAAGGGGATAGGCATTTAAGTGAAATATCTAGCTGTACCTTCTGTTCTTTCTTCACCCTGCTCTCAAAGTGCTTTGTGTACAGTCCATAGTACGGTAATGTACTGTGGTAATTACACAGAATGACCATCATGCCTTTTTGGTGATGGGGAGTGGGGGAAATCACGTGATCAGTTTACATAGCTATGGCATACAGTGGTTAACTGCTGGCTATGCAACCACTTTAGATATGGCATACATTAAAGCCGTGGCTTTAATACGGTTGAAACATACTTCAAGTGAATGTCCACATGGATTCTACTCTTGGTGCTCGTGTTCTCTATTTGTACAAGATCTAGTTCTTTTGGTCAGCAGTACTTGCTGGGGCCATCCCTGCATCATACATGTGTTTGGGTTCCCTTCCCCCCCTACTCAAGGGTATAAAGGGTGGGACCAGCCATCCCTCGGTTTCTTCTTCCTGCAGCAGCAAGAAGGAACCTTTGCAGTGTCGTCCTGCTTCTCTGCGACTCTTTTATAGTTGGTGTTCATGATTAGTTAGTGTAGCTTTTAAGTAGTTAACTTTTAGTTTGCCTGTAGGCTTTAAAAAAGAGAATTTTTACTACCCTTTTTATTAATCTTTCATTGTTATTAGGCATCCACCTTCATTTTTCAGCCCCCCGACCCTATTCCTCCTCTTCCCCCATAACATACTATTGAAGCAAGAGGTGGACTCTCTCCTGCGTCTGAGCAGTAAAAGAGGTGACCTTAAAGTAATGGGAATAAAGTCCCCTGACCATGAACTCTCCCAAACCAAAGAAAAAAAGAGATTGGTGTGCTATTCTGGGCCTTTGTCTCAACAGGTGCATTCATCATTTCAAACTCAGGATGGTGGCACTGATCTTCGCACAGTACCAAGGGTGTTCACTATGTACTTGGCAATGGTAGCAGCTCAGCTAAGGAGGCAAGGAATCCAGGTCTACCAATACCTCAACAATGAATTGATCCAGGGAATATCACCTCAGTAGGTGATCTTAAAGTTCTTTGCCACACTGGGCCTCAAAACCAATAGAGAAATACCCACGCTTATTTTCTCTCAAAGCTTAGAGCTCCAAGAAGCAGTGTCAGCAACAGCTTATCTTCCACAAGGAAGACTCCAAACTATAGTGGACCTCATCAACTACAAGTTGACTCAAAGACATCAGTAAGAGTGTGGCTCATACTTCTGAGTTATAGGACCTCATGCACCTATGTGAGAGAGTTTGCCAGGCTTTGCCTAGTCTACATGCAAGGCTGGTTGAAATCAGTGTGTCTACACAGCAGATACCTATATGGCCATGTTCGTGAGGCTCCCACAAGAAGTCCTGTCCTCGCTAAACTTGGAAAGAACCACTTCAGGTGTGCAATGGAGTACATTTCTCTGCACTTTGCCTACCAAGACTCTGACAGATGTCTGCACCAGGGATGAGAGGCTCATCTAGATCACTTTTAAACATAGGGCCTGTGGTCCCTTTATGGAGCTCAACTGCATGTAAATGTCCTGGAACTGAGCCATCCGCATGGCATGCAAAGC
Source organism: Emydura macquarii macquarii (assembly GCF_026122565.2). Taxonomy (NCBI): domain Eukaryota; kingdom Metazoa; phylum Chordata; order Testudines; family Chelidae; genus Emydura; species Emydura macquarii. The sequence continues at coordinate 12,770,848 of NW_027130455.1, forward strand.
ATTCCTGTCTAACTGCATGGATCTGCTGTCCAAGGGCTGATATATTACCACAACTATGCATTATGTCCACAAACGAGGAGAGACTAGATCATCTCCACTCTGCCAGGAGGTCATTTGGCTCTGGGCTTAGGGTATTCATCCCTGGACTGTGCCACTGGTCTTACATCTTTCAGGTGTTCAGAGCTTGCTAGCAGATCACTTCAACAGACAGTTTTCAGACAACCACAAGTGGCTGATCAGGGACCCAGTGTTGCAGAGCATCTTTTGCAAGTGGAGATATCCAAACAGACTTGTTTGCAACAGTCCAGAATAAGAAATGCCAAATATTCTGCTCCACAATGGTTTCCAGTTCAGGCTCCCTGTCAGATGCCTTCTCATTCCTTGGATGCCAGGACTGATGTATACTTTCCTTCCGACCCCCATGTTACAGAGAGTTGTGAGGCAAGATGCAGGATTGATTATCATGATAGCCCTGATGTGTCCACGCAATTCTGGCATTCAGATCTGGTGAACCTCTCAATGTGACACACACATCCTTCTCTTCCTCCCCCATCACTTTGCCTGCAATGCCCAATAGTCTTGGAGAACAGTCAAATTCTACAGCTGGACCCATTGTTATTGTATCTAACAGCCTATATCCTGGTTGGCTGATATCCACCAAAAGAAGCTGTTTACCTATATTCAGAATATTCTGTTCCAAAGCAGGAAAGCCTTAATTAGACTGAGTTAGCTGTATAAGTGAAAGTGGCTTTCTATTTGGGCATCTTGTGACCTGCTTTCTCCCTCAACAACACCCATTCAGCAATATTGGATTATATACTAGTTCTGAAACAATATAAATATTCCATAAGACTTAATTTAGCAACAGTATCTGTAGATCACCTTTCTTTCCAGGACTTCAGTGTGTTTTCTTGCCCTACATTAGCTAGATTCCTTAAGTGTCTTATTCATGTTTCTCTCCCAGCTTGTGCAACCTCTCTCTTCTGGGTCTTCAGTATTGTGACACCCTGGAACCTCCATATTCACCACTGTCATATAATTATGATATGTTTTGTACAAAGTATGCCTTGTGAGGTATCATGTTAAGTCTTGATCTGTTTGAACATTAATATCCTGTTGAATTGTATGCGCTATCATTGCTTGTGAAGTTATGAAGTTTTGCTGTGTGTGTGTGTGTGTGTGTGTGTGATTGAAATATGTTGAGGTTGGGAACACCCACAACCAGCCTTTCAGGTACAACAATTGAGTAACCAGATAACAGTTAATGGCTCATGAGCACCCATCAAGAAAAGAATCCACTATCCCAGAAACTGTATACAATGGAAACGTCTCAGAGAGAACATGTACACAATGAAAACTGCTTGACCAGTGGGAACTGCCTGATCCCCAGGTCACAGCGAAAGATTGTTCCAACAAGCTGGAAGAAACTATGAGAGAGGGGAAATGACATCACTTGGCCTCTCCTCCCTTCCCCTCCTCCCCCAAACTCAACACCTAGAACAGCGGTTTCCAACCTTTTCGAGTGTGCAGACCCCTTTTTGACCTCCAAACATTTTATGGACCACCACATTGTACTAGTTGTAAAATAAATTACAATAGTACGTTTTTAGAAACTATATGAAATAATTTTTATTTGAAATTGTACATTTCCTTGGTGAGGATGTTATTTTTCTTTTCCATGGACCTCCTGTAGTAGCCTCGCAGACCACTAGGGGTCTGCGGACCACTGGTTGGGAACCGCTGACCTAGAAGAATGTCTGGAGGACAAAGTCTTTGAACTGGGGAAGGGTGCTCCCAGGTTGGAAAAGGGAGTCCAGTCTGTATATTGACCTGTTTGTGCCATCAGTCAGGGTGAGACACTGCTTGATTCAAGTCCTCTTTAGCTTGTAAAACTTAGTCTGTGAACTTTTTATTTCTTAGGTAACCAACTTTAATCTTTGTGCTTACTACTTATCACTTAAAATGTATCTTTTGATAATTAATAAATCTGTTTTATATTTTATCTAAAACAGTGTATTTTCGTTGAAGTGCTTGGGAGATCTCAGCTCAGTTTACAAAGGCTAGTATGTGTCCTCTCCACATTGAGTGAAGGCAGACTGGGTAATAAACTTACACTGGCTAGGCTTTTGACCAATGCAAGACAGTACAGTTCTGGGGTGCAAGGCTGAGGAGCTGGAGGAATTGGTTGGAGCCTCCGTATTGATAGATTATGAGTGCCTCAGAGGTCAGTCATGTAACTGAGGGTATGTCTACACTAGAAACGTAAGTTGACCTATGTTAGATTGACTTACAGCCACCGCAGTAATTATGGTTCATGTCCACACTACCCTCCTTGGGTCAATGATGTGTGCCCTCACCAGGAGCACTCCACCAGGAATGCTTACTGACCTAAGATGGGCAGTGTGGGAAGTGGAGAGGCTGGTCTCTCATCTCCTTGCTGGGAGCCCAGCTGCCCCACAGGCTTCTGGGCTTCCAGTGCACTGCCACCCCCTGCCCATTTCCTGCAGGGAGCGGAGGAAGCCGCCAGGGCTTCTCACCCCCAGAAGAAAGGTCCAGCTGCCCTGGCTTCTGGGGCTCATCACCCGCCCACTTCCCTGTTCCCGTAAGTGAGGGTGCCCACGCTTCTTTCGCCAGCTCCCATCCGGGAGTGTGATCCAAAGCCACCCAGCTCTCTAGTGGCTCCTGCTGTGAAATTGACACATCTGCTGTTGGCTGTCTTAAGGGACAAAATGTCTACATAGACCCTTTGTTGCCCTAACTACATTGACATAAACCTTATACCTAGATGCAGTTGTTATGTTGGTGTAGTATTACACTTACTTCGGCCAGAGGAAGGCTGTAGTGTAGACACTGACAGAATTAGGTCTACATTCGCTGCTTTATGTAGACCTAACTGTAGTGTAGACCAGCCTTAAGTTGGGTGTGTCCCTCCCTGTGGATGTCTGTATAAGTGCAGTACCTGCCAGAGGTTTGTGGCTTGACACAGCATTGCAGTGTGAGAGGGATACCTCAGGTTGGTGGGACAGAGGGCTCAGCAGTCCCACAGCCCAAGTTGCACCCTGGTGATCCCATCAAAAGTATTAAAAGGGGTTCATGGGTTCCCCCCCCTCCCTTGAGCTCTTAGCAACTTGTTCCCTGTGTCACCTATCAATGAAGATTGCCTTTTAGTAGCAATTCCATCAGCTTGAAAGGTGGGAGATTCATGGTAGATCTCCCTTATAACAGGGCTCCACAAGAAAAGGGTCACTCCCAGGTCTCATCCCAAGTTCCTCCCCAAAGTATTTTCATGTACCATGTCAACAAGTTTATTCATCTCCTAATTTTCTTTCACAACCCTCACTCAACCCCTGGGAAAGATAAACTTCATATACTTGACATAATGGTATTAAGGTGGAATCCCTATAGACAATTACTTGGAGAGAATAGTTAGTTACAGCAGCTGTGGCTCTTAGAGATATGTTGTCTACATGGATTTCATTACCTGATCTCCTTCCCCCTTACTACAAAATCCTACTCCTCTGGGATTCTTTATTGGTGAAGTAACTGAGGGATTGTTGGTCCTGATCTGTCCGTCATGCCCTTAGGGTGTTTTGGGGGTGGGCAAGAATATCTAGGGTACAGTCATCGCCTCAACACACACTATAAGCCAAAAAACCCTAATCTTGTGCACCTGGGGCACAGGCAAACCAAGAGTGGGATCCATGTGGACAGCCTCTCTAGAAGAAGCACATTTATTGTAGGGTAATTAACCATTCTTTCACCACCTGACCAACATTCTCCAAGAGGTAACATCCTATGGAGGCAAAAGGACCATTTTTAGTTATAAGGAATTCTGTTAGCAGGAGGAAGGTATTGCTAGTGGTCTTTCCTTGAGATGTTTTGACTTTTTCCAGCTGTAATAATCCTCAGCCTTTTGTTCTGCAGAGTCCAGTGGATTCTCATTTTTAGTTTGAACAAGCAAGAGGTTATGAGAGGTAGAAGTTTTGACTTTGATGTCAAGCCTTTTTACATAAAGTGAATGTTATTTCTAAGTCTGTGTAGTGTAGAAAGCAAATATTCACTATCAGTTACTTTTGCTTACTGTTCATTTCCTCCTGTGGCACCTTCTTTTTGTCTTAGCCTTTGTCTTTTCTGGATATCTAGTTTAATATATCATGAAATGAAAGTTAAATGGATACAGGTAACTGACAGTCTCTTTAAAAGAAATCCAATTATTTTATATTAAAAACTTGTCAAATGTCATTGTAAAATTTTGTTCAGTGTTCCTTTAACTGCCAATTTTCACATAGTATATTTATAATCCTACATTTTATGATCGCTTTTAAAAGATCTTGGAGAGACAAGGTGGGTGAGGTAGTATCTTTTATTGGACCAGCTTCTGTTGGTGAGAGAGACAAGCTTTAAAAGATCATGTCATGCTTATTTGACTACTCTTTTAGGTTTCATTAATAATCCTAGACTTACAGTAGAAACAACATTTAGACAATCAGAAAAGTGTAGGCAACTTCTGTTTCAGAAATAGGTTTCAAAAGCTTATTTGAAAAGTCTTTTTTAGAATATTTTAAATTCTGTTTTTGAAACAAGCTTCTTTAAGGCTGCTAATACTTATATAGCCACCCACTGCATCCTAGATTGAAGTATAATAATTTTAAGCATTGCCATTTCTGTTGGTCTCAGGGAATAAAGATTAGTCCTTGAAGACCCCATCACAGGCATTATCTTCTGGCCAAGGAGAGTTGATTATGGCTCTCATGGACAATAATTGCCATTCTTTTGGCTAGACAACTTGTTGAGTATCACAAGGCGTGCCTCTTACTTCCATCATGTGAATATGCTGCCTCTGGCATTTCTGTTCTTTTGGTCTGTTTCATATGCTCCAGTGTTTCATATTAACTAATACAAATATTCTTTCATAATCCAATTGGTGGTTTGTTTTCTGTTTTGTTTGCATAATAGGGCTGATGGAGTCATGAGGACAATGAACACAGAAAAACTCCTCAAAACCGTACCAATTATACAAAATCAGATGGATGCACTTCTTGACTTCAATGTAAGTTTAATTACTGCACACATCAGATACCTTGTCAAGCAAAACAGCTGGACTTTTCCTCTACAAATTTTCATAAGCTATGAAAATGAGTGAGGCAAGATGTATGAAGTAAAATTCCCTTTCATATTTTAACTACTTGTATCCACTCCAATGTACTTGGTTTGAAGAGCAAAACACTCCTGAAACAATGCCTTGTATCTGGTACACTTAACATAAAGTACTGATGCTCCAATAGAGAGACCACTTTATTAATGTTCATTTAGGGGTACATGCTTTTAAGAAGTATTTTCAATAAACAAAATTTATTCTGGTTATTCTTTTGGCCACTATTAGTCATATATTTTTGCTGACATGCTGTTCTTTGATTATTTATCTTATCATCTTTGCTGCTGATAGAAGTTCCATTTAACTTGCAAAGTTGCCATGTTCTCTAAGCAATTCATTCGTCAATGGGAAGCATGTTTTTGGGTTGAATATTAAAACTTAATTATTAACTGGGAGTTTTCTGATAAGGTGTCAGTCCAGTTGAGCTAATTTTCTTTTCTAATCTCCCTAGGTCAATAGCAATGAGCTTACAAATGGTGTAATTAATGCTGCCTTCATGCTCCTCTTCAAAGATGCCATTAGACTCTTTGCTGCGTATAATGAAGGAATTATTAACCTTTTGGGTAAATATTACTCTACAATTTTAGTTCTTTGTGTGTTCAGGAAGCAAAGGCATATAATTTTTTTTCAGAATGTATAGTGGTTTGTATCTTAGAATGTCTTATTCCTTTTTTCATGGACTGCTTTAAGAAAGTCTTTAGTGTTTTGGGACAGCTTTACTGCCAACGATTCTTTTGCCTAATTACTACTTTCCTTACATATAATCCAAAGTATGCAATTTCCTAAAAACAAAGCTAGTCCAAGAATTTTTGGCATGGAAAATTATTTTTCCTTGAACTGTTTTTCCTCCTGTCAGTGAGCTCAAAATCAAATTGCAAAATTGACACTTTTTTCTCTGCTGTGAAATCGTTAAAGAAGCATAGAGGGTTTTGCTTTTGTAGTTAGAACTTAATTCTAAAAATGTGTTGTTTGGATATTTGGCTGGCTATGAAGGTTTTTATGTTGATTCTCATCACTATGAAATGAGTACCTGCACTAAACTGTAGCATGATCTATCACATACAGTATGCCTTAAAGGCTGAATTACCTGTATCTTTTCATGTCCCACAACTCTGGAGAGGCAAAGGAACTTAAACCTCTAAGTAATGTTAAAATTTAAGTTGAAAGAAATGACTTTTTAGCAGAATATAATTACATTAATTTCCTATGCTGTAAACATCTACATATCGTTATCTTCTCTGTGACTGGATCAGAATATCAGACTCTGGGTTTTTCCCTTCCTCTTGTAAGAAGAGACCAGTAAGACCCAATGATAAATCATATTGAAGGATTTCGAAACCTTCTGCAGGTTACAAATCTTCATTCCTCATCTGATTCTTGTGTCTCAGTGAGACCGTAGCAAAAACTTGACATGCAGCTGCCGTATTAAATGCACAGCATAAATAGGTCATGGAAGAGCTACTTCTCAGGAGAAAAAGCCCCAGCTTTTGTGCTTCCTGCAGCAGCACTTTGTAGGCTGCCATAGTCAACATATTCAAATCACACTGAAAGAGAGGAGGAGTCCTTCTTGGAGGTTGTCAGAATCCTGTCAGGCTGGTGGTTGTCCTGTGGGATAGAAGGAAGATGGGGCCTTGAGCTGTTTTGACAGTCCCAGAAAACTTTGAGGGAAGTGGCATTAAGTTCCTTTATTCCATAAAGGCTGTTAATTCATATATTTTTAAAACATTGAATAAAAATAATCTGTGCATTTGATTAATATAGTGTTTAGAAAGTCTTGAAAGTTAAAAAATAAATCCCTTCCAGGTCTGGCTGCACCTTTTTCCACTTTCTGGTCTTAGAGTGCACTCTCTCAAGAGTCGGGCTTTGTGTCCTTTCCTCTCTTTGGATGGGTTTCCTCAGTTTTCCTACTTACACTGGGCTATAGTATCCTGTGTATTAACTCTGCTTCCCTGGCAGGTCCAACTGGGTTCAGCATCTATAGTTTTTTCCCTTTTGGAATCTGATAAGTGGTGAATATACTGACCAGACAGCTTTTTTACAACCAAATTATTTTATTTCAGAAACAAAGCATTTAAAGAGATGATTTTAAAACTAACAGCTACATGCATACTTATCTTTCACAACAGCTTATCCCTGACAGTAAACTAGGCAGATCTAACTTCAAGCACCCCAGTGTGCTTTTCTCAGTCTGGCTCCCACTGTTCTCTGTTCTCTCTTGAAAGACCAAGCCTTTTTAAACTGGCACAGTTTTTTTCCCCCTTCTGTTTTCCTTGGCGTTGGTCTTTCTGGTCCAAAACCAGTTTCTCAGGTTGGCTGGGAAGTAGGTAAAATTTTAAAAGCTAACAGTTCAAGCATTGTCCCTTGCAACCCACAAGTGTTTGCTGAATAAAAATCCTAATAACCAGGTCAGGATGCAGTATTCAGAAATTACAGAGAAGCTTCAATCTATCACATATACTGTGGGTTTTTTAACTGGTGGGAGGAAGTTAATTTGTATGCATTGTTACAATTGCCTCTGTAAACACCCGACTAGTAACCCACCTATTTGATCAACTTTCTTGCCTGAGTTCCACATTTTTGTGTGTGTGTGCGTGCGCTTGCATGCGTGTGTGTGTGCGCACTAAAGACTCTTTGGAGACTGAACATCTTTCGAGACTGAACCAGAAACATCAAGTGCTGGAGAAAGGAAAATGTACAAAATTCGTTAATTTGTATCTTTATCTTGACCAGCATAAACACAGACGCTAAGGTTAGTTTTGTCTGCTCTTCCATCTCTGATGCAGTATCATAGTATCATGATGCTGTTAACATGGAAAAGTGAATAAACAAGCCTGCAGATACATTTTCTTTTTTGTGACATGTGAAGTAACTCTTTTCTTGCTTTATACAGTGTTACTTGTACACGTTCTGTTTAAAATATATACAGTATATTTCTTATGTGACGAATACCTTTCCCATTTTCAGAAAAGTACTTTGATATGAAAAAAAACCAGTGCAAAGAAGGCCTTGACATATATAAGAAGTTCCTCACTAGAATGACAAGAATCTCAGAATTCCTCAAAGTTGCAGAGGTAAATCTTACTGAGCCAAAATTGCCCTCATGCTCAAACAGTTTATGAAATACTTAACTCTGATAAACCAGCTACGTTTCCTTTCCATTTGGCAGGTTTAATATCCAGCAAGGAGCATTGTATCAGAGTTTAATACCAAAAATACCAGCTCATTAAGGGCCTCTGTATTGAAAGAAATAAAAATTTCAACAGTTCACAGTAGTTGCTCTTTGCTGAGAAGAGGACATAAGAATAAATGTATAAATGCCCTAGTGTATAACAGGCTAGTGGCTACTGTGGTCAAGGGAGATATTACATGTTAATATGTATACACACAATATAGCTGCACTTAATAATCTTTAAAAAGTAAACTCACTTAGGAACAAGAAAAGTGTATGTGTGTGGGTAGTCTTTGTTTTCTTTCCATGAGACAATGTCTAGCCCTTTTTTGTTTGGCACTAACAGTTCTGCTATGTGAAATTCAAGAGATGAAATAATGTATGGATCAACATTAGATTAAAAGGCAATGGCTGAAGCTGATAATATGGGACTTCACAAGGAGTTTTACAGCACCTAAAAAACTTCTGTTGCATGTAGTGCATTTTTTCATGGTTTACTTGTTGATTTAGTGGGTAGTAGCATGTATCTTTCAGAATCTTTGTTGAGCCTAATGTCCTTCAGAAGAGATTTCATTCTGAACAGTAGAGTGCTAATTTAGTATCCTGATCAAATTCCAGAAAGGGTAATTACATTTTGCCCATCTAAAATTCTCCCTGCAGTTTAGTCGGTTATGGTACTTACCATCACTTCACTGTTCTAAACTGTTGCGTAGTGTCAGTCTACACTATGAAACCACTATGATATTGTACAACAGTGATGGCTGCTCTTCAGTTAAGATGTCTATGTTGTATAGCTTGTAGAGTGCTTTGGGACCTGGAGGATTAAGGGGGTTATATCAATGCAATATACTATTTTTGTTCTTCCAAATACATACTGTCTCAGTAGTTCTCAATGCTTACATTGTAGGAGAGATGCTTTTATGAATCTCCTTTCCTAACAGTCATTATCTGCTTGATTCTCAAAACCTCCTCTTCTGCGGACCATCAGGAAGGGCACTACAGACTAATGTTTGATAACCATAGATGAAGTGGGTTGCAGCCCATGAAAGCTTATGTCTGCAGAAATTAAATTTGTTAGTCTTTAAAGTGCTACAGGACTCTTGTTGTTTTCACTATTATAGTAGTTTTCTACCAATCTCACTACAGCCACATGTATACGTTTATTAACATGGATTTCCTTTACATATTTTTATATTTTTTAATCTAAAAATTTACAAGAGCTCAAATTTATGTAAACTAAAAAGACTACACAGGGTTTTTGCTTTTCTTGCATGATATCACATTAACATGATTTCTCTTTTAGAAATGTAATCTTTAAATAAACACTAATTGGCTTTAATACTCGAATCCTTTTTGTTACAGCAAGTTGGAATTGACAGAGGAGACATACCAGATCTTTCTCAGGTAGATAAACTGTTATGCATATGTGAATACATGTTTGTTTCTGTGCTTGGGTTGCATGTTTAGAAAAATTTGGAGTCATTTATTGGTTTTCTTGCATACATTATCACCATATTCTTAAATTTTTAGATATAACTAAATTGAACCCTGACTAGCAATAGTCTTTCACTCCCAAATTCCAGGATCCTAACATATGAAAATGCAAACAAATTACAGTTGCAATATATTAAGTGTCAAATTAGTGTCATTTTGAGAGCAGAGAATAGAGAATTGAAGTCAAATATTTGAATAAATATGAAATTCCTAAATTTAAAACCAATTTTAAAGTATGATGGAAACTGATATGTCTATAGTAGGAGATCTCATAATACAGCTTTCACAAATAAAATCACTTAGCAAGGTGGCTACTCTCAGCAAAAGGCTTCAAAGTGCTAGTTAATTACTTTTAAAGACTTTCAATGCATGTTTTTGTGTGTCTTGCTTCAGATGGGTACAGCTTCCTTTTTAATCTCACTTGTAACGTAGACTACTAATGTCAATTGTCTGTTTTCTTTTGTCTGCTTTCTCTTAGAATTTACTTTCTTACATTTTCATGGATTGCTTTTTTGATAGGAACCAATGTGAGTAATAGAATTGACATAGTAGGGTGGATGATATTGTACCACCTGATAATGTAAAATGCTTTGCTCAGTATGTTATGTGCTTAGGGCCAAAATATTGTGATTTCAGTATTTTGAGCTGTAGACCATGTCCGGTTACCCTCAGTTGCATTTTCTGGCACTGTGGTGACAGGATCATACCTTTCTTTTTTTTTATTTTTAGCTGGTGCCTGGTTTTGTCTTGGATTTTTCATATCTATGCCCTCACTGCCCTTTTGCAGGCACCAAGCAGTCTTCTTGACGCTTTGGAACAACATTTAGCCTCTTTAGAGGGAAAGAAAATCAAAGACTCCACAGCTGCAAGCAGGTATATGTGCCCTTGTCCTCTTATATAGTTGTGTTAAGAATCAAATGGTAGGTCTCTTACTTTGAAATTCCCATCCTGAAATACTTTGTATAGGTTGTATTGAAATGAACATCATGTTGCTGTTGCAGTACTGAAACAGTTGATGTATTTGATGCTAGTGACTGCATAATATTTGCTGGTTAAATAAAGTTTTCCAGTCTCAGGCCATGTCTACACTACAAAGTTTTGCCAACACAAGTTAGACTGGCAAACAGCTGCTGCAGTTACTATATTGCTTGTGTGTGTGAGTACTTGCTCCTTGTGTCTACGCTGAGCACATGCACCAGGAATATTTCTGTCAATCCACAGTCCGGTTCACCATCGGTAGGTATGCCCATGTGCAGTCTACCAGAGCACTGTCTTTTGAGTAATTTTGGCAATGCATGGTGGGGCAGAAATGACTTGTGCAGTGGTGACTGGGCGCAAAGGGTCAGCTTCCCATAATGTAGTGTTCTCTATCCCATAATATCTCTGTCCTGTAATTTTTGCACCTGTTTTGACTTTCCCATGAAACCCATGTGGAACTTGTCACTATCCACCATCTCGGACAGATACATAGAGTCTGCACAGCTCTCTACTGTTGTCATGAGTGTTGCAAGTCCAAGATGCATGATTCTCTGGTATTTGCAGAACTGCTTGAAGAACCACAGGGAACATGATGATTTCCTGTTAGCCAGTTTGCTGTGGGACATAGTGAAAACCAGGTCAAGGTAGTAATGCAGGTTTGGGATGATTTAAGTGAAAATTAAGTTCAGAACTACCCCCCCTTTTTCTTGCTGCCCTGAAGTGTTAAACAAGACATGCTTATTGACACTTCTGCTTTGAAGTACTTGTGCCCAGTGCTACTCTCAGCTCAAACTGTGAGTATGACCCATGGGAGTGAGCAAAACAAGGAGGGAATTGTTTCAGTTTTATGGAACTGAGTATAGAGCAGTGGCTGTGAATACTGGCACCATTTTCTACAGGTGATGGTGGTTTTAGCTGATTTCTGACTCCTGAGAGTTACAAAGAAAGAGTACAGCTGCTGCTGGTGTCTCAAAGTTTCCTTGCCCCTTATGCCGATAGCCTGTTATCTTCTGCAGGCATCACTGCAGTAATCGCCAACTGGCCTCCTACTGTGGAGGAAGAAATAAGGGTGCCATCCTTAGAAAACTTTGGGAGAGGATTACAGTGTATTTCCATAGAAGTTACATCAGCATCTCTCAGGAGGATTCAAGGGTCATCCATGTGTACATACACAAACTGCTCTGCATGGATCCTCCTGCTTAACTTTAGAGGGGAATGAAAAGCAGATAGCAACTCTTTGTTGTGCCACTACCTTTTCTAATACAAGTAAATTACAGTGCTATCAATTTTTCATGAATGGAAAATGCATTTACACACTTACCCGAGGTTCTTTCTTCTGCATCTGGCTCGACTTGCAGGGACTGACTAGACTGTAGTGGAGTCAAAAACAAGTCCTGGCTCACAGCACAGCTGGATCCCCCGGTCTCCTGTACTCCTCCTCCTTGCTGTTCCCAGCAGGTGCATGTGACTCAGGCTCCTTGGAGGTATCCCTAGTGGTATGCAGGGTGGGGATGGCATACAGTTCATTGTAAAAGCAGCAGGTCTGCGTCTCAGCACCAGATTGACTGTTGGCCTCATTGGCCTTTTGGCGTGTCTGCTGCAGTTTCTTGGCTTTCCCATGGCACTGCTGCTGGTCCCTATCGTACCCTTTGTCCTACATCCCCCGAACAATCTGCTCATTGATGTCAGCATTCCTACAGTTCATTCCAAGCTGCGCTTGCACAGCCTCCTCTCCCTACAGGCCCGGGAGATGCATTGTCTTCTGACTGCTCGAGGCAGGAGCTTGTCTGAAGCATGTAACCAGCATGGTCAGCTGGGTAATTGCACACAACAATGGAGAGCAGATAGTGGTGTGCTCACCAACCTGGACAGCCAGGAAAAGGAATTTCAAAAATTTGACGGGGTTTTAATGGGGCAGGGGATGGGGGATGCTGCAGGTGTACATGACCTCTGGCAGTGGAGTTCACAGTTGTGGCCAGAGCAGTCAGTGCTTGGCATTGTGGGACAGCTGCTGGAGAACTACTAGGGTTGACATGTAATGCAGCATCTACACTCAAGCTGCATCGACCTGTGAACATAGAGCATGGCTCACTGATGCTCAGGGAGCTGGTGGTATTATGTTGGTGTAATGGGGCACTTTAATCAGTCGGAGACAAATTAAGTGTAGACACATGCACAAGTAAGCTTATGTCGACTTAACTTTGTAGTGTTAGACCAGGCCTAAATGTAGTGCAACTAGAGTAGACCGAACTGAGGACAATTCACGTAATGGTGGTAGCCTTCATAATGGTAGAACTTTCAGACCTCACCTTGAGATTCTATAGCTTTTGGTGCTTTTTGCTTGCTGCTTCGGAATCTTCAGTTTTCCATACTATTAATTAGATTGTTCCTATAAATCCGTGTTTGCATTTTTGTAAAGTACTCAACACATATGCCTGCTCTTCATTACGTCTTTTAATATATCAAGTTGTCCTTTGTCCTTTTGTTTCTCAGCAAAGTACTGAAATCATGAGTTGAAATATGTCAGTGAGATCAGGCACTAAATGGCATAAAAGGTGGTGGCAATGAATGGCACCACTGCTTTAGTAACATTTGTTAAAACGCAAAGTAAAGTTTAACGGAATGGAGGTTCTTTGTGAATGTCTCTGGCAGTAAAATCATGACAGTCAGCCACTTCGTTGTGTTGCTACTGAAACTTAAGAAAAACAAAATTAAAAATTACACTTCCATGTAACATGCTTACATTGACCTTAAAATATAGGACTATAACTTTAAACTAAATTTTAGTAGGCTAGTGCCAGTCTTCAATGGTTTTGTCCTCTTCCTTTACACTTGTACTGTTAAAATTACAATAATGTAAAATAAAATCAAACTGATTATTTTTTACTGGAATATTTAAAATAAAAAATGTTTATTTTAGTCTATTTTGAAAGTAAAGCAGATTTGTCAAAGCAAATATGTCAAATAAAGCAGTTTTGTTTTCCCATTATCTTTTAAAAATGTGATCACAAATTTGAATACCATGGGATTGATTAAAGAATTGGAAAACCTGCCTTAATAAGAGGCTCAGAGCTCAATAGATTTATCTTAACAAAGAGAAGGTTTACAGATGACTTGATTAGAGTCTATATAAGTATCTATGTGAATAACGGACATTAAATAGGCTCTTCAATGTAGCAGAGAAAAGTGAAACATACAATGGCTGGAAGGAATTTCCCCCCAAGGCAGATTGGCATGGGCCCTGAGGGTTTTTCGGCTTTCTCTGCAGCATGGGGCACGGGTCATTTATTGGTGGATTCTCTGTACCTTGAAGTCTTTAAATAATTATTTGAGGACTTCAGTAACTCAGTCTTAGGTTAGGTGTCTGTTACAGGAGTGAGTGAAGTTCTGTGGCTTGCGCTGTGCAGGAGGTCATACTAGATGATCATAACCGTCCCTTCTGACCTAATAGTCTGAGTTGAAGCTAGATAAATTCAGACTGGAAATAAGGTGTACATTTTTAATGGTGAGAGTAATTAACTATAGGAACAACTTACCAAGAGTTGTGGTGGATTCCCTATCACTGACAATTTTTAAATCAAGATTGGATGTTTTCCTAAAAAATGTGCTCTAGGAATTATTTTGAGGAAGTTCTATGGCTTGGGTTATACAGGAAGTTATACCAGATCAGTGATAGTCAATTATTTTTGTCAAGATCCAAATTTATTAGTTAAGGTCCAGACTCCAGAGAAAATAATAATAATAAGTCAAAAGATTTTGGGGTCCATTCAAAAGTATCTGGATTTGGCCTGCGGTCCGCCTGTTGACTACCCCTGTGCTAGATGATCAAAATGGTTCCTTTTAGCCTTGGAATCTATGAAAACTCTTTTGCCTGGGAATGTAATGCATTGTATGAAGTGCATTTGTAGTCTCATAATTGAGCCAGATCGCCTGCATTAATTTAACTAAACAGCGAGAGTCCCGTGACACCTTAAAGACTAACAGATTTATTTGGGCATAAGCTTTCTTGGGCAGAAACCCACTTTGTTGGATGCCGTTGCTGGTGATGGCATTGCCAGTGACGGCCCGGTATGGGCCCGACGCTCCAGCGCCATCCATTTTCAGGGCTAGTTGATTCGGCAGGTGAGTTGTTACACACTCCTTAGCGGATTCCAACTTCCATGGCCACCGTCCTGCTGTCTATATCAACCAACACCTTTTCTGGGGTCTGATGAGCGTCGGCATCGGGCGCCTTAACCCGGCGTTCGGTTCATCCCGCAGCGCCAGTTCTGCTTACCAAAAGTGGCCCACTAGGCACTCGCATTCCACGCCCGGCTCCACGCCAGCGAGCCGGGCTTCTTACCCATTTAAAGTTTGAGAATAGGTTGAAATCGTTTCAGCCCCAAGACCTCTAATCATTCGCTTTACCAGATAAAACTGCATATCGTTATGTTTAGAGGGGATTCTGGCTTAGAGGAGTTCAGTCATAATCCCACAGATGGTAGCTTTGCCCTATTGGCTCCTTAGCCAAGCACATACACCAAATGTCCACAAAATGGGTTTCTGCCCATGAAAGTTTATGCCCAAATAAATTTGTTAGTTTTTAAGGTGCCACAGGATTCTCACTGGTTTGCTAAAAACAGACTAACACGGCTACCTTTCTGGAACTCATTAATTTAACTGTATTTTAAAATAGTATCTAATTTACCAGAACTTTCTATTCCTTCCCAAACTGTACAAATATCATTCTAAATTGAATTTTCATAAGTTAACAGAGGAACAGAAAAAAGCTACAACGTGAATTCATATGAGACATCGTGGAAGAGGCATATCTAAGGAGCTTGATCACAGAGCCAGGGTACAAGAATAAATAGCACCATTTCTAGACATTCCTATTCTGCAGTATAGATACTTAAATGTTGCACTTTAAAAAATAAAACTACATTGATAAATATTGAAGTTAACGCTGGTTTATATAATCTCAGATTTGTATGTCATACAGGCTAAGATTACAAATTCTATAAAGGAACTGAGAAAAAGCAAGCAAAACATTTTCGTGTCAGCTGTCCCCATCATGTGACACACATGAACAACCATTTTTTTCCCCTGTTCAATTATCAGGGCTACCACCCTTTCCAATGCAGTCTCTTCCCTTGCAAGCACTGGCCTGTCTCTCACTAAAGTGGATGAAAGGGAAAAACAAGCTGCATTAGAGGAAGAACAAGCTCGTTTAAAAGCTTTAAAGGTAGGTATGTTTTCCTCTTTCCAGGAATAGTAAAGGGCACTTTTGTAATTGCACGTACTGTGCGTATGCATCTCATCGTTGGAGTTTCTTACAGTCTTCAGAAAAACAATGACCAGCAAACTTAGTATTAAATGTGCAGTGTTTACAAAGGCTACAGGACTCATTATGTAGAACTCTTATTTATATGTATGTATGTATGTCATAAAAGATGTGGAGGGTTTTCCCCTCATCAGTTATGTTACACATCTGTTTTAGAAACTGAATCTTTTAATCCGGTGAATGTACTGGCTTTTCTTTCTGTATGTAAATAGACATTTATATGTGACTGTAATTTTATTGTATCAGATAAGTAAAGAGAGAATTCTTTAGAGTTTTGTTTTACTTACATCAGTAGCTATATAAACAAGTCTTGTTTCTGAATAATTTCTTACACCAGCTCACTTTCCCAACAGGAACAACGTCTAAAAGAACTTGCAAAGAAACCTCATACCACTTTAACAACAGCAGCCTCTCCTGTGTCTACTACAGCAGGAAGTATAATGACTACACCAGCCATTGATATTTTTTCCACCCCTAGCTCTTCAAACAGGTATGCTTCAGTAGTTATGTTTCAGTTGTTAGTTAGCTCCAGCTGTGGTCATCCAGCTCTACACTGCCATTGTGTGTTGGAAAAATTTGCTTTTACGTAGAGTCCATCCATAAGAATTGATTTTTTTGGGGTAGATATTTCAGAGAACATCCCATTCATGTAAAAATGGCATGTAGAAAGAATTCCTCTTCAGATTAATTTGATAACAAGCTGCTAATGATCTTTGTGATTCTTCTTAATCTAAATGGCAATGTTACACTCAACACATGTACTCCCTGCCTCCCCAGGACCTAACTGAATAGATTGGCAAAGGTCAAATATAAATTTTCACTGATAGGTCCAGAGGATGGTGCTTAATTTAATCTCTCATCTGTTATTTTTAAAATGGGTTACTGATGTGGGCAACCATTTGTGGGTGTTTCAGAAGAGAATTTGAGGGGAAGGGTTTGAATAAAGAGGAGATGAGCGCCAGTAGGGTAAAGGAGCTATACAAGTTCTCAGACAGAGAATTAATGCATACTGGTCCTGGCCTCACATACCAGTGGTTCCTGCTGTTCAGTTCTAGGCTTTGTTTATAAAAATACTATTAGTCATACCAAATAGTGCCAGACTGTGCAGGGATTTGGTCAGGATTTGAACCCAAGGAATATTTAACTCTTGCTCTGGAGTTCACAGGGGAACTTGCACATTTCCTCTCTTCGTTCTTTGTTCTTCAAAAACTCTGGTAGGCTTTATTTCCCACTAGACAACACATATAGGAAATGATTTATAGGACACCAACCATGTAGCAAGTATCTCAATCAAACAACACATTCAGAATTAAAGAAGTGAACAGTTGGTGTCAGTAACTTGAAGTCATGAAGGTAAAAACACAAGAGTATATGGCATTTGAGTTGCTTGCTTGATAAAGGACAAAGCATTAAAATGACCTAATGTAATTTTATTGGTTGGATATCCAAAAACGTTTGTTAATCTCGCTCTGATAGTTGTCTGAAATCCACAGCTTTGGCAAAGCTACTTTAGCAGCCAGAAAAGTTGCTCTATAGACAGACATTTGCAGTTGAAAAGTTTATACGTCTTTTAATCTGTTTCAGGCTGCCTTAGTTTTTTTAAATAAATGTAACTATATATAATTCTGCAGACTCTCCCTCTCTCTCATGGCGAAGATAAAGTAGTTCAGGAACATATCTTGAGTAGCATCCTTATGAGTCAGATTTTACTTTCATTTTTTCGTAATTTTTCATTTCCTTCTTTTAAAATTTCTGGCGGAGTGGATCCCAGTAGAAACAATATCAGTGTACTGATAGGCTGACAAGGGATCGTGAAAGAACTTCATAATTGATATCTTCAGTTATGGCCAAAGGCACGTATGCTTCAGATGGGAATGCTGTATATCTTTGGGCACTTAAATTTTGGGTCTCTTAGTATGCAATATAATTCTATTCCTGCTGATCTACAGGAATCACTGATGCTGCACTTCAGTGTGTTGAAGGGAACATACTGATGTAACTTACACTATCCCTTTAATGTTGGGCAGTTACTATAAAATGGGCCTATTCATGGAAAGTTAGATTAATGCAAAAGAGAGAAAATAAAACAAACATTTTATCTGATAATTAAGAGTTGTGTTTATCTGAACATTTATCACTTAAGTATGCTTTTATCATAATATACAAGCTGCAATACAGGTTATAAAAGTTTCAAACCCAGATGGACGAAATCTAAGTAATGCTGTATTCTTTGAGTATATGTCCCGATGGATTCTCCACCATATGGCACTCTAGACCAGAAATTGCAAAGCAGTGTCTGCAAGCCCGGACCCTCATGCTTCCATACGAGGGCATATAGGGAGGTATGGACTTGCCACCACTCAGTTCCTTCTTGCCTGCATTCAGTGTCTACTGTTTTCACAGCTTCTCAACTTTCACTTACTGTGAATCTATTATTATTTTTTATTTTTTTAGTTATTTAGTTAATTTGTGGTTCCCTGGTATTTCAGCACAGTTGTGCTTTAAAAAGGGGGTTTCCAAGTAATTTAATTTACTGAACTTTTGCTTTGGTATTTGCTCTAACATTCAGGGTTGTCCGAAGATCACAGAGTTCAAGCCCTGTCAGGCCTGTCACAGGTTCTTTCCCCATAGTGATGGGCATTCCAGCTGTGTCTGGTGTTTTGGAGTTATCCATGTGCTGTCAAAGTGTAAAGTCTGCATGGAATTCAAAGGCAGGACTCGAAAGGATAGATACGCAAGATTGAAGCTCCTCCTGATGGAGTGCTCCCTAGCTCCAGTGGTGTCCGCTTCCCCTCAACATGTCAGGCCAGTCCAGTGACTATTGGAGCCCCAACAACAGTTCCACAGATGAAGATTTGGAGGGTAGGCTTCTTTCTCTTTGTTTTCAGGCAATCTAAGAAAAGGGGTTGGCCACCCCCTAAATCTGACCCCCAAAAGACCTTGTGTCCCACAAAGGGTACTGCAGAGGCTTCAGCTGAAATTGATACCAGGGCACCAGTACTGCTTAAGAAGCCAAGATCAGAGATGTCTACAAGGCAGTATGAAGTACCTACCTTGGTACTGCCTAACACATCTAGGCACTGAGATGCACACAGCACTTCTACATGAGTCCTGGTATCCTCCTCATCTCAGAGCCATAAAGAGCACCCAGACTGGCATCAAACTTCATCACTGGTATTGCTGTCTTCATTGCATCAGTGGTTTGAGCCCAGAGACATTATTCAGTCATTGTATATGGTACCAGAGAGGCCATGTCCTGATTGGCACCAATCCCTGTTCCCAGCCTCAGTACCAGCTGCTTCAGGCTACCATAGTCCTCCAGCACTCTAGACTTCTCTTCCCAGGAGACTGTATTATATTGAGGAAGGAGTCTCTTCTCAAGAAGCTCTGCAAGACCCTCCTTTTCCAGTACTGTTCTGACATCTGCAGACTGAACCCCCCCTCTTCATCGATCCAGGATTGGAATCCCTACCCTCGGTACTTACACCAATGCCAAAAGCCACCCTTTCAGCCCGGAGGAGGATGCTACTTCTGACTCTGAAGTATTGGCTCTGGGATCTGCTTTGGTACTGTACTCTAAGTCCTTATACTGAAGATGACCTCTCAGAGCCCGCTAGACATCCTAGACCTAGACATTTCCCCTATCCACCTCCTCAGTGGACTTAATAGAACTCCTGGGGATGCTTTCGCAAGCAGTTTTATAGGGTACCAGCCAGAAAGAGAACTCAGCTGGTATCACATCATTTTCCGACAGACCATCCTCCGGCACTGTCTGCTCCCTTGGTACTGAGAGATGCAAGATGAACAGGTGCCATAGATTGAGGAAACCACATCAGCCAAGTCCTCTTCCTCCCTGGTGATAGTGCTCTTTTATGCTGATGACTTTTAAGGCCTTCCAGGACCTAATGAAACACATGGTGGAATCCCTCAAGATCCCATTAGAAGAGATCAGGATTCTGACCACTCCCTGGTGGACGTTTTAAAAATCACCCCAGGGAAAGATGGCCCTACTGGTCAACGAGGCTTTACTATTGCCTGCCTATACTTTATCATAAACATCTGTCACTATTTGTCCCATCTGCAAGAGGGCAGATATAAATATTGTATTCCAGTCAAGGGAATGGAGTACTTCTTTTCACATTTCGCTCCCAGTTCCCTGTTGGTAGATGCAGTTAATGCACGAAATCACCTGGCTAGTTCCAGACCTCCTCCTACTGACACAGAGTCCAAACACTTAGATCTTCTGGGTAGAAAGCTATTTGCTATCAGCTCTTCAATTTTCCGTTGCAAACTACCAGGCATTAATGGCAAAAACGCAATTTTAACAACTGTTCAGATTTCACACACTTTATTGAATACCTCCCACAAGATCTAAAGTAACAATTTCAAGCCCTGATTTTGGAGGGTCAGTTAAATCAAAGCCTCTGTGCAGGCTGCCTTAGACATTGCCTCTAGATCTCTATTCACTTCTGTGATTTAAGCAGCGAATAACTTGTCTGCAGTCTTCTGGACTCCTGTGAGAGGCACAAAATACCATTGAAGACCTTCCTTTTGCAGGGTCCATGCTCTTCAGCGTGGATACAGCCTCGTCACTCCACACCTTTAAAGAGTCAGAGACAATGCTATGTCACTGGGAATGTATGTGCCTGCAATAAAAAGATGATTTAGCAGATCTTAAACAGCTCAGCATTCCAGACAGTTTCAGTACTATCACACCAGACCTTATCTAGAACTTTGGAACCTTCCAAGAGGAGATGCAAACCTCAGAAATGGGGACTATCCCCCCCTCTACACTACACTATCTACACCTCTCTCTGACCGTTTTGACACGTTGCGCAAAGGCATTGACCAGCCCTTTTCCACAATCCTCTGCTGTTCAACTTTGTTATCCACCCCCCTTGTGGAGACCCACTCTCCCACTTCCTGCCTGCCTGAGGGCACATCACCACAGACAAATGAATTTTAGAGGTGATCATCATGGGTTATTCCATCCACTTTCACTCTATTCTCCCCTCTCCAGTTCTCTTCTAACTTAGGGTTCCTACTCTTTCCTATTCCCAAATGAGGCGGAAGATGGAGGCCAATCCTTGAGATCAGAAACTTGCACACCTACATCTTCTCATAGCATTTCAGGATGGTGATGCTAGCCACCATAGTTCTATCTCTCTATCTGGGAGACCAGTTTGTCACCTTCATTCTACAGGACACCTACTTTTATATAGCGATCCACCCCTTCCACAGACGTTTCCTATGTTTTGTAGTAGACTCAGATCTTTATTGGTGCAGAGTCCTCCCATTCAGACTTTCCATGGCCCCAAGCATCTTTACAAAAGTCCTCTCAGTGGTAGCAGCCCGGTTTCAGCAGTGGGGCATCACAGTATTCCCATGTCTGGATGACTGGCTTTTTGGTACTGGTCATCTCTAAAGGTTCAGTTGGCAACCTCCAAGGCACTAGTTCTGTTTAGTCCATGGGCCTCCATGTCAATCTGAAGAAATCTACACTAACCCTGGTTTAAAGGATAGATTTATTCAGAGCTGCCTACAGCCCTTGAGCCACATTTGGGCAGCATTTTGGCCTCTGCATTTGTCATGCCTTATGCGAGACCTCATCTCAGGTGCCTTCAGATATGCTATGGTCTTTGTACAAAACCCCCTCCCCCCCAAAAACAAAACAAAACAAAAACAAAACAAAAAACCAACCATCTCTCCAAAGGCATCACAGTACCTCCAAAAGTTCTGAGGACTCTCAGGTGGTGGGAGGACCCCCTGAAGGTCTGCATGGGAGCCCCTTCTCATCCCCCAACCTCAAAGATCCTCACAACAGATGCATTTCTTTCAGGATGGGGATCTCACCTCCAAGGGGCTACAGCTCAGGGCAAATGATCCGCACAAGAGACCCCACACACACCACATCAATATCCTTTTTGATATGCTTTTCACCACTTACCATATACAGGGTCACTCTGTCAGGATAATACTGGACAACAGGGCAGCAATGTATTATATCAACTGGCAGGGTTGAGCAAGATCCAGTTCTTATACATAGAATCACCAAAACTGTGGAACTGTGCATTTCCCATCAGATAGAAATCTCAGCAGTCTTATCTAGCAGACCTCCAAAATAAGATTGCAACATAAGATTCCTGAGTGGGAACTTCCATCAGGACCATGGAAGCTCAATGTCTGTCTTCCACAGCATCTTGCCAAAACTGGGATCTCCAGAAGAAGACCTCATTGCTACCCCAATCAACACAGAAGTCACCTTTTCTGTTTCAAAGGAGGATACATGGAAAATGCCCTGATATCATCGTGGCCTTATACCCCTCCTATGTACTACCTGCCTCTACCTCTAATTCTCAAGACCTTGCTCCATTGCAACAGGAAGGAGAGAGGGTTATCCTCATAGCACTGTCCTGGACAAGACAAGTGTGGTACTCGAACCTCCTTCGCTTCTCTATCAGTGTCTCTCCAACTTTCCCTCAGGAGGGATCTCCTGTCAGAGAACTTAAGAATCTTGATCCCGACCCCCAACCCTCATCCCTGAATCTTAGCGCATATGTCCTAGATGGTTCTCAGACATGGAATTAACCTGTTTGGATAGCATCCAATCAGTTCTATCTAGCAGGAAATATACTATCCTCAAAACTTATCTTTGAAGGTAGAAACATTTCCATTCCTGGTGCATTGTTTACTCTTCTCAAGCATCAGACGTTCCACTCTCCAAGATTCTAGACTACCTGTTGGATTTAAAGACACAGGTGTTGGTGGGGGGGGGGTCTGTCAGTGAGCTTAGTCAAAGTACATTTGGCTACTCTTCTTGCCTTCCACTCGGCTCTCTTCCCTCCCCAGTCCCCCAACCAGATTCCTTAAGTGTTCTTCCCACCTATTTTTTTTCTGTTTGGAACCAGCCCCACAGTGGCATCTAAATTTGGTTCTTGATGCCCTGTGGAAACCCACCTTCAAATGGATGGCTACCTGCTCTCTCCTCTACCTTTACCTGAAGACTTCATTCCTTATAGCCATCACTTTAGCTAGATGAATGGGAGAACATGGTGCCCTCATGACAGAACCATGATTCACTACCTTCTGCAGAGATAAAGTTAAACTACATCCCCATTGTTGCTTTCCCCCTAAAATCTCTTCAGAATACCATATTAATCAGGAAAACCATCTACCAGTATTTTATCCAAAGCCTCATGCCTCCAGGGAAGTAGCCAGCCTATATACACTAGATGTCAGGAGGACAAATCACCTTCCACCTTTACAGGTCTAAGACCTTCAGCAGCTCTCCCAGACTTTCTGTATCTTTTGCGGAGAGGATGAAGGGACAACCAATTTTCACACAAAGACCGTCTAAGAGAGTCTTGAGTTGCGTCTTAATGTGATATGAGACTGCTGGAATACAACCCTCTCAGAGTGACAGCACTTTTCACTAGGTCTTAGTCCATGTTTATAGCCCTCATGAAAGAAGTTCTCCATAGCAGATAACTGCAGGTCTGCAACTTGGTCCTCTGTCCATACATTTGCCAAGTATTACACTGTCTTACCTGCTTCTAGAACTGATGCAACAATTGGTGATGCAGTCCTCTGAACTATCTTGTGTCTGCCTCCTTAGCACCAACCTCCATGTTAAGTTATTATTGGGCAGTCTCCTACAATGGAGTGCCCATGGGGACAAACTTACTTGCATAGTGACTTGAGTTCTTTGAGATATTTTGTTCCTATGAGTGCTCCATTGCTTGCCCTCCTTTCCCTCTACTGCAGAGTTTCTGGTTTTGTGCTTGGGAAGGAACTGAGTGGTGGCGGGTCCGTGCTTCCCTATTTGCCCTCATATGGGAGCACGAGGAACAGCTCTGCCTAGGCACATGGACGCTGCTTTACAGTCTCCAGTTGAGAGCTCACAGGTGTGCTCACATCCTACAGAGGAACACCAGTAGGGACAAAACATCTCAAAATTCACATGACTGTACAGGTAAATAACCTCTCCTTCCAACTCGTCACATGCTTAACAATGCATATTGCTATAATAACTGAAATAATGGCATAGAAAGGAATTTATTTCAATTCAGATTACTAGATGTTAAGCATTGTCTATATTTTATTTTTCTCCCATTGTCTATGGATAGAAAGAATAGAATTCCTCTTCTCTCTAACTCTTCAGAAAATTACCCCAAGTAGAATTATGTGAGCAGAGATGGGATTATAGCAGAAACTTTCCTCAATTCTCTTTAGGGACCCTTGCTACTTACTTTGAGGTCCTCTGATACTACAGTGATGGACACCAGTACAAAAGTTAATTAACCTTTTCGCTGAGACTGTGTTGCCAACATAACTTGGATTTAAGTGGTTTTCTGCACTGGGTTTAAAGTATTTATTATTCTGTTTCCTGTATTGCTGGTGATTAAAGGACTGTATAACTCGATGTACTGTATGTAAAAATATGATTAGGACCTGGATGGACACAATACTCCAGAGTTCTGAAGAAATCTGTTATAACTGTAAAATCTTATGAATTTCAGAGGGTTAATTAAAATGCTTGTTTTTCCTCTCCATTGTTTGAAAGACACTTGATGTCTTAAATACAACTGCTGTAATGACTTATGTGCCCTTCCCCTATTTCCATTTGTTAATCATGAATGTTTTTCCTCTTCCCCTCAATGAACTGTGGGGTTTGAGACCTCTTGGGCTTTGGATCTGTTTCCAATGGAGAGTTAAATAAATTTACCTATTTTATGCATCAGCATCATTGATGGCAGTACAGCTCTGGCCAGTGTTTAAAGAACTTCAAAAGCTTTAAAATAGTTTATCCGAGTAATAGTCATTGATCCAAATTCTCAGCTGTACCCAATAAATGATGGTGTAGCTGAGAATTGGTCACAGAGGAGCCATCTGTAGCTCCAGTCTCGGACAAATTCTGTGCCAGTTGGATTTCCTGGCACAGTTTAGAGCTGCCACTGGCTACCAGTAGCCCCTGTGAGGCCTCTTTGTAAGCTGGGCATCACTGAAGTGAAGGCATGCTCTGGCCACACTTGAACATCAGGGTCTGACAAGAGTGTGAGAAACCAGCAGGCTGCATCCACAAGGCTTATGGTTGCTTTGAGTTGATGGATTGGCACAAAGGAGCATGTCACATAATTTAGCTCACTACGTTTACAATGCAAAGAGTATTCTCCATCAAATTAAAAACAAATTGCATAGTTATGTCCCCTTAATGTTTAATGAATTGGTTCATAACAGTTGACAACACTGTATTGTATTGAAAACTAATTGATACAGTTCAAACAGTTGTCCTAATTTGTCTCTGTAGCACATCAAAGCTGCCAAATGATCTGCTTGATTTGCAGCCAACTTTTCATCCATCTGTACATCCTATCTCCACTGGGCCACAAGTAGCAGGTACATGGGGAGGTAAGAACTCTAAATTGGATCATGATTCTAATTGCTGTATAGCCACTCTCCCATCAGTGATCTTCTCCATAGTTTAGACTATCCTTCTTGTTAAAATAGAGAAACTCACTGAAATCTTTAAAATGAATTCAGCAGGGACAAATGTAAATGCTATATGAGAGGGAAGGATTAAGCTAATACAGGTATAAATGAGAGTACATACAGATCATACTGAATGGTTTAGGTGTTTTGTGTAAAGGGCTTTAGGACGAAAGGGAATTATTGGTAAAATCATTTATTATGACAAACTGTATGAGTCAATACTATAACGCTTTCATGTTCAGTGCATGCAGCAATCCAGAGAATGCAAAACTACTTCCGCAGCTGGGATGAGTCCTCCAACTAGTTGTCAACAACTTTCTTGGTGCCAGACAACCATCAATATAAGAGACATTCAGTTTTGAGCGCAGAATTTAAAACTGGACAAATATGAAATAGTGTAGAGAAGAGCAATAAAAATTATTTAAAGTATTTGAATCTGAGGAAGCCTTGAGTTGGGCATCTTCTCTAGAGAGAGAAAAGACTGAAAGTAGACAGTGTGGCCTATAACCACTCAAGACAAAGATGCAGATTCAGGCTAGGAATACAAAACCACAAAGCAGCAGCGAATTGTGGTGAATATTAACAAAATGTTTAACTATAAGAACAGTTAGGAACAGAAAAAGCTGCATGGGACTCTGTTGAAACATTTTGACTGAAGCTAATGAAGAGTAGAATTGACTGTTCTCTCAGGTTTGGTTTAAGAATACTAAAAGTATCCTTCTGTCACATTACATGGGTGGACTAGATGACCCATTAGATAGAGGTCTTTTCTGATGCAAATTATGCTGTAAGTCTGTGTATGTCAAATTTGGCTTTTCTTATGGGTAACCAACAGCATTCCACAAAGCAATTAAACAGATTCAACCGTTTTCCTTCAAAAGTGTTCAGACCTCTTATATTTAGCAACATGGTATTAGCATATTTAAATATTTCTTTCTTGCACCAGCCTCCCATGTTTCTTTGTCTATTACTTAAACATGTTCCAGGATTTTGCAGATAATGTTGAAACATTTAATTGATATTTAAACTGACTGTTGTAATTGAAGATATCAGTAGAGCACTAGAAACTTCAAGGAATGACTGTGTTTTTTATCTCTACATAAAGATGTTGGATTTAGTAAAATTGTGAGCTAACTGAGGTAATATTTCAATTCCAAATTTTATAGACACAAAATGATCTGATAAATATACACATTACCTTTCCAAATGAGCCCTTAGGGCTAAATTCCCACTTAGAATTGACAAAAGAACTTGGCTTCAAGACAGAAGTTAGAATACTTTACTTAAATTCTTTTGGATTAATGAAAATAGAGGCATTGGAACAGTATTGTTTCCTGGTTTTTCTTTAACAGGATGAAATCATTCAACGTCTTACCTCATTCTTTCATTTTGTGATTTTTGTCAGCTTCAGCACACTTCAACTAACTTTCTTATTAGCAAGAGTACATTTTCTTAAGACATGCACTGTGTATATGTTACATGCAGGCACATGTGTGCATGTTCTATATAACCTTGACAATTAACATTTGTTTGTAAAAAAGCTTTACACATAATTCCAGGTAATATATAGTGCTTCTACTACTGAATAGTTGTTGTGCCTTATTTAAATCTTAAGGTTTTAGGCTTCCACAATGATTTCTAAAAGTTGTGCTTCAGTCTTCAGTGCTTCATCAGCGGTGGTCATTTCAAAAATAGTATAACTAATCTGTATTTCCTTGAATACAAAACACTACTGAGCAAAGCACCTTTCTCAGAAAGAGAATCTGTGGAGGGCCTGTTAAACAATAGATTGAAATTTCCATGATTAGGGTGAGTCAGAATTCAGAAATGGAAAAAATCTATTATCTGCTCTTATCTGCCTCCTGGGATCTTGTATGACTTTCTAGTTCTTTGACTAGTCGAGTTTTAAATGTTACAGGCAAAAGGGATTAATATCTCTTCTTCACAAAATTATGTCATAAGCTAATATCTGACCATTTTAGCGTTCCTGAAGTTCAGCCTAAATTTCTCTTCTAGTAAGAGCACCTAGTAATAGTCGTCCCAGACTGTGAACACCTTTTAAAATACTTGTAGAGATCTATCAATCACTAAAAAGATTTCAGGATTGGCTGGTGCTCAATTGTTTGGGATTATGGGTCTGAAAATTCTTCGTATTTTTGTTGCATTGCATTTCATCCAAAGATCTAAACAGCATTACAAACATTAACCCTCAATGCTTGTCAGGTAGTTAAGAAGTATTTTCTTCTTTGAGTAGTGTCCTTGTGGGTGCGCCACTGTATGTGTGTGTGATGAGAGATTTTAGGTAGCTGTGTCTGTTCAGCCCACACATGCACTTTCCTTTCCTTGTGCTCTGCTTCGAGGCCATCCAGTGCTGTATGGGTGAACCGCTCTCAGTTCCTTCTCAACCGCTCTCTGCCTAAGACTGAGTGAGTAGCAGTTCGGTTTACTTACCTCATGTTCCATTATAGTTGATAGTGTTTAGCTTTATACATTCTTATAGCATTTCTATTTATTTTTGTAACATTTCTAAAGCTTCCGTTTTTACTTTTCCAGAACAAAAAAAAAAGATTTTTTTCTCTGTTTTCCCTCCTTCCCCCACCCCTTTTTCCTTTTGGGGATCACCCCCCACAAGGGACATGCTTGGCTCCCCTGGGTTTAAATGGTGCCTCTTATGTAGGGAGGCAAGACTGGTTATTGTCAGACAATCTTGCTGCGTCTGGAGACTCAGAGAGGCTCACATTCCCAGAAATGCACCGTCTGCCAGCAATTGAAGGCTAGATCCTGACAGAACCGGAAGTTGAAATTCCTCCTTGTGGAGGATGCTCTTCAACCGGCATCTGACCCCAGTCCTGAATCCCCTCTGTGGCAAAGATCATCCCTGGAACCGTCTCCTTCTAGGGAGCGAGAGACGAGGAGAAAATTGTCTGATTCCCCTTGCAAAGCCTCCCAAAAGAGGACTACAAGCCCTCAGATTGAGCTCCTGACCAGCCAGAGGAGATCCTCAGTGTGATCAGTCACTGTGGCACTGGTGGCTCCGAAACATGGTTCCCAGAAGACACGGACCTTGGGGTACGAGTTCTGCCATAATGCGTAAAGACCTGAAGGGCACAGGCTCTGAAGCAGCAGCACTGCCTACCAAAGATAAGAACAGAGCCCATATTGCCTCTGCAAAATCAGTACCAACAAAGAAATCCTTGGCAGTGACTTACTCGAAGCAATTCTATGGCCACCCTCTCATAAAAGATGGTCTGTACTGGCAACCCGGGATGGGATG
The DNA here is from genome assembly GCF_026122565.2 of Emydura macquarii macquarii. NCBI lineage: Eukaryota > Metazoa > Chordata > Testudines > Chelidae > Emydura > Emydura macquarii. Next base: position 12,799,730 of record NW_027130455.1, read on the forward strand.
AATTGCAATGACAGTACAATAGGAATTTCCCTGTTTTAGGGATCTCATGATCACGGAGATGCCAGAGTCCTCACTACTCGATACTGGGCTTCTGGTACCGAGCATGTCCCGCTCTCCAGAATCACCAGTGGCACTGGGGTGTTCACCTCCAGGTTTCCTGTCAGTCTCGCCCTATTCCAGTGAAGAATCAGACAGTGACCAAGACAACAATCTCTCTGGCCTCAAACCATGCCCCCCATCATTACAACGGCTGCCTATGCTCCGATCCCCAACCTACCCGTGGGTGCCACCACCCATGCCTTTTTCTCCACCCCAGTGGCTGTATTGAGACCTGTGAAGCACAATACTTCTCAGGCATGTAGTGTTTCCTACTGAGAGTCTACTAGACGATCTCTGGCAGCCTCTGTATCCAGAGCCCCAGAACTTCGGGGAAACGTTTCAGGAGTAGGAGGCCAGACTAGAAGAGGAGACTACACCACCAATAAATATCTTCTCCTCACCAGATGAGGTGGTAATGCCCTCTCTGACATCACTGGCCGATGATTTCAAGCTTTTCCAGGATCTCACTGAGAGAGTTGCTGACACACTGCAAATTCCTCTTGAAGATGTGAAAGACACCCACCACAAATTGCTGAACATACTGCACACCACCAAGAACTGCCCTACCAATCAATGAGGTGCTTTTAGATCCTGCCAAGGTTATCTGGCAGACATCAGCCTCCATTATGCCATCATATAAAAGGGCTGACAAAGAAGTACTACGTGCCCCCCAAAGAGGCAGATTTTCTTTTTACACACCCTCAGCCTAACTCTATTGTCACGGATGCTGTTAATTTGCATGGAAAGCAACACCATGCTAAACCAACCCTGTATGATAGAGACTGGAAAAGGATAGACTTATTTGGAGGAAGGCATACTCCTCTGCAACTCTGCAGGATTTTAAACTACCACGCCTTAATGGCAAAGTACAACCATATGAATTATGGGAAACTCAACGCCTTTATTGATCACATGCCAGAAGCACAACAAGAACAGTTTAAAGCCATCATCCATGAGGGCCAGCTGGTAGCGAGAACAGTGCTACAGACTGCACTGGGCACCATGGATAAAGCAGCCCGCTCAGTTTCAACCGTGGTGGTAATGAGGCGGGCTTTGTGGTTGCACTTCTCAGACCTGCTGAAAGAAGTACCGTCACAGTTGAGGACCTCCCTTTCAAGGGGTCCAGACTCTTTGCTAACAAGACTAACACATCACTTCACACTTCAAAGGATTCCAGAACCATGCTATATTCTCTAGGAATCTGCACACTGGGACAAAAAAGAAAATTCAGTTCAAGCCATCTCATAGATCTGACCACTCCAGTTCCCACCCATGTCGGTGATACTATGAGCCACAATGGAAGAGACTTAGAATACAAAACAGGAAACCATCAGCCTCCCAATCCTCCACATCTCAGCCCTTGACCTCAAAACACAAGTTTTGACTTTTTGGTTGAGGCCTCGAGTAAACACTCCTTAAAACAGCTGCAACACATAGACCTTCCACATCCCTTGGGATGTCACTTAGTTCTCTTCCTCTGTAATTGGGAAAACATCATTTCAGAGAGATGGGTTTTGGAGATCATTTACAAGCGTTACTCAATCTACTTTACCCCTCTTCCTCTTACCCATCTTCCCTCCCCATCTCGCTTCAGAAACCCTTGTCATGAGAGACTGTTGCATCAAGAAATAGATCACCTGCTGTGCCCAGGGGCCGTAGAACCAGTCCCTGTTCACCTCAGAGGCAAAACTTTTATTTCAGATATTTCCTGAGCCCCAAGAGAAAAGGAGGTTGGAGACCCATATTAGATCTAAGAGCATTAAACAAATATGTGAAGGTGCAAAGTTTCAAGATGATCACACTAGCAGCTGCTGTTCTGTCTCTGGAGCAGGCAGAGTGGTTCTCGGCCTTTGACCTATAGGATACCTACTTCCACATCTCAATCCTACTGTCCCATGGAAGGTTCCTCTGATTTACCTTTGGGCAGGATCACTACCAGTGCAGAGTACTTCCATTCAGCCTCTTGTCCACACGCTAGGTATTCTCCTAGGTCCTCTCCGTTATAGCAATGCATCTATGAATGTTCGGTATTGTCATTTATCCATTTCTGGATGACTGCCTTCTCAAGGCTCATTCCTTCGAAGAAGACTCCCTACAAGCCACCCAAAGGATTATGGACATATTTTCACAACTGGGTCTGCAACTTGATACCCAGAAATTGACCTTGACTCCAGTACAGCATTTGGAGTTTATAGGGGCCGAACTCAACACAGTGCATGTGAGAGTGTTCCTCTCATGGCACAGATTCAACACCCTGACTTGTCTCAGAGACAGTTGAGGCAGCATGCAAACATCAACCAGAAATTGCCTCCAGCTTCTCGGACACGTCACAAATGTGCATGTCACCATCTCACACCCAACTACACATTAGACGTCTACTGACATGGCTCAGATCTGTTTACACTCCAAAAAGGACAGGCTAAACAAACTACAGTTGATACCCTCCATGGTCAAACACTTCCTGAAATGGTGGAAAGACCCATCCAGCGTCTCTGCAGGGATCCCATTCATGGAACCCCAACCAGCACTGATTCTAACAGACACCTCTCTGACAGGCTGGGAGCCCACCTAAACCAACACAGGGTTCAGGGCAAATGGTTCCACATCGAAGCTGTGGGTACACCTGAGCCTTTTGGAATTAAGAGCTGTCAGAAATGCCTGTGCACACTTTCTCCCATTCGTCATAGATACTCACATGAAAATCATGACAGACAACATAGCGTACATGCTTACATAAATCAACAAGGAGATGCTAGATCACCCTCCCTTTGCACAGAAACATTCAAACTCTGGAATTGGTGCATCCACCACAAGGTACTCATATCAGCCGTTCATTTGCCAGGGGTACAAAATATAACAGCACACTGTCTCAGCTGAAATTTCTCCCATGACCACAAATGGGAAATTAACCCAGTAGTGTTCCACAACATATTCAGTTGATGGGGAACCCCAACAATAGGCCTGTTTGTACTTACCAGAACAAGAAATGTTCCCGCTACTGCTCCAGAGCTGGAGTGCCAAAACAATTGTAGGAGATGCTTTCCTCCTTCAGTGGTATAAGAGTTGTACTGATTTTCACCCCCCTCTTCCTCCAGTTCACCCCCTGCCAAGACCAGGGTGGTATCCAAACCTGACACAGCTAGCAATGTGTCCTCCAATTCCTCTGCAGTCCATTCCTCATCTACTCTCCCTAAAACAATGGATAGATCTATCACCCCAACTTACAGATCCTCCAGCTTGAGGCCTGGCTCCATCATGGTTCCAACACACAGAGAGCTGCTGCATCAAAGAGGTGAAGGAGGTGTTACTACACAGTAGGAAATCGACAACTCATCGCGCTTACCTGCAAAAGTGGACCTGAAATGATTCCAGATTTGGTGCAGTTCAAACCAAGTTTCTCTGACATCTTGCTGCCTCCCTTTGATCTTAGACCAGGAGTGGGCAATGATTTTTGCAGAGGGGCCACTCCACGAATTCTGGTAAGTCGTTGCAGGCCTTGACCACTTCTGGCTTCCAGTCACATGATCAGAAGCAGGAAGTTCGGGAAGCGACCAGCCCGAGAAACTAAGCTGCCCGACGCTCTAGTTACCTTGGTAACTGGAGCATTGGGCAGCTTAGTGATTCTCAGCCGGTCACTTCCTGAACTTTCTGCTTTCTGGCCACGTGACTGGAAGCCGGAAGTTCAGGTAGCGACCAGCCGAGAAACTAAGCTGCCCGACATTTCAGTTACCTTGGCAGCTGGCGTGTCGGGCAGCTTAGTGATTCTCGGCCAGTCGCTTCCCGAACTTTCTGCTACTGGTCATGTAGCCGGAAGTTTGGATAGCGACTGGCCAAAAGCTGCCCGACACTCCAGGGTAGCGCTCCTGCATGGTGGGCCAGACAAAAACGTTAGAGGGGCCACATGTGGACTTTGGGCTGCATTTTGCCCACCCCTGTCTTACACTATATACTAGATCTGAAAAGGTCTGGTCTCTCTTCGCTCACTCAAAGTACAAGTGTTCGCCGCTCCAACAATATAAAATTTCCTCAAAGGCATGGGAAACCTCTTCCCACATACCAGATACCCTACTCCAACTTGGACGCTCAGTCTAGTTCTAAAGACCCTAACTAGACCACTCTTTGAACCTCTGACCCTTCTGACCACTAAGTCTCTTCTATACTTGTAAGTGAAGACCACATTTCTAGTGGCCATCACCTCAGCATGACGAATAGGGGGTAATAGCAGTGATGATGGCACACCCAGCCTTCATGGTCTTCTTTAAAGACAGTCACTCTGAGGCCGCACCCAAAGTTACCCCCTAAGGTGGGCCTCGTCCTTCCACAAGAACCAAGTCATCCACCCCTCCACCTTTTTCCCAAAACCGTACCACAATACCACATAAGCTTGACATTAGGAGAACCGTAGCATTATATTTGGACACAAGATAAGGATTTAGGAAATTTCCTAACTCTTCCTCTCCTTTGCAGTCAGATCCAAGGTCTTCACAATATCAACTCAAATGGGTCTCGAACTGCATTAACTATTGTTATCATGTCTGTAACCTGCTACCTCCATCAAGAATTGGCACACAGTCCACAAGATCCGTTTCCACCTCGGTCATATTTGTTAAAGGTGTTCCCATCTCAGAAATCTGCAGGGCAGCAACATGGGCCTCTGCTTATTCTTTGGCGCAACATTATGCAATTACTTGAGACCTGGTTTCCGATGCTAGGCTTCCGGCTGCACAGTGTTATCAATAATAGACTCCACTCCCAAGCTCCACCCCTGTAAGAGATGCTGCTGTGAAGTCAACTTCCGTGTAGCACCCATAGGGACACTGCTTGAAGAAGAAGAGGAAATTACTCACCTTGTGCAGTAACAATGGTTCTTCGAGATGTGTGTCCCTAGGGTGCTGCACGACCCACCTTCCTCAACTCTACTTCGGAGTTCTCAACAAAGATGCTCTGCGGTAGAGAAGGAACTGAGGGTGTTTTGCCTCCACCGCGCTAGATAGCCTGAAGGGAGAACACATCTGCAGTCTGAATGGGCACTGCTATCTAAAATCTCCAGTCAGAGGCGCAGGAGTGCAGACACACCTACAGTGGAGCACCCAAAGGGAGAGACATCTCAAAGAACTATTGCTACTGCACAAGGTGAGTAACTTCATCTTCCCCATTTTACAGATGGGGAAACTGAACAGTTAAGTGACTTGCCTGAGGTCATACAGCAAATCAGTGGCAGAGCCAAGAATGGAACCTGAACTATTTCCAGTCCGGTGCTCTAACCACTGCACAGCATCCCTCCCTTAGGTAACTTTCTAATGTTGGTAATGTTTGTACCTAGTTTATATGATGACGTAAAATTATATGTGGTAATTGAAAGGTAATGGACCAAGTATGATTTGGCTTACAATGGCACTTGAGCCCCTAAATCAGCTAGGCCTATCTGAAAATTTTATTCAGCAAGTCCATTAAGGATGTACAGATGGATGTACAGCTAGTTACAGGGGTATTAATATTTTGGTCAGTCTTGAGATTCTAGTTTTCTAAATGGTTCAGAGCTAGGCAGATTGGAAATTGATCAACTGTTCAAGAAAGGGAAGATATTGAGTTACTTAAGAGTTTCTAACAACATGATAGAAGCCTCTGAAAAAGCTGAGGTTTTTTTGTCCTCTCTGCAGTTGGTGAAATACTTATAATGGGGTTATTTACGAAGAGAATTTGGCCTGCAAAATGGAAAGTGACTTTATAGGAGAAAAAAATTTCTTGGCTCCAGTACAGGCCAGATTCTGCCCTCACTGTGCAAGCGAAGCTCCCACTGAAATAAATGGGGGCTGTGCACATCCAAGAATGGAACATGACTTTAAGAACTTGTTGCTGCTAGTGAGGAAGCATGCTTCTCTGTCATGCTCCTTATGCTGAGTATGTAAGGGCCTAAATGAACTCAGTGTGCTATATTTCATTCTGATGAAGTTGCTTTTCTTATATCAATTGTAAGTAAAGTAAGTCACACTGAGAGCTAGACAAAACTGGAAATACATTATCTGGAATCAGAAGATGGGACAGAGTGGGTAGAATCTAAAACTTTCAAAAATTAAGACCTGAGTGTTGGAAAAAAATGGGCAGGAGGTTTATAGCATTTTATTAATGTTTTGACAGTGTTACTCAGAATTCAGGTGGGACAAACAATACTAATGCAATCTGAAACTTGGTGTTCAGGCAGCAGACACTGTTCCATTTCGCAAAATATCCTATTCATTGTGCACATAAAATGCCAAGAAATCAATGGATGATAGCTTTAAAGCAACATAAACTGATCACATTTTTAAAAATTTTCTTCAGTCATCTTTTAAATCTTCTGCTGTTTTTGTCTGAATTATTTAATCAAGTAGTCAGTACATAATTGAAAAAATCAAGTATTCGCAAACTATAAAGGACCATACTTACTGTGTGTTAGTTGACTGACTGACCTGTGTGTGTTCTGTTCGCCAAATGTCAGTATGTACCTTAAGCTTCAGAAATCAAAAGGCATAAACTTTTGAAACTTCCATAAACTTGGAATTGTCCATAGTTTGTCTTAAATGTTCTATTTTCTGTTGATCACAAGGGAAGGAAATACAATCAAGAGAGGACAAAACTCGGAAGGGCAGAATGTCAAATGAAATCTAGTTTAATTTATGCTGTTTTAATCTGCTTGTGCCAGAGCTCAAATTTTCTTTTATTAGCACCCATCGTAGACAACGATTGCAAGATTTTGATGTTAAAGCCTAAATTGTGGGTAGAACACATGAGCACAGGATTTCCTACTGCCATTTTATAATAACCTTATGGCATTATTTAATAGTGCTTATCCTTTACGAAAACACTATTTGTCACAGTTGACTGAAAAACATTTTCTTAAAAGGCTTCTAAGCTACTCCACTCTTGCAGTTGAGACAAACTGAATCCAGGACAAATGTAGGGTTGCGTTTTTTGTGTAAAATAGTCTGTCTGAAACCAAATTCAAAGTGTTTTTTAGATGCCTGCTAAGAAAAATTGCAGTCACAAATCTGAAATTTCATATTGCTTAGGGCTAAAGTGAGACTCAAAGCTATGACTTAGCCCTATCTTATGCAGTACTTCTTGTGGCACACTGGTATGAATTAAGTCAAATTCATGCTGAGTATATAATATTTTGTAAGCTGCATTTCAGATCCTATAACAAGTCTTAGTGTGATTGGAAAGAGCCCTGGATGAAATCAGTTGGTCTCTTCACCAAAGTGTAAAAGTGAAGAATAACTTGCCCAGGAAAATTGTGGAATCTCAGTCATTGGAGGTTTTTAAGAGCACGTTAGAAAAACACCTATCATGGATGGTAAATAATACTTAGTCCTGCCTTGAGTGCTGGGGACTGGAGTAGAAGACCTCTCAAGGTCCCTTTCAGTCCTAGAATTCTATGATTTTATGAGCCTTCTGCCACCTGCTCATCTGTAGGGTCGGTTCTGACTGTCTAGCCTGTCCTATTGTTTTTTCCTGCTGTTGGAGTGATGGAAGAGAATACACGTGCTTACCAGCCCACCTCAGGAGGATTTGGAGCTCTCTCTTGTCCATCTTAGATCTCTTTTGGGTGGTTATATCCTTTTTACCTTCAAGCCTCAATCGCAGCCTGGTTTTGTTTTGGCAGGGAACCTTAATTTTGGCTGCTGCTTCCTGAAGCAGAAGCAGCCATACTTTGCTCCTTGGCAGCCAGTGCTGCATTCCAACTGAGCTAATTGCTGCTTGTGTTCCAAGCAATGGAGAGACTTTCTTTCCTAGAAACAGGAAGAAAAGTAGATTTGTATGGTATTTTCAATCCTGCCCCTGAATGCGTTCTTTCTAGAAAATGGCATGGCATTTAGAGTCCGGTGTAAGATTGTAAAGCTGTCTTATGTTCTTCTTACTGGTTTACTGACTAACAATTCTGCTTTGTAAATTATTAATTTGTGTTATGGTAATGCCTTGGCATCTCATTCAAGAATCAGGACCCATTGTTCTAGGTGCTGTACAGACTAAAACAGTCACTGCCCCAGAGAGTTCACATTTCATGTCAAACAGGATGCAATAGGTGGATAAAGAGACATTGTGAACTTGTTTAAAATGGAAATAATGTACTGAGCTCCTTTGTAAAGTGTTTTGAGATCAGTGAATGAAAAGTGCTACGTGAGATGGGAGTGTTTCATTATTAATATAAAATATTAATAGTAAAAACACTTCTAATTCTCAAGCACATGGATAACTATAGGAAATGCTACAACTTTGTTGCTGGAAGAAATGTCTCTCTCAAAAATAGGTTGTTTGCCATAAGCATCAGTTGATGAGCTAAGACTTTCCAAGTTATTTACGTAGTTGTGTCTGCAAATGTTTTTGTCAAGAAAACTGTACTTGCTGGGCATTACTTCACTTTTCTTTACTTTTAACTTCTGTAGTAAAACAGTGTGAACTCCTATCTCTTCTGCTGTTCCTAACAACTAATTCCTTACTAATTCAATTCCCCTTTCTTCTTTTTCTTGCTCGCTGGCACTGCACAGATCCATTCTCTGCTGCTGTTGATGCTGTTGATGATGCCATTCCAAGCCTAAATCCTTTCCTCACAAAAACTAATGATGCTGTTCATCTATCTGTTGTATCTTCTGATGTATCTACTTTCAGCAGTAGGACACCCACCCATGAAATATTTGTTGGTAAAGTACCTTTTAGCTAAATACCTGCTTTAAGATATTTCAGAAATTGGATTTTTTTTTAAGCAAGTAGATTTTTTTCCAGAAACAATCTCAAATCTATATTCTAGTTTTGATTATTGGTGTGGGCTCACTATTTTATTTTAGAAGTAGATGTACTAAAGTTATCATAACTTATTAAAATCACTGCTTAGTTTATATAAGTAGTCACATGATTGCTGACAGACAATAAAGAAGTTGTAGTTGAGGTATTCTTGCTCAAGTATGCTTATGTAATAAAGGGCTCTGAAAGAAGTATATTAAATATCATATTTCATAAAATTCATAGGCGCATAAGAATGAGAATGAATGAAAATGTCACTTTTGTTTTCTTTGGAGGCATGGAGTTTTTCTTTTTAAATTGTGGTGATAACATTAATATTGACATCACTGATCTAAAATATCTTGTTACTGTAATGACTTTTTAAAATTCTTCTTCACCCAGTGGGCAGGTACTAGTATACCATATAAATCACCTTTTATAACTTTGTTAAACACACACACACGCAGCACTGTAGACAAAACATCAGGGCCAGCATGTTAAAAATCCTCCTAAAACTTGTGTTAGGGAATGTACATAGTATTTGGATTATTTCTCAGTGTGAAGAATTGTGAGTTAATTTTTATTGTTTTAAATGAGTTAAGACTAGTTACATGCCAACTTTGGTTTTTTAGAGCAAAGCTATGTCTGAAGGCAGTCTTGCCAGACTGTTAGGTCTTTTATTTTCACAATAAAAAGCTTTCTGGAAATTGATCTGGGGGGAAAAGCCCCTGATAAGTAGTTTAAAAACCAAGTCACAACCTAGAATATATACTTGCAGCCAAATCATAATTCCCTGAAAACAAAGCCCCATAGGCACTAATTTAACGTACAATTTAATTGTAATTTAATGTACAAACAAATTGCTACAGTGTAAATGGGAATGTAAGAGAATTCCTTCTTGTTTAGATCATTTCAGTCCATTTTCTGAACCAAACCTCCTTATGGCAACAAAATATGAATCCTCTGTTCAACTATATCATTATACTTCAAATATAAGAGAAAATACCTTAAGGTTTTTACAGAGATAAGGTGGGTGAGTTAATATCTTTTTATTAAACCAACTTCTGTTGGTGAGAGAGACAAGTTTTTGAGCTTACACGGAGCTCTTCAAGTCTGGGAAAGATACTCCCAGAATCACAGCAAAATGCAAGGTGGAGCATATTGTTTTGCATAAGTAGTTGGCACTTAAGTATTTTACACTCACGTATGTCTTCCAAAAGTGTAAAACATGGCATTTAAGCTAAAAAATGTAAATGTGTTGTAGTTTTGCAGCACTGTCTTTCTCTTCATATTCTAAATAATATAAAACTGAAGTTTCCCCTTTTAAAATGTTTGCTACATTAGGTTGCCTCTTCTGGTTCCATTTTATGATTAGAGTGCAGACTTAGTTATTTTAATTTCATTTCAAAGTATTTGACAAAATAAATAGTATGTCTTCATTCTTTTTCTTTCTGTAACTCTCCCTATTCTTTCTCTGCTTTCTGTTCTGTGACATGACTTACCAGATTCATTTTGTGGTCCTCAAGCTTATCCTAATGCTTCTAATTTCTGCAATGAGCCCTCTACTATAGCTGGTCTGTTTGGAGGTAGGTAATGTGATATGGTCTTATCAGACACAGCAACTTGAATTAATTTGATATGTGCCTAGAAAAGGGAAAACCTCTTAGTCTGTGCATTAGTTGGCTGACAGAACTGCATTGTTTTGATATATTGGCTAAAAATTTCCACTCACTCATATATTATTGCTTACCTTAAATGCATCATTGCAGATAGACAAATGATTGACAAGACCTTATGTTTTAAACTTGTGCTAAATATTTATTTTAAGCACTAATGGCCAATAAATAACTCCTGTTTCAAGGACACCTTTCTAATATTCTACAATTGCTGCATACCAAGCTGTGAAAATCAACTGTGACAACAAGGCTCTAATGTTGTTTGTTCTTAAGCAAGGCCCTGTGTAAATCATGATTTCATGGAGGGCAGAGGAATTGTGAAAATGCCCCCAAACTGATCTTTTAAATATTTTTTTAAAAGAATATCTACAACAAAGTCTTATTATATGAAAAATGACCTTAGCTAGTCAGTTTCAAGGATGGAATGAATTTCACAAGTCAGTGTGAAGACTAAACTGCTGTGTGTATGTGGCAGAAATAAGTAAACATTTAATGGACTTGCATGTGTTTGTGTTTGCTGCTAATTTTAGTTGTAAATTTGATTAAATTTAGTTGTAAAACTCATTCTGTGCAACTGTGTGAAATTCCATACTTTGCCATTTACAATGTTTTCTTAAAAAAAAAAAAAAAAAAAAAAAAGTGATTTACACAGTGCCCTATTCATAAGTGAACTTACCCTACCCCAGTACTCGAAGGTGAATGAATGAATGAGAAAGAGTTACCAAAATTTAGTTAAGGGGTCTTTTTGTCTTCTGCTGACTGGATATTTGCTGGCATCCCTGTCTGTTTCTCTCATTCTTTCTCTCTGCTTCTGTTGTAGAGCCCCTCTGTGCTAAGTCAATTTACTGTTTGTGTCAATACAGCAACCTGGTACTTATGCGACTCCAGCAATGACATTGTAGTGTGTCTGCAAGTAATTATATAAGTTGTCAATCACTGGCTATCTGGTATGGATATACATTAGGGTCCGGTTGTTGTTTTAGGGATGTCTTCTGTGATTTGCAGAGGAGTTATTGTTTGAAGACACTACAAAATTACATTTCAGTGACACATACAGGAATTACTGAAGTTAAAAAACTAACCTCTTAGATAATGGATTCATAGATTTCAAAGCCAGAAAGAATCATTGTGATCATCTCGTCTGACTTTCTCTGTACCACAGGCCATAGAGCTTCCTCAGAATAATTCCCCGAGCATATTTTTTTTAAGAAAATCCAGTCTTAATTTAAAAATTGCCAGTGATGGAGAATCCACCATAGTTCTTGGTAAATAATTCCAGTGGTTAATTATTCTCCGTTAAAAATGCATGCCTTAATTCCAGTGTGAATTTATCTAGCTTCAGCTTGTAGTCATTAGATCATGTTATGCCTTTTTCTGCTAGTCTGAAGAGCCTCTCATCAAATATTTGTTCCCCAGGTGGGTATTTATAGACTGTGATCAAGTCACTGTGAGACTGTGTCTGAGAATAGCACCCCAAAAACCCCATTTTCACCAGTGTCATGTAAATATATGTTCTGTACAAGGTATGCCTTGTTTGGTGGTATTTTAAAGTCTTGATCTGCTAAACATTAATACCCTGTTGGATTGTAAGTGCTACCATAGTGTGTGAAGTTATAAAATATTGTTGTAAATGCTACTAGAACATGTGAGGTAGGAAACACCTAAACCAGCTATTCAGATACAACAAGAAAGTGGCCAGAGGTGCTAAAGACCCATCAAGGGGGGATCCGCGCTCTCAATCCCCACCCCTGGAGACTTCACCAAGAAAGTATTTACAATGGGATACTGATTGACCATTGGGAAACAGCCCTCACACCACGTGCATGGACAGTTCCAATAAGCTAGGCATAACTATGAAAGGGGGAGAATGACATCATCATTCTCTCTTCTCTCTCTCCCCAACTTTTCTTCTCTCTCTCCCCAACTCAACACCTGAAGGATTATCTGGAAGACAAAAGGACTTTGAAGGGTGGAGGGGAGTCCCAGGCAGGGAATGTTGCCCAGCCTGCATTTTAAGAAACTGCTTGCACGGCTTACAAGGGCGAGACATGGCTAATTCAAGAGCTTGTTAGTGTATAGAATTTAGGCTGTGATATTATGTTTATTTCATTTGGTAACTTTTTAATCACTTTACACTTGCCACTTATAATCACTTAAAATCTATTTTCGGTAGTTAATGAACTTATTTAAGTTTTATTTCAGCCAGTGTGGTCTCGAATTGTGGTGTTTAGAAATCTTAGCTCAGTAACAAAAGCTGTTGTATGTCTTCCCCACAGGGGGGAGCAGACTTATTAATATAATTTTGGGGATAGACTCCTTTTGGTGCAGTTCTTACTAACTGGTGGGGAGCAGTTGGCTGATGCCTCTCCATTGTTGGTTCGTGAGTGACAAGGCAAGGCACTTTTATATCTAAGTTGGGTGTGCCTCTGCCTGTAGATGGCTGTGAAGTGTAGCTTGCTGTCAACATCAGAGTGAGAGTCAATCCAGGTTAACATGGGATCTAGCTGGTTATGGTGCTCTGCATGCTGTTGGGCTAAGTGATAACAGTGTCTGGAGGGGCTTGCTGCTTGTCACTAGCAAGGCATTGTGGGGGATAGCCCAGGCTAGAAAGTGAAGAGGGCACGGCATTCCCACAGGTTTCAGGATGGCACCCTGGGGGACTTCGTCACACACAATTGGCGCAATGAGCAGGGTGAAGTGCACAGCTTTTTGTTCTGAGTGAGTTTTGCACTTCATACACTAGTATAAAGAATTTAGTTGGAATTTAAATATGGCTCAGAAAGTTAAAGGGAAAGTTACCCATTTGTTTTTTCTGTTTGCTTATTTCGGGAAAGGGAAATAGAGGCAAGAAAAGCAGGAAAATGAGCGAGAGTGAAATGGCTGCAAAGTTGGATTTATTCGGCTTCAGACAGCTGAAAAAGAAAGGGAACCCCAGAGAGTTGTGCAGCTAAAAGAACTAGAAAATAAAAGCCAGAAGCAAGCTATGGAATTAGCACATTTACAGACTCTGGAATTGAAACAGAAAAGCTGAGCAGGGGAAAAAAAAAAAAAAAAAAAAAAAAAAAAAGCAGAAACTAGCCATGTAGCAGAAAGACAAAGACAGAAAATACCAACTGGGCTTGCTAGAGAAGCAGAACCAGAACCCTTTCACACCACTGATTCCCCCACCTCTGCAAAAATCCACAAATGGGAACAATTGTGTCCTGCATACCACTAAACAGGTGATATTGCAGAGTAGTTAACAACCTTTGAGAGGCTGTATGTAATTGACAAAATCCCTGATGACAAGAAAATCCTCCCATTGGTTGCAAAGTTAACTGGTAAAGCTCTGTGTATCTTTAATAAGATGCCACTGGAGGATGCTTCAAATTATGATAAATTCAAAGAGATGGTTTTAAAATAATTTAAATTCACCCTTCAAATTTCTAGGGTGAAGTATGGAAATCTTAAAAGAGATGTTAAAATGAGTAATGGGGAATATGTAAACCAGGGGAAGGATTTGATGGCAAAGTGGATGGGCGGCAAATATGTTACCAGTTTTGGAGGAATGTTTGATCTTGTTGCCCAGGAGCATTTCCTAAGCATATGTAAAGTGTCTATGGGACAAAAATGTAAAAGATGTTTTATTTAACTGATGCCTTTGAGCAAACACAGCCATCTATTGTAAGTAAATCACAGAGGGGGGAGACTAAACCTGGTAGGAATTTACATGTGCCAGCAATGCCCTTCTGCCATGTACATTGGCCAAATAGGACTGTCACTACGTAAAGGAATAAATGGACATAAATCAGACAAAAAAAATGGTAACATCCATAAGCCAGAAGGAGAGTACTTCAATCTCCCAGGACACTCTGTAGCTGACTTGAAAATTGCCATACTTCAACAAAAAACTTCAAAAACAGATTTCAGCGAGAAACTGCAGAGCTGGAACTCATATGCAAACTTGACACAATCAGACTGGGTCTGAATAGGGACTTGGAATGATTCTCTCATTGCAAGAAGTAATTGTCACTGTTCACACATTCTCACCTTCTAATCAATGGTTGTGAATAGGCCTCATCTACCCTAATTGAACTGACTTTGTTAGCACTTGCCCTCCCCATTGTTATGTTTCTTACCCTTGGATGTATATATATATACCTCCTATCTGTGATTTCCATTTCATGCATCTGACAGTGAGTTGCAGCCCACGAAAGCTTATGCCCATAGAAATGTGTTAGTCTTTAAGGTGCTACAGGACTTGGTTGTTTTTGCTCTATACAGACTAACACGGCTACCCCCCTGGAACTTTTAGAATCCACTGAGGAGGTGGGTGAGGATTACTTTGACTCTGCAGTAGGGGAAAGCAGCATACTCGCTGGTGGGGAAGAGGTTAAAACCAACTACTGCATTGCTGCTGAAAGCAGCGTCTCCTCAGGAATTGAGGAGAGTGTATTACACCCCCACACATGGACCACTTGCCTTCCCTGACAAATACCCCCCAGGGACCCTCCCTCCTCAACCTCCCAGGGATCCCCTCCACCATGGATAGCGTCCCCCAACCCACATATCCCCCCGTACGCCACTGTACTCCCCAGACCTCCACCCCCACGCATGGACTCTCTCGCCTTCCCTGGCAATGCCTCCCAGAGACGCTCCCTCCACGCTGGATAGCGTTCCCCCCCACACCCTCCTGAAACCCTCAAGCCCCACACCCCCAGCCCCTCCCACGGGCCCCAGCTCATCCTCGATCAGCCCCCATTCCCCCCCACTGCGTGTCATCCCCGGATGCTGTATTGCTGTGCTTTTTGAACCTTGACTATCGCTTTATTGTTTTGTGCTTAAACATTTGCTAATAAAACGTTTTAATCTGTCAGTGAAACAACTGTCTTGGCTGCTAGCTGTGAGCCCTTCACAGATGGACAGGGGACAAATCCCACTTTAGAAAACAGAGGGCAGTGTGTCTCGGAGACCCAGAGGAGGAAGTGGGAAAGGAATAATTGGGATACAGGAATGTCTCCCCACTGGTCACTTGGAAAAGAAGGCCCAGGACAGCATCTGTAATCTGAAGTATTTATCCAGTGACCCACGTTTTGAGAGAAAACTGTGTTACTAACCTCCCGGAGAGGAGCAGGCATACGGCTGACCTTTCGGGAATGAAGGAAGAGGTGACAGGAGGTCCCGCAACCCAAGTCTGTTTTTCAAGATACCAGTACTGATATGGTGGTGGAAACTAACTCTGCCTCTTTAAAACAGGATGCATTTCCTCTTGAAGGAATGCTTGTCTGTGAAAATGCAAATGACCTATCCACAGAAGGGAGAAGGCAATTTCCTGGGCTGGTAAAACACAGCAAGCAGCTGGGAGGAGACTGCTGGAAAAAGGTGCATCTGTTAGCACCCAGAGCACAGATAACATCCCTCCAGGGAAAAGGGGAGAGGAAGGTCCCAGTGCTGGGCATGGGGCCTCAAGGTAACTCCAAGAGAGGAAATGGACTTTTTTGCATGGGCATAACCCTGGGATTGGGGACCAACTACACAGAGGGCCAGCCATTATGTAGGATTCCTCTATATTTTTACCTTGCCAGATCTTGGAGTACCAAGACTCCAAAGATACGTTTGGATTGAGGAACAATACAGAAGACAACAGTACAGGGGAAAAAACAGCTAGTAACTGAATACATGCTGAGGTTCAGGAAAGTGTTAAAAGACACAAGGGTTATCAAGCACACCGGACTGACTGAATGGGGTGTGTGGTATCATAAACATACTTGGAAACACTGCCCTGTAATAAAAGATTTGGTGTTACTCAAAAGTCTCATAATAAAGAGTTTGATGCTAATGGTAAACCTTATGACACAAAATTTGGTACTGATGGTAAATCCCATAAAAATGTGTAACATGCATGATGTTTGAGAAAAGCTTTTCCACATGCTAAGGGGGGGGGGTAAAGAAGAACACAGCAGCAGCTTCTACACAGCAGACTAAGTTCAATATGGTTTCTCAACTGTGACAAGCTTCATGCCTGTGTTAAAAGGCCCTATGGCAGTGCTGCTTCTCAGCTAATACCTATAAACCAGCCTGAAGCTTGTCACAATAGAGAGACCATATTGAACTTGGTCTGCTGTGTGGAAGGGGAAACCAAGGCATACCACTTGATAGCCTTAATGGCTAAATGCCAAACCTGTGCTCTTGACATGCTTCACAGATACAAAGAAATGCTTTCTAGCAACCCAGAGGAGGTGACAACCATTAGTCAGTGACAACTGCTGCAGCAGTAAACTAAGGGGGAAGGTGTGACGTGTCTGAGAACAGAACCCCAAAACCTCCATATTCACCAATGTCAAGTAAATATATGTTCTGTACAAGGTATGCCTTATTTAGTGGTATTTCAAGTCTTGTGATGTGCTAAACATTAATATTCTGTTGGATTGTATGTGCTACTATAGTATGCAAAGTTCTTCTACGAGTGCTTGCTCATGTTCATTCCCAATTTAGGTGTGTGCGCACGTCACATGCACCAGTCCCAGAAAACATTTTCCCTTAGTGGTACCCAAACAAGCCTGCTCTAGCGCCCCCTGCAGCAGCACATGCGCCCACATATAGGTGCCGCTGGCTCCCCTCCCACTCAGTTCCTTCTTGCTGCCAGTGATGGTCCTGGAATGTTTCTTGCCTTGGCAAGTTTTCTTTGTTTAACCTAGTGGTTTATTCATCGTTTTAGTGTAGCTAGTTGTTTGGTTAGAGTTAGCTCTACTTCATTAGTCATTAGAATCCCAGGGTCCAGGCATGCCCCATTTCCTGGGTTTAAACCCTGTACTTCGTGTAAGAAGCCGATGCTGATGAGCGACCCTCATCAAAGTTGTCTAAAGTGTCTGGGGGAAGCTCATGTCCACAAGAGGTGTAAGATCTGTAAAAGTTTTCACCTGCAGACTAAGAAAGACCGGGATATCTGTCTCGGGGCCATTCTGATGGATTCAGCTCTTAGACTGGTCTCTGAGCACGGCAGGTCAGACTCAGCACCGAGCATGATGGTCTCGGTGCACAGTGCCCCTCTGCCACCCTCTTTCTCTGCTCGGCATCGATCTCCCTCCCCAGTTCCGAAGAAGAGGTCGAAGAAGATCCGCACAGAACGGAGATGCTTTCCTGTGGAGAAGGCTAAGGGGGACCTGGCGAGACCTGTGTCGGGCTGCCAACCCTCCCCGCCTCAGAAGGATCCCTCGCTTCTGCGAGCGTCGACCCCACCACCAGGTCCTTCAACAACTCTGGGTAGTGGTAGAGTTGTTGCCGTCGACTCTAGAGGCCTTCCAAGCGATGAAGGACCTCCTGACACTGCCGGTACCGCAAATGCCAAAAGGTTGGCAGGCGCCACACCAAGATTCGGCACCGGCGCCTGGGGCAGCCTATCGAGAGACAGATCTGTTCGACAGTCCCTGTCACTGAGGCACCATTCACTGGTGCGCAGGCGGTCCTCGGAGTCAAGACCATGCTCTCCAGGTCAGGACACGACCAGATCAAGCTCCCGCCACAGTTCTGCAGGGGACTGGCACCAAGCAGAGTACTGTTATGGAGCCATGGAGCGACGCAGGTTGCTGGACACACAGCGGCTTTCCCCAGCACCACGTCGCCTAGCCCATACAGGAATCCCAAGGACAAGAACCAGTTCCGCCACATCCATTGTTCAGGCTCCTCATGCTGCTCACCAGTGCATCAACAATGTGCTTTGCACAGCACCACAAGGTATTCGGTGATGGCACCACCATGGCCATCAGATAGTGGCACCTCATCCTCGGACAGTGAGGAAGTTGTCCAGACTAGACAAGCCCCGGCTCCGGTGACCGGTTTCCCCACGGTGCTGCCAATGGGGGCGTGGCCACAAGGTCAATGGCCTGGACCGTGGCTGAACTGGTGAGGGTTTTCCTCTGGGATTCCGCAGGCCGGTTCCGTGAGAGGAACATCGGTACCTCAGTGTTCCATTCCTCAGAGCGCAGCACTGCACCTGGACATGGACCACGAAGGTTCGTGCGCCTCAGGCCCCAGGGGTTTCATCACACCCAGGGCAGAGGCCCTTCCCCCAGCTCAGATACCGGCCTCTTCCTCATTGTCTCCGGATGAGGAGGTCGCAGGACCCTCATCTGCAGTGCTGATGGATGATTTTAAGGTGCACCGGGACTTCTTGAAAAGGGTCGCCTCCAACTTGGGCCTCAAAATAGACGAGCTGGCCGATGAACTATTTGGAATATTGGCTTTGGTAGCTCCTAATGGAGTGGCCTTCCGGGATCAAGGTTTTTACTCCTGTTACTTCTTGATCCCAAAGGCAAAGGGAGGGCTGAGGCCTATTCTGGACTTAAGGCACCTCAAAAGTACCTCAGCAAGCTGAATTTCGCATGGTCTCCCTAGCCACCATCATTTCCTCTCTGGATCCCGGTGACTGATAAGCTGCTCTTGATTTAAAGGATGCCTACTTTCACATTGCAATCTTCCTGGTCACAGGAGGTTCCTGAGGTTTATGGTAGGAGACCGCCATTACCAGTTTGCAGTGCTCCCTTTTGGCCTCTCGACTGCACCAAGGGATTTCACCAAGTGCATGTCAGTGGTAACAGCCTACCTCAAGAGGAGAGGAGTGCAGGTGTTCCCCTTCCTGGATGACTGGCTCATCAGGGGCAGGTCAAGGTCTCCGGTTCAGGCCAGCATCACAATCATCTGAAGCGTTTGTCCTAATAAACGAACAGAAATCGGTGTTAGTCCCTGTACAGAGAATAGAATTTATCAGAGCAATGCTGGACTCATTCAGGGCCAGAACATTCCTTCCAGAGGAAAGATTCTGGGCAATGACAGATATTATAACCCGCATTTTGACTCATCCCCTCACAATAGTGAGGGTGTGCCTCAGCCTCTTGGGCCACATAGCGGCCTACACCTACGTGGTTCCCCAGGCCAGACTGCACCTCAGACCCCTCCAGATGTAGTTGGCGTCAGTGTATATTCCGGTCAGGCACTACCTGGACAGGATACTCATAGTCCCTCCAAAAATACTTACCTCCCTGGTATGGTGATCGAGTCCGGGTCACATCCTTTCGGGAATGCCCTACGAAGTGCCCCAGCCATCGGTAACACTGATTTCCAATGCCTCGGACCTGGGATGGGGAGCTCACATTGGTTCCCTGAAGACCCAGGGCACATGGGCCTCAGGGGAACTGCGGTTACACATCAATATCAAAGAACTCAGGGCAATTTGTCTAGCCTGTGCAGTTTTTCTACCACATCTTGCCAACAAGATGGTACAGATTCTCACATCCTACTATGCCTTGACAAGCAAGCTGGGACAATGCTGGCTTTAGTAGAGTGGTGCTTCAAGTATCATGTCCATGAACTCCTGCCTATCTCCAGGGACACTGCAGGTGAGTCACCTAAATTGGGAATGGACATGAGCAAGCACTTGAAGAAGAAAGAACCGTTACTTACTTTGTAACTGTTGTTTTTCTAGTTGTTTTGCTTATGTCCATTACACACCTGTCCTCCTTCCCCTCAGTCAGATTTCCAGCAAGAAGGAACTGAGAGGGACAGGGAGCCGGCAGCGCCTATATGCGGGTGCATGTGCGCGCCGCTGCAGGTGGTACTAGAGCCGGCTTGTATGGGTACTACTAAGGGAAAGAGTTTTCCAGCATTGGTGCATGTGGTGTGCACACACGCCCAAATTGGGAATGGATATGAGCAACACATCTCGAAGCACAACAGTTTACAAGGTGAGTAACCATTCTGTATAAAATATTGTTGTAAACGCTACTAGAACGTGTTGTGAGGTGGGAAACTCCTAAACCAGCTATTTGGATACAACAACAAAGTGCTAATGGCCCATCAAGGAGGATCCGCTCTCTCAACCTCCACCTCTGGAGACTTCACCAAGAAAGCATGTACAATGAGATACTGATTGACCAATGGGGAACAGTCCCCATACCGCGTGCATGGATTGTTCCAGCAAACTGGGCTTAGCTATAAAAGGGGAAGAATGACATCATCACTGGGCTTCTTTCTCCCCAACTCAACACCTGAAGGATTATCTGGAAGACAAAAGAACTTTGAAAGGTGGGAGGGGAGTCCCAGGCAGGGAACGTTGCCTATCCTGTATTTAAGAAACTACTTGTACCAGTTTAGAAGGCTGAAACATTGCTAATTCAAGAGCTTGTTAATGTGTAGTATTTGGACTGTGATCTTATGTTTATTTCATTTGGTAACTACTTTTAATCCCTTTTCACTTATCACTTAAAATCTGGTTTTTTGTACTTAATAAACTTATTTAAAGTTTTATTTCAATCAGTATGGTCTTGAATTGGAGTGTCTAGAAATCTTAGCTCAGTAACAAAAGCTGTTGCATGTCCCCCTCACAACGAGGGGGAAGCAGACTTATTAATGTAATTTTGGGGATAGACTCCTTTTGGTGCAGTTCTTACGAACTGTGGGGATCATTGGCTGCTTCTTCTCTATTGTTGGTTCGAGTGGCTAGGCAAGGCACTTGTATTTCTAAGTTGGGTGTGCCTCTGCCTGCAGATGGCTGTGTAAGTGTAGCTTGCTGACAGCATCACAGAGTGAGAGGCAACCCAAGTTAACATACATGCTATCTAGCTGGTTATGGTGCTCTGTGTGCTGTTGGGCTAGGTGACAACGGTGCCTGAAGGGGCTTGCTGCTTGTCACTAGCAAGGCATTTATTGTGAGGGACAGCCCAGGCTAGAGAGTGAAGAGGGCACTATGTTGCCACAGTTTTTAGGTTGTGCCCCGGAGTACCCCGTCAGTCACCCCATAACCTTCTTTTGTTAAGATAAATAGATTGAGGTCCTTGAGTTCTATCACTATGAGGCTTGTTTTTTAATCCTTTAATTATTCTTGTGGCTCTTCTCTGAACCCTCTCCCTTTTATCAACATCCTTCTTGATTTGTGGATGCAGTATTCCAGCAGCTAGTGCTACTAGTGCCGAATACAGAGGTAAAACAGCCTTTCTTCTCCTAGTTGAGATTCCCCTGTTTATCCATCCCAGGACCACGTTAGCTGTCTTGACTGCAGCATCATACTCCTGTTCAACTGATTATCCTCTTGACCCCCATATCTTTTTCAGTGTCACTGCTTTCCAGGATGCACTCCCCCCACCCCATCTGTTTAGTTAGAATTCTTCTATGCACATTTCAAGGCTAGTGAAGAAGCAACACAAAGCAAAAAGCTTACTCTCTATCAAGACAAACATGCAAAATCATTGGTTATTGCCAACTCCTGCTTTCTCATCTTTCCAGTGGGATTATTATTTGCTTAGACACAAACTCGCTTAAGGTTTTAAAGTTGGCTTTTTCCCTCCTCCCTTGCTAAAAACTTCAAAATACCCCTCTAGGTGAATAGTTGACTGGGCTGGTGGCAGAAACTCAGGAGTAAAACTGCCCTCCCCTACTACACAGTCACAAATGGATGAGTCCCTAATACTGTTTACTTGATTTATTTCCTACAGCTGAAAAATCCCTGAAGTATGAGAGCAGGGGACTTGGCTTGCAGAAGCAGACTTATTTTCTAAAATGAAAGCATAGCCTTTATTTAAATCAATCTTTCTGTTTATGCAAAGATTCTTTAAAAAGAGCCACAATGTATCCTGCCAGATGGATTCCTCACTAAAATTTGAAATCCCTGAAATACACTTCCCTTGTCTTGCTATAAACGCAGTGTTTAAAGTTGCTTTTGAATAAAAAAGGAATAGTAATTAGCTGTCTAGAAGTTCTGTGGCTCTTTATTAGTGGTTTAGCTTCAACTTAACTATGTGTTCCTTTAAGGCAGTTAAAATAGTGTGGTAACTAAAATTTTATTTCTCCAAAAGGTTTAAATTTTGTCAAAGGGAAAAAAATAACTTTGAACACTAATTTTTTTAGGTGAAATGGTTTTTCACTGTAGGTAAACGGATACGTTTTAGCAAACAAGAAGTAAGAAAAATGAAACCAAAAAAAGTATGGTCTTTAATCAATTATTTCTTTTGATTAAGATAATTTTATGACTACGTAAACACAATCTTGTCAAATCTCCATTCCTTTACTCTGTGGTATAAAAACCAGATCTGCTAATGTTACCCTGGTCAGGGAAACAAGTTTTAAAATTCTCATTTTTTTTATGGTGCCTTTCATACAATAGAATTATCTTAGTACTTTATCTGCCTGACTAAAACGGAAACTCTTTCAATATACACTTCAAATAGAACTCAGTATCAATTTTGGTTTTAGGTTCCTGTACTTAATATACTGAACTAGGTCATAAACCTTCACTTATTACCTAGTACTTAATAGTACGTTAAGCTTCCAAAGTGGTGGTGTACAAACATTAAATAATTGTTGCAACATGTGAGAGAGGCAGTCGTTATCTGTTCTACAGATGCACACACAGGAAATGAGGTTGTGTAGCCTCTGACTAGTCACAGTTAGTGGAAGAACTGAAATTAGAACTTGGGTCTGACTCCCAGCCCCTTCCTTAACTACTAGACATACTACTACTGCCTTCCACATAGAATTGTATCAAATAACTGAACAGACATTATAAAAATATTGGTAGTAACAATGTCTAAGTAGATTCAATTACCAGTTGTCTCACAATAGATTGTTTTTGTTTGTACATTAGTGAGACATCTGTCTTAGGAATGTGATTTGCTGCAATAAAACTACGCTGTTTAGTAGTCGCACTCCACCTGTTACCGTAGAGACAATGGGGAGAATTTGGAGGGGAGATTATCTGAACAGTGTTAAACTTGAGGAGGATCCTCTACCCACCCACCTTCCCTTTATGTGAGTGTGTGGTGGTGGTGGCTATGAGTAATGGGGAGGAAAAAAGCTGTACGTTATTTAGCCCTGGTCTACACTTAAAATTTTAGATTGACCTAGCTATGTTGTACAGGGTTGTGAAAAATTCACATCCTTGAGCCCATAGTTAAGCTGATTTAACCCCCCGGTGGAAATGTGGCTAGATTGATGGAAGAATTTTTCCATCAACTGCTGTTCGCGGAGATGAAGTAGATAGAAAAACCCCTTCCATTGATGTAGGAAAGTATCGCTATACTATCATGGTGCAGCTGTACTTCTGTAGTGACCATTGTGGAGACATGCTCTAACTCTCACCAAAAAAGAGTTAATGGTGTCTTGGGATTCTGTGCCTATATATTGCTGACCTTGCCTACTGGGGATCTGTTTGGGGATAAAAAGGCTGCCCCTTTCAAAGGAAGGAAGACTGATTTGGAAAAAATTACTTGTAGCAAACCACTATCCAGATTCTTTCCTGTGTGCTTTTCTATTTCAGGGAGTGATCTGAGCCTTAGCAGGTTTTTTCCATACACTTGCTTATTCAATCGTTTGAGCATTATCCAGTAGCTGCAGTCTATGCACATGGTTTGGCATATCTTCTTTTACACAGAAAGTAAAGTTATGGAATAATTGCTATATAATCCATTTTTACTCTTTATATTTTTTTCAGGGTTCACTCCTTCTCCTGTTGCTCAACCACAGCCCTCAGCTGGCCTTAATGTTGACTTTGAGTCTGTGTTTGGAAACAAATCTTCTAATGTTGTCTTAGATTCTGGTGGTAAGAGAAGCTTTCATTAATATTAATGTAGGTAACAAATCATTTGGCATCTGTGGAAGGTAACTCTCCTGATGTGAACAAATGCAGACGGCTGTGATGAGACTCCAGCAAGTGAATGCAAATTTGAGTTTAACTTTCAGTGGCAGCATCTTTCACTTACTTTGGATGTCTTTTTTTTGTATTTTGCTAATTAAAGGGCTTCTCCTCCTTTCTACTGAGTATTTCTGTAGGAATTATTCTATAATATTTAGAATCACTTTTTTATTTAGACCTTGATCCCGCAAACGCATGCAAGTAACTTCACACATTATTTTTACTAGCTTCAGTTGGGAGTAGGCTCATAAAATTCAGCACATGCATAAATATTTGCAGAACGGGGGCCCTAATTACCTACCTGATCAAAAGGCTATACAATTATTTGATCTAATAAGCCATGAAATACAAAGTAATGTTCTCTCTCCACTGCATAGTGCTATTAAATTAAAAGGCATTTTTATACACTGTTTAACATAATGGCCGTACTGGATCAAACCAGTGGTTTGTCTAGCCTAATATCCTGTCTTCTGACAGTGGCTGGTGCCCGATGCTTCGGAGGGATGAACAGAACAGGGCAGTTATCGAGTGATGCATCCCCTGTTGTCCAGACGCAGCTTCTGGCAGTCAGAAGTTTAAGGACACCCAGAGCATGGGATTTCATCTCTAGCCATCTTGACTAATAGCCCTTGATGAACCTATCTTCCATAAATTTATCTAATTCTTTTTTTGAAGCTTGTTATACTTTTGGCCTTTACAGCTTTCCTGGGCAACAAATTCCATAGGCTGACTGTGTTGTTGAAGAAGTATTTCCTTACCTTTGTTTAAAACCTGCTGGCTAATAATTTCATTGGGTGATCTCTGGTTCTTGTGTTTATGTGAAGGGGTAAATAACACTTCATTATTCACTTTCTCCCCCCATTCATGATTTTATAGATCTCTGTCATGTATCCCCTTACTTGTCTCTTTTCTAAGCAGAAAAATCCCAGTCATTTTAACCTCTCCTTGTATGGAAGCTCTTCCATACCCCTCATCATTTTTGTTGCTTTTTCCAATTCTAATATATCTTTTTTGAGATGGGGCGTCCAGAACTGCATGCAGTATTCAAAGTGTGGGCATAACATGGATTTATATAGTGGCATTATATTTTCTTTCTTACTTTGTCTTGCTTTCCTAATGGATTCTAATAGTCTGTTATCTGACTGCTGCTGTACATTGAGCAGATGTTTTCAGAGAGTTATCCATGACGACTCCAAGATTTCTTACTTGAGTGGTAACAGTTTATTTGGACCCCATCACTTTCTATGAATAGTTGGGATTGTTTTCCAATGTGCATTACTCTGCATTTATCAACATTGAATTTCATTCGCCAATTTGTTGTCCAGTCACCTAGTTTTGTGAGATCCCTTTATAATTCTGCAGTCAGCTTTGGACTTAACTATTTTGAGTAATTTTGTATTGACTGCAGTCTTTGCCCTTTTTCAAGATCATTTATGAATATGTTGAACAGCATTGGTCTTTGGGGATCCCCGCTATTTACCTCTCTCCACTGTGAAAATTGTTTATTTCTACCTTTTGTTTCCTATCTTTTGACCAGTTACTGATCCATGAGTGGACCTTCCTTCTTATTAATTAACCTAAGGTTAATATTTAACCTAAACTTTCAGATCTAATTTCTGATTATTTTTTGTTTGTTTGTTTGTTCGTGTTTAAATAATTTGGAGCTTAATTTTCTTTTTCGGGCACAATTGTTTTAAGATCAAGATAGTGAATTGCCAAAGCCAATACACACTTAACAGAGAAATTGGATTTACACTGAGTACCTTTGATTCTTTTGAGCACCCAGAAGTTAAATCTTTTCTGCTTGATGGGATTTTACGCATATTTGGGTTCGCATTCCTGTGCCCTTTAAAAAAAAATAAATAAATAAAAAAATTCTGCAACTGGAAAACCTGGAGGAGTTTTGACCTTTAAAACTATAGATGCTCTCCTGAAAACCTTCCATGCCTAGAATTTGCATTGCAGTCAATGGGATTTTCTCACACACAAAGTTCAGTCTTATGAGGCTCAGTCTCAAAGCAGTTATTCTTCTCTGCCATTAATATCCCTATTTGCAGTTGAGGTATAATGGCGTTAGTCCCTTCATATACTGTAATTTTACACAACACGTGATTCAATCTTCCATATTTTCAACCAATATTTTGTTAGACTCACTGCCTTCCCTCAGGATAAATGTGTAATCTGATCTTCAGTGGAAGCCTCAAGTTTTAAGGCCTGTTCCATGTGTTTTATCATTTCTAGGCTTTGATGAATTAGGTGGACTCCTAAAACCAACAGTGACCTCTCAAAACCAGAGTCTTCTGGTTGCCAAGCTGCCACCAAACAAGCTAGTGTCAGATGATCTGGATTCATCTTTAGCCAACCTTGTAGGCAGTAAGTATTTGTTGGAAATCTTAAGATAAGTGTCTGTTTAATTCTATAAAATAAATAGGCTATTTCAATAATGTTTTTCTCCTTCTGTGTCAGATTTGGGCATTGGAAATGGAACTACTAAAAAGTGAGTGTTTGTCTTTAATCAAACTTGGCAAATTTCTTGGATTTTTAACTGCTTATTCTTGATAGTACTTAACACTTCATGTTGATAATCACTGTATGCATACCAATCTTTACAGCACCTCTGAGGTAAATGAATATTATCTCCATTTTGTAGATGAGGAAATTGAAACATAGGAGAAGTGACTTGACCCACCGCTTCGTGTGGGGTGGGAGCAGGTCAGCAACAACAGAGCTGGGATTAGAGTTCAGGGCTTTTTGATTCCTTTTACTGTGTTAATTCCTCTCGAGCTTGCTGCCTATTATTCTTATTTAGTGAATGAACTTCACAAAATATATAGTTTATTGGTCATTCAGTATGTACTTTTTAGTATTACAATGTATGCTTACAATAACTAGCGGCTCCATAACGGACTTCAACACATAGAATCATAGAAGATTAGAGTTGGAAGGGACCTCAGGAGGTCATCTAGTCCAACCCCCTGCTCAAAGCAGGACTAACCTCAGCTAAATCATCCCAGCCAGGGCTTTGTCAAGCCGCAGCTTAAAAACCTCTAAAGATGGAGATTCCACCACCTCCCTAGGTAACCCATTCCAGTGCTTCACCACCCTCCTGGTGAAAAACGTTTTCCTATTATCCAACCTAGACCTCCCCCACTGCAACTTGAGACCATTGCTCCTTTTTCTGTCATCTACTACCATTGAGAACAGCCGAACTCCTTCCTCCTTGGAACCCCCTTTCAGGTAGTTAAAGGCTGCTATCAAATCTCCCCTCATTCTTCTCTTTTGCAGACTAAACAAGCCTAGTTCCCTCAGCCTTTCCTCATAAGTCTTGTGTTCCAGCCCCCTAATAATTTTTGTTGCCCTCCTCTGGACTCTCTCCAACTTGTCCACATCCTTTTTTAGTGGGGGGCTCAAAACTGGACCCAATACTCCAAATGCGGCCTCACCATTACCAAATAGAGGGGAATAATCACTTCCCTCGATCTTCTGGCAATGCTCCTACTAATGCAGCCCAATATGCTATTAGTCTTCTTGGCAACCAGGACACACTGCTGACTCATATCCAGCTTCTTATCCACTGTAACCCCCAAGTCCTTTTCTGCAGAACTGCTGCCTAGCCCATCAGTCCCCAGTCTGTAGCAGTGCATGGGATTCTTCTGTCCTAAGTTCAGGATTCTGCATCTGTCCTTGTTGAACCTCATCAGATTTCTTTTGGCCCAATCCTCCAATTTGTCTAGGTCACTCTGTATCCTATCCCTACCTTCCAGGGTATCTACCATTCCCCTAGCTTAGTGTCATCTGCAAACTTGCTGAGGGTGCAATTCACCCCATCCTCCAGATCATTAATGAAGATGTTGAACAAAACTGGTTCCAGGACCAACCCCTGGGGCACTCCACTTGTTACCAGCTGCCAGCTAGACATCGAGCCATTGATCACTACCCATTGAGCCCCATGATCTAGCCAGCTCTCTGTCCATTTTATAGTCCATTCATCCAACCCGTACTACTTTAACTTGCTGATAAGAATACTGTGGGAGACTGTATCAGAAGCTTTGCTAAAGTCAGGGTATATCATGTCCACCGCTTTCCCCACATCCACAGAGCCAGTCACCTCTTCATTGAACGCAATCAGGTTGGTCAGGCATGACTTGCCCTTGGTGAATCCATGTTGACTGTTCCTGGTCACCTTCCTCTCTTCCAAGTGCCTCAATATGGATTCCTTGAGGACCTGCTCGATGATTTTTCCAGGGATTGAGGTGAGGCTGACTGGTGTGTAGTTCCCTGGATTCTCTTTCTTGAAGATGGGCACTAGATTTGCCTTTTTCCAGTCATCAGGGACCTCCCCCAGTTGCCACGAGCTTTCAGAGATAATAGCCAATGGCTCTGAAATCACATCAGCCAACTCCCTCAGCACCTTCAGATGCATTACATCTGGCCCCATGGACTTATGTACATCCAGCCTTTCTAAATTGTCCTGAATCTGTTCCTTCAGCACTGAGGGATGTTCACCTCCTCCCTGTTCTGTGCCGCTCAATGCAGTAGTCTGGGAGCTGACCTTGTCTGTGAAGACAGGGGCAAAAAAGGCATTGAGTACCTCAGCTCTCTCCACATCCTCTGTCACTAGGCTGCCTCCCCCATTCTGTAAGGGGCCCACACTTTTCCCTAATCTTCCTCTTGTTGGTAACATACCTGTAGAAACCCTTCTTGTTCCCTTTCACATCCCTTGCTAGCTGCACCTCCAATTGTGCTTTAGCCTTCCTGATTTCATTCCTGCATGCTTGAGTAGTATTTATATAATCCTCTCTAGTCATGTGACCAAGCTTCCACTTCTTGTAAGCTTCTTTTTTGTGTTTAAGCTCACCAAAGACTTCTTTGTTAAGCCAAGCTGGGCGCCTACCATATTTGCTATTATTTCTGCACATCAGCATGGTTTGTTCCTGCACCCTCAATAAGGTTTCTTTAAAATACAGCCAGCTCTCTTGGATTCCTTTCCCCCTCATATTAGCCTCCCAGGGGATTCTGCCCATCAGCTCCCTGCGGGAGTCAAAGTCTGCTTTTCTGAAGTCCATGGTCCGTATCCTGCTGTTCTCCTTTCTTCCTTTTGTCAGGATCCTGAACTCGACCGTCTCATGGTCACTGGTGCCACCTACTTCTACTTCCCCTACCAAATCTTCCTTGAAGACCCTCTTTCCAAACATCTGAAATAAAATTAGCTTCATAGTATCCTGTGAAGTTTAAAAAATCTGGGTTGCGATGGGCCAGTAGGAGAGAATTGAACTCCTGATCCAGAATAATTGTCATCAGCTTTGATATTGTATTTAGCATCAAACACAATTAACCTCAGCAACTCAAGCACCACTGCAAAGAAAGCAGTCCTGTCGATCCAGTTAGGGCTGCTCTGGGGCTGGCAGTCTGTACACAAACGCTGTTCTAGCCCGGAGACCATCCAGCAATTCGTACACATTTGCTCCTGCCCAAGCTATAGTTTGATCTGTAAGAAGTGGTCTAATGGTGTTACAGTGCATCTAGGCTAGGAAGAGTCGTTGAGTTTAGGTCAGTCGTAGCTAGCTTATGGCAGTTGAACCTGACCTATGTTTTCCTAGTCAAGACCAGGCTTATTGTGACTGTACAACTTCGTTTGGTGATTAAGCTCTTGAGGAATCAGCATTCATGTAGATTTACTGTACTGTATCTGAGGATGGTGCAAAGAAAATCCAGTGTTTTTCTAACGCTTTCTTTAAACATTTATTTGAAGTGATGTAAATTGGACCCAGCCAGGTGAAAAGAAATTAACTGGTGGTTCCAACTGGCAGCCCAAGGTTGCACCTACAACTGCATGGAATGCTCCAACAATTGTAAGTGAATGAAGATTCTGAAGTAGTGAGATCTGTATAACTTGAAGTATAGACAAACGTTATATAAAGGTGTGGATGCGATCTGTCATTACAGTGGAGACAGGTTATGAAGATTGTTTGAATAAATGATCAGTTTAAGAAGGTATATTGCTGTAATAACAGGTAACTGAATGGCCAACTTCATTTAGATTATTTGCCACTTGTCTGGTATACAGTTTTATTGCATCTGACTTATTCTGTAACATGAGTGTGAATTCATACTGTAAACTAAAAGTATTGCTAGAGCAGAAACTTAGGTTTGTAGAACATCAGATCCTTAGTAATTTGAGTAGAGTACCTCGACCTTTTAGAAATAGTGGTGGTTGTTGGGGCTACTCTTCATTCTGAATGCTGTATTGAAGTGTGGAAATATACTTCTTGTTCTTCGAGTGCTTGCTCATGTCCATTCTCAATTAGGTATGTGTGCATGCACCGGTGCCGGAAACTTTTCCCCTAGTGGTACCTATAGGGCTGGCTCTAGTGCCCCCTGCAGTGGCACGCATATGCGCTTACATATAGGCACTGCCGGCCCTCCTCCCCCAATTCCTTCTTACCGCCAGTGACAGTGCTGGAATGTCTCTTGCTCTCACAAGTTTTGTACGAACCTAGTGGTTTTCTTCTTGTTCTTGTGTAAATAGTTAATTGTAGTAGTCAGCACCCAGGGCACCTGGACTACAAGGGAAATGGCGTTGCACATCAATGTCAGGGAACTCAGGGCAATTCACCTAGGCCGCACGGTTTTCCTGCCACAACTCTCTAACAAGATAGTGCAGGTACTCACGGACAACATGGCCTCTGTGTACTATATTAACAGACAGGGCGGGGCCTGGTCCCCGGCCCTGTGCCAGGAGGCCATATGGTTATGGGACTTTTGTATCAGTCACGGCATTCACTTGGAGGCAGTTCGTCTCCTGGGGATCAACAACACTAGAGTAGACCGCCTCAGCAGGTCTTTTTGCTCTCACCACGAGTGGTTCCTCCACCCGGAGGTGGCCTCTTGCATCTTCCAGAGGTGGGGCAATCCCTGCGTGGACCTCTTTGCCACCAGACAACAGAAAATGCAGTCAGTTCTGTTCTCACCAAGGGCTCAGCGATGGCTCACTGACTGATGTCTTTCTCCTCTCCTGGTCAGGGAATTTCATGTATGCCTTCCCGCCAATACCATTAATCCGCAAAGTTCTCTAAAGAGGGACAAAGCATGGGTCATCCTAGTGGCTCTAGCATGGTCCCGACAGCATTGGTCCGGGATGCTACTCGAACTGGCAGCGTCCCGGCAATGGGCACTCCTGGTGCAACCGGACCTCTTGTCCCAGGATCAAGGTTGCCTGCTCCATCCCGGTCTGGCCTCCCTACATCTGATGGCATGGATGCTCCATGACTGAACCAGGAGGAGCGAGCCTGTTTAACCCAAGTCCAGTGGATCCTACTAGAGAGTAGAAAGCTTTCCACTAGATCTTACCCGGCTAAGTGGAAACACTTCTGCTGGGTGGCTGACCAAGGTGTTTCTCCAATGGAGACCACAGTCCCAATGATTTTGGACTACCTGCTCCTTTTGAAGCAGGGGGATTGGCCTTCTCATCCATTAAGGTCCATTTGGCGGCCATATCGGTATTTCACCCTCCTGTGGATGGTAGAACAATCTTTTCACACAAGATGATAGCCAGATTCCCCAAGAGCTTGGAGAAACTCTTTCTACCGATGCGAGTTCCCTCTCTCCAATGGGATCTGAATCTGGTCCTTTCTAGACTCATTGGGCCTCCCTTTGGGCCCCTAGCCTCGTGTTCCCTTATGCACCTATCCTGGAAGGTCACATTTCTGGTAGCTTTTACATCTGCAAGGCAGGTTTTGGAGATTAGAGCATTGACCTCAGTGCCTCCCTATGCTATTTTTTATAAGGATAAGGTTCAACTATGACCGCACCCGGCCTTTTTACCAAAGGTGGTCTTTCATTTTCACCTCAACCAGGACATATTCCTGCTGGTCTTCTGTCCCAAGCCTCACAACTCCACTGAGGAGAGGCACCTGCATACCCTCGACGTGAGAAGAGCCTTAGCATTCTATATTGAGAGAACCAAAGCCTTCCATCGCTCTACACAACTCTCCATTGTGATTGTGGATCGGATGAAGGGGCTGCTGGTGTCATAGCAGCGAATTTCAAAGTGGATCACCGTCTGTATCCGGGCTGGTTATGAGCAGGTTGGAGTTGCACCTCCGACATCTCTAACGGCCCACTCAACAAAGGCCCAGGCATCAGCAGCAGTCTTCCAGGCATATGTCCCAATACAGGACATCTGCAGAGCTGCTACCTGGTCATCGGTAGATACCTTCACATCCCAGTATGCCATAACGCAGCAAGCTCGGGACAATGCTGGCTTCGGCAGAGCGGTGCTTCAAGTGTCACATCCATGAACTCCTGCCCGTCTCCAGGGACACTGCTGGTGAATCATCTAATTGAGAATGGACATGAGCAAGAACTCAAAGAACAAAGAACGGTTACTTACCTCATAGCTGTTTTTCTTCAAAATATGTTGCTCATGTCGTTTCCACACCCATCCTCCTTCCCCTCAGTCGGAGTTCCAGCAAGAAGGAAGTGGGGGAGGGGTGGGCGGCAGTGCCTATATGTGGGTGCATATGCGTGCCTCTGCAGGGGGCACTAGAGCCAGTCCTATGGGTACCAGTAGGGGAAAAATTTCTGGTACCGGTGCATGTGACTTGCACACATACCTAATTGAGAATGGACATGAGCAACACATCTCGAAGAACAGTTACAAGGTAAGTAACCGTTCTTTCTTTAGATACAGTAGTGTGTGGTGAATCTGCATGTCAGCGGTTTTCAACTTTTTCATTTGTGGACCCTTAAAAAATTTCAAATGAAGGTGTGGACCCCATTGGAAATCTTAGACATAGTCTACGGGCCCCCAGAGGTCCACAGAACCGTTTGAAAATCACTGTTCTATGGTAATGACAACCTTTTGCAGACATAGTCTTTTGTCATAACCCTTAGACATAAACTGTGGACCCCCAGGTTGAAAATCACTGCTATATGTCACAACACTGAGCTTGCCCTGCAACACGAAGCAGGAAGTAGTGCATCTTCTGCTACCTGAGGTGGTGGGAAGTGGTGCATTAGAAATGTGTACAATTAGTACAGTCACATCCTGAAGTATGTACTTGCTTTTAATACGTCTCCCCTTAAAACCTTCAGTTACCAATCTGAGTTTTCTCTAGTTTACAACCTTATTACAGATAACATGAAATGTGGGTCACGTATGCATTTTTACCAAAATGGTTTGTTCTCCCATCCATTAATATGTGTTGAAAGAGGGAGGGAAAGATATACTTGAGTAGCTCCCAGTAATGCTGATGGGACGGACTCAGGTAAATCCTACTCTCCCTTTTACCACAAACTGGAGAATAGTATACAAGCATAGGAAACATAACAAAACAAGTGTTTGGATCCCTTACATCAAACAGTGTGACATGATTTTTGAGTGATTTAGCAATGTAAAACAACATGATTTTTTACAGATTTGGAAAGAGAAACACTCTCTCTTTTCAGGTCATCTACCTGTTCTCATTTTGGGTGGCAGCTGCCAACTCAGCTCTTTTATGTAGGTTTTAGGTGGACATTACAGCCACTAGTACTGGTGGTTGTAGACATTACAGCCACTAGTACTGGTGGTTGTAGACATTACAGCCATTACAGCCACTAGTACTAATACTCACCTACAACCTGAGTGACTTGCTAGCAGTTGGATATTTCTTGTGTGCTTGAAGATAAGTTAATTGTTGTCATAGCAAAATATGTGATATTTTTATGTGCATCTTGTAACATATCATTCCATTTCTAACCAGTTCTTTTGTTAATATTTAAAGACACTGTCAAGGTATCTTGCTTTATACAAATCCTTTTACTCACTATTTAATTGTTTGAAAAAACTTAGAAGGATGAAATTGGAAATTGATTTGTTCATCAGATTCTTCTCCACTTTGTCTACTAGTCTATTTATTGTAGAGTTGCTTCTAAGTGCTCTGCTGCTGCTTGATAAACTTTTGAAAACAAGGAAGAATTTGGTTTTGGAAAATAAACACACAAAGTAAATGGATTATGCAAACAGGTATGAAAATCCATCAACCTTGACAGTGTCGCTTAACAGATTTATTCAATGACTTGGATTATAAAATTTTTTTTAGGGCAGACATTGTGTACTTATGAACTAAAATGCTATCTGTGTATATTCTGTTGTGTAAGTACTTGTTTCTAATCCAGTGTTATTGCATTATGTAATTATTCTCCCTGGGAAATACAGAATGGCATGCATTTTCCACAATACGTAAGTGAAAAAAAAACTCAGCCTTTTTTGCAATCAATTGGCATGCTATATTAACCACTGCTGTAGCAGAATCTCATAACCTTCCTGCTATTACACATTTCTCATAAAGATCTTTGGTGTGCAGAAGATCTGAGCTTTTCCTAGCATATACAAATCTCATGGGTGTTCTGCAGGCTCTTGACTCGAATGATAGCATGGGAAATACTGAGATTTTTTTTTCCTTGCTTAAAACTGTCATTTGCTGCCAGATAGCTGGGGTCTGTGTCTGTGCTGCCTTCAGTGCATCTGGTAAAGTTTGAATGAAGATAAGTTGTTTGTGTTTGAATAACTGCATGAAATCTCACAGGCTTCTGTTATAATTGGCACTTTATTCACGTTTATTATAGATCTTGATTTCAAGTGGGGGGAGACCAATATGTCATTAATGTTCAACTAAACTAAAAGAAAATCCCAGCTGATGCTTATGTTTATAAACGGATGCATTGTTTTCTTTGAGGAATGCAGTCTTATTCACAGATAATCTTTTTT
The DNA here is from genome assembly GCF_026122565.2 of Emydura macquarii macquarii. Taxonomy (NCBI): domain Eukaryota; kingdom Metazoa; phylum Chordata; order Testudines; family Chelidae; genus Emydura; species Emydura macquarii. Next base: position 12,834,675 of record NW_027130455.1, read on the forward strand.
GTATTTCAACAATATTGGTCTTTTCCGGTATGCAATTTTCATTGTGGGATAATTTTAACAGTGGAAGATGTAAAGTTTGTATGGGATCATTCTATAAAAATACTTATTTAGCAAGCATTTGTGCGTATATATGTATGTGTGCACATACGTATAACATAAATGATTTAAAGAATGTTCAAAGCTTTTAGAATTGTGAATAATATTTAGAAAGTTACTGTACAATCTAAGTAATTCTTGGAACAGTGAACCCTATTCTCATAATTGCTAGAATGCACATTACCATTGGCTAGTGCATATTAAAGAGCAACTGATACCTCAGAAAAGTAATGTTCTGTTTAGAAATAGTCCTGCTTATATCACACTTTTGGAGCTGGGTTGTGGGGGTGAAATTACCTGCCTGTGGAATATTGTTCCCTACAATGTATCTTCTTTCTCCAGTGTAATTCTGAATGTCACAAGTAATAATGATTCCACCACTTTCCTTGGGAGTCTCTTCCAAAATAAGATCTTTGTAATACAAGAGACATGCATGAAGGCATGATCTTGGAATTTATCATCTCGTTCAAATCTTCTGGTAGTATCATGAATTATAATTTCCACAGCAAAAAACTGGGATGTCAGAAACAGAGCATTATTAATTTTTTAAGTGAGGGATTAACAGGAGGTAGAGCAGATGAAGATCCCTAGATACCACAGTCCATTAGCACTTTATAAATACTCAACTAGATAATGTCTTGGAAGACAAAATTCTTGTCTCCATGCAAAAGTTTGTCCTAGTAAATAAGGTCAGGAGGACTGGAAGGTGGAAAGACGAAGGAATTAGAAGTATGCAGAATTGTTTTTAAACAGAATATATATTTTGCCTCCTTCCACTTTCTAAGAGGTATCAGGGGTTTTTATATGCATTGCATTTTTTAAATAATAGAGGATACATTGTCAGTTTGCTTTTGAAAGAGATAAAGCCTAGAACAGGCATGCCAGTTTCATTCTTCCACTTTACAAAAGCTGTCACGTGCTCATGTTAATTTATATATGCTGAATGGTGTTAGTAGTGATTTACCACATTTGAATTCATTGTAGAAACTAGGGTATTCCTAACAAACTGAAGAGAAATTCATTTTAGAGTAGCAGATCAATGTTCTGTACCCACTTTTAAATATTGCGGGGCCATGTCTACACTGGGATTTTTAGGGCTGTCTCCTACCATTGCTGTAGTGCTGGTGCAATTCCACCAGTGACCAGCCACTGACACTGTGTTACCATGTCATCTAGACCTATTATGAATGGGGTTAGGCAACAGGCTGTAAAACACTGAAAGCCAGCCTGCACTAGAACTCCCACTATTGCTAGGACTGGTGTAGCTGTATCAGTGCTGAGGTAATGGAGAACCCCTTGAAAGCCCTAGTGTATCTGTAGCCTGGTTTGGAAAGAAAGAACTTCTGATGTTTTTACTACAGCAGCAGTAATACGGCCTTTGTTTGGTTCCATTTTTAGAATTACCTGGCCACAGTTACTTGAGTAAAATAAGTAATAAGTTCTGTACTTCACAGGATTCAGGCAATATTCACTTTTCATATAATCATATTGATTTTATTTGTGTGTATATTATATGTAAATATTTCCTGAATTACTTGTTAAGTGCAAAACATACATATTTCTATCTCTACACATTCTTTGGACTGAGGACTCAAATATCTAGAGGTGTGGCTTCAGTTTACTGTGAGCCAAAATCCAAACAGATTTGTTCTAACCTGTAATTCTACCTATGTCAAGTCTTTCTAGAAACTTTAAGCATAAGTGTTGCCATTGATCTGAAGTCAGATACATTTTATTAACACAAACCTACAAATGCTAATAGGTGTCAGTTCATCCTTTTTGCTATATTGCAATATGCTATCTAGTCAGTGCTCCATTTGACACTTAAAGGCAATTTATTATCATGTATGCAGCTCAATCAGTTTTCCATGCAGTTCAATATTATTTCTTTTTGGTATTAGGCACCACCTGTAATGGCCTATCCTGCTACCACACCAACAGGAATGATGGGATATGGACTGGTTAGTGAAATTTCCTGTAACTTAATTTGCTGTAAACATGATTTACTTATTACTTTTATTATGAGTTAGCTGAAAACATAAAGCATTTAAGAGCAATATGTCATTTGGCCTGAACATGTTAACTAGGTTTAATATCAATCCCTCTTGTTTATTCTCCACTAAATCACTTCATCCATTTTAATTCAGAAATTTAAACTAAAGCTCTTAAATGCATGTCTCCCTTTTCATCTTCACCTAGTCGCTGGGTGACTTATTCCATACATTTAGTGCATATTGCATGGACTAGTTATCAAGTTCCTTGTTCATCTTCCATTATTTACTAGATTCTCCCTCATCTTTCCATTACTCCGAGAACTCCCCTTTTTAATGTCCTTATTGAGGCAAAAGAGTTTTATTGGATGACTATTAAGGAAATACTTAGAGCTATATTTCAGGAGACTCAATATCATGAAGAAAGAAAACTCATTTAATTGATTGTTGGTCAGATCTTTGTTTCTGGAACTTCAAATCTGAAGGAGCAATGCAAATAAATAGAAATCTCCCTCACCCCAGCATGTATGTAAGACTGTTACAGACTTATATACCATATAATTCATGGTACAAGAAAATCTAATGGTGAAAATATCACAATAAATTCATTACGGACCCTTAATTTGGATGCATCCTTTTTTGTACTATGCTAGGAGCATTTGTATCACAGTAAGTACTTCTTTGAAATAATAGTAAAAAGTGGAGACATCCCACCTGTTCAGTTAATCCAGATATGAATGGGGCAATTCTGTGTAGACTTTAAGAGGAAAAAGTGTCACACTACTTAATAAGGAAAGAGTTGCATGCACTGGGCCTGCTCCTGAATGGAGGGAAAAACATCTAAACAAATTCTTCTGCTTAATAATTGACAAATCTTTCTCCCAAATTTTTTTTACTATTTAATCAATGACTATATTTATAAAAATACTATTGTTAATACAGGATTAAAGGTTTCTTAGATAATTATCCATTCCTTCTGAATTTAATTCACTCTGATCCCCACCTAGAAGGCACCCATTACCCATAGTATATAAGTACCACACACAGAAGCAAGGATTGCATGGAAGTTCTGCGTAGGAGCCTACTCTCCACCACTTTGATTCAGCTGCTATTACTTGTTTAAAGCTTTCATCACCTGAGCATGATGATGTGTTCTGGAGGCCTCATAACTGATGGACTGTGAGCAATAGGAGGTTTAGTAACATGTTCTGAAAACAGTCCAGATTTGTTCAGGATTGCCACAGCTGGGGATCCTTTTCCAAGAAAGATAATCCAGTTAAACCTCCACTAGTGGGTAATGGCTATTGTAACCAAATTACCTAGGATAGAACTTTGCTGCATTGGGAGGTTAATAGTACCAGGTTTTTCCACTGAATAATGGCTCAACTGTAATTGGAACACTTATAGTTTGGTCAATATGATTAAAAAGAGAAGAGAATTGGTCCACATTTTTATTGTCAAGACAGAATGAAATGCAAAAAACACCCCAGCATTGATTGGGGGGAGGCAGGGAAAATAAAATTAGAATTAAATTTCAAAAAACAAAGTCTTACCACATGTATGAGTTTTACATCTGCACTCTAACCAGACAATATCTCCTTAAGAAAACCTAGACTTCTCTATCAAAGAAATTGGGAATTAACCCATTATCTGTATTTTATATACATATTTCATCAGTTCTTGAAAGTGTAAAACAGCTGCAGCAGTTGCATGTTAAATACCCTTGTTGTGTAATGTGACTTCTGCCTTCTTGTACCTCCGACGGATGGAGAGGGGAGAACTTTGTCAAAGCCTCCATGTTTGTGGTGCTATCACAAGTTATTCATAAAGTTATTATAAACAGCTGCTTCAATGTTCCAAATTTTTGGGGGGAACATTACATAGAAACAGCTTCAGTATCTATATTCCAACACAAACATGTTCTTTTAAAGTAAAGGTTCATTTTTAGGGACCCTAACTTTACAGTCCAGTTTCAGAAGTCCTTTCCATTTTAAATCATGCCAAATGCTGAGTCACTCCTCACCCATCTCTCCCTCCCCCCTTTCTGTGTTTAATTGTATTAACTGATGTGTAACTCTATGCTATTCTGGATTTTTTTAGCCATCACAGGTGGGAGGTGTACCAGTAATGACACAACCAACTTTAATATACAGCCAACCTATCATGAGACCACCAAACCCTTTTGGCCCTGTTTCAGGAGCACAGGTGAGTATAAATCCAAAATAGTTATATTTGTGTGTCTTATATACACCATCACTATTGGTTGTAATGATGGTTTTGTCCTGTAGTGTGATGACGTGGATTCCATTTCCAATGGGCTAGATAGAAAAGGGATTGGTTCCCAGCTGCTTATTCAAACTTGGTGTCAGTAAATTCCTGTTCTGCAAAAGCAAAGTAGGATGGCATTCTCAAGGGTCGGTTCTCTGAAGGAAGTGTGATTGGTGTCTTTCTTCCCTTTCCTTTAGATGAATGGTGGTAGGAACTATTTTTAGCTTTACATAATCATATCCCCTTTAATCACTAAGCTTGTGTTCCACTGTACCTCACCATTCATATTCTTTGCATTTTCTCCTATAAACACATCATTATGCAAACTTGTTTCATGATAAACTCCTGAATTGCACTGCAGTGCTATCTCTTGTATTCTTAAACTTGTGCTTTTCGAAAGTAAAATAACCCAAGGCTGATATAGCATCAGCCCTTTTATTATAGCAGTGTGTGTGTCAAATTTTCAGGTATTTCCAGAGGTCAAATTTGGGCACCCAGTATGGACTTTGTAAATCTGTGAAAGATTCCAGCATCTTGTGACACACAGTGTAGCCTGGACTTTCCAAACTCTAGGAACCACACTCTCCCCGTGTCTCCCAGAGATTACACTCACCCTCTTTCTGCATGTGCCATCCCCACAGTTGATTGAAGAATGTACTAGTTGTGTTAACTGCAGAATTTAAAGCTGGATGGCACCTCTATAAAATAGTCCTGGGCTTGGAGAACTAATGTGGAGATTTTTAAAGCCTGGATGGATCCCCAGTTCTGCCAGACATTGTATCTTTCCAAGTTGTTTTGTGTCCCCTATCATTCCTGGGGAAGAAATTCATGTTATAATACGTGTACGGATATAATACATGAGGGATACCTAGTTCGTGTTGGCAGTAAAAAAAATCTTTACCATCAATTTTGAGTAATGGATTGAGAAGATGGGATTCACCTTTTTTGTAGACATGTGAGAGGAAAGGAAGCCAGTATATTATCCCCTTCAGTGATCATATTAGGCTTGTCTGATGGAAGTCTTGCTTTGAAAGTTGAGTACAGTCAATAAGTAATGGAGTTGGGTTCATACCCTTTTTTCTCTTAATCTCTGCAACTTCTTTAGCTTAGTCCACAGCACTTTTCCATCTCTTAAGAAATCTCATCCTCTTATTCAAGTTAAATAGAATTTTGAATGAGAGGCTCTAAGGAGAGACGTTTTCCTGTGCACTTGGTCCCAGCTTTGACAGGACTCTACATCAGGAGAGGTTGGTTTGGGGAAATCATATCCACCTTGATAATACCAGAGGACATTTAAATTTAGGAATGTCTAATCATCACAGGCTGGTGGGATTAAATACTGAAGCTCTTGATTTTTACATTCCAGTTAAATGAGGTTTTTTGTTAACAAAGATAGCTTTTTCTTTTCAGCTGAAAGTGGTAGTGATGGTGGACTATAGCATACTCCTTTTGCTGCAGAGAGCTTTTCTTTTTTGCCATTGCTCACAATGGGCCATTTATATATGTACTATCTCTATTATATAACATGGGGTGATATGTATTGCCATATACAGAGAGAGAAGATGTGAATATACACAAAGTATCCATATTTTAAAATTAAAGCTATTAGATATGTTGCCACCATTAATATTGCTGATGTATTGACTTTACTTGGTTCCCTTGCGCTTCCAAGGGGCAAGGCTTTATCATTTTGTAGTGCTTTGCCCCTCATCCCAGGTTGATTGGAATAACTATGTTGACTGTCTCAAAAGGGGGGAGCCACATTCAGCTTCTTCTCTGAAGTGGGGCCTTCGGGGTAGAAGAAGAGCTGATGATCTGGAAGGGACACTGTCAGACTGAAGATCACATTTCTATCTGAAGAAATAGTATTTCCCTTTCATTGTTTCTTTTGGGCATTTGACAGCCCTCTGCTTATAATCACTATCACTGTTCTTCTATCTAGTCAGTCAGCATCCCCAGTTTTGTGTGGATCTTTCATGCAGCGTCAAGGGTCAGAAGAGACTTTTTTTAAAATAGGAAAATGTGGCTGTTAGGGGGACCTCAAGGATAGGTGTACTTCATTTTCTTTTTCACCAAGTTTCTAAAATGACAATCCTTTTAAAAACAAGCAAACTTCTTGCGCATTTATTCTGTCACTTGAATGAATTCAGTTCTAGAGTAAACGTGTTTAGATTTATTGTGAACTGTTCTCCCCCATGCCCATTGACATTGCAGGTCTTGTCTGCCATAAAGCTGGGGGGAGAAGGGTGGGGGAAGAAATTGCAAGTGGGCTTTGTAGTGTAAAACTAAATTTTCAGTGTGCTGAATCTGGGGTGCATTTAAAACTGACTTCAGTGTAACCAGTGAATTATAAAAATATGAACAAGTTAATTCAGAAGCACACTACACAGTATTTGTGTTGGGGTCTCACTGACCCCGGGATGCTTTTGACACTGCACATTTTTGGTGTAGTTTTTCTGTCTCATTATGTGGAACAGATGTAACATCTTCCCTGGTTTTCAGGCTCTGGTACAGTGCCCAGCACACTAGACACTGCTTCCCTGGGGCAAGGCTGCAATGATCTTTCCTTCACCAGGACTTCACCATTTCTGTACCCAGGTCCCTCAGAAACAGCCGTGTCTCACTCAAAGATGTGTTCTGCCACGTGTGATTTAGCACACTCCAAACAATATATGCATAGTGCATGTGCAATGCAACAGTGAGGCTTTTGCCCCAGCAACAGTTTCTGTCAAATGTGGGTTTGCCAAAAAACGTATCGATAATTGTGGCTTCCCCAGAAACTCATCCTTGCAAGCATAGGCTTCCCAAAAAATCTGTTTAATAGTGTTATCTTCAGAGAAACTCAATGTGCTGAACTATTGTGATAATACATGAGGCAAATTTTATCTGGGGTACTGCAGAGCTCCAAGACCCTTTTGATGTATTTTATGAAAAACAATCTGCTGGAATATCTGCATAATTAATTTGGAGGTCTAACTGACCCCAGTACCCTTTGGGTGACTTTTTTGCTATATTAAAACCACAATAGCTATGCAGACAAAACTAGTGCTCACAGTTGTCCTCACCTTAGAAAAGGCGCTGGTTTGCCTATCATATTTTACTTAAATTTTTGTACATGTTTGGGGTGCAAGAAACCCCCCAAAGACCTTGGAAGTGTAACACTTCCGTTTTCCCCAATGACACTTAAATGGCATTGTACTGTCTCCAGCTAGGCTGTTTTTTATAGCCAAGAGTGCTTTTTAAAACTCTAAGTACCAACTGCTCTTTACTTATCTCCAGTCTCTGGCCACCTCCATCAACGCTGCTGCCAGTAAAAATCTTAGAAATGAGAGACAATGTAGACCAATGCCTTGGAGGGCAGTGCAACCAAAATATCTAACTAGGTCTGATAAAATAATAATTGGTGACTTCAGTGATGTTCAGAGAAATGAATTAAACTATGCACAGTTTAGAGGTGCAGCTTCTTTACCCTTTAAACCAGCGTTTCTAATTTATGACCCTCAAGCATTTAAAGTATTTATAGAAAATCTCAGTCTCCCACTCCCTGTTACATTCTTACTCTTAAAGGCCAAGTATTCTGTCAAGCTCTCAAGCACAGAGATATTATATAGGCTCGTTATATTGATATTCTTTTAACTCAATTTTATAGTAAATACAGGGGTGTTGTGAACATTTTTACTTCAAATGAGGGTTTGCCAATCTGAAACAGTTGAAAAGTACTAGGAGGAGATGCTATTCATAATTTAGGACTGAGTTGCACACAGCATTTCAAGAAGTTGCTGTAGTTGGGCCATTAATAGTGACCACAATTTAAGTTCCACACTTTTGGAGGAGGAAAGGTACCAGAAAACTAATATGGTGTCTGTACTTTGCCTCTATGATAGCAAGATAGTAAGAATAATCAATTTTCATCTTGGTAAAAGTTAACCAGTAGGATGCCTCAAGGGTTCTGTATTAAGACTGGAGTTATGTAGTATATTTCACAAGGAAAAGACGGTGAACAGTATGGTGGCAAAACTTGCAGATGATGGCACAGTTTAGTTTAGTAAAGACTGGAGAAAACTGAGTAACATCAGAGGGGCCTAACAAAACTAAGCACATGGACAAAACAATGGCAGATGAAATTCAATGTTGACAAATACAAAGTATTTCACATAGGAATAATGTGAACTACATATGCCTAACTGGTCTCTAAATAAGGTATAAACTTGGGGAAAAGACCTGGGTATCATTGTGGACAGCTTAGTGAAGACATCTTTATGTGCAGCAATGGTCAAAAAAGCCAACAATGTTGGGATATGTTAAACAGTGGGATGGAAAATGACATGGTAAATACTACATCTTTGTGTAAATCAATGATATGCCCTTAGCTGAACTTTATGTTCAGTTCTGGTCAACCCATTCCAAAAAGGATACAGCATTATGGGGCAGGGGAGGATTCAGAGATGGGCAATAAGAATTAGACAAGGAAACACTCATAGGAACAGAGTGAAAAGACTGACTGTATAGAGAGATGAAGAGAGGGGGGCATGATAATGAATCATATAGAGAAGGGAGATAAGGCACAACTGTTCACCCTTTCTCATAATCAAGAACAAGGGACCGTTCAATGAAACTGAAAGATGACATGTTTAAAACCATAAAAGCAAAATGCATTTTGGCAATATACCGCTAATCTGTGGAACTCACTGCCATGGGATTACTGACAAGAGTTTAATAGGATATAAAAAAGAGCAGAATTTATTATGGTAACAAGAATATCCAGAATTCTAATAGTAAGGATTTTAAGAAGCCCAAGAGTTTTGGAAGAGACATAAACCAGTCTCTAATAGTAGGGGAGAAGGGGGTCAGGAAGCAACTCTCCTTGTGGGCAGGTTATTTTACAACTGTTCTCGTCTGTGGTTTCTTGCACCTTACCCTGAAGCAGTTGGTACGGACTACTGCCAGAGACAGGATACTGGGTTACATGGAGGACTGGTGTGATCCAGTGTGGCAGTTCCCATCTTCCTATGTTGTAAATGACCCATGCAGTGCGGATTTCTCCAGTTGCTTTGAAAGACTATTTCATGGTTGTAATCCCAGCTACATGAGGAATGAAACTGTCGGCCAGACCTGTGGATGATGCCAAGGACAGGCCTAGCTGTATCAGAAACTATTATAGAAATTGTGTTCTAGATTAGGGCCTGATCTTCTGGTTGTTAGAAACAATGTACAAAACTGTGTCCTAAACACACTATTGTCTCCTGTTTAGATGTAGTCTCCATTGGCCGGAGAAATCTTGTTAGTGTCTTTTATTCAATGTATATTTCCCATTTAGTCTGGATGCGGGATCTTGTAGATTGTACTATCAGATTTTTCATTATACTTAACCTAAGCTTTTCTTAATCTCACCACATTACTTCTAATTGTAGCTCCCTTTACCTAGCTACAAGATACAGACCTTTAAACCTTTCAGTCCTCCACACAGTTTTCAAAATGGGGTGTTACTTTGGGCTTGTTATACGTTAATACAGACCTCCCAACCATCTTAATTTATCGAGGCTTTTTTGAGCTGTTAGGGCTTTCATTCAGTTAGAGGTTCACTCCTTCCTTATTTTGTTTTACCATGAAGAGAATGGGTGATGAAGTCAGGCCACAGCACGCTTGGCACGGCAAAGTGCTTGCGGCTTTTAAAATATTTAAATAACATTATTTCCCATTCATATGTCCCAAATCCTGGAAAGCCTATTGTAGGGTATAAGCTAACAATTTCTAATGCTAAAGGGAAGAACAAAGCTAAAAAGGCAGGAATCTTTAAAGTTTTAACACGTGCAAGTTCCATGCTGTGTCTGTGATCTCACTCAGCTTATGGGAAGCATATCGGAGAGATGATACAAACTCATTGACAATAATAATCAAGTTCTGGAGTGTCATTATTTTTTTTAAAAGAACATGATTAAGACCTTTTCAATTAAAATTTGATTGGAATGTGATTTCCAATTAAGTGTGGGGAAAAAGATGGAAAACAGTATGGATGTCCTCAAAAAGGGAGTCTGAGATTTCAGTAATATTGAAGAATATTCTGATGAAGTTTAAACTTGAATTCTAAATGTGTGCTACTGCACTGGTGACAACTAAACCCTGAAATCAGCAGAACCACTTGTACCAGAAACCAAGAATAAACTCTGAAGACCACTTTATAAAAGTAAAAGTTCACATTGCTATGGGGCAAATATAAGGAGAGAACACACCCTACATCACTGGCAAAGAGTAGTGTGTGATAAATGTCAGCGTTAGTTGAAAACTAATAATGATTTAACTGCCTGACAAATGTCAGTGTCTGGGAATCTTATAAAAAAAAATAGTTACTGCTGCTAGAACTTGTAGGTCCTTAGCCCTTTCCAGTAAGGAGAGATGTTCTAAAACTGTCATTCTCAACCTTTCCAGACTACTGTACCCCTTTCAGGATTCTGATTTGTCTTACGCAACCCAAGTTTCACCTCACTTAAAAACTATTTGCTTACAAAATCAGTCAAAAACACAAAAGTGTCACAGCACACTATTACTGAACAATTGCTTACTTTCTCATCACCATAAAATGGTAAAATAAATCAATTGGAATATAATATTGTACTTACATTTCAGTGTACAGTATATAGAGCAGTATAAACAAGTCGTCTGTATGAAATTTTAGTTTGTATTGACTTCTCTAGTGCTTTTTTTAATATAACTTGCTGTAAAATTAGACCAATATCTAGATGAGTTGATGTATCCCTTAGAAGACCTCTGCGTACCCGCAGGGATACATGTACCCCTGGTTGAGAACCACTATTTTAGAATTCTTGCTTCTACAGGGAAATACTTGGTCATAAGCAAGTGTTTAGTGCCAGTTTTTTTTTTTTAAAGTACCTTTTAAATTACTAAAAACATTGTCTGGTCATGTCTATGCAGAAAAATGGTGCAGATTTAACTACATTGGTTTAGAAACTGATTTAGCTAAATCGGTGCAATCCCCTTGGGTAGTGAACACTTAATTCAATTTGAGAGAGTCCATATCAACTTAGTTTACTTCGGTAAGGAATACATTTAATTGAAGTTTTATAAAGCACACTGAGAACTAAATAAGTGTCCACTATGCAAGCGGTTTGCACTGGTTCTGATTTCTAAAGCACCAATGTAGTCTAATAGTACAATTTGTTAGGCCTTGGCCACGTAGAAATCTTAATTCAATCTATTACTCCACTTCATTCTGTTAAACGTGCATTGCAGTTTCGAACCAGGGACAGAGCTGTAATGAAACACTGGCTGCTAGTCTTCTGTTCTCCGCCAAATACACCAGAGTGTAAAACCAGATACCACTGTTAGAACACTTTTGCTTTCCCTGTGGTGGCTGTGCCTGGTCATAGGGAGTTTGTGAATTCTAACCCCACGGCTGACATTCCTGTTGTGACCACGGGCAAGCCTTGGTTTCCCTGTCTCACAGGGGTGGGTCTCACTAAGCTTTATGTTTGTAAAGTGCTTTGAAGAATAAAATCACTATGTAAGTATGAAATATTATGAACTTGGTTGACGCTCCACCCAGAAATGTCCCCTTTACTAGGAGTAGGGTAACACCCAGCTTGTGTCCACATTACACATACCATCGAACAGATCTTCAGCTTCCCATGCAACCAAATGTCTGGTTTTAATACATTTCTGCCCAGAATGCCTTTTTTAGATCCTTCCCCCCTTTCATTACATTTTCTGCTTTCATATTCTGTCATGCTGAGACCTTTTTTTCTTTCTTTCCCTCTCTCTGTCGTCTTCTCTACCAGCTGTCTGCAGCATCCAGCCCTTCCAGTCAGAGTCCTCACAGAGCCTCAGGAAAGGATCCCTTTGCAGAGCTCTCTCTCCAGGATTTCTTGTAGAACAACTTAGGTATTGCTCACTATTCTGGGGAGATGGTGGTTTTTATAAAGTGAAAGATCACTGAAAAAGTCAGGTCTGTTTCCTTTTTATATTTTCTTGGAAACGTATATAGCTCTGTAGTGATATTCATCAGTACACTAAAGTTACAGTGTCGCACTGGGGGCATTGTGGAAGTACCCACTGATTGGCGTACTCCTGCTAGGTGCCTTGTTCTGCATCTACTCTAAGGGCAAAACCAGGAAGAATCCGTTACAAAACACACACATTTGATGCTTGCCAGGAGCTCTTAACCTTTCAGAGCTTTAGTTTTTTTCCTGGAGCTTACAGAGCCAGTTCATTAATTATATATGTTAGACCCACATTATTGTCAAAGGAGTTTTACAGCACATGACTGGAAGTCCTGAATTATGTGGCTTTTTTGGCTGAAGGTGTAACTCCAAAAAGAGTGATTCACAGAAATTCTGCATAAGCACTGCAGTTACAAAACTTGCTGAAATCCATTAACACTCATTTTTGCTTCTGTCTGATGGAAACACAATATGGTTTTTCCTGTTTTGAACTACTTCCTTACTAGACTATTGGCAGCATGCATACCAAATCCCTTGACTGAAAAATCAGGGACAGTTGTTCTCATCAAGTGGAGACCACCTGGTAATTGTTATTTCGGTAGGAAAATTGGTGGGTTTGGGTTTTTGCAACAGGCATACAAAATTGTCCTATGAATATTTACCATCTCTGGCACAAAATTTAATTGCCCAACCTCACCATGATGAGAGAACTGAACTATTTTCTGCTATGGAAAATAGAATTTTGTAAAACTGGGGGATATTGTATGTAGATGTATTCAGATTTCACAAGTTGGCTGTTTCCATACAGTATAGCACTGGAGTTTTCTTTTGCGTCAACAGTGATGTTAATGTCTGCTTTAAATGTTTGTGAAGATGTTATATAGTGAAATGTGTGTGCAAATATAAACTCCTTTGGAAATATTACTCTTTGAAAGTACTGAATTTAGGGTGTATAACATTGTTAGTTTCCCTCTGGTTGCCTTTCTAAAGTAAAGAAAAATAGGGCTTTGAGCTTTTCCTTTTATGCCTTACTGTTAGATTAGTTCTTACAATGGTTGGGCAGTGACAATTTTGTGATGGCTACATCATTTTTCTGGCCTTTTGGAGAAAGTGCAACTAATGCCCAGTAACACTGCAGAAGAGTGTGTCCTTGGCGAGAAATCCTGAGAGCTTTTAAGCATCTTCATTCTTGCTGTAAATCTTTATTCTGATCAGCAACTTTGGAACTTTTATTTCTGATAGTCTGGATCTGGAGGACTTTCCATGCCCAACAAATGCTAAGGGATCAAAGAGATCTTTATTTCTAAGTAAGTCTCATTATATTGAGTAGAGAAAAGTTAACTTTGAATATTTTTGTCTTTCCAGATACAGTTTATGTAATCATGGCAGATGGAAGAGAAAGGAAACGGTTCCAAAAAGACACGTGCTCAACAGCAAACCCTGACTTCCAGCAAAATCCAAATTGCTGTATTTTAACTCTCCTCTTCCTTTAAAATGACGCAGGAAAATCATGAAGGCCCACAAAGGAAACTGGGACAACTCTTTAGGAAAGTGTTAATACATGATATAAAGCCAAGAATTCCCGATTTAAGATTTTTTTTCTGGTGACTAAGGCATCAGTACTTTCAACTCCTATTAATATCCATAATCAGTAACATACAAAGAGAAGCTTTTATTTTGAAATTGTAAGATTTGTATTTGGAAATGCTGTGGGGAATGAAGACGAGTGTCCTTTACTATAATTCAAAACAAGACTTTCTTTGGGGGATCAAATCCTAACTCTTAATTCTGCAGTTATCTTTTCTTCAGTCCTCACAAATGTAGACACAATAATGAAAATTAACTTTTCTTTTTAAAAATTATATATTCAGTTTGCAGTAGACATTCCTTATGTATTGTTTGTATTTATTTATGATTATCAATTTAAGTAACAATATTGTATCAAAAAACTCCTTATGAAAATGAGTATGGATGTATACAGTATGTCTGATTTTTATCCACGAGAATGATTTTGATTCAAAATGCTTTTCAGCTGCCATATAGAGCACTAACTATTTTAAAGGCCTGAATCTTATGAATTTTCATTGTGTATGGGAATTTGGAAAGTTATAAAATGCATTAATCCTTCTAGTCAATTCTGTGCCTAGGATTTTGCAAGGGAACAGTTAACTGACAAGGAAAGAGCACTACATTTTTAATTCAGCATTAGTGCATTGGGAAGGAACTTTATTGCTTTGTGCTTGGCATGTCATTATTTTACATTTGACATAAGGCCTTTCCAAAATGAATGTGAGGAATTGCTTTCACTTTAAGACTTTCCTTTTCCTTAAAAACTCTAGGAGGTATGTGAAAAAAGCTTTGATTTTCATTTGGCTAGTGCCATGTTTATGATCATGTACCTTTAAAAAAAATAAAAATAAGGGAAGTAGCATCTTTACAAATGTCTAGCAAGAATGTAGTTAATGAAGAATTAAAGCAGCACTGTTGATCGGTGCTTTGTGTAAATACATCATAATTTTTGGGTGGAAAGGGGCCTTCAGAAGGATAGTCAATGATATGAAAGCAATTCTGTACATGAATAAGCATACTTGCTGCATTGTCTCTGCAGATTCTATTTTTGTTTAAAATATTAAAATGTATGTTAGCAAAAATGGGTGGATTTTCAAATAAAATGCAGCTTCCACAGAACTTTTGTTACAGTATCAAAGTCCGAGGTGCTTTTTTTTTCTTTTTGATGCTTAACATGGGCAAGGATTACTGCTTTGTTTACTTAAAGTACCAAATCTATTTCATTATGTGCATATTACATGTTAGGAAGTGCACTAATATGAATCTGTCTAGATTTTTATACCATGCCTCTCTATGGTGGTACAGCACCTTAGTTTTACTGAAGTGAGCAAACAATCTTCAAAATGAAATGTCTTATGTGGCCTTGTTTTATAAGGGTGTGTCTTCACTGCAAATAAAAGGTACGTTAATGTGGGTTGACTAACACACACTAGCTGACTCGGATTAAAATAGCAATGAAGACACAGCAACTCGACTTTAAGTTGGGTCAGCAGCTTGACAACTCCAGACTGATCGACAGGCTTTATTAACTGGAGCAGCTAACCCAAGTTAAAAACAGAGTTGCCACGTCTTTCCTGCTGGTTTAATGCAAGTTAAAAACACACCTCCTTTTGCAGTGAATTTATACCCTGAGACAAAAAAGGGGTTCTTATTTCGTTAGCTAACACATAACTAACGTGGAGTAAAAATCCTAGTGACAACACAGTTGGTAGTTTTAATGTTAGCAGGTAAAGGTAAACAGGTATAAGAGTCCCGTTTGCCCTGAAAACAAAAAAGCACAATCTTTGTCCGCACCAAAGCCATGTCTACATGAGGACACTCAGGAAAGTGAAGGCAAATCTGCTAATGCTGCGAAATCAATGCATTTAAGTTAGTGTGTCAAACCCCCATGTGGATGCTCTACTTCAGGAGTAGTGTTCTTACATCCATGGGTGTTAGGGGCCTTTGGAACTCCCAGCCTCAGTGAGTTGCTCAACTCATGTTAATTTTCAATGAGAGTTGAACACCTAATTCTTTTAGGCTGGATTGTCTTATTTGTAAGAGCAGGAACTCCTGCTGTTGACCTGCCTTCTTGCAGTTCTGCACATCTGATTCATCCTGTTACAGAGGGCACTGATTCCTTGTAGAGACTGATCAGTCTATTTGAAAACAGGGAGGGAAAAGCAGCATGAAAACCAGGGAATTTAAAAAAAAACCAAAAACCCAACATTATATTAATTAGAAAACCAAAAGCAGTCTGAGCAATGGAGCTTTCTCTGTACTTTTAAGATATTTTGGCCAAAATCATCACAAAAACCTCAGTCTCTGGTGTAAATTTGAGAAATAAATCTTGGATGATGTTTCATGTATTTTCTAAAAACTCAGATGGATCAAACACACAACACGGCTAACAATAAATCTAAAGCTTTTGCTATTTAAAAAAAATGCAGTCACTAGGGAACAGAAGGATTACAAGGATGTATAAAATATTGGTTTAAGCGTGGCAATATAGCATGCAACAAACTGTCACTGCGGGCTTGAAAGAACTGTCCCCCAAAGCCATCTGTGCTACACAGAAATGCTAACTTCTTTCAGAACACACAAATACTATTCATATTAGATGGTCTGTTCAATCAGCCTTTGTGGCTGAGGCCCTCCCTGCAGTGTGTTGCTGCTTCTCCCCGAACTCCCAGCAAGGGCAAAGATGTTAAGCC
The DNA here is from genome assembly GCF_026122565.2 of Emydura macquarii macquarii. Taxonomy (NCBI): domain Eukaryota; kingdom Metazoa; phylum Chordata; order Testudines; family Chelidae; genus Emydura; species Emydura macquarii. The sequence goes on from NW_027130455.1 coordinate 12,851,247, forward strand.
CGTGGACCTGAAGACCTTTTGCTCCAGGAGCCCACCCAACAGTAAGAAAAGTAGAAACAAGGACAATGCCAGCCAAGAAATGCCCATTCCTCAGAGCCCATTGCTGGGCAGTGGAGGATGGAAGCAAGATGAGGAAAAAAACCAGACAGAAGTGAGTTAATTACAGCTTGGGAAGCCATGAGGCAACAGGGTTGGATGGGGATCTGGAACCAGACAAGGAAAAACCATGGACCACAGGGAAAGGTTGTGAGAAGAACAGCAGGTAAAGTACCAGAGAAGGGAAGCAGAAGAAAAGAGCTTGACAAGATAGGGGAGGTGAGCAGGAAGAAGATAGGGCACAATGCTCAAGTACAGAAGGAGACAAAGGAACAAAGAAAAGCAGAAGGTAGTAAAAGTTATTTTAAGGTGACTTTTTCAACAGCTCATTCACTCAGTTGGACAGCCCTTGCCTAACATCTGTTCGGAAGGGTTGTGTGTTATTGACCTTTGTACTGTCTTACCAACACTAAACTGCAAGGCAGGTCAATGTGCCTCTCCTTTGTTGGTGTTAACAGAGACTCTGAGGATGAGGCAGAACTCCTGTCCAGGTCACTTTCTCTAGGGAAAGCTGTGATGTCCATGTTAACAGCCTACTATGCTCTTCTTCAGCAATAAAAACAACACTTTTAAAAGGTGAGTAAATACTAACTCCATTATACAGAAAGGGAAACTGAGGCACAGGCGTTAAGTGATTTGCCCAAGGTAACAAGTCAGAGGTAGCGCTGAGGCTAAAATTGAGGTATCTTGCCTCATTCAGTCTCTTGGGCCAATGATGATAACATCCATCCTCTTGAGGTAAAGATGAAGAACTCTGGAACTCTACAGCAAACTCCTTCCTGGAGAGAGACAGGCCTACTGTCATGTGACACCAAAACCAGTGCTGCTGCAGTGTTTAAACCAATACAGCCGAGCTCAAATTATTCTGATGAAGAACTCATAGCCTGCAGCTCTTACTATGTATCAGGGCTTCTCAGACTTCCCTTCACAGCATGGATCCCCTCACACCCATTCATTCACAACTGCCTGCCTTCCCCATGGCAACTACAGCAGTTGCTCGTATGAAATACTAGGTAAGTATTTGTATTTTGAGCCACTCGCTGCAATTTAACCACTGGAAAGAAGAGCCTGCGCTCTACATACCACCAGCAAATGGTCCATGGGCCACCATGAGAGAGCTGCTGCTGTTGACTATAAAAAACAGGGTGACTTGCCAGTAACTCTTGTTCTTCGAGATGTGTTGCTCATGTCCATTCCATTATAGGTGTGTGCGCGCCCCGTGCACAGATTCCCGGAACTTTTTTCCCCTTAGCAGGCCCCGCAGGGTCGGCTCAGGCGCCCCCTGGAGTGCCGCGCTCATGCCGTGGTACATAGGGTGCTGCCAACCCCGCGGGCCCTCAGTCCCTTCTTTCTGCCGACTCCGACAGTGGGGACGGAGGGTGGGTGTGGAATGGATATGAGCAACACATCTCGAAGAACAACAGTTACTGGTAAGTAACCCTGTTTTCTATCTTCGAGTGATTGCTCATATGCATTCCAATATAGGTGATTAAATAGCCATACGTTGGAGGTGGGTAGGAGTTAGCGTTGTGCCGCCCTTACCAGGACGGCTCTGCCGAACCCTCATCCTCTCTCGCCTGCTGCACCATGGCGTAATGGGAGGTAAAGGTGTGGCCTGGACTCTGGTTGAGTGTGCTGTCACAGCTCCTGGAAGCGGCACCTTTGCCCGCTCGTAACAGGTCTTGATGCAGGCGGTGATTCAGGTGGAGATGCACTGGGTGGAGACAGGTGAGCCTTTCATCCAGTCCGCCACTGCCACCAACAGCTGCGTCGATTTCCGGAACGGCTTGGTCCTCTCAATGTAGAAGGCCAAGGCTCGTCTGACATCCAGGGAGTGCCATCTCCGCTCCTCCTCCAAACCGTGTGGTTTGGGAAAAAACACGGGGAGGAAGATATCCTGGTTATAACGAAACTGAGACACCACCTTAGGCAGGAAGGCCAGGTGGGGTCTCAGTTGCACCTTATCTTTATAAAAAACAACCGTGTAGGGGGGCTCCGAGGTTAAAGCCCTTATCTCAGAGACCCTCCTAGCTGATGTAATGGCCACTAGGAAGGAGAGGAAGAGCAAAGGGCATGTCACCATGGGCTCGAAGGGGGGTCCTGTCAACATGGTGAGGACCAGGTTTAAGTCCCAGGGAGGCACCGGGTCGCGGACCTGGGGATATAGCCTCTCCACCCCCTTAAGGAACCTAGCTGACATGGGGTGTGAAAACAAGGATCTGCCCTCCATCGGCTGGTGGAAGGCCGAGATGGCCGCCAGGTGCACCCGAAGAGAGGCCAGGGCTAAGCCCTGCAGCTTCAAGTGAAGGAGGTACTCCAAAATGGCCTGTATTGGCGAGGAGCACAGTAGGATGCCCCTGGACTGGGCCCAACAGGTAAAACGCTTCCACTTGGCTCGGTACACCACCCGGGTGGAAGGTTTCCTGCTGCTAAGCAGGACCTGCTGTACTTGCATGGAGCAGGCTCTCTCGCCCTCTGTTAGCCACAGAGTCTCCAAGCTGTCGGGTGGAGGGAGTCCAGGTCCGGGTGGAGCAGGTGACCCTGGTCCTCGGAGAGCAGGTCGTAATGCCTCGGGAGTGGCAGGGGCGTGGTTAAGGACATGTCCAGCAACATGCTGAACCAGTACTGTCTCGGCCAAGCTGGGGCGATCAATATGATATCTGCCTTGTCTCTCTTGATCTTCAAGAGGACTCTGAGTAGCAGGGGAATAGGGGGAAACGCATACATGAGGGTCCCCATCCAGTCTATAAGGAATGCGTCGGAGATGGAGCCCGGCTCGCGACCTCGGAGCGAGCAGAACCTCGGGCATTTCCTGTTCCAGGATGACGTGAACAGGTCCAGTTGGGGAACACCCCACCTGCAGAAGATAGAAGCTACCACCTCCGGGTGCAGTGACCAATCGTGCTGGGGTAAGAATGACCTGCTGAGGCAGTCCGCCTCATTGTTCCTGATCCCTGGGAGGCGAGAGGCAGATATATGAAAGTCGTGTCTCACCGCCAAGTCCCAAAGTTGTATGGCCTCCTGGCATAGGGCCGAGGAGTGCGCTCCCCACTGCCTGTTCATATAGAATATGGCTGCTGTATTATCCGTTAGGATCTGTACCACTCTGCCCTTGAGGAACCGGAGGAAGACCTTGCATGCCAGGCGGACTGCCCTGAGTTCCCTGACATTGATATGGAGGGACATCTCGCTTGGTGACCAGCGCCCTTGGGTGCTCAGGTTGCCAGTGATGTGCGCTCCCCACCCCACATCTGAGGCGTCCGTGATCAAAGTCACCGACGGTATTACCTCCCTGAAGGGAACTCTCTTCAACACCTCCCTTGGGTCCTTCCACCATAGTAGGGAGGCCAATATTGGGGTGGGCAATGTGACCATCCTGTTCAGAGGGTGTCTGGCTGGGGCATACACTGAGGTTAGCCACATCTGGAGAGGCCTGAGTTTGAGGCGAGCTAGCCTCACCACATACGTGCAGGCGGCCATGTGTCCCAACAGCTGGAGGCACCGCCTGGCTGTCGTCGTGGGGGACCTGTGGAGGTCGTCTATTATAGCAGCCATCGCCTCAAAGCGAGGCCGTGGGAGGAAGGCTCTGGCCTGGGTGGCATCTAGTGTGGCCCCAATGAACTCTATGCGCTGCACCGGGGTGAGAATGGACTTCTGCTCATTGATGAGCAGCCCCAGGTTGGTGCACGCTGCGCACGTGAGCTCCAGGCTGTTCCTGACGTGGGCCCTGGACCTGCCCCGGATCAGCCAGTCGTCCAGGTATGGGAATATCTGGACTCCCTTGTGGCGCAGATGGGCCGCTACTACTGCCATACACTTTGTAAATACCCTGGGGGCGGATGAAAGGCCAAAGAGCAGGGCTGCAAACTGGTAGTGGGCACCAGCTACTGTAAAGCGTAGGAACCTTCTGTGCCCTGGGATGATAGAAATGTGAAAGTATGCGTCCTTTAAGTCGAGGGCAGCATACCAGTCCCCTGGATCTAGGGTAGGAATGATAGAGGCTAGGGAGACCATCCAGAACTTGAGGCGTCTGATGAACTTGTTCAGACGGTGGAGATCTAGAATGGGCCTCAGACCCCCCTTGGCCTTGGGGATTAGGAAGTATCAGGAATAAAAACCCTTTCCCGCGGGGGAACTTCCTCCACCGCTCCTAGCTGGAGGAGGGAGCAGACTTCCTGAGTGAGGAGTTGCTCGTGAGAGGGGTCCCCAAAGAGGGATTGGGTAGGAGGGGAGTCTGGAGGGAAGGCCGTCAGCTGAAGGGCATAGCCCCTGCGGACTATACCAAGGACCCATTGGTCCAAAGTAATGGTTTGCCAGTGAGCATAATACGGCCTGAGTCTGTGGGCAAAGGGCTGGTTGAGATCCAGGAGGAAAGGAAGAGTGCCACCCTCGTGCGCACCGTCAAAAGGATTTTTTATTATTTTGGCCCTTATTAGGGCCTTGCTGGGCCCCCGCCGAAGACCCTGAACGGTCGCGGTGGTTTGGGCCTCGGAACCGCTCCCTACCCCTCCTGGGTTGAGCGGGTCTGGGGGGTTGTCTTGGAGGCGGCTGAGGTTGCCGCTGGGCCTGAGGCCGAGACTGACGCCTCGAGGCCTGTGGGGTGTAGAGCCCTAGGGACCGCAGCGTAGCCCTAGAATCTTTCAGGGCATGCAGCTTGTCATCTGTTTTGTCCGAAAAGAGGCCAGCACCATCAAAAGGGAGGTCTTGTATCGTGTGCTGGGCCTCTTGGGACAACCCCGATGATTGGAGCCACGAGGACCGTCTCATGACTATGACCGAGGCCATAGCCCTGCTAGCGGCGTCCGCCACGTCACTGGAGGAATGCAGGGCCGCTCCTGCCACTGCAGCGCCCTCCTTGACGGTCAGGAAGTCCGCAGCTTTATCCTGGGGTAGGACCTGCGGGAGGATCTCGGAGAGTCTATGCAGCGAGGACCAGAGGTTGAGATTGTACCTCCCGAGGAGCGCCTGGTGGTTTGCGATCCTCAGCTGCAGAGATGCCGTCGTGTAGACCTTGCGGCCAAACAGGTCTAGTTTTTTGGCCTATTTGTTCTTGGGGGTGTTAGACAGGGGGCTCAGGGTATCTCTGGTTCACCACATCCACTACCAATGAGCATGACGCAGGGTGATTGTATAAGTACTCCACCCCTTCGGTGGGAACAAAGCACTTTTTCTCGGCTCCCTTGGCAGTAGGGGGAACCGAGGCAGGGGTTTGCCAGAGGGACTTTGCAACTGTAAGCACCCTCTCGTGGATGGGGAGGGCTACTCTTGATGGGCCTACCATCCCAGAAACTCCGAATGGGGATCCTCCTCCTCTGAGAACTCTTTCAGTTCTAACCCCAGGTTGCTGGCAACCCTTTTCAGCATGTCCTGGTGAGCTCTAAAGTCAGGTAATGGAGTCTTGCGGTCCCAGGAGGTGACATCATCCGGGGATGAGGAGGAGGATTGAGGAAGTGGCCCTGTAGAGGGGCCTTCCTCTGGGTCTGACCCCCCGTCGGAGGGATGGCCCTTATCCTGCTGGGTCGCGGGGGGGGTGCTGGCGGGGCCGCAGAGGAGTGGAGTGAGGCAGTAGCCTGGCCCACTTGTGTACCCCAAGGACCCCAATATGGCCACTGCCAAGGCCCCTGAGGCCACGCTGGAGCTGGCATCGGTGCCGACTGGGACACCTGGTGCCGAGATCTGGAGCCGGAGCCGCTGGATCTCTGCTTACTTCCCTTTCTGGGGGAGCGGCTCCTGAGGACGATGACGACGGTGAACGTCAGTGCTGTCGGGTGCGGTGCCAGCGCAGAGAGGAGCTACTGGAGCCCGAGCGTCTCCTGCCTCTCGACGACTTGCATGGACGTTTGCCCCCCGGAGACCGGGAGCAGTGCTGTCGGTGCCAGCGTGAGGATCGGGACCGTGAAGATCGGCGCCGACCAGAAAAGCAGGACCGCGAAGCGTGGGACCGACCACGAGATGTCGCGTGCATCGGTGCCAGAGGTAACGGTGCCGGCGGCTGCAGGAGCGGTGCCGGTAGTGGTGTTGGTGCTGGAGGCGGTGCCGCCATGTAGGGCACCGGGATCCGTGCCAGGCTGGGTGCTGGGGATCGGGACCGGTGCTGTGGGCTGTGGTGCTGAGCTGGACTTTCCACGGAGGACTGAGAGGTAGTCCTTCGTGAGCTCCTCGACCTCCCTCGGTGCTGCGGTGTCGAGGCGCTTGACTCGGTGCCGGAGCTGGGAGGGGAGCCCGCACTCTCTACCCTCCTTGACCGTCTGGGGGGAGACTTGGACTCCTGTCTCTGCCACCCACCGGGGCCACTTAGCACGGATTTACCCCGAGAGGCAGGTCCCCTAGCCCTCGGCCGAGGGGGGGACGGAGGCGTGGGCAGGCCCATGAGGGCGCGTGCCGCGGCGAACGCCTCCGGCGTCAACGGTCCTTGCAAGGGCACTACCCCACTCGGCAGAGTTGGGGAAGGCTCCCTGCGTGGAGATGCCGGTGCCAGAGTAATCTCGACGGCACGTGGCTGGGGCATCTCCTGACTCCCCCGGAGTCGGGTCGGCGGTGCGGGGGAGTCTCGGTGCGCGGAATCCTTGCGGCGCTTTGGTGCTGAGCCCTGGGTCGACGACGCCGGTGCCGGTGGAGCGCTCCGCACCAAGGAGACGCCCGGTGCCGCAGGGGAACACGCCGGTTCAGAGTCCGGACGGAGGGCGGACTCCATCAGAATAGCCTTCAGTCGCGCTTCTCTCTCCTTCTGGGTGAGGGGCTTGAAGGCTCTGCATATTTTACATTTGTCCCTGCAGTGCTGCTCCCCAAGGCATTGGAGGCAGCGAGTGTGAGGATCACTCACAGGGACAGGTTTAGCACACTCGGTGCAAGGTTTGAAACCTGTTGAGCCAGGCATGGCCCAACGCGAAGAAAAAAACCCTGAGGGTTTCCTAACTAACTACTGAAGGCTTTGTTAAACAACTAAGTACTAAGGGGCTGCGACTTGCAAAGCAAGATGCAATGTTCCAGCAACCGTCAACGGGCAGAAAGAAGGAACTGAGGGCCTGCGGGGTCGGCAGCACCCTATGTACCACGGCATGAGCGCGGTACTCCAGGGGGCGCCTGAGCCGACCCTACGGGGCCTGCTAAGGGGAAAAAAGTTCCGGGAATCTGTGCATGGGGCACGCACACACCTATAATGGAATGGATATGAGCAATCACTCGAAGAGAGAACTAGACTGTACCAAGCTGCCAGTACACTTTTGTTAATACAACACTGCAAAATGTACAGCGCTACTGCTACAGCATGTGCGCTAGAATCCAAAGTGCTGGAGACCCTGGGCTCTCACAAGTTGGTGAGGTTCTCTGAAATGGGACTTTAATAATGGCATTCTGATGTTCCCAGCTGATGGGCTCGCAATGGCTTTCTGTAGCCTAACCCTTCAATCTGAGAGTCAGGCTGGATTCTGTCTGGCTCTGACACCACCCATAAAGATTCGGCAGTCAGCAGTGAGTAAGCAATTGTGATGGCCTATTATCTTGGCCAACAAATCAGGCATTGAACTGGAGACTGCCAGGGCTAAAAGCATGAGTCGTGTCAGCCTGAACTAACAAGCCAGGCTTTGTAGTTGTGTATGTAACAATGCCTATCCTCTATGGATGGGGTACAACACACAGACCAGTGAGTAACCCCATTATGCTAATAATCCAGGGGTCCGAATAGAAGGCAGCTTGCTGTCCCAGAACTGTGCTGGCTCTATAAAGCGAACAGAAGTAAGTTGGAGCTAGTTTTATTTGCTAAAGTGAGCAGCTATGCTGAGCAAACTGATGCCATTTTTAGTCACTTCAGAGTAGAACTGTATTTGCAGGGCGCACAGTGAGCTCCAGCCATGTTAGTGGAGACATGAGCATAAAACTGGAGTGATGGTGGTGAATCACATCCCTGAGCCCAACCAACACACTTCCAATTTCCATGTGTGAGCTTTTTCTGGAAAGTTTGAGGCTGATTGAACAGAGATGAGGCTGCAGAGACTAAGATCTCACTTGTACCTCTCCCTCAAACTTTTCCTGAGGCTGGCTTTGCCTAGAAATTCTGTTTTCAATTATAGTTCTGGTGGCAGAATTTATTGGCGGTGTTGATATATTATAACTCCAATGCAGAGTTTGAATTTCTCATTGTCTTGATGGAGAAAAAGCTGCAGTAGGGAACAGTCTGTAGTGCTGGTCACAAAGAACTAGCACCACAGTGGAGGGCAGAAGGGGTCACTCTGGGCGGGAAGGGCCCCGGATGACAACAGTAAGACAGACAGCCACAGGATAATAGAGGAAAGAAAAGAAAACCTATTTAGTGATCCAGAAATTGTTCAGTCAATAACAAGCCCCCATGTAGCACTCTTACTGTGATGGCAAAAGCATGAGGCAAGAAGCTTCTTCGTGGGATGGCGTCTGACGGATAGGGTGGGCAGACCCCACTGGAGCAGACACTGCAGTATTCATTCCTGTCACTGAGTAATTCCTATAGGAGGAGCATTATGAGGCAAACCACAGCACTGAGCTAGAATTGAGGTGATAAACAGCACTCACACAATATCCTTTAAGAGTTTTTACCAAACTAATAAAGCCTAGTCTGGGAATTCCATGTTGTGGTTAAACAAAAGTAGGACGTGCACCCAAACCCTCTTAGCTCTGCCCTGTAACACCAACTACAGAGGAACCAAACCCAAGAGACTATCCTGTCCTCAAACAATCCCTGCTTCACCATCTCCTGACTCAGCATGCTGAGATGTGAACTAACCTTGCACTTCTTGATACTCTGCTACTGTAGCTTTTATATCAATTTGCTTCCATCTTTGCATCACGTTGGGAAAAAACTACTGCTCCCTTTTGCATTTTTACACTTTCCCATGAAAGTGGCCACATTCAAAACCCCCACTGGGGCCAAGTCCCACAAAATACAGAGGGTTGCCATGTAATAGTGCTGCCGCCATGTTACCAAACACAGCGATCATATCACAGCCTACAGACTTTGGAAAAGCCAAACCAAAAATAAGTGTGTGACATGCCTGGGGCTCAGGCTGATGAAAAAATAACACATTAAACCAGATGTACAACTATGTAATCCACAACTGCTTGGTGCAACAGGAAAATTATACAAGGCGGACGCAATCCTGAGCACTCTGGCTGCAATCCAGTTAAGCACACGCTTAAGGGCTTTGCTGGATGGGGACCAAAGTACTTAGCACATTGCAGGACTCAGCTCATAAAGAGGATTTTCGTGGATTCAAGATGTTTACAGTTCCAGCCTATTAGCTTTAGTCCTTATTAAAACTGCATTAAAATGTGCCTTTTTATTTGATATTCATGGTGCACTGGGGGAAGGCCAGCAGTAGTAGGAGGACAGCATTTAGGTACTTCGGGTGAAGTCCAGGCTTCCTAATTATTGTACCCTTAACTCTGAATTTCCAGACAAACATTTGCAGTCTGGGTGAGAAGTTTGTGTGTAGAGACATGAGCTGAGTGAGGGGCAACACCTGACAGAGAGCCCCAATTATCTCGGCAGCGAAGGCAAGCCCACAGCCACCTAGGAGTGGTGATCAGACTGGCTCACAGAAGGCTCAGGGCTTGCTTGGAGAAGGTAAACTGCTTTTGTTCTGTCCATGTAATTTAAGAGGAAAGCCTGTCTAATTTAGCAGGTTGTAGAGTTTAAAATTAGATGAGACTCAATATGCATCCAGGCTGTTTGTTGTTTTAAAAGCCTTTTTCCCTTCCAACTACTAAACACACACACTTTGTTTTAACCAGGCTGTTAGTCACTGTGACAGGCTCCTGAAGAAAGGAACTACAGATGCCCGAATCGCAGTCAGGCCTGCAAGGTAACAAGGGCTGGTGACAGGAGGTACATACCCAGGTCCTGCTCAAAGAGTGGAAGAATCAGTCAGGCACTCAGAGTGAGCAAGGGGCAGATACACAGCCAGCCCCATAACCAGGACAGGTATGAACAATGTGCCCAGCAGATTTTCAAATCCTTTAATTGAAGGATATATACATTTTTAAATGCATTTTCTGGTTCTGCAGTTTAATTTCCTGCCATTTTAATAAGTGCATCTGATCTTTTGAATTACAGAAGTGAAAAGAAAATAATTCAAATAACTATTCTAGCAATAATTTGGATTATTCTCAACATACTGTACTTTGCTTAAACCAAGTAGTAGATACTTAACCGTTTCCATGTTTTATCAATCTACATTAATCTGTTTGTAATGTCTAATCAGACTAGAAATCTGCATCTGGGAGACTGCAAGTATGGAACCTAGAAGTCAGATACTGACCTGATCCTGCGTTAGCTACACCCTCATCTACATTAGTGGGAGTTTGCAGTGCACAAGGAATGTACAGATTCATGTCACCAGCCGGTAGCACTAAGGAAAGAAACCTTTATATTAGACATTTAGAGACATTCCTATTAATACAGCCAGCTATTTAAACCGTTTAAATCTAATGCTTTATGTATTTAAGAAAAGAGCATCCATAAAGCATTGTGTCACAGATTACCTGGAAAACAGATCAAAGATTTAATGCACTGCAAATTATATTTCTAAATGAGCAACGTAAATTAGTCTATGTTTAACCAACCAGGAACTTGTGTTCCTAACTAAATACAGATTTGATCATCTGGTACGTGATGTGACCTTCTGATTTAGGGGTATCAAAACTGTCTTCAAACTGGCATTTGCTTGGCATTTCTCTCATTTCTTCATGAATAGGCATGGCTCTTCCCACTGCACTCATCAGTTTCGTCTCCAGGGGACCCAATTTTAAGTATTCCTGGAGTTGCAGGAGAGAGAGAAATATTGTTGTTCATCAGCAATTGCATAGCAAAAGACGGCTATTTGCCTTTTTAAAGTGATGCTGTAAAGATGCCCTCAAGGGGTTCCATATTCAACGATTTCCATATGAAATGTGCTTAGTTTAGAGGTTTTCTTTCCAACTGCCAGCCCCACCAACTCAGTCTGGGGTTCAATAGCTTAGCTGGGTACTTTCCTTCCTATGCATTGTCATCAGTAATACTGTTTCTACAGGCCAAATTATGTCCTTCATTACACCTGTGCAGTCAATTGTTTTCACATTAGGCCCCAGTGACACCTGTGCAACTCTAGTGCAGTCCCTGCGTTTGCACAGGTGGAACTTAAACAATTATGTTACTAAAGCACAAGAAGGAACACAATCCCTCTCACCTACTCTCAGCTGTGTTTGCTCTGCAGGTGTAACAGGAGTAAACAGCAGCAAAAGCCCGTTTCTGCCACCCCAGTGGGCAGATATGGCTCTGTATATAGATGGGGGAGAGGCAGTTCAGTAAGCATCCTTTACAGAGTAGAACTACACCCTAAAGTAGTGTCAGATCAATGAGGTCTTTTGAACTTCATGGTTTTTGGCCATATTTCTCTTATATGTGGCTACTTACATTGGGAAGTGTCAATCTTTGTACTCAATAAGGGCTTGCCTCTGCGTCCCTTACTTTCACACACAGTTCCACTGAAGTCAATGGGACTACTTGTGTAAGCAAGTGCTGCAGAATCAGGAGCTAAGGTAGTGGCAAACGGCTAGAAAAATAGGATAGGTGTTTTAATGTCTCATGTATTCAATATTTTTCAGCAGAACAATCAGAGAATAAGAAGAGAAATGCTACAATATTTTTAAATCGAGAGCTCAAACACTGTAGACTGTCCCCATTCTATTGAACCTCCCTAGCAATGCCCTCACCCTGATTTTATTTTAAAGTACTGTTGCCCCTTTACTGAGCAGTAGCAGATTTTGAGGCCTTGCAGGCCATTTGGCACAGAAATCGGTGATGCAGTCAGGTGTTCTCTGAGTGCTGTTTGTTTGTTTGCAGAATATATACAAGCCCTCACAAAGGAGTGGTAACAAACAGCACATGGACAACTCCTTGCAGAAACCTCTGCCCTGTCCACAGAGGCAGTGCCCTGGAGCTCTGTTGCTTTCCGGCGCCCCACAGCAACATACATCCAACCCTTTAAATATGCTCTGTGCTCCTGTGCACTTACACGTGGGAAGCCCTAATCCAAGCCTCCTCTCGGACAGTGGAGTCTGGAAGAGGTGGCCTGGCCATTTATCCTTCCCAACACAAACCAAGTTCAGAAAAGTCTAATGCCCAGACAAAGGAGAGCACTTCAACCCACACAATACCCTTAATGGCATTCTGGATGCAGTCTCTCTATGGCATCTTCAACTCTTTCCATGGGGAGTTTCACACTGGCTGCTTATATATCAATAATCCCCAATGTGCAAGCCAACAGCACCTTTCGCCATAACAATACTGAAAGCTGAACCAGTGCTGCTAGTAGCTCATTTCCTGAGTAAAAAAAGGCTAGTGCCACAGTAAGTGAAAGAAGCCCCATTGATTTTAAACCTTTACCTGGAAATCTTTTTCATCTTCATACAATAGGTCGTTGAGAGCAGGAGCCATTGGCTCTCCCCACAGATCTTCATAGCTGTCTTCTTGCTTCTCACCCTCTGTCTTGGACTGAATATCTGAAAACACTTTCTTCGCTAAGACAAAGGGTTCTGTGCTCTTGGGGCTTTCATCTCCAGCATCTGTCTTTGCTTTTTGGGAGAAGTACAATGATATGCAATGGGGTTATACTTTGTGAAGGTCCGAATTAGGGTTTATTTTGGAAATTGTTTATAATCTTGACTATCAGGTTGCCAGGGAAACGCCAATATACTCATTTTGGATAGGTAAAAAACAGAACAATGGACAAGAGTAAATAGTTTGATGCCACAGTGCACATGCAAGCTGCTGAGATACTGCTACTCTATCCATAGCATCACTTTATATCGCACAATGCAGTGGAGTAACTCTCAAATGGACAGTTAATTCTGCATGTGTCTTGGACAGACACACTGAGACCATCTTCCAGCCTTAGATCATAGGTCACTGTATGACTGGAGGGACTATCTTTGGGATGAGATATAAGACCATGGTCCTGATGCACTGCTACAGATTGGGGGACCGACTGGCTAGGCAGCAGTTCCGCAGAAAAGGACCTGAGGGTTACAGTGGACAAGAAGCTGGATATGAGTCAACTGTGTGCCCTTATTGCCAAGAAGGCTAACGGCATATTGGACTGCATTAATAGGAGCATTGCCAGCAGATCGAGGGAAGTGATTGTTCCACTCTATTCGGCACTGGTGAGGCCTCATTTGGAGTATTGTGTCCAGTTTTGGGCCCCCCACTACAGAAAGGATGTGGACAAATTGGAAAGAGTCCAACGGAGGGCAAAAAAAATGATTAGTGGGCTGGAGCACATGACTTATGAGGAGAAGCTGAGGAAATTAGGTTTGCTTAGTCTGCAGAAGAGAAGAATGACGAGGGATTTGATATCAGCCTTCAACTACCTGAAAAACAGTTTCAGGAAGGATGGAGCTAGACTGTTGTCAGTGGTGGCAGATGACAGAACTAGGAGCAATGGTCCCAAGTTGCAGTGGGGGAGGTCTAGGTTGGATATTAGGAAAATTATTTTCACTGGGAGGAGGGTGAAGCACTGGAATGGGTTACCTAGGGAGGTGATGGAATCTCCATCCTTAGAGGTTTTTAAGGTGCGGCTTGACAAAGCCCTGGCTCAGATGGTTTAGCTGCGGTTGGTCCTGCTTTGAGCAGGGGGTTGGACTAGATGACCTCCTGAGGTCCTTTCCAACCCTAATATTCTATGATTCTATGATTCTTGGCCAGTAAAAATCTCAGGCATCTCTCTGTACAAGTTCCTAGCAGCCTAGCCTGGCCTGCCCAGTTCCATTTTGGGTAACAACATTCTACTGACCTAAATATCTACTGAACTTAACACAATAGTTCTTTTCTTTCTGTCCCTCAGCTGTGATGTAGAGTTACTGTGCATGCTGCTAAACTCAAGGTAACTGCACTTCACTGGTAGATAAAGTTATCACCATGTACAGTAGAATGTTTGCAAAGGACTTTGCAGATGAAAATCACTTAAAGTAAGATTATTTATAAAGTGCCAGAACTTTTTGGCATGTGCATTACCTGCGTAATCTCTACAATGTAGCCCTTCCAAGTCCTCACTAAGCAATTCCTCTCCTTGAACTTGCAGGCCAGCTCCCTGGGTAAGAAATAAATGCCTATAAAATTTTTAAAAAATAAATTACATTAGAGCTCTGAACTTCTTTCCCTAGAAACTGGAACAATTAGGCATGCCTTGTTTTCAGAAAAGACGCACTCTAAAAGCTATCTGACATTTAACCACAAGTTCAACATGGTGCAATGGTTTAAAAATGTGATTGAGGCAGCCAGGTAGCTTAATGACTATGCTCTTTTGTATCCTAGTTCAAGTCTGCCCATAAGATTTAAGAAAACAAATGCTGTAGTCTGGGATTAGTACACAGTCCAAACCACAGCTGGCAGTCTTCACTTAGAAGCAGTGCAAGGTTCTTCTAGCAGAGGGAGTTAGTCATCCCTTAACCACAAAAGGGGATCTCTGCTACAGCAGGGCTGAAATCACAAGGCAGAGACAGTAAAGAGAAGAGTGATAACCTCTGGTGTTACACACTACGTTTTTGATACCACATGTGCTAAATTAATCCTCTTCTGGGGAATAAATTAGCTCCATTAGGCATGAAGGAACTTCATGCTATGCAATGTACCCTTACAGTGCTGTGCAAAAGCCTCTTCCTTAGTTCTGCCTAGTACAGCATGTCATTTGCTGTACTTGGGATTGAAAAAAAACTAACTTAGCACATTATCATTCACTCCCCCAAATAGCTGAACCAACAATAAGGGGCAAAGCTTTGCCTAGTGTCCAGCCTGCATAGCTAGATGTAGGGGAAGTGTGGCAAGAAGGAATTCTGCCTCCCAGCTCCATGGCACTGCAGCCCTAAGGTGTGAGCCCTGGGGAGGGAGGATATGGGAGGATCTGTACAGCAGGACATAATCCAGCTCTGCCACCTCCACCTCCTGATCCCTATGCACAGGGAGTCACTAGGCAGCTGAGCTTCACATCATGCCCCCAACATCCTCAAATCCTGCCTCTTTTGAACAGTAAAGATGCATTGGTTCTACTGCCAGGGGACAATGAATGGCTGTGGAGGCATCAGAATTAGTTTCTAGGGCCCAGATCCTCTAAGGTATTTAGGCTTCCAACACCAACTGAAATCAATGCAAGTTAGGAGTGTAAATACCTTTTGAGGCCTTGGGCTTAGTAGAACCATTTTTACCTGGATATTTTAAGATTCTGAAGTCTGCAGTTAAACAGGCTCTTTATCATATATATATTTTCTTCTTCTAGTAGCTGAGCAGATGCTTCCAAGTCACTTACTTCCTTTCGGTACATTTCAACCTGTTGCAGATGAGAAAAACATGAGGTAATCTTTGAGAGAGAGGAGGCCTACACAAAGGGTCATGATCCTGGCACTCCTCAGTTCTTATCCTGTCTCACATCAGCTCCCTCTTTTGCCTTGGACAACAGAGAATGTCAAGATGGCAGGGGGTGTTTACCAACACTGACAATCACCATGATGGATATTGAAAGCATACGATGACGCAGCTGTGCATCATGGTGACAGAATGTGCCATGAGAAATAGAGGAATCTGACTGGAGTCCCCACTGCCAAATAAGCTTGCAGCTAACCAAACAAAAGTGTGCATGTATGTACAGCTGTGGGACAGGACGTGCTTGGTATTCCCTTTGCTGTAAATGTCCTTGTTAAGACTGACCAGGATGGAGAATCTGTATTGACTGGAAGAAAGAAAAACCAAACATGATCTTGGAGTCTTTCACACTGGCAAGAGAGGATTATTCACTTTGTGCAGTAACTGAGGTTCTTTGAGATGTGTCCCCCAGTGGGTGCTCCACTTTAGGTGTTGGCGTGTCCTCACGTCGTCGATTGGAGATTTTTGTTAGCAGTGCTCGTCGGGTCGTGCATGCACTGTAGTGGTCTCACGGCACTGTTGGCACCATTTTTGGCGCATGCGACATGACCTCCACCTTTCCTTCTCTACTGTGAAGCCTTAAAAATTTGACTCCGAAGTAAAGGGGAGGAGGGTAGATAGTGGAGCACCCACAGGGACACACATCTCGAACAACCTGAATTACTGCACAAGATGAGTAACCCTCTCTTCTTCTTCGAGTAGTGCCCCTGTGGGTGCTCCAATTTAGGTGACTCTCAAGCAGTATACCTAAATGGTTGGAGGGACTATGGAGTTGAGAGATTGCATGGAGGAGAGTACTGAGAGACCAACCACCGCATCTGATTGTGATACTTGGTCAATGGCATAATGTTTGGTAAACGTGTGGGTTGAGGCCCAGATAGCTGCCTTGCAGATTTCTATAATTGGTATGTTCTTTAAGAAGGCTGTGGATGTAGACACTGCCCTTGTGGAATGTGCTCTAATCATCTGTGGTGGTAGGATATGTGATTGCTCGTAACATGCATGGATACAGCCTGAAATCCACTTTGAGAGTCTTTGTGTGGATATGGCTTTTCCTTTGCAGCAATCAGCAATAGATATAAACAGTTCAGGGATTATCTAAATTATTTTGT
Source organism: Emydura macquarii macquarii (assembly GCF_026122565.2). Classification (NCBI taxonomy): domain Eukaryota; kingdom Metazoa; phylum Chordata; order Testudines; family Chelidae; genus Emydura; species Emydura macquarii. The sequence continues at coordinate 12,867,876 of NW_027130455.1, forward strand.
TCTATAAAGGTTGAATGCTAAAGCCCACCTCACGTCTAAGGTATGGAAAAGAGCATTCTGTGGGTTGGCATGGGGTTTTGGGCAAAAGGTGGGTAAATGGATAGGTTGATTCCAGTGGAAAGATAATGTAACTTTGGGAATAAATTTTGGATGGGGCCTAAGAGTCACCTTATCTTTGTGGAATATTGTGTAGGGTGGATGTGCCATGAAAGCTCCGAGTTCACCTACACGTCTCGCTGATGTTATGGCCACTAAGAACGATACTTTCGTTGACAGATGCATTAGAGAGCAGGTTGCTAATGGTTTAAATGGTGGTTTAGTGATGGTTGTTGGAATTAGGTTGAGGTCCCATGGTGGTGTAGGGGGACGAATCTTCAGATATAAATTCTGTATGCCTGTCATAAAGCACTTTCCGATTGAATGTGTGAAGACAATGTCATTGTCTATGTGGCTGTGGAAAGTTGCGAGAGATGCTAGGTGCACTTTTAGAGAACTAATTGATAGCCCTGTTTCCTTTAGGGTGAGAAGGTATTCAAGCATGGCTGGGATTGGTATGGATGTGGCAGTGATATGCTTCTGTTGACACCAGGAGGTAAATCTGTGCCATTTTTGCAAGTAAGTCTTTCTCGTGGAAAGGTTTCTGCTGTTCAGTAATACATGTTTTACTGATTCTGAACATTCTAGTTCTGTCTGTCAAAACCAATTAGGAACCAGGCTGTTAGGTTGAACTTCCTCAGATATGGTTGGATGATGCGTCCCTTGTCCTGGGATAGGAGATCCTCGAGAAGTGGGAGATGGATTGGTGTCTGAGCTGACATCTGCATCAGGTAAGTGTACCAAGGTTGTCTGGACCACGCTGGGGCTATCATTATTACCATCGCTTTGTTCTGTCTTATTTTGAGGATCTTGGTTATTAGAGGAATTGGTGGGAATGCGTAGAAGAGATTCCAGCTCCAAGCGAGGAGGAATGCATCCTCCTTTTGATCCCGTCCCTATACCGCTCTTGATCAAAATTGGGGACATTTGTGATTGTATGTGGTGGCGAATAGCTCTTTAGTGGGGTAACCCCATTGTTGGAAAATGTTTTCCAGAAGTCCAGTGTGTAGCTCCCACTTGTGTTTGCTGGTGAACGTTCTGTTGAGGAAGTCTGCAGTTAATGTTCTGGATCCCAGGTAAGTAGGCCGCTGAAATGTTGATATTGTGGCGTATACATAAGTTCCATAATTTTATGACTTCTGTGCAGAGAGTTGGATTTCGCTCCTCCCTGACGATTGATGTAGAACATGCACGCGATGTTGTCTGTCATGATCTTTATGGGTTTGTTCACTATGAAAGGTAGGAAGTAGAGGCAGGTGTTGAGAACTGCGCGTAGTTCTAATAAATTTACATGCAGGGTTGCTTCATATGTGGACCATTTCCCCTGGACCATATGTCCCTGTAGATGTGCTCCCCAGCCTATCAGGATGCAGCCACAGTTATCATAATCGAGGGTGTTTCTTGTGTGAATGGAATACCTGATGTTAAATTTTGCGGATGTGTCCACCAACTCAATGATTGTTTGACCTTGTTCAGCACTGATACTATTTTATGTAGTGAGAGTTTGTGAGGCCTGGATACTGTTGAGAGCCATAGTTGTAGGGCTCACATATGTAGTCGTGCATATTGCCATATGTCCTAGTATTCGGAGACACGTACGGACAGTTATGATCAGGCTGTTTTGTGCTGCGGATAGCTGGTCTATTATAGTCTTGAATCTGGGCCTCAGTAGGAATGGCTGTAAGGGGGTCTAGGTGTGCACCTATGAACTTTATTTGTTGAACTGGTTCTAAAGTAGATTTTTTGACTTTTATCATCAGCCCTAGTTTTTGGAAGAATGTGGTCATGAGTCGTACTGCTTGAATGGCCTGCAGTTGGCTGCATGCCTTCATTAAGCAGTCAGCCAGGTAGGGGAATATAGTGACTCCCTTTTTGCGTAAATGTGCTGCGATGACAGCAAGTACTTTGGAGAAAACCCTTGGAGCAGTGGAAAGGCCAAAGGGTAGCACTGCGTACAGATAATGATTGGTTCCTAGCATAAGGCTGAGGAATCTCTTGTGAGCAGGATGAATAGCAACATGGAAATATGCAACCTGGAGGTAGAGGGCGGCAAATCAGTCCCCCTGCTCCAAAGCTGAAATTATGGTAGACAAAGTAACCATCCTGAATTTTTGAGCCTTTACGAATTTGTTCAGCTTTCTGAGGTCTAAAATTGGTCTCCAACCTCCAGTTTTCTTCTGGGTCAGGAAATACAGGGAGTAAAAACCTCTGCCTCTGTGCTGGGAGGGAACGTGTTCTATAGCACCTATTTGTAGCTGATGTTCAACTTCTTGTCGCAGTAGGTGTTCGTCGAGATGGGTCCCTGAAGAGGGACGGGAAAGGGATTTGGGTAGTAGGTGTGGATATGAAGGGGATGGTATATCCCGACTGGACAATTTCTAAGACCCATTTGTCCATTGTAATGTTTGCCCAAGAGTGGTAGAAAAGGTGTAATTGATGGTTGTAGAGGATGATGTTTGTCTATGGCTCCGGAAGCTGGGGGAGGTCGAGAAGCCCCTTGACCAAATCCTCAAAACTGAGGTTTAGAGAGGGCAGCCTGGGATGTTGATGGCTGCTGATTGGATTGTCTGCATTGTTGCATTCGATGTCTGTTGCGCAGTGTGTCATGTCTCCTGTATTGTGGGTGGTATTGATACATTGAGTTGTAAGGCTGGTATCTGAACAGTTTTCTCCTCGTCACAGGTGTGTAAATGCCAAGGGTGAGTAGAATGGCATGAGAGTCCTTTATCGTGTGCATGACTTCATCTGTCTTTTTGGTAAATCTTATCAAAAGGGAAGGTCCTTGATGATGGTCTGCAGTTGTTTAGGCAGATCTGCTGAATGTAACCACCAAGATCTACGCATGACTACTGCAGTTGCAACAGTTCAGGTCATGGTGTCGACAACATTGAGGGAAGCTTGAAGTGCCATCCTAGCGACCAATTGTCCTTCCTTTATGATGGACTGAAATTGTTCTTTCTTGTTGTCTGGTATGTGTTCAATAAATTCAGATAATTTCGCATAATTGTTGTGGTCATAGTTTGCTAATAAGGCTGCATAATTTGCAACTCTTAATTGTAGGGTTGCCGAAGTATATACCTTTCTTCCCAATAAGTCAAATCGTCTATCATCTTTACCATGAGGTGTGGATTTATGGTATTGTTGCTTATTCCTCTGGTTGGCTGCTTCTACAGCCAGGGAGTTGGGTGGTGGGTGGATAAAAAGATATTCTGTGTCAGCCCTTTTACAGGTGGGAGGGATGGTGGCTGGTGTTTGCCAGATGTTATTGGTAGGTTCCAACAGGGCGTCGGGGAGGGCAATTTTTGAGGAAGATTAAGTTTGCAGAATCTTCAAGAATTTATGCTATGATTCTGCTACTTCCTGTAGTGGGTTCTCTAGGTTATCCGCTACTCTTTAAAACAGTTCCTAGAATTGTTTAAAGTCGTCAGCAGTGGTAAGAGGTGGAGGGATTATGGCCTCATCTGGGGAAGAGGATGAGTTGTGAGGGGGTAATGTTATTTTCCGTTGAATGCTCTCCTCCGTGATCTCCAGTGTCTCAGTCTCAGCTGCTGTTGGGGCTGATTTAGGTGGCGACCTGGTTCTATGTGAATGAGAAGTGGACGGTCTGCTGTAGTGAGTGGAGTAAGTGGACCATGTATCCCATCTGGGTCAGTGCATATGGTAAGGAGAAAGTGGACCAAACCATGGTGGTCCAAACCATGGGGGTGGTGGAATCTTAGAATGATGATGTCTTTTAAGTTCCTGCACCTTGGGGGAGGACTGTTGGGGGGAGAATGTGGCCTCTTACCCGTCAAAGTTGTCCTCGCTTGAAATGGAATGGGTCAGATGGGCTCATCCTGAGAGAATTGAGCAGGAGAAGTATCCATGCCCTATAATGGGGAAATGAAGAGCACGTTAAGAATTCCTCCTCTTGTTCTTGGTGCCTGCGCTTTTCAGTATTCTCGGCACCGGTGTTGTTGGTGCTGTGGTCAGTGCCGGCGCTGGTGCCAGGAGCAGGTTGGTGCCGGAGGTTGGTGCTAGGGCAGTTGTTGGTGCAGTGCTGGGTTTTGAGACTCGGTAGTTGTCGGTCCTGTGACCTTGGTTGGCACTGAGATTTCTATCGGTGCCGGCATAATGGCAATTTTCACCATGTTACGGACCATTAACTTTGGCGGTACTGTATCTGAGTAAGGGGATCCTGATTTTTCCTTTTGCTCCACACTGGAGTGAGAAGGCTGTTTTGACACTGTGCTAGACAATGTAACTGAGGAATCTGTAGTCTCTTTGGTAGTCATTCGTTTATTCGCTGAGGTTGGAGATTTCCTCTTCTTGTGACCGATGTCAGGCAGAGTTAAGTGCCTTTTTCTGTTGGTCTTATCCTGTGAGACCGGTTTCTCTTGACTTGGGTCAGAGGCAGGTCTGAGAGATCTCTCCATTAGTATTATCTCTATTAGTATTACTATCTCTATCCCGTCTGGCTCTAGAACTTAGATTTTTACATTGGGAACATTTCTGAGATATATGTCCCTCTCCCAGGCACCTGATGCACAAGAATGCCTGTCAGACATGGGAACTGCATCTCTGCAGGAGGTGCATCTTTTGAGGCCAGGTGAGCTTGGCATGGCACACCACTTTGGTGAGGGAAGAGATTAACTAGTGTAAGGTAGGTTTAACTTAAAATTAAAACAAAAAACAAAAAAAAACAGGTAAATGGAATAAAACTAAGTTAAAACTGAGGGAAAAACTAACTAACTGCCTACAAACAACTAATTATAGGCATACTTAGACGAGCTGTGAGGAACTGCTAGAGTCTTCATCTCTGACCGTGGACGGCTGAGATGGAACTGAAGAAGTTGGGTCGTTCGTGCTGAAACGGGCGCCAGCAGTGCCATGAGACCACTACAGTGCACGCACGACCTGGACAAGCACTGATAGCAAAAATCTCCGATCGACAACGCGAGGACACGCCGACACCTAAAGTAGAGCACCCACAGGGACACTATTCAAAGAAGAATGTAATTTCCTTCATTTAGTTCAGAAAAGAGATTTAATGCACCAAAAAAATAAACTTTTTATCTAGGAATGAGCTGTAATTTGCCAGATGTTAGTTATATTCTGTTAAAATATCAACAAAAAAGCATCAAATCATCAAATAACCAAACAACCCCATCAAACAAATCCATGGTTTTCCTTCTTCTCCCTACAAATTACAGGACTTCTTTGCTCATCTCCCATCTAACTTAAGGTCTTGAGACACCTCCTCCACAAGTACCTCTATAACATCTATATTCAACATTAATATCTATCCCATTGCAATATTGCAGCAGGCTTTTTATACAAATTTAAATGACATTTTGTAAATGTTTGAAGGACTGAGCCCTAAATTTGTATGCATGATCTCATACGTTTCTGCTTATTAAATCATTGATTTTATGGAGCGGTGTAGTCACTAGCAGAGCCAAAATTATGGCTGGAAGGTGGGCACTGAAGTTGTGACAGGGTATGCATCTTAATGTCACACACAGAAAACCAGTCTTTCCCTCACAACTGTGGCTTACTTAGGGCAACATCCTGCTTACCTTTCTCACTGAAGTTCTTAAAGGCCTACAATAAGAAGCAAAGTGATGACTATAGACTACTGCTAAATTCAAACCCTACTTGTCATGGAGTGAAAAACCAGATAATTCTCTTACCTCTTCTTTCAGCCATTCATTTTCTTCAATCTCCCTGTGACTAGTTTTGTCAATGTGCTTTACGGCATTCTGTGAAAACAAAATTTAGGTCTCTGAAGACAAGTCTTGTCTCTGAAGACAAGACTTTGACAATGGCACATATCTGAGGAAAACATTTCTAATGGCACATCTAGTCCTCTAGACAGGAAATACCTAGACAGGGAACTGGAAACTGTGTGAAGTTCCCCATACAATTCCCATGGGGGACTTGAAGGTAGGCAGGAGGGTTAGCCCTCAAATCAGCTATTCCTCACAGATGTTCCAGCTCAACACAGATGTTCCAGCCCAATGCAGTTTGTGACCAGTTGTTATTTCTGATATTTGAGTTTTCCTTAAAAAGAGCTTTCAACCTCCCAGCCTATCTGCTATTTCTGATTTATCCTGCACTGAAGTCATAATCTTATCTGTGTGAAATCAGTCTTTTGTAATGGAAGGAAGGCGATACCGCAAATTCTGTGTTGTGGCCCTGACCCTTTGGGGCTCCTTGCAGGTACAAAGGTCCGTACTAGTAAATTTGATTGCAAGATCAGGGGTTTTGACTTCATTACTGACTCAAGTAAGAAATGAACAATCACCTAAACCCCTGATCTCCAAAGGGATCTAATGAAGTGTGGAATCCTACTGATAGACATACAGATCCATCAGCATATATCTGGTATAAATGAGAGAAGAATTAGATCCCACATGTATTGATGAAATCTAACAGTTTGTCTTTAGACTACAGAAAACTGAAGTATGTTTTTCTACTTTCTGACCATTTTAGTCCATTCTTGGATCAATCTCAATTCTTGAATGAGAAAACAATATGATATAAAACTCCAAGAACATACTTAGGCCTCAAACTTGAAAACACTTATGCACATGTTTAACTTCAGTGCAACTACTCACTTTTGAAACCAAGAAAATATATAAATATTTGCAGAAACAGAGCTTTTATCATTGCCAGTTTTGTTTTTGCATAAAACAGCATTGGGGAAATACTTTTTCATGATTTTTTTTTAAATGTCAAAAGCTATTTAAGTTTAAATTAAATTCTAAATTGAAACTCTGGATCTGCATTATTTTTGTTCCACATGTTCATATTTACATTTATTTTCTGTGACTTTCTTAAATTGCAAGAAATAGCAATATTTAGATATTTTTAAATTTGGCTTGAAATGTACAGAATGACCCTTTATGTATTTTGGTTACAAATTCAACATTTTATTTTAAATCCCACAATCTTAGAAATTTTCACTGTAATTTTTATTGTTCAAAATTATATTCACAGCAAAAATGTCAAGTTCTTGAGTGAGCCTTTGTGCCTCAGTTTCTTCAGCTGTAAAATAGGGATGATAATACTGACTTCCTTTGTAAAAGCACTTTGAGATATAGTGCTTTGCATCAGATGATAAGTTAGGTATTATTCTTATTATATCATATTTAAAATAAAGAGAACTACAATATTGGTCAATAGTTCATTTTATTCTGCTCCTACCTACCTCCTTCCACTAATGAAGGCCCAAGTCAGTCTTTTTTTAATCCAGTTTAAAATCAATAAAAGAATGATTATAACCAAGACGTGATTAGCACTCAGTATAAAAGCAGAAAAAATACCTCAGTAGCCCATTCCTTCTTTTGGTCCATTTGTTTCTCAACCAATCCGTCCATTTTTTCTTTTGTCATTTCCAGAGTGTTTCTATAATATTCTTTTAAAAGCAAAGCAGAAGTCATTAGGTGACATTGATTCCCTCTGCAGATAAGATATCTCACTCATTGTTACTGAGCTCACGGGACTCCAAAGCCAGCGTCACTATTGACCACATATATATAGCAAGGGATGTGAGTGTAGATATACCCATGCTAGCTAGCTAGCACAGGTAACCAGAGTAGTGTAGATGTGGAGGTACAGGCTTCAGCCTCAATTAGCAACCTAAGTACAAACTCGATAGGGAATCAGAGTATGTACCCAGGTGACTAGCTCATGCTGCCACATCTACACCAGCTAGCTAGATTAAAGCTAGCATAGGTATGGCCTATTGTGCTACAATCACACCTTCATCTGTAATGTAGACGTACGCTAAAGATGGCATCAACACTTCCACCAGACCCTAATGCCTGAGAAACTATTTTCAGTGAGTATATTTAATTCCCAGCATTCTTCATGCACGATTGCTGTGTATTGTGTATATTGACTAATATTAATGCGTAGAATCATACTTGTCCCTGCCCTATGCTGGCATGCAAGAGAGATGCAAGGAACCTTCTTCCCATTGTGCTGTGGCAAATCACAGTCCTTTCATTCCATGAGTGCAAGGACTCTGAAATTAGTGCTGAAACACCACTGGTCTCCCCAAGACGAGTGGGGAAGAGGCAGAGCAAGAATGAAGCCATGCTCCCCTGTGCTGGCCAGTGTGAGCAGGGTGATGCACATGAGGAAATGCTGTGCCCTATAAAAGGGTATAACATGGGCTGCTCTGGCCTACACTCTGGTGGTATTGTGCTTGAGGCAAGTATAAGTTTTCTACAAGCTCCTGCTAGAATGGCGAGCTTTCACACCCCCTTCTGTGGCCAGTGGCTTGCATGCCACAGTCTTAGGCCTTGTCTACACTTAAAAAATAAGTTGACCTAATATAGGTTGACTTACAGCCACAGTGGTGGCTGATGTCCACACTGCCCTCTTTGGGTTGGTGCAGTGTGTCCTCAACAGAAGCACTTCCACCGACCTAAGGGGCAGTGTGAGGAGCTGAACCTTATCTCTCAGCTCCCTGCTGGGAGTCCACAGGCTCCTGAGCTCCCCGTGGGCTGCTTCCCCACTCCCCTGTCCCAGTAGGGATCCTGGGGAAGACACACGTGGACTTCTCCATTCCCTTCTCCTCTGGAACAGGCAGCCATGTCAATTTCACATCTCAGCAATGGAGCAGGTGGAGAAGCACCTGGAATTCTGGCCCCAGCTCCCAGCCAAGAGTGGAAACCAGCAGCCTGGGCTTGGCCTTTCTTGTCAATTTCACTGCTTCAGGGGAGCAGTGAAATTGACAAGAATGACAGCCCCACTGCTGATGTAAGGGGACATTGACACTGCGTTGCTCTAGCTATGCTGACAAAAGCCCTACACCTCTAGTTGAGGTGATTTTGTCAAAAAAAAACAAAAAAACAGGGCAGTTATGTCGGCGGGGGTTGATTGCAGTGTGTACGCCACCTGTGTTTTGTCAGTGAAAGCTGACTTTGGTGGACAAAACTCTCTAGTGTAGACCAGGCCTTGCATGCAAACGGGAAGAACACCAACAGTATAATACACTGACCAGAGCAACCGATTTAGGATATCCTGGTCCACCAAGATCTCTCTCTTAAGCCCAAAGTATAGTAGTGTTAACTATAAAATTAGATGCCAGACTGTAAGTAACTTATTCATTTCCTTTTATACTACAACAGCTGCAGATTCAGACACAGAAATTTCAGCAAAGGGTATCTTAGCACTAAGGGTTATGCAACCTGTTCAGCCAATAGCAGACTCTAGCAGCAAAGAGAAGTCATCTCTGGATAAATACAAATTACAACTTTCTCACAATTCATACAGTTTAAAGCCAGAAGGGACCATTAGATCCTCTTGTGATGCTGTCTGGAATATAAGTGACCATTTATAATATTATTGACATCAATATTGCAAAATTACAATGAATCTTACCAAATATGCTGTGTCAGGTACCATTGGAAAGGTTATAATTTGCTAAGTAAAATATTGTTTATATGTATGTATCAGTTTTGTATCATGAGTTCTAAATATGTCTAGTATATTTCAAAAACAATGAGAGTCCTGTAGTACCTTAAAGACTAACAAATTTCTGCGGGCATAAGCTTTCATGGGCTGCAACCCACTTCATCAGATGAAACCCACAAAAGCTTATGCCCACAGAAATTTGTCAGTCTTTAAGGTGCTACAGAACTCTCGTTGTTTTTGCTGTATACAGACTAACACAGCTACCCGTGTTATTCTGGAATAATATGTTATGCTGGAATTCTGATATATTTGTATTTCAAACTTGTGCTGTGTTTCTGGGTGAAACCCAGCCACTAGACAGGGTGGCAGCAGCACTAAGCCTGCTTACTGGCCCATCAAGGAAACTCAAATGTGCAATGAATCCAATGAAAGATTCAGGAAACCAGGAATTACACCTTATGAGTCACCAAGACATGTAGGAACATGCCTGTGGACTGGGGATTCTGAGGCTTTTCCATGCCATGTGCTGTGTGGCTGTGTTTGGGAAAAAGGAAGTACAAGCCTCATGGCAGAAACTATTAAATACAGTTGCACCATCTCCATCTTGTCTTCATTCCTTGCTTCCTACCTCTGGATCAACTCATCTACAACTGAAGCTGCGAAACAAAGTACTGAGACCCATGCAGGTACTAGATGTAGACCAGAGGAACTATACAAGCCCAAAAACTCCACAATACTACTAAGAATCTGATATAGATGGACTTTGAGGTCATTTGTATGTATCTGATCATTTAACTTTGATCATTTAACATCTCTCTTCTCATTTGTTTCTTTCTTTTTATAATAAACCTTTAGTTTTAATTACTAACGGATTGGCTGGCAGCGTGGTATTTTGGGTAAGATCCAAACTTATATTGATCTGGCAACATGGCTGACCCTTTGGGGATCAGGATAACATTTTGGTAAAGGGAATAAGAGTCTAAATAACTTATCTCTCTACTGGACCCAGTTGCTGATTGGGTACCAGAGGCTGAAATGCAATAAAGGGGGCTGTTCTTTAATTTGGGGATTAAAGTTCCTGCAGATTTGGTACCTGTCGTGGACATGAGGTTCTCCTAGGCACATCAGGCACTTGGAGTGTGGATCACTAGTTCCCAAATGGCAGGAACTGAAGAGTACAAAAAAAGTACGCCAATGAAAGGAAGCGTACAATTAAACTATCCTAATGCTAAAACTAGTAACTGTTAAAGTACCAACTATATACAACACTAGAAACGAGGGAAAGCTTGCAGTAGCAAGGTAGAATGCTCCAACCACCATCACAGGCAGTAAGCAAGAACGGAGGGCAGTTCTGTCCTTTCTGCCATTGTGCAGAAGCACAAGGGCACATGTGCCACCTTGACAGATATCACTGAAGTAAAAATCTGACAACAGTGCACTGGGCAAATACACATCTGAAGCGGAATGGACATGGGAGAAACAATAACAGAAAATGTGGAAATGGCAGAAGGGCTAAATGACTTTTTTGTTTCAATTTTCACTGAAAATGTTAGTGTGACTGGACGTCTAACACATTGACTGCCAGAGAAAACGAGGTAGGATATAAGGCTAAAATAGGGAAAGAACAAGATAAAAATTACTTAGACAAATTAGATGTCTTCAAATCACCAGGGCCTGATGAAATACACCCTAGAATACTCGAGGGGCTGACTGAGGAGATATGTGAGCCATTAGCAATTATTTTCAAAAAGTCATGAAAGACCGGAGAGATTCCAGAGGACTGGAAAAGGGCCAAGATAGTGCCAATCTATAAAAAGGGAAATAAAGACAACCTGGGGAATTACAGACCAGTCAGCTTAACTTCAGGACCTGGAAAGATAATACAGCAAACAATTAAGCAATCAGTTTGCAAACACCTAGAAGATAATAAGATAAGTAACAGTGAGCATGGATTTGTCAAGAACAAATCACATCAAACCAACCTGATAGCTTTCTTTGACAGGGTAACAAGTCTTGTGGATAGTGGGGAAGCAGTACATGTGGTATATCTTGACTTTAGTAAGGCTTTTGATACAATCTTGCATGACCTTCTCATAAACAAACTAGGGAAATACAACCTAGATGGAGCTACTATAAGGTGGGTGCAAAACTGGTTAGAAAACCATTCCCAGAGAGTAATCATCAGTGGTTTACAGACAAGTTGGAAGTGCATATTGAGTTGGGTCCCACAGGGATGAGTTCTGGGTACAGTTGTGTTCTACATCTTCATCAATGATTTAGATAATGGCATAAAGAGTACACTTATAAAGTTTGTGGATGATACCAAGCTGGGAGGGGTTTCAAGTGCTTTGGAGGATAGAATTAAAATTCAAAATGATCTGGACAAACTGGAGAAATGATCTGAAGTAAGCAGCATGAAATTCAATAAGGACAAATGCAAGCAGGAACAATCAGTTGCACACATACAAAATGGGAAATGACTCCCTAGGAAAGAGTACTATGGAAAGGGATCTGGAGGTCATAGAGGATCACAAGCTAAATATGAGTCAACAGTGTAACACTGCTTCAAAAAAAGGAAACATCATTCTAGGATGTATTAGCAGGAGTGTTGTAAGCAAGACACAAAAAGTCATTCTTCCACTCTACTCCATGCTGATAAGGCCTCAAATGGAGTACTGTGTCCAGTTCTGGGCGCCAGGTTTCAGGAAAGATGTGGACAAACTGGAGAAAGTCCAGAGAAGAGCAGCAAAAATGATTAAAGGTCTAGAAAACATGGCCTATGAGGGAAGATTGAAAAAACTGGGTTTGTTTAGTCTGGAGAAGAGAAGACTGAGGGGGGGACATAACAGTTTTCAAGTACATAAAAGGTTCTTACAAGAAGGAGGGAGAAAAATTGTTCTCCTTAACATCTGAGGATAGGACAAGAAGCAGTGGACTTAAATTGCAGCAAGGGCCATTTAGGTTGGAAATTAGAAAAAACTTCCTAACTGTCAGGGTAGTCAAACACTGGAATAAACTGCTTAGAGAGGTTGAGGAATCTCCATCACTGGAGATTTTTAAGAGCAGATTAGACAATCACCTGTCAGGGATGGTCTAGATAATGCTTGGTCCAGCCGTAAGTGCAGGGGACTGGATTAGATGGCCTCTCAAGGTTCCTTCCCGTCCTATGATTCTATGTTCAGTAACTCAAAGAACAATCTTTTGTCTCTTATCTTGTCGCTTGATTGTAAGTTCCTTTGGGCAGGGACCGTCTTTGTATTGTGTGTTTGTATGGCAGCCAACACAATGACCTATTACTAGGACTCCTAATTTATATTGCTACAGCAATATAAATAATAGTAAATCTTTCTAACAATATGCTTTAGTTCAACCACATTACTGGATTAGATGCAAGAATCACTGTATGAGAGAAACTAGATGATCATAATGGTCTCTTCTGCCCTTAAAAATCTATATAAATGTTCATTCTTTTTTCTGTTTTACATCTCAGTTGATGTAATGAAATTTTGAATTGATTTAAAACAGGGAAGACATAAAGTGCAAAACACCAGTCTTTCCTGAGGTAGTTACTTAAAGTACTAACTGACAGGCTGCAATAGGAAAAACAGTTCAGATCTTTATCAAGCTAAAGTATGTTTTCACAACAATTACCCTGGGGAAGACAAAGAGGATAACTGAATGATTCTTGTCTTCAGCACTTGATGCTTGGTAATGGTTGGCACTGACTGTACGGGGACCATTCTCACAGTGGTGTCACTGCCTGTCACTACCAGCTGCTTGGCTGTGGTAATGAATACTCAGAGTGTTACAAGGGGAAAAAAATCAGGACTTTTAAAAAAAATAAGAAGAGCTACATAACACCTAAATAACTAGCATATTATTTTAAAGTAATCTATACAAATGAATCTATCTAATGCTTTTAAAGCACTCACAACTATAATATCTAAGCTCTTACATATGATCCATTGCTTCATCAGAACTGAAGCTCTGTCTTGAATTTGCACACATTCATGCTGGGGATATTGCAAAGCCTTGGATACGTGATTTTGTAACCAGTATGCTAACTTCAGTTCTTGCGTAACCAAGTGAAGCTCCACTGGCACCTGGTTACAGTAGGTCTGAATTTCACCAGTCCCAAAGATGATCTAACACAGGGGTCAGCAACCTTTCGGACGTGGCGTGCCACATCTTCCCCTATTCCCCCCGCCCCTCTCCCATGTGCTGTGAGCCCAGCGCCCTGGCCAGGAGCCACTCCCAGCCCCAAGCAGCACTGTGCGGCGGCCTCTGCCCCCGCTGGCCCCATCCCTCTACCTGCACTGGGCTCACGTGACATCATGGGGGAGAGAGGCGGGGCCAAGAGGGGGGAGCAGCTGCTGTGCAGTGCTGCTTGAGGCTAGGAGTGGTACGGCTCCGGCCAGGGCACAGCTGGGTCCATGTTGGAAAAGGGCAGGGCCAGAAGGGGCGAGCGGCCACTGTGCAGCGCTGCTTTGGGCTGGGAGCGGCGTGACTCCAGCCAGAGCACCACTGGGCCCACATGGGAGAGGGGTGGAGGTGGAAGGGGGGAGCAGCGAGTGCCACTCAAAATCATCGCACGTGCCACCTTTGGCACGCGCTCCATAGGTTGCCGACCCCTGATCTAACATTTCTCTTGTGTCAAAGGAGTTTTTAAATGGAAACCTGTGAAGTGTAGTACACGACAAGAAGCACTCAGCATAAACCCACACTTTCAAACGTAGGTACCTAAAATTAGGCTCCATAATCTGTTTTTAGCCACCTATATAAAAGCAGCCTGATTTTCAAAGGTATTGCACACTGGCAACACTCTCTTGACTTCATTGGAGCACCTCTGAAAAGTGGATTGCTTTTATTTAGTGGCCTACATACAGATTACGGAGCCTAACTTTAGGCATACAGGTTTAAATATTTTGGCTTAAATGTATGTAATTAGTCTGAGCGTTAATTACGTTCTGCAAATGAAGGCTGTAGCTTATTTATGCACTATATGTACTTGTATTGATCTTGCTGTAACTGACCTGTCATTTGCTCAAGGTCATCTTTGAATCCGTGGATATCCTTTTCAAGGAGCTTGATCTGTTTGCCATGTTCTCCACTTCCCACATTTTTGTACTCTAACCAGTAATCCTTCTCAGCCTGTTTTACCAGTAGTTTTTGCTCAACTTCATTTATTTTGGAGCGTAGCTCTATTAAAATAACAAAACTAGAAGGGTGAGTCCTTTTTTCTATTATTGCATCAATTTTTTCAGTTAGGGAATTTTCAAAGGGAGCAGAGGAGGAAGTCTCATATCCTGCAAATTGTTACAACATCATGGCCCTCTATATTCTCAGGGGCCACCATTTTCTCTGAGGGCAGTTTGGTTTCATCTGGGTGAGAATAATAGGTGACCATGGCCATTTTGAAAGAGACCATTTTAACTGAGGGCCCCAGTCCTACTAAGAACAGAGAAAGTGCAGCCAGTTTGAAAAAGGGCAGTGCATTCTCTGTAGTAAAACATTATTCTTCAGCCTCTGAGGAAAAAGAGTTATAGATGTAAGCAAGATCTGAGTGGCTCTCCCCTGCTCAGCCAGCTGAAAGGGGAGGCACTTTATTTGCATAGGCTCTGTATTTGCATGAGTACAACTAGGTGCTCAGCATGGTTGCACTATATCTGCATAAGCACACCTATGTGCTGAGCATGATGGGAAATGACCAGTCTGGCTGGTATCGGGTTACAAATCACTGTAGGGGTAATGAAATGTTGTCCCCCTACTGTATGAACAAATGGCAGCAGAACTGTGCTTAGTGTGTGATTCACTCTCATCAGAACAGAACTCAACAAAAGAGGCTTTTGGATGCTGAGCACTGTGAGAGAAGCGGGGAGAGGTAGGGGATCTTCCTGCTGAAGCTGTGCCACCCTGACCAAGGGCTACCCTCAGGCATGGATTGACTATCTCCTCCCACTGTTAAAAGGTAGAACTAATTATTCCTCTTGGAGTCTTTTGTTTTGTTAAAAAGCAGGGATAATGCTCCTGTGTCAAGAGAGGGTTTTCCCATGAACTGAGAGCTGAAATCACTGGAAGTTGAAACTCACTAGAGCTGAAGTCCCTAAAGGAACTGGGAAACCTTAAGAGACTGACAGCCAACAGAGAGGGCTGGTTGAGGCCTGCATCCAGCAGGCGGTGGGGGCCAGCAGAGGGGGCTGATGGAGGCCCACATCCGGCAGGTGGAACGGGCCAGCAGAGGGGGCTGGTCGAGCCCTACAGCCGAGAAGTGGACAGTGCAACTATGACGGTCGGCAGGGCAGGGGAAAGCGAGAAGAGAAAGGTAAGGGAGAGGCAAAGGACACGCCTTTGTGCTCTGGGGTGGGTTCTGCTCATTGTGTTTATGGATTCTGTTTGCACTGTTTTCCCAAACCAATGCTGTGTTACTTCCTTCCGTTTTATTAAAAGGTTTACTTTCTCACTCAGACTATGTGCTTGTGAGAGGGGAAGTATTGCCTTTTGGGGGTGCCCAGGGGATAGTGAGTGATTTTCCAGATGACTGGGTGGGGACTTGAGCCGGTTTGGTGTTGTATCATTGACAGGAACCCCTAGATATGGAATCTGGCCCTCACTTCTGCTGACTTGTCTGGCAGAAAGGTTACATAAAGAACAACAGCAATACATAGCTACTAATCTTTTTAAAAAATCTTTGAGTGTACACAATGCACAATATTTCAATGAGTTTTAACTACATGGAAAATTTGAAGAGTGTGTTATTCCATTATGTGTCGAGATAAGAAAGGTTCAACACAGTGCCTAATTTCTAAAGGAATAATTTTAAAATTAATTATAACAAGCTAATAAACCAATTTACTGGTTTATTTGTAAATTCCCAGACAATCCATTCTGTACTCAAAAAGTAAGTGCTCTAATTTTGGGGAGGAAAAGCTGTATTCTTTTTTATGTAACCAAGTGGTTGAATCTCTGTGCCACATAGTAATTGGCCTTTTAAGTGAAGATGAGGGTTCCTGAGGCTAACTCAGGCCTTCGGGAGTGGAGATAAGACACAGGATCGTGGAGAGCCAGTGCTGGGAGTTGGTGCTTGGTAGAAAATGGGGAGAGACCCAAACAAGTGCCCCAAAGAAGGGTCTGAGGGGAGAGATAAGCAGAGCCAGCGAAGGGCTGAAAGTTGATTCCAAAGGGCAGGCTGAAGAGTTCCGAAATCTGAGGAGAAGACAAGTCCTCAGGAAGGAAGGGTGGTGCCCAGTTTGAGACTGAGGTGGAAGATTGCTTGCACGTTTTTTTCAATGTGGATGCCCCCAAAGTGGTGGAATTTTTCTTTACTGACATCACTGGAGGGCCAAAACACTGTAGCAACCAAACCAGACTGGAAGATTGGGAGATCCAACTTGAGTAAGGGAAACTGAGGAAGACGCTAACTTGACACCAGACTATTTAGGCAGCGCTGCCTTTAGTACAAAATTCAGCTCAACCCTAACTATGGAAAACTGCAAACAGCATTTCTATAGCTAACTTACTACTCACCTTTCAGAAGCATTTCTTGGTCCCTAATATATTGCCATTTCTCCTTCATTGCCACCTCTACATCATCCCTGGTTAAAATTTCCTTTTGCTCCAGTTCTTTCTCCTGTGTTTTCAAGCTGCTTAGTAGAGTTCTGATGTGTCCCAGCTGTTCTTCCTTCAGACAGTCATTCTATAAGAGGAACAACAGTAAGATACATGTTAAAAGGGGGTGTAAAAGAAACTGAAATATCACTTCAATTTGTGACATGGTACCTTGCAAAAACACTCAGCTAAGTAGAGCTATGCTACTTTTTCTAAATAATCTCAAGCCTATTACCACCAGGAAAGGGCAGACAAATGATTGTTAGTCTTCTGGGTCCCATCAATATTCCTATTGCTTACAACAGTGGTTCCCAACCTTTTTGGCTCGAGGGCCTCAGATATCATTTTTACAACCCTGAAGGGCCCCCACCCACTGCAGCCAGATGAAAGATGTTCAGCGAGGAGGCTGCTACGGGTTGGAAACCACTGGCTTAGAATGTATGCTGCGCATTCAGTTTTAACAATAATACTTATTTAGCAGAATGCTGGACTCCAAACAAACATTCCTTATAACAACCTACCGCATAAGTTCTATCACCCCTGTTTTACACATGGTGAACTAAGACAGAGAAAGGTTAATTGACTTGCCCATAGCCACAGAAGGAAATTAGCATCACAGTCAAAATTAGAACTCAGGGGTTTGCTGGTTCCCATGTCTATGCTCAGATCACCACACCATGTCTCTGTATCATGTCACCCAAACTCCAGTTGGAAACGGTGCAGCTTCTTACTGATTTAGTGAGTTTGCTCCCAATGCCAAACCAAGGGAGATCTAAGTGCTATACAAGCTAAATACATAACAATGTGAATTCAATAAAATACACAGCCAGAAAGCATCAGAGATACTCTTGCTTCTCAGAGGATAAATGCCCAACTGCCCAGAGAAACGGGGGTGAAAAAAAAGCACAAACAGCCCCAAACTAGGCTAACTGAAAGAAATGGTACTGCATCATACTCTAAGTCCTCCAAGGACTGAAAAATGAAAGGAGTCCCACGAGAGACCATGAGTTGGCTGCTAACTGTGGGGAATTCACAAGAGACTACAGCTGTCTGTGGAAAGCAGAGCCAAATCAGCTACTCCAATGAATGATAGCGGTCCATGGCTGGAAAAGAATAGATGCTGCAGGAATTTGGGAAACACTAGCCACATGATGCTACAGCTCTCCTAAGAGGAAACTTAAAGCCAGTGGCCTGATCACATTCTGTCACTTAGTAAAGCACTACAAACGGAGGGCAAGTGGAGGATAGGGTCTCTATTGTCCATTTCACCTGCTGGAAGAAGCCCAGTCTGCAAAACTGATTGACTGCCAGTGTCCAGCTCTTTCAATTCATCAAAAGAGAGACAGTCTTTCTTGATCAACACATTATATATATTTCTTGGGTCCAAAGTTCACTGAGCTCTGATATCAATCTAATTAGGCCCTGTACTAAATATGATTCTGCTCTGAACAGTGATCATGTAAAATTAGCACTGGGGTTCCATGTTTGCTTGTCTCTAAATTGACTCAATGTGGTTAATTTACAAGCAAGTTATTTCTTGATCTGGCAAAACTGCAAACTCAGCCTGGAGAGTTGAGATGGGCTCTTTTCCTCCTTATACATTTTCATTAGAATTGAGGTTCTGCAGGCCAAACTAGTCCCTCATTTTCACTTGTGCAACTCCACTACATCAGAAGTGACTATAAAAATGGTACCTTCTTACTCAACAGATCTGTTTTCAGAGTCATATCTGCTCACTTAAATGACAGAAATAAGATGGTACTGCTTTTTATTCCTTTTAGCCCTGAACAGCCACCCTGGCTAATAGAGAGGGATTTGACTCTATTTCTTTATGTGCAGCAAACATAGAATTGTTTACTAAGTTCCAAATCATTATACGCATGCAACCCATTTTTACAGTTATTTTTCGAACGGAACTGCACTTTAAGTTACGTATAGTTTAGATAACAAAATTATACCTCCTTAAGCGTGCAAAGTGATTCACTAACCTTGTTTTCAAAATAGACTTTACAAAATATTAATTGTTACAAATACTGTACTTACAATAAGTAGATTTAATTTACAGTGACAAATGATTTACTTTTACTAGCTAAAATATGATAGAGAATATGTGAAATGGGAGAGAGATGCATGTTTACTTACTCTTTCATGATATTTTATGTTCTTTTCTTTCAGTTGCTTTAGTTCAACTAGAAGCTGATTAATTGCCTCTTCCTTTATCTGAATTCTGAGGAGAAAGAAGCATGTATGATGAGTCACTAAACAGCCATGGAAGAGAGAGGGAGGGAGAAGTTATTTTAAAATAATTTAGATACAAATACTAGTTAGTGCTTTTTGCTTGTAGATCTCAAATTGCTTTACTGAAGTTGGCAAGCATTTTTATTCCCATATTGAACATGGAGAAACTGGGCCATGGAGCAGTTAAGTGACTTCCCCAGCATCACACAATGAACCAGTGACAGAGCCAAGAGTAGAACTCAGGTCTTTTGACTCTGTCAGCTGCCCTATTCCTAGGATCATGCTGTCTCTCTAATAACCTAATGCCTCTTCAATGCAGAATTTTGAGTGGGTGGTGGGAAACTCCAGTGGTGTCTACTTGCAGATTCCTCTAAGCTGTCCTGCCAAAGGCGTAGAGTTTGCTCCCTACAGAAATAGCTGGTGATTCGGTTTCCTGAATGCCTAACAAACTACGCATTCCCTGCTGGTGGGCTGCACTGAAATAAACACACACAAATGCACGCATACACGTGACTTGTAACTACAAAAGTTATTTAATGGTTTGGCCTGAAATAACTTCTGGGTAGATATTTGGTCAAACCAGACAGGATCATGCAGAAAGGCTGTTTCCCCAACAGCATGGAAGGGCTTTCTTGAAGTCTGGGAGACGGGGGGCTATGGAGAACACACAGCAACCTTGCTGTTCTCACTATTTGCACAGCAGAGATTAGCACCTGGTCACTGATTCCTAGATAAAAAACAGTTACCTCCTTTCTGTAGCTATTATTCTTCAAGATGTGTTGTACATGTTGTGACCCATCCGTGCCTAGGGTAGCTACCTGAAAATGCCAAGGTCAGGGCAGGCTGTAAAAGGAGAGCAGATTCTCCCAGCACTGGTGGGTGACACTGAAGTCAGACTTCCCAACCAGCCACAAACAGTGCTTCTGATTCCCCACACTGGTTATCAAGAAGCCAAAATAAAAACATACACAGCCCCCTTTACTGCATTCCAGTCTCTGGCTCCCAATCAGCCACTAGGTCCAGTAAAGAGAACAGTTATTTAAAACTCTATGCTCTTTACCAGAAAGTTTTCTCCTGACCCCACAGGGTCAGCCACATTACCAGATCAATATAAGTTTAGATCTTACCCAAAATACCACGCTGCCAGCCAATCCTTTAGTAAATAAAACTAAAGGTTTATTATAAAAAGAAAGAAACAAGCTATAAGAGAAATGTTAAAGGATTAAAGCAATCAGATACATACAAATGATTTGAAAGCTCATATATATATCAGGTTTCTAGTAGAGTTGTGGAGTTTGCAGACTTGTATAGTCCCTCTGGTATACATCCAGTACCTGGATGGGTCTCAGTCCTTTGTTTCACAGCTTCAATTCAATTGTCGATGAGTTGATCCAGAGGTAGGCTGGAGACTAAAGATAGACTAAAGACAAAATGGATGTTGTGCAGCTGCCTTTTATGTCCTTTGGCCTTGGCCATGCTGCTTGTGGAATTTTACAGGAATAAAATGGAGTCCAGAGTCACATGAGTAAGTCCTGGTGACTCATCAGGTATATCCCTGGCTTCTCCCCCTGGGCCCCTTGCACCCGTGAATTTCTTAATGGGCATTAAGCAGGCTAGTGCTGCAGCCATCCTGTCTGGGGCGTCGCCCAGACACAGCACAATTTGAAATACAGATATATCAAACATATCCATAACTTCCGTTACACATATAACACATGAACATAAACATCATCATCTTACTTAGCACATTATAGCCTTTCTAACAGTACCTGACACAGCATATCTCATATGAATTATTATGATTTTTGACATATTGATGTTAAATGATATAATAAATGCCCCGCTCCAATCCAGCCAGCATGACACCCCCAACGCGAGATTGGTGTAGAAGGGAGTAAATCAGAGCTCCTGAATACACCCCAAGGGCCCCCCCAATTCAGCCAGCATTACACGTGTCCATTCCACTGTAGGTGTGCGCGTGCCCCATTAACAGTTGCCAGAGTTATTTCTCCCTTAGTGATACCCATCGGGGTGGCTTGAGCTCCCTCTAGCACCACATGCCCTTGAGTGCTGGTATAGGAGGGCAGGGCCATCCCAAACCCCCTCAGTTCCTTTGTACCAGACAGACTCTGAAAGAGAGGGAAGGCAGATGGGCTGTGGATTGGACATGTGCAATACATTTCGAAGAACAATAGTTATAGAAAGCAGATAATGTTTTTTCTTCTTTGAGTGATTGCACATGTCTATTTCTCTGTAGGAGACTCACAAGCAAACACGCATGGAGGTGGGCTGGGCGTTTAACTGAACAGTGATTCTAAGACAACCTGTCCGAAACTGGGATCATCTCTGGACTGTTGGAAAACGTCATAAAGAGAAGCAAGAGTGTGGACTGATGACCAACTCGCTGCTTTACAATGTCTACAATCGGCAATAGTGCCACGAAAGCAGCTGAAGTTGCCTGTGCTCAAGTAGAATGCACCAATACTCTAGCTGGTGGGGTTATATTAGCCAGTTGGTAGCATAAACGAATGCACAAAGAGATCTAGGATGAGATTCTCTGCATGGAAACTGGTAAGCCCTTAGCTCTGTCTGCAATCGCAATGAACTGTGCGGAGGATCTAAAGGACTTAGTACACGAGGTAGAAAGCTAAAGCCCTTCTCACATCCAATGAATGAAGTTTTTCCTCATCCCTGTGCACATGGGGTTTTGGGAAGAATGTCGGCAGATAGATTGCCTGGTTAACATGAAAATCAGAGACTACTTCAGAGAAATTTTGGGTGAGGGTAAAGATAAACTTTATCCTTATGGAAAATTGTAGCGGGAGGCTCTGAAACTAGGGCTTTCAACTTGCCCAGCCTGCTGGCTGAGGTAATTGCCACAAGATATACTACCTTATAGAGAGATGAAAGAGAGAGAGAGAGCAAGTTGCAAGAGGCGCAAATGGTGGTTCAATCAACTGTGCTAGGACTAAGTTCAGATCCCAAGGAAGGATCTTGTATGTGTGGGTACAATCTGACTAAGCTTGTTAGGACTTGGGCAATGATGTGGTTGCAGAAAAGCGATCTACTATCCATTGAGATATGGAAGGCTGAAATAGCTGCCAGATGCACTCTTATAGAGCTAATCACCAAAGTCTATTTTAAATCTAGAAGATAGTCCAGTACGAGGTTCAGGGGTGCCTACTCTGGAGGCACATCTTTCTGATGAGACCAAATGGAGAAGCTTGACAACCTAGCTAGGTAAGTGTTCCTAGCTAGGTAAGTGCAGAACCTTTCAAAGAGTGTCAGCCACGAAGCATCCAAGTTGTCAGATGAAGAGCTCAGAGGCTGGCATGGAGCAGGTGCCTGTGGTCCTGAGAAATTCAGTCTGGACTCAATGGGAGAGACAGCAGAGGCTCAACTGACAAGGTTAGAAGGGTCGAGTACCAATGCTGACGAGGCCATACCAGTGCTATCAGGAGGTAGTGAGCATGGCCTTATTTGACTCTGAACATGACTCTGGGAAGTGGAGGGAAGGCGTACACAATGGAATTCTTCCAAGATAGGAGCAAAGCATCTGTCAGTAAGTCTGGACTTAACTCTTCCCAGGAACAGAACTGATGGCATTTTCTGATGGTTCCTGTTGCAAACTTGGGGAGACTCCTACAGCTAGAAGATGGACCTAGACATAGTAACCAGTCATGGAGATTGGAGTAGGACCTGCTCAGCTGATCTGCTAACTTATTCTGCTTTTCCTGAAAGGTAAGCAGCCCTGAGATGAAATGAGTTGGTTATACAAAAATCCCAGAGAGGAACTGTCTTGTAGCACAGTTGAGTCAAACGTGCCCCTCCCTGCCTGTTTATGTAAAACATGGTTGCTGAATTGTCTGTTAGAATTAATAAATTCTTTCCTACTTTGTGGGGGAGGAAGACCAAGCAGGCTAGATGTACCGCTCTTCACTCCCTGACATTTATATGAGTCTTTAGATCTTGAGATGACCACAGACAGTCTGCAGAGATTCCACATGAGCTCCCCAACTCAAGGATGATGTATTTGTGATTGTGAGGGTTGATACTGGGGGGGGGAAAGAGGGGAAATCAGCATGCAGACTTTCAGAGAGTCCATCCCCCCATCCAGAGATGACAAAACTAAAGCAGACATTCAAACCACTTTGTCCAAATGGTGACAACTCAGGGGATACACTGATGCTAGCCACGCCTGCAGCTTTCTGAGATGCAGCCTGGTGTGATGAACTACATAGTTACATGCTGCCATGTGATCCAGGGGACTAAGGCAGCTGCGTGCTGTTGTGAGAGGGTATGCTTTCAGTCGCAGTACTAGGTCCCGTAAAGTTTACTGGCTTGCAGTAGAAAGGTGTTGGCCTTCATGGAGTCTAAGCCTGCCCCAATGAACTCTATTGTCTGTACTGGTTTCAAGATTGATTTGTCCCAATTTACTAGGAGCCCCAGCATGTTGAATGTGGACAGGACTTGAGCCTCAGACCAACCTCTGATTAACCAGTCGTTCATGTACGGGAACACATGGACACTTAATTTTTGTAGATGGACTGGCACCACCATTATGCACTTCACGAATGCCCGAGAAACAGCTGACAAACCAAATGGAACCACTGTGAACTGCTAAAGGCACCTATTCACCATGAAGCTGAAAAACTGCTAATGGTTGTGGGATATTGTGACATGGAAGTAAACATCCTTTAAGTCAAGAGCAGTGTTCCAGTCCCCCTGTTTCAAGGAAGATATATTCGAGACTAGGGTAACCATGCAGAATTTTATTTTTTTCAGAAATTTGTTCAACTCTCTTAGATCTAAAATATCCCCTTTTGGTCTGGGGATAAGGAAGTAGCAGGAATAGAATCCTTTGCCCCTGAGATACAATGGAAGTTCCTCTATGGCCCCTGCCTGGAGAAGATCTCCTGAAGGACAATCTTGTGAGAATGGTCCTTGAAGAGAGCCGGGGAAGAGAGATAGGAAGGGGGGTTAGAAATGAACTGCAGGGCATATCCCAGTTCCACTGTGTTAAAGGCATACCAGCCTGATGTGGGCCCAAGCACTTAGGAAGTGGGACAAATGACTGTAAACAAAAGATGAGGAACAGATGGAACTGGTAACTGGTACACTGCACTAGACCAACCCAACAAAATGCCGGTTTGGATAGGGTGGCTGGATGGGATGTTTCCACTAATGCTGAAGAGGCGGGTGGTGGAGGGCACTCCTATAATCCCTGCCTTTTCTTCTTGGTGGATCTTGGGATTGGGGAGCAAAATCTTGGTGCCTGTTCAGCTGCTGTGGACAAAACTGTTTTCTTTTCATTGCTGGGGTATAGATTCCAGGGGATTTGAGTGTCATCCTGGAATCTTTAGGTCTCTGAAGCCTATCCTCCATTTTCTCTGAAAACAGCAAGGGACCTTCAGAAGGGAGGTCCTGGATAGTCTGTTGGACCAGATGACTGCAAGCATCAACACCTTCTCATAGCAATAGCTGAGGCCATGGTTTGAGCATCTGAGTCTACACTATCCAAACTAACTTGGAGAGCAGTCCTGGCAACCAGTTTACCACATTACTACAAATTCCTGTCCATGGTCCTCCAGAAACTTGTCTTTAAATTTTATAACATTCTTCCTGATGGTCAAGTCACAGTGACTCAGAAGTGCCTGTTGGTTTGCACTCCTGAGTCACTGTGACTTGTGACCAAACTAAAACAGTCTCTTAGCGTCTTTGCCTTTTGGTGTGAAAGCTTGTTGTTACAGTCTTTCCCAGTCACTGGCAGCTGCCACCACAAGAGAACCCCAAGGGGTGGGAGGATGAGAGTGAAAATGTTCATACCTTTTAGAGGAGACCAACCATCTCCACTCAGCTAATTTTTCTTTGGGGTGCAAGGAAAAGAGTGTCTGCCAAAGAACCCTCACTGGCTCCATGATAGCTTCATTAATTGGTAAAGCCACCCCGGCTGGGGTCACTGATACCAAAACGTCCACCAACTTGTGAGAGTTTTCACATGCCTCTTTTTCCCGAACTGTAAGTACAGAGACCGCCAAGATCCTTAAGATCCTGATGAGCCCTGTGGTTCACTGGCAGTGGTGAGATACATGACTGCTCAATAGCCTTGTCTGGTGATGAGGATGAGGAAGCAACAGGCATATGAGGTGGTAGTTGGTCTCTGACTTGAAGTGGAGAAGCTGCCCAAGTGACTTTTGGCTGCTCGGTACCAGTCTCGGTATCAGGTACCAGGGAATGGTGCACTCGGTGCCAATATCTCCAGTGCATTCTCCATTATAGCAAGCGAGACGGCTGAGGGGAGATCCTAGCTAGGAGTGGAGGATGCCCCACAGTGTCCAGTACAGCCACTGGTATGGACTTGGAACCCATCCTTGCCTGGGCTATTGACCCTTAGAAGGAGGCCAATGGTGAGGTTGCTGCATGGTCAATGGTCCCAAAGTCTCTGATGGGGAATATTTTCTCCATCCTGGATGGGATACAAACGACCTCACGTCCGAGTCCAAAGAAGAAAAGTCGGATACTTTGACAATGGAGAGGCAGAAGCCTGAACCTGGGGATGGCTGTGCCAGGAAAAGCACTGGAGGCTTTCCTCTCAACAGCATTGTTCCAGTATCGATCTTGGTACCAAAAGATAATAAGTGGTCAAAAAAAATCTAAATTGAAACCTAGCACTAAAAAGACTAAATAGTAATTTACAACAAACAAGATGTATACAGAAAGGAATGAGGAAAGCACTTGACTTAAGTCTGGAATTGCTCCAACAACCATCATTGGCAGTAAGAAGGAATTGAGGGGAGTGCGTGTGGTCTCACCCTCTAATACTAGCATGCAGGATGCGTGGTGACAGACGGTGCTCAATCCACTCCAGTGGGTACTGTTGAGGGAAAAAAATCTCCAACAACCATTCATGGGGTACACACACACACCTACAGTGGAATTGACATGTACAATCACTCAAAGAAAAACTTCCTAAATCTTGATAAGCAGCTTCATGGGTCTCCCTATGGCACTGGCCTATAAAACTGCATTTCCTATTTTACAATTTTATTTCTACTGGAAAGGAAGAGGAGGGATGAGGGGTACAAATAAATCCATACTGACTGCAGGGCTCACAGCAAAGCACCTTGGTATGTTGAAGTATAGCATTCTGTTGTATTGACTGTACCGATATAGAACAGGCACAGCAGTTCAGTTATCTAGTTTATCATGCAAACACTGGGCCACGTTTTCAAAGGCTCTATTTCCATAACTGGGGCCAGACTTTCAAAAATGCTTAGCACCCAGCAGCTCCCACTGTGACAGTTATGCCTAGATTTGCAAGAGATATCCACATGAAACATTCTGAACTCTCTGAAAATCTGGCCACTTGCTTTGGTGCCTAAATGGGAGCTGAGCTCTTTTGAAAATCTGGCCCAGTGAGCCTAATGAAGTATTTGTTGCTCATCCAACACTTCTGTTAGTTCCAGAGATGCTCTGGGTAAGTAAGGAAAGCAGGTTCAGACTTCAAAGATCATTTATTCTGAATTTGCTGATAAGCCTAGCACAGTGAACCAGCTCACAACATTCACACCTCTTGCTGGCCGATTTTTTTGTTTGTTTGTTTGTTATCCAGTGAGTAACAGCTGTTGCTTTTAAAGGCAACTTTTTCCAGTGGTCCATTTAGCCCATGTCTACAGTAAGAGTGCTTTACAAGTATATAGGAATATTAGTGTACTATATCCATAAAACACGAACAGTGTGGAAATAGCTTATACCAGCAAAGCTGTGCTTTTACCAGTATATCTTAATTTATACCCCCCATGTACACACAGCTGAGTGAAACAAGTCATACTGGTAAAAGTGCAGCTTTGCTGGTATATGCTCTGTCCATATTACTGGCTTTTTTCAGCACAGCTGTGCTGTTCAGGGATCACACCTCTTCATTCCCCTAACCAATATAGCTACACCAACAGAAGTCTGAAGTGTAGACATAGCCAGTTCTCTGAAGCTCTCAAATCTCCTAATATTATATATATTAGGTTACAAGTTATGTCAATTTCCAAAGCCATCTTTAATCTATTTTCATACTTCTTTCCAGAACTGTCTTACCCTGGGACCCAATAAAGGCATGTGTAACCAATTACCATTAGATCCTCTACTGTTCCAGTAAGTATCATTATCTCTGCTCTGCCCCGATTCCTACTACTGTCTATTGAGTCATAAAGAGATTTTTTCCCTCAATAAATTTGATCTTTGGATCATACAGAGATTTAGTCATGTAAGTTACAGGTTATCAGTGTTGTATCCTCTGCTGTCAATATACTGCTATGAATATCTGCCTCAAGGCATTCTTCAGATCCTCTCTAAAACATTTTAAGGATATTAAGAGGAAAGTATACATTTGAAGACATGGAGGAGTCTTTGGCTATAGTAAAAATGTACTAGAGATCAAAAAGATTATGATTTGGCAGCATGCTATGCCCATTCTTTACTAATTGGCTGCTATTTAAATTACATTCATTTTATCAAAATTCTTCTGATCTATTTTGCTACTCTGAATATTGATGTTGATCTTAATTTCCATCATAATGGATGAAAGAAGCTACAACAGGACTTCAAACTGGCCAATCTGATGCTATTAATGTCTCTGGTTTTGTTTTTTCAGCATCAAAAATATGTAGATTTAGAATACATTTTCAGGGTTTTTTGTTACTGTAAGTAACTTTCTTATTCTGAAAGGGTTTTCTATGAAAATTGTGTCTGATTCAAAGAGCTAATGAACATGCTTGATTAATTATATTTTTGGTACCCTTTTTCTGGAATAATGTCATTGCATGCAATATTTTATAATATGAAGAGAGCAGTATTAAACCACACTTCAATCCAGTACCAAAATGATTTGGTAACTGTGGGATATCACTAGGCCTCAATAGTTCACAAACGAGTTGATACTATCCATCACTGAATTAGGAAACTCCATTAATGATGCAAAGAATAGCAAAAAGGCCATGAAAAGCAACAATAGGAAATTTCAACCCAGGGAAGAAAAAGTAGATGTGGAAGTTACATAGCACTTGACAAATTAATCCTCAAGATACACCTGAGAGATAGGTTCATACGTATTATTATGCTTATTTTTACAAATAAGAAAACTGAGGCAGATGTTAAGGGTCTGATTACTGAGGTTCTGAGGAAAAAACTAAGATGTGCATCTAATATCTCCCACTATTGTATTAGAAGATTAAAAAATAAATTATTCCTGCAATTCCCACTTCAATGGAAGATTCTCCTGACAAATGAGTCATCTACTTGGATGCAGGAACTGCCAAAACGGAACTGACGAGAAAGCTATTGGCTTTTTTCAGCCTAATAGAAAAATTTGATTGTTTTTAGTGGGATGATGTATTGCTTTGTTTGTTGATTTATTGGGCCATATTCATCCCTAGTTGAACTCAGCTAAATCTGCTGTGTTATATATGGGAGCTCGCAGTGTGCTCCTTGCAAAATGCTAAATAAAGTTCATACAATTCTGCAGAAACCCTACACAAAGTCCTGCAAACTCCTGAAAAATACACTAGATCTGTAGGCAGCTGCTACTCTGCTGCCTGGCCTTGTGTTCTTTTTCCAGACACTGAGCTAGTACTTGTTATCTTTCAAATGCTGATGTGAATTGTTGAATGTTTGCTGCTGCTGGGTTTTTTTCCTTTCAAATTAAATCTATTTGATAAAAGTCACAGAGCTAAGATTAAACTTGTTCTCCTGTCATTCATCTTCCAAAAAGATCAGACAGCTAGTAAGTCAGGTTATATTATAACATATTGGTATATCTTCCTCTTTCCTCCTTTCTTCTGTGCTTTCACATTTTTCACTTTAGGGCTTCCTCTCCATCATTTTCAAAGTCACCAGAGGGCTGCCAAACGTGCTGTCAAGGTCCCTTCCAGTCTTACACTTTTAT
Source organism: Emydura macquarii macquarii (assembly GCF_026122565.2). Taxonomy (NCBI): domain Eukaryota; kingdom Metazoa; phylum Chordata; order Testudines; family Chelidae; genus Emydura; species Emydura macquarii. The sequence continues at coordinate 12,897,157 of NW_027130455.1, forward strand.
GAGGCCATGTCCACAACTACAACCTTTAACCGTGACAGTGTAACTTAGCGGTATGGTCACCATAACTGGTTACAAGTAACACGTTTAGTTTGTGTCCACACAGCAACTTTTTCTGCCATCATGACAGCTGTGTTTGTTTGGCCACACCTACCAGGGAGTTTACCTGAATCCATAGAAATCTCTTCAGCTATCTCTTATTGCCTCAGCAAGGAACAGAATGCCTCAAAGCCATGCAGGCAGATACAGGAAGCAAGGCATGATGGGATGTCTTCCCCAAAAAGTACAATCAGTCAAAATGATTACACAAACATGGTTTGGGACGCCTGTCTCTGTTGAAAAAAGGAGTAGTGTGCTGGACTGGTTACAAGAAGGAAACCAGGTGCCAGGTAGGCATCTAGTAGGGACAAAATACTGTTAACTGTCATGCTGATTAACCAAGCTTTAATCACATGGAGGTATGCAGCTACAAACTGTGTTCAGAGCCAACTCTACCAGTGACTGGTTACAAACTCAATTCAAAGTTGTAGTGTGGACACGGTTTTAATCTGCTATGGGTCTTGATGGATTGTGTGCCATCAGAAGCTGCTATCTATAATAACTAGGGACTGTGCATTTTGACATGATTTTGTGAGATATCTGATTGCATAATTATGAGAAGAGGGAGTACTCAACTTAGTTACAGAGGCACAGTTGGGGTGTCCAACCACACAGCAAAATATGTGCTCCCAACAAGTTACAGGAACATTGTTTGTAGCAGGGGAATCACATGCTTAAGATTCACCAGTTAGTAACAAATTATTAACAATGTGATGAGTGCAAATAAATAATGCCTTTAGCCACAAGTGCCACTAGCCAGTTCATAACGTGATAGAAGTTTCATGTGTGGAGAGGAGTCCAAAGATGCTGTCTCTTTGTAACCAACTTTCCATCTATTTCTTAAACCCTGGAGTGATTTATCTGTATTCCAACGATGCTATTATTAGATAGAGCTACAATGTTAAAGCTGCAATTTTGCCCAGGGCACTAGCTCTAATGAGGATGCTACATAACACTGACTAAGAATTATTTTGTTGCTGTTTCTGATCTTTGTTAATACTTCAAGGCAATAATGTCTCATTAACTACAGGGCAACCAGTAATCTGAATCTGTCTTTGAAAAGAAACCCAGCAAGAGCAGAAGAGAGAAAGGATGAAGTCTATGATTTTGGGAAGATCATTTCTAGATTATCTAGTTTAGGAGGTGCGTTTGTGAGAACCAACAGGATCTATGAGGGTTTTCCTTGTCACTGTGTCATGGCAGGATCCAGCTCCTATTGAATTAATGGGAATAAGTAATGGGGTCCGTGATATGCTAAGACTGGCTGCTTCTAATAACAGCTTTCTGAAATACCATTTAAAAAACGGTTTTAAAAGTTGCGCTAAACTTACTGGGATTCCAAGTGGAGCTTAGAGAGAAGGTAACTTGGAAACCCTTCAGAAAACTTTGTTACTGGGCTCAAAAAGGAATCTCTGATCCTGATTCTGCTCTCACTCACACTGGTTTTACGCCAGCATAACTACTGATTTTACATGGAATAACTTCTGATTTACGCTGCTCTGGGTGAGATCAGAATCGGGTCCTTTATGTTCACTGAAGAATGTCTGCAAGCATTAAGGCTTATCCAATTAAGGCTGCTTTTTATTTTAAAGTCACTGGGATTTTCCATGGATAGGCTAAGGATGACACAGGTAAGAGGACTACCCTTGTGCTCTTGTGATTCCCAGCTGCCAGAATGGCCCCTAAGTGTCTTGGGCAGCGGCACAACTTGAAGCAGCCGTGAAACTGCTCTGCTACTTCTTGGGACCAGACTAGTGCCTAGCAGCCTAAAGATCTGGGCGATGTAAAGGTATCTCACAGCCTCAGTTGTACCCCACCCCGAGCCGCACCAGCGGACCAAACTGCCAGCCCTGAGAATCTGGTCCAGTGACTTTGTATCCATGTGAAGTCTAGGAAAGCCTGGAAATGTACAATTACCAGAAGCAGATGTCAACTTCAAGATTTTTTATCAAATATTTACTATTAAGACAAAAAGGGCATTACGTATAAGCATATAGATATGTTGCTTTAAAAAAGACTTTTTGAGGAAATTCAAGCAAGAGAAATTCCTATTTTCTTATCTGAGGAAAAAAGAAAATGTTTGACTCATTTTAAGTGTTTTCTCTCATATGCACAGGTTTACAATTTGTACATTTCTGGAGTATCCCTGAAAACAAAGCAAAAAAGTGCACAAAATGATATTTAAAAAACACAATCATCACATTTCTCCATATTAAAACAGCAAATATTTTGAATGGCTGAGGTAAGTACTATTTGCTGTCTGTTTTATATGTGACTGTATTTCTATACAACTTAAGATTTTAAATTGATTAAACGTACTGAAATGCCAGCAACGCTTCAGGGAAAGAGGATCTAGCTTCTTTAAACTGCCCAGCCTGATTCTCTTTTTTCTTCTTCTTTCCCATGTTTTAAGTTGTTCTGGAATTTAAAATATACCTAAGAAAAACAAACAAGGGAAATTAATGATCTGTATAATGTCACATTCTTTCCTGCCTATGGCACCTGCAACACACAGCTCTGAAAAAGTGGATGTTTTATCAGCCAAAATAAAAATAGTGAAATAATATTAAATCACAGGCTAAAACAAATCACTTTTCCAAAAATCTTTCCAATTTCAGATATTATTTTTTCCAAAACTTAATATTAAAAAGTTACCCAGTGAGGTTAAAAATAAAAGTTTATAAAACAAACTTCCTTACCTATATTTACAAATAGCACTACAGTCTGAAGTAAATAGAATGAAATTCAATAAAGACAAATACAAAGTACTCCACTTAGGAAGGAACAATCAATTGCACACATACAAAATGGGAAATGACTACATAGGAAGGAGTATTGCAGAAAAGGATCTGGGGGGTATAGTGGATCACAAGCTAGATATGATTCAACACTGTAACACGGTTGCAAAAAAAACCCAAACATAATTCTGGGATGCATTAGCAGGAGTGTTGTAAGAAAGACATGAGAAGTAATTCTTCTGCTCTACTCCACGATGATAAGACCTTAACTAGAGTACTGAGCCCAGTTCTGGGTGCCACATTTCAGAAAAGAGGTGGACAAATTGAAAAAAGTCCAGAGGAGAGAAACAAAAATGATTACAGGTATAGAAAACATGACCTATGAGTTTGTAAAAATTGGGTTTGTTTAGTCTGGAGAAGAGAAGACTGACGGGGGACATAACAGTTTTCAAGTACATAAAAGGTTTTTTACAATGAGGAGGGAGAAAAATTGTTCTCTTTAACCTCTGAGGATAAGAGGCAATGGGCTTAAATTGCAGCAAGGGAGGCTTAGGTTTGACATTAGGAAAAACCTTCTTTCAGGGTAGTAAAGCACTGCAACAAATTGCCTGGGGAGGTTGTGGAATCTCTGTCATTGGAGGTATTTAAGAACAGGAATGGTCTAATCATTACATAGTCTTGCCTTGAGTGCAGGGGACTGAACTAGATGACCTCTCAAGGTCCCTTCCAGTCCTACACTTCTGTGATTCTGTGATTAAATATCTAATATACTTTTTATTGTTTATGCTTTCTTCACATACGTTTTGTGCATTTATTTCAACTTAGACAATGAAAATGAGCCCATTTCACCTTATTTTTTTATTCAGTTTCATTGTCAGAATCTCACATTCTAGTCCAATACTTTAGGATTTGAGTTTCAAACACTGCTAAACAAATGTGTGTTGTTTAAAAATTTTGACTGGAAAATTTTAAACAATAATTATATCAAAACATTTCTATTGATTTTTAGGTTTTGAAAGAACCTGCTTTTATACAGTTTAAATTTAGGACCTCAGTTCAGTCACAGAATTATGGAAAAGTAGGGCTCAAAGAAACCTCAAGAGGTTATTTAGTGAATCCCCCCACTTGAAGGCAGGTTTAAGTATATGTAGACCATCTCTGCCAGGTGTTTGATAGTGTCCTCCTTGCAATGGAATTATTATATTATAAAGATTCATGAAAACAGTTTTATGTTTGGATTTAAATACTCTCCTGATTGTTTGCTACGAGATCCTGAAAGTAAAACTGCCACTGGTTAAATTAAGATTAATGCAAAAATTAAACAGCATGCATAGTAAAATGAATAGTTTATACTTCAAGTTCAGGAACTTAACATATTGCCAGCAGCACACAGGACACAATTATAATTATTAAATAATGTAATGGGCCTGCTCTTGCTAGTCCTCCATGCGCAGAACTCCCATTGAAGTCAATGGGTGTTCCAAATACAGAAGGTCTTACAAGACTGGGCCCACTCTCCCATTGGTAAATAAGGTCCAAATCCTACAAAGATACACTATTGCTAGTGCTTAGTACCTTGAGTGGTTGCATTGACATCAGCAGGACAAATTATGGTAACAAGCACTAGCCCCAGTTGTAAGTGATTTCAGGATCAGGCCCTTAATGCTATGGTTAACTCCATGCCTCCTCAGGATGGTACTTAAGCACATGCTTACCTTCTAGTAACATGTACTTAAGTGCTGCCCTGAACTGGGGCTGATGTAGCAGCTAGTAATTGCATTCCTTAGAGTTGAACATATTTCATTCTCACAAATCCAACTGGCAGTTGTTAATTTGCTAGCCATTTTTATTCTGTTTCTGGTCCATTTTCATCAGGCTAGCTCTCTCACTTGTAAGTATGTATCTCTCTTCCCCTTCCTTGTATTCTCCCAGAACTATGTGAATGTTTGCTGGAGCTCTGACATTGGTTTTGATTGTCAGAGCTGGAAATAAAACCGCTCTCTGAAGGGATATGTATGTCAACGGTAATCCCTAAGTGTATTGTGTCACTGCAATGCCAACCTCAGGAACAAAGTGACAGTGATTCCGTAGACAGGCTGGTAGCATACATATATGAAAAACAAATCATGAGGAAAGGGCATCTATGGAGTTTTTTATTATTACATTTCAGCTATATTTTCATTTTAATATGAAATTTCCTAGTTGCTTGAGTTCTGAATGTTAATTAATTACAGCACAAAAACCATAAGTGGCGACTAGTCATTGCAAGTCCACAGAACTAACGCCATTACATACAGCAGGTTGGATTCTTTGGTTGTGCAGTGGACGTAGCTCTGCTGGACCCAAAAGGGTAAAACAGGTGGCTTAAGCATCATGGCTTCTCTAACCTACCAACTTCTTAGATAAAGCCTTGACACTGATTACTAGTCTACATTTAAAACTTACAGTAGTACAGCTGTATCTGTTCAGCTGTACCGCTGAAAGAGCGCTTGAGAGTTCTCCCCGATATAATAAAACCACCTAAACAAGCGGTGGTAGCTATATCGGTGGGAGATGCTTGTCCGCCGACATAGCACTGTCCTCACAAGCACTTACGCTGGCAAAACTTTGTCGCTCGAGGCGTTTTTTTACACCCCTGAGCGACAAAAGTTTTGCTGGCATAAGTGCTAATATAGACAAGGCCTGAGTCACAACCACCACCTCCACAATAGGACAGGCTATTTCCTATTAAAATTAACACACAAAATAAATTTGTTGTGAAGCAGGACAGCGTACCTGACACAAGTCCATTAAAACAAAGAAATGAAGTTATGCCATCTAACTGTTCACAGCATCTAGTCCTCCACCCATAAGAGCCAAGCTTACTATTACCACAAAGACCACCTACCATGGACCATGCAACTGCTAGTCTATACCCCTGCTTTTATGAGATAATTATTCCCCCAACATGAGTAGTTATTGTCTAATATAGTAGTTGGTTGTGTTGGGAGAAGGTAGATTGGTAAAGGGCATGTGCAGAAGGGCAGTTTAAATAGAGTGATGGAAGGCTGGCAACTCTAAAGGAAGATTTAGGGTTGAGCAAGACAATGGGAGCTAGGCACCTAACATTTATGCCTTTGAAAATTCTCCTCCTTGATGTTTCAGTCAAAAACATCTTCATCACCCCCAGTAAGCTGCATTTAGGAAATCTACCTACACTGAAGAACTGAGTCAGTTCTGCTGGTTTTATTATGTGGCTCTAGCAGACGGCTGATTGTTTCAAATCTCATGCTTAGACCAGGCAGTGCTCCCCGCCGTCCCACCCACACTAATTATATAACTCAAAGTGACAGCTAATTCCCATTATAAGAGTCTAGTCCTGGAAACTTCAAACTCCCAGCAGGGACACACGACCTGCCTGGGATTCTTGCTGCCACAGGCTGTTTAGACCTACCCAAAGTGGCCTACAACAACACTTTCATGTTTGCATCATGTTTGCTTTGCATTACAGAACCACATTGTGACATGTCTGCTTGCAGCATCATAACATTTGCCCTACATGAAGAAATTCCTGTGCCCTGGAGACCCATCTGGGGTTTAAGGTCCGATCAGCAGACCTGTCCTTAATATGCCTACATCCCTCCTGCAATTACCTATTAAGAATGTTTTTATTGAACAAAGTCAATGTTTAGTCACAGGTAAAGATTTAAAAAATAAGGAGAAGGGTGGGTGCTGATTTTAAGACTGCAATTTTCCAAGTGGCTTAAGTAAGTTAGGGTGTTCAAATCCTATTGAAATTCAATGGGAGGTGACTGCCTGAGTCCCTTAGGCTTCTTCGAAACTTCCAGCCCAGGCACACAAGTGTACAACATGTTCTGAAATGGAGGCAGGATCAGGTCAGGTTCTAGGCATCCTCATTTCAGAGTACAGAATTAAAGGGGAAAAATAACCATTTGCCTTTGCCATCTGTGCATCCACTGTAGTGATTTTCCTAAGAAAAAGCAAATGATGGATCATTCCCCCCCAACCACACCTTCTCTCTGGCTCTTCCATATTTATGGTCTCTGGGTCTTGCTCTAAATGGATGCTTCAATGCTTAAGTGTGGGACACAGGGATCAAGTCCGTATTTCAAGCACCAATTTTTCGGCAGTGCTTGTTTTTGAAGCTCAGGCCACAGCTGAATTTGAGAATTTATTTGTGAAATTCCTCCTGCGATGCAAACAACCACAAGCCTCCAAGCTGTGGACCAAGAAGAATAACATGCTGTAATAAACACATATACTAGATACTGCAAACCAAAGAATACATAGATGAGAGAGAGGGGGATACATTTCTGGGGACTGAGAATTGATTACAGATTTAAAGTCAGCAGGAAACAATTTACAGGGGGATGAGGATTTATCTTCTCCCAAACTGTCAGTCACAGCTCTAATGATTCCACTACCATTACTTGGTGCTCCGGCAGCCGTGATCTCCAGCCACCAGTCATACCCATTCTTCCACCACGGCCCAACCACAGTAACCATCACAATCATGACACCTCACCATAACTATTAGCATGATTACCATCTGCACCCAAATTGCTTGTTAACCCAGTCATTGTCACTATCCCAGTCAACTGTGCCTCCATTACTACCCTTACATCTCAAACATTGTCACACAGAACCTGCTGTCCCAACTACTGTCAGCTACCCTCTCACTCTCCTACCACATCACACACTCTGCATCTCCTACCCATCATAAACAACTGTGCTCCCAACCATAGTCTCCTACTGTTCCACTCTCACTGTCACTTCCTGAACCTCAACCATCACCACTGTCAACTCCCTGCAGCCCTAGCCACTATCCACACTTACCTACCCCAGCCACTATCCACACGTCCACCTATAATTATTGTCAGCCCATCCACACCCCCAGACACTATTAAGAACAGTCACCCACACATCCTCGCTGTCCTAGCCTCTGTTTGCCAGAAGCTGGGAATGGGCGACAGGATGGATCGCTTGATGATTACCTGTTCTGTGCATTCCCTCGGTAGCACCTGGCATTGGCCACACTCAGAAGACAAGACACTGGGCTAGATGGACCATTGGTCTGACCGAGTATGGCTATTTTTACGTTCTTATATCACCCAACTGCACCCCCAGACACCATCGCTGACGCTCAGTCATCATTGCTCACACCTCCAGCCACCCTCACCACACCCCCATCGACCCCTGCTGTCACCCACCAACACCCCCCTGCCCCCAGCCACAGCCACCCGCCTGCCCCACCGCCATCGCCCGCCTGCGCCCAGCGTCGCTGTCACCATCACCCACGCGAAACCCAACTGCCAGCAACGCCCCCATGCACCCTGGGCACCACTGCTGCTCCGCACCCACGTCCCCAGTCACCATCACCTACCCCCGGCCACGGCGGCTGTCCCGTCCCGCCCGCCCCCACCTGCGCCCCCAGCCCTGGCTGCCAGACCCCACCTGCACCACAGCCCTGCCAGCGCCGCACCCCAGGCACCAGCCAAGGCGTCTGCCACTGCCCCGCAACCGCCACGAACACCCCCCCCCCCAACCAATCATTGTTCCGTCAGCAACAGACCCCCCCCCCCCGGCTGCTCCAGGCGAGCGGCGGGGCAGTGACCAGGGCCTGGCCGGCGGGGGCGAACCCACCTCCCCCGAGCTCCGCGGCTCCTCAGCCCAAACTTCCGCCGGTCACCGAGGCAACAGGAGCCCCCCCCTCCCCTTCCACCGCCGCCATTCGCGCCCTTCCCGCCCGTCTCGGCGGCGGCGGCGCTGTGGTGTGAGCGTTCCACCGGCGCCCCCTGGTGGGCCCCTGCGGGAGCTGCAGTCCAAGAACCCCTCAAGCTGACAAGGGGAGGGAGGAGAAATCCCCTCCTCGGGTGTCCTGGGGGAGCCCTTGTGCACCCCCCCGGCCACACACACACACACTGTCTATGGAGGCCAATGGTGTCCCTAGAGCCATCTGCCCTGCCCTTGAAGCGCTGTGTGCAGGGAGCATGCGTCTGCCTGGGTAGGCGCTCCAAATGCAGGGGCCTCTGTGCCCACCAAGGAGGCAGCTATGGTTGAGGCCAAGCACCAGCACCTACCCAAATCGCTTTCAGACTTTTTTTGTGATTTACTAGAGGTCTGCAACAGAAAGGGCAGCACTGCAGAGTTGCCAACCTTGCACCTTAGATTTTACTGACATGAAGGGCTGAAGTTGGGTTTTTTTTTAAACTGACACAGTAAACTTTTTACTGCCATCACTAAAAATACCATATACAATACCGTCACAATGCTATAATCCTATCATAATGTCACAATAATGTCACTTTATGTCACAGACTCCTCTTGCCTCTCGTGGTCAGACATGGACACGTTTGCTGACTCGAACAGTTCTTTACTTGGTTTGACGTGTGTGCTGTTTTTAATTGCACTCAGAATTCCATCCAGCAGTTCTGTGGACAGCTGATTTCTTATGTCTGTTTTTATGAGATTCATTTGAGAAAATATGTGTTCTACTTCTTCAGTACTGTGTGGCAAAGCTAACATATTCATGGAGAAGCTGGAAAGTGTAGGGCAGCATGGCTCTCTGCTGGGTATTGACAAAAGTGAAACTTGGTGCCAGTATTCATCAATTGCCAGCTCCTGTTGAAAAATCTGTTAAGTCTGTCACTTGGTACTCCATTAATTCCTTTTTCAGTATATCAAGTGCATTTTTATTTACAATCTGTGGGAAAAGCATTGCAAGCTGGACAATGTCTTCCAAACTTACTGTACTTTTACAGCTTGATTGAAGAACTCGTACCAATTTCAGCACCTTGTTAATTGACATACGTTTTCTTACACTGCTCACTGCTTTTAAACAAAACTGCAGCACAATCTCAATGAACAGGTCTATGGCATGTTGGTCCTCTACTTCTTGTAGTGTCTTCTTGTTTGTGTTCCAGTCAAAATGCTCTCTTGTGCTTTATAGTTGTTTGAATCCGCGACATCAAAATGTTGCAGATCCTCTGCTTTCAGATTAGCAATAGGAGAGGGCACCGATTGGTTTTAACAGTGTTACGCATTCATTGTACAGCAAAGCAATATTTGGAGAGTTCTGTTGGCAAAGCTGTTAAAGTTGACAAACACTGGTAACCCGGTGGTCAAAAAAAGGAAATAATATTTTGTGACAGGATCAAACAGTTGCTGACCAATTCGTTCTACTGTAACTAGCCTGTCATTTTCATCCGTTGATTGAAAATAACTTACAAAGGCACCATACTGGTTTAGCACTCTCTGAACACACTCCAAAAGGCTCAACCATCGAGTTGAACACACCTTCAGTATCTTATCTGCTTCAACAACTGGTTGAAAATCTTTGTAAAGTTGCTGCCTTTTGCAACAGTTTGAGACATGACTGTGAATATCTCTACACAATTGTTCCACAGTGTTTGGCAGTGCCTTGCAAGCATCGGAAGAACAAAAGGCAACAACGTGACAGCTACATTGAATGGGGAAAATATTAGGCTGCACTTCTTTGAATCTTAACAGCACAGAGTTTTTTGCCCCGATCATTACATTAGTTCTATCTGTTCCGAGTGCCATTACATTTGATAGTGGAATGCCATTTTCTTTAAAGCACGACAATATTACAGCAAAAATGGATTCTGCATTGGAAACGTCCACTAAGCGATAGAATTTGTACTGTACTTTTCCCATCTTGTAATCAAAATATATTACTACAAGAGCAACTTTCTGGGTTGTAATGACATCGGTAGATTCATCTATTAGCAACGTAAATGGCTGTTTCTTGAGATTATCCACCAGATCTCTTTTTAACTCTTTGCTTAAAACATTCTTTTCAAGCACTGACGACTTTGTCTTTTGCAGTGCACTTTGGCAAATTTTGAGTCAGCAAACCAGTCCCCACACAGTCACTTAGATCATCAACTTAAGAGCAAATTATTTTGCACAATAAAGTTTACCATTTTAAGTTCAGAGTCTGTTACCTGCTGATGAAATCTTGATGTCTCAGAATCATCCTTCTTTGTTTTGGCAAGAAAACTAGCAATTCCTGATGGCTGGGGTCGGGCTGTAGCAATACTGACGTGTTTCACATACTTTGCATGGCTCCTGACATCTCTCGCACCACCATGTGCAATGCTGAATGTCTCCTTGTGCCAAGAACAAACAGAGTTGCTTTTATTATTCACATCTTGTTGAATCCAGTATTTAAATTCAACTTCTTTACACAAGGAGGACTGAAATGAACACAATCTATTTGCCATGCTTTTGTGTTTACCATTTTTTTGAGGAATTGACAATGTTTCCTCCTCTGCCACGTTTTTTCTCGACTCAGCCATGCTTACTGTGGCTGAACGGAAGTGGCACGTACCATGTCCTCCTGAGGCCGGGGGCCAATGATTGCGTTTACACCCCCTGTCCAACACCAAATGGGCTCTGCCTATTCTGAGTGGAGGGGAGCCAAACACCATCTCAGCCCCTGCCTTTCCCTGGCCAGGTGACAGCACAGTGCTCGCTAGCGACCCCTCCTGTCCCAGACCGTGCATGCTTCACCTGCTGGGAGGGGGCGCCCTGGGCCAGGGGCAGGGATCAGCCATGTTGGGTGCAGAGGAGAGATAGGGCTGCCTGGCTGGAGGGATGGGAAGGGGAGAGGGGGAAATAGGGGCAGGAGCGGGAGGAGGAAAGGCAGGAATGCCGTGGGCTGGGGGGGTGGGGAGCCATGAGGAAGGCTCCGGTGTGGAGCGGCAGGAATCCCACCACGGGCAGGATCGGGGGCTTTCCATGCACAATGGTGCATCCCCCAGGGAGCACAGGGGCCCACCATGCATCTTACCTGGTGCCATGGGACTGTCACTGCGCCTTGCTGGTGCTGTCAGGCTCGCCGCATGCAGCAGCAGCAGCCACCGTGGGAGGCTCCCATGTCTGACTCAAGTCCGCTCCTAGCCGCCCAGCCAGCAGGGGCACACCAGAGCTGGCTCTTGCTAGCGGCCGGCCTGACATCCGCAGGACTGGACAGCGCCCTGGAGCCTGGCTCAATCAACTCTCCCCTCCCTGCTGCGCTGTGGTAGGGGGCTCTCTCTGCCCTCCAGTCCCAGTCCTTCCCCGCGCCAGCTGGGCTCTGAGCTGGGACTGGGAGCGGGACTCAGAGCCAGGCTCTGGGTGGCTGCTGCTTCCCAGTTCTCTCTAGCTTAGCCCCTCACTTGCCCCGGCCCTGGCCGGTGCCCCTTGCCTCCCACAGGCTGGTGCCGGGGGCCATGGCCCCCTCACAGCCCCCAGTCAGTCTGCCACAGCTGAGCAGTGGCTGGAGGCGGCAGCAGCAGCTGGCGGTACAGGGAGCCGGGCAGGCAGCTGGCAGCTGGGGTCGGCGGCCAGCGGGTGAGCAGGGCCAGGAAAGCGGAGGCCGGCCCGGGGGCAGGCCCCACTTTGCTTACTGCTATACAAACACAGCACACACAGACAGTCCCTGCCCCAAAGAGATTCTACTCTGTCCCAATCAACTGTGCCCTCACTACTACCTCCTACACCTCAAACATTGTCACACATAACCTGTTCTCCCAGCTACTGTCAGTTACCCTCTCACTCTCCTACCATATCACACACTCTGCATCTCCCACCCATCATCAACTGTGCCCCCAACCATAGTCCCCTATTATCCCCACTCTCACTGTCACACAGGAGGAATGCTCTGTGTTTGTACAGTGTGTAGCACAATGAGGGCCTGGTCTCAGTTGGCACTACTGTAACAAACACGATGAGATGTAACAAACATATGAGATGAAACACAAAATGGACAAATGGTAAAATTGAATGACAACTATTTAGACATGTAAGGGCCTGGTTTCAACAAGAGATAATTATACTTTTATACCCTTATAGATACCCATTTATCTATCTATAGATGATAGATTCCCAAAGTGCTTTACAAACTCTCTTTGGATTCACACACTTAAAATAGATTATAAAGTGAGTCTAGTCTGACTTCCTGTATAACACAGGCCATAGGGTTCCCTCCCCTGAATTAATTCCTGTTTGAACTAGAGAAAGTCTATGAGGAAAACATCCAGTCACGATGGAAAATCTACTACAACCCTTGTACGCAATGTATTTGTAGCCGTGTCGGTCCCAGGAATATTAGAGAGAAAAGGTGGGTGAGGTAATACCGTTTATTGGACTAACTTCTGTTGTTTAGGGAGACAAGCTTTTGAGCCATACAGTGCTCATCTTCAGTTCTGAGAAAAGAACTCCCAGCATCACCGCAAAATGCAAGGTGGATTGTTTAGCTTAAGTAATTAGCACATATTATAAGGGACCATTCAAGGTAGAGTGACCTGTTAACACTTCTGCAGTCATAGGACTAAAAGGGAGTTTAGTGGGTAACAGATTGTTGTAATAAGCCATAAATCGAGTGTCTCTGTTCAGTCCCTGATTTTTGGTGTCTAGCAGAGTAATGAATTTAAGCTCCCAGGCTCGTCTTTTTAAAGTGTCGTGCAGGTTTTCTTTGGGCAAGTCTACACTACAAAATTATGTCAACCTATGTTATGCTGGCATACAACTGCCCCAGTACTTAAATCATTTTTGCGTGCCCACACTATGCTCCTTGTTTCGGCGGTGCACATCCTTACCAGGAGCGTTTATATGATTGTACTGCCAATGTGGAGCATTGAGGGATGGCTTCTGAAAGCCAGTTGATGTAAGCAATGAAGTGTCTGCACTGACACTGTGTCAACCTAACTACATTGACATTCACTCTACGCTTTTCGTGAATTTGGAGTTATTAAGTCAGCGTAGCCGGGAGGTTACATCGGCGGGTGCAACACTTACATAGTTAGGTCAATGTAAGCTGCCTTGTCTCAACCTAAGTCTGTGTAGACCAGGCCTGTGAGGATGAGAACGGAAAGATCAGATAAAGAGTGATCGCTTTATGAAAAGTGTTCACTCACAGGTGATAGGATGTTTTTGTCTACAAACTCATACCTCATGAACCCACAGCACAGGGACCTTCTACATGCGTCCCAAGATACACAGACAACAGAACCCAGGCAGACTCATCATATCTGGTCACGGCACTCTTACTGAAGGAATATCAGGATTCACAGAAACCATACCTCACCCACCCTGGTCTCACTACAACCCTTGGTAAGTTGTTCCAATGGTTAATTATCCTCACTGTTGTAGTCTTGCCCTTATTATCAGTCTGAATTTGTCTGGCTTCAACTTCCAGCCATTGGATCAAGCTATACCATTCTCTGCTAGACTGAAGAGTCCATTGTTAAATATTTGTTCCCCATGTAGAGACTTATAGACTGTAATCAAGTCACCCCTTAACCTTCTCTTCATTAAGATAATTAGATTGAGCTCCTTGAGTCTATCACTATAAGGCATATTTTCCAATTCTTTAGTCATTCTTGTGGCTCCTCTCTAAACCCCTTGTGGCTCTTCACTGAACCTCACCAATTTATCAACATCCTTCTTGAAGTGTAGGCACCAGAACTGGACACAGTATTCCAGCAGAGGTCACACCAGTGCCAAATAAAGAGGTAATATAATGTCTCTATTCATGCTTAATATTTCCTTGTTTACACATCCAAGGATCCCATTAACTCTTCTGGCCAAAGCATCGCACTGGGACCTCATGTTCAGCTGATTATCCACCACAACCCCTAAATCTTTTTCAAAGTCCCTGCCTCCCTGGATACAGTCCCCCATTTTGTAAGATGGCCATCGTTCTTTGTTCCTAGATGAACAACTTCCCATTTGGCCATATTAGAATGCATATTGTTTGTTTGTGCCCATTTTACCAAGTGATCCAGATTATTCTGTGTCAGTGACCTGTCCTCTTCATTATTTACCACTCTCCCATTCTTTGTGTCATCTGCAAACTTCAGCATTGATTTTATGCTCTTTTTCAGCTCATTGATAAAAACGTTAAATAGTGTAGGGCTAAGAACCATTCCCTGCGAGATCCCACTAGAAACACACCCAATTGATGATGATTCCCTGTTTAACAACTACATTTTGAGACCTATTATTTAACTAGTTTTTAATCCATGCCATGAATTTTATATCATTCTAGTTTCTTAATCAAAATGTCATGTGGTACCAAATCAAACTCCTTACAGAAGTCTAAGTATCAACACTATTACCCTTATCTCAAAACTTGTAATCTTAGAAAAAAAAGATATCACGTTAGTTTGACAGGATCTATCCATAAACCTATGTTGATTGGCATTAATTATATACGCTCCTTTAATTCTTTATTAATCAAATCAACTATCAACCATTTCTCTCTTTTTTTGGTCTGGGATTAATGTCAATCTGACAGGCCTACAATTACCCGGGTCATTCCGTTTGCCTTTTTTAAATATAGATACAACATTAGATTTCTTCTAGTCCTCTGGAACTTGCCCTGTGTTCCAAGAGTTATTGAAAATCAACATTAACAGTTCAGCAAGTGAGTCAGCCAGCTCTTTTAAAACTCTTGGATGCTAGATACCTAGACCTGCTGATTTTAAAGTGTCTAACTTGAGTAGCTGCAGTTTAATAGCCTCCAGAGATACTAGTGGAATGGAAAAGTGTTTTATCATCATATGATATAAGTACATCATCTGGTTTTTCCCAAATGCAAAATAGAAATATTTATTGAACACTTCTGCCTTTTCTCCAAAGTTATTAACAGTTCTACCATTTCTACCTAGTAACAGACCAATATCCTTGTTAGGATTCTTTTTGTTCCTAATATACTTTTAAAAATTGTTTCATTTGCCTCTGAAATGCAAGTGCTTTTGGCATGATGCGCAGAAGCAATACTCCCCAACACTTTAAGACAGGAAGTAGAGAAGAATGCCACATAAGCAAGTGAAACTGCAGGGGAGATTTAGGTAGGTCAAAAATAGTCACCCAAATTAGAATGGGACAAGGAGAGCAGACCACTACTCTTGTGCAAAGCGCTCTGATATCAATGACCACAAGAGATCAGAACCTCTGTTTCACATCTCTTCTGAAAAATGGCACAAAGCCCCTCACAGCATGCTGAGGCAGTGTGTCACTTACTAAATCACCAGCACCATTTTCTGCAGCAGCTAAGTTTTTGAGGGTAGTTGCACTTCCAAGTTCTGGCCTGGCCTGGCCTGATTCTAGCTACTACACTACACTTGCTACAAAGGCCTACGTGGCTAACTTAGATAATATAATAGGACTGCAAGCTTGATTACTTGAAAGGCAGCGATAAGAAGCAGTGAACACATTTAAAATGATGTACAAATTTGTTCCTATTGCTTAATTTAAAAAAATTAAAATTGCATCATCCATGGGATGAATTTGGCTCCTTCTCTCCCAGTTTGAGTGTTTGTTTGTAATTTATTTAAGCTGCCCATTCATTTAAAAATCTACACTGCATCTTGGCTAGCGCTGCTGCATTCTCTACAAGATTCCACTCCTACAATATCAATATTTGCCAAAGGCTAATTGTGCTTTAGTCGTATAGAGGGAAACTATTTACACAGCCTCTCAGAACTGAGGATGGGCAGAGCCTTGAAAAAATTAATGTATTTGCCATTAATTGGGTTATTGTAGTTTCCATGAAATTAGGCCTCTTAATCTAACAATGGGATGAATGTTTTCGCATTCTGTCTTACCCTCAGCACTCCCAGGGCCTGGGCACCAGGGCTAAGAACCTGGCATTTTCCCTACATATACCCTCTTTCCCATACTGGAAGCAATGAGAATGAGTAGAAGGGAGCTCAGTGTCAGCCCCCTAGAACCAGAGCCAAGTTCTTCCCTGATGTACCCACACCCCTCCCCATCCAACTTTACTGATTTTAACATGAATTCACAGTTTAAGTCAGGGCAGAACTTGGCCCTGTCATGTGTGCTGGGGAAGAGCGGTTATTAAAAGCATGATACCTGTAGTGAGGCAGAATGGCCTCCTCTAAGTCAAAGGGGGAGAGACCACCCTCTCTTCCCTGGTGGGCAAAGCCAGGCTGGGCCTGCCCCTTGCACTGGAAGCTGAGAGACGGGACAGAAAGTATAAGAGGCAGGGCCTCCAGTTCAGTTGGGCCAGAGTCCAGGAAAGGAGACAGACTTCTCTAGCCTGCTGCAGGCCTCCAGCTCCACTACCGAGCCAGGTAGCACTCTGACCCTAGAGGAGACCGAGTGTGGAGAGATGCTGCTAGGATTGCTGGCTGCTGAATTCCCCAAAGAGACAGAGGACCCTTGGACTACGAAGCCTGATCCTCAGACTGTGGTAGGAAGTAACCCAGGAAAACCAGACTTTAGTCAGGTTTTGCTATCAGAGCATGAGTCAGCGTGTTTCAGTGGGTGTGGCAGAGCCCTCTGCCACTGTCAGGACCCTGGGCTGGGACCTGATGGAGTAGGGTGGGCCTGGGTCCCTCTAACCCCTGCTGCCAACCCCATCCCTAGTGTGGCAGCCTCCCCACCTGAGGCCAGACAGCTTGTTTACCTGTGCAATGCCCTGCCCAGAGAGCTAGATCCCCATAGACTGCTTACTGCTCTGCCCTACCCAGAGGGCCAGAGCCCTAGACCAGCGGTTCTCAACTGGTGGTACACGTAAGACGGCTCGGTGGTATGCGAGGCGTTCCCTACCGCCGATTACGCCGCCGAATCTCGCCGCCCCCCTGCCACCGCCGAGAAAGCTTACTGCTCCGAAAGTCCCACCCACCCTGCCGCCGAAAACGGTCAAACGGCGGCAGGGTTTCGGCGGAGGGCATTGATCCTTCCACGCATCCCCGCCGCAAGTGTTCCCCCCGCTTATTTACCGAGTTCCACTCGGGCCAGGTACAGTCAGGTCAAGCGGTACTTGACCTGACTGTACCTGACCCAAGTGGTACTTGGGAAAAAAAGGTTGAGAACCGCTGCCCTAGACTGTTGATTTGCTAATTCCCCTGTTACTTGACTGTGATTGCTGTAATGTAGTGAGAAGGAGTGGCCTCCCTCCAAGCCAAAGGGGGAGGGATGGCCACCAACCCACTACAATACCCAATGTCTCTTTCCCTCTCCTCCTCCCCTTAGAGCCCCTGAGGAGTAGTTATGCCCTATGCAAGCAGTCTGTTTAACACAGACCACTCTCTTTCCCTGCAATGAATTTTGTTCTGAAATGTCCAATGTGCATAAATGATTAGTCCCACTCCTGTGGAAGTGAGTGTGAGGCATGGGGCCTTTTGTTCTGTGTGGGGAATTTCTGGGGTTTTTCTTCAGGATGGAATTCTGTATTTGAGTGTTGAACTAGAAGGTGCAGCAGGCTTAGCGGAGTATCCAAGTTTGTTTGTTTGTTTTTTCCATAGAAAACAGAGCCCTATGAGTCTTCAGATGGCTGCTCAGGCTGATGTTAGTTCAAAGTGTGT
Source organism: Emydura macquarii macquarii (assembly GCF_026122565.2). Taxonomy (NCBI): domain Eukaryota; kingdom Metazoa; phylum Chordata; order Testudines; family Chelidae; genus Emydura; species Emydura macquarii. The sequence goes on from NW_027130455.1 coordinate 12,915,332, forward strand.
GTTTAGTTTCACTAGGTTTAGGTTCCAATCGGGGACACCCTGCCAAGTTATTCAGGTGAGTGCCCATGTAATAGACCCAAGATGCAGGCCATGATTTCCAAGAATCGGTGCCTAAAGTTAGTCTCCTACATCCATATTTAGGACCAGAGTAAGTGACATGATTTTCAAAAGTGCTGAGTATCCCTTTGAAGAGATGGAGGAAGAACACCAGCAGAGGAAGCAGCACTAGATGGAATAAAATATATAGCTAAATACAATGGTGTCAACAGCATATCAGAGGTGCTCTTCTGTTGCATTGCAACACTAAGAATATGCAGAAATAATGCAATTAATTTTTCTGGCTTTTATAAGTTAGGACTCATAAAATCTGTACATAAAATAGTTTTCTTTCCTCGCCTTTAAAAATAGCTATGTCATGTCACATAAGTTAAATAACAAGATCTTAATGGAGCAGATTCCCAGTTAATTCCACCTTCCTGTGCTGAACTGGAAAACCCCTAGCTATGCAGAGCTAACACCTGCTAAGGAACATGTTTCACTTTTGGTAGGAGTGTCTCACCTTCCAGTAAGTGGATATTTTCAGAAAGCAAGAGAAAGGATGGTCCAGTGATTAAGGCACTAGCCTAGGACTTAAGATCTTGGTTTCAAATCCCTGTTCTGCCACAGACTTCCCATGTGACCTTGGGCAAGTCAGTTAACCTCTCTGTGCATCAGTGTCCCATCTGAAAAATGGGGTCTTCCCTACCTCACAGGGATGCTGTGAGAAGAAATACATTAAGCATGATGAGGTGCTCACTTACTATATAAGTGGGGACTGGATAAGTAGCCAATCTACTTTTTGTTTGGTCTTAGGTAGGATAGACAAATGACCTATCTTTGGATCTTGCTTCTATACCTATAACAGAGTCAGGAATTCTTTACCAAGTACACAAAGTTGTGTTTGAAAATGGTTAGTTATTTCTGTTAGGATTCCATACAAATACAGCAAAAACAAGCACTTCAGTCTAAAGACTTCCTTTTAGACTAAGAAAAACATCAACAAGAAGGAACAAAAGAAAAGTCTCTATCAAAGAGCACAGCAATCCTGCTTCCTCTGTAATTTAGCAACTGTAAAAGAATAAGAACATAAGAACAGCCATACTGGGTCAGACCAATGGTCCATCTAGCCCAGTACCTTGTTTTCTGACAGTGGCTAATGCCAGGTGTTTCAGAGGGAATGAACAGAACCGGTAATCATGAAGTGATCCATCCTGCCATTTCCAGCCTCTGGCTAACAGCAATCCCTGCCCATCCTGGCTAACAGCCATTGATGAATCTATCCTCCATGAACTTACCTCATTCTTTTTTTAGCCCCATTATAGTTGTGTTCTTCACAACATTCTCTGGCAAAGAGTTTCACAAGTTGACTGCATTGTGTGAAGAAATATTTCCTTTTGTTTGTTTTAAACCTGCTGCCTATTACTTTCATTTGCTGACCCCTAGTTCTTGTGTTATGAGAAGGCGTAAATAACACTTCCTTATTTACTTTTTCCACACCAGTCATGATTTATAGACCTCTATCATATCTCCTCTTAGTCATCTCTTTTCCAAGCTGAAAAGTCCCAGTCTTATTAATCTCTCCTCATATGGAAGCTGTTCCATACCCCTACTCATTTTAGTTGCCCTTTTCTGTATCTTTTTCAATTCCAATATATCTTTTTTGAGATGGCGTGACCAGATCTGCACACAGTATTCAAGATGTGCGCATACCATGGATTTATAAAGAGGTAATACTATATTTTCTGTCTTACTATCTATCCCTTTCCCAATGATTCCCAGCATTCTGTTACCTTTTTTTACTGCTGCTGATTTAGAATAAAATGGTGTCTGTCTCTGCAGACAGACATGTTTTAGAAATTTAAAGATACAGAACACGGAAAACAAGAGGTGTCACTCTTCCGAGGTACAAACTGTACACTGATTTTTAAAACCACATTTCTTTAAACGTCCCTACCATCCTAATTGAAGATTGATTCTATAGAAAGTTTGAAAATACAAGTGTAAAAAAAAATAGGAACAATTTTAATGTGTAACGTTTCCCACCTCTTTTTATTCTGCCATACTCTGATCACTTCAGAATAAATCATAATTGCACACACACACACACACACACACACACACAGTTTGACAAAATAAAAATGTATCTGAAAAGATCAGAACTTCTAACAAATTCAGCTCACTAATGAAAGTGAGGAAGCACCATAATTGCAATGCTACTGACACAGCAGCATGTGTCACCAGTCAGGTGACTTGGGTAGGGCCTGCAAACAGATGACTCAGAACAAGCTGATTCAAGGTGCAAAAATAAAACATTTATTGACAAAGGGAATGATAAATTAAACATGAGTTACAGCTTCCTCGAAATCACAAGAGCAACCAGAATCTAGGACATTTGTCCTTGATTCAATATTAGGGCTTTTTCTTCATACTCCTCTTCAGCTCCTAGCAAATGTTAGGATAAATCTAGGGCTTCAGGTCTTTTATACAGACTAGTACATTCAATAGTTCTTTCCGGGACTGCTGAATTTAAGCCAAAATATAGGGAGACCAGGTTTGGTGGCAATAGGTGGTATGTATTTGGCTCATATGGGAGTAAGAGAGCCAGGGAAAAGTATCACTGTCTGTGTTCAGTACACTCAATAAAGAATCCCTTTTATATTCAATATCAAGTCCTATCTCTTCCATACAATACAACAAAATTACCCCCCACTATATCAATTCCTTTTTTTACAATAGGTGCAGAGGAGGAAGTAAAAAAATGAGAGAGATGAGGAAATCCAAGATCAGAAAAATCAAAAACAATTTTTCATTTTCTAAAATCACAATTTTAAGTAGAAGTGAAATGGAAAATTGCACTTCATTTCAAAGTGTTGACCAGAAACAATTTTTTCCATTTTAAGTTTTCCAGCTGGAAAATCAAAATATTTAATCCAAATGGCAAAGCCACATTTTCCAGCTGGAACATTTTGTGGTAAAAAATTCTGACTTACTGTATGATAAGCATGATAAGCAGCAGTCACAGCGCACCATCTGTCTAACCATTGTCTATTTTTTTGCTTTTGTAGATATCACAACAGAAGAGAGTCTTAAAGAGGAATTTGAAGGAGGACAATGTGGTGACTTGGCAAGAGTTTATGGGGAGCTCCTCCAAAGTGTGCGGGGCAGCATTAGAGAAAGTATGAAGTTGCTTGTTCAAGAATTTCACAAAGGGGTGAGGAAGGTTGGCATCATTGGCACAAGAGAGGCAGAAGTCTGTGTCTCTATAGCTTATTAGAAATGATGGGTAGGACAGGGTGTGCTGAAAGAGGAAATATCTTGTAACATTTTTACGAACAATAGGAATGTCACTTGACCCCTTTAGTGTGGTATTGCTACCCAATGGGTACAGATGGGTTAAAATGTTTCTCCTCGAACAGAGGGAAGGCATGGAGTGTTTGGGTCACATAGCTGTCTGGGGTGGTATGAATGTGAGCTGCCAGGAGCTGGCTGGAATCTCCACATATCAGTGAAGGATCAGAAGACAATGGGAACCCCAATGACCAAATGATTGGCAGGGGCAGCACAGGCAGGCTGAACATGGGAACTCAGCATGGTTAACTCCATCTTCCTGTGCTAAACTGGAAAATCCCTAGCTATGTAGAGGTGACACCTGTTAAGGAGCATGTTCTGCTTTTGGTAGGGCTGTCTCATCTTCCAGTAACTGGTTACTTCCAGAAAACAAGAGAAAGAATGGTCAAGTGATTAAGCCACTAGCCTAGGACTTAAGATACCTGGTTTCAAGTCTCTGTGGGAAGAAAATGGACTGAAGGTGTCAGGAACCTGTGATAAGAACCGAGTCTGCAGACTCACAGCAGCTCTCTGAGAACTGAGAGAGTTGGAGGGGTGGGGAGGAATGTAGAGTGAGGATGCAGCTCAGGAAAGCAGGGCATAGCGAAGCCCTGGCTTCCACCCACAGGAACTCTATCCGAAGTCGGCCTTTCTCACGCTAACCCAAAGACTTTCAGCTTTTGTATTCCAGGCGGCTAAAAAACTGTCACCTTGTTTTGAAAGGGCTGCCTGGTGACACTGCCGTTACAGACTGAAGAACACTGTCCCCTGAAGCGAGGGAACATTCTCTCACAGGAGTCTGGCTTGGCTGGACCCTCTGCAGAGACCCAAGGAGAATAGGGATTGCTGGAGCCTGAAGGCCCAAGAGTTGTGGAGGCCATGAGACTGCTCCTGTAAAACAGTGGGGGTTGTTGGGGCCCAGCATCCAACAAGGTGGGGCATAGATGAGACCCTGGGGATCTGTGACACAGGTATAGGCCACGAAGGGCCTTAAAAGAGAAGACGAGTACTTTGTGTTTGAGGTGGAGAAGAGGGAGCCAGTGGAGGGCTGCAAAGCGAGGGGCAATGGAGTCAAAGTGATGAGCCAGAACAATTCTTTACTGTTGTGAAATTAGCAGTAGCTGGGCTAACTGGTGCCTGATGTCAGCACTTGCCAGGAAGTGGCTGACTGTTTAAAAGGAGATCCCGATTTTTCTCTGCGTTAAGCTGGAGCAGCTACTTCAGATAGGTTTCTTTGCTGCACTGGGAGTTATTTGCATCTTCTTCTCACCCCAGCTGATCTGTAACCAGGCCATAGCACTCATTTATCTACCATAATTATTGGGGTCACTCTGTATGCCAAGTCCCTTGGGTGCCAGCAACATGTCCGACGCACTGCATCTCAGAGGCAACACTATAGATGCTTCAGCAGCTAGGCCTGGAGCGGGTTAGCCCTGCTGGGTCTCCAAAACCACTCAGACAAATGGCTAAAGAAAGGTTTTTACTAGGGCTGGCAGAAAGATTACAAATACGTTAGGTACAGAGGCTTGAACTGTTACAGTTCAAAGTGAGCAATAGCGGTTCCTGTTTGGGTCTGCAAAGTCCTGCACTTAGGACAGAAGAATCTCATGCACTGCTACAGACCGGGGACCGACTGGCTAGGCAGCAGTTCTACAGAAAAGGACCTGGGGGTTATAGTGGACAAGAAGCTGGATATGAGTCAACAGTGTGCCCTTATTGCCAAGAAGGCTAATGGCATATTGGGCTGCATTAGCAAGAGCATTGCCAGCAGATCGAGGGAAGTGATTATTCTCCTCTATTCGGCACTGGTGAGGCCTCATTTGGAGTATTGTGTCCAGTTTTGGGCCCCCCATTACAGGAAGGATGTGGACAAACTGGAGAGAGTCCACAGAGAGGAATGAAAATGATTAGGGGGCTGGAGCTCATGATTTATGAGGAGAGGCTGAGGGAACTAGGCTTGTTTAGTCTGCAGAAGAGAAGAGTGAGAGGGGATTTAATAGCAGCCTTCAACTACCTGATGGGGGGTTCCAGGAAGGATGGAGCTAGGCTGTTCTCAGTGGTGGCAAATAACAGAATGAGGAGCAATGGTCTCAAGTTCCACTGGGGGAGGTCTAGATTAGATATTAGGAAAACATTTCACTAGAAGGGTGGTGAAGCACTGGAGTGGGTTACCTAGGGAGGTGGTGGAATCTCCATCTTTAGAGGTTTTTAAGCTGTGGCTTGATAAAGCCCTGGCTGGGATGATTTAGTTGGGGTTGGTCCTGTTTTGAGCAGGGGGCTGAACTAGATGGCCTCCTGAGTTCCTTTCGAACCCTAATCTTCTATGATCCTATGATTCTCTGAGGCAGTTCAATTGAGAGTCACGGCTCTTCAGGCCTAATGCATGGGGTGCTTTCTCCAGTCCTGTCTCTATTCAAGCAAACAAGCATTTGTGGGTTTTCAAGCCAGACTCAGTTAGTTTCTCTTAGTGGGACCCCTTTACACTGGTTCCCTGCCCAGCTGCTGCTGCTTTCTCCATAAATGCTGCACTGACCTGCACCCTGCTGTGATGTCTAGGCAGTCACAGCCTGTTACACTTTCAGCTCTGTCCACAGTTCCAGGGCTTTGCTCCAGCTTCTTGCTGCCAGGTAGCTCCCACTCCCAAAAAGAGCCTTTCCAGTCCACCCTCCGTCCAGGACTTTACCTGGCCAAGGGATGGGAAGGGGATTAGGGAAGTGCAGTAGGGAGGGGGCAGATGGGAAACATAGTCCCTGCTTACCCAGGAGGAAGGAGATGTCCAGTTGCAAGTGGACTGATGGGAGTTGTAGTCCCCTGCTTTGCAGATCTGTCACATTAGTGAGCCTCTTTGACAAATCCTTTGATGGTAGAATGTGGGAGAGAAGATGGGATGGCTTCCTCTCTGCTTTGGGGAAAGGTTAAAAAAAGGCAAAAGGACACTTTGATTTAGAAGACAAAATGGGAAAGAAAGTATTGGAGCTAGACTGTGGATGCTGAATGTCCAAAGCCAGATCCTGAGGATTTCTGAAGATGCCATCCCCGACCAGCATCTACCAGTGGTGCTCAGATAGGATGTCATCGCACACACATGCAACAAATCTCTATATCTGCTCTATTAAGTGGGGGTGAGACGCTAACAAAGGAACCCTGACCCAGATCAATGGCAAAATCAATGGGAGTTAGGTGCCTACAATACCTTTGAGGACCTGAGCCATTGTGACTGTGGGGGAAAGACTGAGAGGTAAGAAAGTGCAATTTAAACTATCCCCTCTCCACAAAGTGCCAGAGTGCCATTTCAGCAGTAGTTTTGGTCCTTTTAGGTACTTTTTACTCATTCTTTATTGTGAAGGCTTAAGGGCATGATCCTGCAAATGCTCAACCACCTGCATTACTTTTTTCACATTAAAATGGCTTCCCTGGGGCCTATTTCAGGAACTGTTCTCTATTCTAAACTGAATTTTTATAAAAGAAAATGTTTCTATGATGTAATTTATAGGGGCACAATTATTCTCATCCATATACTTTAGCAAGTTCATGGCCACCTTGGGCTTCATGGCTCTTACTATGCAGGACACCACAGCCACAAAGAACTTCCTGGAGACAGCAGGGATAGAACGTAGGGCTTGGATCCACCAAGGGACTTTCAGATACTTAGATAATCACAGGAACACACTGAGTTCCACAAAGCATGAATTAGGCACCCAGGATCCCTATACAATGAATGGGGAGAGACAGGTGCCTTAGATTGCAAAGCACAAGGCCAGCATGCTAGGCGGTAAGCTGCCTAAGCTAGGCAATGGGAGATGCTGGGGAGAAGGGTGTTTCCCAATTAGATTGTTTAATGGTTTCATTTTTCTTCATATGACATGCTTCTGCTTCTGCTTGGATGACTTAAACTTTTGGAAAGAATAATAATACACTTCTAGCATGATTTTTTGGGTAGATAACAATTTGTGGAACTTTTACAAATATATTTTCATGAACACCTGGTGGTTGCCAGAATACTTGCAAATAACAAATAATATCACTCCATGAATTGAGCTCTGCATTATTTGCAAAAATGTTCATGAATTGAGTTTGAACCAGTTCTATTAACTTTGACACTTTCTACTTTCCATTTTTAAGACTTATAATTTATTTCTCTGAAAAGCCAAAATACTGAAAATTTTATTTACAATTCTGCCACTTGAAATGCACAGATCTCTGAAGAGAGTGGGGTGTATGAACGTGCCCCCCCCCCCCCAGTTAAAGATAAGCAATTCCTTTCCTCCCCCGCTCCAAAAAGATGTTGCTTTTCAGAGATTCAGATATTATAAAGCCAGAAAGAATCACGGTGGTTATCAATTCTGACCTGTATAGCACAGGCCATAGGACATCCCTGCTTTAATTCCTATTTGAATTAGTCATATTAGTCTTTTAGAAAAACATCTAATCTTCATTTTAAAATTACCAATGACGGAGAATCCATTTTGATCCTCCATGTGTCACAAAATATTATGTACTGTGCAAGCATATCAGTAGCTTCTCAACTCTGCAAATAATGCATTAAATACAGAGGGCCAAATTCTGATCTTGGTTACACAGCAGGTTTCAGTGAGATTATTTCTGATTTGGACTAATGTCATTTAGATCACAATTAGATCCCAGGAGTCAGTTTCTGGTTATTTAAAGACTTCAGGGCAGGAAGTCTGCCTTGCAGGATTATCAAATACACTTTGTTTGACGCTAAACAAATAATACATATTTCTACAAAATTTCTACAAAATAAATGTTAAGATTACAATCCCTCTTTACAAATGACAAAATAAATGGTTTTTTTTGTACTGAATAGCATAATGGACAAGAGTATCTTATATCCATACTAGGTGACCTAATTCTGCCTGATTTACAGTCTGAAATTTGCTGTGTTCTGATAAGAATCATCTGACCATGTCACACAGCCAAACCAAACGTTGCACTGTTACACCAAGATTCACTCTGTCTGTTCAAAGGAATGTTCAACAGGGATATAGTACAGAAGTTCTATAGTACAAAATATAGTACATAATACAATATAGTACATCGTACAAAAATATAGTACATAGTACAAAACTTGTCTTTTGTTCATTTAAAAGATGTGTTTTGAATGAGTTAAGAGTGAGGGCAGTGCTGAAGGAATGGAAAATGAGAATTGTATCTATATCCAGCATATCTAGCCTGGTTAGAAAATAATTCTCTTCCTAGTACTGTTAGATTTTATCCTTCCAGAATCCATAAGCTTACCTCAACACAGATAAACAAACAACTTGAAAATGTTCTCATTGCTTTTAAGGACATATTACAGTGCTTAATCAAGTACATCCTACATTTTCCTTTCAAAGTACTGGCATAACTGCATTTCATTTCACTGCAACAAGGGCAACTCGAAATTAGCCGGCAGCGCAATTATTCTCAGCTAAGGGAAACAAAATATAGTTTTCATATCCTTATTCTGATTGAAGCTGGTTTCCCAACATTAGCCTGATTTTTTACCTATATACCAAACAACTCAGATATCCCAAATTCACACAAATACGCTATCAGTTCAAACTCAAAGACCTCAAAGCCCACAAAAATTCTATTAGATTAATTATATATGTCATATATTCTCGATAAAATATTGAGATGTACATAATTTGATGTCTTTCCAGAAGATATGCTTTAGTCCATCACAAGTTATTGGGCTCAATACAGAAATAATGGGGTGAAATTCTCTGGCCTGTGATTTACAGGTCAGACTAGATGATCTAATGGTCCCTTCTGCACTTAAACTCTGAATTAATTCACCTACTTTATAATTTTGGCCCCAATCCTGCAAACATTTGAATATGATGAGAACACTCACATAAGCTGTTTTGGGTACTGCACAGAAAATTAAAATACAGGGTTCAATAAAACCACTGAATTCATAGACTCCAGAAAAGAATGGACATAAACTGGACAAACCATCCTGAAAACTCCCAAAGGGGCACAGAGCCAGTGCTATTGTGCTGCCATGTGGGAGACTACAGGTTCAGAAGTGACCTTCAACTGTGATGTTACAAATTAGGTGTCTTGAGCTCCAAGAGAAACATGCCAGTCATGTAGCTGCATGTATGTTGCATGCCACTTGTTAAGCACGGCAGCATTCACAATCGCCAAAGACTCAGCCGCTTATCTTGCCTTGCCACCTGAAGGAGTGTAGTGGTGGTGAAAACTAGGGAAGGAGAAATGGTGGCAACCTATTGGTGAAGCCTAGGAGGGCACTTATGCTGGGAAGGAAGACTCCATGGAGAGCGTAGCTGGGAGAGTATAATGAGATGTCAGGTGTACTCTGGAAGCCATAGATGTAGGGAGCATGGTGAGAAGGCAGAGGACTCTTGGCTAGCAAACTATAGAAAGTTTCCTGGCTGAGTAGCTCTGGCAGGAGAAGAGCTATGCGCTCCACTTCCATTTGGTGGTAGGACTATTTTAAGTGTGCGCGCTAGTGAGCTCCATATGCACGGGCACACAGGTGATTGAGCCGCAGTTGTCACTGGCTATGTTCACTGCAAAAAATAGGTGTGTTTTTACATTGAGATAGCTATCTTGCTGTAAAACCTCAGGGGAGACAAGGCACGAGTCAGTTTTACCTTGAGGTAGCTAGTCAAGGTCAACCCTACATCCTGTATTATGTGGTTTACTTCAACTAGCTACATAGCTGGTCTTGTCTGTCCTTGGATTTTACCTCATGCTGGTTACCCAGGGTTTTCTCTCTCAAAGTAAAAACACAAGGTTTTTTTTCATGGTGAAGGCACAGCCCCAGACTCAATTGCTGTTGACCCCTCCAAGAGCATGACTGGCAGCAGGGTTGGAAGGCACCTGAGGAGCTCCTGTGCCTAAAATGGGCATGTTACAGTCCTGAGAAGTGGGGACCAAGACCCATGTCTCTAGCCAAGAGCAGGCCGAAGAGCTCAAGTTAAAATCCTGGCACCCGATGGCGATGGCTGCTGCTGCTGGAGCAGTCAGATCATTCCCGTGGCTCATGAAGATGCATCTGAGACGCTAACTTCTTGTTTTTGGACTATACAGCCTGGCACCCAATGGCAGGTGTTTTCAATTACAAAAAAAAAAAAAATATTCCTTGCCGGGTGAAGGCAGAAAGCCCTAGGACTTCCTTCCACAGGATCTCCCCCAGCAGGCTTCTAGCTACAGAAGCTGGATGCCTGATAGGGCTGCCAGAGGAGAGAAGAGAAGGGGGCCTCCCTCCTTACCAGAGCGTTTGGGGTCTCCCCGGGCACAGAGAGCGAGTCGGGGGGAGGGCAGGAGGAGGGCTAAGGACAAGCAGAGACCAGCGCAGGGCAGGGCTGGAGCGAGGGAGCGGCAGAGGGGAACCGCCCCGCCCTGCCCTGCCCTGGAGAGCCGCTCTTCTCCCATTGGTGCGGAGCGCCAGCAGGCTCCTGCCCGGGGCGCCGCCCGCACCTTTCCCCCGCTTGCTCAGCCAGGCAGCGGCCGCGGCCGGGGAAGCAGCGGGCTGGGCGGTGGTAGCGTGTTCTTTGGGCAGCCGCCCCTGCCTGGACTCGTGCGGGCGGTCGGGAGAGGCGGACAGGTCCCGGCCTGCGGGGCTGGCTGGGTGGGACCCGCCTTGTGCCAGGAGCCACCTCTGCAAACCTGTCCCGAGCAGGCAGGAAATAGGTGCGGCGCCCTGACTCGCAGGCGGAGAGCGGCAGCCGAGGAGCCCTGCGGTTTGCGGGGAGAAGAGACCCAGCGAGCGGGTGAGTGAAAGCCACGCAGGGCTGAGCCGCGTAGGAGGCAGAAAAACCCCGTCGCTCCTCCCGTGGGCGCAACGAGCGGGTGTCCGGAGAGCAGCGGCTGCTCTGCTCTGGCTGGGGGGCGAGTCCAGAGCCAGCGCGCACGGGATGGAGGGAGGGAGGGAGCTGTGGGTTATTAAACCTCGTTCATGCCCCTCTAGTTCCTACTTAGCTGAAGGACTTGCATTCATCTTCCAGAGCCGGCTCCAGCTTTCTGAGCTACACTCGCCTGAAATCGCCCGGTAGGGGGTTGCAGAAGCCAGTGGGTTTGTATGGAAAGTGCACGATTCAGCTGGGGCTTAAAGGGCAGTTTGGGGCTGTCCTTTGAGCATTGCAGACAGCAAGTTTGTGTTTCCACTTCACGCAGAGTTGATACAGCCAGAGGAGAGACAAAGAAAACCATGTCTGTATCCTGTGTGTCTAGTATTACCTTACACCGGTGCTAAATATTACCTGGGGTGTGGTAAGACGCTTAGATAGTGAAAAGAACTATTGTGGCTATTTACATTCACTATAACCTCACATCTGTCTAATGAACTCTGAAGCTGTGTTTTCTGCATGTGCCAAAGAAACAAATCTCCTGTTGGGCAGGAGAAATTAAAGACTAACATAGCATATAAACGGAGTTAAGGTTCTGGGTTTAGAAATAATTAATATACTTTATCAAAAGTATTTAGCAAGAAACATGGCAACTGCTGTGTTGTGAAGGAGTTATTTCAAGTATTCGGAAAGGTGAGTGTTCTCTTCTATGGCTGACAGCATCTTTCTGTGGGATCCAGGTGAAAAGAGTTTGGTATTCTGGCTATGATACCTTGAGCGTGTCCAGAAACAACCTACCAACCTCTGAGCCTTTGCGTTTAATGGTCAAAATGTCCAGATTGTGGGAGTTGAGCTCCTTATGGCTGGCTTCCTTCAAATTACCCATAATCCTAGTCTGAAAACAGGGTTTATTTTGCTATCATAGTGACTCAATAATAAAAATGACACTAAAACCACCCTACCTAGTCTATGGCACTATAGACTCAGAAGATATCTTTAATGTCTGAATGCATAAGGTAGCTATTGTATTAATTATTTGTGTGTGTTCTGTCAAACTGGTTGTTAACCAAGAGTAAACATAAATTCCGGATATTATATACACTGACTCCCCTTTAAACCGAGCTCAAAAACTAATTGGGAGTTGAAATATGCTTTCCACTGTGAGAGAAGTCTTCCAGAACTTAATAGAGAACTACTATTCTATAGAATTTTGAAGCCAGCCTCCTTTAAAGGATTTCATTCTCTTTTAAGCTTTATACATTTTTAGAAGCTAATCTTATCACTTATTGCACTACTGGAAGGAGGTTGGCTGTTACGGTGGTAATGATGGTATAAGAACTTAAATAGAATGGAACTGAATTTCTATAGAATGGTATTGAATTATACAGGACTTTCATAAGGGTCATTAGTTTCTGAAAGGAAAATCTTAAATCCTTAGTTGAAACAATAAGAGCTAAATTATTCCTATATCACACTTTTTGTCTTCGGAGTGCTTCACAAACTTTGGCCTGATGGTGAAATCTGATGTGTGTGGCTGAAAGGGTCTGTCAACACAGATCACACTGCAGGATTGGTGCCTATAAACTGTGTAGCACCCCATGAAGTGGGTAGGTAAGAATTATACCCATTGTAAAGAAGGGGGAGAAACTAGAACAGAGGTTTAAAAGGATACTAGCCTTAGAGCTAAGTAACAAGCTCAGTTACTTTCTTTTATAAAACCAAAAAAGCTGACAGAAACACTTCCATCAATATTTAGACAATGTTATTGGAAACTGTTGTTAAGGAAACAGTCCTCTGGCGTCCTTAATTAGCATTTATAATCTGAAAGTGGAATTGATCATAGAATGGAATTGATTATTCTGTTCTTGTTGTCCAGAGACACAGGCAAACAGCACCGTTTGATCTAATGGTGTCATACTTCTCATTGTCCCCTAAAAAGTGGCTTGCTTTCCTCTGAAGCATAAGATGTTCACCCTGGCCAGTGACAGGATACCAGACAGATCAGTGTTCTGTACAAATTAATTTTGTCTTGCAGCTTAGGACTGCCAGTTTCCCAATATCAGATACAAATATGGTTCCAGGTCAGTACTTAGGATCAAAAATTTTTCTATGGCACAGAATGTGGAATACAAATTGCAACAGTTAGTAACGGAGATTAATCAAGAACTAAATAGGATGAAGGCAAAGGAATTCATTGTTTTCTGCCTTCTATCAAATTTCCTGTGCTCATGATCAAAAGGAATCTGGCTTGTCCATATTCAACAGAACACTTCTTTCTTCTGTAAAGGTATCAAATACATTATTTTAAACAAGACTTAAAATAAAGCCCCAATAAGCATCCATTATCTAAAGGGGAATGTAAAAAAAATGCTTAAATACTCAATGAAGAAACGTTTTCTTCTATATTGTTTAATTTTACTTCCCTCTGGCACTGGTGACTTCTACTGAATGAAACCTATCATTAGCAGTTGTAATAAAAAAAATGCTGTACTTAGGTGGCTGTCTTCGATTCAGATGCTGCCTGCTATCCAGCTCCTAAGGCAGTAGTTAATTTTCTCATGCTCAAAATTTTCTAGCTGTTGCACATAAAGGTGGAAAGTTTTAGCTTAATACCAAATCAATTTAATGAGGCTCCTAGATCCTGTCTTCAGGTGTTAGGATGTTTCGACATCATTGCATGCCAAGCTCATGACACGGGTTTTGCTGCAATGGGCTGAGGTTAGTTTCCAATTACTTGGTTTATTGGTGATTCAGAGGATTGGCTGATGGCATTGGTTTTTAGCAGTCTTATTCAATACTTCATTCCTGTGGTAGGGAGTCATCAGGCTTCACCCAGGTACAGCAACTAGCTCTGCTGGATTCTCACCTCATCGAAAGTATATGGTTTGCTTTGTCTGTAATTTGAAACCATTTTATTGCCTGTGGGATGGCAAAAAGAAGAAGAGTGCTGGAAGAAATTTTCTCTGCTTTTATAGAATTTTAGTAAAGGATCATAAGCACTTTACAGAAATGAATATTTCCAACCCTTCTAAGCTAACTTGTACTCGTTATACTGTAAACATGCACAGAATATGCAATGAGATCTCAAGTTTTGCCCTTCGCTCTGCTGACTCCCTTTCCCTACTCTAACCACTCAATTTATATTGTTGCAGGGGAAGGAATCTAACTAAATCCCCAACCCTGTATTGAACAAAGATTTTAAACACTATGGACTCAATATTGTTGTCACTTAAGCCTTTGGAAGATCTGCTATTGGAAGCAGGACTAGGCTTTATGTTTGTAAATTCAGATTAAATTGGGAGTTTCTCAAACCATGTACCCCTGATGGCTTGTGGGCCACAATCAGTGGTATGCAGGCTGGCTTATCAGAGTAAGAATCCATTGTAACTACACTTACTGTAATTCTGAAGGTGGTGTGCGAAGTAGTCTGAATTTTAGATGTTCTAAATTAGAAAGTTTGTGAACTATTGGGTTAGATAAATGTTTTAGTCCTGCAGCATCAGAAAAACAGACTTAAAAAGTGTCTACAACTCTATCACTCCGTTTCCCCCACCTTGTTAAATGGAAATGGCTTATCTGCTTCAAAAGTGGATTTTAAAACTGAACATCTGTTTCAAATAATTTAATTCTCTCTGAAACATGCAGAGCATAATTCAGGCAAACATCTGGGTTGCTGAACTGTGCAACATCATGTGAAACTCAAGCAATCTGTTGCTGAGAGTGACATTTTCACAGTGGACTTACTTCATTATTCTCAGTATTTGAAATCACAATTAAGGGAGATTGGTGTTGCAGCTTGTTTTAAATTTTTGCACCAGAATGAATCTGCTAGCTAGTGAAATATCAAACATGAAGGTGTGCAGCATAAATGTACATCAGTGCTGGTTTCTCCGTCGAAAGGATAATGGCTGAGAGAGTACTATTTAACTTTTTAAATTTCTGAACTATCAAATTGTTTTGTTGGAAAACCCAAGGTCAATTTCTGCTCAAGACAGGATGAGACCTACATCTCACAGTATTTTGTGTTGCAAACTATGTGTGTTCTGAAGTGCTGATTTGACTCATGATCTAAATTTGAGGAACTGTTTCCGGTCCCTGCCCCACTGTTGTCAATATCACTTCTGGAATCTTGAAGACTTATCACCCTGTTTGTGCTTTCAGCACCCAGTCACAGCAGCTAACTTGGTTCTAAGCAGAGTCTTACTGTTTGGAGTAAGTGTGTGTTTGAAGCACTAGCACTGAAGGCTAGATTTACCTGTACGCTATACAGGTCATAAAAGGGATGCCCAAACTTTGCAACGCTGAGATCTTGCCAGAAGCCTAAATGATGCATTGATTTTTTTCCCTATAAATGTTTATAAATACTCTGTCCCAAAAAGCATTTAAAGAGGGGTTTTCAGTTGCTCAGCGCCATCACGTAAGAAAGAACAGAGAACTTGGTTCACTCCCTGAGCTATTTGCATGGAGTAGTCATCAGTTACTGACAGCATAGCGCTGCTGTAACAAAAGCAGTGGCTATAACAAAAAGCTAAAATGGGATAAGAAGGGATGATGTGGCTAGGGATACTGTGCCTCCTACCTATTTAAACATGTATGATAATGACACACTAGCCTTTGGCAACATAATGCATGATCTTAGTTTAGTACTATGCCACAAGCAAAACCACTCTGTCCCTATGCTGAATGCTGTGTGTTGAGATTTAAGGTGCAAGGCAAGGGAGAATTGGGCCCTTCAAACAGTCACTTCCACCAGTGCAAAGTGGGTATAAAATGCTACCATTCTGATATGATGTTTTGCACTCAGTTTGCAAGAGTATAAATGACACCATCAGGTGCAGAGCAATGAAGAATCAAAGCGATAGGCTTGCAGTGGCGCATCTCCGTATATAAGATATGCTTGTTAGAGAGGGCTGCAGGCTGCATGTTTACAGCTTCACTATTAAGTCTTATAATTGCTAGAGAAACCTTGGCAACGATTTCCTAGTATTGCTAACATTGGCTCAGCTCCATGAGTGTCAGCTGTGTTGTGAGCCCACATATAGATAAGGCAGCTGCTGCCACCAATGCTTTAAGCTCTGTCAGTTAACTCTGCTTGCAGCAGGTTTAAAGCTGCATGCCAGCAGCCCATCTACACTAGGGATTCTGATATTGCTAATACCAATGGTGGTTTTTCACCGGCAGCCTGAAGGCCTCCCACTTATTCTACACCTCTCTCATCCCTTCTCTGTGCAGGACTATAATCAAGCTCAACAGGGTCTTCTTTCCCCACTGATTCTCCCAAGCTCATCCCCTTATCTGTGGTTTGTTAGATAGTAGATAGGGACAGTGGGAATCTCATTCACCACCAGCGGTGCTGAACTGAAGGTAGTTTGACAGCAGCCATTTTGAACCGGGGTTGAACCAGAGACCTCCAGAGCTGAAACATGAATTTCTGCAGTTTGAGCTGAAGAGCCAGGGTCTCTAGTTTTGGGCTATAATAGGGTTACCCTCTGTGGAGACATGGGGGTGGGGAGGACACAACATAGGTAGACTAGGGGTTACATTAGCAGTGATGGGGAGTCTGCAAAATTTTTCCTTATGTGGACAAGTCTTTGTAGTGAATCTTCATTTCTTTCTAATGGGTTCCACACTGATAATCTTTTGTAGTTCAGCAGTTATCACTAACAAGAGAGGTCTTCAAAACTGTCCTCCAACCCTGTATCTGAACTAGGAAACTTTTAGAAAGAAACTGCACTGGTTCCGCAGAACTGGTGTTAGCATTGGTGAATACCCTAATATAAACATGTTTCTGGCATCTTTAACACTATATCTATAGTATCTGAGGGTAACATTGTCAAACCTGCACACAAACAGCCTTTTATTAGAAGTTTCCACTATATTTAGATGTTGTGGATGTGCTTATTTTTCTACTCTGGCTCCTGGAGACTATGTAAACTTAAGCTGAATAATTCCCACTATATTAAAAAACACTTTTAAAATTGAAAACAAAAAAGCAGGAAATGTCTCACTTCCCAGTAGCTGCTGATGAAAATTTCTTGATAACTAGCTGCTTTCTTTGTTTTGCATGTTGCTGTTCTTGACTCATGTAACTAACTACTAGAGCTGACTCCTACAGTGCATTTATTAGCTGATGAGGGGAGGCACTTCTGTCAGCATTTCCACTTTGTAAAGTGATATATTTTAGAAGCCTCATAACTTGACTGTAATTTGCATAGGCTAAACTCTGGCAGTAGCTGCCAGAGTCTGGAAGCAATTTTTTTTTAAATTAAAAGCACAAAATTATAGGCTTAGTTGCCTGTTGAAATTATAAGAGGGCAGAAAAAATTAGAGGCTGGTCAGAGATGCATATTTGTGTTCCTATAATTTTGGGAAGGCCTTTTTCAGACTGATATGTTCTCATTCCTGCAGACTCCAGCACTCCTAGGGGAAACCTAAACTAAATGAGTGAGTTGTCTCTAATTGGGGGGCTGTAAGTATAGTGGAGTCAGTGATCATGGCTGTGTGAATTCTGGTCGATCGGGCTCATCGGGGTTTGCTTTTCCAGGCATGGGCGAGTCCACCCACTGACCCAATCTGGCAAATCTCAGGCCATAGAACTGGGTAAGGACTATCTGTTTGGCCAAAGCAGGCCTGAAGGAGCATTTCATGCTCCTGCTTCTGAAGATGGGAGGGGTGGGGTCAGAAAAAGGGAAGGAATGGAGTTAGCAGGCAGCTCTGCTCATCTGAAGTGCCTCCCTGTTGGAGGAGGGGAACAATGGTGGACTTGCTGCTAAGTGCCCAGGGTGGGAAGAACAGGCCAGCTGTATTAGAAGGCTGTTAGAGGGAAAGGAGTATAGTCACAAGGCCTTCCACAAAAGCTTAAATAGGTGGCAACCTAAGGGAGAAGAGACTGGGAAATGAGGGCTGGCATCTCTGAGGGTCACATCAACTTCAATGAGTTGAACTTTCTCTCCTGTGTTTTGCATTTCAACCTAAATTTTTCACATGGACTTAGCAGCTAGCCTGTACACTGGTTGTTCAGTAGCAACCTTTTCAGATGACTTGGGAGTAGCTTTGCCTGGTGTACCATCCAGGCCTCTTCTTGGGCAGAATTATAATGGGTTAAGGGTCAGCCCAGTTCCACTATCAGACCCCACTGGGATGGCTTCAGATGTTCCCTATTAAGGGCTGAAAGGGCTTAGTTGAAAGGGGGCTGCAGGAGGGAGGTTGGCTCCTGTGACTAGCTTTGGAGCAGAAAAAGGGGAATAGAGTGAGAGGCCTCTGTGTCTTGGCAGCCTACTCTGGGTTGTGAGCTTTGTTACTTTGTGAGGTTTTGTCTGAATTAATAAAATGGTGCCCTGGAGGAAGGGTCCGAAAAATTATGGGCATGGCAGTGAGTCCTTCATGGGCTGGGGAAACCGGCCAGCAGCCCACATGCTGTATTATTTTTCTTTAATATGTTGCAGTAGTGACCACAGTTCCTGATGCTGACTGGGACTTCTATTGTGTTATATGCTGTACAAGTATATAGCTAGACATAGTCCCTTCCTGGAAGCGCTTAGAGTATATTTTAAAGATGCAATAAATATGTTTAAAAACCAGCAGCAGGATAACGGTGATGAGGTGACACACTTTGGGGACCTCTGCCGTCGAAGAATCCACTTCATGGGGGACTGGACTATAAAAATGAGGGGTAAAACACCCCAGGTTTATATCTCTCTCTAGCTTTTGCTCTTCTCCTTTGGTCGACACACCAGGGGCTGAGCTGGAAACCTCCAGACCTAAAAGCACAATCTGCTACATTTTGAGCTAAAGAACCAAGGCTTTGTAACTAGCGGCTGCAACAACTCATCTGTGGATCAGCTCGGCAGCATGTATGGCATGCATGTACCAGTGGGTCACAACTGCATTTAACATCTACTCCTTGCAGCTGTGTTGAAACAGTAGACCAGGAAGCGTGCTCTTTGTATTTTAAAATATCTCTGAATGCAGACGGGGTCGGCTGTAGGGAAAATGACGCCCTGGTTGAACTTGTATTTTGGCGCTGTCAACGCTTCCCTCAGTGCCCCAGCGCTCCCAGGCGTGGGCAGTCAGCTCAATCCCGTCCACACCCCCATCACAACTGGACCATGGCTGAGGCGCTGAATGGAGATGGAAAGCAGTGAGGGCACCATGCCCCGACTCCCTACTAGCCTCATAGACACACTGAATTGGGAAGGGGCTCCTGCAGTGAAGCACACCCCACCCCAGAGATTATGGGGTCCTCATACTCCCCTCCCACTGAGGCACTCACCATGGAGGCTGGGTGAGCCCAGGTCCTGAGGTGCCAGCAGAACAAGGGGGTCTGGTCTGTCTCCCAAGGTCCCATTGGGGCCCCTCTTCCCCCAGACTCACTGGGCTGCAGTCTGGTCCCGGTCCCAGTCCCCAGACTCACCAGGCAGGAGAAGATGAAGCTCAGAGTGAGTCTGGAGCAGGGAGGGGAGGAAGAAAGGGGAAGAGCCTGGGCTGCTGCCAGTTGGAGCTCAGGCAGAAGTACAGCCCTGTGTCTGGGATGCATACAAGCTCCAGGGCTGGGGGGAAGGGAGGCCGGCTTGGTGCTTAACTTCATCCCCAGGTACCTGATGGAATGGCTGTCACAGCCCCCCACTACACTGTCCCCCCGCACCAGCCATGCACAGCCCCTGGATGGAGCAGCCAGGCCAGTCCGCAGGGGGAGAACCGCATGTGCTTGCCAGTGGCCCGGGGGCTCCATTCCCTGTGGTGAGTTACGGGGTTGCTGGAGCGCCCAGCACACCCTGCTCCCGCTCTGCTTCTGTTGACCCCCAGACTCACGAGGCCACGGCCCTGCCCTGCCCCCCTGCTGTGCCTTGGCACCCTTCCTCCCCTCCCTGTCTGTGGTGCTTATGGTGGTCACGCACCACTAAGGTCAGCCCTGAATGCAGACTTGCTTCAGATAAGGACCATAATGGCTCAGGAGATGTCATCAGTCAGGAAACTAACTCACTTTGAAATTTTCACAAGTGTCTCAATGCTTTTTTTTTTAATATAATAAACAGATTGGGGGGGGAGGGTGGCAGCGGTGTCTTAAATTGGGTTTTGTTAAGTTTGTCTCTGACGTAGATGCTGGGATAAAAGGGGGATGGGAAGTACAGGAAACTGACAATGGAAGACTGAACCTTTGTGATGCGGCTACCCTGTTGTTTGGAGTGAGTATGGCCCTCTGTCAGGGAAGCACAGAGCACGGTGGATACAACATCGCTCACCAGGCTGTACCTGCGAAGGTAGGGTAGAGTGTCCTATCTTCAGTTCTGGATTTCCTGTCTCTTTCTCTGGTAACTCAGAGGCTGCTTGTAGTGTGTGAACAGGAGTTTGCAGTCTTTTTGCTGTTGTTTAAAGGCACTTAACTATTAATTAATTCTGTAGGAGTGTGTGTGTATATATGACATGCAAAGAAACTGCAGTTGAAACAACACAAAAATGGCATTGTTTGATTTTTTGATAGCCCCTCAAATCCTTAATCTTTTCCCAACTGGATTCTTGTTTGCCAGGTCTTAAACAATCTGTTAGCTTTGAGAACTTTTCTATGGCCATTTCCGGGCTCTTATGTGATGGCTGGTGCTATAGGAAATTGAATCAGGGTTCAGCATGAAGCCATCAGCCCTTGGGAAACTTCAGCTAGTAGAGAACCTTGCAGCATGAATCCTCACAAACTTTATAGCTACCAGGAATGCATCAGACAGGTCTGCCATTCTTTACACTGGCTGCCCATAGAATATCAAGTCAAGTTCAAGGTCTCAATTACTATCTTCAATGCAGTCAATAGCCTGGGTCCAGGATAGCTAAAACACCTAAAGGTTTGGGATGAAGGTTGGGACTGACAATTCCACTCCTTGGGAAATGTTTGTGGAGGAGACAGAACTTTCTCAGTGACGGGTCTATGACTGTGGAATGAACTCCCTCAGAAACCAAGAACCCTCAATCCTTACCACCTTCTGTTCCAAGGTGTGTTTCTTCAACCTGCCTTCTTTAATACAGAGCAAGTACACACACACAAACCCAAACCCACTAACCAAATCAAACCAAAACACTACACTGCAGCATACACACAACTCTCCCATAAGAAAAGGAGGAGATGGAACAACCTGCATCTAACAATGTTGGTTGAATCACTTAATGCACAACTGGAATGTACTCGGATCTTGTGGTGATAAGGATGGCATAAGAACCTACATTGAAATATAAAATTAGAAAATCTATGCTAACCAACTTTCTTAGGAAAGGACCGAGAACTTTAGAGTGAAGCAGTAGCTCTTCAGAACATCGTGCGTTATCCACCCAGCTTGGGGTCTTTATGCAAATGAATTTCCCAGACTAGTATCTTGTGTCTAATAGTTCACACAGCTCCTTTGTGGTTTAGCAGACAAATGTTTGTGCAAGCACATAAGCACTGCTAAACCATGTCTTTAACAGTGATTCTGCTCCTACAGTATGTTTTACTGTGGCATCTGGTGAGCAGTTGTGATACTCTCTAGATCATTGCTTGGTTTGTTTTTATCCATAGTTGTCTTTATTAAACTCACATCTCTTGTATCTCCTATTTATGGCATAGAATTCTGTATAATTATTACTTTTTTTTTTTAATATTGCACTGCAAATTTACACACTCTCACGTTTCTGGCTCACCAGCCATCACCTCTCATGGGCAGAGACATGTCTCTCCAGGTCATGACTGGGTATTTTCTGGGCTGCACAATTCCCTGCCTACGCTATGAATTCCCCAGCAAGACAGACTGCCTCGGCAGGCCTGCTTTGCCTTCTTTCCTCAGAAGCTATAAACAGTATAATTGCCCACAGTTAAGTTGTCCCACAGCACTTTCCTAAGCAAGCACGAGTATTCTTCAGGTGAAGCATTACAGACAAAAACATATTAAAAGCCTACCAGCTGACCAGAGATCACCTCAGCTCAACAAGGGCTCTGGCAAGTGACAGTTCTTCAAATTGCATCAATGGGTTTTTCTGTGGTTACAAGTTGATAATGGTCTTGGCTCAGAACAAGCACACCCATGAAACTGAGTCACTTCTTTATACAGTCTGGGTCTTTGATCTGTCCTCAAGTACCAGGTGATCAGCAGATTAAAGGTCCCCTACTCAGGGTGAAGCATCAGAAGGCTGAGTTCTTGCATAACCAGAGGTTTTAAGTTGCATACACCTCCCCCTAGAGATTTCCTGGGAAACCCACTTCCCTTTAAAAGTTCATATTGTTTCAACTAGTCCTTTGGAGCTCATAACACTTCCCAGGATTTACATTAGTCAGTTCTCCCCCTTTAAAGAAGTTACATGCAGCCCCACAGTAATCCACACACATTTGCATTTTTAATACAATTAACTTCTAAAATACTTAGTTAATTCAGTAAAGTTTGGGCAAGGACTGCCAATTGTGTGTGTGTGTGTGTGTTTTGACAGCACCTAGTATAATGGGGCCCATCTTGATTGTGGTCTACCATAATAAGTAAACTGAATCTCAGAACAAAGACTAGACTGCAAATATCATGAACAGGCTTTTTTGACATAACTTGTTCATCACTTTTCTAAAGTCCAGAAATCTAAAAAGAATATTCTACATGATGTCTCAGCTATTCTGCTTTTGCCTGGAATCTTAAGATAATTTCTTTAAAAAGCCCAGTTACCTGATTTCCCCACTTCTCTCTAATATTCTTTGACTCGTGAAGTTTCATGCTGATTGTTTCGTGTCAACTAGTTCAGCTGTTCCTATTTTACCTTTTATCTGGTGTCCTCAGGGAGAGGTACAGGTATCCCCATATTTGCAGTTACTGCAATTATGTCCACTATACCTATGAAGACTATCTTGAACAAACTGTATTGCACAGTTTGGATATTGTAGCTAAAATCAGGGGGTTAAGAATTTAATCCAGAGAAGTAAGAAGCAGACTTTCCTTAAAAACAAACATGGACCCTCCTTGAATACAATATCAAAGCAGTATAGCTGTTAATACAGTTGCCAAGGAAAGGCCCGATTACTGCCCATATCTTGAAATGTAACTGATCTTTGAAAGTGGACATAGTCCTGGCACAGTCCCTAATTGGAATAGTTTTGGGTAATGCAGTTACTAAAAAGATCTGTTTTTATTTATAAACCTGTAGTTTTAAAGTATCTTGAAGCTACCCCAAATCTGGGATTAACTAGTTTTCTATATACTTAGATTTATAAAGTGCACATTTATTACTTCAAATAAAAAAAAATCTATAAAATACTTTCGCATGGGAACAGGGTTCATAATTACACACAGCTGAACTACTTTTTTGGGGGAGGTGGGGATGGGCAATATGAATAGAGTAGGTAAAGACTGAATTTAAATATTTACAGTAGAAATTTGCTTGGTCTCAGACATCTGACAATTCCCATACATACATCAGTCTTGCCACACTTTGCAAATATTTGGTGCCAGAGAGCTGTAGTAGGATCCTGGATTACTAGAAGTGAAGTACTCGCCACTCTGAAATTCACAGCAAAGCTCTCATAGACGTGATGACATGGGCACCAAGGGTGGTTGCTTCACTGACTGCAATGAATCTATGACAATTTGTACTCTTTGAGGATCTGCTTCCTAAATCTTGCAATGGCTGCATATGTACTAAATGTTACACATACAAGTAGTCTTACTGAAATAAATGGGGTTACGTGTGCATAACATTTCTCACATGTTCTCACTGTCTATGATAGTCAGTATTTTTCAAATGGGGGCCACTTTGGCAAAAAACCTTCAATGTGAGAGCCACATCAACTACTAAATGAACACATTGGTTGCTATGGTAATATCACAGTTATACAACGGATGTACTTATTGGCGCACATCATACCATGTGGTCAATGTGACATGTAAAGAAGGTGGACTTTGATAGGCTCGGTACATATTCTAATGTTAAAAATAAAATAAATTGGAATATAAACAATTAGTCAGGGAGCCGTACTTAGGGTCAATGGGATCTGCAACTGGCTCCCAGGCCTTCCAGTGAAGAACACTGGTCTATGCGATGAAGGCCTAAGATCTATAAAGTATCATAATTATAAAAATAATGTCTTGTGATGCAATATTGCTGTATTTTTAAATTGCCTTTAGTAAACTGAATTATTAGAAACTAGCAGGGCTCTGCTATCTCATGTTCTGGGACTTAACATATTGCTTCTCATCACCAGTTGTCTAACAGATACATCTAAGAAGAATTACTTTACTCATTGTTGAGATGCTAGCTTTGACCTAAGTTTCCACTACCTTGTTAACAATTATCTGTGCATGTCTAAGAAGAGAGTCTGTGCCAAAGAATGGTTACAGGGAAATGTATAACTATAATGGCCTTTCTTCTAGTTTGTTGATTGTTTTTTTGCAGTGGACAGGCTCATAAATCACTTCCCTAAACCCAGTAGCTTAATGATAATATACTCTTAAATGGGTATGGGGAGTGACATTCTTGGACAGACCCTAAGCAGGAATATTCTTTCCCTTCTGTTCCCTCCCTCCCCACTCCTCCCCCCCACACATAATAAAAAGCTAATGGGGGCCACCTTGAACTGCTCAAGGCCCTAAGCAATTGCTTAATCTGTTTATGCCTAGCGTTGGCTCTGTTCTTCTGCCAAGTAATGTCTAAACTGTAGTAAGAGAAATGGCACCTTGCCATAACTTTAGCAGAGGAATTAGATCAAAATGCCTTGCTCGTATCCTCTTTTAGTTTTCAGTTGATATCTTGTCATTTTGACGGTTTTAGTAGTTAACTTTTTGCCCTCCAATTTAGAGCACTTTGCTTTACACAAAGCAGCATAGGTTTGCCTGTCAACTCTCAACGTGATGAACACTTTCATCTTACAGAACAATAGTAGAGCAGAATGCAGAGAAGTCCAGGGGAGCTGGAAAATTTTTATAGTGGGGGTGCTGAGAGCCAGTGAACCAAACTGTAAACCTTGTATATAATGGAAACCACTTCGAGCTGGGAGCATGGGAGCACTTCTAAAGCCTCTAGTTTCAGCAGCTATGGACCAGTCAGTATGCGTCAGAAAGTACGTGATATTAAAGAGGAGTTTGAGTGGAATTTTTGAAAGCCGCCAGCCACTGGCCTAGTTCCACTTTCAATACTGGCGTAACCGCCACTGACTGACTGGGTGTTCTTGAAAAATCCCACCACATCAGGCCAATAATTAGAGCAGGGTAAAATTTTTTGACCAAAACTTTCTTTCATCCAAAAATAAGGATTTGGAGTCATCAGTTGTTTACTTCAGACCCCTTTTGCCTTCCCCCAAAAAAGTTTAATTTCCACATTTTTAAACAAAAATTTTGTTTTTTCAGTTGAAATGACTCTTCATTTCAAAATTTACTTTTATTTAAAAAAATTCAGCAATGTCAAAATGAAGTTTCATTTGACCTGAAATGAATTTTTTTAAACTTCCACAGAAACACAGCATCCTTTATTCACTCAGTTTTACCAGTAGCTTTCTGTTCTAGCAAGTTGAAGATTGCTGTGTCACTATATTGCTAAGCCTTGTCTAGAACATCTGTACTTCTCTACTTCTGACTAAGCAGGCCTGTAGCTGAGCTTTTAACACTTTTCTCCATTGTGGCCATTGTGAACTGACCTCTGTTGGGTATAATTGCAGGAAAAGGTACACGTTTTGAGTGTGGGGAATTTTTTGACATAGGACGTTCTAAATCTGAATGAAATATTTTGATATACTTATTTCATTTTTTGGCCCAAAAATCAATATCGAGTAAGTTATGCAAAGATCACTAGGTGGGGGAAGCAGGGAATAAATGCCAGCTACGTAAATTCTTCAGCTCCCCTAGATTAAACATATGTGTTTGGTGATCAACATGCTGCAAGATAACCTAAGGCACTGATAGTACTCAGGGTGTATTAGCACTGCATTTGCATTTTATCATAATGCAAAAGGGTGTGTACAGGAATTTAAATTTGACCCCTTTTGGAGGCACGCATTCTGTGCCCCCCCCCCCTCCCCTTCTCCCTCAAAGGCCCCAGGGAGCAGCTCACTCTTCCCTCTCCCCAGCTCTGAGAGCAGCTCACTTTTCCCTGACCCGGCCAGCCGGAGCTCCGCTCCCTCACCCTTTGGCCCAGGCAAGAGTTGCTCTTCCTGACCTTGTTCACGCTCCCTGAATGTGAACATTCCGATAACTGCTCGTGCATGCGCGGCATAGCAACGGCTGGATTGGTTCCGATCTATGTGTAGAGCTCTCTGTGGATACAAAAATGTGGATCTACATCCGATCCACCATCTGCAAAAAAAAAAAAAAAAATGGTCCGCAGATATCTGCGGATTTGCAAGGCTCTACCGATGTGCACTTCTTGTATTTCTTTTTCTTTAAGATTTGGTCACTGTAGTTGGATTATCTGGGGCTGTGGCACAAAAGTTTCTCCGGGAAAGAAAAGCAGGCAGAAAAGAATAGCTGGGCTCTATTTTTATATACTTACAGTTTGTAGATGCAGAGTTTGTGAAGTATGAGGGGTGATTGTCTTTGCTTCTAAAGCCAGAACAGATAATTTAATCTGACCTCCTGCATAACACAGGCGGCTGATAATTACTCAGTTTTGTGAAGTACTTATTGTCTAACTGTTTCCTTGGCTTCCTTAGTCTATAATACAGGGATAATTCTATTTCCCTTTTGTGCGTGTTGTCAGGATAAACTTGGTTAACTCTTGCAGAGGACAACAGAGGTTGCTACATAGATGCAAATTGTTATTGCTCAATCCGTCCCTGGCTCCCTGTTCCCTTAAACGTAATAAATTTGGCTTCCAGCTCATCCTGGTTACTGGCACTGGCATTTCATGGAATTTAAGGAAAACATAGTTCATAAAGGTAAGTATTTTACTTGAGAATGCATAAATACAACCCCTATTTTACCAAGAGAACCTGAGGGGGTCCTGTTATCTGAGTGCACCCTGGACTTAATGTGCACACATACATCAGCTACTTATCCGCAGGCCTGTGATTGTTCATGCTGCTCTGTGAAGCAGCATCCCTGCCAAAAACCTGGCAGCCAGGAAGTATAGGGTTGGCTTCCAACTTCCTTGTTTTATTGAAGACCTAGACTGGAGGGCAGCTTTCCCCAAAGGAAACTCTAGCAGCTTGGATTGACCACATGAGGAATATTTGAAAAATGATGTTGCAATGTAACTCACTTTAGTGATGCTTCTAGGTTCCTGCATCCCAGGGAAGGGCTGATTGACTTGGGTGCAAGGCAACATACTATGTCCTATTGGCAAGCTAAGCATCTGTCAGTAGTAACTGCTCCAACCCTACTCTCCCCCTCCCCACCCACTCCCACAGCATATGGAAATTTAAAATTGTGGGGTGGGGTTACTGCACCTCTTAAGGTTTGGAACTGTGGGTAGCAGAATTCAGGATTTTCACTTGAAGTCTGAATTGAAGAAAGAAGTGGGGCTGGATATAATTTGTCTATAAGGCTCCTCTGACTGGGCTGATTTGATTATGATGTTCTGAGCCAGTTAAAGCCACCGATGAACTAAAAGGCATAATTAAGTTTTGAAAAACAAAAAAAACCAAAACTCAGTCCATAGTGCTGTCAACCTCAAAGCAATCAAAAATCACGAGTTAGCCCTCCCTCCCCAAAATTGAGATTCATGGGTTTTTAAGCCAAACTTTAAAAAATAAATGCTGGGGTCTCTTTATTTAATTTTGTGTTACTGCGCTTTTAAATCACACCTGATGCATATCTTTAGGCTTTTCTCTGAAACTATGTGAGCTAGAAACTTTTTTTTAATAGAAGCTGAGATTGTCACATACAAGCCTCTAGAAACTGGAGTTGTAAGAAAAAACACCAAATATAATGAGACTCACCATTTTGAGGTGGCGACATTGAGCTGCTCAGTTTCTCAGTGTAACAGCAATTTTCTAGTTTCTGAAGAGATGTATAGGAGATAATACAGAACCTCTGTCAACTGCCATTACTTGCATTTAACCTGATATGGAGTGTTTGAGTCCTCCTCTATTCTGCATGACGAACAGATACGAAAAGTGGTACATCTTTATATCTTTTTAAGAATTATCATAAGGTCACAACAAGGAAACTGTTTCATTTACATTTGAAACCTCTCGAACCTGTTACATAGAATCCTAGAAGATTAGAGTTGGAAGGGACCTCAGGAGGTCATCTAGTCCAACCCCCTGCTCAAAGCAGGACTAACTTCAGCTATATCATCCCAGCCAGGGCTTTGTCAAGCCTCAGCTTAAAAACCTCTAAAGATAGAGATTCCACCACCTCTCTAGGTAACCCATTCCAGTGCTTCACCACCCTCCTAGTGAAAAACTTTTTCCTAATGTCCAACCTAGACCTCCCGCCCTGCAACTTGAGACCGTTGCTCCTTGTTCTGTCATCTGCCACCACCGAGAACAGCCTAGCCCCATTCTCCCTGGAAACCCCTTTCAGGTAGCTAAAGGCCACTATCAAATCCCCCCTCATTCTTCTCTTTTGCAGACTAAACAAGCCTAGTTCACTCAGCCTCTCCTCACAATTCTTGTGCTTCAGCCCCCTAATCATTTTTGTTGCCCTCCGCTGCACTCTCTCTAACTTGTCCACATCCTTTTTGTAGTGGGGGGCCCAAAACTGGACACAATATTCTAAATGCTTAGAATACTTAGGCCTGAGAAATGGTACAGTATAACTAACTATATTTCACACCATTAGTGGTCTTGGTGTGATGCCAAGAACTCCAGCACTTGATGTAACTGTGTTACTCTTTCAGTGATGTGTATTGTTTTTGATGTTCATGAACTATAGATATGGAGTGAAGAAAAGAATAGCATGCAACAGCTGTACCTGCACTGATGCGCCCTGCATTTTTTTAAGGAAATGTCAAGTTTTGCATCATGGATGACTTGTTCCTATCATTTGCACAAGACTCTTAAATGCTGGGTTTTTCATTTTTGAGTCAATCTTTTCAACAGAAATCAGAAATAAACTTATATGACAGGGAATTAAAATTAAAAAATTAGTCTAGAACTCTTAAATAATTCTAAATAGCTGAGGGTTTGGTTTTTTTGGAAAGCATCCCTTTTTCAGAATTTACAACACGGCAGACTAATTTTTTTAGTCAAAGCCTGATTTTTGCATGATTTGAAATACAGATGCATCAAAATATGACTAGTTTTGGAAATCTTGCTTTAAATTACGGTACTTGACGTTGCTCTAAGCCAACAGTTTAACCTCTTGCTCCTGTATTAAATGTTGTTTGGGGGTATTTTCTGCAACAGATTGCAGTCTTGTTCCAGGTTGCACTGAATGGGCTCAGAACCTTTCCTGTGTATGCAGCCACGTGTTCTTTGCTGACACTAAGAAACTGCCTGTGTATTAGGATCTAATTGTTGCTAGTAATCAGCATTACTCCACTGAACTAGTGACTTGCTACCATGGCAAATGTTATGCAGAGTTTATACCATTTAGATGTTTAGAGAAATTACTCAGAACTTGGGTTACTTACAACTACTTATTCAGTGATCTCAGGTATCCAACTTTGTGAATGTTTTCCTATGCCCATTTCTTGTGTGAAGCATCACACTTCTGATTGCTAAGCCAAGTGCTAAGTCACTAAGGGTTTGATCCTGTGCCATTTAAGCCCAGGCAGGCTTTTGCCATTGACTTGAATGGAAGTAGGTCCAAAGTAAACAAAATATCAGGTAAGACTGAATGCAGGTTGTGGTTCATGTTTCAGCTGAGCAGCATTCTTTTGAACACTTTTCTTCTCAGCTGTTTGGAGGAGGATCAGCTGGTCTAATTAATGCAAGCAGCAAAAGCACACATAATTATACTGCAACTATTTTGGTGCATTTAATAATCAGTCCTGGAGCCTTATTTCCACATTCCTGAAGGAAGAGCGTGTGGCATCTTTCCATGTGTGGTGACCTTTTGTCTTTGTGGGTGTGTTTTGGTTTTAACAGGAGCTCACTGTTACTTGGTAGTACTGTAGTGACCTGTAGAAGAGGAAGTCTGAAGGAAAGTGGAATGATAGGGCTCTGAGACTGTAACTGCAGAGCTGTGAGCCAGGTCTGCACTCTGGCTGTTCAGCTGGGCTGTGTAAGATTCAGGCCTTGCAAAATTGCTATTTTAATGGGGAGAGTTGAGGGTCTAGTTTCTACAATTTTAACTAACTCAGGGAAAATGGATGGAGAAGTCCAGCCTGTTTAGTTAAAGTGCTCTCTGCTCATCTTCTTACATTTAAATCCTTGAAATGAAATTAAGAGTTAACACAAAACTCCTTTCAGTGTTTCCTCTTATATTTCTGCTAGAATGGCCTTTTATGGCAACATATCTTTCTACAACAGCCTTCTAAACGCTTGGCCTGAGGCGAGTAAAAAATTACCTGATAATTCCAGTTCAGAGCTGTCTGGGATTTATGATGACAACATAATTTACTCTGTGTTGGCAGTTGTGCATCTGCAATTAAGTCAAGGGGCCTTGGATGTTAACACTAAAGATGCTGACTGAGACTTGGTATATTATGATAGAGATGCTTCACATGTGACAGTCAAAGCTGATGACAACCATGCTTGTTTATAAACTAGATGATGATTCTTTCCTCCTATCACTTGGAAGGAACAATTTGAACTGGACTATAAATACTGTGTGTGCTGAGAGCTGTAGATGGAGATACAGAAAGTATCTGTGACCCAGAATCCCCCTTAGAGAAGGGAGACCCAGATGATTATTTTAAAAGTGTCTAAGTCAGATTTTCTTAACCAGAACATAGAGGGGCCATAAATGGCTGCCATAAGATCCTGTAGACTGTCCACTGGGTTTACAGTGGAATTACGGTTAGAAAAATGAAGAAAAAAATGGAAAAAAAACCCTGGAAAAAATGGCACTATCTTCCTCCTGGCATTCAAAGAATTTAGACTGGGTCTCCACCTGCTTGCTTCAGTAGTGTATGTTTGGAGTGGGTTTTTGTGTGGAGAGACAGGTTTTTAGTCTATTTAGTACTGCAAAATCATTTGCTGTCCTGGATGATTGAATTGGACATTCTTTTACCAGTGCATTGCCAACAGAGATGATGGCCAAATTCCGATTTCCGAACTTTATTCCTGGGGGCATTAAAAGACTGATTTCTCTCTCCCCGTCTTTCTCCTCTTCCCCCCGACCCCTGATTTTTAGGCTGTTTTTTAGTGCTGGCTGCTCAGAAAAGTTGTAAATGGAGAAAGTTGATATAAAACTCATTATAGAAGATAAGGATGGTATCCAATGATGTCACTTTCTGAAACACAGGCAAGCATTAGCTTGGCTGAGAGTGTCTTTCGCCTATAATAGTAAGGACTGTTATCTGTTGAACTAAACTTTTCCTGTTGTGTAATGTCAACATGGTTATCTTGCTTTAATCTCCTGTTTCAGCCTTTCTAGATTAGATTGTCAAAGTGAGCAAACTTGGTGATAAGTCACATGACTGGTCTAATTATACCATCACAGATGTGGAGATTCCGCCTACCGAATGTTTGTATCTAAGTGTGAGGAGATGGGGCAGGCAAAAACTCCCGAATGTTGTTCCGACAGCCCTCTAATAAAGATAGCTATCCCAAGGGAGGAAGCCAGTTCACTTCCTATTTCCCAATAGGTTGAGACTCCTGTCTGGGTAATCTGAGGTTTTCATTGGGCTTCCAGTTGTTTATTTTCCCATCTTTAACCACATTTCATACTAGTATGACCAGTTGTAGCTGTGGACTAGGCTCTCTGCCAGTGACTTCTTTTTTGCCCTTCCTCTTCATTCCTTCCTGAGTTGTGTGTCCGGCCAGTTTTAGCCTTGAGTCAGGAATTGTCCTGCAAGTAAGCCATTCTCCATTTAGACCTCTGTTCTGGCTCTCTCTAGCCTAGGGGCTGGAGCCTGGTTGAAGAGAATAGAAACAAATCAGTATGCAAGACTTCCAACTATGCTAATGGATGCAAGTTAACAGGAATAAAATGATGTACCCTTGCAGAACCATCCACCACCGATTCCACATAATGAGATGTGTGACAGCTCCAGTGTTTATATTTTTGATTGATGTTTTTTAATTCCATATACTCTCTCTACTAATGGAGAGGGGGCAGGCAGTGCCTAAATTTGGTCATATTTTATGTGATTAAATAGTTTTAATAATAAAAATAGTTCTTATTGTGGCACTATATTGTAAAAGATCTGTGGCAAGCTAGGACTTGATGCACCATGGTATTAAACACTCCATCCTGGCAGAAGGAATAGGACTCAGATGCCCCTGCTCTGGAAACACAGGCTGCTACCACTTGAGCTCAAGGGGAAGAGTCACTAACAGTATATGATCTATGACACGTAGATGAGCAGTAGAAGGTATTTACTGTAAGGAATTTAGGTTTGGCAAACCCGAGACCTGATCCTATTGTTCGGGCCAAACTCTCATTAAAGCCATTGGGTGTGATATAGGTATTAAATGGCAGACTTATCAAGTCAGCTTCCCAGATTTAGCTGAGACAGCAATAGTTTTGACAGACGTGTTAAGTTCCCAGCTTCCCATGTGGTCATCCTTGTTGGAACACGCTAACTCTCACGCCAGCTCTTAATACTTGGCACTTATATAGCACTTCACATCTGCAAAGCACCATACAAGTGTTAGCCAATTAACATCACATCTCTGTGAGGTAGATAAGTAGCAGGAGTTTCATTTTAAAGATAGGGCTATCGAGGTGGTAAGATCCATCTGTCCTGCAGCTGTATCTGGGGACCCTGTTATGACACAATGGTCCTTTGACCTGGTTATAACATTTATTATTATTTGTATTGTGGTAGCACCTCAGAGCCCCTGTCATGGGCCGGTGCTCATGTACATTGTGCTTGGTGCTATATAAACACAACAGAAAGATATGTCTAAAAGTTTTAGTGTAGATGGGAGCAAACTGTCTGTGACCATGGTAATGTCTTGGAGTATCCTCTGCTACGTAGCCTCCAATGACAGTCTTCTTCTGTGTTTGATCTGTTGTGGTAAGCACTGTACAATGACAGCAGCTCCCTGATGCTATCACAATACAAATAATAAAAAGAATAAACGTGGTGTTGCCAACTCTCAGAATTTCATCATGAGTATTGTGATATTTGATGTCTCTTTCTTAAAGCCTCACACTCTCCTGGACTTTAAAAACAAAAGTGTTATGTTTTTGTGTGTGTGGTTTTTTTTTGTTTTTTGTTTTTTTTAAGATCTCGTGGCTGCAGAGAAGGACTTACACTTGGATCATATTTTTATCTGAGGTTCAAAAACCAGAAAGTAAATAAAAATAATCCCTTAAATATATATATTTAAAATAACCTCCTGATTATTGGGCACCTGACTCACAATTTTTTAAAGCTTGGAGGTGGCAATACTGTCTGTCTGCCCAACTTACCCACATGTATTGTATTGTCTGAGGGTCTTTGTAAACATCAGTGAATGACTACTCAGATCACCTAGTACATATCCTTATTTTACATGGGAGAAACTGAGGCATAGAAAAGTTAACTGACTTGCCCAAGGTTACATAGGAATTTTGAAACTGGACAGTATTTCTGATGCCCAATCCCTGACTTCTACTTCACTGGAAATTAACCACAGCACCATGCACTGATGTCAGCAGCAGTGTTGTGGGTGTGATTTGTTTCCTTAAATCATTTTATTTTTAGTCCTCCTCTGATTTTGACAACTTAACATCCAGGTGGAACTATATTCCCCCTCTTCCAAAGTGTAAGTCATGGCATTGGTCAGGAATATGTATTAATGAGCATTTTGTTATGAGCTTGCAAAACAGGTTTGACTTGAAGTGACCACTTTGTTTTGCAAAGTGTTTTTTGTCATACTGGAAATCTTGTAATGAGCTTTTTTTTAAAAATCTTTTTTAAATAAAAAGACTGCTCCCCTGCTTCATAATGCTAGAGCTTATTCTTCCTTGTCTCTTTTGTAGGTGATATCTGACAACTGCTCCTCCACATTGGATTAACGGCATATGCTTGGTCAATGAACTGTTACTATACAAAGCAGAGCTGGGAGACTGGCACCTCCACAACGTGCATGTGATCTGAACAGTCAGGAATGCAGCACTCCATTGTGAAAGCCTCTTACCCAGAGAAGTGTGTACACTTTTTCCTACAAGAAAACAAAATTCAGGGCTTTTTATCCCATTCACTGTAGCCCAATCCTAACGGCTGGAGTGCTTCGTGACTCTCACAGATTGAAGTTTCTATCGTTTTTTTTTTTTTTTTTTTTTTTTTTTTTTTTTTGCACCTTTAACCTTGACTCCAAGGCCAATCCCCAGCAGGACTTTTTAGGATTCTCCAGGCTTCTTTTAAATCCATTAACAAGATGATTGACCTAAGCTTCCTAACGGAGGAGGAACAAGAGGCAATAATGAAAGTGCTCCAACGGGATGCAGAACTAAAGAGAAATGAAGAGGAGAGAGTCAGGTAAGAGACTAAAATGATCCTAACCCACACAGAATTTTTGGCTGGTGCAGAAGGCATCTATGTGCTTACAAGGAGGGATGAGCAGAAGGTTGAATGGGAAGTTGTTTCTTAGGTCTCTTCTACACTGGGGGGATCCTGTGGCTACTGCCATAGGTGTAGTTGCATCAGCGCAAGCCCCCAGTGTAGGCAGACAGCGTTGCTATAGGCCACAATTTGCATGGACACATCTCCTGGTTTCAAGCAGAAGTGAGCGGTGCTAATGCAAATAGAAGCTTTATAGTGACTTTGAAGTGTTACTTAGACGGGTAACTACATCTATGGTTGAAATCCCCAGTGTAAATCAGCCCTTCGTTTCCTTTGAGATAGAAGGGTGCTCATATACCAACTATATTGACCATCCTAGTCCGTTTGGGAGTTATGATAACGGTTCCCCAAAAATGGGATGGGGAATTAAAAATCTGAAAAATTGGAATGTTTTATAAGCATAAATCTGCATTTGCAATTCTTTACTGAGGTGGGATTTGAATTTCCTTCTTGAACTGTTCTTAAATACAGCTGGTATCTCCAGGATCCCACCTCCTTCCTTTGATGTTTCTTAGCCACATTTTATTTAATCACTCGGTAATGACACCAGGGGATGCTGTATTGATGACGGTGATCTTCTAGGGAGGCATCTTTCTTGAGAGAAACACTCTCTGAGCACGTGTATCTCAAATAGGGGATGAGATGGCAGCCTGCTACCTTGATCTGCAAGCTGTTTCCCTTTCTTCAGCAGAACAATGCTGCTGTAGTTGCTGTTTTACTGCCTCAGTCACCAGTTACTCTGCAAAGTACATCTGTGTCTGTATATAGCGAAAACAGTAAAGAGATAGGAAATCAATAATTTTAATGAAATAAGGATCTGGGGTGAGAAACTTTGTTGAAGAGCTGAATTTTAAAGCCATTACAGAATATGTTTCTAACATCCTAACAAGCTGCTCTTAAAGGTACTTGAAAGGAAAACTTAACCAGTATTAACCACATAATTTCACCTGTTGCCTCAGAGATGGGTGTTGCTTTTGCATGCAGTGAATTCAGATGGGCACCCTTGTTTCTCTATCTGTGCTTCAGACATGTCAGCTAATCCTGGCGTGGTTTTGTGTGATGCATGCCTCTGGGGGGGAGGAAAGATATGGAGTGTTCAGAATGAAAACCTTGTCACAAGGGATTGAATGTATTCAGACGGGTTTGCCCAGGTGCACAGATGTGAAAGGAGCGTCTGGGGAAAACAGCAGTCACAGGATCAGCAAATCCAACACACTACTGATTCTAGTGGTCTGAATGTGCCATATAAGACCTGATGTATTTGCAGCATTTTGCTTTTGCTCTGTTCAAGATGGTGCACATAATGTTTCTGATAGTAACATAGTATCAGTCAGCATGTTTCATTGCAGGTCAGGTTTATATCCTCATTAGAAAAGAGTTTCTCAGAAGCCAGGGTGAGGAAACTGGAAGCTTCTGCCTCAAGTTGTCTATCCAGGTCACAAACCAAGATAAACTTAAATTCCTCTTTTTGTGAATAACTGCCTGGTCTTGGTCTCCAACTCAGTCTGGCTTCATGCTTGCGTTAACGTCACAGATTTAGACGTTCCTGAACAGTTGAGATGAAGAACGTCATGTAAACATTACATCTTGACAAGATGCTGTGGGGTGTTTGTGGGTGTATAATCGCTGTCTTATACTAACAACTACTTCACATGATCTCCAGGCAGCTAGGCAGGATATCGTCCATCTGAAAGAGCTACGATAGTGATTGGATCGGTCCCTGATCTTTGTGTGCTCGGCGTGCTCGTTGATTGATGAGGTCACACACACCACTCAGCGCTGTTAGCTATTTCCTTTCAAAGGGAGTTGTAAAATTCCACAGGATCCTGCCTGCACAGTTGATCTTTGCTAAGCAGTTAGCACTGTTACTGGCCCAGAGCTGTGAAGATGCCCAGGGGGAACAGGAAGGTTGAGCTGGCTGGTCCATGCTTTCCCCCAATCATTCCTTCCTACCTCCCACCGCGTTCCATGCACGTGGACTGCCTGCCTGAGCTCCTGCACCTTTGGGTACGATTACAGAGTGGCCCCCAGCCAGTGCATTGGCACAGCCGCTGTTATCTCGTCCTCTGCTGGCTTGAAACACACTGAAGAGTTGGGAGTGGAGTGGGTGCTTCTTCTACACCCCGGCTCTGAAGCAGGGTATGCGTGGGGAGGGAAGGGGAGGTGGTCGTCTCCTCTTCAGAACCAAAAGGGAAGGTGGAGGTCTTCCTCCCATGTGGAGTCTGGGATTTGGGAGTTGGGAAGCTTTTTTCATCCTTCTCACCTTGTCTGAGTGCTTGAGGTGTCCCCCTCCACTGCCCTATTTGGGGCTCCGGCACCTTCATACCAGCGTGTTAGGGAGTTGGGAGCTGAGTCAGA
Organism: Emydura macquarii macquarii; assembly: GCF_026122565.2. Classification (NCBI taxonomy): domain Eukaryota; kingdom Metazoa; phylum Chordata; order Testudines; family Chelidae; genus Emydura; species Emydura macquarii. The sequence continues at coordinate 12,952,411 of NW_027130455.1, forward strand.
GCTCCTAGCAGAGAACTGTCCAAAGACTCGACGCTACCTCTCTAAATACATATTATTGGGGGAGAGGGAATAAGGAAGCTAACAAAATTAAAACCCCTCCCCCCCACCATAAGAAAAAAAATTGGGGGTAAAATTTGACCTCGGTCTCTGCTGTTCCCTGTTCTGGCTGGGGATAGGGGAAGTGATCTTCACAGGGCAAGTGTAGTTGCCACATAGTGCGAGCTGCCGCATCTCACAGTCAAGTGGGTTAAGGACAGAGCTCTGGATTTTCTGGGCTTGGCTTCACTATGATCCGTAACTTCTCCTTGCTGGTTTGTGGTTCAGCGTAAATACAGCCTAGGGATCTTTCAGCAGATAGTGACATACAACAAAAATATGCTGACGGCCTAAATTCTAGATGGTGAGTTGATGACATCTGTGACTGGCACCCATGGGTCTGGAGCAGCAAACTCTGGCTGCTTTCATCTTCGGATACCCTGCTGTGGCTATGTGCCCTTCCTCCCCAGTAGAAGCCCTTGGAATTGCTGGAGATGCTGTAATGGCTTTGGTTCTCATTTTTTTTTATTCCTTCTGTAAATGGAGAGGGAGGCTGATATGGAAATTCTGAGGTGGCAGGAGCTTGGTTTGCAACCACCACCCTCAGCACAGCATGCCAGGGCCAAGTCCCTTCATATTTACCTTGGTGTGGTGCAATTCTAAGGACTCTGATCTCTTAAGGACAAAAAAAAAAAAAACCTGTGGGCCCAATTCTGCCAAGTCCCTCGCAATCTCAACTCTCCCATAATTTAGGATTCTCAGAAATTTGTAGGATCAGGTGGCCACAAATTGGATCTCTCTCGTTTTGTGGGTGCCCAGCCTGAGATCCTGGCACTCACAGCAGCAACTGAAGTCAAGGGGGTCTGTGCTTTGAACATGTGAAGTATTTCTATATAATGCTACTTATTCTGGAAAAAAAACTGGTTCTAGGTGTCTCAAATTGGCCACCCAAAGTTAGTGAATACTTAAACTCTCAGCCTCCATTCCCCATCTGTAAAATGGGGATAATACCAGCCTCTCCTATCACAGACCACCCTTGTTTCTCTCTCTGGGCCTAGACACATGAACTCTAATCCTGAGATGGTTTTGCATGATGCATGCCTAGGCGGGGGAGGAAAGGTAGGGATTTGAAATGAAAACCTTATCACAAGGGATTGAATGTGTTTAGGGTGGGGTTTGCCCAGGCACACAGCTGTGGAAGGAACATCTGTGAAAGTAAATTTGTTTGTGAAGCATTCAGGTAGTCTAGTGTTGAGTGCCAGAGAAAAGCCTAGGAGGAAATTAATAATTCTGTCTTCAGGGTTTGAGTGTTGTGCAGTAGAGGAGACCTAGGGCCAAACGTTGAACAACGAAGCTAAAACGAAATATTGAATAGCTACTCACTAGTTGAGCACTGTCCATCATGTGCACTGAATGAGGAAGGAGTCCTATGGAAAAATCCATATGTGATCCTATAATAATTAATGACCGTATTATAATGCATATGCACAAGGGGGTGAATTAAAGTTGCACAGGGAACCTTGATTCTAGCATTTCCAAACTTTTGAGTGCTTGACTTTGCTACCTTCACAACATTTAAGTGTGTGTGTGTGTGTGTGTGTGTGTGTGTGTGTGTGTGTGTGTGTGTGTGTGTGTGTGTGTGTGTGTGTGTAAAATTCCTAGGTTTTAAAAAAAGCAAACTATCAAATTCTGTTATGTGGCTTCAAACTGACACCAATGTGAGTCATCAGCAGGATTGGAATCTTTTAGATCCAAAACACCTCTGCCGCTCGAGCTAATGGAATAACTGATGACAATATTTGGTTGTCCCCTCTCGCTCGCTCTCTCTGGACCAGTGCTAGAATGGGATGATACACACACTTTGCCATTGGTTTCACAGACATTTGCTGGCACAAGAAGTTTGAGATGTAGGAAATCATGGGTTTTATTCCAAACTCTGGAGGGACGTGCGCTTTAGTGGGCACAGACTCTTCTGCTCCCCTCATCCCACCTCCAACACAGTCTCTTCCCCCAGCCGGTCTTTCTTCCCATCTCCCAATCAAATTAATTCATCAGTTCATATCAGCGAGTTTGTCACCTGAACTTGGAATCCTACTACTTCATGTCTGTCTAACTTTGCCCCTGCCTCTCCCGTCTGCCACTCAGTGATGTGGTGTTTTGTTTTAGGTAATAACTTAATTAAACTCTGAGCATTAAGTGCTTTGAGATCCTTAGGGAAAGTATGTTCTCTAAGATTGTCTTGTTGTTTGTATTTTTTAATCGCTGTAATGTATCTAGACTTTAGGATAGGCACAGAATGGAAAGATATTTAAGATGCAAACAAATCAGTTTGATTTGGTCTCACTGGATGTGCAACATCAGCAAAGGCAAAAACCTACCGGGGAATGAGAGACCGAGGCCTGGAGTAGGGGAGATGCTGCAGGTCAGAAATGAGATGTGGAGGGTGATGGGGAAGCTTGCAGAGCACCAGTGTACATTGTGCATCTGGGTCTATTCAGTGCTATTAGCTGATCGTTTTTCTAAGCACTGAATGTAATGTGGAGGTAATCATCAAAAGTGATAGCATAACAGAAGTGATGCTGATATCCTAAAGATGATCAGATGAAGAAAACATGAGTTTGTGGGACCTGTGGGTTGCACAAGTGCAGGAAGATTGCCAAAGCAAGTGTTGCAGGGCGTGGTGCCAGAGCAAAGGGGTGTGGTTCGATCTGGTGAACTGGAGGGGTTGTGGTACGGTGCACTTCTCAAGGTTGTGTTGAAGACTGAAACATGGATGAAGATTGTTGGCCAAGGACTCCTACGTTTTACTGTTCATTGTGATGTGACTCTGGTGCTTTGCACTATGAGAGAGAGTATATGTGTGAACTAGCATTGGTATTGCTTACCAGTTCAGCATAATACTGCATGTAATTAATGTAGTCTCAAAGTGAAATGTTTTGTTTACATCAAAGCAGTTTAATCTAGTCGTCATAAACAATTTCATTTACTCTACCCTATATTTATATAACCTGTTAAGTAACTGGGGAAATACCTTAATGCAGTGGTTCCCAAACTCTACCACGTTGCGTACTATCAACATAAAATGCCCACCACCTGCAGTACCACCACCAATTCCAGTCAAGTAGCCGGAAGTTCAGGTAGCAACCGGCCGAGAATCACTAAGCTGCCCGACGCTCCCGTTGCCAAGGTAGCTTAAGCGGAGCATCGGCAGCATCTTAGCCCAAAGTTCTGCTACTGATGTACCACTTAAGCTACCTTGGCAACTGGAGCGCCAGGCAGTTTAGACACGTACCATTGGGAGGTGGCCTGCGTACCACTGGTGGTACGCATACCACAGTTTGGGAACCCCTGCCTTAATGGCTTTTTTTTTTTTTTTTTTTTTTTTTTTTTTTTTTTTTAAATCCATTCTAAAATTTTCTATAACTTTGTATCCTCACTTTTTTCTAGTCTAATGTATTGGACTGTAAAGCTTGATGCATTGGGAGGCAGCAAAGCAAACACACTTACCATTAAGATGCAGATCCCTTCTGAAAAGTCACAGTGTAACGCATCAGCGGGTAGCATGTTAACGGACCATTTGGTGACTATAGAGCAAAATTGTTCAGTTTGCACACAAAGCCATATTACTGTGTTTGTTTCCCAACTGCTGGCCCTGTGGCCTCAACCGGCAATCCAACACTCGGGCCGGATACTCTCTGGCTCAAGAATCACCAACAACCATTTCTGCGATCAGAACTTAGCCATTCTGTTGATGGTGAGTGAGCCAGGAGAGACTCCTGCTCATTCTCCCAGTGCAATGCTATCAGAAGTAAATTGTAGAACATGTGGAACAGAAAAGCAGTAGAAACTTGTGTTAAACAAAAAGTTAACATACATAACTCTGAATACATACAGAGAGCCCATCGTACCATCACTGGTTGTTGCAGAACTTGTCCGCATAGCACTGTAAGGATTCACAACCATGATTTCAGCAGCTACTGTTGAGGAAGGGCTGCTTATGCATGTCTCCCAATGCAGAGTGGCTGAGCAAACAGTAGGCAGAGCTTCACACACAAACCAGCGATCAGACCTGAATACCAAACTGAGATGGGGAGTCTGCCCCCTTTTCCACCTGGGGGAAAAAAGCCTGGCTGCAAATCATGTGTTCTTTAAGTTTGTTCTCTACTGGCCCTTTGGTAGGACCAAGTAGCTGAATGAAGAGAGTGGAAGGCTTGGGGAGCAAAGGTCAAGAGGTCAGATCAGCCAGAATGGTAAGACCCGAGGGCAAAAGCAATATTAGCCAAACAAAAAGGTTATAATTGGTTAAGTAAGTGGGTCATCCATGAGGGTAAAGAAAGCTAAAGAATTATGAGGCTATGGGGCAGGCAGGTGGCTTAGTAAGAAGGGGCTTGGAACATAGTTAAAGGCTTTGCCTGGGGTAGCTATGTCTAATTTTATTATTAAATGTGCAGTGCTTGATAGAACGGTTTGTGTGTTCAAATGCTGCATATTGCTGTTGGTGCTAGATCTGAGAGTCCAACAGCATAGCCTCACCTAGCTAAGAGGCGTTTGAGGTCTGGACCAGCAGCTGTTACCCTGCCAGTGATTGAGCCGGGAGTAGGGCTGACATGCCAGGTTCCCTTGCCACTCCCTACTTTCAGTTGGTGAGCATGAAGAAAAGGGTTATCAGTGCCTGGGGCAAAAGGGACTGAACCAAACAGGGTTGGGCATAGAATGTTTGTTGCGTCAGTCAAAACCATTCTGCTGGAGAGGCTAGCTAGGTGTTTATGTTGCCATAGTGACCGGTGGCCCCAATCAGGATCAGAGCCCGACTGTGCTGGGTGCTGTACAGATAAAAATAGACATGCTTCCTTGCCCCGAGAAGTGTCTGTTTCTCCCTCTCCCCCACATTTCGTAGGTTGCCTTCTCAGACCAATCAATCATAAAAGCTCTCGACTAATATTCCACCCAATTACCATTTTATCTGCCCTGCTTGGTTCCTGTTGCTTGTGTGGGCAGTGATGGGCCAGCCGAGGGCAGGATGGTGAACAGACTGCTGCTCTTTTCCTCCAACTGGGCAGATTTTGTGGCAGGTGGGAGGAGTGTCCCAGAGGCAGGAGCATGGGAGGAGTCTCTGGTGCCATGGCAGGAGCATGGTGCAGAAGGTAGCTGGGGAGGACGTATTGGGACCCATCAGGTACTGCCTACAACTCTGGCCTCAGCCCTAGTACACTGCGTGTTTCCAGAGAGAGGTGCACCACCGCTCTCCTGCACCCCTTGAAGAGTTGACCATTGCAGCTGCTTTTGTGAGAGTATTTAAGTGCTCACACCCTGGTAGCCAGCATATAGCAATGATACTTAGGCTATGGCTACACTTCAGAGCTTATGGCGGGGCCGCTGCAGCGCTGCTAGTGCAGATGCTCTAAGCCCACAGGAGAGAGCTCTCCCATCGGCTTAGTTACCCCAGCTCCTGCGAGTGGCAGCAGCTATGTCAGCAGGAGAGGCTGTCCCACCGACATAGCACTGTCCACGTCACCAGCATTTAGTTTGGGATAACTTATATCGCTCAGGGGGGTGGCTTATTCACAACCCGGAGTGACGTAATTTATACTGACATAAGCTGTAGTGCAGGGGTCAGCAACCTTAACAAAGGGCCATGCCCAATCTTCCCCGGTCCCAGTGTCATGGGTGGGGTCTGCAGCCCCTGGTCCGGCGGCAGTGTCATCGGCGAACATGGAGCGGCTAAAAGTCGGTGTGCGTGCCACTTTTGGCATGCGTGCCCCAGGTTGCTGACCCCTGCTGTAGTGTGTACATAGCCCTAGATCAAAGGTGGCCAAACTGGCTCGTGAGCCACATGCAGCTCTTCTCCAATTAAAGTGCGGCTCACGGAGTCCCCTGTGCCCCCCCTATTCTCTGCCTATCTGATTGGGGTGGGGAGTTTGGAGTTTCTGCCCTGCAGCAGGGTGGTGGGTCTAGAGGATTATGCCCAGCAGGGAGGGAGGGTCAGTAAATTTGGCTTCCCCTGCCCTAAACTAATGCATCTGTATAACTCTCCTCCCACTCCAATGGTTCTTTTAATTCCCTGGTGTATACGTTACAATGCCACTGCTCACCACTCTCCTAACACTAGTCATTCCATTTCTTGCCTCTCAAAGATCAAGAAAGGAACTAAGGGAATGGGAATGTCCCTTCTGAGGATAAAGGATTAAGATCTGCAGACAGTGTCCCCTCTAGGGATCAAAAGTGTACAACACCTGCAGCTGTGTTAGCAATTCCCCAGTGTCTGATGACCACATCAAATCTGCATGCCGATTTGATCTTTCTAATAAAAAATATGACCATTATCCTAGTTGCTTGCACTTATGTTCCCTGATTAGACTAGGAACCTCTTGTGTTAATCTCACCAACAACCTAAAACTGCCATTGATTAGTTTAGCCCTTGGCTGTAGGAGGGGTTGACCTAGTCCTGTATATGGTGGCTACATGGACTGGAATTTGGCTGGAAGGTTTGCATTTTGCACACCTGTAGAATGGGCTGGTGGTTTCTTTCTTTCATTTCCCGTTCTATGAGATCACTCATTAAAGGCTGTGTCACAGGGTGGAGCAGACAAAGTGTGATTAGAACCAGGCTGGTTGAGACTAGTCCAGCCTGTGTTAACTCGCCCAAACATCTCTCCATTAACTCCCTTTGGTATTGGTTCCCATGTGGCTATCCTAGCATGCACACGATTAACCTCCATTAACATTCAGTGACATGCCTGTAGAGAGAAGAAAGCAGATCTCCCGAAGCGCTCACAGTAGCCTGCTTTATGTTCCATAAAGCCCCATTCATAAAAACAGGGTGACCCTATTAGGAATCCTTCCACTGAGCAGGCTGCTACACAGAACTTTAAATGCCTCCAGTTCATGTGACAGACACAAATAGAAGATATAAAAAAAAATAAAACCTAAATTGATAAACTTGGATTATTGTTCACCCTGACTGACGCAGTTGTGTTCCCTTGTGACTGGTCACATTTATGCGAGGGGTATCATGACTGCTGGCAAACAAAGTACAATGGGTCTGGAACAGACTCATTTTGATGTGAATTTAGTAATTTTACAATGTGCCAGACTGGCGGACACAGAAATCCAATAAGCCACGGAGGGGCCATGGAACAGGCAGTGACAGGCCAAACTTCCCCCTATTGACCCTTTAGCATAAGCACCAATGTCTGGAAGTTGTGACTAGAACCAACAGCCGGTGGTTAAAGCCAGACAAATTCAAATGAGAAGTGAGGACATCGTTTTTAATAGTGAGGATTTATCAACGTTGGAACAAGCTATCAAGGGAAGTGGTGAATTCGCCATCTCTTGAATGCAAGACTGAATGCCATTCTGGAAGGTGTGTGTTAGCTATTGGACTCGATCCAAGAGTAAGTGGATGAAAGGTAATGGCCTGTGGTATACAGGAGATCAAACACGAAGACCGAATGGTCCCTTCTGGCTTTAAAGGCTATGAAATCTGTCACATCTCTGACCTTGGAGCCAGTGCTGTAGCAGCCCACCCCGTGTGAACCCTGCAGCATCAGGGGTCTCAGATCCAGTCCGCAGTTTCAAGGCTGTTTTGATTCATGCAGAGCGAAACACATGTAGTGCAGTTATGGCATACTTGGAATTGATATGGCCCTTTTCATGCTCAGATTACTACTGTAGATGTGAAGTAAACAGAATAAGAGTGGACACACTATGGTTGAACTCCTTAGATACATACACTGCATACCTGACAGAGATGGTACATTCCATAGCCGTGACTGGTTGGGAAACGCCCCAACCCGACTCTGAGGAACAGAGATGGTCTGTTCCATGCTGGGTGTGAGCTGCTCTCGCCTTTCTACTTTACAGTTGCAGGTACTTGTTACATGCTGTGCTGCTATTTAAAATTTGATGCACGGCATGTACGGATGCTCTTTGATTGTAAAGACTAACAAACTTAATGAGGATTTTTATTATTTATGGGAGGGACTGCAGTGCTCCAAGACCCCTGTCAAGATCACTAGGTCAGAGAGGACCCAGGCTTCACAGCCCTTGCCCCAGGGGGAGCCTAAAAAGTTACCTTTCAATTTAGTTGAATGTCCTCTTGTTATTGTACGATGAGGGTGTGTGTGTGTGAGAGAGAGATATGGGTGAAAGGGCTGGATGTGGCTCTCTGTACATCTCCTGACTCCCATATTTGCCCTCTAGCTCTAAATATTTGCACAGCTGGGCCCTGTTCCACAAGATATCAAGAGGTTTTAGAAAACTTACATCAGGTGCGGCCAAAAAAAAGGGGGGGGGGGGAGAGAGAGAGAGAGAGGCACTTGAGATATTCCTGACCCCTAGCGTTTCTTCCAATGTAGAATCAGTCCAGGAAACTAATCAAGAAAAATGCTTAGAGGTGCATGAAAAAAATAAGGACAAGAAATGTTATCTGACAGTTACTCCACTATACCACAAGTGGAAGACCAGAGCTGCAAATCAGAAGACATTCCACTAATTCCAGTATTCCTTTTTAACATCAGTGATCCTTTAATATGGCCCAAATTCATAGAGGACAAAATAAGAATAATCATAATGAAACTTAAACTGTTGCAAGCTAAAGGTAAAAGTTTTCCAACTCACAATGGAAGAAAGTTTACAGAAGTAAATCGTGAGAAAATTGAAAAGTGGAGAAAATGCACAATGCCACTAGCTCATTAAATTCTGGAAAAGTGGATGCAGTGTTCTGTTTTTGTTGCAAATTACATGGTGTTTGTAAGGATAGTCTTGCATTGGTGGTGGTTTACGGGAATGGCAATATATCAACAAAACTCTCAAAAGTCATGAGAAAAGCCATGTTCACATTGGACATATGGTGAAGTGGAGAGAATTGGAACTATGACTGAAAAATGAATCTGCAATTGACCAGACCTCTGAATCATTGTTTTAAGTTGAGAGACAATACTTGTGAGGTGTATTTGAAAGAATTGTGAATATTGTTCTTCATTTAGCTGAACAAAACTTTATGGATCAGTGAAAAACTTGACAAGTGTGGAGACTACTTAGGCCAAATTGAGTTAATGGCTAAATCTGAGCCTGCAATGAAGGAACATGTAAGATGGTTCTTCACTAAAGAAGAAAGAAATGATTACTTAAGATCAATCAATTCTATAATTTTGATGTTATTTCAACAGGTACAATTATTAACAACATAAGATGAAAGATTATTCCATTATTTTGGATTGCATATCTGATATCAGCCACAGGCAACAAATGTCCCTCATTTTGAGGTATATTAAGATCCAAAAGGCAGAAGTCAATATTGAAGCATAAACGTTGATCATGTTTTGTGATCCTCTGCCAAAGCATGAATGACATGTGATCATGGTGCATTACTATTCCTTTTAGCTTCAATCATGCCACTAGATTACTTTGTGAACTCCAAGGCTTATTTATTTTGCAAGTCTGTGCTGCCTGAATTTCTGGCATATGGACATGGTAGTTGGAGAGGGATATTTTTGTGGTCTAACCATCAGGCTGTTGATAGCCAGGTTCTTATAAATGGTGTGTTTAATCAACTCAACCCTTCATCTTTGGGAGAGGTGCAAACACTTTTAAAATCATAATCCCTGACATTGAGTTAACTTGACTGTTTGGAGAAGGCTTCAGGTGAATTTGAGGAGAGTTTATATCTTGTACAGGCTATTTGCGTAAGTATCTTCATGGACTGAATTTCTTCAACAGAGAATGAAAGGTGGGGTTTTTCTCAGTCACTTAGGGGAGCTGAATGCTCAATACCCATTAATTGTACTCCCACAGTGATATCCCCCCTAAGATTTTATCCGTTTTTCTTTGACTTGTGAAAAATTGCCCCTGTGAAAGTAGACATCCAATATGAAAATCAGGCCCTTGTCTGTACATAGTGTCTGTTCACTTGGGAAAAAAACTGACCTAGGGCACATCTTCGCTACTGTGCTAAATCGTTGCTGCTGCCATGAATGCAGCAGCATCGATTTAGTGGGTCTGGTGAAGACGCGCTAAGTCGATGGGAGAGTGTCTCCCATTGACATAGCATAGTGTGGACACCACTGCAAGTCAATCTAAGGTACATCGACTTAACTTAACTTACTTATGTAACTTACCTAGTGTAACTTAGATTGATTTAGCATGGTAGTGAAGACGTGCCTCTAGTTCTTAAGACTGTGTGTTCAGATGACTTTAAATTGAAATGCGCACTCTCCAGTAATGAAGATACAGACAAGCGTAATCTTTCTATGATTATTGGGGTTGGAGACTTACATGTGAGTAAGCATGATGCAGCATGTAAAGTTGAATTATTTGCTTTGGAGATTTATCCAAAACTGTCTCCCGAACAGGCTACTGAAGGTCTTTCAGTGATGTATTTATACTGTGAACTCCATGGGGCAGCGACTTCTCTTCTGAGTTTGTGTATGCTTGTGGGCACTATAAATAATAAATGAATTGCTTAAATCAACAGAGTACTTGAATGTAAAATGGGACTAAATATGGGCAAGTAATTTTTGTTTTTATTAATTTCATGTTTGCCCTTTTTAAAATTAAATCCAGCTAAATTTTGAAATACTTCAATAATATTGAAATGAAACATTTCAACTCCTTTTGGGATTTTTTTCCCCTTTGGCTGAAACTATTAGCTGAATTTGACCCAAATTTGTGAATAGCTTTGGTTGAATAAACTATTTGTCCAGAAAATTTATCCAGCTCTACACAGGGTCCAGCTCACTTCAGGGGGAGTTCTGGTTCAGGAAAGAGCAAGGATTTCATGAGTGAACCTATGACGACTGCATTTTTAAAGCAGATGTTCTGCCTAATCTAAGAAGAGTAGGAAGAAGGATGAAGCAGCAGGAAAATTGACTGTTAGCTTTTTAATACCACTGCTGTATATTTTTTCCCATCTATTATATAGCCTTCAGTACTGAAAAGAGCCAGTAACCCATCTTTCCATCACACCCCTTCCCTCCAGCCCGAACCACCAAAGGCTTGGTCATTCTTATCTGACCTGGTATTTCCCATCCACAGCTACTGTGGCTGACTTCATTTTATTCACACAAATAAGCACAATCTTTTTCCCTTTTGCAGGCATTTGCCAAAAAAAATTAAGAATGACAATCAGCTAAAGAATATGAGTGGGCAGTGGTTTTATGAAGCAAAGTCAAAGAGGCACAGAGATAAAATACACGGAGCAGATATCATTAGAGCATCGATAAGAAGGAAACCTGCAACAATAGGTAAGTTTACTTCAGGGATCCTGGTATAGTGGTGATCCTCTTAGTTAGTACTCCCTTTAACCTGAGTTCTTTTCCCAGTTCTGTCAATGACTCCTTGTGTGACCCTGAGCAAATCACAAGGGCTGAAAGGACCACTTATTTGGGATGACCCAGTTTTTGGGTGCTTAACTTTAAACCCCTGAAGTCTGGTACTACTTGTTCGTGGCAGGTAATCAAAGGTATTTCAACAGGAATTCAGTGCCTGATTGCTCATCTATTCATGGGGATAACTTTCCTGTGGCATAAGGAAGAAACGTGCTGTTAATTAAGGGGTTAGTAAAGTGGCTTGTGTTCATCTGATCATGCAATATAAGTCCCCAAAACTTCATTTATTATTAATGTATGCATAGAGGTATATTCTTTTCTCTATAACTTAATATCTTTTCCCATGTACTTTTTATTATGAAAACAGCTCTGGACATTGCAAGATCATTATTTCTGTAATTAATTGAGTTTAATATGTCTTTCTGTTTTTGAGAGAAACTGTAAAAATAAGGCACGTTTGCTGTGGTCTGTGTTGGATGAAACTTGTGACCCTTATTTATTATTAGCATGAGCCCTATTTATGGTGTCTGTGTGCTTATATAAAGTCATTTGCTTTGCTGGAATTTACCCATATTGGTACCCTGGATAGACCTCAAAATAGCAAATTGTAAGGTTTGTATACCCAGCTCTGTTTCTGATGAACTGATGATATCCTACCTTTTTAACTTATCAAACTGATGGATTGTTTCGCCTATCCCTATATAATCAAATATGGAGGTTGTTAGGTTAGTGGTAGCCTTATCATTTTGAGAAGAACTCCCCTCTGTCTATCTGAACAAGAGAAGGTATAAAACAAGGAGGAATACAGGGGACCAGAAATGGGCAAGAAGAAACCTTTTTGCATTCTTTCTAATTTAGAGCTGATGAAGTGATAGTACATAACATTTCAGCTTGTGTGTTTAAGATCTAGGTGACGAGTTTCTCTATGTCAAAGGCCTGGTCTACACTACAAAGCTTTGTCAACAAAAGTCAGTTTTTGTCGACAAAACAGTGGAGGTGTATGCACTGAAAAGTTCCTCCCACCAATATAACTCCCCTGCTATGCCGATATAATAAAACCACCTCAATGAAAGGCGTAGGGCTTACCTTATGTCAGTGTAGTTACGGTGACTCCGGCTTTCCCTGGCAGGGAGGGGGACGAGGGAGCAGTCTGTCGGGAGCCCTGGAGCCTGTGAGGCAGCCAGGCTCCTGGCAGGGAGCTGTCAGAAGAGCTGAGAGACTGGACTCTCAGCTCCCCACACTGCCCCTCTTAGGTCAATGGAAGTCTCCTGGTGCGGACACACACCATTAACCCAAGGAGGGTAGAGTGGACATCAGCCACCACAGCAATTAATGCATAGGTTGGCTTATTTTTGTGGTGTGGACAAGGCCTAAGATAGAGTATAGTGACTGCCGCTATGCAACTTGAAGGAGCAATAATTTATTCTCAAACTTGCAATTACTTGTATAGATAACGTTACATATTAGGACATTTCAAAACTGGCTTAAATCTGATTTGTAAATTACACGGAATTGTTTAGCTCCAATGACTCATAAAATGATTAAGCAATTTCCCTCACAGCTATGCGCTGTGAAAATATAAACCTAAAAGTGGCACTTCTATTATTTCTGCACACTGAGAATTAATCTTGTTTTCAAGAATACTGTGGAAGTCTAGAAGGCAATAGAAGAAACTATAAAAATGTTCCTAAGACTTTATGGAATGTTTTGTGACTTCAACAAAGTAGGATTCCCCTTCCCCACCTCCACCCCCGAACAAAACCAAACACTATTACATGCTCACTGTACATTTTAGTTTAGTTTTAGTTTAGCTCACATTTTAGTTTGTTTCTTCTATTCCAGTGGTTCTCTGTGGTTCCATCCAGGGACACCCTCTTCCCCCACAACACACCAACTAGCTGAGATTCCAATTTAGCAATATAGGAAGGGGCAAAGTGGTCATGCCACCTTGATATATGTTCTTTGAGAACCCATGTTTTACAGAACTCTCCTTTTCATTTGTCCACCAAATATTAAGGGGTTAAGACTTCTCATGATACTGACATTGCATTCAATGGGCATTTAGCTGCAGTCAGAAGTACAGGAACACAGCTTCTAATTCATTGGTTGCAGGATGCTTGACCAATTTGAATTGCTTTAAAATTCAGGATTCTTGGATGCAGTGGATATTGCAGTTGGGGTGGGTTTGTTTAAATGAGAATTCCACACACTAATCTACACTAGATGTCTCGATGTACCCTTATCTGTAATCCAAGTATAATATGTTTGTGAAATAATTTTTAAACCTATTGTAATGACTTCCCTGTATTTATCTGCAGTGGAAACCTTCATGAACGTACTGGGAGATAACCTTGGTCTTGTTTCCTTCTTTTAGCTGAGCGGAGTCAGAACAAATCAGATAGAACAAAGAACAGTTGGGTGAACAATGTCAATAAGGAAGTTTTTGTCCCACCAGAGCTATCAGGTGTCATGGAAGAGACGGAAGAAGCAGAAGTGAAATCTAGTGAAAGGTAAGATGTTGTTCTTTGAGATGGGGTAGGTAACTTGACTTTTTGTGTATTAATTAAAGCTGAGTAAACTTTGTGACTTGTGTGTTTTCCTCTTTCACCATTTCACATAAATATTTCTGCCATTTAACGCAGGGTGACTTTTTCAAACCCTGAAAATATCACATTTTCGTCAAATTGCAATGGTCTGCCAACGCTTGCTCAGACTGCGGTAGCTTGATCTGTCATGGCTTTGCACGTGCAGATGTTCCTGGAAGTACCATGACAGCCATCTTTGGTAACTTTGACTGTGAGGAGACAAGCCAAGGTTTATAAAACACAGGCTCTCACATGTTCACATAAATGAAGGACAGGTGGAGATTGGCACTGCCTCGGATGTTTGCAGTCTGGCTTGATTTCCAGAAGTGACTCAGGGATCTTCTATTCCCCAGTTAGCATAATGGGTCAAACTGAGGTGCCGAGGCCCTGGCAGCTGCAAAGAGTGAGGTAGCAGCTTCCAGATTTTTCCATCGAATGTAACAGGTAGTAAGAGGTGGCTTAACTGAGAGCAGTTTCCTGTTACTTTGGTGCAGATAGTATGACTGGAAGCCAGGCTTGGGACTAGACCAGGAGTTTAGAATACTCCTTAAGGAAACAGTCTGATAATACCACTCTGAGACTTCTGGACCAGTGGTGAAGCAATTTCCAGGATAGAGTTGTTTCTCTTGACATTCAAAAAAATTAGACATAGTCAGGTTGAGAATCCAGATGATTTCAACGGTTGTAGTACAACCTGGCGAGAGGTGGGCTCTGAGATGCCCAGGCCTGAACTTTAGAGGTTTTGGGGTTTGTCTGTTTTTTTAATATAAACATCTCAACGTACTCCATTTATAGCTGGAAATGAACTGAAATGATCAGTGGAGTGAAAGTGAAATACAGTATACTCTCTGTGTGAGACACCAACATGGAGTTCAATAATCCAATTTAGAGGTGACAGGAGCACAGAAGGCCTCCATTTGAAGGAAAGATGGTAATCTTGAAGCCAAACACAAATGGAAAAAATTGCTGCTACCTGCAACTTCTACATCGGTCCTCCAGAAACAGCTGCGTAAACAGCAAAACCTTTAGATGGGGCACTAAAGTAAAAAAAGGTGGGCATAGTCTGTCAATTGAAAGGGCAGCTATTACCTCCAGCGGGGCTCAGTGAGTAGGATGCTAGATTTGGGATTAAGGAGACCTGAGTTCTATTCCTGGTTATGCCACTGAACAGTTGTCGCACTGAGCAAGCAATTTCACCTCTGTCTGCTTCCCATCCAAGCCCTTGGGTAGATTAATCTTTTAGTAACTGACACAGTCTGCTCCAACAAATTTGTATTGTGCACATCATATTGGGACCCTCCCTCATCTAGGCTGTGGGGGGGTGCTACCATAATACAAACAATTCCTCTGATTGTTTGTTTTCTCCCAGCCTACCAATGTTACCTTATTCTGATCTGGATTGATCTTTGGACAATTAGCTTTAATCCTACAATCCCAACTAGATATTGGGCAAAATGAGAGATTGCATTGACTGGGTCCAATGGAAAAATATGTAAAGCTGAGTATCTGTCTGCTGCTAACTCTGCAGCCTACACCATCTGTGTCCACTAGGATCCTCAGCTACACGTTAAACGAGAGATTTCAGAATTGAATTCTGAAAAGAACAGTTGTTCAAGTGCATCTCCATCTCCCACTTTCATGGCCTGCAGATACGGTGTCAGCATGCATGGTCAGTGGCATCAGAGGTTGCTGATGGGCCTAACAAGTTCAGCAGGGATACCTGATCTTTGCTTGTCTCCAAAAGATCATTGTCCAGTGAAATCAGAATAGTCTCTGTTGTACCCAGACCTAAAACCAAGCTGAAAAGGGTCAAATAAATTTTAGGAATGATAATGCCAGAGCTACTTTGCCACAGTAGTTCTCGCCCCAAATATGGATTTTAACAGTGGTGATCATTGAGATGGTCTGTGGAGCAGTGACCTAAGAGAGGTATTGAAGACTGCTGCCAAAATTGACATTGGTGCGGGATAGTCAACTACTGTATTTAGTTTTCTTCAGTTGGTCCTTAGCATTAAAAGATGAATAACAAATTATGTATCGCTTTTGGGGAGTACTGGATAGCTGCTGTTTTTCCTTTTCATATTGTTTAATCCTAAAAGCTTATTCCATAACATCTCAAATGTTAACCTGTGTAGCCCACTTCCGTTAATTGTACAATGATCATGGAAAGCAAAACAATATTCTGAAGCAAACAAAAGGCCTTGTAGTATTACTTGGATCACTTATCAGTCAGGTACCTGCTATGGGACTGATTCAAAGGGCAGACTTTTGGCAAGGAACTGCCAGGAAAACCTCTAAAAATATTTGGTGATATGTTGAACTTAACTAGCTTTTTTTTCTTTAAGCAAGTAAGTCTGCTATTTCAACATTTTTAAAAACCTGTAAGTTTTCCCCTAAATGCTCATTGCAACAACCTATGGTATTTAGTTTTCTTTTTTCTTTCTATACAGATATAAGTAGCTGTAACTGGTTCACATGTTGTAGAGTTGTTTTCTGGGGGGGGAGCAGAAGGGGAGACCTTAATGACCTTTTATTTCAGGTCATAGTTCCAAACTAGTGTGATGCAGAATAAATTTTACAGCCCGTATTGGTCTCCCATTTATTGCTCCAGCTTTGTCAGCAAATGTCATACAGTTTTTGACATGTTCAGAATCATGGAAATTGCCCTTGCCCTGTGTCCTTCAGTGGGGAACATAGGCCTATAATTCCTTTTTACATTGCAGTTCCACTGGCTAGGGAAAGCCATCTAATTCACACAGCAGTTGAACCAGTTATAATACTCAGCATTTGAATAGCACTTTCCATTTCTCAATTGTTGTACAGGGCGAGTGTTAGTATCCCACAACCCCCTTAACAGATATTACAGCTGATTGCAGAGACTGGACTAGAATTCAAGGTCTTCCAGTGCGCAGTCCCATGCTCAACTCATTTGACTATGGTGCCACCTCTAAAGCAAACTGGTACAGTACAGTATGACCAATGGAAGTGTTTGGAGGTAGAACCTAGAGAATGAATTGCAATATGGAGGCCAAAGCCCAGTCTTTTATCAAACATTTATGTAATTTAGATGCAAACACCAAATCCTGCCCTCCAAACTATGCAGCTAAAGCAAGGAAAAGCAGCAGTGCTACAAATGCAGTTCATCACTTAGGCTATCACCCATTTATTCTGTATATGAGATGAGCACACACAACGGTTTTGGGAAAAATGCTGGGAGAGACAAGTCGTTTTAAAGACTGCCTTTTCTTCTGTCCTGTTCAGGGTGGACTTCTCAAATGCTATTCTAACCTCACTGTGTGCTACTCCGAATGACAACAGTTGATCAATAGCAGCTGGGAAATGATGATTCCAGGGCTTCCAGATCAGTGTGATGAGAGATCAGCAGCCTAGCCAGGGTAGCAGGAGAGGCAAACCTATATATTGGAAGCATTTAGACAATAGATCCTTAAAGACTTGTTCTCTTTGTGTATTTCAGAATGGAAGGGGCAATTGACTGTTGGTCTCTCAGAGGTGGCTGTAATCAGAAATGTGAACCAAGTGTAATTCTTTGCAGGATAATAGGGTAAATGTTTCAAAAGCACCAGAGCCATTTTCGAAAGTAGCTTAGGCACTTAGCTCAAGTGTGATTGACAGCCAATGGGGCTTAAGCTCCTCAGTTGCTAGAGTGCTTTTGAAAATGCTACTCCTTTTTAATGACTGCAATTGCAATTTTTGGGTAGAGAATGGTGCAGGCTACAGACCCAGTCTTCAATCTCTACATAGGTAAAACTGCTGCTGACTTCAAGATCTGGCCCTGAGCATGATGGGGGAGGGGGAGAGCCGGAGGTAGAAAATGTAGAAACAAAATCCCTAAACCTTATTTTTGGTTACTTGTTCTGGAGACTTCTTATGACCATGAATGACTTAGGATCAATCCTTTTCATTGGAAGAATTCCCTGTATAAGAACCGAGGGCCAAATTTTGCTCTCAGACTAGTGTAACACTTCAGGGTCAGTGGCGTTCCTCCAGGCCTAGCCTGGATTTAACATCAGACTATAGACCTTTAGAATTGGATGCTAGAACTATAGGGTGGTGCGCCTTTGTTTTCTCTTTACAGCTTAGTTACTGGAGTTAGTCGTTAAACAGTGCTTGTCTTGGTATTTTAAATTCCCATGATACTGTCTCTTGCATATCATAACCTTTGTGAGCTAGGTGTGTGAAGTGTGTCTTGAAGGGTGTTACCTTGCACAGAAGGAATTTCAACTGAGTGACTCAATCTGTCAATATTTTCTGTGTCTGATAATGATCTATCTGTAGACTGAAAATGTAAAATATGCAACCCAGCTTCTCCCGTCCATGTTCTGAATTGTGTTCTAAAAAGAAAAATCAGTTTCTTAATCTGAAAAGGCCTTCTGGGCTGATAAATTACACTGTCTATGAACACTAATTCTAGAGTCTCTTACTGTCAAAACACTTATCCCAAAACTTATTCTTAAAATGCAAATGGCTTCTAGTATGTTTGCAAGGGGCTAGATCTTCCGCTTATCCACTTAACAAGTACAACATGAGCAGCAGCGGCAGAGATTTCCTCACATACGCTTGCCATTGTGGCCTACCCCTGATTTTGGAAGACTCACCTCTAAGGTCAGATGAGTTCACTTTGTGCCCTCTATCCTTGACCTCTCTGCTGAGCCTGCCAGCAAGAGGCACCCCAATTCCGGGATGTTCCCTGTGATGGTGACAGGGACTAATTCGCAGGCTGCTGAACAGCCTTCAGACAGAAATGACTTTCCTTTGCTACTGACCTGGGTTGGATTTGAGCCATAGAATGATAGAAGTTTAAAGATGGGAAATGACCTACTAACCAGATTGTCTAGTCCAGTGGTTCTCAAATGGTGTTCCGCGGAACCCTAGGGTTCCGTGGGCTGAGCGGAAGGGTTCTGTGAAGAAGGCGTACCGCGCTGCCGAATGCTAAGAAAATCCCAGAGGAGCAGCGCTGCAGGCAGGCAGACAGCAGTGCCATTACTGCCTGGCTGAGCATGCTACCCCTTCCTGCTGCTCTTGCGGCAGCTGCTGCTATGGCTTCTCCTTGCTGCTGTGCTGAGCTTGCCTAGAGCAGGCAGCAAAATTTGCCAGCTGGGAGGCGGCGCCTGACTGCTAGGATGTGGGGGGGTCATCCCTCCTCTGGCAGTACTGATCTGGGAGCTTTGCCACTCTCCTTCCCTGCAGGGCAGCCGCTTAGACCCCACTCTACTCTCTACCCCTTGCTCCTGGCCTCCCCCCGCCCTTGGGAGCCAGCCCCAAAAACTCCCCGGAGACAGCTCTTTATCCATGGTTTGCTTCCACCCACTGAAAGTAATCGCTGCTTCATATCCCTGGCCTGATTACATAAGATTACCATCCCATTCTGAAGTTAATTAAAAAAAAAATCTTTGCATATGAATGAGAAATATTACAACTAAAAACAATCAGCTCTCCCCTCCCTGGCTGTTTGAATTTCTCCATAGCGATGGTACAACCTACCAACCAAGAGCACGATTAATTACTTAATTAATATGCAGTAGATATAGTGTAGTTAGATTTTCAGAAAGCCTTTGACAAGGTCCCTCACCAAAGGTTCTAAGCAAAGTAAGCGGTCCAGAGATAAGAGGAGAGGTCCTCTTCTGGATCAGTAACTGGTTAAAAGATAATAAATAAAGGGTAGGAATAAATGGTCAGTTTTCAGAATGGAGAAAGGTAAATAGTGGTGTCCCCCAGGGATCTGTACGAGACCAATACTGTTCAACAATAAATGATCTGGAAAAGGGGCAAACAGTGAGGCGGCAAAATTCGCAGATGATACCAAATTACTCAAGATAGTTAAGTCCAAAGCTGACTGCGAAGAGTTACAAAGGGATCTCAAAAAACAGGGTGACTGGGCAACAAAATGGCAGATGAAATTCAATGTTGATAAATGCAAAGCAATGCACATTGGAAAATATAATCCCAACTATACATGTAAAATGATGGGGGTCTAAATTAGCTATTACTACTCAAGAAAGAAATCTTGGAGTCATTGTGGATTGTTCTCTGAAAACATCCACTCAATGTGCAGCGGCAGTCAAAAAAGCTAACTGAATGTTTGGAATCACTGGGAAAGAGAGAGATAACAGAAAATATCGTGTTGCCTCTTTATAAATCCATGGTACGCCCACATCTTGAATACAGTGTGCAGACTTGGTTGCCCCATCTCAAAAGAGAGATATTGGAATTGGAAAAGTCACAGAAAAGGGCAACAAACATGATTGGGGTATGGAAAAGCTTCCATATGAGGAGAGATTAATAAGACTGGGACCTCTCAACTAGGAAAAGAGATGACTAAAGGAGGACGTGATAGAGGTCTATAAAATCATGACTGATGTGGAGAAAGTAAATAAGGAAGTATAATTTACTTCTCACAACACAAGAACTAGGGGTCACCAACTGAAATTAATAGGCAGCAGGTTTAAAATGAATAAAAGGAAGTATTTCTTCATACAGTGAACAGTCAACCTGTGGAACTTCTTGCCAGAGGATGTTGTGAAAGCCAAAACTATAACAAGGTTCAAAAAAAGAACTCGATAAGTTCATGGAGGATGGATTCATCAATGGCGATTAGCCAGGATAGGCAGGGATTGCTGTTTGCCAGAGGCTGGGAACATCCAACGGAATGGACCACTTGATGATTACCTGTTCTGTTTATTCCCTCTGAGCACATGGCATTGGCCACCGACGGAAGATAGAATACTGGGCTAGATGGATCTGACCCAGTATGGCCATTCTTGTATTCTTATTTTGGCTCTGAAAACTATTCTGGAATATTTTAACTGAAAGGAAGGGCTTCAAATATAGTAGATGAGGCACATAAACTGTTGTAGGGATGGTAAACCGAACTGGGGAATGTAACAGTCTCTATGCCAAGAATGGCTGTCTATGTACAAGAATTTCCTCCTCCTGCAGCTCTCCTTCAGAGACCTGGTCTACACTAGGAAATTAGATTGGTGTAACTATGTCACTCAGGGGTATGAAAAATCCACACTTCTGAGCAACGTAGTAAAACTAACCTAACTGCTGGTATTTCCAGCACTAGGTCAATGAGAGAATTGTCTCATCAACCTAGCGACCGTCTCTTGGGAGGTGGAATAGCGAGGCTGAGCGGAGAACCCCTCTGGTTGGGATAGGTAATGTCTTTATTGAAGTGCTACAGTGGCGCACTGCAGAATTTTCAGTATAGGCATATCCTGAATCTCTTTAGTTTCATCAGCTTTACTCTTTTTAAAAAATCTGAAAACCGACCTTTTCCTCCCTTGCTTTTGCCACTTAAAAAGCAGCAGGAGAGAGAAATAAACTCTCTAAAGCGGCTTAGAAAGTGAATTATTTGTGAAGTACTTGACAACTTGCTCACTATTTTACGAAACACAAGAGGACAGTTACTGCTGGGAGGACTTTGAAATAAAGTTACATTGAAGTGTTGTTGTGATGAAGTGGAGATATACTTGGGGTTTTCTCTGAGTGTTCTGTGTGTGCCTCAGTTTCCCTCAGTGTGTGATCATTGCAGAGACCGCTGGAGGGCAGAGAGGCCTTCTCCAGCCACCTTCACACAGGCAATAGCCAGGACCCCTCT
The DNA here is from genome assembly GCF_026122565.2 of Emydura macquarii macquarii. Taxonomy (NCBI): domain Eukaryota; kingdom Metazoa; phylum Chordata; order Testudines; family Chelidae; genus Emydura; species Emydura macquarii. The sequence continues at coordinate 12,973,980 of NW_027130455.1, forward strand.
GCCTTGGATCAACCAGCTGTGACAGGTTGTGGCAGGTGGAAACAAGGAAGGGTGGACACCTTGCCCAGGGAAGAGACAAAGGACTGGGGAGGGACAAGGGGTCGTGTCTGGGGGTGGTTGGCTGGAAGGGCCAGTCCCCAGTGGGGGGTCGCGGGGAGCAGAGCCCAAGAATGCGGCTCTGGGGCACCCCAATTGGTCACTGCTGTACCTTTTGCTTCATCTGCTAACACAGTCTTTCCATGCTGAGATCCTGAGAACTAATAAACCGTTCTGACTTCCACGCTGGCTGTCAATCGCTTCTGACGGCAAGGTGGGGTGCATGTCCCCTTTGGGGGCATGTAAGAGCTCCCCAGGCGTCCCATCCAGGGGGTGCTCAGGCGGAGCAGGGGGGCTGAATGCTTTGAGGTCAGATTCAGGAGGTGGCTGCACCGGTGTGAGGGACCATGAGGATAGATCCCCACCACTAGAGTCCTGACTGGCTTTGCCCCGAATGGTTCCAGAGGCTGGTTCCTGTGGGACTCCGGCACAGTTACACTAAAATTTCTTTGCTGATGAGCTCCAAAGTGAAGAGTGTGGATGAGAGGTTCCCCGCTGTCCTGCATAGGAGAAGGCAGGAGACCGCTTTCTTCCATAAAGGGAACAGATTGAATAGAAGAGCCTCACGTTTTGATGTTGGGTTTTTTTAGGCATATGGTAGCTTAAGTTTCATTTTTACAGACTTAAAGCAATGTGCTGGTTTCATGCTAAGTAACTTGTTGTTCTCTTATAGTTCTAATGCATTGGATGCAACCTTAGGTGAACCACAGGAAAGATCAAAGAAGGCAGCCGTGTCACCAGCAAAGGTAGGTTCAGCATTGGTCTGCTAAGGGTGGCTTTTTAAAGCTATTCTCTTGCCACTTCATCGCTCTACTAAAAACCATGAAGAATTTGGATAAAAGAACTTGAGGATATTGTATGATGCAGTGTTGCAGGGGGTATCAAATGATGGATGTGATTCCTGTTCAGCATGTTTATGTGGCAGAGAGAAAATCTTTATCCCTTGCCTATATGTAGCCAATATCAACTTCTTCACCCTCCAGAGAAAATTGCTTTTGTTTTGCTTCGTTCCAATTTCATTTGCATTTTCTCATGGGTCTGAATCCCTTATGGGAGTCACAGTAGCAGAAATGAGACTATCTAAGGACTGGAAACCTAGATCCAGCATAGCTTCATCTCTCGGGGGGGCGGGGAGGGGTGAAAAATCCACACCTCCTGAGAGACATAGTTACCCTAAACCTCCATGTAGACAATGCCAGGTTGATGGAGGAATTCTTCCATCGAAGTAACCACCACCTCTAGGGGAGGTAGATTAACTACAACAGTGGGAGAATCCCTCCTGTTGCTGTAGTGTCCCCATTGATGTGTGCTGCAGCTGTGCTGCTGTAGCATTTTTAAGTGTAGACATAACCCAGCCTTTGTGAAGTAGGCTTTCAAATGCCCTAAGTCTGTTCCTGGTGACTTGAAAGGGAGCAGAGTTAGGCTGAGCACTTCTGACCATCCTTTACCTTCACAATTGTGCTATGTCCTCTGTCCGTCTTATCAGAGGCATATTTAAATCTGTAGGGGTGCACTCACTGCATTTTCATGTTTCTGTTAACAGTACAGTGCTGGTAAACATCTGACATAAATTAAATGTCCATTCTTTTCTAGCAAAGGAAAAATCCATTTAATGACTTCGCTGCACCAGAACAGAACGTAAAAAGTAGGGAGTCAGAAAGTGGAACAACGGGCCTATCCCAGATGCCAAATGAGGGTAAATACATTTTTTAATCTACATGTCCATTATGGAGTCTGTGAAATTCTTCAGGGTATTGTCACCAAGTTAACTGTCTCTTTCTCCACATAATACATTCATCCCCCCCCAAAAAAACTCTTAAAATCCTGCGCTAAAGTAGGACATAGCATAATTTTACCTATTGTCTTAGGAGCCTGTCTCTTGCCTGTTCTTCAAGCTGTTCATTTAAATCTGCATGCATAAAAATATGAACCCCTGAAGATATTAAGGAAATGATTTTTTCACCCAAATAATCTGAGCTGTGTACTCCTTTCCCATCCCCCAACCCATCCTTAAGCCTAAATTAGGTCATGGAGGGGTATGTCTAGGCTGCAATTAAAAACCCACAGCTGGTTTCGGTCAGCTGACTTGGACTCATGGGGCTTGGGCTGAAAGGCTGTTTAACTGTAGTATAGACTTTTGGACTTCAGCTGGAGCCCGAACTCTAGGACCCTCCTGGGGCCCCAGGGCTCAGGCTTCAGCCCAAGTAGCTATACCACAATTAAGCAGCCCCTTAGCCTGAGCCCTGTGAGCATGAGTCAGCTGACCCAGGCCATACATACCCCTAGCCAGCCAGCCAAGAAGGACTATGTGCCTGGATAGGCCACACTGAGTGTGCCACACTCAGGGCAGACTGCAAGAAAGGGGGCAGAAAACCCCCAAAACTGGTGATTTATTCTATAATTAGATTCCCCAAGCCAGTAACAAAACCACTTCTGTAATAGCATACTGGCTAACAATGCCAAACCCAGCCCCCTTTAGGCATTCCAGCCCTTGGCTCCCATCTAAACAACCATGTCCAATATAGTGAGGGGTTACTGAAAACCTGATTCACCATATGTGAAGTTCACCGGTTCCAAACGACCGGACACTCATCCCCAGGTCAGGATGAGTCTCAGATCTTACCCAATAGTCAGGCTGATGCTAATTCTTTAGTAACTAAAAATTAAAGATTTAATTATAAAAGGAAAAGAATAGTTACAAATGGTTAAAAGACCAATGTATATACAAGTGATTTCCAGCATTCATAGTTCAGGATCACAGCAGTAATGGAATAAACTGCTGGCTCACCCCATCATCCAACAGCATCTTAGACTTCTTAATCTTCTATTTCCTATGCATGCATAGGTAAACTAGTCACACACTTTCACATAAGGCAATTAGCCCATCCTCCATTATAACATAGATAGTTAAGCTGAAGACAATGTAGATAATATTACTAGTTTCCTGCAGTATTTTATATCTTTGATTTTAAGATTAACTGAACAGTGGCATACATAATTAAGGCAATTAAGACATGAAAGAGAATTAACATCAACAAGCTAATCTGGTTACTTTGTTACTAACAAGATATAGGTAAACACAGACAAATACACTTAGCATTTATTCTTTGATTCTTGTCAACACAAAATGAATGAGTTGGGTTTTGGTAGCCTTCTTTGATACCCATACATAAGTGGATCATCTTGATTGCAATTATAATGCCTCCTGTTAAGTTGTTACCGGTCATACGCAGGCTGGCTGGTCTGCCAGTGTCCCAGGCTGCGTCCAGTGTTACAACCCTGTTGGTGATTCAGCAGTTTCAGATGCTCTTATTTCCCAGGTGTCAGGCGTGGCTGACTTTGCAACAGTCCCAATCATGGCTGCTATTGGCTCAGGAACAACGACTCAAGCTGGGGTCCCAATCTTTGATCTCATCCCCCTGTTTTTTCTTAGACTAAGGTCAGAAGGGACTATCATGCCCATCTAGTCTGAATTCCTGCACATTGCAGGCCAGAGAACCTTGCCTACCCACTCCTGTAATAGACCCCTAATCTCTGGCTGAGTTACTGAAGTCTTCAAATCATGATTTAAAGACTTCAAGTTACACAGAATCCACCATTTACACTAGTTTAAATCTGAAAGCGACCATGCCCCATGCTGCATAGGAAGGCAAAAACTCTCCAGGGTCTCTGCCAATCTCGTTTCATTAGTTCTGTTTTTCAGATTCCTCCCTTTCCCAAAATGTCCTTCCTAGCCAAACAGGAGCTACAAGATGATATACCTTAATCCAGTCTTACAAAATTGTAATGAGAGTTTGCCAGCCGAGGCATGAAAATTACTGACCTGCTTTCTGCCATGATGCTTGCTAATGGGGGGAAGAGGAAAAGTGTATAATACTTGCAAAACTTGTCCTGAGTGGGCAAGTTTTATTTAGTTCCATGTAACCCTGAAAACTGTCTACAGAAATTGATTGAGACAAAACACAAGACAAATAATAAAATTGAGCTGTACCAGAGCTGTGTTGATTAAAGGTTTACTGTGCTCCAACTTTAGAGTCGTGATGTTTCTTTGCTCTAGGAATGTTCTGTCAGTCAACACTCTATAATACAACCAAATTAAATCTAATATAAAGTTTGATAATCTGTCTATTAGTATTCCAACAGACGTGTTCTAAGAATGTGTATTTTTATATTGCTGAATGCCTTGATTGTTTACATTGTCTTGTCTTTTTGCATTGCATACTAGAGCCGCAGGAATGTCTTCACCTTGTTTTCTTTATGTAGAACACTTGCTGTTTTGACTAAATGCATGTTCTTAAGCTTGAGATCTGTTTTGCAGTATATTTTTACCCTTTCCCCTGTGTGCACGTCTTGTCTTGCAGACACACTGTCGCTTTCCAAGGAGAGCCAATCCAAGAGAATCATACTAAACAGTAGGTCAGAGGAACATAGGCAGGCTTCTGGAGAACCTATTGATGAGTCTCAGAGAAATGCAGATCAGCCTCCTGTACCAAAAGCTAGAAAAGTCATCTATAAAATAACAGATCCCACTCTGGAGAAAGATGATTATTTTCCCAAACCTGCTAAAAGGACTGATCGGGTTAATGGTGCTGGTACACCACCTAGGGGCATTCTGAAACGCAGTTCGAGTTCAAGTTCCACTGATTCAGAAGTTCTTCGTGTTAATCAGATCTTTGACCATCAGAGTAAGGGTGGTTTGCCCGCTTCAACTACTCTCGAAAGAGTAGCTGAGACAAATCCTCCTGCGGAAGACTTCTCACAAAATTCACTGGAAAGACTAAAACAGGTCAGGTTCTCTTCCAGTGTCGGTAAAAAACAACCTCTGCAGAGCCCCCAGCTGCACCATGGCAAAGATATAGGAGAGTTTGACTTACTGGAATCAGACTATGTTAAGAGTGGAGAAAATGACACTGGTAGATTAGATGGACTTCAAAATGAACAAACTCTTCCTGTAAAACTTCCACGCTCCCAATCCTCTGCTTTAGATGTTAAGGCAACAGACAGAGATGTCTCACAAGAAGACACATCGGCACCATATTTGTCTGATGCTAACAGGTCAAGCCTACCAGTTAATGAAACCTTACAGTCTAAGAGAAGTCCTCCTATGGAACTTGTAACGCCAAGAAAATCTTCCAGTAATATCTCACCAAATGTCAAGGAAGTGCAAACTGTTGATGAAACATTGTCTCAAAACATATCCAAACAGTCCCTGAATTCTGACTTGGAGTCACCCAAACACGCTATTGGTAAGAGAACCAACACAACACACATCCAATGGGTTAATACTGAAAAGGGTAAATAAAAAATTTGAAACAGTCATAAATAACTGTCCATTAATATTCCAGTCACGAGAGAGAGAGAGAGAGAGAGAGAGCGAGCTTTCTGTATTATCCAGCATATTTCTGCTTTCTTACTAATTTCACATACTAAACCACTTACATCTTTTCTAACATTCTAAGCATTGTCTGAACATTCAAGCTTTGGGAATATGCCCTGTTGATTGATGGTTTTTTAAACAGAAACTGGTTAATAACTTTCCCAGGCTAAATGTGGATAAAGCATATTTATTAGCAACAAGAGAGACACGGTGGTGGATTCCTGTTTTGAAGTCTATGCTAGCTTTGCCTACATAAGAACTGAAGAAATTAGTCACTATTGTCTGTTGTTGGTAATAATGGAACTGTGACTTGGGGATTTTTTTAACACGTGGGACTAAATAAAAAACATGGCAGTTAGATGGAAACAAAATATAATTGTTCAAATGATGAAAAATCCAGCTCTGAATAAGAACCATTATGCCATAATTATAAGCAAATATAAGTGTTTCTGCAGAGAGAACTTTTTGTAAGGTTGTAATTTATATTAAGGCTTTACTCATTCATAAATTGTTTTATTGCACAAGCTTATTTTCATTGCTGTGCTGCCAGTATATCAATATTCTTCCCTTGAAATATTTGTTTCAGGTTAAAAGAACAAATATATGGGATATACCTCAGCGTTTTAGTTTGTGTAACTTGTAGTGGGGGGACGTGGTGGAAAGTAAAGCATCATATGGAAGTCTAGAGGAGTCTCTTAAACCACAAATTATTTTTAAATAAATACCTCACCTGCAATATGCGAAAACTAGCTCTACCTATTTTTATGCACCCCAAGTAGAAAACCTGTGGATTTTACCCCATATTGGAAGACTGCTAACCCGTCCCTGTCAAAGGCAGGAAAATCACGCCAACCCTTCTTCCAAATTGGTGGTAGAACTTTGTTAGACTCACAAGAGCCATCCCACCCCATCACATCACTCTTTCTTTTGGCTTTTGATAGCTGTTTTCACGTAAACAGTAGTTTTAAAATAACAAGCAGCAATGGGAAGGGGAAACAAGATATAATAAGCACTACTAAATTTATTTTATCAAGGTGGATGGAAAACCTGTTTCGGCAAAATCACATGTTTGTCAATTCCTTATCTTGAAAGTATTTTTATGTTACAGATAAGCAGCCACTTCCTGCTAAGACAAAATCTCCTCAGGTGTCAAATGCCAGCTCTGCAGACCTTCAGCAAGGTAAGCCTGTTCTTGAGGATCAAAGTGCTAAAACTACTTCCAAGCCTGATAAACATGCTGCTGAGTTCATGAAGGCAGCTGATGAGTCCATATCAAAAGTATTAGATTGGTTTAAAAGAAGCTCCAATACCGGTGATGAAACAACTCCATCGGTAAACTCCCAGGGGAGGGAACCTGAAAAGGAAGACTTATCACCCAGGACAAGAGTTATAACCACAGAAGCTAGTGGACCAAGCACGGATGAAAGTACACAACTGGCTGAGTTGTCATTTGGAAATAATGGGAAACCAAGCAAAGTTTTGCCTGCAGCAGTTGATGCAGAAGACATGCACATATTAGAAGTGGGGGAAAAAGAAAATCAAAGTCAAGAGACTCAAGGAACAGAATATAATAAAGGACCTATTATGCTTGCAAAAAGCAAAAGTGGTAGAGAGAAGATATATTTACAGGTCACTGATCTTCCCGTTACTAAGGTAGATGAAACAAATACTCTCAAAAAATCAGCTGCAGAAGGCAAAATGTTATACAAATCAGAGGATGAAAGTGCAGCTCATAAAGAACCAACATTTCTTGAAGAGAGAAAAGGCAAACCAGGTTCAGAGAGTTTCAGTTCTCCTAAAAAGCTAATTGAAGGGTCATTATTGAAAACTAAAGTGCAAACAGGCATTCAGAAAGAGGAAGAGAAAATATATACTATCAAATCTCCGTTGGAAGAAGACCATGTGCAGTCACTGACTGGATATGATAATAAAGAAATAGAGAGAAAAGAACCTGGTTTACTTGATCAAGGAAATATGCAACTAGATCCAAGTAGTTCTAGGAAGAAATTACCCATCTTACCACAGCCTGAATCCAAGCAGCCATCTCAGGTACAAATCCCAGATGAGCAGACAGAACAAAAAAGAAGCGTAAGAGATATTAGGGCCTTCTGGGAAAGGGACAAAACTGGACTCAGGCATACAAATAAGGAAGACATTGTAAATACTACCCCATCAGGTAGTAGCACAGTACAATACATCAATAAAGGAAGTAGCAAAGTAAAACCCACTGATGATTCTGCGGCATACTTATCAAGTGAATCAAATGATCAAAACAAGTATAGTTTGTTTACCTTCAAAAGAGTTGAATTAAGTGATGACGAGGCATCTAAAGATAAATTTCTAAAGTCTTCTAAGACTGGGCCAGATGTGATGGATAAATCCAGAGCAGACCATACTGTTGAGAAGTCCAGAAAAATACTTCAATCTGATGCTAAGGTTAATGAATTTACAAAATTGCCAAAAGCAAATCATTTGCCACCAAGAATTGGTTTTACTCCTGCTTCATCAAACAAGTACGAAGGTGGGAAAGAAGTGTCTTCAGAAAAAGACAGAAACCCCTTTTCTGCACAACAGAAGGCCAACTTTAAGGTTTCGTCTTTGAAGGAAAAAATAGCTGAGGAGTCTAAGAATCAAATCTCCAACCCTTTGCAGTTTCAGAGTTTGAGAAGCTTTTGGGATATTGGAGCTAAACCACAGAGTAGGACCAATATGGAAAATGAAACCACTTTCCCAAGTAATGTTAGTTCAGTAATTCACCAAAAAGAGTCAAAGGAAGCTAAAGAAACCAGAGCAAAGATGAGCCAAGAAGAGATGATGGTTCAACAGCAAAATCAAATTCCCCCAAAAGAGAAAACAAACTTCAAAGTGCCTGAACTTCCATTAGAGTCACCTAAACAGGAAGGGCAGCCCATTCCCTGGTCAGTGAATCTGACACAAACAGAAAATACAGAATCTGCCCAAATAGTGGGGGAAAATGTAGGAAAGTCCATGATCTCAAAACCTAAAGAAAAGGTGGATCTGCCAGAGCAAGAAGTTAAAGAATATATAGAAAAAATGATTGTCCCACCAAAAGTACAGCCCAGCATATTTAACAATGGCTTACAGAAACTGCTTAAAGAAATGTCTGAGGCGTCCTTCCCATCATCCCAACCAGCTGGTGATAAAGGTGTTCAAAGAACAGAGCAGGCAATTGATGAACATCTAATTTTTTCTGTAAAAACAGTGCAGAACAAGATTGCTCCCACAGACTCCAAGGAAAAAACAGAATCGCTTAAAGAGGAGGTTTTAGAGACTGTAGACAAAACGGTTGCCCCATCAAAGGTTGAACTTGATGCATTTAATGCTGGACTAGAGAAACTGCTAAATGAAACCTCCAAAATATCATCCTTTTCTAGTAGAAAAATAACAGAAAATATTTCTGAAGAGACAGTTTCTTGGCCAGAGCAGAGAAGATTTTTTGAAAAGGTGATGGAACGGAGTCAAAGCACTTATCCTAGCTCTCAAAAAGAGGAATCGCTTCCTCAAGAAGTAAAAGAAACTATAGAAAAAACAGTTGTTCCACCCAAAGATGAACCTAAGGAACTTAAAATTGGTCTAGGGAAGCTGCTTAGTGAATCTGAAGTTTCCTGTCCATTGCATCAGACAGCAGATGGGAATGAGAGTGTCCAGAGAGAGAGTTCTCATGAAGAAGTCATCCCAAGCTCTTCCCAAAAGGCAATGCATCCTGGCATGGCTGCTTATGTTGTGATCCAGAATGAAGCACAGTCTCCTGAAGAGGCAGTTTCAGAGACTATAGAAAAAACCATTATTCCACCAAAAGCTGAATTCCATGATCTAGATGCTGGTTTAAAGAAACTACTTAAGGAAGTACGTGAAATTTCACCGTCGTCATACGATGCAGATAACCGTAAAAAAACAATATCTGATAATGTCCCTGAAGAAAATCAGCAAAGATTTTATAAGTGGGTCCCAGAGATTGACCAGGCGACTTATGTTGTTGCCCAAGAAAGTGTTGGGACTCCAAATGAAATTGTAACTGGGACTGCAGAGAGAACTACAGTTACATATCAGGGTCATGTTAGCCTGATTGATACAGGCTTGGAGAAACCAAACAGAGATGCAGCTAAAATGCTCTTACATGCAGAAAGGGGAGAAAATGCAAGCTCTCAGCCAGAGGATCAGACTGATCATCATGATTCCCCTGGTAACCATCGTGAAGTGACTGAAACACTGGTAAAAACAGTTCAACCAAAACCTGAACTCAGTGAATTGAATGCTAATTTGCAGAAACTGCTCAAGGAAGCTTCTGAAATGCCCCTCTCTGAACAGAAAAGCTTTGATAGTGAGATGCCTGTTAGCATACAGCCTAATCAGAGTGTAAATTCTACTAATCAGCAAGAGATGGCCCATGCTCAAGAAGTACAGGAAACCGTAGAAAAAATTGTTGCTCCTTCCAAATCAGAACTCAGCGAATTTAATTCTGGGCTAGAGAAACTGCTGAAGGAAGTCTCTGAAATGCAAACTCCAAAACTGAAAAGCCTGGACAATGCGATGCAGAAGAGCATTGGGATACAGCCTAATCAGAGCACAGGATACCAACAAGATATTGACCCTCCTCAAGAAGTAACTGAAACCATAGAAAAATCTGTTGATCCTTCCAAATCTGATCATGGAGACTTTAATGCTAGTTTGCAGAAACTGCTTAACGAAGTCTCTGAAACTCCACCTCTTAAACTAAAAAGTTTGGATAATGTAATAAAGGGTTGGATACAGCCTAATCAAAATGCGTATTCCACTTACCAACAAAAGATGGACCATCCTCAAGAAATAAAAGAAACTGTAGAAAAAACTATTGCTCCAACAAAAGCAGAATGCAGTGAATTGAATATCTGCTTAGAAAAACTTCTTAAAGAAGCACCTGAAGTTTCATCTCAGCTGCCAGCGAAGATAGGAAAACTGGAAAGACCCTATGATTCTGTGTCTCATGCGGAAAAGGGAAGTTTAGCCATTAAAATGCCACTCTCTGGTTCAAGTGCCTATCGTACAGAGTTTAAGATACCAATCAAGAGAGAGACTTTGAAACAAAATGACAAAGCTGTAAAGGAAGATCATGTGGTAAATGAAGTGAGAGTTTTTGCCCTCCCTGAAAGAAATGTAGCATTTGAGAAAACAGTACAGGCTAACCTGACATCGACTGAATTCCTTCCCATGGAAAGAGAGAATGGTTCAGCTGTTATCGTGATGCATAAAATGGAGATAAAAAATGAAAATAAAAGAGAGGAAGAAGCAGGAAAGGAGGTTGATAAAAGTGCTTCCTTCGCAGATGCCAGTGAGGAAACATCTGAAGTGAATGCACCATCTAGATTCAGGAGAGCAAGCACGCCACTTAAAGATGAGGATCACTCCTCCAAAATGAGTAAAGTTGAGCAGCTTCTAGCATCTCCCTGTGATGATGATGACATCATAAGTTTTGGCTCTGATCTTTCAGATGGAAATAGTGACTCCCACACAGGAGTTAGGAGAAGTTCAACCTGTGAGCATTTTTGAATTCTTAAATCCATGGTTCTGGGTATTGGGGTTTTTTTTTGGTTTTGTTTTTGTTTTGATTTTTTAAGAAATATGACTAGATTTTTTTTTTTTTTTTTAATAACCTGCTTTAAGAATGATGAACCAAAAGCCTGAATGAGATTCTCATTCTTTTTCTTAACTGAAGGACTGGGACATCTTTTCTCAATGGTGCTAATGAACTTTCTAAATGCCTGAGTCATCAGATGTTTTGAAAAGACATGCATTCAATGTGGCTTGCAGTCTGGGGAGTTCAGCTGGAATAACCCCTTTGCATACCTGTAGAGAAAGGGATCAAGTTTGCCTGATTTTCTTCCCCTTCCAGCAGTTTGTTCAATGTGGGAACAATGAGGAGTTCTATTATTTAAACTTTGGGCTTTAGATCCTCTTTTTTTTCTTTTTTCTTTTTTTTTTTTTTTAAAACAATGTTTTTCTGGCTGATTTAAGGAAGGGGCCTTGTTAGCATAAACCAGCTTCTGCTTTCCCATGTGTACCTTCCAATTTCAAAAACAAACGACAATGTGCCAAGGAGAAGGCCCACCCCTGCCTTAATCAATTCATTGCTGCAGTCTGCTGCATCAGAATATGGGCTAGATTCACTTAGTCATATCTTCCACTGAAATGTTACCATTCAAATAGAGATGCATCTGGAACAGATGGTAGCACTGGAGCAACTCTATCTCCTGTACAGAGCGTGGTAGGCAGTGCCGATGTAATTAAACTACTGGAGTTACGTTAGATGGAGAGAGTAATTTAATATTTTTTCTGAGAAATCCGGATTGTTCCCCTTAACTGGAGAAGCTGAGGAACCTGTGAAATTTTGCAGGGGCTGCCAGCTGTGATCATTAATTCCTCGATCTTTACTCAGGCAAAACACAACTGAAGCCAACGGGATTTCTGGCATGAGTGAAGAATGAGTAAAACTTGAGCAAAGGCTTCAGGCTTTGCGCCATAGCTAAAGTGCTGCATTTTGGGTCATTTTTGTTCATGGGGAGGGTGGGGGAAGGCAAGAGAGAGGAATTTTTGAAGGGATGAGATGGCAGAGGGGGCTGCCAATTGGGACAAATGTGACCCCATTAACTTCTAAGATCTGAAGCTGTCCCATGTTGGTAACAGTTGAGCTTTCCTATGGCTGCTGTTTGGACGACATGACGTGAATTGTGGTCTCTGGTTTTTTTCTTCAAATGGAGACACATCCTCATTATTAAAATAACCCCCACTGTTAGCACCCAAAGTGATATTCTCCATGAGGAAGCAGTTCTACAACATGGTTCGAGTTTCTAGCTAGTCTCCTGCTTATTTGTGGACCCAGCTGGGTTGCACTGAATCCAACTCAAACAGTCCTGAGTATGAATTAGTTTGCCCACCTCTAGCATGTGCATATGTAGACAAAACAGGACAAATGCCCATGTGGGATATCTGTTATCAGTGGGAGGCCTACACAAACACATCCGAAGGTAAAATTTTGCTCCATAACTCTTAAAATTAATTTTAATTTCCTTTTTATTTCAAGTCAATACCTCAAGCTACAATGTTGACATGACAACTTCAGGTTAAATCACTTCTAAAATATGTATTCCTGAAAGCCTGTATCCAAGTAATATAAGCTTATTCAATTCTGTGCCTGTTGATCCTACTGGTCTTTGGTACTGCATGTATTTTACCTTATTATTTAGAATTCCATTATGCCTCCAAACCTATGACTATACAGCTTCACCTTTCCCTAATTTTTCTTTTGGGTTTTCCATAGTTGTCAAAACTAGAATTTTTAATGTTTTGCTAAGGGTTAAAATATCTCTTCATTAGTTAAAAATAGCAATTGGTTTTTTTTAAAAATGGCTCTCACTTAAAAAGGCATGTCTGTATGTTTGTGCAGTGTTCATGTATTTTGTCTTGTGACAGGTTCAGAAGAAGAATTAGATCCTATTTTGAAGGCTTTGAAAAGGTGTGCAGATAAGCAAAGGCCTTCCAAAAGTCTAGAGGACATTCCATCAGCCACATCAAGTGAGCACAAAGCTTGTCTGCTGTCTTCCATGCCCCCCAACTAAGCTTAACAATACTTATATACTATCTTTCCACGTCTTCACCAACTGGCATTCTAATATTCCAACAATGGGTCTTGGCAGAAAAACTATCCTCAGAATGAGCATCCAAAATAATGAAATAAATAACCACCATGCTTTATAACTCTACTTCTGAATAGGAAGTAAGAAACAGTGCTCTAACTGTGCTTTTGACCAGGTTTTGCTTTCAATACTGCATGCTCATTTTGAACACTTTCTTCTGTTTTTCATTTCTCAGTAAACTTAATATAAATTAGGCTTCTTTTGCAGCATGCTTAATTAAGACATGCTTTTCAGCCCCTTCTTTCATTTTCTCTTACATCCCATTCATATAGCCATCTTTGTAACAATGATTATACCTTGACTGGCAGAAAGTAGGCAGGGAAGGATGCAACTGCCATGTCCATTCCTAATTCCACTAGCAAGTTTTAAAGAAGGCTTAACTCTTCTTGCCACTAACTGTATATCTGTAAATGTCTGGGTTGTGACTGAGAAAACATTTTATCCTGTCCTCCCATTTTCATGTTTTATTTTTTAAAGCCAGATCAGACTTGAGTCTCCTGAAGTATTCTCAATTGTTATAATTTTCTCTTGTGGGCCAGCTCTATTTATAAATAACTTGCATGGAGTTTACACAGGAGTGTTCATCTAAATTGGTCCACACAGCAGACTTCTTCCAAGAAACGTGCATTGCATTGGTCTTAATCAGCATGGCTTTGCTCAGTAGTGGGTTTTGTGCTTGTTATACCATAAAGGGATGTGCAAGCACCCAAACGGGTAATACATAAATATTTGCCCTCACTCACAAATGGATATGGGCCAAATTAGTGGTTGGTGCAAGTCAGAGCAGCTGCACTGACTTCAGTAGAGTTGCACCTACTTGCACGAGCAGTAAATTTGGCTCTTGAGTTCCTATCTAAATTATGCAATCGAATATGCTTGTGTTCAAAATTTCACTTACACCTCTGTTCATGATTATGTATTTTTCAATATCTTATGGATTGCTGGGCATAATGGGGAAAATGTGTGAAACTTCATGCATGTAGATATTTGTGAATAGAGCAGTGGGTTTTGGAAGGAGTTGGCCACTTCAGGCATTTTACACTAGTTTAAAATACTGGCATAAGAACTCTTAATTCTCTTTATTTTAATGTGCTGTTGCTTACTTGTAACTGACTTTTGGATCTCAGATATGAGGGCAGCAGTGTCCTTATGTAAACTGAATTAAACAATGACCTTACAGCTCCCCTTAAGAGCACATTAGTTGAATTTTGTAATCCAAGTACGAAGTGTTTTATAGACAGCATTTAACCTTGTGCTTTGTGCATTTAACCTTGGCTGTGGCTCTGCTGATTTTGACCTTATTTCTATTTAATTCTGTGGCTGCCACAGTAATCCATACTACTTTCCTGAACAGCAAACTTTCTAACTGTTACTTTTTCCTGCACAGATAAAGGAAAAGTAGATATTCCGAAAGAAGAATTAGTACTTAGTGCTGAAGATGGTAAATATCTCATTTGTGTCTGCATGAACATAGTATTCTTTTTTCAGTGTCCTCTTCCACTAACCAGCCAAAAGAGTTGGTGAATTTAAGAATTGTATCACTGCTGTATGGTAGATTTAATTAGTTAATTTCTGCATGATTTAAATACTTGGGTAGCATTTCTCTACCTCTGTTTTAATTCCTAAACAATATATCCCACTGTTGTTATATCCTAATATATCCCACTGTTATTGCAAGAAACGTTGTTTGAGTCACATAGTGTGTTATCTGGGCTTGATCCTTCAGGCATTCCACAAGTGGCATAGCCACTGAAGTCAATGAGAGCTGTGGGTATTGGCTCAGTGCAGAACTGATTTCCTAAACTATCAAATTAGCATGCCCATTTGTTGCACTGTAAGATGATGCTGATTGATTGCTCAAAATACTGTTCAGATTACTTAGTGGAAAAAGGTACATCCATTTAGTATGTGAAGCTCTGTCTCTTTCCAACAGAGCAAAGACTTAAAACACAAGTGGATCTGCTTGCTCTGAGATACTGGATGAGCCACCAGCTTGTTTACTCTTGTTACTGATAATCTACTAGTTCACTTATAAATTCATCTGTTACATTGAATTGGCCAAATTCTGCATCATATATATGCACTAAACTCCCTTTGATGTAATTGAGATAGTGTTTGTAAACACTAACTAAAGGATCCTGAATTTAAAACAAAAACAAAAATTACTAGGTTACATGGCGATAGTGACACTGAATATGGTGGTATATAACACATCATTACTTCCTTTTAAGTGCTATATAGTGGCACCACAATTCTAAAACTAGTCACTATTAGTTGTATTTATTACTGACTCTTTTAGAGGCTTCAGTGTGTTTTATAGTTAGTCTGTAGTCTGACCACAGTGCATTATAGACCCCCATATTGCTGTCCATTGTGCATGGTGCAGAGAGCAGTTAATGGGACATTAAGCACATGCTTAAGTGTTTTCCTGAACTGGGAACATAGCTGTAGATTTCAGTGAAAATATATATGAAATGTGTACATATAATTTAGCTGCAGAGTAAAGGTTTTTTTGTTTTTTCAAGCAGCCAGATTATTTTTGTGCTCCAGTCAGTCACAGTAAAGACTTGCACAAATATCAACCTTGGCAAATTTAGGGTGTGAGTTTCCAAAGTACTCAGTACTTGGTCAAATGTTGACTTCAGAGGAAGTAGAGTCAGGCCAATACGGAACACTTTTGAAAATCCCCCCTTTAATGCTTGGACTTAACTTGCTGACAAGGTCCTATTGCATTGGTTGCAATCCAGATTGTCGAAAAAGAAAAATGCCCCAAAGGTATAGTGAGAGATGATATGGGGTCTTGGAAATCCAGGCCAATAATGATTATGAAGGATGAAAGATGATCTTCAGTTTGACATATAAAGAGTCTAGTTCTATGCTAGCTATACAAACCTGATATCTTTACTACTGAATGACAATATATTGTTCTCAATGTTGCCCTTCTGAGCAGATCAGAAAAGCGATCAGCAACAAGAGACAAATGAAAATGTACAAGGAAGTGAGTAACAGGATATTTCCATCAACCAGTGGATATAAATCTCCATTGATTTAGTTTCAAATCCATTTTATTTAATATCAACTAACTAATAAGTCTAGACTTTGTTTTTGTTACTGCAAATGCTACAACTCACAAAGCTAACCTGTGCGCTGACAGTGTCTTGTGTGTTTTCAATGTTACCTTGAGGTACAATTTCAGTTTCAGTGGTAATTGGATTGGCAGACCTTGTCTTGCGACAAGTTTGTTTTGGACGCATGTTTGTAACACCTAGGGAGGAATTGTACATGGTTGCTACAACATTTACACTACAACTTTAGCTGTATTTTGGCATGCTGCCAAATTGGTACAGTACTCCCTATCTGTCATGGGAAATGATAGTGCATGACTTTGCAGTGAAAGCAGTTGTGTGGTTTTGCAAACATCATGTATCGTGCAAAAGTCCTCAACCCAGAGACTTTGAACAGGTGTCGGGTGGGCAGGGAGGTCATCCTACCATTCCCATATATTCCTAAGTAGAGCTGGACTCCTGGGATGGAAAAGGTCACGATGTAGAAAAGGTTGAGAACCATTGGTCTGGTATAAATCATTACTTGCACGGCTAGCTCCTGCACTGTTGCTTTGGACAATGTATTTATTAAATTAAGAATTCAGCAGTGTAATTCAACAAAGACGCTTTTGAAGGTGAACAGACATGCTTTAAAATACTGAATCATTAACAGAGTACCTTATATGGAACAAATCCGAATATTTGAAAATTACTTCCTCTTCTGGGACTAAACCTTGCTCATTTAACACATGAATAATCCCATTGATTTAAATGAGACTAATTATATGAGTAAGGAGAGCAGGGTTTGGCCTTTATTATTGATCAAGGGCCTAATCCATGGTGCTGTTATCTCAGCTACATTTAGTGGCATTGTTCATGTCTAAGAACACAGCTCCCCCTTCTGTTGTAAGAGGAAATTAGAAACCTTAAGAGTTGGCAGGTAAAAGGGTTTTTTTAGTTAGTCTTTAAAGTTTGTGGTCAAAACTTTCCTGTGGCACCTGGGTTAGTATATTATATAAATAGATGCAAAAATTATATTTTATATACAGCACAACATGCTGGGTGAGGTTCTTTAGCCTGTTGCACAGGTCAGACTAGATGATCCTAATGGTCCCTTCTGCCCTTAAAGGCGATTAATCTGTACAACATCTTGCATATAAGTTACATGTTGATACAGCATGTGCATGTAAATGTATTTTTGTCCAAAGTAGTCTATCCCAAGCTTTGCTTACTAGGACCTAATTCTGTTAATGCCAGAACACAGGATGTTTTTGAAACTTGAATTGCTGCTCTTTAGTCTCCACAGTGCCTTCAAATGCCGATAACCAGTTTTCAAATCCTGAAAAACTCAAAAGACTGAGCAAGTCAGTACCAGAATTTCTACAGGAAGAGGCAAGTACCTGATTTTAAAAAAATTAATGAATTAAAAAATAGTGTAAAGAGGACTAATTTATTGTTGTACCTCTGCCAAGTAATACTTTTTGAGGGCTTTAAGGTCAGCTTACTTTTGAATCAATGGTGTGGAGATGAGGTATCTTCTGAATGTAACTTACTTACACTGTGTGTACACCAAAACTTGAACAGAGGTGGCCACAAACAGCAGGTGGGCAGTCACCTCTTTCAGAAATCTCAGCTCAAGCATCAATGCTCAGTTTCTGGGACACAACTCTACATCAAGGACTAACTCTAGTTAGAGCAATTGAGACAGAGAGCAAACTCTCTTGCTGTTTGCAATAGCTTCCCCTAAATAAGCTGCATCACAAAACTAACAACATGGTATTTGCACAATAAAGACTGCACACTGCTTACATGCCAAGAAGGAGAGCTTGTAAGATGACGTGGGGTAGTACCATCTGGTGACTCTTCCCATAGCAGTATGCTGGGGAGATCAGCTTGGTGGCCTGTCTCAGACCGGGGTTCAGTTAG
Source organism: Emydura macquarii macquarii (assembly GCF_026122565.2). Classification (NCBI taxonomy): domain Eukaryota; kingdom Metazoa; phylum Chordata; order Testudines; family Chelidae; genus Emydura; species Emydura macquarii. The sequence continues at coordinate 12,992,114 of NW_027130455.1, forward strand.
CAGTCTGTCTCACTGCCCAGATCAGTAGATGCTCAGTGTTGCAGACAGCACACTCTACTCTTGTGGGTAAAGTGTCTGAGCTAGCTGAAAGCCCTCTGACTTAAGAAGCGGTGTTAATGGGCTCTGGAATGTACTTTTTGGGCCTCATCTGTTCATGCAAAACACCAAACCTGTAATTGACCAGTGGTGTTCATGTTGTCATCTCCTGAGTGGAAGTAAAAATACCTGAGCCCTGTCTACAGTATAGCTTCAATGGCTACTATAATTGGTGGAGGCCAGAACAGTTAGAACTTGAATACAGATGTCCTAAAAATGAGCACCCACATTGCTACCTACAGGATGGTCTCTCTTCCCATGCTATACTGCCCCAGCTGCAATCAGCATGGGGTGCCTGAGCTGGATCATTTTGCTATGGAAGAAAGGAGACACCTGGTAGGGTGTTCTGTGTATGGGCTTAGTCTGAAATTTGGCCCCACTCCAGTCCAAAATATCCCGAATTTGATGATCTTCTGGGCATGCTCAAAAAAAGCTACCTGTTTGATGGGTTTTTTGAATAGGAAAGACTGTGCTTCTCACAGCAACAAAGGGGTAGACAGGTTTTCCACAGGTGTGTTTGGCTGAGTAAAACCAAACCCAGGTCTCCTGATGTAAAGGCTAAAGCATCCTCCGAAAGCCATTTATTGCCTTGTATGCTCCTCTACCACAAAGGTTCTCCTTTAACTTAACAACCTGACTTGAATCAGAGAATACATAATATTCTCCATGTATCATAAAGAGTGGTTAAAGATTTTAACATTATAAATTGCATTATTACACTGAAAAAGTTAAACTAATTAGTCTAATTTTGCTCCAAGCTTGCACAATTAAATTAATCACTACACAAAAGATGTAAAAGGAAATTTTAGATCAAGGTTTCAATTGAAGACAGGTAGCAAATTCTAAAATGTGGGGAGTTTCCCTCTAACTCTTCCTTGTTTTTTAGTACAACTAACTTCTCACATGCAAAGCAGAAGCATGACCTAACTTAAGGAATTATTAATTGCTTGCACTGTGCCACTGTTTGATGTGACTCCCAGTATCCACAGAGCTCCAGTCTTCACAAGTCTGTTTTTTAAAAATCTGACAACTTTTAACTGCGTTCCTTGTGACTTCTAAATGCCTACACAGGCTTTCTTTGTATGATGTCTTGTAGAGTGATGACAGAGACACTGATACAGCATCAGAAAGCAGTTATCCTCGTGGCAGAATCAAGAAGAGCCCCAGCTCTCTAACCAATCTTAGTGGCTCTTCTGGCATGGCATCCTTGTCTTCTGTATGTAAACCGAAGCTTGTTTTAATGGCACTCTGCTTTTGCTAAACCTTTGTGGCTCTTTCCATCCTTTTGTATCAATTTCTTTCTAGACCTCCATCACTATAGTATCAGAGTGTATATAAAGTTGCTTAATGACCATTTCTTTGACCATATACAGTATAGGAATGTAACAAACTAAATATTTTTACTTTCTTTTCAAAGCATTGATGCCATTGCAAATGCCTTTAATTAGTACAACACAGATTTATTTTATCATAGTGGATAGGACCCCCAGACATGGATCAAGACCCCATTATGCTAGGTACTGTACAAACAAAAAAGACAGCCCCTGCTCCTAGAAGCTTACAATCTAAGTATTAGAATAGAGGCAACAGATGGATACTGACAGATGGGGGGTACAAGGAAACAGTGAGACAGTACTAGTCAGCATGATGGGAAGTGGCCTAACCATTGCCAAGTTTTTTTTGTATGCATCATGACAAAGGAAAGTTTTAAGGGATTTGAAGGAGGACAATGAAATTAAAGAGCTATCCACCTGTATATCTGTCTGTCTTATTCCTCTTCCAATCCATCTAGGGTAAAACTTTCAAAAGTGACTTAGATGCCAAGGTCACTTAAGCATTCTTGAAAATTTTATCCCTGATCTCTTTGAGGCATTTATAGAGTGCCCATCACCATAGTATCTAGGTCCCACTTTCTGTGGGAAAGAAAAGTGAGAATATTTGAAGATTCTGATTAGAGAACGCTGTGTATATGGTGTGCTCTTTACTTTCTTTCTTTGTATGTTATGCAATAAATTATACTTTGCACTTTTACATAGCACCTTTCACTTGCATTTTTGGAGGCTTACACTCATGAATAGTTTTATAATAATAAAGTGGAAATATTTCTCATTGGATGGATTAAAGTCTTTCAAAGAAAATCAAGTGGAGTACAGTTGATTTCTTTACTGTCTCTGAACTGAGTGCAGATGAATTTCTGCCCTGACCTTAAATATTACCCTTCCTAATAACATATGCATCTGAGCAGAAGCACAGACTAAAAGAATGTTTTTCCCTTTTCGTGTGTACAGGTGAGCGGAAGTGTAATGAGCATCTACAGTGGAGACTTTGGCAATGTGGATGTAAAAGGCAACATTCAATTTGCCATTGATTATGTAGAACAGCTGAAGGAGCTCCATATTTTTGTTTCCCAGTGTAAAGATTTGGCTATTGCAGATGTTAAGAAACAACATTCAGATCCGTAAGTGTAATAGGGGTTGCACAGTGTTTCTTTACTGAAGTTATTTTTCCTCACACAAGAAGTGCAGACAGAACCTTTCACTCAGAATTATCTATGTCTTCAAAAAAAGAAATCCAAGAGAAAATATAAAGTGAAGTCTACAGGAGAGTTTGTAGTGTGTGCCACCTTGATTCACTGCATTTAAACGAACACAAATGGCTGACTGGCTTTGCAGATAGCAGCTCCTAGAAATTTTAAGGCTCCTTATAGCCAACACAAAGGTATAACTGTAATACAGGTCAGAAATCTCAGACTGTGTGTGTGCATTTACTTCCATAGCAAAGAATAAGAGAGGAAGCCCAATTTACTAGATGCTTCAAATTCTATTTTTGATGCTCATATTCACATTCTGCATGGTAAAATCCTCCTTTTATGTGTCCAGATTTTATTTAGATTGTAGCATCCAAATAAGAGATTTGGATAGCCCAGCAAAACATCTAGACAGTCTGCCCTGGCAAGGGTAGGAGACAAGGTGATCCAACAGGTGTCTTATTTCTAACTTCTGTGGTTCTAAAGATGGCTTTTCCTTTTTATCAATAATGTAGAAACCACTAATGTTCATTCTTAAGGTGATTACTTATAGAAAACTCAGACTTTCTGAAGTGGTAAGTGCTGCATGACTTAGAAATCACTAGCTGAAGAATGTACATTACACTAACTATATTAACCAAGTTTATTTTCTGTAAAACTTATTTTATTTTTGGATTTGTGTATTGGGGGGAAAAAAACTACCGTGTCTTGCAACTTTACACCATATTCTTGCTGCCCTTACCAGTCTGTTTGACTTTTTAGATATGTAAAGTCTTACCTGCTTCCAGAGAAATACAAGCTGGGGAAAAGGAAGACCTCTGTGAGAAAGAAAACGTTGAATCCAGTCTATAATGAAATATTGCGGGTATTTACTTAATATTTACAGATGAACACATACATGATGCAGATGTACATCTTGAAATATCAGGAACTGAGATTTTAAAGGCCGCATATTCATATGGTCCCAGAATAGAAACCTCCATTTTTATTCTGTATTGAGTATTTAAAGTGGTGGTGGTGAATGTTTTTCCAGTTTGATACCTTAGATTCTGGATTTTATTGTTTAGAGAAGAAGAGACAATAATATAATTAGCACTTTATATCCATAGTTTGCAAAACACTTTCCAAAGCAAGGCTATTGTTTTCATTTCACAGACAGGGGAAACAGAAGCACAGAGCAAGTCAATGGCAAACATTTCTTAAGGTCCCACCTTAGTTATACATACTACTCTGTATTATGCCCTTTCCTATTGCCCAGTGTTGGATGTAGCTGCCCCATAGTACCATGCTTGAGCAGAAGGAGGCGCTATCAGTGCTCCCTCTCTGTTTCCTTCTCCGAGATGGGTCTCCTGGGCTTGCCACTCCTCCCAGGATAATACAAGTCCAACTGAAAGTCCCAACAAACTAAAAGGATCTCCTGTTCTTCATGGCTCCACTTCAGCAGGCTCTCTAGTCTGTGTTCTCAGCCCTTTCCTGGGCTACCGTTGAATCTTTCCTCAGCTCCCATATAGTGCATTGGCCCCTAGGCTGGTTCCCCTGAAGTATCTGGTCTTCTGCAGACTCTGACTCAGGGCCTTCCACAGCAGCTTGCATGCTCCTTGAGGTTCCAGGGCTCTCACCCCTTCTATGAGCTTAATGGACAACTGGGACTGCTACTTGATCCCAGTAGGCTGGAAATCAACTATGGCACAGGTGGGGCCAGACACTGTCTCTGATAGCCAATGTATTCTTTCCTTTCACTTACACGTGTATTTCCTCAGCTAGCATTGGATCGAGTGACTTGGTTTCTGAAGACAGGTGTAACAGGGTGGCACCCACCTCTTGCAAGCACCCCCTTGGTTAAGGGCGTGCCTGCAATGACTCAGTTTGTGGAACAGGGTGGCACCCACCTCGAGCACCCTCCCTTGGTCAGTGGTTTCTTCAGCAGGTCTTCAGTGACTTAGCCCTCCAGCCAAGTCTCACACACTGCCTGTAGGTGGAACAGAACAAAACTCTTTCGGGGTATACAGTCTTTACCTTCTCCCTGCCCTAGGATGGGACTGAACCCCCAGGGCTTCCTCCCTGGAGACATTGTTTTCCTGCAGCCCTCCCTGGGCTCAGTCCTTGCTGAGTCTCAGCAGCCGGCCAAGAGCTCCATCTTAGCTCCCCCAGTCCCTGCCCACACTGAGCTGTCCATGGTCCTGCTGTTCTTACAGCCAGCCAGGAGCCTGGTTCTCTCTCTTCCAGCTCCAGGCAGCAACTGACTGACTCTGTGGCTGATGCTCCTTTTTGTATGGCCCTCCTGCCCCTGATTGGCTGCTTCCGCAGCCCCTCTAATTGGCTACTTCCCCAGCAGCCACTTTAGGAGGACTTCCCTTCTGCTCCTCTGGGTCAGGCTGTGGCAGGACCTTGAGGCCTCCAGCTGGGGGTATGGAGGGAAGTATGGTCTAGTGGTGTCTAGTGGTCTTAGCACAGGACTGGAGATCAGGCACACCTAAGTTCTGTTCTAAACTCGCTATTGACTTTTATAAGCTCAGCAAGTCACTTAACTTCTGTGCTTAACTTCTCCATCTGCAAAATGCGGATAATATTTCACTAGCTCAAAGGAGTGTGGTGAAGATAAAATAACTATTAGTACAGCTGTTTGAAGATAGCAAGCCAATTAGTATTCAGTATGTTTGGATATAAGGTTTTATGTACTGATTTTCTGTATCTTACTAACGAAACTGAGATGAACATGAATTTAAACAGTTTGAACTAGAAACTCAAATATGAACAGTACCCTTCATTTTCTACATGTCTCTGGTGGCTCTAAATGGGCTGTTGTACTGGGAAATCCATGTCTGTCCATTCAAGTGGCCTTTTCCTAATCTCAATCACTCCTGGATTCTTGAGCTTTGATGAAATACTACCTTGTTTAAACTGTAATTCTTTTGCTTTGCTCTTCTTGCAGTATAAAATTGACAAAGCACTGGTGAAGACCCAGAAGCTGAATCTTTCTGTCTGGCACAATGACACCTTTGGGCGCAATAGTTTCCTAGGTGAGGTGGAACTTGATTTGAAAACATGGGACTGGAATGACAAACTGAATAAGCAGATGAACTGGTACCCACTGAAGCCTAGGGTAAGTTCTTAGATATTTGGGGGGGGGGGGGGGGGGGGGGGTGTGTGTGTGTGTGTGTGTGTGTGTGTGTGTGTGTGTGTGTGTGTGTGTGTGTGTGTGTGTGTGTGTGTGTGTGTGTGTGTGTGTGTGTGTGTGTGTGTGTGTGTGTGTGTGAGTGACGTGACGTGACGTGACGTGACGTGACGTGACCTCTTTCCAGTCACAGGCTTCTGCCCATCTGTATATTATTCTGAGGTCACCCATCCTCTCACTTTCTCCTGCTGAAGCATTTTTGTTTTAGCTACAATTATAGAAACACTTCTTGCAGGCAGGCAGATGAGAGATACAATTTTGAGACCTTTCTTTGTGCTAGTGAATGACTGGCCAGTAGGGATGCTTTCAGAGAGAAGCAGTTTGTACCCTCAGGAGTTTGACTCTATTCTGTCTACCAATCTGAGAAATGGGAATCCCATACTGAATTTCCAGCCTTTGTGACCTGTGTGACTACACAGTATAACTGGAGGCGCAGCCCGTCAATTGCATCCCCTTGCAGATAGCTATTTGTAAATACAGGATATATCTCATTTTAAATGATGGTAGAGTTTATCCAAGGGCATGTCTACCAAAGAACGTTGTACTTGTTTAGCTAAAGGCTGTATGGGCCTTTAGCTAAACCTCTCAATTTGGTTTACAAGTGACTTAAGTCAACTCTTGCTAATAAACCACTACTTCTAAACCAAAATGTATGCAAGTAGGTAAGGCCTTAGTCAAAAGTCAAAGAGATGGCAAATGGTCTTCTAATTAAAGTAGTTTTTCTACAATATAGTAACCAGCATCCTACCTGCTTAGAGCCTACCTATTTTTGAGGGTTGTTTTGGTTTTTTCGTCTGTGTTTAATGAGGTTATTTGCTGTTCTACTTATAAAATGCTCAAAAGTGTGCCAGGTGCTTCCCAGTGTACATAAAACAAGGCGGCTGCTCCAAAGAGCATACATTCTAATTTTAGACACAACACAGTAAAGGGGAGAGCAGCAAAACTGTGGAGAAATCTCTTTTGAGAATGATCTACAATCATCCATAGGGTTTTATCAGTACTATAGCAAAAGAAGTACCTATATACATCCGAAGGAGCACTCCAGGGATTAAACACCAATAAACTTTCTTGTTTGCCGGAAAACTGAGGAAGATGTAAAGGTAAGAATGCAAGAAAATCTCCAGTTGGCAGAAGAGAAACTCTGCTTTACAGCATAATTCAGTAAAACCTATCACTCCTGTAGAAAACTGCACAGTAATTTGTACATGTGATCTATAATTGCTACTCATGCGTGAAGTAGCATTTCTAATAAGTATCAAGGCAGAATTTCCTGCTTGCTGGCATAGCCTCATTGCAAGTTAGACACACAAGAAATGCTACAAAAAGAGGTATTGTGTTACATCGGGATGTGACCAGAGTATTTTGTTTTAATTTTCAGACTCCAAAAGCAGCTCTTGAACTAGAGAACAGAGGAGAGATGAAACTAGCCCTTCAGTATGTCCCGCAGCCTGTCAAGAGTATGTACTTATTCTTCATGGTTTTTTAGTTTCAATAGCTTCTTGGGAATATTTTCCACAAAGTTCAACTATCTTGTTCCTAAAGAGTAAAAATTTTCTACAGAATCAACATGACCTGACCATGAACCCACTTCAAGACTGTGACTTATTCACTGTTTTTTATTAATGCAGCAAGGAATCAAAGACACCCTCTTGTTACATAAGTCTATGTAATAAGATTCCAAGATCGTCACTCCAAAGCCTAGAATGTCTGAATCAGAATGAAGTGATAGAAACTGCTATAAGCAAGTTGAGAGCTCTTTTTGTTTAGAATATCTGGTTCAATCATTACTGACATCCAGTCTCTTACCATTCTGTTTAAGTTCTCAGTCATTTTCAGGAATTTTTATGCATGTGACGTTAGGAATTATGCCTGTATGACAGAATGGGCTTTCAGCTAGTTGGTTTACATACCTAATAGAGTACAAGGAATGAAATCCTGCTTCGCCACTAGTTACTGTAGTGGTCATTAACAGTCAGGCAAATACTAGTAAGCTAGGCAGAGCAGCAGTGGATGTGGGAAAGAACAATAATTGCTTAGTACATACTTTATAATAATGATAATGATCTGCGAGTCCGTTATCTGACAATTAATAACTGGCTAGGTTGGCAGCAAAGCAAAGGGCTTTTAATTTACCCAATTGGCCTGAAGAGACACATTTTCTCCTTCCTGTCACCAGTTTGGGTAGCTGAGTTGGGCACTAAGGAGGCAATTAGGAGGTAATGAGAAGAGTACTCATGGTTGAAATATCTCCATTTCTGAGGTGGAATGTGGCACAGTACAGCTGCGTCAAGATTTGGGACAGGAAGTGTAGAATAACCTCATCCAACTGAAACTACAGGGGAATGCACCTGCCCTTTTTCTGTCAAGCACCTAGCAGTTCTGCTTTCTTCAGAATTTGTTTGGTATACATACGATACAAATGCAATGATGGAGCCATGCTTTTGTTTGGTATGATTGTTAGAAGTTTATTTCCTCCCAAATTTGTAGAGTCACCTTCTCTGACTTCCTCCCTCCTTTTGCCTCTCAATTTTAATTTCTAAAGAGAGTGAATATTGAATATTGTGGTTGTCTTATTTGTCTCCTTAAAAGGTAACAAGACCCCGTCCACTGGAGAGGTCCACATCTGGGTGAAAGGATGCAATGACCTCCCTATCCTGAGGGGCAACAGGCTCAACTCTTTTGTTAAATGGTAACAGCAATAGTGGGATTAACAACATTATGCTAATTAATTTTCCCTTAATTTGCATGTGTGCATATGTGTAACTTCCCAGATGCTGCCTTACAAGCCTTGCAAGATGCCTTGTGGGGCTTTGCAGGCCTAATGCATTTCATCCACCAGACACAATGTAAATGGCGAGTTCCAACCTTGCACTTTGTCCCAACTTCCTGGTTGACTGACGGGCTAGTCAAAATGGACTACAGTTCCCATCAACCACCGGGACAAACTTAAATGCAAACAGCTTTATTTATTATGCATTTTAAACAAACCGGGTCGGGGTGGGTGGATGTCCTACTTGGAGAGATGCTATGCAGTCGGTGGGAAAGGGGAAACACTGCCCTGTCTCCTCTTCCTCCCTCTCTTAGCAGTGGATTGAAAAGCAATAGGGAGGGCATTACAGAGAAGTGGCTGGGGAATCTCTGGCAGCAGCAAGATGAGTAGTGCACTCAACATCACGGCTGGAAGCCTGTAACTGAGTTCTCCTAAGTCTCCTCCATGCCTCATTCACCTCTCTCTTCCATCTTCTGAGGTGTGGTGGTGATTAGCCTCACCAGCCTTGACCTCAGATTCTTTGAAGTGAGTGGGCACGTGTGCTTCCTCTTCCCCCAGTCTCAAAGCCCATAGTATGTTACTTATATGAGAATGTTAACATGTAGCTATATTATTCATAGAGAATATTAATGTAGGCCCCAGTGTTTTAATATAATCTCACAGTATTTTCTCTTTCCAAAGTACCATTCTTCCAGATACTAGTAGGAAAAGCCGTCAGAAAACAAGAGCAGTGGCAAAAACTACAAACCCAGTGTTCAACCACACCATGGTTTATGATGGCTTTAGAGCTGAAGATCTGAAAGAAGCATGTGTAGAACTTACAGTCTGGGACCACAACAAACTAGCCAATCACTTTCTGGGAGGTCTCAGGATAGGAATGGGAACAGGTACTGATCATTTATAAAATTAATCCTTAACTTGCAAAATACAACCTGGATCTCCACTTGCTTATCTTGCCTCTCTGTTTTTCTCCCTCTGTGTGCAAAATATCACTGGTTAAAATTGCAGGCATTTAGGCTTCATTTAGTAAGTGACCTTCTATGCAGTACACAATTACAGAGCAGGAGTAGGGCCATGTTAATGGGGACTGGTAAGTTAGAGAAGATCTCAGATTAGACATTTTATGTCTCTTTCCATAAATGTACATAGCACTTTACAAAGCACAGAATACACAGTTCCTGCACCAAAAAACTTGCTGTCAATTTATGAACTTATTCAGACACACAAACATGATGTGAAGATACCAGTGCTAGGAAGGGCTCATGGAAGAAGGGGGTTTAAAGAAGGGAATTGAGGAAGAGAAAGGGGTGCATATGGGAGAAATGTGAAGAGTCTTTGGCATAAGGGGCAACATAAAAGAGTGAAGTTTGGTGGCCAGAAGATGGAGATGGGTAAAGAGGGAGGAGGGGAAAGAAGGAAATAAAAATGCAGATATATAGTGAGGCAAGACTGAGAGAGAGCTTGGAGGATGAGGATTTCAGAGATTGAATATGTGGCAGTGAAAAAAAAACCAGGAAGTCAGAGAAGGGATGTAGAGGGAGTGATGTGACCAGAGCAGCGAAAGAGGAATTTAGCATACAATAAATGTAAAGCAGAAAAACCCAGTTTCTGAGGTGTGTTTCTTTCACTCTTTTCTTGTGTGCACCCCCTGGGCATTAACATGACAAATGTTGTGTTTTTTTCCTGTGGAAACAGCTAAGTGAGCAAAGTTTCTAAATTTGCAAAAATACATTCTTCTTCGAGTGATTGCTCATGTCCATTCCGCTATAGGTGTGTGCACGCCTCCGTGCATGGCTACTGGAACTTTTTTCCCCTTAACAGATCCTGTAGGGCCGCCTCTGGTGCCCCCTGGAGTCCCACGCACATGCCACGGTATATGAGGCACTGGCAGCCCTACACCCCCTCAGTTCCTTCTTTCTGCCTGTGGAGGTTAATGGAACTGCCTGCAGTTCCATTGCAAGCGCTTTATTCCCCATATTTGAGCTTTAAACTAGGTTTTTTGTGTTTACTAATCTAACTAATTAATTCTGCTGTAGTAGTAGTTAGACACTTGAAGATAGTCTAGCTGAGTTTTTTTTACTGGAAGTGGGTATGCTCTGGTGTCATGGCTTCAAGCCGTGAGCTCCAGCGGAAAGGCTTTTCCACTAACTGACCCCCACTACCTAAGGTGTGGGGGGGAAGCTCTTTGATATGTACCCCATTAAATCTATCTCTGAATGTTAATACAGTGGGTGGATAATCTTGAAATTATTAGTTACACATTCAAAGATAGGAATAATCAAATCAAACATTGCAGAGTCAGGAAGTAAATTTCCATCATCTACATTCATATATAAAATGCACAGTAGGCGAGGTACATTGTGGCATGGTTCACCTGCCTCTGAATTAGCTTGGTATTTGCTACTGACAGAAGCCAGGTTTGATGGGACTAAAGGTCTGATCTAGTATGGTAAATCATGTTCCTCTGGCATATGAAATATGAATATATTATATTCACAGTATAAATTAAAAGAGAGGACAACTTGAGCACATGAAAAACGCCAGTCTAGAAATAAGGTCTGTGGCAACACTAATTACTTGAGTAAATTCATAATTCACAATAATCCTGTGGCATGTCTACTAAAGTTAACTAAAAGTTAATGTCTGTAGGTCTTGATGTTTCTAAAACTGTGAGGGGCAGCTAGACATCAGTGTGTGATAAGGAGCAGAGTTGTATATGCTTCTGGTGTTGAGAATAGACACTTTCATTACAGGTATGTGAAATGATCAATTTTGCTAAAATTAATGTGTTCCCAAATACTCAAGGTTTTGTTTCAGAGAGAAATTTGGCCCTCTTTCTTGACTGTAAAATTGTTTGTTGAAAATAAACATTTAAAATTAAAATACTAATACTCACCAAGTAAAAATGAACTTGATTTTTTTTCCTGATACACTTTGTCACTTTCATAGTGAAACCACCACCTCATAGCAAAACGACAATTCAGCCTGGAGAGAGGGAATGTCGTCTTTCCCCAAACTGAAGACAACAAGGAAAAAGTGTTGTCTCTTTTTAGCAAACTCATGGAAAAGTGACTTTTCCCACAAAAGAGAACCTATTAGCACAGTTCATTAGGATTATAATAATTAAAAGCAAATTTAAAAATAAACATAAATTGGGGTCACAAATTTCAAACTTGGCTCCTGAAATTAAGTAGCTAAACTTGTATTTTGGTACCTAAATCAGCGAGCTGATGCTTGTAACCACAGGCCACTGATTTAGATGCTGAAATTTAGGAACAAAAGTTTGAAAATCTTGGCTTACTTTCTTATTTAGTAGGGATCCTGCCAAGATGAGCTAATAAATAACAACAAGGACAACCAAATACATGAGAATACTGAGGTATTATGTAGTTCCTATGCAGGTACAACTCCCATTAATTGGGTTTGATGAGAATTGTGTGTATATAGAAAATGCAGAATCAGACCATGAAAATTGTCAGCTCTCTCTGTAGAGTAGGTCAAAATCTTTCAGAAAGGAGAAATTGCAGATTTTTGTTTATGTATGGAGATTTGCCTTAGAATCTACTCTTAACTGTAATGGTAATTTAAAAAAAAAAAGTTTACTGTTTCCCTTTAAATAATATCTTATGTTTTCCCAAGGCAAAAGCTATGGTACTGCAGTGGACTGGATGGACTCCACTTCAGATGAAACCAGCCTATGGGAGAGAATGATGGACTCGCCAAACACATGGGTAGAAGATACGCTACCACTCAGGATGCTAATGGTAGCAAAGCTGACAAAATAAAATGACTTTCTATTTGCTAGGGCCCGAAATGTTTACTTGTTGGATCTTGGGAGGGGAAGGAAATAATAAAATGAGGAACTTGGAGGAATTCTATAAAAGCATGTGTACTACAGCAGAGCTATAGACACCCTCTGTTCTATTATTTTATTTTATGCTGCTAAATGTTACTATGTAATGCAAATTAAACTTTACTGCCTTCAGATTATTTTTTTTTAAACTAAAGGCCTTTTACTTCTTGCTCATTGCAAATGAACTAAATAAAGAATATACTATTGAAATTCCATGGTTCAAATAAAAGGGGCGTGTTGTGTGTGTGGTCACCTGGAATAGTAGTGCAAAATGTTGGTCATTCATTTAATAAGCTAAATAGTGCACCCCTTTAAAAAAAAAAAAAAAAAAAAAAAAAGGACAAAGTTGTTAGTGCCTATTTCCCAGCGTCTTTTGTGGGGTATTTTAATTAGCTGATAATAGATTGCTATATTGTTCACATTCACTGTGTTTGCAGCTTAATTTTAATGCCATGTTCAAGTCTTTCTCGGGGGGGTACACCCTTTGCTAGAGTTCATGATAGGGAATTCCATCTCTAGTTTTAAATTCCCTGGGCTTGGGAGAGCTTTCTATATTGATCGAGGCATTCTATGAAGAGTGGTGATATTGAGCTCAATCCTATAAGGTACAGAATTTCCACACACTCAGGGATCAGGGCAATAAAAAGAGTTTAACTGTATATGCAATACATATGCTAGTAGTCTTGTTAGTTTAACTTTAAATTATGGATTCTGTATGGAAGCAACAAAGTCAAATTTACTGTGTTCAAATGTTCCTCTGAACTGAAGAATCTTTTCATCCATTAAGTTGCTCATTTTATTGTTGATGAATAAATTGGACATTTATTTTAAGTCTATACACTATCTGTACCGAGTCTGTTGTTGGCTTGCTCTTTGGGGTGTGTCAAGCCTTTTGTATGTATTTTAGTGCCACGATTACAATACAGCAGGGATTGGGTGGTTCTTGGTTTAAAGAACCTACACCATGCGAAACAGAAAGCAAATTTCAAACTATAGCATTATATGTAATTAAAAGTTTGAATGTAAAAAACATAGAAATGTATTATTCTTACACTGTTTTAACTAAAAGCAGCCTATTAAAGCTACAATTGTGCTCAAAAGTAAATGCTCAATTAAAATATACATCTGATCAATTATATTTGCATTTCATATATTTAAAATTTTCATTTTGTATTATTGAAAGCCACAGTCCTCAAAATCAATGCATATCTTACACTTGTGTGTTTGTTTATTGCAACTACTGTAGGTCTAGATTAATCTGGTAATGCATCCTATATTTTATTTAATTACAAATATGAAGCAAGGAGAGGGGAAAATTGAGATTTTTTTTCAAAAGTCACTAAAGGAGTTAAGTGCCCAATTCCCATTGACTTTCAATGGAAATTGAGTGCCTAACTACTTCAGGCATTTTGTGTGGAATTTTTCAAAAGCACCCATGTAAGGTCATGGTTGCACTACTTCTTACCAACTTTGAAATCTGGATATTTATGAAGCTCGGAGGTACAATAATTGCCTGTTATATCTTTATATTTAAAAAAAAATCTGTACTGAGTATATATGCATAATTAAATTTTTTTGTATTCACTCTACATTCTGATTTCTGTTTATTTGACATGAGGTGCCTATTTTTATACTGTAAAAGTGGATGATTGTGTGCACGTTCTGCAACTTTCACCTGGCTAACTTACAAATATATGTGTGTGTAACTGAGGGCTTGTCTACATGATGTATTAGTGCACACCAGCGTGTTGTGCATGAGTTGTCTGTGTGGATCCTGGTGCATGCTAAAAGTTCCCTAATGTGCAGTGATGTAGTACTGTTTGAAATGGGCTGTCAGTGCGCACTAGGAAACTTTGTGTGAGCCATGAGGGGACAGAGTTGTGAACACTACAATTTACACCTCATCCGGGGCACACTAATGTACCATGTAGACAAGTCCTTGAGTACACTGTTTTTGTTTAAAATTGTTCCAGGAGTTTATAGACTGACTCTAGGATTGGATCAGGGCATCTTTGGACTGTAAATCTTCAGCCAGGAGCCACGTAATAATCTATTTTGTACAGCACAGACATCTCTGGAAGTGCTCAAATTAGGCTATAACTAAACTAAAATATCTAGCCCATGGCAACGCAAGCCTTTGGTCAATTAGAATAGAAATCAGATATCCCATTTTTCCTTAGTCATTCTTGGTACTGGTACAAAGTGTATGATGCAGCTACCTCAAAAACCAATACGCAAAATACATCATCACAATTTTATTTTAGATTTAAATTAAAAACACCACACTCACACAACAGCTTTCCAGGCCCAAATAGTTAATTACACGTGCACTCACGGCTATCCAGCAGCATTAAATAATTATATCCAAATTAACTTGGACAGCCAATAAGCCAAAGCAACAGAACAAACCCATCAGCCCCCTTCAGAAACATAGCCTCAACCTTCTGCCAAAATCTTATCAAATAAATAGCTTTCATAGCATGTCCAGAACATCAAGTGCTTTTTCAGACTAGCACATTGGGCTTTTTTCCACTAAGACAAAAATGAGTCACCTTGGCTGTGTGTCCAGCGCAGTTGAGAGCAAGCTTCCCAGCCTGGATAACCTGCCTCCCCAAGCTAGCGCACTAAAACAGCAGCGTGAATTGTGGCGGCGCCGGAGTCATGAGCTCGGCTCCCAAGGTTGGACACACGGAGTCGGGTGGATCTGAGCGTGGGTGGCTAACCTGAGCCTCCACCAGTGACACAACGTCCACACTGCTGTTTTTGCCAAGCTAGCATGAGTTTGTCTATCCAGGCGGGGAGGCTCACTCCCAGCTGCAGCAGAGACACACCTTGTCAGCCCAGGGTCAAAGGGAATAAGATTGCCAAGTCATCCACAGTAAGATGTCTCTGGACATGTAGTTGAGACACAATATAAGATGGCAAAAGACAACTTTCTCTGAAAGTGCATGCCAGTGAGTCAATAGCTGTCTTGAACTAAACTCCAATTAATCTTTATGCAGGAATCCACAAAGCAGTTGTCCATGACTTTTCAAGATAATAGACACCTGATGTCCGGTCTTCCAGTGAACCTTACTTTGGCAAAACAGTCACAAGCCATAGTACCTTGGTGATTCTAATGAGTCCACCGTGTCTACTACACTTTATTTTCAAAATATTTCTTTGCGTGTAAATCTTCTCTCCTAGAAATAAGTTTCCCATGTATATTAGCCTTGACATAACTTTACCTCCCTGATTGCAAATCAGTGTTGTCAAATACGAATAAGGTGGAGGAAAAAAACATGCATTTTTTCCCTCTTGCTGACATGCTCTGGCTCCTATCTTTCTGGTCTTATTTCTTTTGTTGCCACCTTTGCTCCACAGAAGCTACCTAACTGCCCCGCATCACATACCTCTCCCACTCTGTCAGGCCTCCTTCCATGCTGCCCTATAAGCAGGCTGTGCTCCCTCTGTTCTAGCCCATCAATCCCACCTGAAAATGCTCTTAATTTGCCAGGGAAGCCCACAAACCTGATCACCCATACACATTACTCCTCTCATTCTTCTGAAAAAGCTATGCTCTGGGTGTCCAGTCTCTCTGTCACTTGCACATGCACTTTTTTGTGTGTGTCTAGTGGAGCCAATAAGACATCTGCATGACTTCTCCCTCCAACTGCACTGCTTTTGAGGCCATTTGCCCTTCTCTGTCAAACCATGCTTTGATCCTTTCTTGGTTTGCATGTCTAATTAATTGATTTTTCAATCTGTGGTCCACAGCCCCCTGGCGGTTTGCAGACTACGTCTAAGATTTCCAAAAGGGTCTGCACCGCCATTTGAAATTTTTTAGGGATCTGCAAATGAAAAAAGGTTGAAAACCATTGGTCTAGTTAGATTGTAAACTTCTTGGGGCAGGGTCCAAATCTCATCTTCAGCATGGAGACCAGTATGAAAACTAGGACCCTGCCCTGAAGTTTAGAGTCTGCCAACATGGCTGCTCCAGCTCTTTGTGAGTTCGGGCTTGGAGTTCATCTCAATACTTCCTCTTCTGGAATATCCAGCTCTCTTTACAGGATCTTTTTTTACAGTGTGTTAGTGGCATTTGTTTGCTGTGAAGCACTCCAAGCTATTTCAGGATTGGCTTGACAACACCTGGCAGCTTTCCAAATAGCCAAGTTGAAAGCATAAGCAGTGGAGTGACTAGAGTCTGATTCAGCCCTTTTATCTCCATGGAGACAGAAACCTTACCGTAGGAGTGGCGGACAAACCAGAGAAAAGAAAATATCTAGTAAGGAAATATTTTCCTGTTCTTTTCCTATATTCTACTCTTAATCCATTCTCTTCAGCCTGTTCTCCTGCATCTGTTGCCCCCAGCCCACCTAAATCTAGTCTCCAATTCTCCAATTCTTTCCGCTGCCAGGAGGCAGGGGAAGCAGCAGCAGCAGCTATAAGTGAGCATGGCCTGGTGTACCTAGATGGGATGGGACCCTTTGGAGAAAGTTGCCGCTACATAGTTCTAAGGCTGGGTCTGTTCTTTAATATCTGCTGACTAGCTCTATGTCCCCACTACTCCTCTCTCTTTCACATTCCCACCCCTGTCTGCCTTATTCCCCTTGCCCTCCATCCTCTTTTTCTTTCCTTTTCCTACTCTTCTGCATTGACTCCCCAATTCCTGATGTCCTCCCATCCTATCTCTACCTCACAATCTAAAAACAAAATAAATCATGTCATTAACAAAATGTGCTGCTTGTCAGCATGCTTGTTTGCCTGTATGTTTTACACATTGCTATTCATGTGTCTTTTTGAGTGGCAGCTCGTTAGTGCAGAGACTGTCTTTTCACACATTTGTGCAGCACTGAGCAGGACAGGGTCCCAGTCTTGCTTGAGGACTTTGGCTGTTCCTATATTTTCCCCATTTTTCAGATGAGGAAACAAGCACAGACAGATGACATGCCCAAGATAAGACAGCAAGTCTGTGGCAAAGGTAAAATTAGAACCCAGGTCTCACCTGGGTCATCTTGATCACTCACCTTCAGTAATAATAACTAGCACTTACATAGCCCTTTTCATTCATAGTTCTCCAGGCACTGCAAAAAGGTGCATTCAATGCTATTAAATGGGGAGCAATGCACTGTTTACAATAATTTACAATCAGTTAAAAGACCAGTCCAGTAACCCTTCTTCTACTTGTGTTTCTAGAAACAGATATGGAAAGAGGGGAAGAAAATGTGTAAAGATTTATTTGTTTCAATAATGTGACAGTTAAGTAAATAAACAATATTTGCCTGGAATGACAGCACCAACACATCAGCAAAGAACTGCTGCAAAGAACATGGTTCTGTCATCAGGGGATAGCTGCATCCTTTTTCCTGGCTAGGGCTAAGTGTGTTCTCTTCACTGCTTCCTTATCTCTGCACAGGTGCAGCAGAGAACCATGCTTCACATCTGCAGAGCCAAGGAAAGTGACCAGTTCAAGAGTTGTTGGCAAACTGCAATCTGTTCTGGAATGTCCAGGTCTGCTGACTTGTGATATAATAGAATTCCCAGGGCATGTCCACCAATTGCAAATCTGTTGGTTAGGAAACTAGAATTGTTGGATGCAGTTAAATAATTTTGAATGTTACTAAGAGAAGCTGTTGTTACATAGCTTAAGTTACAGACTCTGCAAGAAACAGCAGCTCCATGCCTCAGGATGAGAAGGAGCCAGAGATGTCCTGTTCCACAAATGATCCAAAAGAGGCTGAATCAGAGACAGAGGGAGACATGGAAGATCTGTGTGAGGCCCTGGAGAAGCTCCGTGGGCTCTCTGATGGGGAGAAGGGGGAGAAGGCTCTGCTACGCTCACGCCTCCATGAGCAGTCTCAACTCATCTGCATATTGAAGAAGCGAGCCGATGACACCCTAATGCGCTGCAAGGCACTGGAGAGCCTCAACATGGAGCTGGAGGAGCTGAGGATGGAGGATAGTGTGAGGCTGGAAAGTCAGACCCGGCGGGCCCAGCAGCTGGAGGAGCGCTTTATGGACCTGGCTGCCAACCATGAGGACATGATCTGCTTCAAGGATGAGCACAAGCGGCAGAACATGCTGCTGAGGGAGGAAAATAAACGTCTGAGGCAGGAAAACCAAAGCCTTTTCAGCCAGACTCTGAAGGAGAAGGAGGCTGAGGTCCTCCAGCTCACTTCCCAGGGGAAGAGGCTCTCTCAAGAGGTAGATTCCTTAAAGGAGAGAAGTGCTCAAGAAAGCCACAGAGCCCAGGAGCGAGAGAAGGAGCTAATGGAAGCCCTGAGTCAACAAGCCAGCGTCCATGCCACGGAAGCTGATTTACTGAGGAGCCAGCTGCAGAGCCTGGAGGAGAAGCATCACCAAACTGTTGCACAACTGAAGCAGGCAGAAAAGCAGCAAAAGGCTGAGGGCAGCGAGCTGCAGGCCAAGTTGGAGAAGGTGAGCCGTGAGAAAGAAGAGTTGCTGCATCTGGCCATGGAGAGGGGCAAGATGCTGCAGGAGAAGCAACGGGAAATTCAGCAGCTAGAGAAAAAGCTGGAGGCTGCAGAGAGGGCTAGACAGTCAGCAGATGAGCGCTTTGTGAGAGAGGTAGCAGCAGTGGACCACAGCCTAAGGGTCCAAGAGCTGCAGCGACGTCTGGAGGGAAGTGAACAAGCATACAATGAGCTCTGGATGCAGTTTGATGCTTACAAGAAACACAGCATGGACTTACTAACTAAAGAAAAAGAGCTGAATAACAAACTCCGCCACTTCATGTCATAACCCCTCACCCTCTGTTCAACTCTCAGCAGGAACGTATTACAGTACACTACTGCTTGTTAGTAACTCTTTTTTAAAACTAGAATGATCTTTGACCAGATTTCTTTATACTGTACCCACAGCTTTACAGATTCTGAAGCCCATTTTTTGTTTCCATACTATTGATTTGAAATGGCAGCCTAAATGGGACACTTTGAATTAGTAGAACAAGTTATGCTAAATAAAAGTGGAAAACAATGGACTTCAGTGTGGAAAATTCATAATCATTTATATTTGTCTTGTTTGTTCCTTCCCTCTCCTGTTTCTAATAACATACTTTTAAATGCTGTAAAAATTAAGTATTTCACGTGGAAAAAGTCCTTGCCCTGAAGAGCTTAGATGTGATACAATAAAGTGTTAATATACAGTAAAGTAGAACTGGAAAAACATAGGGGTCAGACCAATAAAATCAGAGTTTATTACCTGTGTGGAGGGATAAAGTAGATTAGTACACTGCAGCATCTTTATCACTAGGATTATTTTCAGGTAGACGATTAGCTGTCTGTACATTAGGGGTCTGGTTCAAATCCATCATCAACAGAAAAACTCCCATCAACCTTGGGGAGGGGAGTTGGATCAGGCCCTAGGTATGAAAAATTTGATCAGTGGAAATCAGGTTAAAACCAGACTTTTTGTACATCACCCACAAGTAAACTAAGCTCTACGCTGTCCTATGTGATTTTATAGGGATAATAAATACATCATTTTACTGTGGCCACAGGGGCATTGCCTGGGGTCTTTGGCAAAACCTTCCCCATCCCCTAGTGTGCGCATCACTGCTGTGCTCCAGAGGTGGCTGCATTGCAATCGTACTGCATGCACTAATCGATCCTCTCCCCACAGCCTTTGGGATTGAAGTGACTTCACAAGTACATTGACAGCACTTTACACTACAGCAAAGCAGCCTGTTTGTCCTGCTTTTGTAACACAGCCTTCCCAGGTGTCCCCCTCTTCTAAATTAACCCTATCACTTCACTATCCTTCCCCCCCCTTCAGAATCCCTCCCACTGCCCTGCCCCTCCCTAATCCTCCCTCACTATCCTGCCCCTCCCACCAGAATCCCCCCCCTGCCCTGCCCCTCCCCTCTAGAATCCCCCCTACTCTGCACCTCCCCCCAGAATTCCCCCACTGCCCTGCCCCGCCTCGCCCCTTCCCCTCCCCAATCCTCTCACTGCCCTGCCCCTCTAGAATCCCCCACTGCTCTGCCCCTCCCCCCAGAATCCCTCCCACTGCCTTGCCCCTCCTCATTCCTCTCCCGCTGCCCTGCCCCTCCCCTCTAGAATCCCCCCTACTCTGCCCCTCCCCCTAGATCCCCCCCCTCCGGCGGGGGCGAGTCTCCCTTCTCTCTCCGCCGGTGGCGCGCGGCCTTGGTTGGCGGCCGAGCAGCCTCTGTGCGCAGGCGCGGCGGCGGCGGGGCGCGAGGAGCCGCCATTTCCATTTCCCCGGCCGGGCGAGCGCTCAGCCGGGTCTTACTGCGGTCGGCCGCGGGGGAGTCTCTCGCCCCTTCCCCGCTTCACTCCCGCCCCCCCCCCGGGCCAGCGGCGGATCCTCTCCCCCGAGCAGCCTGCGGGGAAGCCGCGTCGCCCCCTCCCCCCCGCCATGCGCCACAGCCTGACTCAGCTGCTGGCGGCCTCGTCGGGCGGAGGGAGCCCCTCGGCCGCAGCCTGGCAGGTCCCCGGCGCGGGGCCGGCCGCTGGGGCCGGAGGAGACGACGACGGCGGCGGGGAGGAGGAGGGGCCGGGGGCGCCCCGCTCCAAGCAGCAGCGCCGGGACGCGGCCGGCCTGGAGCCGCCGCCGGCGATGGGGGAGGCGGCTCCCGGGGCCGAGGATCAGGAGGACCCGTTCGCGGGGCTGGAGCTGGAGCTGGGCGACCTGCTGGAGGCGGCCCAGCCGCACTGGGACCTGGACGTGGAGCCGAGCGGCTGCTTCTGCGGCCAGCAGGAGGACGACGAGCCGGAGCCGGCCCCGACCGCGCCGGGCCGGAGGAGGAGGAGCAGCAGCAGCAGCGGGGCCAGCCCGGGCGGGACGGTGGCTGGCAGCCGGCTGAAGGCGGCGGCCGCGGCCCGGCTGAACCGGCTGAAGAAGAAGCAATACGTGCTGGGGCTGGAGAGCCGCCTGCAGGGCCTGGCTGCCGAGAACCGGCAGCTGCGGGACCGCAACCGGGGCCTGAGCCGGCGCTTGCGGGACCTGGAGCGGGAGACCAGCTATCTGCGGGCCGTGCTGGCCAACCAGAGCGCCCTGGGGCAGTTGCTGAGCCGCCTGGCCGGGGCGGGGGGGCTGAGGCTCCGCACCAGTCTCTTCAGGAACACAGACCCGCCCCAGCAGGAGCAGAACCCGCTCCAGGCCGGCGAGAGCAGCGATCACGACTATGCCCTGCCCAGCCAGGAGGCGGAGGAGGAGCGGGCGACCCCCGGCGGGATCTGCCTCCACGTGGACAGGGATCAGCTGTCGGTGGAGTTCTGTTCCGTGTGTGCCCGGCGGGCGTGTGCTTCCTTCAAAATGTAGGGTCAAGTACCTGCTTCAGTCTTTATTCTCACCTCTCGGTGCCCACATCCAGGGGCCTCAGGCCGTGGTGGAACAAGCAGGCCATGGCTTGAAAAACAGGGGGTAGGCAAAACTGGTCCATGGGAACGGCGCCCCATGTGTGGCAGAGGGTAAAGATCTCCTGCGAACGGCACACTGGGAAGCCTGTTGGTGGCATTGGGTAAAGATCGCCCAAAACTGGCGCACAAATGGAGCGCTCGGAATCTGCTTACAGCAGCGTGCTAAATATCGTGCAAACTGACACGCAGGTGTATTTGGAGCCCGTTTGCAGCAGTGGGTGAAAGATCATGCAAACCTGAAGCATGAAGGTGTGCTCAGTGCCATTAATCACGGTTGCCAGTAAAGATAATACTGCCTACCCTGTTTTGAGTCAGATAATGTCTAGTCTTCTTATCCTGAGGAGCTGAAAATACTTCTTTTTTAAAAAAGAAAAATGCTGCTTTAGTAGGACATCTTCACTGGACAGACTTGAGAACAAAAATAGTATTGATCAACAAACAGTTAATTAAAGCATGCATATAAAACTGTAACAAGTCTCAATTATACATTACTATTAAACCTCTCTGACAGTTTCTTTTTTAGGTGCTTGCCCTGCCAGGCTCCGTTGTGTAGGGGTTAAAGAACAGTCGTTTTCCACCTCGCAACCTGGTAAGGATCCATATATTCCCATAATGCGATATCAAACAGCTTGCATTGATGCTTAGTCCAGGTTTTTCTGATCATTAGTTCAGGACCAGTGCTTGGAAATGTTTTCTGATCCTGAAAATGTTTGTACTGATTGGCCAAAGTGTTTCCAGCTGTGGCCAATCACAGGTAGTGGATATTAAAATCACATTCTGATTATGATCTTTCTTCCCCTTGCTATATTCTTCACTTGAATTTTGACATGATTTTAATAGCTAGCATCTCACAAATTAGTTAAAAAGTAATGAATTACACTTTTAATAATAATTTACCTTTTAATAATAACAGTTTTTAAGAGATTTGCTACTAAAATAAACATCTGACTATGGGAAGGGGCAAGCAATATGGTAATCAGTATGATGCGATTCTTTTTTTTTAAGGTCTTCTGCCTTTAGACCACTCAGAACTAGAAGCAAATGGATCTTCTGTTGAAAGGGTTAGGATTTGTGCCTTCCAGTGGTATAAAATTCCTGTTTCTAGTCTCCGTGGTTCTCAGGATGACTCTAAAAATAGTCGATCCTCATTAGTCTACCTTACTTGGTGATGTAGAATTTTGTCTGTTAAACAGAACCCAAATATTGATTTCAATTATAACAGTGTACAATGGCACCTAATGCAGGCAAGCCACCTACTTTTTTCACAGAACTGTAAAGTGAATTGCAATTTAAAGATTGCAGTGCATTGAAATAATTCATGACTTTAATTCTAGTTCACCGGAAATAGTCTGTATACCTAAGCTCACTGAGATTCCTTGTATTTCAAAAGTTCCTTTTTACTTCCTGCATGCACACTTCCATAACTTTACTGTGGGGTTCTTAAATTGGCATTTTTGAGTATATAGAAATATCTAATTTTCTATAAGAAGTTAAGAAACACAGTCTGCAGATGAACAAAGGTTATGTTTTCACACTGATGATTTGAAAAATAGTGCTCATACAGACCTCCATGTTTAGTGAAGAGAGAGATAATACAATAATGTTAGGGTCAGAGACAAGTTGATTTTGGACCAGCACTATTACTACCCTGTTGTGCAAAATGAATTGGTTATAATACACCTTTTTATTTTTTTGGTTGTGTTAAAATGTTTAATTATTTACATGTATGTAAATTGGGGAAGAAAGGGTTGTGAAAAATAATTAAATGTAAAGTGAGGTTTCACAAAGAATGGGTCAATTTAAATCCAGAGTTAACGATTGAGAAGTCTTTGTCTAAAATGATTGAGTTAATATACTTAAACGTTAAAACTGAGGTATAATAAATGGATTTATATGTTGGATTAAGATTAAATTGAAGGGTATCCTTCTCCCAATGATGTACTTAAGTAGCTCCCATTAGTGGTAATAGGAGTTAAAAGATGAGCAAGAGAAGAGACAACTAACTTCTTTGTGAAACATCACTGTTTGATAAAGTATATGTGTATTTAGCATCCTTGTTTTTCTTTATGCTAAAGTGGATACAGCTGTGTTGGGGCAGAAGAGACGGGACCAGCTGCTGGCCACATTTCCTGCTTTATTTTAAAAGGTAGTATAAGAAATGAGGAGAAAGAGGTAACAACAGGGCTTCTGCTGTTTTTCACTTTTAAAAAGCTTGAATGTTTGGAAAAACTAATCTCACCAGTCCAAAGTTAGAGTGGTACTAATTTGAAAAGAGACTATATAAAAAGGTAATTTTCTTACTCATCATGTCTGCTTTCTGTGTATTCAGAATGCTCTGTTCACAGAAATACAGAGCCAGCACAGCTGAGAATTAGTGAGCTGGGGATTTTATTCCATCATGTACAGCATCAGCCGGATTGTCTATTGAGTTCCAGTCTTTTAAACTTGCACAGTCCCAGTGTAGACAGTGGACTTGTCCTAGTGTCATTAAGAGCCTAATATAACCTTTAGAGCTCTTATTCTTGGTGATACGTGAGATTGGAAGAATTGAGCCTAGACTGAGTTTGTAGGGCTCATAGTTGGAGAAATGCATCTTTACATGTAATCATCTTATTCAGTAAAGAAATCATTAAAACTGTAAGCATGGAAGACTGCCAGGGCATTTTTAGTCAGCTTTAAGGTAACTTTAAGTTATCTTAATTTAAATGTGACGCTATTTTGCTTTGTAATAGGAGTTCCTCTTTTTGCACAATTAAAACATTTTGTTGTAGGATCATAGCAATCTGGGACTTAATCCTGGCCCCTAATATGCACATGTGCATCACTGCATTTTGTGCGTTCTGTAAAATCTACTGCATATGAGCAATAGCAAATTTTACAACATGCAAAATTATACGTGCCTGTACAACTAAGAGCAGGATCCACCTTCAAGAATGTGAATGCAGGGATTTTTAGTGCCTTCTGAATCATGTGTAAACCAGAGGGGAAAATTATTTGAATGCTAATCAATCTGTGCTATCTGTATGGAATATTATTAAATATAGCTTTTTGAAATAGAAGCCTTGAACTGATATCTTAACAATACTTGAAAAACTTGTAAATGTTTCTTTGTAATTAGTTCTGTGCCGTACAAATAAGAATACAGTACTATAAATAAAACCAGATGTGTTGATCTTTCAGTTATGGGCTCAGATAATTTTTTCATCTTTCTCTTGTTATTAACTTAACATTTTGTTTTTAATGGATGGATCTTTAGATGGTTGGAAATCAAGAAAGGGGGGAAAAGGGAGTGCTGACAGTGTTGTCTGTATGGTCGGTCAGTTGGGAAGCTTTTCAAGCAAGAAGATAAAACTGGAATTTAGGAGTTAAACCATACTTTGATTTGTCTTACAGCTTTATAAAATTACTTTCTTTTACATGAACAACCTTTGTGAGAGGGGATGGAATAAAACTTGCTGTTTTTAAAGAGTCTAAGATGCAGTGACACTTATGCATATTTCCACTCCTTGGAGTTTGCAGTGGCCACTCTGATTTACTAAATACACGATTTAATAAATAGCATTTCAACTGTATGGAGAATTTCTTCAAGAAACTGTAACTTAAATAGAAATCTTAGGCCTGGTCTATGCTAAAAAAACTAGGTCAATATAACTACATTAGTCAAGGTTGTGAAAAATTCACGCACCTGAGTAGTGTTGGTAAGCTGACCTAAGTCCCACAGTAGACAGTGCTAGGTCAGAGGCAGAATTTTTTCATTGACCCAGCTATCACCTCTCTGGGCGGTGGATTACTTACACCGATGAGAGAACTGTTAATGTAGGTAGTGTCTGCAGTGAAGCATTGCAGCAGCACAGCTATGTCTCTAGCGTTTTAAGTGTAGATAAGCCCGTAGTCAATTGCTGTAGGTAGATGTCACCAGGACATGGAAGTTTCTCATTTTTTATTTTGTTGTATGCTTTCTAATTTTGATGATTATCTACTCTTTCCGTTTACGGTGCTATGTTGTTAGTTCATAGTTTTATGTCATCTTTTGTTTTTTACATGTTAAATTGCAGACTAAGACCCAGCAAAGTACTTGTTATATTTGGTAAAAGGCACACATATAAGGCAAATATTGTGGCTGAGTTGTGGACAAGTCATGGAAAATTTCAGAAAAGAACATTGGACCTTATTATTTGCGGTAATAAAGTCCATTATTAGTTTTCCGTGATTTTCTGCTCTCGTCCCCAGTGGCTCAGAGCAGGGGCTCCCACTGTCACAATTGCAGTGACAAAAGCCTAATATTGAGAGAGCCTCAGTTTCTGCAATGTCTCAAGTTAAGTAGGGCCTTACTTACACACACAGCTTTTTCTTTTTAGTTTGAATTCTGCAATAGGTTTATCTAAAAATGTAGTAACTACAATATTCAAATGCTTAACCAATTGGCTAATCTTCATGCATTGTAGCTGTTGATTTAGGCCTGGTTTGCACTTAAAATTTAGGTTGACATAGCTGCATTGCTCAGGCGTGTGCAAAATCCACACCTAGAGCGGTGTACCTATGCTGACCTAGCCACTATTGGTAGATGCAGCTAAATTGAGAATTCTTCCATCATTGACCTAACTTCCATTTTTTTGGGGAGGTGGTGTTTGTGCAGCAACAGAAAAACCCCTTTTGTCACTGTAGCCTGCATCTATGGTATGGAGTTATGCCAGCAAAGCTATGCTGCTGTGGTACCCATAGTGTAGACATGGCCATTTCAGTTCCCAGATGGTTTACATTTAGGGATACATGCAAGGGTTTGAGAGTACACAGCTGATAAAGATTAACAGATTTTCAGAGTTTTAGACTGCAAGACTGAATCATACTGCGCAGTCATTGTGAGATAGTCTTCAAAAAATGTTTGTTTTTTGGACAGTGTAGTTCAAGAAAGTGGCTTGTTGGTGTGTAGCGTTATTAGCTGCCTTTGCATCTCTAATTTAAGTGTAGGCATTGCATGTGCTGAAAGTAGTCCTGAACTCAGTTATAACGGACGAAGTGGGGAAATACCTCAGGAGGAAGATTAAATTAAGGAACAAAAGTTGTTAAAATTATTTAAGCAATATTGACCTAAGGGAGTGTGTTTCTAGGCATAAGGATCGGCAGGAAGGATTATTGGCTGGCTTTGTTTTGTGCTGTCCACTACCAAGGAATACCTGATTAAAGATTATAACTGGAGTTATAAACTGAACATACACGTAAACAAAAGGGAATCACCATTTTGTGTCCAATTGCATGGAGATAGTGTTATGTTTTTTCAATACTGGTCTTTTTCTAGTAGTTAAGGACCATTTGAGTAGTCAGTAAGAAATAAGACTTCATTCTCAATCATCCATTAGGTTTTACAATTTGACTTAAATACCTGTGCATTTTAATAGCTTTGCAAATTAACCTCTCTCTCTTTTCTCCAAACAGCTTAGCAGCATCTGGGGGAAAAACAAATCAATTTTTCTGCAACCTGTAAGTGCCTGGAGAGATGGTATCAAAGTAATTATGGGGAGCCATATCACAAATTTTGGTATCTACTAGTGCATCTGAGTTACCAAATTTTTTTTTATCATTTGCCAAAAATGGAGAGTCATAATGTTTCCTTTGAAATTTTGAGGGACTTATTAAAAAAATACAAAAAAGTCTTTTTCTCTAAATCTTTCATACAATTGCACATTTAAAAAAATATTCAATGTAATATGTTTTGGGGTGTGTGTATTTGGATATGGTATCTTCTGCTTGAAGGATAGTATTGTATAGAGCCTGTTACACTTGCCTCTAATATTTATTTAGACTTATGAAAACCTCGGTAGGTGTACATCATAAGCCCTGGGTGTCCAAATGGACACTTTGTATTCAGAAACATTTTTTGTAGTCTTATGCATAGAAAAAAAGCAGGTCACCAGTGTTGGGTAAGTTACTCTTCTCTCTCACCCAGTGAGGATGAGAGTGTGTTGGGGATGGGGCTTTCTTGGGAGGTGTGCCTGTTCTGGGCTTGGAAGAAATCAAGAAGAGGAGGGAGTGTCTGTTACCGGGGAGGAGAAGAATGTTGCTCCTGGCTATGATGGGTGAAGTAACGTGTTGTAGCGCTGTTCATAAAACTGAGCTCTGCTCACAATTGAACTCTAAGTTGCAAGCTTTTCCTCCATTCCTTTACCCTCTAATAATCCTCCTCTCGTAATCTGAATCACCATCATTCCGGCAGAAGGTTGGATCTTGACTACCTTCAGAATCCATCAGCATTGCTTCTTAATTGGACAGTAGATTTCTCCTTTAAAATGCAGTAAAAGCTACTGCAGTGATGATTTGTTTTTGTGTAACCTGTTTTTTGCCATGATGGTAAGAATCTCTACAAATAAGGATGCAATTAAAAATAGACTATACCTGTAATTGCTGACTTGAAATTTTAAACAGCCATTTCTTGCTTAGTTGTCTGTTTACTTTTGACATAATGTAACACAGATACTACTTTTCATAGTATTTCTACAAGTTGTGTGATGGTAGCTGCTACTAGCTCAACCACTTCGATTTTTTTGTGTGTGAAGTGCCAAAAGGCATTGAGGTACTGATGAGTAAACCTTATTTGTATAAAAAAGGCGGCATGTAGCCCTACACTAAAACATTTTTCCCCTATCTGTGTGAATCTTTAAATAGCCATTCTCACATGGTTGACTGATCAGAGAAAAACTGCATCAATAACCTAAATACCATTTTATTCTGATGCAACTTCAAATGGATGAATTAAATCTTTCAGATTCAGGCTTTGTAACTTAAAACAGCAATTGCCCAGTAACCAGTCTTGTATCCCTATTTTTTCCCTTCTCCTAATAAACACAACTTGTTACATTTTTACATTTGAATAAATTATTCAGTGCAAAAGAATGTCACCAGGTGAACAGTTTAAAAAAAAAAGTTACAGGGCTGCAATTGTTAGTCTTTAAACTAGTTTTGTTTCCAAAATGGAGTGAATGTAATGCTAATTAAAGTCTGATTAAATGCTAGCTTGAGCTAGGCATTGATTATGTAAGCTTCAGTCTCAACTGTATGATGCACCTTTGATTCTGTCCTGTAAAATACCTTTGTTCTGGTCATGGGACTCTTCAAGTGCAGGTGAACAGTACAGGGGCTAAATGTTTAGATGCAATCCAATGTTGCAACAAAAAGACGGGTAGGGGGGGAATGCTGGAGGCTCAGTGCTGTGTGGGGGGAGGGATAGTGGGGTTCCATTAACGAAATTGTAAATATAAGGTGAAATTCTGTTCATTTTCCCCTGTGTAAATCAGGCTAATGCCACAGGTTTTTAATTACCTATATAACTAGAAGAATTACTGTCAATTTCATGCACATCATTTTTTGAAAGACAAATACAATAAAATAGCATCAGTGCATTCCACTTACACCAGTCCAAGAGTATAGACAGGTTCACTGCCAAACCTGATGATTGTCTTCAATAAAACTGAGCTTGGGGAACAAAAACATAGATCACTTTCTCTTTAGAGCTGGCTACCCTTGAACAAGCTGACGCATAATGTCACTCTAAAATTTGGGAAACCTGTTGGCTGTCAGTTTACTACATTTTTGTGAAGGGTGTTCCATGTCCTTCAGACATTCATTTGGTAAGTGGGATTGCACTGTAGTTTGTAAAGAAGATATATTTGAGGCCCTGTTATATCAATGGAAGCCTTTAGAGTGTTTCAAATTGGAATCTCACGTAAAGTACTCTAGAATGTCAAGATGCAGCTGCACTCTACTGCACATCATTTTGTGAGACCCAAAGATGTCTTTGGGTAACTGCACGTTATTATAGAAGCACAGATCATTTACAGTGTCTCAACTGACTGTCCTGTTTCCCATTAAAGGAAAGCTAATGAATTATATGTGCATAATTGGATGTTAGGAGGCCCCAAAATTCTTTCTGGTTTGACCTTTTTGGTATCTGGATATGGAAGCTCTTAAATTAATCCCACCCCACTTTGCCATCTTCTTTTCTATCTTATCCACCAGACTTCTAAAAATGGAAATGAAGGTATTTGGTTTGCTATTCAGGGTTCAAATAACAATGCAGAATACTGTGTATATTGGCAGGGTTTATCCATTAATTTTGGGAAGCAATTTTTTAAAGAAATTATTCAGATAGTTAATACTAAATTGTGGTGAGGGTGACTAACAAGTCAATCAAGAAATTTCACAACTCGTAAAATTTACAGTTATTTAAATACAGTTTTGCTGTCTTTTTTGTTTGTTTTCCATGGCTTTTATTGAAAAAGAGAAATACATAAAAGCAGGATATTTAAGGATTTTTGGTCCTGAAATCTTTTCTAGATTACTTAAAGTAGAGAGGTAATAGGCATGAATGAACTCTGTTCTTTGCTCTTTATTTATAAGTAGGCTTGGCATAAATCAGTGTTTACTTTTTTATTATTTGTTTAAGCTTTTTTTATTTGAATCTGTTTAAACTTTCACAGATGTGGGAAATTATGGGAGGTGTCAGGTAATTTAATGACCGATGTTGAGATTCAAAATGTTAAAACTTCATAATTAAAATACAAATGGTCAAAAGTAAATATTCTTAAATCAAACACTAAATTCTTAAGCACCATTTTCTTTCTTTGTCTATCTGTAAATTTCGATTATCCTAGATGGAAATATTTCCTAGGTTTGTGTTGTGTACAGTGAAATGGACATTTAAAAAATCTCATCCTTCCAAAGACTGTTTGTAACAGAGGTGTGCAAGGAAATTAAAATGCAACATAATTTCTTGACTTCTCAATCCTGACAGAAAACTAACAATTGAGATTTTTATTCTGATCATATTTCAGTGTGGGCATCATTTTAAAATCAGGTTTTGAAAATTCCTGTTCCAAGTTTTCTCCTGGTTAATTGAAAACTGTCCTGCATGTAATCAAGTCTGGCAAAGTGAACTGCTGTAGTAGCAAAGTGAAGCTCACTTACTTAGTTCAACCATCAAGTCACTGCCAGAGAGCCTTCAAAGTTAGATTTACACAGTTTCACTTCTGTACCAGCTAAAACAGAGAGGGAGACAGTATTTTAAGCTGAATTTTAGTATATCCGTAGTAAATCAGAATTGAATAAAAATCATACTTCCTGATCGTGTTGATCATTTCTAAACAAACACTAAGCTTGCAGTTTTAGTGTGCTTTTAAAATATAAAAGTTCCCGGTATGATGTGAGCCTAATTCCTTACACTTTCATCTTCACTCTAGAAATCAGTGGATCTTCTTCAGAACGATTTTTCTGTCCTTGAACATTAAAAAACACTTCAGGTTTTTCTAATAGTGATTAGATCATGAAGGTGAATTTCATATTTCCTCTAACTATAGAACACCACACACAATCTTCAGTGAACTGTCAGCAGGAATGTATACAGGCTCTTGTGGGAGAAACAAGGTTGGAGAGGTAAAATCTTACTGGATCAACATCTGTTGGTGAGACAAGCTTTTGGACTACACAACTCTTCAGCTATGGCTGAGGAAAAGCTCTGTACAGCTCTGAAGTTTTTTGTCTTACTCCTAGAAAAGTTGATCCTATAACAGATATGACCTACCTACCTTGTTTCTCTAATACCGGGGACTGACACTGAACAACCATGGAATACAGTGCTCTTCTGCTATTGGCAATAGTTCTTGTGCACCTCCCTCATCTATTTAATTTTAGAACAGTTTGACAGACTTTGTTTACTGCTCTAATTTTATTGTGGGTGGGAGTACATTAAAATGATCTCTTTATAATCTAAACACATTATTCTCTTCCAAAAGATCAGTGTAATGTTATCTTACATTGCCCTGCTTAAACAAATGTGGTAAATATGCATGTCCAATAAACTTCACCCTTTTAAAAATGTGAAGATATGAACATGGGCTGCAGTGCTAATGCCCTAGTAAGACAAATTCCTTCTCTGAGTCTAACCTTGAATCTCCGAGGGGTAAGCTACCGTCCTCTTGGAATATAAGTGGGAGCTACATGCTGGCCTCCAAAGCACTGTTTAGCTAGTTATGCTGAGACTAGAACAGTGGCTTGGAATTACAGTTAGAAATTAATTCCTTTCTCTTACTGTTCCTACTTGGCTGGAATGTAGAAAAGAAGACAGCTGGGGTAATTTTAAATATCACGTTATAGCTGCTTAGAAACTGATATAAAGGTGCTTATTTCTCTAAAGTTATGGTAATAGTATTAATGAAGCTTAAGTGTCTTTTATACCACCAGGGCTGCAATACTACAGAATAGTATTGAAACTATACTGGGTTACTAAATCAATGCAAAAACTCTGTAGACCAGCTCTATGACTTCTTCTGGCTGCTAGCTCTAATAGAGGGAATTAGAGATGCGTTGGACTTGGAACCATCTTGTCCAGAGCTGCTTCTGACACCCTCATTTGGAGGAAAAGTTAGAGGATTAACAAACTAGAGTCCTGAAAAAAAATCTTATGGGTAAGACTTATTTTTCTGAGGCTGCTCAAGGATCCTGAGGGACTTCCAGATGAGGGAGAGCAGGTTCCGGTTATTTTGAGAATACTGAAAAGGGTGTTTCTGTATTGTCTTCAGCCAGATGCTGGAGCATTTGTTTGTTGATGAGAAAATAGAGCTGGCCCTATGCACGAATCTATGATTAAGTGTAATCTTGTATGGTAAAGTTCCTGAAAAGACTTAAGGGGTTGTTGGAAACAAGCTTGGATTTTACAAATTTAACACCTCCCTCTCCTCCCCTACTGCAGTCTGTGGCCCAGCTTGGTGGTTGTCCTTGCAGCCATGACCACACTCACTAAGGATGCAATTGGTGCCTGGTGTGTCCTCTTTGCACAGCAGCTGTGTAACTACTGAAAACATGGAGGGCAACTAATGGTGGTTGTGTTTTCATGGAACAGAACTGAGTGTCTAATTTACTCCCTGTAATCTCTGCAGTACAGGGATGTCCATCCTAGGTAAAAATGCCCTGCACACTTTCAATAATGGTGGTTTAAATAATAGGATGAAATTAAGAAAACTTTCCTGAGAGCAAGATCTATTTTGGTGTACAATAGTATCCTGATGGAAGTAGGGGGTGGCTTGGTGGACTTTAAACTGGGTAAGATACTGTTAGGTGGGAAACACAACCTAGATCACGCCTTGTTCTTGGAATGGAGTCTCAGCTCAAGCTGGTGAAAAATACAATGCTTACATTATAGCTTTTTGGTTGTAATAGTCAGTGAAAACCCTGTTAAAAGATGTCTTTTTTTCAATTGCATTGATTAATAGGTGCTCAGATAAATGTGTCAAATAGGTGAGGCACCAGAGAAGTATCAAATGGCATAATGTTCAATCTGCCGTAAAAAGATTGGTTTATGGGGGGGAATTAATAGAAAAGTTCTAGACTGATAGCCAGATACCTAAATCAGTGCCAAATTAAAGAATGGAGGTAGATACTCTATTCTATCTTAATCCTACATATCTGCATTTCCTCTGGATTCAATATGTGGCTTATAGGGTGAAATACATTTATTAATGCAGCACCTCTAATCCCATTCCATTTGACTGACACAAAATCAGCACGTATTTCATAGCAGACTTGAGGAGTTATGAATACTCCTTTATACCTAGGAAACTGCCCAAACTGTGTATGAGGAGTTAGTAGGTGTCATGCATAAATGAACATTGAAATGTGCTTTCCTAAAATGTTTTGGGAATACATATTTCACACAACAAAATCTGGTTTCAGTTGCAATTTAATGGTGAAAGACATCACTGAGGAGTCTGGATTTACTTACTTTAAAAAACCCCCCCAAAGTACTAACTTCCCTGTTTCACGGCTTATTGTGGTAATCCACAAAAGCACTGCGGGGAGTTGTATATATTTCAGTTTTAATCTATGAGTTCTTCAGCATCGCTGCTAGTTTTAGGCAACTGGAGCATTTTCATAAATATGCTGTGCTGCTTTGAGCTGAGAAAAATTCCAAATGCAGCCTGCAGAAGTACAGCAAAACTCATCTTCTTAAAGACTGGTTGAGAAACTTGAATCCAGAAGCGTAACATATTCTCTTTCCCAGGCAAGGGAGCTGAGCTGTACCTATATCGAACACAAGGCAGTAAATCTTAGCCTGTTATGTTACCACTGATTTGAACAATTAATACTTGATATCACATCTTGTACAGTGAGGAAATTGGCTTTAAAACAGGTGTTACCCCTACACTTCTCCTTTCCCCTTCTCAATATAACACAAATGTTAGGTGTTGGAAATAGAGGGTATGTCTACCTGGCAACTAGACACTGGTGGCTGGCTCTTGCCAGCTGACGGGCTCGCGAAGCTCAGGCTGTGGGGCTGTTTCATTGCTATGTAAACTTCTGGGATCTAGGAAGCTCTGCGGGAGGAGGGTCCAGGCTCCAGCCTGAGCTCAGAAGACTACACAGCAATGAAATAGGCTTGCGCGCCCTGGGTTTTTCTTTGCTATGTTGATATACCCTTACTAGCTTTTTTGGGTACTAGGAACCAGTGCTCTAGTATTCCACATTAGAAGCGCAGTATTGATGCTTGCCATGATAACTCATCTGCAAAGTGCTTTACAAACTAGTCAGAGTATGCCAGAGGTGTTACCCCCATTTTTGTCAAGTGGAAGTAGAGAGGTAATTTTGCCTAGGATCACAAAAGGGAGTCAACATTGAGATGAGAGCTCATGTGCCTGGCTTTCTGTCCTCTCCTCAGCTCCTTGGGCAATATCTCTTGTATTAATTCTTAATCTTGTTCAGTGCTGATTGAACAGAGTGTGGAAAACTAAGCACTAGTACTAATCAAAATCCTTCAAGCGTAAGGTTATGACACATTTCAGGTAACTGGTTTTCCAAGAGAACAGTTGTCAGCCTGCAGAAGTCATCAGACAGCACAGGCCTAGTAGGGTAACTTATGAATGCTGCTCTGCAATTTTACTAGCTATTCCAACCATCTTAAAACCTTTTTGCTTTGTAAGAGCCAGAAATACTGAAATAGCCAAGTGCGCTTTGGTAAGAACGCAGTGGAATTAATGGGCCCCAAGAAACAGAAGTTTGACAAAATAATTTTCTCATTTTAAATTAACACATACCTGGCTGCAAGTCCTGCATTTAAAGGAATAGCCAAGATAATGGGATATAGACCACCTACAACAGACCCAATTAGTGCTCCTCTCACTGCGGCACAGGTTGCACACGACAGATCACCTAGATGACAAACAAGTCATTTCACAGTTAAGATGCAGTATCTACATTGTTTTTACATTTTAACATGACCTTAAAGAGGCAGGCCCTCTGAGGTGAAATATATTGTGAGCAGAAATGGCCTGGATGAACTGCAACTAAAGAGATTAAACAGAAGAGTCTACCTATTGTATTATGACACCTCCACCATTCAGCTCTATATAGAGTTCAATAAAATATAACCCAATTTGTAGTGCTGTAATTGCACCTAAACCGAATTGCCATGATGCAGTAAACATTAGTTTTAGGTAAACATTACTGATTCAAAGGGGATTTGCAAAAACAGATCCATCGATTGTAAGGTGTTAAAAAATTAGTGAGACACGTCACAGAAAAAATGCTCTATCCACATCCCCTCGTGTTAACCCCATTCAGGTTGAGGAATGGTTCTTGTATGTGCATAAAATGTAAAAGGGTTGTCTTCTGCCATTGCGCTGTGCACCTGGCAGTTCATGTACAAGGTGCGGTTTTTAACATTATATTGCTTCACTGTTTTGCAAATAGCGTAAGCTTTTCTGGTATATAAAACAGTTTTTACATAGCAGTACATGGGAGATTTTAAAACAGTGCCTTCATAAGAAATAAAAAAATGTACCTGAAATTAAAGGTGTAGTTATAGCAGAATGGTAAACGGCTGCTACTGTGATGAAAGGAAGAACAGCCATTGGCAAACTAGAGGTAAACCGAGCCTCTGTGACATTTAGGACGCGTCTGAATAAACTGTTTGCTATTAAACCACAAAAGCCTCCATTTATTGCAATGAAGTATGATCCATGTGCAAAGAATTTCCTGGGGGGGGAAAGGGGAGAAATTAGGTTAGAATTTTCAGCAACTGTGTGGTGAACAGGAAATCTGTTTGCTTAATACTATCATTGTCTTTGTGAATATGAAGTATTAAATTACTACTCTGAAGATGATAAAAAATTAAATT
Organism: Emydura macquarii macquarii; assembly: GCF_026122565.2. Taxonomy (NCBI): domain Eukaryota; kingdom Metazoa; phylum Chordata; order Testudines; family Chelidae; genus Emydura; species Emydura macquarii. The sequence continues at coordinate 13,028,073 of NW_027130455.1, forward strand.
GATCTGCTTTCAGAAGCAACCAGCATATTATTCTCTGCCATATGCCTGAAGTTACTGTGATAATGGTGAAGAGCAGAAAAGAATAACTAGGTGTACTTCAAGTATGCACAATTGGCCAAATGAATTACAAGGAGGGGTTATCTTCTAAAATGGAAATTCTACAGTTATAGGGGACCATATGCATATCCAGACAAAAGGACATAAGCCATTCACAGAGGTAAAAATACTGTTTTTGAGGAACAGTCTGATTTGGTACAGTAAATGCCATGGGTCTTGGAAATGACAATTTGCACTTCCCAAGGGTAGCATTCTAATGGGGGAGGAAGAAGAGGGTAAACAAAACATGGTGAAAAACACTGTTATGCAAGAAGCCCTTACACAAAAAGCTATCTGGAAAAAGTGACCAATTCATTGAAGTTCAGCGTTGGTGTTAAATAGCAAAAGCACAACAACTTAGGCAATGCTGAGTTTTAGATCCCGATTCATTTTTTTCAAGTCCATATTAAATATTAAAAACTGCATCCAACTTGTTTTAACCAAGACATATACCATCCATCTTTAAGCAGAACTCTACTGAAGTCAATCATATGTTCTTAAAAATGGCCTACAGAACAGACAAAAATTACTTACTATTATATTCTTTTATATATTATTTATATTCTTTTATATATTCTACACATTATATATTCTATCTTCTATTATATTAAATTATTTATTTATATTTTAGTAGTGCCTGAAATGTGCTAGGAGCTGTATGAACAGGTAAGAAGGCACAGTCCTTGCCTCAATGAGTTTACATCTAAATTATAAAAAGACAAATGTACATACAAGCAAACTATCCAAGGTGATGTAAGGACATATTTTGGCCTCTACCCTAATTAGGCCTATTCAGTTCAGTGTGACAATTTTAATACATGCATTAGAGTGATTGCAGGATGAAGGAATTCATTAGGTCCCATCTCTTTCCCATGCTATCTCAATTATCCCTCATTTGCTCCTTGGTTCAGATGCCCAGCCTGGTTGTTATGACATTACAGTACCCCAGGTGCAGAAGTTTAATAAACAGAAATTGGCAGAATAAAAGGCCAGAGGTTAATGCATAATAGGCAAGTGTTATATAAACAAACTGAATGTAGTAAGGGTTATATAATTAATTGCAAAAATTACTTTTATCTGAATCATCAGGTTGTGCATCAGCCAGCCTGTGCAAATGCATCATCTTCGCTGTCACCTTCGCCTTCAATCCTTCCTCCCTTTTTCCGACTTAGGTTTGTTACACATGTTGCATTTATTTTACATTAGATTAAATTCTTTCGAGGCAGGCACGTCCTATATGTTTGTACAGCATCTAGCACAATGGGGCCCCAATTCTGGTGCTACTGATATAAATACAAGTATGTGTCTTTCTTCCACCCTGACTACCCTACAATGTAGATTCAGGCTCAGTATCAGAGCTCGGGGTGGGTAGAGAAAATAGTGAGATCATTGCAGGGGACCTCTGCAGTTACTGGCAGCTCCTCTTACTCTGATTCTGACAGCTGAAGTGTGTGCATCGCCCCTTCTTCCATGCTGAGCTCCATTAACTTCAAGGAGGCTCTATTTGGGCACAAAGTTATGCTAGCACAGATCACTTTATTTCTGATGGGGTGGGCTGGACACACTACATTTCATAACAATATATAAAACAATAAAAAATGTCAGTTTTGTAGGCTTGATTGGCATTTTATAACAGGAGTTGTTTCGCTCTCTTGATTTACTGAAGGAAGCTGTGCATTCACATATAAAACTATAAACAGCATGGTAAATTAGGCAGGTGAAAACACTCTAATCCTATTAGCCTAACTTCATGAATTTTATATTCCCAGAATGATAGCCATTGCCAGGTCAAGGAATTAATTGGAAGGCACTTTGCTGCTGCTGCGCCACCTTTATTATGTTAAAAGTGTATTTTTAAAAATGCACCACGTTGGATTTGCTGCTTAAGCAAAAACAAAATAAAATGCTTAACTGGCTACAAAATGTATTCCAAACCAAATATCTCATGTGTTTACAAGATTATCAAATGTTATGATCTCTATAACATTTAGAAATTAAAATATTTCTAAAAATCCATCCATTTACAAAACTTCAATATTCTAAATACTTTAAAACAAAATTAATCACTGAATTTAAAAAAAAAACCTTTATAGATTTAGGATCCAATCCTCCAAACACTTCAGCACCTGTATCAAAAACATTTTGGAGCAGAAATTCACTTACAGTTTTGAATAAGAAAATTTTGACCTGTATCCCTGCTTACATTTACCTAATTTTCAAATGTGAACACAAGCTATCTGCAGTTTAAGATGCTATATAGCTCAAGCCTGATTTTGAACGATTAGATTAAAATGTGACAGTACCAAAGAAATATTACTACCAAAATCTACAAATGAGAGACACAACGTGGGTGAGCTTTTATTGGACCAACTTCTGTTGTTGGAAGGGAAAAGCTTTTGAGCTTCACTCAGTTCTTTCTCAGGTCTGGAGAAGGTAACTAGAGGGTCCAGGCTCGATACAAGGTGGGACAGATTAAGCATAAGGGGTGCACACATTGTAGGAAACCATTTAAAACAAAGTGGGCAATTAACAGTTCTTCCTTGGTAGGCCAGTGGAGGGTTAGTAGGCAGCAGGGTGCATTACAAGTTGTTATAATGGGACATAAAATCAGTCTCTTTGTTAAATCCATGGTTTTTTATGCAGAATTACGATTAAGGATACGATTTGGTCACGGCGGTCACAGAATCCATGACTTTCCGGGACCTCTGTGACAGGGCTGGAGCAGCTGTCAGCTCTGGGGCAACCGCTGGTGCCGAACAGCTGATTGGCCGGCCAGCCCCAGGGCCACACAGCAGCTGACCATCAGCCAGCCGAGGGCCACAGAGCAGCTGACTAGGGGCCATCACCAGGAGTTCAACAACTGAGCAGCGGCAAGCTGGAGCAGCTGCAAGCCCCAGCAGCTGTTTTCCCCTCTTCCCCAGGATATTTTTAATAAAAGTCAGGGACAGGCTGCAGTTTCCGTGAATTTTTATTGCCCTCAACCTGTCTCCGACTTTTAGTAAAAACACCCGTGACAGAATCTTAACCTTAATTATAAGTTTAAGTTCCCAGGCTTGTCTTTTGAAGGTGTTGTGCAGGTTTCCTTTGAGGATGGGGACTGTGAGATCACTTTGTAAAAAGTGTTCACTCTCAGACGATAGGGTGTTTGTCTGATCGTTTTTATGTGTGAGTTCATTCAAGAGCATAGTGATTGATTGGTTTCACACGTGTTGTTGTTGGGGCATTTGATGCACTGCGTGAGATACAGCACCTGTTGTGATAAGCATATGGAGGACCCATGGATCCTGAAAGGTGCGTGGTGGGGGTAATGATCATCATAGCAGTGAAGATTGTCTGCAGAGGATTGTCTGCAGGTTTTGCATTAGTTATGGCAGGAGCGATTGTCACTTTGAGTTTGTGTGTCCGGTCTCTGGGAAGCTTGGTGAGGTTGGGGTGTTTGAAGGCCAGAAGAGGGGATTCATGGAAGATTTATTTCAGGATGTGGTCCCCATCTAGTATGGGTTGTAATTATTTGATTATACCATGTATGGGTTCTAGTGTGAGGTGGTAAGTGACATCTTAAGGGTGTGTGGTCAATGTTTTTGGTTTTTTCCCCCCTATCTTGAAGCACAATCTCCTGGGAGTATTGGGATGGCCTATTCCATGATACAGTCTACTTCTCTGATGGAGTGTCTTTGTTTGGGGAAGGCAGCTTTAAGTGTGGCTCCTGGACTGTCTCTTCAGAGCATGTTCTGTAGTATTCGAGTGCCTGGCAGTAGACAGATTTCCTGGTGTGTGGGATGGTTACGGAGCTGTGGAAATAGGTGTGGTAAGCTGAGGGCTTCTTGTATATAGTTGTCTGTAAGGTACCATTGTTGAAGCTGGTTGCAGTGTCCAAGAAGTTAATGCTGGTGCAGGAATGTTCTGGAGAGAGTTTGATGGATGGGTGGTGGTTGTTGAGGTTGTGGTGGAAATCTATGTGGTAGTGTAAAGGTATAAAAGTAGTTCCTCTGGGATCAGAGGCATGCAGCTGGCTGGCAGACTGATTAGTGCCTCCCTGTGCACCTGAGAAAGAGCTGCAACTTAATTAGCTGACCTTTATAAAAGGGGGGATGGACGGGGGTGAGATGATAATACTTTCCAGAAAGCTGAAGGGCTGGGGCAGTGCTCTGAATGGACTACTATTGGAACGGCTACAGAGAGGAATTGCTCTAGAAACTAAACAGACAGAAGGGAGATTGTGGGAGTCCTTTATTGCTGGGACTTTAAGGTAAGAGCCAGGAAATTTTGGTAATTGGAGTGATGAGTGCGAATGAGTCTTGGGGAAGGGATAAGTCAGCCTGTACAGACCTTGAGGGAAGAGTCTGCAAGGTTTTTATCTTGTTTGTTAGAAAGGCTTAAATAAAACAACTAACCCTGCTGCAAACTGCTTCCCTGGATTCCTTGAGAGAGAGCTCAGACAGAATTAACCCAGGGAGTGAGCTGACTCAGCAAGAGCAAAGCCTGCTCTCGTAGGAGGAGGGCACTATATGATTGGCCCTAATCATTTTACAGAGAGTTTAGGTTGTCTGTCCAGAGGATGAAAATATCATTGAGGTAGCTCAGGTATATCACTGGATTCAGGGTGTTTTTTTCCAGAAATTCTTCCTCCAGGTGGTCCATGAAGAGGTTGGCATATTGGGGAGCCATCCTACTCCCACTGCTGTTTGCATAGTTTCAAATAAATGTTTGTTGTTAAAATATAAAGTTGTTATGGGTACGGATGAAATGGATGAGTTTGGCAATGTGTTTTGGGTGGATTTCTAAGCACCATCCATAGTTTTGTAGATATTTGAGACAGGCAGAGATGTTGTCATGGTAAGGGATGTTGGTATATAGGAAGGTGACATCCGTGGTGGGCAAGGATGGTGTTCTGACGGAGGCTGTTGAAGTTGTGGAGTTTCTAAAGGAAATCAGTTGTGTCATGGAAGACACTGGCCCTTTATGGGGTGAGTGACTTGAGGATGGTTTCTAGAAGTTCTGATCTTCCTTCAGTAAGACAGCAATGGCCACATATGACGGAACTGCCTGGTTCCCTTGTTTGTGTGTCTTGGGAAGCACATAGAAAGTCTCTGGGATGAGATTGTAGGGGATGAGTTTGTAGAGTTTCTTTTGGAGTTGTTTGGGAAAGGATTTGATGATCTCCTTCATCAGATTGAGGTGATGTGGGTTGTGGGGTCTTCTCTGAGTTCTTTATAGGAGGTGGTGTCAGAGTTGTTGGTTGGCTTCATTGACTTAGTCATCATGATTGAGAACTATGCAGGCACCCCTTTGTCTGCTGGTTTGATCACTAAGTAGTGATAGGATTTCATGAACTGTCTAGCTATCCTCTCTGTGGTGGAGAGATTGTCATGGATGTAATGTTTAAGGATTTCAGTCTTCCCCCTCCACCCCATCTTGAAGCAATCAGTGCAATGCAATCAGTTTCATCCACTTAAGGGGTTCATAAGAACGGCCATACTGAAACAGACCAATGGTCCATCTGTCTTCCAAGAGTGGCCAATGCCAGGTGCTTCAGAGGGAATGAACAGAACAGTAATCATCAAATGATCCATCCCTTGTCGTCCATTTCCAGCTTCCGGCAAATAGAGGTGAGGGACACCTCAGAGCATAGTTTTGCATTCCTGCCCATCCTGGCTAATAACCATTAATGGACTATCCTCCATGAACTTATCTTTTTTTAACCCTGTTATAGTCTTGGCCTTGGCAAGGAGTTCCACAGGTTGACTGTTGTGTTGTGTGAAGAAATACTTTTGTTTGTTTTAAACCTGCCGCCTATTAATTTCATTTGGTGACCCCTAGTTCTTGTGTTAGGAGGAGAAGTAAATAACACTTTCTTATTTACTTTCTCCACACCAGTCATGATTCTATCATATCCCCCCTTAGTAGTCTCTTTTCCAAGCTGAAAAGACCCACTCTTTATAATCTCTCCCCATATGGAAGCTGTTCCATACCCTTAATCATTTTTGTTGCCTTTCTCTGTACCTTTTCTTTTTTGAGATCATGCAGATCTGGTCACCCTCAGTTCCACTCAGATGATTCTGTTTTGGTGAGGATGTGATAGTTGTGGGTGGTGTTATCTTGGTTGTGAAACAATTTCTTGAGATGGAGTTGGCGAAAGCATTCTTCTAGTTCTCCACATTAGTATACTATCAGGTTCTGTGGTAAGGCAGAAGATCAGTCCCTTGGATAAATCAGCTCTATTAAGGGGTTGTCTTGAGAGGTTGATGATGTTGGGGTGACTTGTAGTATCCAGATGGTGGGTCCTGGTGTTGTGGTTTATCCCCAAGGTGGTCGTCTACTGGTGGTGGAGTTCTAGTAGTTGGTTCTGCTTCTTATGACAGCCATCCAACACAAAAATAACGTTTTTTGGGTTATCTACATAATCTCTGGGTAAATTTCCTGATTTTTTTTCCCCCTTCCAGTGTGTGGGAACATGTGATGATTTCTTGTTTGAGGTGGTCCCTTCTGGAGTATGTGAGGTGCAGGAGATGGTTCCTCTGGTTTTTCCTAAGTCCTTCTGCAGAGCTGTTCAGTATAGTAGAGTTCTATGTAGTCATCAGAGAGTTACTGATGGTGAATCCTCTGGGGATGATGACTTGTTTCTTGAATTTGCTCAGAAAGTAGATATCACTGTTAAGTTTGGCTTTCTTTCTTTTTCTTCATGTTGCAAAATTTCCATTTTAAATGGCAAAATTCTATATCTTCCACTGTTGTTGGCAGTGTTGTTGTAGCCATGTTGTTTCCAGGATCTGAGACACCAGGGGAGAGGTGAAGTAATATCTTTTATTGGACCAACTTCTGTCGATGGAAGGGACAAGCTTTTCAAGCTCCACAGAACTTCTCCTCTGGTCTGGAAAAGGTAGCCACAGTGTTCAAATTCATAACTGTGCTGGACACGAAAAACTATGGACTTAACAGAGACACTTGTTTAATGGCCCATTACAATAACCTGTAACACACACACAGTGCGGCCTACTAACCCCACACTCTCCTACCACTGAAGGTGTTAATTGCCCACTTCATTTGAACATGTGTGTACCCCTTATGTTTAAGGATCTGTCCGACCTTGTGTTTAGCTTGGACACTCTGGTTACTTTCTCCAAACCTGAGGAAAAGCTCTGTGAAGCTTGAAAGCTTGTCTTTTCCACCAACAGAAATTGGTCCACTAAAAGGCATTAATTAACCACCTTGTCTTTCATATCCTGGGACCAACATGGCTACAACAACACTGCTAAAACCCTACTATTCCAGAAGTCATGATCTTTGTAGCAGCTGATACAGGTTAAGCTCCACAAAGGCAGCATGTGATGGGATGGACATGTCATTCACTGTCCCCTGGAGGGTGTTCTGCAGTCCTGCCTTACTATTCTGTTGGTTCCCTTTGAGAGCCTGCTGATCCAGGCAGTGCTGTAGGAGTTTTGCGGTGAAATCCCAGCATGGATTTTCAGAATCCAAGGCAACCAGTCCAGCTGAACCTAGTCAAGCTTGTAACCTTATAAGGGAAATAAAAGAATTTTTGCTGCTGAGACGTCGTCACAGGGGACTGTAAAGGCAGAAGTGTTATGCTATTTATAGATCTTTTTGTTCTGGAGTTAAAGGATTTGAGCCGAGTGGAGGAAAAGAGAATGACAGGACTTTGGCTGAGCTAGAACTCCATAAAATAAATGTGACTTCACAAAGGGTTCCCTTTCCTCACCGACCATACCAATCTCTGAATAAGGCCTAGACCTCTGGCAGCTATTCCCTTCCATGGTCCGTCAGTGTATTGTGCAGAATGGAAGACACTAGTCTAACAAATTTTTCCTCAGACTTTTGGTTCAATCTAACAGTACAAATTGAGAAGGGAAGGAGAATTATCTTGCTACAGGACAGAGGCTCATTTGCTGACCGCTTTAAGATAAGAAACTTTGTTTTATAATTGATTGGTGTTGATCAACTAGGTGCTTGGCAATAGGTGCCAACATATGGGGCTCCATCATGACTTCGCTACAACATCCCTCTTGGTTTCCCTGCTGTTTTGGAGAGGGAGTATGATGCACTGAGCTTCACCTGGCAAAAGCATATGTTCCTTGAGGAGGCTGTATCCAGCACACAGAGTGGCACAGCTAAAGAGTGGAGCCTAGGCTCTCTCCATTCCCCATCCACCTGTGTGAGGAGGGTATAGAGTTCACTGCACCCATCATCTCCTCATGTCACTATCTGAGATTTGGTTAGACAGCACATAAAGAAATAAAGAAAACATCTTATTTAGAAATGTCAACTAATCATTGAGCCCTGGCTAGTTTAGGTATTTCTCTGAAGTTTACATTTGAAATGTGATTCAATATCTTTATATTTGAAAATAATTCACTGATTTACAAGAACAGAAAGGATGTCACAAAAACTGCATAGTTAGTAAAAACAAATGAAGATAGGAGCATCACTTACTTGTCTGCTTCTGGAAGCCGTTCAAACATTTTTAGCAGACCTTCCATTCGTTTTCTATTTTGAAGCCTTGCATTTTCCTGTGGTGAATTTAGTTCAAGAAGCTCTCTCCCTGCCATTTTGAGGCTCTGGATCATGAAGTGAGAAACAAGGCAAGTTTTGGTTAAATGACACTGCCACAACATAATCAGATATGATTTGCCTACTTGTCATGCAAAAATTATGAGCCAATGCTTAGCATCTCAAAAATGTAAAAGCCCTCCAGAGACTGAAAGGACATGAGCCAGCTAAAAACGTCTGGGAAATTTTTGGCTACAGAAGTCCTGTTAAATTGCCCTATTCAGTAGGAAAAGCTGCCTGCCATAGCATTCTGAGAGAACACAAATCCTCAGTTTGCAGGTGAGTTATAGATCATGATCTCCCCAGTTCTCCTCCTTTGCTCTACAACTCTTGATTTTTATTTCATGTGTCCACAGTTGCACACCAATAATCAGCCAGATGGGCTCAGATAGTGCAAGGATTTTGTTTAAACCAAATGATCATACTTGATGAGGCATTCTGATCAGTGTTGAGGCACTTTTTTTTTTTTTTTTAAAGTTAGGGAAAGGATGAGCAGTGAGGAGAGTTTCCTAAAGTTGCAGACCATGTATGGCCCAATTTCTTCTTCCCTGGTTCCTGAGGCTAGACACAGACATATTTATTTTTAATGCCTCTACTTTACTTCACTTAAGTACTGAAGGGTAAGGCCCTCATCGTGCAACCAAACACACTAAACATTACTAGCAGGAGTGGTGCCACAGAAATCAATGGGACTACTCACAATAGTGAAGTTAGGCATGTGTGTAAATGACTCCAGGAACAGGGCCTAAGACAAAGGACTGCTTTAAAATGCCTTTTCTTGACTGGCATTGGGAATACAAGGTGGGTGAGGTAATCTCTCTCCCCATCTATCTCTTTTGACAAAAACAGCCTATGGATTTTGGATGCAGATCCTGGCCTGAGAGTTTGGCCAGTAATGTTCTGAAAACATGGTAAGGAACCTTGCCTTGAACCAAGTCTAGTTTAAGTTTAGAAAGCATTTTAATCTTTTTCTTGTAACTATTTCTAACTTTAATGCCTCATGACTTGTACTCACTTAAAATCTCTTTTTATAGTTAAGTAAACTTGTTTTATTCTTTAATTAGAACTAGTCCAGTGTTGTGAATTGTTTGGGTAACTCCATTTAAGATAGCAGGCTGTTGTATATTGATCCCCTTGGAAGGACAACAGACCCTATTACATCTGGACAGTCCATGAGAGGGCTGAACAGTGCAGAACACATGTTTTGAGGGGAAAATCTGGGAGTGGGAGTACTACCCTGCAGGTAGTAACCAAGGATGCTGGAAACCAGAGTGTGGCTGGTGTTTACTAACAGGCTGCTGGGGTCAGAGCTGCCGGGCCAGGGCTGTGACTGGAAAATTTTTCTCAGGTGGCATCCCCAAACCAGATTAACGCAGTGATTTTAGGGGCTGCAGCCCAGGGTCTTGGGCTAAGGGGGCAAGGCCATCTCTGGGGGAGGTGAGGCAAATTGGGGTGACTGGTCTGGATCCCACACTTTGGGGGACCCCGCTAGTGGCATATGGGGAAGGGCATGGACCAGGCCCTCAGAGGAGGGCTTTATTACAACCACGCTGACCCCAGCCTGCCAGTGGCCCAAAGGCGGGGCTCCGGGGCAGAACCCATCACAGCCCACCCGCCCGCCCACCCACCACCGGGCGGCTCAGGGGCATCTGCCCCTGTCACTTCTGCTCCCTGAGACCCTGCCGCACCCACTGCCCCCACAGCAAGGGGCGAGGTAGAGTGGGCAGCCCAAGGGGGTGGAGGAGGGAGAGCAGGGCACAGGGACACAGAACTGCTCTGTGAATGGGGCAGTGCCGGGGAGGGGGAGTGCAGAGCGCAGGAGAGCCTTTTGGGAATGGGGGGGAGGGAAGCAGCTGGGGTGATGTGGGGGGGGCCCCACAAAATCTAATAGCCTTGGGTCCACAGAAGAGTTAATCCGGCCCTGCCCCAAACTTTTACTAAACTCGGCCCACTCGTTTTTACACAGTAAAGGGCTGCAGAAGAGAATACAAAGAATCCATAAAGTATTTTGCAGCTACTATCTCACTTCAATCCGAGTGTAGCAAATGGGTTGCCCAGTTGAACACTACTCACATAACTGGAGTTATTTCTGCTTGTATCCAATTATATACTTACTCTACTAGGCATAAAACACATGAAACTCATAACCTTCAAGACGTCAGCAATGACCTCCCGAGGGAAGGTACAATCGCTCTGCCCTGCCTTCTTCCCACCCTGTTTTAAGGTCTCTTTCTGTTCGTGTCTTCCTGGGGCAGCCAGCAGCTCCCGCTACCTTGCCCAGGGTCCCACCCCAGTGATCTCCCCTGCAAGCACAGACCCAGCTGCCGGACCTTGCAGCCAGATCGCCTCCGAGCTGTTCGGATGCGGCCGTGATCTGTCTCAGGGGTCCCGCTCCGACTGGGTAAAGCAGAACCGTGAGCCCCTCTCTTACCTCGTGCTGGGTGCCCTATCCCAGCTACCAGCCTGCCACAGCTCCGCCTTCGGCTAGGGCAAGGTTCCGTGCCAACAGCAGGCTTCACACAACATGGCTGCTCCCCCCCTCAGTTCTCCTATGGGGGCCGCCATCTTGCCCAGTCATATGACCCAGGCACGGCCGTCCCGACACCCTCTCGGAAGGCGTCGGTGATTGGGCGGTCCCCCGCAGGCCCAGCATAGTGACTCCTGATTGGCCATGGAGTTGGAAGGGGGCGGAGTCGGAGCTGGGCCCGGTTCTCGTTGCTAGGAGAGGAGGATGGCAGCGGGATCGGATTCGGCGGCTCCGCAGGGACCCGGCAGCCGGAGACGCGGAGACTCCCCCTAGCCGTGCCCTCCATGGGGCCTCCTCAGCCCTCGGCGTAACCGGCTGACACGGGCGGAGGCAGCGGCCGCTTCCCCCGCCCCAGCTCTCAGCATCCCGCTAGGCGCTGCCTGCGGCCCCCACCGACCCCCAGCCGCGCTTAGCCGCCTGCTGCCAGCGCCAGCCGCTCCCGTCCCCGGCCGCCCCCCTCCCCCACCCCCAAACTTCCTCATCCTCGAGCCCCTCCCTGCCCTGCCCCCTCCCTCCCAGTCCCCACCCTCCTTCAGCCTGCCCTGCTCCCCCACTCACCTGCCTCCCTTCCCTGCAGCCCAGCACCAAACGAGCCCGCCCTGCACTGACCGTCCCCGGCACAGACCAGACGAGCCCCACGAACACGAGGGGGAGGGGGGAAGATCTGTCCGTGTGGTGGGAAAGACAGAGAGAGAGAGAGAGAGAGAGAGAGAGGCAGGCCCGGGTCCGAATGGTGCACATTGCAGAGCAGAGCAGCCCCCAAACACACTGTCCATCTCTGCTGGAAGATAAATGCAAAGCAGTTATGTAACATGCACCGCGGCTGCTCGTGCACGCATGGAAACATTTGGAAGCTGCTGCATGCCACTTTCATACCTTTCTTAACAATCCAGATGGGGGAAATCCATCTCTTTTCTGCAGAAAAAGGGGGAGAGAAGGGCTTATACTGAGGCCAACCGGCTGCGCCTGTGAGTGGGAAACGCTGGACTCATTTCATGGCTTGCTTTTTTTATTCCACTGATACTGCAGCATCTCTGAAAATTAACCTTTTGTGAAGTTCTGCTCCAAACCCTTTCAGCCTCTGCTCCTCCTTCATGAGGCAGCTGCTTTGCAAGGGACGAAATGGCATGAAGTAAATGGCTCCAGAATAAAGCAATCTGCTCTGCCAAAGTGCCCAGTGAGCAGCACTGTCACTTTAATAATTCCATTTCAAGGGATTGCTTTCCTCCTTTTCAATCCTCTCTTTTAATACATGGGAGGATCAGAGGGACATTAAAGACCATAAGGCTGGGTGGCTTGGAGAGAATGAAAATGACTGGCGAGTGACTTCTGTTGAGTAAGTGTGAGATTTGAAAGCATTTGTGCAGTGAGGAAAAAAGGGACCTTTTCAGTCTGCTGTGTATGCACCCAGTACAGCTGTACACAACTAGCAAAATTCACCCATGTTCCAGTGAAAGAAGTTTATACAGTTATTTTGGATTGCTTTTGTCTTCTCCCAGAAATTTATTTGGATTATTTGGGAGTTTTTGTCCTGAAAGTCAGATGGCTTTCTTTGAATTTGTTCAGGTGGAATATTAAGACAGCTGCCTAGAGATGGACTGTGCCTTAATTGTATTACATAAAGTTGTTTGACAAATTTATGCTGCCAGAAGAAGAGTTATAATAGGGTTTTATATGCCAAGGAGCAATTTTTCTTGTATTTTTATAGATTCAAAAATATTTTACAGAAATTGAAAACCACTCTTGCAAAATTCAAAACTCTTTTTTCTTATTCCATGGGAGGCACTGGAAGTTTAACTGGAGAAAATAGTGAGTACTGCTAGAAAAAGAAGACTGAAGCTGTATTTCCTAAGTGAACTGTTTAAGTGATTTGAACAAATATCTAGTTCCTGAGCTCCGAAGGCAATCTCAGTGGGACATCACTGATACCAGTAAATAAGCACTTGCATCCAGTACTAGAAGTAAGACCAAGAATGCCAGTCAAGAAGAAAGGTGGGCTATGAAGCTTCCTATATCATTTTACATCTCCATTTTTCTAGGTTGTGGATCTCTAGTACTTGCAGTTTTAAATTAAAAGTATTTGAATGTGGGAGTGATAATTGTTTTTCTTTTGCATTGAAAAGGGGGAGAGAAACAATTTATGCATTTACAATTGTATTTAAAAAACTCACACATTTAATAGAATATTTTAAGATTTCTCATTTCATATTTGACTTCAAAATTACGTTTTGTAAAAATCAACCTTTACAAAACTTAAAACCAGGGGAAGAGAGAGTTTTGAAATTAATATATATATCTCAAATAATGCCAATAAAACAGAATATAAATAGTGCAAAGTAAGCCATAAAATATTTCTGTTTTATAGCAGGTAACTCCACCAGCAGTAGCAGCAAAAATAAATGTAAAAGACAGTTTTAGTGCACTTTGTCAGTAAAAGTTTCAACCTTTGTGTTATCCAAACATGTTTTTCATTATGAAAGCTACATGATTTTAATAAGCTTTGGGCTTTTTGCATATTAGGATATAAAAGGTTATATTACTTTAATAGCTTAAATTAATTTAAATTAGTTATGTTGCATTTTTTTAAAAACCCACATTTTGCCTCTTACGCATTTAGGTTCATCATATAAATACTTGTTTGCAGTGTTATTGTAAATGTGTTGGTCCAAATATTTAACAATTTGTGACCACAATGGATTTAGACACACCTTTGGTAAACTGTAGTTTCCAGTGATCATGCCAGCAATTGGGGATAAATGCTTATGATTACTCTGAAAACACTTTTATGCTATAAATACTTCTCTGCATCTTGCAAACACAGGACAGTAATTTAACGTATTAGTTTAGATTACAAAATGTGCAGATAAAACAAAGAATGGCAAATAACTGTTCTCCTGCAGATTATCCATCTAGAGCTTCAGGCTCTTAATAAAGAACTAAAGTGAAAATTATTAGCAAAATATGAATGCAGATAACTTCAGTATAACTCCAAATTAATTTTTCACATAATATTGTCTACCTCTGTTCCATGATTCATAATTTCTGATGTTAGTAATTGTAAAACCACAGATTATGAAGGTTTTTACAAAAATCCCTCTTAAAATTTTACTTTGATCATAATTGTACAGATTGCAGAGTAGAAGCAAAATATCAAAACTGTAAAATGATTTAATAAGTAATATTAGTCACTGATTTAGTTAATTATTTTAAATGAACTATAGTAAACATGGGAACATTTATGGAGGAAAATGATCCCCTCATAATGTCCCTTTAAATCCTCCTGTTGTGCTGTGAAATGTGAATACATCATCTTACTCCACTATAAGGCTTACATACTATAATTATTCAAAACATGTGAGTTAAGGCCGTGTCATTTTAAAGTTTAAGACTTAACTCTGAATTGTATATTTTTCTGTATGGTTGTCTTTCTGAATTGAATGTTGAGCTGTAGCTCAATCACAAGATGCTCATTTGATGCTGGAATTACTGTGTGAAATTCCTGTCTTACCCAGGTCATCGAAGCAGGTGATCACAATGATCCCTTCTTGCCTTAAAATCTATTACTGTGAATTTCCTGTCTTTGTTTCAAGACAGCCAAACTCAGATTTTTAATGTAGCTCTTACACTTTAATTTTTACCAGTCAATTGTAAGACTATATATGTTGACAATTTTAACTGTGCAGCTGGTCAATGCCTCCTTTGGCACAATTTAGCCTATCATATCAATTAGTGAATTAGAGCTGACAGCCAGTGTGAAGATATTTGTATTTAAATATTACAAGCTGTTATTAAAATATGATTACATATGTACAGAAGGGGATTGAAGAATGTTAGTGAATCAACTACTTTATTTACTATGTTTTTGAGTTATTTAAATTTATAGTCTGTCATAGACTTAATTTTACCAAATGTAATTAAAGGGATGCTTTCAACTTTACATCACACTTTCATGTGAAATTTTTATATTTTTGTAACAAGTATGGGGGGAAGGGAATGAGAGATTTTTTTCTCATGTTTTGCAGTTTGTTTGCTTTATGCCTTTGATAGCATGTTGTTTATAGTCTGTTTCACTGTTTTATTGACAGTCAATTTCAATTCTGATCTTGTGTACTAAAGAGCTCACATGCACTAGCTGCTCCAGCAGATAACGGGAAAATTAATTTTTGTGCCTTCCCCAGGCTCTGCAGGAGTCTGTATTCTGGTAGTAGTAGCAGCAGCAGTACTGAAAGTGAATGGGTTAGCATGGAGATAGAGACCAAGGATTGAAATAGGCGTGAAGTACCCTCTCACTGCTTAAGGTGCTTCTTTCACTTAAAGGGTGAGGCATTTTAGGGATATTTGCATTGCTGTAACTATTCTTATGACTTCAGTCTCTGCGGCTTTCAATTCCTCACCTTTCTCTGGCTCTAAATCAGAGGTCTCCAAACTGTGGGACATGCCCCCTTATGGGGGCATGGAGGAATGTTTGGAGGGCATGGCGGAGCCTGGGCCAGCCCCCATGGACTGCCCCCGACCTCGGCTTCTGCCCTCAGGCCCCAGCCCCGACCATGGCCCCAGCTGTAGCTCTGGCTCCCACTATTGCCCCCTCCCAGTGGGGCTGTGGACAGAGGTAAAGGGGGGCATGAGGTAAAAAGTTTGGGGACCACTGCTCTAAATATACTTTAAAAAATTAAAATCAAACCAAATGCTCCTTAGTACCAGTCATGTTTATTTGTTGGACATCACACTTTAGACACTATGATTGCAGAAGTTTATTAACTGAATAAACACACTCCTTTCCTTTACTATGTACTACACTTTAGAAAAGGTAAATTAGAAATAAAGAGGTAGTTATGAAGCAAAGATCCTATATACCAATGTATACTACCCACTACTATCCCAAACAATGAAATGTGTGCTGCTGATGTGGTATATCTTAAAGGTGACCTAATGACAAAATAATGTACTTCCTCATTTAGCATAGAAACTAAAGTCAGCTTTTCAAATTCCTTTTGGAATCTCCAAGGTCGCTCCAGTAAACAATGAGGGCTTATATTCATTTTTGTATTTGCCTGACTTTTGGATATATTTACAGAATAGATTAAAAGCATGAAACATAACTCAATTGCTTCTTACTGTGACATCACAGCAGTTGTGAAATAGTCTGCTTTATCATATTGCCAGTTCATGTGGGCTCTTGTAAATGCTGTTTTCTGTATACATTTTTCAAAGTTTCTATGATACATAAAACACTTTCAAAGACATGCCATATTAAACAAATCAGCAATAAAAGATTTAATATGAGCCTGCATGAGCCACCAGTATGCAAATGAAGAGCCTTCAGGTAGTTATGACATCATTAAATGATGAGCATTGCTGGCTTGTGGTGTGACATCAGTGGAGAGGACAGCTAAAAAGAAATTTTGAACTGTACAATTTTCATACCTGATTGCTCAGCACTTCTGAAAACCAGACTACTTCTATTTAAATAATTAAAATATGTATTTAGAAGCCTAACTTTAGGCACCCAGGTTAGTAAATTGTGGTGTCTTTAGTGATGTAAATGCTCCTCTTAACCTTGTGAGTGGGGAATGAAATACATACTAAAGTAATGGATTTTTGTAGTTCCTTTTCACCTTTAACAAAACAGTGATACCACATTATACTGTCCTTTTAGCTGCTGAAACATTCTAGAATGTATTTTTGTCAAATGATATGCAAGCATGAAGCCCCATTTTTCACACCAAGTTCTATTAAACTGACTGTCACTTTCTCCTGTGAAATTGACTAGGAGCTGTGCAAAGCTGATCCTTAGTTGTGTCTACAATAAAAGCAGTTTTAGTTTTGTGGGAGTTAAACAAACTAATTAAGTCACTCCTTAACCTTCTCTTTGCTTAGCTAAATAGATTGAGCTCCTTGGGTCCATCACTATAAAAGACATGTTTTCTAATCCTTTAATCCAGGGGTGTCAAACCTTTTTGGTCCGGTCCCTTGCGGCAGTGCGCGCTGCCGCAACATCTCCCAGCATTGTACTCTCTCGCGGTGTCACATGACACCGCCAGATCTGTGTACTCTGGCGGGAGCGCATGGAGAGCTGTGTGCACGAGACACAGCGCTCCAAAAGGCGGGAGAGGGACAGTGTGGGCTTGGGGCATCGCGCAATACTATAATTCTTAAACATTGATTGATTCTTTTAATCGTAAGATAGTAGTAGTTTTAGAAGTGAATTTACTGTTTGACACCCCTGGATTAAAGGATTAGAAAACATGTCTTTTATAGTGATAGACCCAAGGAGCTCAATCTATTTAGCTAAGCAAAGAGAAGGTTAAGGGGTGACTTAATTAGTCTATAAGTATCTACATGGGAAACAAATACTTAATTTGGGCTCTTCATGCTTGAAGGCAATGGTATATCATGACCCAATGACTGGAAATTGAAGCTAAACAAATTCAGACTGAAAATATGCATAACGTTTTGACAGTGGGGGTCAAATTGGAACAAATTATGAGCCAAGGGTCATGGTGGATGGTCCACTGATGGTCCATATCCTAATCAAGATTGGATATTTTTCTAAAAAATGTGCTCAAGGAATTATGTTGAGGAAATTCTATGGGCTATGTTGTACAGGAGGTCAGATTAGATGATCACAGTGGTCCCTTCTGGCCTTGAAATCTGTGAAAGAGAGTGGGAATCCCATCTCTATGATTCTGCAGTCCCTGTCATAGTAAAGAATCACTGTCTTACACATCTGTGCTAATGTTGAGCAGGCCAAGTTAGCTGCTTCATTATTACAAATATTTAAGATTCCCATCACTATGGTGTCTTGGCACACTTTCCATAGGTTAAAACAGTACCAAACTAGAAAAGAGAGGCCATATATTCTGACCATTTGCAGCCCACCCCACTAACAGGCAACCAATCTTCCTTGACAGGATTGGAGATGGGAAATAGCAGCCAGTGGATGGAGTATCTGGAGATTCTATGCCCTACTGTTAGTGGGAAATCACAGTGATGTCTTACATTTTGTTTTTTGAAATGGCTAAGATTGGGTTTGGGAACATTTCTGGTGGGATTGAACTCTAGAGAAGGGGACTGCCACTGTGAATTCCTTACTTACCTTATTATTTGCAGTAATAACATCCATTATTACTTTTCTGCAATTTTCCCTGTCAGCTGCCCAGAGCGGAGAGCAGAGGCGCACCCTCTCTCGGCCGCCAAGGGCAGAGAGCGGGGATTCCCACTGTCAAAATTGCGGTTGAAGCCTAATATTGAGGAAATATATAATATTTTAAAAAGCGACATTAACAAGATGCATCTATAATAATGATATCATTCATGGTCTTTCACTGTTGTATCAGTAATTCATGAACATCCTCTATCCTTGCTATGCTATGTCATATTTAAATTTTAAGCTCTTCAGAGCAAGACTGTTTTAATGTTGTAGGTTTTTGTTTTACTCTTTAGCTGTAAATATGTGTTAGACTTGTACTGCTACATAGACAATGGATTTTGTATTATCTTGTCTTTTGGAATTCAGTAGATTTTATTTGTCGTCATATCTGCATATTTATACCTTGTAGATCTTGGAACACTGTTGTCCCTTTACATTTCTAACATTGCAGCACTTTAAAAAACAACAAATGCAGCTGAAACTAATTACATATGTAGCTTACTGCTATTTGGAAGCTCCAGAGAACAGTGTTCTCCACATCCCAGAGGTCTGCCTTTTCAGGTACCTAAGGGCATGTCTACACAGCAATTAAATACCTGTGGCTGGCCTGAGTCAGCTGGTTTGGGCTTGGTCTGCAAGGCTGAACTCTGGGACCCGGTAAGGGGGAAGGGTTCCAGAGCCTGGGTGCCAGCCTGAGCCCATCGTCTACACAGCATTTTTAGCCCCACAGCCCAAGCTCTGCCCAAGTCAGCTGATCCAGGCCAGGTGCGGATGTGCCGCAGGTCTTTTATTCCAGTGTAGATATACCCTAAGACATGAACAGCCTGTGGGTGCAGGACAAGTAATATGATTGGAATGCTAGAGAAGCTAGCTGCAATCCAGTAATTGCCTGTACATGGGTTGGACTACCCAGTTGGGTTAGCTGAGCCCAGAGAGACAGTGTTTGTGGAAAGGTGAAGAACCCCGAGGGCCTCTTGCCAGTCTGCCCTGGGGGAAAATTCCTTCCTGACCCCACATATGGTGATCAGCTAAACCCATATTCAGAGTTAAGGTTTAACTTAGTGTTGTTAATTATGATTTTTATCATGCATCTTGTGATACTTGATATTTTTCTTAAAGACCCAGCCCTTGCATTTATGAGATTATGTGAGAATTTTATTTCCAGTAAAAAGTTTCTAGTCTTTGTAATTGAGGAGGAATACTTGAAAATATGACGTGAGTGCATCCCATAAACCAGAAGGCAAATAAAATTAATACAAACTTTTTTTTAATTTCACAAATTTTAAGCCAGTCTCATAGACTATAAGGTCAGAAGGGACCAATACGATCATCTAGTCTGACCTCCTGCACAATGCAGGCCACAGAACCTCACCCATCCACTCCTGTAATAAACCTTTAACCTATGACTGAATTATGAAAGTCCTCAAATCATGATTTAAAGACTTTAAGGTACAGAGAATCCATCAGCAAGTGAGCTGTGCCCCGTGCTACAGAGGAAGGCAAAAAAATCCCAGAGCCTTTGCCAATCTACCCTGGGGGAAAATTCCTTCCCGACCCCAATATGGCGATCAGTTAAACGCTGAGCATGTGGGCAAGACTCACCAGCCAGACACCCAAGAAAAAATTCTCTGTAATAACTCAGAACCCACCCCATCTAACATCCCTTCAGAGGTCATTGGCATATCAATCATGAGGAGTCAAAGATCAGTCAATTGCCTAACTAGTCTGTCCCATCGTACCATCCCCTCCATCAATTTATCAAGCTCAGTTTTGAAGCCAGCCAAGTTTTTTGCCCTCACTGCTCCCCTTGGAAGGCTATTCCAGAACTTCACTCCTCTGATGGTTAGAAATCTGCGTCTAATTTCAAGTCTAAACTTCCTGATGGCCAGTTTATATCCATTAGTTCTTGTGTCCACATTGGTGCTGAACTTTAAATAATTCCTCTCCCTCCCTGGTATTTATCCCTCTGATGTATTTGTAAAAAGCAATCATATCTCCCCTCAACTTTCTTTTGGTTAGGCTAAATAAGCCAAGTTCTCCTCTCATAACCTTGAAGATTTTAAATGATTTTTGAATGCTTGGGGTTGGCAATAGCGATCTTAAAATTATATCCAAATGTGGTAATGTACGGAGATGTACAATCAAGGCACCCAAATTATCTCTTCTATGCCCTGTATGAGTGAGGTGTTTTAGTGTTTGTGGTGTCAGATTAGATTAAACTGAGTTTTAAAGACACGCTAGGCTTTTTTTTCCTCCTTCCCCTCATAGTGCAATTGTGTCATCTTCGTTAGGAGCAGCCTGTAGACCCTTGAGAACAATGGGAGGTAAATGCTCTTCTCAAAATGGCCACTTAACTGTGAATAAGGTATGACCTCACTTCCGCTGAGAAGAATGGGATATGGCAATCTTTTTTGAAAGGTGGTAGTGCTATGTGGAATTCTCTGTATTATAATGTCCGTCGGCCCCTATCAAAGAAGAAACTTTCAGCAATGAACAATAACTGAGAAAAATTACCATTAATCCTACAAAAAACTGCTCCAAAAGTAGCATCTGCAAAAGATTTCAGTGAGTTTTAACTATAAAGGGAAGTTATAAGTGTACTCAATTCAATCTTAACTCTGGAACCGTAAGCCACACTTCTATAGGAACATCTATAATTTGAGTTTTTAATCCCCATTTCAGTTGTGTGGCTAGTTATGATTAGGCTTAAAGAGACTGAAGGTAAGTGGAATATTTTTTTCTAAATCTGTGTGGCTACATTTGCCCCTTTCTGCACTAAAAAGCATGCAAGGTAAAACGTTTCAAGGAAACCTTTCATTTTCTGGTTTCACAGAGTCTGTTACATTCACCCAGGGTAGGGCCTGTGGTAGCACAGAATGGCAGGGACGTGTCAACAAAAACATGTATAGGACAGTGATTTTCAAGAGTCTTCTAACCTAACACTATGGATTTCTAATCATCTGCCAGTATTCCTCTTTGTAGGGGTCATGACTTCCCCCTCTGCACTGATAGCACATCTCTCTTCTAGGCCATGCTGCATTTAGCTTACTTCACTTGTCTGTATTCATGTGACTCTTCCCAATTGATGATCATAGAGTGTGCTGCAAAAGTTAATGATGTTCAGAGCAACTTTGCTTACATGGCATTTAGCCACGTTAGTTGCATCAGTTTTAAATGTGAATATGCTGCATACAGCTGCTGTTCTACAACTGCTCCCTTGAGCTGGCTCACTCCCTCTTTTTGCAGAATATTATTTAGAGCATCTCTAGTGGTTGCACAGAGACTGCAACAGCTATGTGATGCCGTGTGAAAAGAGCACAATACACAGCTGCCTTTCCTCATCAGTTGGCCCGCCTGACAAGTTTATGTGAAACTAGTAGAATTTTTGCTTGGCATCTGGGTGTTTGATTTTTGCCTTAATATATACATATATTATGTGTGTATATATATGTATATGTATATAATATATGGTGCTGTTTGTTCCTGTAAAATTTACTGCTGTACATGTAGAGCACTTTTTTAAAGAGGATATGGGTAATGTGCATCTTCATATATGAGGAAAATAACAAGCTCTAGGTGAAGATTATGTCACAAGTGAGTCTTTCCTACATTCAAATTTTGCAGAGAGCTAACCTTTCATACGTGCTGGTTGCACATTCTCTTGATTGAAATAAAAGCAGTCTCTACGTTATGAGACCATATCTCTTACTGAGAATGGATTGCCGCCAAGCCTTCATTGAATCACACTTA
The DNA here is from genome assembly GCF_026122565.2 of Emydura macquarii macquarii. NCBI lineage: Eukaryota > Metazoa > Chordata > Testudines > Chelidae > Emydura > Emydura macquarii. The sequence continues at coordinate 13,050,161 of NW_027130455.1, forward strand.
CTTAAATCCAGGAATATCTTTAATATTTTTAATAATACCAATTATTCACAAAGCAATATTTATAAAGGAAAGCAATACTTGGAAGTCTATAAATATACCTGTGTTGTGGCAACATTAGATTTTGTTTCATACAAATTTAGACCTAAGTAGTACAGTAGAAAGCTACAGAAATGCTCTTCATCTATCACTATGCATTCCTTGGTGATAGAAGCCATAGATACAAACCTGTCTGTCAACTCTTTGGAGACTCATCTGTAACAGATATTGTAGTTCATTTGTTGCTTTCTTTCTAGCAGGCCAGGTTAGAGACCAACCTACCTGTTATACCTGTTCTCAGTGAATATTGTTTTAAAACATCTCTTAAAGCTTGAGGTGATGTAAGTGCTTATCACATTCTGTAATAAATAATAATTAGCACTTTCATTATTCACCCACTTTTGAAGGGTTGTAAATCTATATATTAATCCTTACGATGTCTCTTCTGTGTAGTTAAATAACAGTCCATTGTACAGAAGAAGAGACTGGGACACAGGGACGTTTTTGTGGCTAGCATAAAATTTCACATTTCCTGTTTCTAAGGTCATTTGTGCAGTCTACTAAACCACATTGACTCCTATTTCTGTGTTTCTCCCAGTTATCAGCCTTTTACCCACTGTCCTCAGGTATTTTGAAGCTTGATTATAGCTTGTAACTTTCACCATCCAGTGTGGGAAAGGGTAAATATTAAAGACATTTCCCTTCTGTATGCCTTCTCAATGCGAACGGTTTTATCTAGCAAATAAACTGGCTTCTACCTGCAAGTTTGAAAGATGAGGTTTTAAAAATCTAATTCAGTGTTTTTAAAGCACAGGTCTTCCTAATGCAGAACACTGTACTCATTGTATTGTGTGGTGCAAGTATTATTCTGGCTTTCATCTCCTTATTAGCTTGTTGTCTGTGAAGCAATTAATAGTACTGGCTTGGTTCAGGGAATAGTGCAATTGGGTGTTATGCAGGTTTCTCACACACATTACGTATTAACCTTCATTCAATTGACAATATGTTGATACTCCAAATGTAGGTGTTTTCTGAGCAGAGATAGTGAATTGCATCAAATCAGGTGGTCTTGAAACATTTGAGATGTGGATCAATGCTTGCTGAGACCGCAGACTCATTTTCACTTGTTATCTGAAGTCTCCAAGTTCCAGCGTAGTTTTTGATATATTTTCCTTTTAAAAGTGTCCAAAGTTACCTAAAGTCTTACCCATTCCCTTTCTTTGCACTGTTCATTTTTATTATCTGTTATTTTTGCATCACATTCTCTTGATTTCTTCCAAAATCTCTCTTAATCTAGGAATTATTATATAACAACTTTGCTGCCCTACGTTTTCTGATTCTAGCTCTCTTGGAAGGAATTTCACCTGGCATATGTTAATATGCATTCTAATTTGTTTAATAAAAAAAGACTTCAGATACCTAAAATTAACCAAAATTAAACTAAAATTAACCAAACCCCTCATGCTAATATAGCTAATATAGCAACCCCTCATGCAATTTGAAAAATGACAAATTAGATTAAGATAAATTAAAAACTACATCTCTAAGTAAATTAGTGCCTGTAGCCATAGCACCCTGAGCCTATGATGCTGTCACATTACACCAACCATAGGTTGGGACTGATCATTACTTGAAAGGAATATTTGCAGGGAACCTTAGGAGTGGCCATAATTAGAGCTGGGGATTGAGTAGGATTCTGAGTCAGCCCTGCAGAACCAATAGCCCAGTATTGTGTAAGGGTGAATTGTGCTTTTGGAAGTGTCACTTTTCAGATGAGTCATCAAATCAAGGCCTGTCCACTTATAGTCATTAAAGTTTGTCACTCTTTACAAGTAGCTTGAGGGTAAAATCCTGGCCTTGTTGCAGTTAATGGAAGTTTTGCCATTAACTTCAATAGGGCCAGGTTTCACACTTGGTATCCTAGCAAAATTGTAACTCAGGAAATTATGTTCTGACTGTCTAAATTTCCCCTGCAGTTTCAACTGTATTTAGTGTAATTCACACTCTGTTCTGAACAATTTTGTATCATGCAATCTCATCCCAGAAGAAGCTGCATGTCAGCGGTCAGTGAAGCAATTCTCATAGTTTGTATATCATGATGTTTTTTAAATGTTCACTGAACTTTTGAAAAATGTACTTTACAAAGCAACTTTTTGCACTGTTGACTGTTTGAGTTTAAATTTAAAATTCTTCGTTAAATTAGTATTCTTTTGAGTATCTTGTGTCTTGAAATTTTCTTACTTCACAAACTCTGATGCTGCCTTATATGGCTTTGCAATGCTCTGAAGGGGTTATTCAGCTCTTAGAAATTGCTAGATAACCATGGTCCTGCATTCAGTATCATTGATCAGCCAATAATAGTTTGTCCTAATAATGTACTGTACCTGTCTTGTCTCTGGTTGAGTATATTCTCACTCAGCACATCCTGTTTCAGGAAGTTATGTAAGGGTCTGTCTACACTGCAATGTAAACCCAGACTCAGGATGAAACCCAACCCCCCCTTCCATCTTCACACAATTCTGTTTGACTCAGGCCAGCAAGCCCTCTGGGCTCCAGGACCATGGTCAAGGGTGGGTTCAAGCCAGTGTCCCACAGTGACTTGGGTCCAAACTCCATTGTTTGCAGTGCAGATGCAGGTCAGGCTCTGATCCCCCAGACTTGGATCCTTAGAGTCCACCAAAGTTATCCCACAATCCCATGGGATGATGTTCCCTGTTCTCTCTAGCCCAAGGCTGGCCAATTGACTCCCAAAATACAGAAGCAACCACCTGGTTCAAGTACGACTACTCAGCGTTTAACCCAGGAGGTCTCAAACTTTTTTTTCTGGGACCCCCTTTGAAAATATTTCAGGCTTTGACGACTCCCCCCCCAAATGTGATGCCCCCCTCTATACCAAGCCACCCTTACTTCTGTGCTGCTGCTGGGGGCAGCACTGCCTTCAGAGCACCCAGCCAGTAGCGGTTGCCATCTAGCTCTGGAATACAAAGTGAAGACAAGGAAGCTCAAACCGTGAAACAAGCTTTTAAACTTAATTTTTACTAGAAACACACATTAATAAAAAATGTGCCAGGGTATTAAAAGTAAGAACCTTCCCTTTTAGTATGGTATGCCATACAAATTGGCCATACCACAGCGTAATGAGCTGCCTGTAAACTGTAAACTGTCCAGAGGTGTAGGAGGGGAGGCTAAATGTAATTTAAGTATGTATGGTTCAAAATCAATGTCCAAAGCACAGCTGGAGGTTTGTATGTGTTCCAGGAATGCACTGGTGGGGAGCGGAGATGGCTGTGCAGTTCTTAGAGGATCCACATTATTGTGTGTGTTTGCATGTAGTCTATGGGTAGATGCATTCAGAGCAGGCTGCATCAGAAGCTCTAGGGAGGCAGTAATCCATGTGGATGCTAATACAGCATCTTATTGATTCCCCTGTGAATTTTGACCAAACCCTGAGTGCCAATAGCTGCAAATCTTTGGTAGCAGGAACTCCAGAAATGTAGTCAAATTTTGGAGAAGAGTTTTTTTTTCTGGTCTACCTCTGTATGTCACCAGCTAACTCTACTCATACACGTGGTGCTCAGTCATCATGAGTTTGAAAACCCATGTGACATACATGACTGGTTTGTCACCAGCAGCTTGGAATAAAAGTCCCTTTGCCATTCAGGAACGTCCATAATTATGTCCTCCAGAACGTGGAATTCCTGAAAGGACAGGAAGGCTTAGGTGATAAGCCATGGCCCCTCCCACCATGTCAAAAGTGGTCTGTAATTTTTAAAGAAAAAGCAATTGTAAATATTAATTTACCATTGTTTGTGCTCTAGGATTTTTCACTGGGATTAACACAGTTATGTTCATGAAGCTTTTGGGAACTGAAGTGTTCCCCTCACAATATGCTGAATCTCAGTTTTACAAAGTACGATATTTTGGCCTTGAGCTTCCACAAGGCACTCTTTTTTGTGGAAGAAGTGAACTTGTTTTGAAGTACTGAGACAATAATGCACTGTTTGATGCCTGCTTTTAGGACCTTCAGCCTCTTCTGGTCCTTCCCCCCCCAGCAGCGTGGCCACACTCCAGCAGGTCCCTGGAATTCAGAACTGTCATGGGCCAGTCCAAGTGGAAGTGTTTCCGTGATGAACTTATGGTGGATGTTTTGGACAGGGCCAACAAGCAGGTGCAATACCAGAGGGAGAAGGATTCATGGCAAGTGGAAAGGTACAGACAGGCTGCAGAAGAGAGAGGACAAAATTGCAGTGCATGAGAGGCTTGTAGCGCCATTTCTGGAGCAGGAACATCGCCTGGGGGAGGAAGATACAGTGCAACAGAAAGACCTGTTCAAGAGGTTGCTATTGCTTATGCCTGCAAGAATACGGGGTCCTGCTGCAGCACCATGTGCAGCCCAGGAACACTTTGAACAATTCTATTGTTGGCTGGCCCATGCAACCAGGACTTAGAAGCAGCTGGACAGGACAAATATATCCCGTCTGTTCTTTAACCCTGTCTGCAGGCTTCAACCCCCCCTGCAAACCTCCAGCCTTGTGCAGCAGCTAAATATGCAAAAAATGGAAAGGAGAATGGGGGGCTAGGAGACACGCAATATTATGGGATGTATATGTTGGCACTGGTTTCAACGTTTGCACTGTTCAATGTTTGGTTTATGCACTTTGTTTTATTAATAGTTTTGATACTGGTTTACTACTGGTATTTTGGTGTGCTAATGGCAGCTGGGCTGCCTAGCAATGGTTTAGCACTAGATTTTTTTTTTTTTTTTTTTAACAAAAACAACTACATGTTCATAAATAAAGGCTTTTATTTTATTAAGAAAGTCTATTACCATCATTGCATCACATCGTATAACATGTATTTCAAATAACAAAGATAAACACATGATCACGGACAGCTGGGAAGTTGTTTCTAAACACAATTTCTCAATATATTTAGTTATATCAGTGCATACTGTATATGCACAGTTCTTGCCAGTTGCCACATGCCCCCTTCCCATTGCATAAAAAATCATCTCATCTACAAATAAATGCATGACAATCAACCCATCCATTTCATTGTGTGATGTGATTACCTCATTTGCTGTAAGCATTGTACAAACATGTTCATAAGAGTACTATTCTCCCTCTTAATTTGCCTATGCAAGCTCATAATGTGGGAGCATAGAGCATACCTGATTTCTGTTGCCCGAGTGCATCCTATTCCAGCTGCCATAGGTGCACTTTCCGGTTTAATGTATTGGTTTAATAATCCATTATTATCCTAGGTCCATTCAGGGGCAAGTGGCTCACATTTACCTTCACAAAGATTGTAAAGAGCACAGTAAATCACAATTATGTGGACAGCACTGATGACACTGGAATCCAATGGGTCTGTAGAGCCCAGTGGAATTTTTGTCTGCCAAATGCACATTCAACCATAATTCTACACCTGCTGAGTGTATGATCAAACCTTCTTTTATCAGGCCCTCTGATATCAGGCTATGGTTTCATAAACCAAAGCAAAAGGGATACAGGGAGTCCCCCCCGAATAACAGTGGGGACAGTAACTCCATTTATGACAAAGTTGTTTACTGGGAATAGTGTCCCCGTCCATGAATGTAGACTCCTGATTGGCGGAAAACCCTGGCATCATGATCTTTTCCAATGCAGCCCATGTTGATATCCATAAATTGGCCTCTGGGATCCACAAGGGCCTGCATAACAATGGAATTCAATAGTACCCTTTTCAGTTTATGTTCTCATACTTCTTGAGGAGGGCAAATTATGGGCACATGAGTCCCATCAATGGACCCGTACAGCTGGAAACCCCACTCTCTCAAAACCAGCAGTTACTTCAGGAATATTGTTTATGCACACCATCTTTGGATAAATCATGCGTCTGATTGCATCATAAACCCACCTCACCGCAGTTGTCTTTCCAACACCAAACAGGTTAGCAATAGACCTGTAGGAGCCTGGGGTAACCAGCTTCTAGATGGTTATTGCAACCCACATCGAGATTAGTATGGCTGCCTTCATGAATGTGTCTTGATGCTGGAGAGTTGGGGCAAGCTACTCACAAAGCTCCAGAAATGTATCTTTCTTCATGCAAAAGTTCTGGACCCACTTCTGGTCATCCCAATTCTGCATGATGATATGATCCCACCCATCTGTGCTTGTGGCCTTGCACCAGAAGCACTGGCCTATGTAGGAGGCATCAATGGCTATATTGAGAGTCATGAGGAACATCAGCCAGGTCAAGTCTTCCATGTCTGTATCTTCCTTCTCTTCCATGAGGTGCCTTTGGTAGGTCAGAAAATGCTGCCAATAAGTCTACCAGCATCTCATGGATGCTCTTGCTCATTTCCTGAAAGAGGAGTGAAAGCCTAAGCAAGAGAAGCTCTTGGAATGGTGATTCCTCCATGGTGCTAGCCCTGGTTCCTTGGCTTGGCAGGATGTGTTAGTGGGCTGTGACAACTTCCTGTAACGTGGGTTGGACAGTCAAGTTTATCCTATACTGCACCACAAACCAAGGGCTAGAGTGGCCATAGCTGGAGATTGTGCTAGGTAATCTGGGATATGGTGGTTTGACTTGGGTCTGCATGCTACAGTGTGGATGCTACAGCTCAGATTTGGGCCCAGATCTATAAATAGTAAACCTAGGGTGACCAATAAGTGTGGATGCTCAAGCCTTGGACTTACAAACCCAGGGTCAGCAGACTCGAGTCCCACTAACCTTGGGCTAACATTGCAGTGGAGACACACCCTGAGGAGTCTTTCTGGGTAAGTTTACGCAGCAAAAAAAACCCCAATGGCAGTGAGTCTCAGAGCTTAGGTCAACAGAGTCAGGCTCATGGGGCTAAAAGTAGCGGTGTAGATGTTTGGGTTTGGGCTAGAACCTGGGCTCTGAAACCCAGCAAGGAAGGAGGGGCTCGTAGACCGCCAACACTCCAGCCTGAACCCAAATGTCTACACTATTATTTTTAGTCCCACAGTGCTAGCCCCACAAGGCCTAGTCAGTTGACCTGGGCTTTGAGACTTACTGCCCTGGGGTGTTTTTTGGTGTGTACACTTACCCTCTGAGACAGATTTTGAATTAACTGCATCTGGTTCCTAGGGGTTGACAAATCTCCAGGATTGTCTTGGAGTCTCCAGGAATCTTTAATTAAGGATTATATCATGTGAGGAAACTTCTAGGAATACGTCCAACCAAAATTGGCAACCCTGCTTGCTCCTGTAATATGAGTTAATCTGTTGTTATAAAAATCACAATTATTTTTTTAAAATTTTACCTCTATATTTATATCAAACACAACGTCTGTACTATGTTGGTTAGAGATGTGATTTTTTTTTAACTGAAATATTTATGCTGGTGAAAGCCCTACTGTTGAAGCAGTTATATTAGTATGAAAGTGCCTAAACTCCTTTCTGTAAAGGAATAATCTATCCTGGTGTAAAGTGCTTTTATGACAATCTAATTGAATCCACCCTGGGAGGGTTGTACTGCTCGAAATACCCCAATATAACTCAAATGGTGCAAGGTTTGTGTGTAGACAAACCTGTAGAGTGGAAGCAAAGTCCAAACCAAAAATGGTTTAATGTATCTTTAAGGGCAAAGCCATGGGGACTGATTCTCCACCGATAGAGGTAATTGTGCACTCAACTACATAGTGTGCGTGCTGTTACCCACTTATGTTTTTGGCAATGGTCCTGGATAACTTTCTTTTAGTTTATAAATTGTATCTAAAATATATATATATAAGTACATCTATAAAATTTACAGAGGACAGGAAGCTGAAAAGGGTTTCAAGTACTTGAGAGGACAGGATTAGAACTCAAAATGTTCTTGATAAATTGGAGAAGTGGTCTGAAATCAACAAGATGAAATTCAATAAAGACAGGTGGAAAGTACTACTTAGGAAGGAAAAATCAAATGCACAAATACAAAATGGGGAATAACTGGTTCAGCAGTAGAACTGCTGAAAAGGATCCAAGAGTTGTAGTAGTTGAATGAGGAAACGTGATACAGTTCCAAATAAGCCTAAAATTCTGGGTGTATCAACCGGAGTGTTATATGTCAGACATAGTAGGTAACTGTTCCCCTCTACTTGTCACTGGTGTGGCCTCAGCTGGAGTACTGTGTCCAGTTTTGAGCACCACACTTCAAAAAAGATTTGGACAAACTGGAGGAAGCCCAGAGGGGAGGTACAAAAATGATGAAAGGTTTAGAACACGCAACCTATGAGGAAAAGTTAAAAAACTGGGCATGTTTAGTCTTGAGAAAAGAGGACTGACGGGGGATCTGATCGCAGTGCTTATGTATGTTAAGGACTATTATGAAGAGGAGGGTGATTGGTTGTTCTCTGTGGCCACTGAAGAGAGGACAAAAGGTAATCTGCTTAATTTGCGAGAAAGATTTCACTTGGATGTTAGGAAAAACTTTCCAGTTATGAAGATAGTTAAGTACTGGAACAGGTTATCAAGGGAGGTTGTGGAATCCCTATCTTTGGATGCGTACGTCAGGAATGGTTTAGGTATACTTGATCCTCCCTTGGCATTGGGTGATGGACTAGATGACATCTCAATGATCCTTCTAGCTCTATATTTTTGTGATTCTAACATCACTCAAATTTGTGTGTTTGATTTATATTAATAAGGGATTTTTTTCTTGTTTTTTATGTTTATTTTTCCAAGCACTCGAGTTGACAAAGTGGATTTTAAATGGCTCCTTTGTGTAACTGTCATTCATAGAGGTTTTTAAAATCTACATTAGGTAAAAACACATTTAGGGATTTTAAAATTTGGATTGTTGACTAATGGTCCCAGCTAGACTTATAGCTACAGGAATTTTTTCTTGGATAGTTTATTACCATAATATCTTGACATATGTGGAAAAGACTCACTCTGCAGCAGGAAGGGTAGAAAATTCTTTTTAGATACTATATTAGATTATTTGTAGGGAAAATCATCTAAATCTAATGAATGAAAAAAGTAAGTGTGATAGGACATGCCTGCCCCATGGTGCTCTCTGCTGGCTGAGGTTGGCTTCTATACGCCCTTTAAGCATGTGCACTCTGGGAGAGAGTGCAGACTCCCTGCGTGCTTCCCTGGAGCCCTCTGCCTCATCCAGACCTTACTTCAGAGCCTTCTGCAGGAGCCCAGCATGCTCCCTGTGGTTCCTCCACCAAACTGAGTTCTCTGCTCTTTTATGAGGTTCAGGTTGTGACACTTCCCAGGTGTACCCAGGGTTGTGAGGCACTTCACTACCACACGACCGCTCTGCCCTTAGCATGAGGAAGTCTGGTGTGTGCCTGCTGCCGATCAGTTCCCTAACTCCTCCAGCCTCTGGCAACAGAAGTATTACCTTCCAGCCTCCGCAGGCCTCTGTCACTCTGTTAGTAATAGGCACACACCAATCCCCAAGTCCTCTGAGCATCTCTCTGGGGTGCCCAGCCCCTGCTTCTCTGAAGACTTCCAGAACTCTCAGACTCGCTACTCCTAAAGGAATAATATGCTCCAGTTTACTAGATTCAAGTGATAGTAAGTAAGAATATTAGAAACAACTAATAAGACATTCCTCCATCTTCTATAGGACAGCTTACCCCAAGTCCTTTCCCCAGCATTTTTAGCTAGCCATCTTCCTGTTAATTTCCTTCTGAAGTCTCTGCAAACTGTTCATTAGCTTTTGACTCAAGTATGCTAATAGATTTCTGTTGAATGGTCCACCAGGAAAATAACTGTCTCCCACCCACTGTCTGGAGAAGTCTGTCTCAAGATATGTTGTTATCTTTAACTGACCTGCCTTTAACTACCAGGCCGAGAGCACATAATTTTCCTGCAGCACCTGTGTTGCTTGAAAGTCAACTGATCAACGACTGACTCAGCCTTATAAAGCTCATATGATAATAGTGTGAGGCTGTGTGGTGGCAGGCTATTCCCTGGTGTAAACAGGTGCACTGTTCCAAAATATTTTCTAACCTAAATCGCTCCTTTCTTTACTGTAGGCTATTACTTCAGGTTGTATCTTACTGACCAGTTAATATCTATTCTTTTCTCCATCCTTTTTGTTAATGATGTACATAGTTTCATTTATATGTCAGAACATTTATGATCAAACAGCATTGCTCATAACCTAATGCATATTTATATATACACAAACTAATTACTGATTAGATATTTTGCCTTTTTTGTTACTTTGAGTAAGTAATCACATTGCACAGTACAGTTCACATTTCCTCACACACAAAAAGCTTATCTTTCTTATCTAGTTGGCCCCCATTTCCACAATATTCAAGGATCTTACAATATTTAATGAAGTTACTCTTGCAGCACCCCTGTGAGGTGCGGAAGTGCTATTATTCTCACTTTATGGCTGGGGAACCAAAGCACAGAAAACTAAATGACTTGCCTAAGGAAACGCAGGAAGTCTGTGGCAGAATTCATGAAAAACTTCCATTGGTTTCTTGAGAGTTAGGCCACAGGTCAAGCTAAATCTGCCACTGCCCGTGATGAGAGAGTCAGGCTAAATCCTTGAAACTAGCTGCCCTGCTGATTGATTTCCACCCACACAGCTTTATGCTACAGCATGCTTCTCTATCATCGTCACAGGTGAGCCTTAGATTCTGGGTTTGGGCTTCTGCAATGGGCTAAAATGCATAGGAGAGAAACACTAAGAAAAGTGTTGCCACCTATCATGATTTTATTGCCAGTCTTGACTGGCAATATTTAGTGTTTTTCTAAAAGCCTCAGCTGCTGGCAAAAAGTAATTACGCCAAATTCTCAGTTTTCATTTTTTCCCAAACCAGGAAGTTTATAGCCCTTGTAGTTGCAGGAAAAAAGCTTGAAAAGGTGAACTGAATGGACCTTAAAGGCTCAGACACCAGAAAATTGGCTTAAAAGTAGTAATTCCCAGGATTTTAAAATATTTTTAAATGATTAGAGTTGGTGATAATGTTTCTTTATCTACATTTATTTACCATATTCCTAATGCTTTGTCCAGGATTGGACAAAGCAGCAATTAAGGTTGTACCAAATTAGCACCAATTTTAGAAGCTTGTATTCAAACCTCTAGGCTGCTTCTCACACACAATTGTCCCCAACTGCTGAGCAAACCGTGTAGTTTTAACTGCATCCCAAACACATTGTAAAAACTTGTGCTTCGTCCATCACAACACCAGGCCCAGCCAGGTTCCAAACCTTCTTGGTGTTGTCTGGATTGATAAAAAGTGAGCTATTTTAATCCATTATATTGGAAAGGAACTCTTGCTTTCAGAGAATAAACGAGAGAATGTGGTAACAGTCTGTGGTCTCTTCTCAGGTACCTTCTTAACTGATTCAGTCAGCCCAATCCCTTCAGACATTGTGAGCTTCACAATTGGCTCTTGTATTTAACTCCATTGCAGGAAGTCTTGGCTGAAGTACTTGTCTAAATATAGTTATTGATTTCATAGCTTTATTAGTTTTGTTACAGAAGAATCTTATTGCAAGCATCTGGGATAATATATAATTACGGAATGAGAGCGTGCAAACTTTTCAGGGAGAGTGGTACAAACATCTCGGGGACACTTGACACTAGGGTCTTGATTCTCCACTGCCTTGCACCTTGTACAGTCATTTACATCTGTGCAGAGTGGATATCAAATGCCACCATTCTGATCTGGTAACATTTTATATCCACTAACACTCACTTTGTGTAAATGATTCCACAAGCTGCAGAGCAATGGAGTATCAGACTCCTTGTTCCTTTAAACTCCCACAGAAAGGTTGGATTCCTGTTACTGAGTTAACATATGAGTTCCATTCTGCCATGAAGGACCCTTTTTTTCTGAAAATATGGATGGCAACCTAATGCAGAGAGGGAATGAATTTCAAATTCTTGGATCCCTGCCTTTCTTTAGATCCATACTCAGAAGAGAGGGAATCAAGCCTTGTACTTTCAACAATTAAAACACCAAACATTTTCAACTCTTCTCCAAATATATGTCAGGGCCAGTTTTCTTTTTAGCTACCAATAGTGATTATTATTTATAATTTTGTATCTTCTGCATACGATGGGATCATGCTCTGATTGAAGGCAGTGAGAGTAGGATCAGGTTCATAGTTTAAGGTTCTGAACACATACGTTTCAGCCTTGAACTATTCCTAGACTATTAGAGGTTAAACATTGTTCCATATGTCATTGGAAAGGTCATTTTCTGTTTGCATGTGAGATCTCAGATATGCAATCAAGTCTCGTTAATAAAGTATTGATGTCATGTTAATTTGTGTATTTTACCTCCACCAGTGCAATATAACACAACACTAAGCTTCCTGTACAATGCAATTTACAGCCTACATTCTATAGCTTTAGATAGCATTTATAATGAATGGAGTTTTGTTCTAATGTTGTGAATAGGTGACCTAGGGAAATGTGGGTTAATATACTGGAATTTCTGTATCTTTTAAGTCAATAAAACAGATTTTTGTTTAATGATTTATTTTTAGATACTGATCGAGCTTTAGCGCTTCTAGAAGAATATTGTAAAAAGCTAAAGAAGCCGGAAGAGCAACAATTGAAAAAAGCCATTAAAAAAGTGATGGGCATCTTTAAGAGCAGCTTATTTCAGGCACTAATAGGTAGGTACTTATGCATAATGCTTTATTTGCTACTGTTAGACTCATGCTTTTGGCTGTTAACGGCTTATGGTTGTGTTCATCGACTGTCTCTTGATTGACCAACACTTGGTTAACCTGTACAAAATGAGCTGACAAAGAGATGACAAGCTGGAACTATTATTTTAGAGACTGGGTGGCAAAAATTTGCCTAAATATTTTAAACAAACACTTGTCCAGTAATTGGGAAGGGAAAATAAGCAGAAAATTCTTGAAATGTTGGACTATATATTAGTCATTGCTAAACTGAATATATTTTCTTTTCTCAATGTGATTGGAGACGGGGCCACAGTAGAATATTTTGTATTTTTTCATACAAATTTAAAGAGTGAAATCTTGGCCCCACTGAAGTGCATGGCAAGACTCCCATTGACTTCAGTGGGGCCAGAATTTCATCCAAAATTTCTTTATGACCTCAGTGTTTATTTTTAGCAGAAAACAGTGAGTAACCAAAGGAATTCAGGAATAATTCAAGAAAAATGCTAGATGAAACAGTGAGTAATGTATTTTTGGGCACCATCTGGAGAATGGTCCTGTTTAAAAGCACTTTTTTCATTAATGTGGATCAAATATGTCTGATATTGCAAAGTTATTATAGGCTTGATGAGGCATCAGTATTTCACTTCAAGATCCCTGACACACTTGTAAGTACAAATAGTTACTGATTTAAGTATATGTATGGTGGTGTTATTGTGAAGTGATTGAGAATGTAATAGCTTTATGCCTCTACAAGGAGCCACAGTATAGATTTCAAAGTCCTGGCCAGGACTGTGCAGTCATAGAAAGAATTGCTCGTTACACTACAGGCCCACAGTGGAAATATAGGATATGGAGCCAGACTTCTGCAAAGCTTGGGGATAGAGTGCAGATTTGGCCCAGTATATATCTAGATCCACATTTTCCCATAGATTAGAGGTTTGGTTCAGAGCCAACTCTAAGCCATAGCAATGTGTTGAGAGATGATTTCTGATTAATCATGGGAAAAGCTGAAGCACACCACATGGATACTCTGCTTTTACAGTTATGAGTGGGAAGGGGTCGGGTTCACGCACTATGTCGGTAATGTTTGTTGCATTTATGAGGAAGTACAGCACAGTCTGTTTTGCCAATCTATAAACTATTTCATAAATGGAAATAATCAGTGCTAAAGTTATTCTTCTTTTCAATATTATAGTGTCTCTCCTAAGTCCTTTAGAGTGTTTGGTCTTTCTTTATAACTTTCTTGTCCTTGTTAATGGCTATGTATTTGTTATTAAAATATAAATAAACTCCACAGAATGTATATCAAATACATGGAAAAATGATCAATATATGAACTAAAGAACAAATATTGGTGAAAAATTTCCTTTTTGCTTTTGTATGGAAATAACTAAGAATATAGAAATGTACACAGAATTAACATACAAATTGCTGAAACAATAGTATTCATCCACTAGTGAATACTTGAAATTGTTATTTTGGGAACTCCTATTTCTACAGTACTTCAAAATAACCCTTTAAAACTTGCTAACTGTGAGCATTTTGTGGGATGGCTATACTTTCAATTTTTTAAGGTGTTAGGGATTTCAGACTTAAAACACATACCATTTTGAACAAATAATTAAGTTACATTGCTTTACGTGAAAGCAGAAGTAAAGTATAAAGAAAATAAATTGACAATTAAAGCAATACATTGAAAAGAGCAATATTTCATAAGTAAAAGCTGCTGTTTTAATTTTTGTTACTTTAGATCATCTTCTCTACTACCCCAATACACTTTTTAATAAAGAGACTTTGCAATGGTAATACATGTTCAAAATCTCTCATGATAGAATTTGTTTTGCTCTTTGGTTGGCCTACTTTCTTGATTGATACAAATGTGATCCCCCCCCCCCCATCAATATTTTAAGGCTGTGAGATGATACTGTTACATAATCAATAAAGAGGCTGTTACATAATCAGTATTTCAAATAAAATCACTTCAGTGACATCTGTTTTAGCCTCTTTTAGTAGTCTGCCTCATTTATCCATGCATTAGATCGCATACAAAGAAACATCTAATGCAAGACTCCCATTTTCTAGTTCTCTTCCTTTGATAGCTCTGTGTTGCTGACTTCACAGCTTCCTCATAAATATAAAATACTTTTGTTATTGGCTTAAATTTTCAAAAGTGACTAGTGATCTTGAATGACTCAAGTTTTGTGTGCCCAGCTTGAGACATCTTAAAGGGGCCCGATTCAGAGAGTGGAAGCTTAGCACTTTCCAAAAGTCAGGGTCCTTTAAGGTGCCTCAAATTGAGCATTTACAAACTGAGACATCTACTCTCTCTTGAAAATTTAGGCTGTAATAGATAAAGCACAACAGGATTTTCTTACTGAACCATTAACCTGAACACTTCTGGATGCAAACATTCACACATTCAGAGTAGTACTAATAGTATTTATTTGATGAGCCAAATTCAGCTCTATGTAAGTCCTATAACTAGGGTGACAGATGTCCCAATTTTATAGGGACAGTCCTGATATTTGGGCCTTAGTTTTATATAGGCTTCTATTACCCTTCACCCTTTGTCCTGATTTATCACACTTGCTATCTAGTCACCCTATCTACAACTTCAATGAAGTTCTACTTACTTAAAGCCCTCTGAGTTTAATTTTGTAAACTGTTCACATGTATGAAGTGATTTTATTGCATCTTGTTGTAGTTGACTCCAAAATGCTTTCCAAACAATTAGAGTTTCCTTCAAATAAGAGACAAAAAGGATAGATGAGAAATCAAATATACTTAGAACTAACTTTCAAACTTGGCCACCTAAGCTAGGGTGTCCATTTCATTCTTGAGCACCCATGTTCCTACATGAGCTGTCAGAAGTGTAGCTTTATGACTTAATATGGGCATCCATATTTGAAACAGTACATAAACATCTACATAGCATTTTTCGTCTTCAGTGCACTTTATAAACATTAACTAATGATTCCCAAATTGGAAAGGAATAGGAGGAAAAAGTAGCCATTCTGGAAAAAGTACCATTGTTTCTTTTTTTTATGAAAATGTTCTAAACACACCAAAAGATGGTTGAATTGAGACCAGAAAATGCTACTCACATGTAAGTCAAAGATCTGTGAAAGATTTATAAAACGATTATTGCTGGATTGGTGTTTTAAGTTTTAATTCTGGCTCAAAAGCATCCCCAATTCTCTGCGGGCTGCTCATATTGCTGCTCTTCTTATTGATGTTCCAAAGTTTAAGTAGCAATTGCTAAGAGGCACATTCTTAAAGAGATGTGTGGTGCTGCAGTCTCAAGAGTCCTATTAGAGTCAAGTAGTCCAAACACAATGCTTTTAAAACTTCACCCTGAGATGCTAACAGAAAAAATAATAAACCTGTCAAAGAAGAGGAAGGTGGAGCTGGAAAGGAAGGAGGAGGAACTCCCATTTAGAAACATACATTTCTTTTAGTTAGTTCTAAATTAGTCTCTCAACAGAGACTATGTCCAGTAGTTCCTTTTTCAGCTTGGTACAGCAAGAGCAGTTTGGGCTGGTTTTTTGCCTCTCCTGCAGTTTCCACAGATATAATATTTTGAAATGTGGGGGTTCTGTTTCATTGTGGCACACTGCTGTAATCTGAGTATTTATTTTTCAGAAGAGATTCTACAAGGAAAAGGGAATAATGATTAGACTGACCCTCATCTTATCTGTGTTCAGATCCAAAGGCAAGATGTGCCTCTTTGATTGGGCCCTTCCTCTAGAGGCAGCATCTCCCTCAGACTGAACCATGGTGGGGCAAATTGCAGGGGAGAGCATGCTGGGAAGAGGGAAAAAGAAATGCCATGAGATAGGGAAGAGGAGGAGAAGGAAGGAAGGATAAAAATAATAATTACAAATATATAACCACTGGGAGATGGGGGAGACAGTGAAATGATAGTCATGCTTTGAAGTCATGCTGAATGCTCATTGTCATATACATTCTGGGGTCATAGGAAACAATAATAATGTAATAGGAACTAACATGTAAGGAAATGATAGGGATCTAACTTACATAATTAGGGTGAGAAAAATACACAACCCCCATTATTGATACGATTCTTATCAAAGGTCAGCTCCTCAGCTGAAGTCAGTCAGGGTAGCTCCACTGACTTCAGTTGAACTACACTGATTCACATCAGCTATCTGGTCCTAACTTCTTGCAGTATGCTAGGTTTGGAATTTGTTCTGATATTCCTGGAAATGTATAGCTACATGTGAGAGAAGAAGAATGATTAATTCATAAGACTATAGGACTAATTCATAAGAACAAAGGGAAGATTTACCGTGTCTCAGAAAGTCATGGTGGTTAGCTGTATTACAGTGGCATATAAAATGGACCAGGTACTGTACAGACATGTAGGAAGAAGTGGTGCCAGTTCCAAAGAGCATACAATCTAAAAAGATAAAACATGGACCGAGTGTGAGGGGAAAGGCATACAAGCAAAATGGTTAGAATGCTGATGGATGTATATTGAGTGTGCACCTCTGCTGTGCCATTATTCGTCCCAGACTTAACTCACCTACAGACCCAGATGATTTTAGTTATTGTGTTCACAACTTTTTATTTTATTTTTTTCAAACTCCTGCAATCTTGGCTAAACGAAGCTCCCATCCGTATCCTGCCTCAGCCCACCTTCCCTTCATCTCTCTGCTGAGAACCTTCCCCGTCCTTCTATTCAAGTCCCCATGCTGCCAATAGCTGAGGAATTCAAATAATATTTAGTAACCTTCCTTCTTCTTGTCACACCGCCCTCACCCATCAGTCAAATACAAACCAACGCACAGAGTATAGAATGGCCAGCAGTGTTGGCGCTCCTAAAGGCAAAACCCCCGGTGTTGCTAGGAGAATACTGGGGACTGGTGAAACCACATGCCCACAAAGTCCTGCCTCTATAGACACTGGAAGCCAAAGAGATGCTTTGCTAGACTTCCCTCTTTGCCAACCATGAAACATACACCTCATTTTCTGTAGCCTTTATCTTCAGCTGTAGATCTTCATCTTTAACTGGAGCTAGATTGGGTCTGTAGAAAGACAAAAATCAAATGTTTTGCTGTGCTTTTATAGAAGAAGTGCATATTTTGTATGTACTGTGTCCAGATTCAGTATCTTATCTCTATCTGACAGTCTTTGTTGTTTGTGGGTTCATGTCTTTCAGTGCAAAAATATTAAATCTAATTATCTGCCCATCCGAGAACTCTTCCTGAACATTTTCTTGAGTTTTGTTCTTTGTGTTCTTTCTCAGTTTTTAAGATGCCGTACATACATTTACTACAATTTATTTCTAAAAACCTCTTCTATACATTTGTCTGGACTTCATTTAATTAAGAAAAGTGCATGATTTTATAGCTTAGCAGGCTGTTCTGGTGAATGAGAATAGATTGAAGAGGTTTATGTGAGTGGTTGTTTTTTTTTGTGTGGATTCATCCCTATAAAATATCATTTTGTTTCTACCAGGAATTAAAGTGCCATAAATAGCTGTAATCATCTTATGGAGTATTAGGTAAAAACTAATCTCTATACGTTTTTCTAAAACTCGGATAAACCTGGCCTCTAAAGGATGACACATTTCCTGGGGACTTTTATACTGTGCCTTATCTTTTTTACTCATGCCTGTGTAACTCTCCCCGCATTTTAAATTGGAGTGTTCTTAGCAATATTGTAAGCTAAAATCTGCATTTTCTTTGTTTCTATTACACTATTTTAACATAATATAGATGTTATAACACTGCCAGTTTTAAAAGTTGCTGTTGTAAATACTCTCCTAAGGGTTATATAATTTGCTGGTCATCTGTGACACAATTCACATCTAAAGGCTCAGGATGCTATGTCATTATTCTAAAAAGAGGGGAGTTGCTATTTAGATCTTTGACATTGTTCAACTTATTTTATTAATCCCTGTTATTAACAATCTTTCTTTAAAGAACAATCATATCTGTCAAATCAAGTTATAAAGGAGGTCAGATTCTTGTCCTGCTATTACATATTGTAATTTTTCCACTCCATCACAAGTGCTTGTTTAATTTAAATAGCAGGTGTAATATGGTTCTCTAGTCAATGGAGAACTGATATATGAGCATCCAAGAAATTATGTACTTCTCGGCAGTCTTTCTATTTATTGGGGAGGGTTGTGGAATCCATAGTGCAGAAGCAGGAAATAAAACATAAGCTCTGAGTATTATGACGTAACTACCAAGCACTCACTTTAATTAATATTGTTAGGAATTTTTAAAATAGGAAAAGTATTGATTGATTGATTTTTGAAACTGTAATCAAATCTAAAAATAAGGGATTTTACTCCCTTTCAGGTTTTTTTGGGATGGTGGATGCAGAGGCAGGATCTTCATATAAAGTACAATCCTGAAAAATTTCAGACCAGAAGACTTTGCCACTGATGTATGTATGTGGACAGGGAGCCATCAGAGAGATTCAAACAGGGCAGTCACGTGATCAAATGATGGGCAAGGAGGAAGACTTTCATTGCAGCATTTCGTGTAGACTGCAAGGGGCTGGATGTTAGACAGGCCAGAGGGAAGCATGCCATAGGTGCCAAGGAAGGATGCAATCATAGAATCGTAGAAAATTAGGGTTGGAAGGGCCTCAGGAGGTCATCTAGTTCAAACCCCTGCTTAAAGCAGGACCAATCCCAACTAAATCGTCCCAGCCAGGGTTTTGTCAAGCCACGCCTTAAAAACATCTAAAGATGGAGATTCCACTACTTCCCTAGTAATCCATTCCAGTGCTCCACCACCCTCCTAGTGGAAAAAGGTTTTCCTAATATCAAACCTAGACCTTCCCCACTGCAACTTGAGACCAATGCTCCTGTTCTGTCATCTACCACCACTGAGAAGAGCCTAGTTCCATCCTCTCTGGGACCCCCCTTTAGGTAGTTGAAGTCCGCTATCAAATCCCCCCTCACTCTTCTCTGCTGCAGACTAAACAAGACTAGTTCCCTCAGACTCTCCACATAAATCCTCATAAGCTCCAGCCCCCTAATCATTTTCATTGTCCTCTGCTGGACTCTCTCCAATTTGTCCACATCCTTCCTGTAGTGGGGAGTCCAAAACTAGACACAATACTCCAAATGTAGCCTCACCAGTGCCAAATAGAAGGGAATAATCACTTCCCTCAATCTGCTGTCAATGCTCTTACTAATGTAGCCCAATATGCCATTATCCTTCTTGGCAATAAGCGCACAATAAGTTGCACACATATGCAGCTTCTTGTCCACTGTAACCCCCAGTAACTGTAATGGATGCCTGAAAAAGGGATATAGCTGTGAGGATGGAAAAAAAAGGCTGAACCTTGGAGGTGTTGAAGGTGAAGTATTGGCAGGATTTGGGTATGGTTGTGTGAGGAGGAGGAATTGGAAATAACCAAACTGCAGTCTTGAGTGATGAGGAGAATGGTGTTGCTGTTGACAGAAAGAGAAAAAGGAGGAAGAGGAGAGGATTTGGGAGGGAAGATTGGGAGGGAGCTTGATTAGCCAAGTTAAATTTAAAGTAAAGACACAATATCTAGGAGAAGATGTCAGAGGGAAGAGGATGAGATTGGGTGGAAGGCAACAGGTCAGGGTGGAGAGGTGGATTTGTGAGGCATTGGTGTAAGTGGATGAGATGGGGCGTATAGTGAGAACAGCAGCAGGCCAATGGCATAGCCTCCCACAGGCCATGGAGGAGGGAGGAGGAACACCCTCCAAAAGGGCTGCTGAAGGAATAATTAGAGAGTGGGAAGAAAACCAGGATAGGAGAGTATGTGAAAATTCCTGTGAGGGCAAGATATAGTATTGCCAACCCCAAGCATTCGAAAATCATCACTTGGGCCGAAAAAAATCACAAGATCACCTTAAATGATGAGATTTAAAAAAAATAATATTACAGTTTGGGTTGTTTTCATCTGCCTTTTGATTTCTGACCTCTTAGGCTGCATTGCAGTCACATTTTCAAGCTTTGCTCCACAAACATGAGGGCTAGAAATTTACTTTTTCATGCTTTTTCATGTACTCATGTGGCTCCAGGAGCCGGGCTTGCAGAAAAACACCAAATATGAGACTCAGGATAAAATGAGAAAGTTGGCAACACTGTTGATGTCAAGGTGGAGAGGATGATTGACAACGTTAATGACCCTCTGAAGATGGGGATGATTAGAGCTGGTCGGAAATTTTCTGATGGAACGTGTTTTCGTGGGAGAATTCTGATTTGTCAAAGTCCAAACGTTCTGCGGGAATAGGTCAGTTCTGACAAAACTTTCATGGAGAGAGCCCTGGCAGCCCTGGCTTGAGCTAGGGGTCCAGAGCTTCTAGGCTCCTCACTCCAAAGTCAGGAACTTCCTGGGCAGCCTCTGGAGGAATCCTCCAGAGTCAGGGCAGCTTTTCTGTTTAGTTTGGAAAAAAAACCCAAATGGAAATGTCTCAGTTTTTTTTTCAAAACAAAAAAAAAGTCAGAATTTCCTTTCAAAATTTTCTACTTTGCATTCTGAATTGGGATGTAAATTTAAAATGTTGGCACTTTCTGTGGAATAGAAATTCTAGTTTTCAACCAGTTCTCATAGGTGGCGTTTGAATATTTAATTTAGGGGGGCAAGTGGTAGGGAGGTTATGGCATCCCGTGGGGGGAGCATGACCACAACCCCATTGGCAGCAGCGTCCTGCGGGGGTGGGGGGTGTCTGCGGGCCCGTTTCCTGCTCTTCCCCACTCCCCCGTGGGACCAGTGGACGTGACGGGAGTGGCGTACCGATGGATCATGCCCTTGGGCGCTGGCCTGTGGGGGGGTGTGCCATCCGGGCCCTCCTTCGAGGAACTGCCTCCCCTGCTGACATCCCCAGCGGCCACACTGACCCAGCCCGCCACTCGCTAGTCGAGCTCAGTGCGGGCTGGTGGTGAGGGGCAGGGTTGGCACAGTGTTACCAGACTTGCCTGTTACCTTGGGTTATGCTAATTTATTAGGGCTTATTTCATGGAAGGGGAGTGTGTGTGATTTTATTAATGTACTGCTTGTGTTACTTGTGTGTTCATATGGCTACAAGTCCCTCCCAATGGAGCTATCCTGCAGGACCTAAGGTTTTCAGGGCTGGGTTCCTCCAGCCCCAGATTCAAATAAACCCCCACAGATACACACACATTCCAGATTAACCAAGTGCATCTGAGTGGACCGGGCTATTAGCACTCTCAGATGACCCCTTATTTGTCCCTGAACTCAGCAGACTGGGTGACACAGCACTTTCGGCGGCCACCCTTATATGCCCCTTTGCCCCGCACCAGAATAGAGCGCACTTCTGAGCAGGCTGGGTCCAAACAGCACTTTTCAGCTGGCCTCCTTATATGCCCCTGGACTCTGTAGGCTGGGCAGAGCAGCACTTCTCAGCTGTCCCCCTTATCATAGAATCATAGAGTCAAAGAGTTGGAAGGGACCTCAGGAGGTCATCTAGTCCAACCCCCTACTCAAAGCAGGACTAACCTCAGTTAAATAATCCCAGCAAGGGCTTTGTCAAGACACAGCTTAAAAACCTCTAAAGATGGAAATTCCACCACCTGTCTAGGTAACCCATTCCAGTGCTTCACCACCCTCCTAGTGAAAAACTTTTTCCTAAGGTCCAACCTAGATCTCCCCCACTGCAATTTGAGACCATTGCTCCTTGTTCAGTCATCTGCCACCACTGAGAACAGCCCAGCTCCATCCTCCCCGGAACCACCTTTCAGGTAGTTAAAGGCTGCTATCAAATCCCCCTCATTCTTCTCTTCTGCAGGCTAAACAAGCCTAGTTCCCTCAGCCTCTCCTCATAAGTCTTGTGCTCCAGCCCCCTAATCATTTTTGTTGCCCTCCACTGGACTCTCTCCAACTTGTCCACATCCTTTTTGTAGTGGGGGGCCCAAAACTGGACACAATACTCCAAATGCAGCCTCACCAATGCCGAATAGAGGGGAATAATCACTTCCTGCGATTTGCTGGCAATGCTCCTACTAATGCAGCCCAGTATGTTATTAGCCTTCTTGGCAACCAGGGCACACTGCTGACTCATATTCAGCTTCTTATCCACTGTAACCCCCAGGTCCTTTTCTGCAGAACTGCTGCCTAGCTCATCAATCCCCAGTCTGTAGCTCTGTATGGAATTCTTCCATCCAAAGTGCAGGACTCTGCACTTGTCCTTGTTGAATCTCATCAGATTTCTTTTGGCCCAATCCTCCAGTTTGTTTAGGTCCTTCTGTATTCGATCCCTACCTTCCAGGGTATCTACCACTCCCTCTAGCTTAGTGTCATCTGCAAACTTGCTGAAGGTGCAATCTACCCCGTCCTCTGGATCATTAATGAAGATGTTGAACAAAACCGACCCCAGGGCACTCCGCTTGTGACCGGCTGCCAGCTAGACATGGAGCCATTGATCACTACTCGTTGAGCGTTATGCTTTAGCCAGTTCTCTATCCATTTTATGACCTTATATGCCCTTTTACACCACACCAGAATAGAGTGCCTTTCTGAGCAGGCTGGGTTCAAACAGCACTTTCAGCTGCCCCCATTATATGCCCCTGGACTCCGTAGGCTAGGCAGAGCAGCATTTCTCAGCTGCCTCCCCCCTCACTCTACAATTATTCTAGCAGTAACCCCCTTGATGAGCAAACCCTATAGGATTTTTGGGCACTCCAGGGATCTTTGGCTTAGGTAGAAGAAGCGTTGCTGCAGAGCAAGATAGGGAAGCCAAGAACACACAGAAGTAAATGAAGTTGGGAGAGAGAGAGACTGGCAACCAGCTTGATTATAACAGTTAGTTTATTGCCAGGCATATAAAATATATGATACTAATAGTGATACCATGCAAGGAGAGAAAAACAATCGAACATTTACAATACTACACAATTACAGTTGGAGTATTGGAGAAAGCTAGTCCAGGTTTGATTACAAAAGTAGGAAGTTATACCTGGACTGAGAGAGAGAGAGAGAGTTGGAGGAGGAAGGGGGGGGAGGTCTCACCACTCCATGCAGCTCAGAGGTTCCCAGGAGACAGGCTGTTCAGCTTAGGGTCTGGCACGCTTGAGACAGGCAGAGCCCCCAACTCGATCAGTCAGGAAAAGGGGAAAGTTCCAGTGGATCTGATGCAGAATTTGGATCCAGGCATCAGAACAGAGGTTTGAACTTGGGTAGGGGTTTTTGTAGTCCCCAGATTTGTTTATGGATAAACAATGTCTCAAGGAAGTATCCCAGAGTGGTTTTCTTTATGCTGGACAATAGGAGCTGATCATTCCTGGCTATGGGCAGTGTTCCTTGAGGGAGCTCACAATGTAACCAGGCAGATTCAGTATTTTGCAAATCAATATCTAGAATGGTCTGATAACTGCGGAGCTGGATGTGTGCAGGTGTGAGTTCATTTACATCAAGGGCAGAAATCTCCCATCATGCAGTGCGTCCCTGCTTTGCCAATCCCAGAGTTCAGTGCAGTCCCTGCTTTGGAGGTTGGTTCTCCATAATCTATGCTAATTCTTGTTCTATCTTCGATGTAGATGAGGCTTCTGTTCTACATTTGATGTGCTAATTGAGATGCCTCATTTTACATCTTTGATGTAGATGAGGCTAGGGGAGTTGTATAACCCTTATTGGGAGGGTTTTAGGTGTGTTTTCCACTGCCTTTTCATATTGAGATGCCTTTGGTTTCTGGTTCAAGCAGGGGCTGGGGGGGGGATTCATGTGAGCCAGAGAGAGTAGGGGGTTGTGCGCCCTGGTTCCCCAAGAACACAGAGCTGCCAGGTAACAACGGCAGGGATGTCAGCGAGCTGTGGGGTGGTTCCTCCAAGAAGGGTCTGGCCAGCACCCCCTGTTCCCCCTGCCAGGCCAGTGCTGGGGGCATCACCCCCCCTCGGTACACCCCTGCACCTTGGGCTGGGGAGTGGGTGCTTGCAGCTGGGCAGGGGGCTCTGCCAGCTGGGGGAGCAGTGGTGTACTGAGGGGGGGAGCCATGCCCCCGGGCGCTGGCCTGGGTGGGGCACCGGCTGGGCCCTCCTCGAAGGAACTGCCTCCCCTGCTGACATCCCTGGTGGCTGCGCCGACCCAGCCTCACTGCCTCCAACCCCGCGCTGGGCTCAACTAGGGAGCCATGGGCCGGGTCGGCATGGGGGGATGTCAGTGTGGGGGGCGGCTCCTCCTCTGAGGGCAGAGCCAGCACCCCCTCCCTGCAGGCCGGTGCCGGGGGCATGGCCCCCTCCCTTGGTACTCCACTGAGGCTGGGATGCCTGGTGTGATTGTAGCGCTGGACAGCGCAGAGGGCAGGGGTTAAAAAAATTGCCCCCCATGTCCCCTCCAAACTCTGCCTATGCCAGTTCTAGAGGAGACACCACTGAATGACACCAGAATGACTGTGTACCCAGAGGAAGGCCTGGTCTACATTACAAAGTTAGGTCAACATAAGCTGCTTTGTGTTGAACTAGCTGTGCATGTGTCTACACCTAATTTGGTCTCCCACCAATGTAAGTGCCCTGTTACAGAGATGTAGTAACACCACTTCCCTGGGTGGCATTAAGCTTGGTTGATGTACTGAGATTGACGCAGAACGAGTGTAAACACTGCGTTACCTATGTCAATCCTAACAGTTCTCCAGCAGCTGTCCCACAATGCCTGACATTTACTGCTGTGGTCACAGGTGGGAACTCCACTGCTCAGGGGTCATGGACACTAGAAGGCCCCCCTGCCACTTCAAAGCCCTACAGTTTTTAAATGCCTTTTCCTGACTGTCCAGTTCTCCATTGTTGTGTGCAGCTGCCCAGGTGATCATGATCCTAACATGATCCAGCCTGGAGTAAACAGGAGATATTGGCTCTCCTGGGACTGTGGGAAGAAGAGGTTGTGCAGGAACAGCTATAGACGAGCCGTAGAAATGTGGACATCTACAAGCAGACTGCCCGGGGGATACAGGAGAAGGTGTATGAGAGGGATCAGCAGCAGTGCCAGGTGATGACGAAGGAACTGCAGCAGGTATCTCAGAAGCCTTGGGAGGCCAACAATCTATCCAGTGCCAAGCAGCAGACCTGCTGCTTTTACGAATTGCTGCATGCCGTACTTGGTGGAAACCCCAAGAGCTCCCTGCAGACCACTGTGGATACTTCCAAGGAGTCGGAGTCACAGACCCCTACTGTGAACAGTGAGGATGAGGAGGAGGTGGAGGAGGAGGATGCGGGACATGTGAATGAGAAGTCCTGCTATGCTGTGAGCCAGAATCTGTTTGAGGTTCTGAGCAGTCAGTCTTCGCAGTCAAGCGTGAATGAGCCTAGTGCAGGGGAAGGAACCTCAGGTAAGTGTGTAAATGTATTTCCGAGTACAATGATGTACTGATGGCAGGGTTGCCAACCTTGCATTTTAGTTTTTACTGACATGAAGATCTGAAGTTGATTTTTTTTACTGACACAGTGAACTTTTTAATGACATCACTAAAAATACCATAAACAATACAATAATGTCACAAAAGTATGTACTCACTCGTGATACTCCATACACAGGAATTTGGAATTACACAATTGTTTTAGCTGCAGTTAGTTGATCAATCGGGTTCTTTGGGTGTGTGCAATAATAGAAAACAGGAAATTGATAAAGTCATGGTCAGTGTAGTTTTATGATACAAGAACTGATTCTGAACACAACAATCAATGTCAAAATACAATATGTTTTATTTCTACCCAAGTTCATGGACATTTTCATTTATTTACGGATTTACAGACTGTTAAAATTGTACACGTTTTTACTGACTGTCCATAAATGTATGGATGGTTGGCAACCCTGACTGATGCTGCCCCAGCTTAACAGGACACAACTATTGACTTTCATTACTTGTACTAGAAGAGGTAGCAGTACAACAAAGAGAGGTAGAGTTATCATCTGCTTTCATTCCCTGTAGAGTTAGGCAGGGGCAGAGAGGCATGCAGAGCAGTTTATTTATGTACACAGTCATGTCCCTTGAATCCGCCTGAGAAATCTCGATGAAACTTTCATGGCAGTATCCTGCAATCCTCTCCCGAAGGTTTCTAGGGAGGGCAGCCTTATTTCTTTCTCTGTGGCAGAACACTTTCCCATGCTAGTCAGTGATAACTTCAGCAGTCACCATTGTAGTGAAAAGGCTAGTGGCATACGGACCTGGATGGCTTTGGGATGCCAGCAGCAGCTGTGCTCTCTTTGCCTTTATCACTCTCAGAAGTGAGATATCAGCTAAAATCACCACAGCCTGTGGAACATGGTGCCAGTATTCAGTGCCATTGCCCTATGCTCATAGTTTCAGGCAACTGAGCAATTCCCTCTTCTTTTTCCCCACCCCGGCAGGCCACACTCAACATGGCTGGTGCACAAGCATGACAAAGTAGAAGTGACAATAAGCATGTCTTGTTGAAAATGTAGGGGAAGAGAGTTCTGAATCTTCCACTATTGCTCTCAGTTGTGACTATAGTGACAATGGTATCTCCGTGTGTTTTACCTGTCACGGCTACAGTTGCAGCCTTGATGGTTTCCCTCTCCATTAGGGATGTAAAAGGTTAACTGTTTAACTGTTTAAATGGTAATCAGCTGTTTAACTGTTTTAAACACCTGATTATCGTTTAAACTGGGCGGGGGAGGGGAGTGGCAGCTGGGCTGGCTCCCTGCCAGCGAGAGCATCTGGGCAGCTCTTGCTGGCAGGGAAGCACGGAGCCCAGTGCGGGGGTAGTCACAGCTGGGCTCCGCTCCCCAGGAGCGGGGGAGGCATGAAGCCCAGCACCGGTGGGGTGAGCCCAACTGGGCTCAGCTCCCTGCAAAGGAGGTGGGAGAGATGCGGAGCCCAGTGCTGTGGGGTAGCCACAGCTGGGCTGGATCCCCACCAGTGAGAGCAGCTGGGCAGCTCTTTCTGGCGGGGAAGCGCAGAGCCCAGCGGGAAGAGGTGGGGAACGGAGGCAGGGAGCCCAGCGGGGGGATAGCCCCAGCTGGGCTCCCTGCGAGGGAGGGGCAGCCGCAGGGAGGCATGGAGCCCAGTGGGGTGGGGAGTCCAGCGTGGCGGGAGGCGAGTCACAGAGAGGGAGGGGGTGTGGAGCCGTAGCTGGGCTCGGCTCAGCTTCCCGCAAGTGAGAGCTGCCCAGCTATCACAGTGGGGGGGGGGACCGCCACAGCTAGGCAGTTCTCACTTGGCAGTGAGGAGCCGAGCCCAGCACGGCTCTCCCCTGCAGTGTTTAACCATTTAAACGTTCTATTTTTAGAATGTTTAAAGGGATTTTTAATTAAACTAATTTTTACATTCCTACTGTCCACATCCGTGGAATGCGTGAACCAAATAAGGAGGAGAAAGAAGAGGACTTGGGCTGACATGTTCAATGGGATCCTGCAAGCCAGTGCTGCATCAGACCCAGAGCAGAGGGCCTGGAAGATACATATTACAGACAGCCTGGAGAAGGAAAGAGTGGACAGGAGAAAGCCTTAGAAGGAAAAAGAGAGGGAGATGCACCAGGACATAATGCGGTTTCACTGGCAACAAACACAGATGCGGCAGACTCTTGTGGACCAGCAGTTTCAACACTCACAGGCTCACCTCCCTTTGAAATCCATGGAAAACTCCATTACAGAATCTTCTCACTATGCCCCTCTCTATGTTCCACATGGCATAAGGGGCCGCATCCCTGCCCTACCACTCCACCCCAGGGGACATTATAGACTACCACAGCTTTACATGCACTGACCTGTTAAATCCACAGTTGCTGTATGTGTGTCTCAAATGGACATGAATGTTCTTTCTCCTTCATAAGTTCTGTTCCATTAATTTATTATGTTTTTAATGTATTTGCTTTTAACTTGCACAGATTTTTATTTGCATTGGTTTTGTTACTCAATGCAATTCTATTCTTTGGAAAACAATTAATCATTATTAGTTCACAACATATGGTGCAGAGTGCCTAGTGGTATGGAAAGCACTCATTTACTTGTTGTACAGTGCAACACAACTCATAGGATCAGTGACAAACAGTGTAATAATCATAAATTTACAGCAAGCACCAAAAAATTAATAGGTGCACTGACAGTGTTATTTTCATAGACACACACCAAGCATCTCACAGTTCCTAACAGGCCCCAAAACAACAGGGCCAGATAGAGCACAGTCTACCCCAACGCATTACTGTGGCTTACTGTTAAAGTGTTTTTTCAAAGCCTCCCTGAGCTGCATAGCTCTGCACTGAGCACTTCTAATAGCCCTTATGTCTGGCAGTTCAAACTGCCGCTCCACCTCTGCCCTGGCAGCAACTTTTCCCCTTTTGCTTCACAGATTTTATATAGGACACAGCAGGCAGCTATCACCATTGGGATGTTTTATTCACTGAGATCCAATCTTGTCAGTAAAGGATGCCAGCCAACAATTGCCCTTCAATCCACCAAAAGTACATTCATCTGTCAATCTGCACCTGCTGAGTCAGTACTTGAATCTTTCCTGGTTCTGTCGATATCGCTGGTGTACGGCTTCATGAACCAGCGTAACAAGGTCCCCCAGGATCACTTTTGGCATTTCAACATCGCTAATGGTTATCAGCCTGCACCATCAAGAAGGAAAGTCCCTCTTTGTAGCTTTCTGAACAGTCCTGTGTTCTTAAAGATGTGAGTATCATACACATTCCCTGAACAGCCAACACTGATATTGGCGAAGTGTCCCTGGTGATCCACCAACACCTGTACAACCATAGATAAGTAGCCTTTTCTGTTGATGTACTCTGTGGCAAGGTAATCTGGTGCCAAAATAGGGATGTGCGTGCCATCTGTTGTTCCATCATATTTCAAGATCTCCATAGCTGCAACTTCATCCACTATGTCCTGCGTGTTGCCGAGAGTCACAGTCCTGTGTAGCAGGCAATGGTTAATGGTCCCCCACACTTGCATGACAGTGGCCTCCACAGTGGATTTTTACACCAATACAACTCCACTGAAGTCAATAGAGTTAATCCAGATTTACGGCAGTATAACCAAGGTCATAATCTGTCTTCAGGGAGGGTAAGACAGGTTTCCTCTTCTAGGGCCTGAATACAAAGCCCATTGAAATCAACTGAAAGATTCCCATTGACTTCAATAGTCTTTGGATCATGCCTCTAATGCATTTTCCTTTGCAGAATAAAATATAGTAGAATTACCTCTTACAAGGATTTATACTCAGAACTTTCATGGCTATGAAATAAGGAATCTCCTGTAAGCATATCTGAAGTACATCTGAAAATGTTAGAACCCTAACTAGTCCCATCATGTGTCTGAATATTACTGATGTTGAGAA
Organism: Emydura macquarii macquarii; assembly: GCF_026122565.2. Lineage (NCBI taxonomy): Eukaryota > Metazoa > Chordata > Testudines > Chelidae > Emydura > Emydura macquarii. The sequence continues at coordinate 13,080,071 of NW_027130455.1, forward strand.
GCACAATAGTGTGAAGAAAACAAATGCTATATGACATTTCGGAGGCACGCTAGTGAGATCTCTGATGTAGGAGTCTGTCATTACAACTCTTAAAGTCCTGTATTCTCAAATTGACCTCCTCAGACTGCAGCACAGCAAGTTACAGCAGAACTTTAATTTAAATTCACGGGCAGCTTTCATCTTGTGTGAAGATAACTGCAACTGTTTTTATTCTTAAAGTCCAGTTCTCTTAGCAAGATAACTTTCACTTTCTCTCAGCGTGGGCTAAGATGGTAGAAACGTTAGACCATCTGGATTATTTTAAATTGTTTGGTTTGTTTGTTTGTTTGTTTTTTTATGAGTTTCAGTCTGGATTTCAGCCAGCTCATGGGACCATAGCTGCTCTCTTGCAGGTCTCCAGTTAAAGTCTGGCATCATATAAGGATGCTTGAAAAATGCCTATGAAGGGCTAGATTGTTCCCCAGCCATACGTGTATGGATGAGAATGGGGAGGAAATAAAATCTTCCCACCCTTGCAAAGACATTATTGGGGCCTTGGACTTCATGAGGCGGATGTAGGAGTATGTAGAGCTATGGCTCTGGTCCCAGTGGTCCAGCTAACAGAGATAACCAGGCATCACATGGTATGTATGTGCGTGGTGAACCCATTCAAGGCATCACCAGTAACTCTCTCCCCAGTGTGCCTCGGATGCTCCAGGAATCATTCTTCCCTATGCTTCCCATTAGGGGAATGCAGCTCTGCACTGTCACCCAATGTAAGGGGGCTAAAAGCCACAATCAAGCCCTTAATAAATGTTAAAAAGCTCCCACAGCTATAAAACCAAAATAAATGCACGCAAAATGTAAATTTACTGGAACATTCATTCCTTTTAAAAAGCATATTTTAAAAAACCCAAACTTTTTTTTGCTGGGGTTAGTGGGAGCTGGCACAGCAAATGGTTAGCATTAAAGTAATTTGGCCATTTCTTTTCTGTGGGCACATACACACTTCCCACATGTGTGTCTGAAGGCATGCTTTGCCCCAAAGATTTTAAAATACATTGTTTGTTAACTTTTGGATTAGGGAAGGTCAGGCCAAAAGCAGAGATATGAAAACTCAAGCTTTGGGGAGGTTTGGATCGGTTTCTAAACTTTGCAGTTGATCCCTTTCTCTAATGTATTGAATCAGAAATCAGGATCTGAACACAGACTTTGGAAAATTTTGAATCCCAGTCCAGGTCTGTATTTTGAATCAAAGCCCATCTCTGTATAAAAATTAACAGATTACAGAATTGATTCAACCTAAGCAATATGTGATCACTTGTAATCCTAACTCTACACCCAATTAATATTTTGCTCCCTCCTAGCCAATGTATGTGCACAATTACAGATCTGAATATGCGTGTTGAGTCTTTCCATATAGTTTGCACATTGTAACTGCGGAGACTGCATAGAAATGAAGTCATCTGAACATTCCTGAGTATCAGTAATGGCACTCAGTCATGAGCTCATTAGAATTCGATGTAAAATAATGGGGGAAAAAGCTATTTTTGCCTCCCAGGTATTTTCTAAAATAATGATTTTGCCATATGGCAAAATTTGTCTAATTACAATTAATAAAATGCAGTTTCAGCAGCTGTTGTTATATGGCTGCTGTGTAATCCTCATCACATTAACCCAATTAACCCTTTATTACTTGCTTGGTGAAGAGAATTGAAGAGAAATTAAGTAATACATTTTTTTTTAATCTGACCTTAATCTGATCTAGCATACATGCCATTATTCAAGACAAGAGAATATAAAGACACGCAAATAGTAATGAGATAGATATATTTTGGGTTAAGTAGTGAGAGACAACATTTATATCTTGCTAATAGTTTCAACTTCTTCTAATAAAATGAAAGGATAACAATGATCTGCAACCAGATGGTGTATCAGTAATGCTGATGTCTAGATTTACCTCTGAAATAGCAGAGCTGCTTTATCTGTATATTTTTAGTCTTTAAAATGATTTCAGGCTAAATTACAATGCAGTTTTTATTAAGTGAATATTTCTTTAAAAAAATAGTTGGTATTTTAAAACAAACACATTAGCATAAGTGATTTGTTTGTTATATCTTTAAAGATAATTATAACTTTGTCCTTGAGTATTGGCTAAATTTATCCATGTCGTAACTCCATGGACTGCAGTGAAATGTTGTGATAATTGGACCTGTAAATGTATCCAAATTCTGAGCTCAACTGTAAAAAGTATGTAAAAGTTCATAAGATGTTACAATAACCTAGAACAACAAATGCTAATGGGAAAAAGTACAAAAGGGAGACACAATAACTGAATTAGTCTAAACAGAAAGGCCAAGTTGATATGATTCAAGAACTATGTTAAAATTATACTTGTTAAAAACAGGAGATGTGGAGCTGGAAGTTAATGAACCAAAATTGGATATTAGGCCCAACGGGTGGACCAAATAAGGAGATGGTGGGCTATTCTACCCACGACTCCCTTTTTGGGTCCTTAAAAGAAAAGAGATTTTGTAGGGAAAGTGTGAAAAAACAAAGGAAAACAGATGGGAAGAACAGACAGAAGCTATTGGAGTGAGCTTCACCCTCATTGCTGTCACCCCCACCATTTCGTGGGACCCTGGGCCTTCGTCATCCTGAAGCTCAGAGGTGTCCTGATCAGAACAGATCAGAAAGAGAGGGACCCAGATCACATAACCATCGTTTCCAACTCCAGCTAACTCCCAGACACCATCTAGGATGATAGTTATGACCATCTGTAGTACTATCTAAGGGACTGTTGAACAAGTGGGCTTTCTCTTCTATGGTTGAACTTTAACAACAAGAGCAGCAATGAACTCTCCATCTCAACTAACTTCTCTATTTCTCAAAAGGACCATTTTTAATACCATTCAAGAGACTGTCAAATAAGGGTTTTTTTTCTTTCTAAAACTTTCTCCAGCTAAAGAAAAAGGAAACAAAAAGAAATGTTAAATAAAGCCTTATTTAATACTTTATATTTCAAATGCATTAAGTATTTTCCTTCTTTTCTTTATCTTTAATAAAAGATTAAAAGGATTTTTAATGGTGTGTTTGCCATGGCACTAAGCAGGCTGAAGTCTCTCTTTTTACCAAATCCTGAACCTTTTTTATACTGTTTAATGATAGGCAGTGAGAGGGTTCTGTTAACAACTTTAGCCCATATATTCCACCTAAATTAATACAACAGGAGTGACATGAAAGATAGATTAATAGATTCATCTTTGTTCAAACAGCATCTTTAATCTAGTATTATAATTGAGGGCCCACTCCTGATCTCACAACACCATTGATTGAAGTGGAAACAGTATTGGGCCCCAAACTATGGGCGGCTCATGACTCCTACCTTTGGGGGGGCTGGGCGAGGTGCCCCATCTCTGCTCTATCCCTCCTCCAAGCCTTGCCCATGTTCCACCCCCCCTTGGCCTTCTCCCCCGAGGCGCCCCCCCCCCACACTCTGCCCCATTTAACTATCCCACAAACTGCTCCTGAGCCAATGCCTTGTCTCAGCTGAGCCAAGCTCATCCCTGCCTGGCTCCGCTCAATAGCCCAGCCCAGCCCAGCCCAGCCCGGCCTGGCGGCCATCAGGAATGTGTTTTCCATTGGGCCGAGCGATCGGCCTGATGCTTCGGCACATCCCCCAGCTGCAGCTCCAATCCCTCCCTAGCAGGAGCCCAGGGCTCGCCTGGGCTTAGTCCCCAGGTGGTGGGGGGATTGTCCAAGGAAAACACCCCTCTCACTTGGAAAGTTGGGGCAGGGGTGGCCCCTCCGTGCAAGGGGAGATGGAGCTGTGGGGCGAGGAGGGGCTCTCCATGTGGGCAGTGCAGCCACACTGGGGAGAGGGGGAAGAGCTGCTCCCTTTGCTCTCAGTGTTCCTGGGCCCCTGTGAGGCAGTGAGTCACAGGCAGATGAGGACTGTGCAGGGCAAGCCGAGGCCCCAGCTAATGTACTGCTGGGAGCTGCCATCACAGGAGCGGGAGGCACCGAGGGAATATAAATACATTTTATAAATAAATAAAATAATTCAACCTGAGGCAGAAACCCGGCATGGAAAATCTCAGCCCAAATAGTAAAAGTTTGCCAAAAGTTATAAGCAACTGAAAACAGGATTTTAGAAGAGAAAGTGTTGGGGAACCTTAATAATAGATAGTGCTACTAGCTCCTGTATAATAGGTTCTTATACCACCCTCACCAATGTAATATCTGCAACTCCTGTCCAAAAACAGGACCCATCCCAGAGGAATATTTTCCAGGATTTTGTCCTGTCCACTTATAAATGACCCAGTGATTGTGCTTCCACCACCTCTACTCCACATCTGCTAGAGCTTATCATTAGGATACTTTTTCCTGATATTCAGTCTAAAATTTTCTTTGCTTAATTTCATGCTAGAAACACTTAGATACTACAGTGATGATGACATTATACAAAACTAAGAAAAGGATGGATTGCTGTTAATAACTCAGCACTTAGGAGTGTGGGGTGAGTTTGGTGAATATCTGTTGGGAAATGCATTGGCATTTGAAGAGGATGAGGGACATAGTTGAATTTGATGTACTACTTGAGATAAAATTGGTGGTAAAGGACGGAGGACAGTATTTCCCTGGCAGGCATATAGTGAGTGTGCCCTCTATGGTATTTGCTGTAAACTTAGGTAGAAAGGCAATGAGTCCAGGCAGTATCAGTCATCTGGAAAGGGTGGATATACATGAAGAACACCTGTGTATCTATGGGACTAGCTTTTGGTTGAACACTGATCAGGTGTAGGGGGACATAGTTTTCCAAATTTCTTCTGCAGACAGATCTGCAACATACAAATTCAAGGAGGTAGACAGAGGAGAATTTGACACAAACTTCATTGGACTGCTGGTGCTCAAGGATTTGCAGGCAATAGGAGGACCATCCTGTGGAGCTCCTTCAGAAATGTATTGCACCATTAAAGGGAAAAACAAATCTCACTAATTAGAGACAGTGGGACAGAGATCTGGAAGCAGCTAGGTTATAGTGTCTTACTGATGAGCTGCAATATGACTTGTTAGAGTTCGTTCTTTCTTGATTGTCATTGTGAATTAGTCTAAATCTCTAAAACAGGGGGGAAAAACGAATGTCTTTTGGTGAAACCGTGAAGACCATTTCCCTTTCTAAAGCTTTTTTCTTTTTCCCTTTAGCCTCTGTCTAAAAAGATGTTTGTTCTTTTTTCTTATTCTCTTTGTCACTTCACATGCTGCCTGCCTGGAGGCTTTCCTCTCTCAGGCTTTCTCCCACTGTAATTCTTTGGAGGAATCCAGTACAGCTAAACTGAGCACACATCAGCATTGCAGCATTCTGTAGCCCTAGAAATTGTCTTTACATCTTGGCTTTCACAAGCATGTGAAGTGGCAAAGAAATGTCTTCTAAATGGACTTAGTTTCTTTTAACATCTGTCCCTTGTTGTGAGATGATACACTAATGATCATTTTGTGTAGTAGATCGTATTTTTGTGTTGTTTTTTCCAGCAGGCAAATAGACTTACAATTTCACTGTTGGAAGGAGGAAAGAAATATACTAGAAAAAGAAATGATTTTGCTATGTTTAAATCTAAATAGGCAAGTCCTTGCGCTAAATAAAGTTTAGAGTGACCTCTTGTGGTAACACTGATTTAAAAAAATATTCCTATACCTATTTATTACCTTAATTTAATTTTATTATATCAACATTAGTATTCATTTTCTGTTTTAAAATAAAAAGTATTATTGGGGGTAATTTTTGTTGTGACAGAAGGGTACAAAGAGCTTCAAGTATCACATCGCTTATGATCACATTAGTTGACAGTGAATTAATACAGCTCTACTATAGTACATTTTGCAACTGCTAGGGATCCAACCCTGGAAAGCTATCCATTGATTTCAGTTGGCATTGCATGAGGTGATGTGAGAGTGACTCCTTTCTCATGCTAAGATTTCCAGACTGGATCTAGTAATTTATAGCCACCCCTTTGTCTTTTTAATACTATCCCACTCTCTATTTTAGGGTTTTATATACCTATCACATAAAATCATTAGTAATAACGAATTCCTTAGGGGATTTAATGGAGTCTCTGGCTCTTCTCTCTTTTCAGGGGAAAAACTCTGTTTGGAGTAGGTTTTGTTTGTTTGTTTGAAGTATTTTTTGAGTGGTTGGGGTGTTTGAATAGATGGGGGCTATCAATGTTGTGAATGTCATGCTGTCTGTGGTGAGGTAATATCTTTCCCTCTTGTAATGCTGAGACCATAACCAGATTGATACCACATAAATTGTGTATCACAGATTCATAAAGGTATGTCAGCATAACGCAGGGCATGAGGCACCAGATGGCACATTGGGAATTGTAGTTTCCCCAGTGCTGAGAGCTCTAAATTGGGAATGTGCTGAATCATTGTATTTACTGGGCAGCCACTACCAACTTCAAACTACCCTTCTTTGGTGGTGCCCTATAGGGGCAGGGTGGCAGAAAGTACCTGCTCCTAGGGATGGTGCTTCCCTACCCCTCTAAGGCACAGTGGCCCTTGCTAGGTGTAGGGTGTTGAAAATTGTGTCTCTTTAGATTGTGTGTGTGTGGGGGGGGGGGAGTAGCAAGTTGGGCACCTTAAAATTTAAGCTTTTTTGAAAATTCTAGTCATTATTTTGAAAGGTGCTAAGCACTAACAACTGCCGTTGACTTCAGTGGGCTTTGTGGATGCTCAGCATTTCTGAAAAACAGACCCTTAAACTAATTTTTAAGCATTGCTTAACATTGGTGGGGTTGAGTTTTGGTTCTTGGGTAAAATTTTTAAAAGTGTTTACATCTCTGGAAAGATCACTCAATTGTCCTGTTCCACTCATAGCCTCTGAAGTACCTGGCACCAACCACTGTTGGAAGACAGAATACTAGGCTAGATGGACCATTGGGCTGACCCACTATGGACGTTCTTTTGTTTTTATGTTATCTTTTTCAACGATGATTTAGCCATGTAGGACCAGATTTTAAAAGGTGTGTAGGTATTAAAATGCAGATAGACATCTAGGGATACGTCTACACAGCCTGCATCAGCAAGTCTCAGACTCGGGCTTGCAGGGCTCATGCTACAGTGCTAAAAATAGCTGTGTAGATATTCAGGCTCACACTGGAGCTCAGGTTCTGAAGCCTAGAATCTGTCAACTCATGGTCTCAGATGCACTGCCATGGGCAGCCCCTTGCTGTGTAGATGCACCCTAGTGGGATTTTCAGAAGTGCCCAGGTGTCTAACTCCCTTTGAAATCCAAAGGGACTTAGCTAATGGAGTCACTTTTGAAAACTGTACTTAGGCTAGTCCTAAATCATTTAAGTCCATTAAAAAAATTTACCCCTTACCTTTTAAAAAAAAGTCCTACCCCAAAAAACCCTAACCAATGGAGCCATTCATTGCCCCCTTTCAACAACATGAAACTGAGGGCCTGCTCACTGGTCATTATGGATCCCATAGCACATTTTGTCAGAGTAAGGGTGAAAACCCCTGTTCCTTGGCCAAATGTTTAAGTAATTATGTTCTGCCAGTGTAAATTTCCTCTTCAGTTTCAGTTGGATCAAATGTTCTTCACTTCACTGCAACTCATGTTAAATATTCATGTGTGGTGTTAAACATGCTGTGTCCAACTCAAGAGGAGGCTGAATTTCAGTACAAAATGAAGAGATCTTTATATATATCTGTGATGCTGGCAGACCAAGTGCCAGCTCATGCCAGGGCCCTGGGTCTCACTGAACACTGACGAGTGCGTGTCTGGAAACCAGTCTGGCTTACCTGTCTGTTAGCTTTGTTAGAATGGAGGTTAAATTGATATGAATGTGTTCAGTGTTTAGACTGATGAAATTCCTGTCAGATGCTGCATGCGTTGATCACATTTATAATCTCTGTAGCCCATGGTATGAGGTTATATTCAGTGTTTGCATGTAAACCCCCATAACTGTATAACTCATCAAACAGGAGAGAAGCCTTCTCTAATGGAAAGGCTGGCTTCTTGCTGAAGATGTTAGGTCCTGCCCAGTGAGAAGGCTTTTGAACATGAGTCATTGTGAGACATCAAAGAACAAAGACTTTATTAATTGCAATCCTCACCCCCTCCAGGAAGAGGAGACCTGTGCATGAACTCATCCCATCATCTTGGATTCTGGAGAGAAAGGGATAATCCCTCACAAGGAGAAACTGGGTTCTTTTTGTTGCTTGGACTCTAAAATGGCAAGAATCAATAAGCATAAGCAAAAGGCCCCCAGCTGTTTTGTCTGGATTAGCCCTAAAGGACATATGGAATTTGCTTATTATAGAAAATTCTACTATCTTTTGGAATTTAAGACTGTAACTCATTTGTGGGTATACGTTACCTGCTTTAACCTGGTAAATAACTCTACTTTCTTTTCTTAGTTAATAATGCTTTAGTTAGGGTATGTCTACTCTGCGTAGCTTGCGTAACTCCCGTCGACTGCCACCGAATCACCGGGTAAGTGTAAACCAAGCCTTAGTTTCTGGCAGGATTGGCTACAGGTGTTGTCTCCGTTGAGAGATCTGGGTTCAACTGACCTGGGGTAAATGACTGGTCCTTTGGGCTTGGAGTAACCTGCATACAGTTGTGATTTTTGGTTTAAAGGACCATCTATAACAAAGGCAGGCCTGTCTGGGTGGCAAGCTAGACTAGAGTGCCCACGGGGGCTATCTATGACTCCATGGTAAGGCTGTTAAAGGTCTTGTGGAATTCACTCTTGTTACTTGGTTGGTGAAATCTAATTATAGAACATACAGCTAATTTGGGATTTGTGCCCTGCTTCTTGACAGTCTGCCCTGAGGTTGGCACTCATGCTTGTGAGCTGGTCTAGACAACTTGACAATATCCCTTACCTCGTTCAGAGAAGTAGTGTGAGAGATAATTACTGTTTTTAAAGTGCAGTGATAGGCTCTAGAGTCATGCAAATTATTATGTATCAAGTTGGGAACCTTTTTTACTTGGATAGTTTCTCCATTCACTAGATACAGTTGGCAAAGACCACAGAAGCATAACCACAGTGATAAACTGATTTATTTATTTATTTATTTTGCAAAACTAGGACAGATATTCCAATGATAAAATAAATTGCAGAAATATAGGTGTCTTGCTTAACCTAAAAAAATCTCACATAATTAGTTGTATGTATTATAATTTGCAATAGTTAGTACTGTAAAAAGGGTCAGATTAATATAATACGAAGTCAAATATACAGATACTCTTAGTTTTTATTAATTTTTCTGTGTGGTAATGTATTGTGATTAGAAAGGGTCATTCTTTTGCTTTCCTGGTAATTACAAGCAAGATGGTTATTAACGGGAGCTATTGCGACTTTTAGTATAAATTCTTATCAGCTGTGTGATTAGAAAACCTACCTTTAGATTATTACATATCTTCTTCTCACAATGCAAAGGGTAAAGGGCTCTCTCTGCTCAGAATATTTGAGATAGACATATTTATCAGTCTGCTTCCTAGTTTTGTGACCTGCACATCCAAGTATAGGCTATCTATCTGACATATTTATGTGACTCCCCCATGAACATAGGAACATCTGACATCTTTAACAGATGTACCTTTACAAGACCTCTCTGGGATAGGGACATACTATTATCCCCATTTTACAAATGGGAAACTGAGACATGAAGAGATTAAGAAATTTGTCCAAGGTCACATACGCAGTTTGTGTGAGAGCAAGGAATTTAACCCATATTTTTCAAGTCCTAGGCTAGCGCCATAACCACTAGATCATCAAGGCTGCTCTGTTACAATCTAGTGATAATGAAGGAGCTCATCCAACGGTTCCTTGTATGTAATGGAACCTTTGGATCAATGGGAGCTCCCAAAGAGGAAGAACCATCTTCAGATTGGAAGACCTATTTATGTTAGCTCTATAATGCCTGCATTTTGATAATGTGTAGTAGACCTTAGTCATAGATACAGGGAACAGAGTCATATCAAGCACCAATCCCAAGAAGAATTTTCTGGTGCATGGCACAAGGACTGAAAATGAGTGGGAGAGATCAGATTCCTTGGAAATTTCAACAGTGCTTTGCAGGTAGACAGTAACATATCTGGAATGGGCCACAAAGTGAGCATCTTAGATGCTATTTCCTCAAGGATGAAATACTCTTTGGAATGGAAAAATAGATTAATTAATGTCTGCTTGTCTGAGAACATAACAATTCCTAAATTTATCTAAAATGATGACTATAAAGATTAAAGGTTAGAACATCCAATAATTTGATTAGACAGTCACTATCAAAAATATAGAGAAACCAAGGGAGAAATACTGTACATTTTCTCATTCTATATCAGTTTTGGTTATTATTATTAACATTCATTAATGTATTAATCTTTTCCAGTGTTTTTTGTAACAGTAATGCAATATAATGTATATTTGCTACCATTAACAATTTTTCTGAGTAGTTCATCCTTAATTTTTGCAACTAAATGAATTATTTTGTTCATCAATCCTTGCTTTAATGTATTTATTTGCTTTTGCAAGGCCCATATATCACCCTGATTTATTAAGGACATTCCTGATTCAAATAGTTCACTAGCTGCTCTTATTATGCCACTAGCATCTTTCTTTTTCTCTGAAGGCCATCCCAAAGCAGTCTCATAAATTTTTTATACAGCTTTCTGACTTGACTTACTTTGCATGCCTTAATACGCTTAAGATGCCATTGGATGATATTAAGAATAATTGGGATATGGAACCAACCTATATTTTAATTTTAACAGCACATTTTAACAATGTGCTGTTTTTGCTCCTAATTAAGAAAAGTTTTAAGCCACTCTCTGATCCTGGTTTTAAAGGTGGGCACAGGACAGGAAAGGAGGTAGCATAAACTGTAGAATAAGGTACATTTGTTGGTGCTTCTCTTACAATAAGAGTTATACTATACTCCCTTTTTGCCTGTTTCACTACTAATTTTACTTTCCATACCATCATTATTGTTACCAGATACAATCCTTCATCCTCCTATTTCAGGTTTGTAATAAACAAAAATGAATTATTTTTATACATTATAACTTGACGTTGGTACTGTTCAATACTTCTCCAAACAGAAATTTTCACTCTGTGTTCTGTTTCCATGTTTTTGTGTTGCCAATATATGTGCATAGTATCCTTTCTATTTTCATATATAACAGGTAAAAGGATACTATACCCACCACCACTTCACCTACTTCTGTTTTTGTGTTTAGGCTATAGAAGTACAGACTCTCTTGACATGTCCTCTATTGTTATATTCTTGTGGCCTTCTGTTTCTTTTCCTTTGATGTTGTTTTTTTCTTCCATGTATTAGTCTGCAAAAAAAATCAATAAAAATGATTAGCAAAATAGAATGAGAACTTTTGAGTTGCTGTGTGTGTTCCCAGTGTTAGTACATTCTCATTTTGTATCCAGAGCAATTTTTAGTGTATGCAAAAACTGAAGGATTTTCTTTCAGAATTAAGAATCTGCAAACTTCTCCCTCAGATAAATTTGGTGTGGAAAACTCTGGAAGATTCTTCCTTTAATGTAATATTTGTATCATCATGGAGTACGGTGGTCACCACATGCTGAACCTTCACCCACATCCAAAGGACGCATAAATTGAACTTCCCCTAAATGGAGATCTTATCTTCTATGGAGAGTTCTGGAATAAATTCTTAAGCATCTCCCTCATTAAAATTTCCAGCTTCCCAGGATAAGCCTCAATTGTACTACTCAACTTTTTGTTTTACCCACAACAATACAGAAATAGCAAATCAGCCAACAGCAGAAAAGGATGTTATAGTTCAAGGTACTTGCTATACCAGTCATCTTTCTTTAGATGCAATAGAGGACAAGAAGATTTCTCTGCTTCTTCTTCGTTGCTTCACGGCTCCTGAAAATCTTCAGACATGCAAGTCTGTTCCACAGCTAGGAGATAGACTCTCCCTCCATATTTGGCCACAAGTGGTCAATTTCCAGTCACCATCAGTGCTTGAATTAGGATACTCAATCTGATTCCCATATCTGTCTCATTATGACCTCTTCATAGTTTCTTCTTTTAAAGATAAAAGAAAAAATGACAGCTCTATCACAAGCCATTATAAATTTCCTACAGCCAGAAGCTATTGGTTCAGCATCAGGCAAAGAAAAAGGCATAAGGGCTGTATTCAATGAACAACAGGATTTGAGGTGATTCTGGGTCCAAAGATCCAATTTTTTTTCTGAATAGAATTGTACTTCTTTATAAAATACTAAGGAATACTTGACAATTAACATTAGTGGATCTAAAGGAAGCATGCCTTCACTTACCAATTTGCCCAGTGCGTCAAAAATTAATTGTTTGTTTTAGATGGGCAATAGTCGTAGGCAAGGTCTTTAAGCCTGTCATTGGCGCTGTAAGTAAACACTACATTTTGGTGGTGAAAGCAACATAAGTAAGGATAATGGGGAATCTATGTTCATACACAGCTGGATAACATTTCTGATGTAAACAGCATCCAGAAAATGGGGCCAGGTGCCAGTCTACAGCAATATACAGGAGCTAGGACAGAACAGATGGTTTGCAAATGTTCAAAAAAGCCATAATTAGCAAATTCACCAGCTAGCTCATTGAGAGGCTTGCTCTGACAGCTGAGAATTGTGTGTCTCTGTTCATTGAATGATGAATTAAACTGAAAACCGAGATTTAAAACTGAATCAAAGCATACCATTCTTTAGCTATAGGATGGATGGAGGTGTTAGGAATAGTGAAATTGTGTATGAACACTGTCATGGAGCAGACTTCACCATACAACTCTTCAATTCTTGAAAATTGGTCCCAAAGGTCCTGGGGATATCAGGGTATCCTCCAGCTACTGGAAACTGGGACTCGATGACAGGGGGTGAGTCACTTGAAATTGCCCTGTTCTGTTCATTCCCTCTGAAGCATCTGGCATTGGCAACTGTCAGTAGACAGCACACTGCATTAGATGGACCATTGGTCTGACCTAATACGGCTGTTCTTATATATTTGAAACAAGAGTCCTATCTCTGATATCAAGAATAAAAATATTTGGAGAAGGTGTAATTCCCCTGTTTAAAAAAAAGCGATTGAGCACTGAGTCAGAGAAATAAGGTAACTTCTGTCTGAGTGCAGAGAAACATAATTATGAATATCAATCCCATTCACCTTGTGGGGAAAACTGTAAATTCTGGTGGTTTCGCTTCATGGGGTGAAGGGGGGGTGTCATGCAAACATATCCTTCGGTGTCAATCTATATGGGTTCACAATTTTGAAACTCCTGAAAGCTGCCAATATTTTAAAACCAAAGGAAATAATCCAGTGTACAACCCCGGAAACTGAACCTAGTCTTGACTAAAGCTCCATCTAAACTTCTTTGATCAACATCGTAAACATCTTTATTTTATCTAACATTTTAAACTGCTTTCCTGATTGTACTATATCCCAGCTCATTCTTCCAGCAAGCTTGAATCACTGTCACTGAAACAGGAATACCTTCAAGTCTCTAAAGACAAATTTTTCCTACATACTGCACACAAGTTAAGTACTAAAATGCACAACCATTTTTGTAGAGAATTTTACCTTTTGTTTTGTCCTGAACCAAATTAGGATGCAGGATATTGACATTTTTATTTATTCAAGAGTCTGTTTGTTTTGTTCAGCACAAGCAAGAAAGCACTGACTGTTATTAAACCATGTGTTCCAATAAGAGATATTGAGTTGTTTTAAAGAAGTAAAACCTTCCCATTCCAGAAGGCAATACAGGTCTACTTTCTGACTGCAATGGCAATATCCTATGAGCCTTCAAGGGCAAAGTCTTGATTAATGATAGCTGCAATCTGGAATTCACCATCACTAGACATTTTGTTCCTACTTTTCACACAGCTTCACATTTACTGCAATGTTTGTACAAATGTCTAATTAGATGTCTAATTCGTTTGTGTATGCAGTTTTGGTGAATACTTGCACAGACTGAACAATCAGTTATGTGTACATTTTGACATGTTAAATGTTGACATTTAACATGCTTACATTGTGTAAATGTAAGACGATATAAGCAGGATAGCTAGTAATCAGTTATGGCATTTGTACGTTGCTAAAATAGAGAGGGGTTTTGGTTAGATTCCCAGTTACATGGAAGGGAAGTCCCAGTATGGAAAAGGTGCAGTATATCTGAAAAATACTTTTCTGTAGGTCTTCTCTACCAACACAGGAATCCACCCTGATTTTTGATGACCATAGTCAGCTAACATGAGGAAAGGTCCACATATAGTTTTGTATAGCTCAGAGGTTCAAAACTGCTTTCCGGTTTAAGTTGTTACTGATATAGATTAACCAGACCAAGAGGAAGGCACTAAAATATAAAGCCCCAAATCCTCAGCTCTGTCTATTTATCGCTCCTGGCAGAAACGCTAGCCCCAAAGTCCTACTCTACAATGCTATAGCGGCCTCTAACTGCTACAGAGGAACCACTGTAGCAATCAGTTTTCAAGTAGGACAAGACTCTTCTCCTTCCCTTCCAGTATTCAAATAAGTGTAATTGTCATTTTTCTTCGTTTTTTCTTTTTCCTACTATTAAATACATTCTAGTTCAGTGTTTCTTAACCTGGAGTTTTAGAGGGGTCGCAAGTGCAGAGCTGGTATTGGAGGTGGCAAGAAAGGTAATTGCCTGGAGCCACAGGGGCGCCATGAAACTAAGTTACATGCCTCAGCCCCGTGGGGGTGGGACTCAGGCTTCAGGGGTACAGTAGTTTGGAAAGGTTAAGAACCACTGTTCTAGTCATTATCTCAGAATAGTGTGGTTGTAGTAATTTTGATGGCATATATGGGCCCAAAGGGTTAAAGGTGTTAACATGACCTTTCATTGTCCAACATTAAACAGTTTTAAACAAGGTTTAGGATATAGGATACATAGACCACTGCCTTCTTAGTACCATGGTAAACACATAATTAAAAATCTTTTAAAATTTTTATTAAAGATACAGAAAAGAAAGAAAAATAGTTAAAGTGCTTGAAATATAAAGTATTAAGTAAGATTTTCAGTTTAGCTATAATCCTTGTTCCCTTTCCCTTTAACTGTAGAGAGATTTTATAAGGAAAATGCCTTGTTTTACAGTCTCTTAGATCAGTGGTGTGCAAACTGGGGGTCGTGTCCTCCAGGGGGGGAGGGGGGGGAAGAGAATCTCTGTGGGGATGTGAAGAAAGGAGCTCTGAAAGGAGCACTGCTGCCAGCAGCAGCGCAGAAGTAAGGGTGGCATTCCACCCTGAGCTATATCAGTCGGCCTTTTTGTCTGGCCTTACTTAGTCTTTCTGTCTCACTTTGGCACCATTTCCCACCAACATTTATTGTTACTTGTGAGTGGAACATTTCGTAAACATTTATCCACTTTCCCACAGTTGAGCTCACAGTTAGGGTAAATTTGTATGTCCAATTAGCACAGTAGTATGTTGTTGTTTCTAAAACAAAACTTAGTTAAAGAATATTTTCTTTCCTACTGATTTCTTTTCTTTGTCATTATTCTGTATTTCATATTCTGTTCCATAACACAATACACAGTGTTCTCTAGGACAAGTAATTATTGCTGCTTGTGCAGTTTTTAGGCTGTGAGTCTAAGGCTGGATTTATAGCATATAAATTTCTTTCTCTTCCTTGGATTAGGTGTGTGTAGATTCACAACATGCCAGATTTGTGTCACCAGGTGGCACCATTTAACTAAAGTTACATTTCTACTAGGTGAATGGAGTGGCATATAAAAAAGCATTCTACTTGTCTTCAGTATGAATGAAGTAGAAAAGATTGCTCATTTTAACTTACTCCATTTCCTAAATATGCTATAGAAAGAATGGGCCAAATTCTGCTCTATTTACTGGTACAATTCAAATTATTTCAGCAGAGTTGCATTGATGTCCTCTGGTATAGAATTTGTTCTCTTAAGTATTTCTCTGTATTTCTCCTTTTGTACAGTACATATATTTCTCTTTACAAGACCTTTGTACTCACTTGAAAAAATACTTTGTTCTGATGCAATACATTGCACACTTTCTGTCAAATCTAGTTATATAAAACTCTGAATGGACAAATTTACATCAAAATATTCTTCTGGATTATATTCAGCATCTATAATTTGAACCTAAAAGATAAGAAATAATCATTTCATTTGTTTATTAGTCAATAGCAGTGTATTGTGAGTAAAACTAGGCAAATTGCAGAGAAGATGCTAAGTCTGATGTATAAGCCACATTAATTCTTGCCATTCAGAAATCTCAACAACAGCCTCTCTCCTCATCAAGACCGCTACAGCTAATATAAATGTATTTGCTTCCCTTCTCAGCACTCATAAGGATGGTGCAGCTGTTCTCTGTGTCAAAGAAAGTGCTAGGCTTTTGAAGTAACAGATGCTTAATTAGGTTAAGACAAAAAGTGATGGTTACTGTATATTGGGCCAAAATATGTCTATAGTGATTTTGTAGACTTTTACTAGCACGGTTCTGAAATGATAATATTGTTTTTTCAAACAATAGTACAAGCTTGTTAGGCAGCTGAAGGTTTGGTTTGGGGTGCAAGGATTTTGTTTCACTGAGGTATTAAAAGAAGAAACCATCAGCACACCCCTCCTCTGGAGAAGGTAGAATACCTTAGTGAGAGCAGCAAGTTAGCTAGTTGCCAGTTAGCTAGCTGCCATCTGAGATCATTAACAGCACAGTTGCGAGAGGCAGTGTTTTCTGTTTAGCTTGTAAAGTACTGTAGCAGGGAAGGATTTGCATCGCAAAAAATTTAGTAAACATCTTCCTTTTGTGACAAATGGGCATGGTAGTCATGGCATGTAAATCTTAAGGTCACATAAAAATGGTAGGTTAATTAGTAGTCTAGGGCATGCTCTTCAGTCTCTCGGTGATTGCTGGGTCTTACAATGTCAGATGGCATTACTCTAAATTGCAAATCCTGCCGTAATTATGACATGCACAACATGTTTTCTTGCTCTTGTTCATGTTTGAGTTCAGGTTTGGGAAAACTGGCCAAATTAATGAGGGTCCAGCATTTCTATCAGTATCTATGTCAATAAAAGTCCAATCATACAGAAAGTTTGAATCGCTCTGAATTATTCTGCTGAGCTTCCAGTGGGATATGCAGAATTGTTGTGAAGTATTTCTCTTTCTCATCATTATAAGGGGAATATTCAGAACGTCTGGAAGGAACAACGGCTTCTCTTGGGATTTGTACTACCATTTTCTTTTTTACTGATGTTTGGCCTTTATAGTATGAGAGCATACATAATGTAACTACCAATTTTTCTTTTTCTTTAATGACGCTTCCCGTGTGTTTGGTTAAATAACAGGGATAATAGAGAAAAGCTGGGCTTTACAGTATCTTAATTTAGGAAAAAGAAATATCTTGTTAAAAACTCCCACAAAAGTCTGGGTAGTCTTACAACATTCAGTACATGCACATCATTTTCAAGTTACTTCCGAGGAACATATTTTAAATTGTGGAACTGTTAGATACAACTGGGACCTGAAACAGCCTAATGGTTATTTGGCCATTTGAAGGATCCAGGTGTCACATCAAGTAACATGAATTTCACTTTCAAATCTTGATTTTTGTACTAGTTTTGTACATTTCCAGCTCTCCATAGTCTAATATGTAGATATGCACATCGTGGCAAAATAAAAAGGAGTCTAGTTGTGGCCATTACATCAGTAGCTGTGTCTTTAAGACATTTGTCTTGAACAGAGTCAGCTATGGCACCAGAGGCACCACATGCAAAGATGTAGTCACCGTCGTCATAATTCCAAAATGCATTCCAGAATTTGGTTGTAGTGGTGCTTGCAATAGCTGGTGAAGACCTTTTGCTGCTTGTGTTTTGTACTCCTCCATCTTTATTTCTGTCTCTTCTTCTCTTTGCAGTTTACTCACTTTTCTCTATTTTCCTGTCTTTTTTTCTGCCTTTCTTCTTTTACCATTTGTTTCTTTGTCCCTTTATTTTTTTAGTCTCTGCGTGTCAGAGACAGGTAACTCTTTTTGCATGTGGAAGTCTGCTAGAATTTTCATTAGTTCTGTAGGGAGATGTATGACCCCTTTGATGCAATGCTCTAGGCCAGCGGTTCTCAACCTTTTTTTCCCCGAGTACCACTCGGGTCAGGTACCTGACTGTACCTGAACCGAGTACCACTCGGGAAAAAAGGGGGGGGACTTTCGGCGGCAGCAGGGTTACATGGGGGGAACAATGCCCTCCGCCGAAACCCTGCCGCCGTTTGCCCCTTTTCGGCGGCAGGGTTTCGTGGGGGTTGGTGGGGGAACTTTCGGTGGCGGCGGGGTTTCGTGGCCGGGGGGAGGAGGGGACTTTAGGCGGCGGCAGGTTCGGCAGTGCGGTACGGCTCGCGTACCACCCGGCCTTCTTTGAAGTTGAGAACCGCTGCTCTAGGCAGCAGCCTGAGCCTACAACTTGTCCTGCTACTGACAGCTTTCAGCTGCTGTTGTCTCTTTTCCTGTAGGCCTTCATTATGACTGAAATTCTTGCACAATTCCTGATTTATCAGAGAAACTCTGCAAATGATGTGAGTAATAAATATACATCAGAAGCTAAGAATTGTAGAAAACTGATAAGGGAAACAAAGGGACACAAGGCAAACTCTATGGCTAGCAGAGTTAAGGACAATAAAAAGGAGATTTTAAATTATATTAGGAACTAAAAGAATCGGAACAATGGTATTGGTCAATTACTAGATGGAAATTATAGTAATAATGCAGAAAAGGTAGAAGTGTTGAGTATATATTTCTGTTCTGTACTTGGGAGAAAAACAGATGATGTAATCATATCATATGATAACACTCTTTTCATTCCATTAGCATCTCAGGAAGATGTTAACATCATCTGTAAAAATTAGACATTTTTAAATCAGAGGGTCTGAATAACTTGCATCTGAGAGTTTTAAAAGAGCTGGCTGAAGAGCTCACTGGATCATTAATGTTTATTTTCAATGAGTCTTGGAATCCTGGGGAAGTTCTAGAAGACTGGAGGAAAGCTATTTTTGTGCCAATATTTAAAAAGGATAAATGGGATGACCTGGGTAATTATAGGCCTGTCAGCCTGACAATGATCCCGTCAAGACAACGGAGTGTCTGATATGGGACTCAATTAATAAAGAATTAAAGGGTAATATAATTAATGCCATCAACATGTTCGTGAAAAATAGATCCTGTCAAACTAACTTAATACTTTTTTGATGAGAGTACAAGTTTAGTTGATAAATATAATAGTGGTGACGTAATATACTTAGTCTTCTGTGGCATTTGAGTAGGTACCACATGTCATTTTGATTAAAAAATTAGAACAGTGTAAACTTAACATGGTACACATTGAAAATGGAGTAAAAGCTGGCTAACTGATGGATATCAAATGTAATTTCATCATCGAGCTGGCACATTTCTAGTTGGGTCTTGGAGGGATCAGTTCTTGGCCCTACGCTGTTTAACATTTTTATCAATGACCAGGAAGAAAACATAAAATCATTAATGATAAAGTCTGCAGATGACCCAAAAATTGGGGATGAGGGCAAATAATGAAGACAGGTTACTGACAGAGAGCAATCTGAATCACTTGATAAACTGGGTGCAAGCAAACAATATGCATTTTAATACAGCTAATGTAAATGTATGCATTCTGGAACGAAGAATGCAGGCCATACTTACACAATGGACGACTCTATCATGGGAAGCAGTGACTTGAAAAAGATTTGGGGTTGGCATTGGATAATCAGCTGAACATGAGCTTCCAATGAGACGCTGAGTCCAACAGGGCTAATGCCATCCTTGGATGCATAAACAGAGGAACTTGGAGGAAGAGATTAGATGACTTCTATATTTGGCATAAATGTGGCCCTTGCTGGTATACTGTGCCCACTTCAGCTCTCCACAGTTCAAGAAGAATGTTGATAAATTGGGGAGGATTCAGAGAAGAGCCCTGAGACAGATTAAAGGATTAGAAAACATGCCTTATAATGAGAGATTCAAGGAGTTCAATCTGTTTAGTTTAACAAAGAGAAGGTTAAGGATGGCTTGATTGTAGTCTATAAGTACCTACCTGGGGAACATATATTTCACTTTTTGGTGTAATAGAGAAAGGTTTAACACAATTCAATGGCTGGAAGACGAAGCTAGACAAATTCAGATTGGAAATAAAGTGCAATATTTTAAGTGTGAGGGTAATTAACCATTGGAAAAATATACCAAGGATTGTGGTGGATTCTCCATCACTGGCAATTTTTAAATCAAGATTGGATGTTTTTCTAGTAGGTATGTTCTGGAAAATTTTTGTGGGAGGGGAAGTTCTATGGCCTGTTTTAAATTGTGTATTGTAGTTTTATATCGTGATTTAACCACTGAAGGAAACAAGTTTCTTCAGAGACTTTTTGTGGTTTCCTTTTGAATTTTCATTTGGAAAATATAAAATCATATACTCACAGAAATGTAGGACTGGAAGGGACCTCAATAGGTCATCTAGTCCAGTCCACTGCACTGAGTAAGAGCTATTGATTATCCAGATCATTTCTGACGATTATTTGTCTAACCTATTCTTAAAAACCTCTAATGACGGAGATTACACAACTCCCTAAAATAACTTGTTCCATTGCTTAACTACCCTATAATCAGGATTTTTTTCCTAATGTCTAACCTACATCTCCATTGCTGCAATTTAAGCCCCTTACTTCTTGTCCTGTCCTCAGCCTTTAAGGAGAATAATTTATCACCCTTCTCTTTATAACAAGCTTTTACATACTTGAAGATTTTATCATATCCCTCTCAGTCTTCTCTTCTCCAGACTAAACAAATCCATTTTTTTCAACCTTTCCTCATAGGTCATGTTTTCTAGATCTTTCATCATTTTTGTTGCTCTCATCTGGACTTTCTCCAGTCCACATTTTTCCAAAGTGCGGTACCCAGAATTGACACAATACTCCACTTGAGGTCTTATCTGTGCTGGGTAGAGTGGAAGAATTACTTAGAATGTCATGCTTAGAACACCTTTGCTAATACATCCCAGAATGATGTTTGCTTTTTTTGCAACAGTCTTACATTGTTGACTCATATTTAGTTTGTGATCCACTATAATCCCCAGATCCTTTTCTGTAGTTCTTCTTTCTAGGCAGTCAATTCCCATTTTGTATTTGTGTAATTAATTATTCCTTCCTAAGTGTAGAACTTAGCATTTGTCCTTCTTGCTCAGGCAGTGGGTAACAGACCCATTCTAGCTTACAGACAGCCCCCCAACCTGAAGCAAATACTCACCAGCAACCATACACCCTATAAAAAGTCCAACCCAGGAACCTATCCCTGCAAGAAACCCCATTGTCAGTTCTGCCCACACATCAACTCTAGTGACAACATCACTGGTCCTAACCACATCAATCACACCATAAGGGGCTCATTCACCTGGACATCCACTAATGTTATATATGCCATCATGTGCCAGCAATGCCCCTCTGCAATGTACATTGGCCAGACTGGACTATCACTACGCAAAAGGATAAATGGACACAAATCAGACATAAAAAATAATAACATCCATAAACCAGTGGGAGAACACTTTAATCTCCCAGAGCACACTGTCACTGACCTGAAAGTCGCCGTACTTCTCCAAAAAAACCTCCAAAAATAGACTTCAAAGAGAAACTGCTGAGTTAGAAATGATCTGCAAACTTGACACATTAAAAATGGGTTTAAACAGAGATTTGGAATGGCTCTCTCATTACAAGACGTAAATTGCTTTGCTCACCCATTCTCACCTCCTACTCAATGACTGTCATTAGCCCTCAAGTACCCAGCTTTCATCCACCTCCCCCATTGTTCTCTATGCACTTATAAATCTATGTTTCCTATTTATTGTATCATTCTACCTCTGCATCTGATGAAGTGAGCTGAGTCTCACTAAAGCTTATGCCTATAAAAATTAAATTTGTTAGTCTTTAAAGTGCCATAGAACTCTCGTTGTTTTTGCTGTATACAGACTAACACGGCTACCCCTCTGGAATTGTCTTTGCTGTTTTTGCCTTCCTAACATTCCTTAGAATCATGAACTCTCATTTCATGATCACTTTCACTCAAGCTACCTTTCACCTTCAAATTCTCAACCAGTTCCTTCCTGTTTGTCAGATTCAAATCTAGAACAGCCTATCCCCTAGATTCTTTTTCCACCTTCTGCAATAAAAAATTGTTTCCAATGCATTCCAAGAATTTATTGGATAATCTGTGCCCTACTGTATTATTTTCCCAACAGATTTTCTGTGTAATGGAAGTCCCCCATTACCACCAAGTCCTGTGTTTTGGATGATTTTGTTAGTTGTTTAAAAGAGCCTCATCAACCTCTTCTTCCTGGGTAGGTGGTCAATAGTAGACACTGACCATGACATCAGCTTTGTTTTTAATCCTTTTACCCTTACCCAGGGACTTTGGACGTTTGAGACATTCGATACTGCTGAACTAGGTAATAGTCTATGAATAGCTTCCTATTTGGAAGAAAAGAGGACAAATGTACCAACCTGCTTTCAAGTATATTTTGCTAACTGAACTGACAAATGCACATCACATATTTTATATACTAGCTAGATTCTGGAATTTAAATTTCTAAACTCATTTTCTTTAAATCAGAGAACTACAATGTAGGGCCACTGCACTACATATTCAAAATACACACATAAAAAAACCCCAAACAAACTGCAGAAAAGTTTGACTTACATTTGTTTCAGGAACTTTAAAAATGTGCATGAAATATAAATTTATCTTTATCTATTAATTATTCTTATTGAATATGTGTTTGTGGTTGTTTAATGATATTCTAGGCATATTTGGACAGACAAAAAGGTGTAAATGTTCAGAAGTGCCTAAGTACCAATGAGTTTCAAAGAGCCTTAGGCTGCTCAATTCCTGAATCACTTTTGAAAATGGGATTAGGGCTCCTAATTGACTCTTCGGTGCCTTTTAAAATTTTCTTCTATGGCCCCAGTTCCAAGGAACTCACAATGTGAGGACAGACAGACAGAGGTTGGAGGGAGAGGTACAAGTAAGGTACGTAAGGTGGTGTTTGGTTACATTTTGGCAAAATACAGACATTTTGAAAAAAAAAAAAAATATATATATATATATATATGTCAAATCTGCCCCATAGAGTTTAACCACAGATTCCATGTTTTGTAAAGTAAAAAGTACTGTTGAGAAATGGAACTCCAAGTTAGATACAACTCTACATACTCTTGTTGCTGTAGTACTTGGATCCCATTGAGAATATAAACACTCTTATTGGATAAATGGAAGATTGCAAAGGCAATCTTCTTCTTCTTTGTGGAAGACTGCAAAGGTAATGCTGCTCCATCCTGGGCAGATTCCATGTATTCTGAAGTTGAGTACCTTGGTTCTCTGTTACAGTTTGGCGACAATAGAACTGAAATGAATTGAGTGTAGGTTTCTGTGTCTTTGTGGGTGCCTATCTGTGGGAGTGGGAGAATAGGGGTGCAGAATTGGGTGAGTTTGGATGCCTGGTTGGATGGGATAAATGGAAGGCAGGAACAAGGGGAAGCTGAATGTTATAAAATCAATGGAACAAGACCCCACTTTGGTTTGCATTAAAAATTGCACCCTAACTATGACATCATAACGATCACCTTCATAGTACAAGGTGATTCTGAATCTTTAGCTCATATTTTAAAATGTGTATTCATACAGTTAGCCACTGAGTAATGGAATAAAGCCTGTTGGGCAGCATGCATGCCTGTATAGCTAGGGGTCTTTTTTGCATATTGTACTTATTGCACTAAAGTGCTTCTCTCTCAGGTGCTTTCCCACCCACCATACAAGTTCATTCAAGGCACTGCACATAGCAGACTTCATCAATACAGAGCTGTGAAATGACATAGGGAACGATCTAGTGTGTGCTTAATTGAGTAAGACTTTCAGACATGGAGATAACGAAATATCTTTTTTAATCATCCACCGTTTTAAGGGGCTTGTTCCTGTGAGAGCTTAGGTGGTCCTATTCAACTTGTGGGATTGGGCCGTCAGAGATTAATGAGGATAAGCAAAACAGAAAACTTCTAGTTGAGTAAGAAGTGACATTGTTCCTCTTTTCATTCCTGTTGTTGACATTCCCATCTGGAAGCTGGTTAGATCAGAATTTAAATAAACCCAAAAGGCACAAGGCCAAAAACAAAATAAAACAAATCTAAAATTTACTCCTATTTTAACAGCATAATATTTTAAAAAGGAAATTGTGTTGATAAGTGCATCAGTGGCTTCTTGCAAGGTGATGATAAAAATACAAAAGAAGTCTCTTCGTTCCCAAGATATCTTCACAGAAATCAACTCCCAGTCTTCACTGGTGTGGGCATTCTGGTCTGTTTGGTCCACGTTAAATCCCCAAGGCAGTGGTCAAGAACAATCCTTCCACCCACTGCCAAAATGTTGGTAAGTGATCTTTTTAATTAAATCTTACAACATTTTAATATTAAACAATGTTAGTATATTTTACAGTTATTTCACTAATCATGATGTTTTTACCTTTATAAATTGTTACAGATTTGGCAAAAGTAGAGAAGGCTATAAGAGGAATATGAAAGGGAGATAAGAATTCAAGGACAAATACACTCAGATTACCTAAAGATGTTTATCATTTTCAAGTAGGAAATGTTAATACTTTTTCCTTTTTTATTTTTTCAGTTTTGTGAAAATGAGGAGGAGAGAGGAATCCAAGGTCATAGACCATGCAGATTAGTAGGGACTTCTGGCTCTTGAGGGGGAAAAATAACAGGCCATTTCTTTCATGTAGGAAGCAGTACATTAAGATCAACCAGCAACAGGTATCATTTAAAATTATTTCTTGTTGCTACGTTTGCACAGAGAGAATATGTGATGCTGGGAACTTTAAATGCACTTCTTATTTTAATGAACTAGTGATAACTGCTAGGGTTATGTAACAAAATTTCATGCTAAAAGCAAAAATAGGTGTAATTTTTGTCTTAATGGGCTTGATTCAGCTACCAGTCTTGAAGCTTCTTCAGCAGTATTTCTGTCCTTTCAGTCTTATGGACATTGAGCACCATCATCACTCATCTTCTTTCTGCCTTGGGCCCAAAATCTCCCAATTATTATATCTTCATTGAGGATCATTCACAGCAGAAGATCAGAAATTAGAGCAGGTTTGGGCATTCAGATAGGCAGTAGCAGAAGGTTAGGACTAGGGTGGATTGGAAATAAAATCGTGTTTTGAGGTCAGGGAAGACTTGTGGTTGGCAGCAGTGAAAAGTGAGGGATCAGCTGAACTCCAGTAGTCCAAAAAGGGTGCTAAACTTGCTTTCCCATTATGATCTTACCCCACAAACATTGAAATGAGAATTCTACATTTAGTGGCACAAAGTCAAAATTGTGCTTGGCCGGCTGGATTCTGTTTGTGTTGAATGCAGGGTCTCACTGCATCTGATAATTAAGCTTATAAATTAACACTCTGTTGAGATGTAAGAGAAAAGTTCAGATATCTCTTGGTGCTGCTGTTGTTTGTTTCCATCTTTCTGGCTCTAGGCTTAACAACGCAAACCTGCATCTGTTTAGACTGCCAGGACAATCTTTTCATTAAGAAGAGCAAAACACTTCATTTTCCCAGTAATTCTGTGATTCCACCACATTTCCACTAATCTTGAAGGCAAATTTGATCACATTCATAAGTGAGGTTACTAAAGGATTGGAAAGAAGAATAATTTATCTAGAACTCCAGATGAATGGGAAGATTCTTCATTTTATTAGAGAGAAATCCTGTTTCAAAAGCATACCAAGAGGACTGTCTTGTACATCAGAAAATAATGGGTTATGAGACATAACACTCATCAGAAAGTGCTCCCTATTTTGACCAGGGTGAAATGTGTGAACACAGCTGTCACAGCTACTTATAGGTGAAGAAAGATGAAACTGAACACTCACTGTATCAGTCAACATCAGCTATGCTGGAAGCTGGACCCAAAGTATATTTCATTTTATAACTCCAATGTGTGATCAGCTAACCCCTGATAGATTTATTTGAGTCCAATAGAAAACATAATGTCCCATTGCTTTCTTGAAGAAACAAAGAGGCAGAGGCATGAACAACTGTGCCTTTTCCATTTGTTTGGTAAAAAACGGATACTGTATTTGCACTTCCAACTTTTCTTCTAGTAGTATACAAGATTCTACAAGACAGCTCTTCAAGTTATTTAATCTCATTTACAAGGTGCTTAGGTCTGAGTCTTTGTAGATATATGGATACAGGCTCTTAATTGGATGCAGTTGCTGGTATTTAAATCCATCATCTCCTCAATCTTTTCTGATACAAAGACTGTGACATTCTCTGGAGTGATGAATGAAAAAGTTTAGGAGATTAGGTTATTTTTGTCCTTGTAGCTTTCTCATAGCTTGAATCCACAGGCTCCTATTTGGTTTATGCATTTTTTTCTGTATTGTTCTCAATAGTATTCTGATTTGTTCTAATATTCATTTTTAGTTTCTCTGCTCAGAAAAGCTTAATTTTTTAAAAATTCAGAAAAACTTAATACTGAAATTTTGCTGGTGCCATAAATCTAGGTAGGTGCACTCTTCACTTTGAGAATATCCTAGTTAGACCAGTGCTCAAATTGGGCTGTTATAGGTAGGCACACCATGTGGGCACATGTCTTGACAGCATATCATACATTCATATACCAGTATTAATGATCTTTCTGTAATCCTGAGGAGTGCCCCCAGCTTTGTGATAGGTTCTAGCCAGTGCAAGAGCAGGGTCAAGTCCACATGCAGTGGGAAGAGGGACCTGCTAGAGAGCCCAGGAGCCTACACAAGCATGGTTAGCAACTGGCAGGAGGGTGGATCATGGTGGGGAGAACCAGGAAACAGGAGAGGAGTCAGATGGGGCCAGAGGAGGCTGATGGGAGTGAGAAATAATGTGGGCTAGGAGAAAAAGATTAGGAGAACTGTGCGTCAGAAGAAAATGTTAAGGAGCTAGGGGTAGCTTAGGGAGGGTGATACTGGGAAATCAGGGATAGAAATGGGAGAAGAGAGAACAGGAAAGAGCAGGGCAAAAAGATGGAGGACAGGGCCTGGGGAAGATTAACAGAAAGAAATGGAATGAACAACAGAGGAGAAGGGGAGAAAACAATAAAAGGGAGAAAAAATAAGAAAGGGAAGAAGAGAATGCTGTGGAGATTGAAGTGGGGAATGGAAAACAAGAAAACGAGATAGGAAAAAATAAATGAAAAGAGACAGAAAGAACTAACACAACTTTCAATGTAGAATTTTTTTACTTCTTTTCATTACCCCTTTTTTATTGGAGGTGGGGTTATTTTCATAGGAGAAAGTGGGGAAAGGAAAGTGTGTGAGTGAGCAGTTCATATTAAGCATGGAGCATATTTGTGGATTACTCTTGGGGGAATTCTGCACCAAAAAAATTTAAAAATTCTGTACACAATATTTTAAAATTCTGCAAAATTCTGCATATTTTATTTGCCAAAATAACACAAGATAATCGTTCCAGTTTCAATTATTTTTGGTAATTTATTTCAAATTATCTGTCAGCAAATATGTCTGTAACAATACAGACAACAAAAGAGATTCAGGAAATATTTTTTGACAAATAGATTCCTTACTAGGCATATTATTACAAACTTTGAGTAAACTACAATACAGAAACGTATTTCCCACACCGCTCAAAAGCAGTGCAAAGGCTTGGGAGGAGTCGGGGGTAACAGAGGAGCTGAGGGAGAGGGAAGTAATTGCTGGGAAGGAGTCTGGGAGTGAACCTGGAAGGTTGTTGGTGTGGTAGGAGAAGTATGGAACAGGCTTTTTTTGGGGGGGGAAGAATTGTTAGGGAGTTGGGGAGCCTCCCCCATGCAGACTCTGGCTGACCCCTAGCTTCTCCAATTAGGCACATCTGCCCCATCCCCAGGTGTCCTTGTACCCCTACGCCACATTCAGCCAGATGTATCTGTACATGTCACCATGTGGCTCTGCACTCCTACACCTCCCTGTCCCCATGTGGCCCGGCACCTTCATTCAGTCAGGCATAGCTGCCCCTGTCTCCAGGTGTCCTTGCACCTCCACTCACCATTCAGCCAGGCATAGCTGCACCTGTCCTCATGTGGTCCTGCACCACCCATCCCCATGCGGCCCTGCACCCTCACTCCCATTCAGCCCCTGGCTCAATGTCGTCACCCACTAGCTCCTGTGCCCCCAACCCAGTCTGCCCCTCCCCCACTAGTCCTTCTGAACCCCAGTCTATGTGATCCCCCAGCAGACGTGTGTGCCCCACTCTGTCTATCCCCCCATATCCCATCCAGTTATTCTGTGGGGGACATAAATTTTGCGCTTACACAGTGGCGCAGAATTCCCCAAGGAGTAGTGAATGTTCTATCTAGCTATGGCCAGAAGGTGGATGAGGGCAACCTTCAGGCTGATTATGAACCCTGAGGGATAGGGAACATACTAGCTCTTCCTGCCCCAGCTTGTGCTTCAGCTGAGTGGGTGTTGAAGCCATGAAAGAGAAAATTTACACTTAAAACTAATGTTCTTTTACCAGTTTTCCAAGAAAATTCAGGCTTTTCATTGTAACTTTTTTGCATTGATTTGTAGAAAGCAAAATATCATTTTCACCTTCTATGAAACTAACCTCTCTTACTACCTGTCCCCCAGCATGGCAGAAGCATTAGAGGCCCAGACTTGTAGAGTTAGTTCAATTTAAACTAGAAATTGTACAAGGAAACCTTTGAGGGCAGCTGGGATGGTGTTCTGCCATTCCTTTAGGAATGGTTTAATTACCTGCCATACTTTGGTGGGCTAATAGTGTTCTAGGAGTTATTGAACCTGGCTAGCTGTCTGCCTGATTGCTTCTGCAGCCAGCATCAGTGATTTGAGTCCCATAGGCCTCCGGATTCTGTGGCAATACTTCTATCTCAATAAAATGCTTGTTTGACAAAAATACATTGACTTTGTTGAGGTTGAGAGGGCAGAGGACTATTGAACTGGGTGTGCAAGCCTGGTATCAGCCCCAGGTATCATCAGCCTGATGAGTGTGAAGAGCACCAGTAAACTATGCAGGACAGGGAGGGTAACCAGGTCCTATTCCAGTGGTACTCTAAAATGTTTTGGGGGTAATCCAGTTAAAGCAGATCTGGGACTTATGTGCCAAATTTGGAAGTGATGGTATACTACAACTGTAATGAAGTTACACATTGGTGAGCTGGCATGAGTTTAATTTATATGTCGTGGAGGTTTTACCAGAAAATGCATATGAGGGTGTAAGAAAGTGTCTGACAAGCAGGGTCCCTTCTATCTGACACCATCCTCTTGTTTGTTCTGCTACAACCCCACCAATCTATCCCTTCAGGTGGAAGTGCAGCCTGGGTGTAAGTGTGCACAAATCTAGTGAAGTCAGAGGAATTGCACTCACTTGTACAAAGACTGAAGTTGACTCTCATTGTGTAAGTTACACTAATTTAAATACGTGTTTACTTACAAAGTGTAACTTTACAATTATCACAATTTCTGTCATCCCCGTCTTTGTCTCTTGGGGAATCTTTTATAGGGAAAAGTTTATTTTGTGGGAAACAAAAATTAATTTTCCCAGTGTAAAAAGGGTTACTTGCTACTGCAAAAATAAATAAAATATTGTCTTCTCACAAAGCTAAGGTGAAAATGTGGACGGGAATGTTATCACTTAGTCATAATACAGATTGTGAGTAGGTGGAACAGGCATCCAGGCCTGGATCCACAAAAGGAGTAAGGCATTGTCAAGCTCAGCATTACAGCACCTAACTGTTGGGCCCCTAGAAAATCACCAGGATTCACAAAGTCTGAGTTAGGTGCCTAAACTCCTCTACAATGAATGGGAAGAGACAGGTTCCCCAGAATGGGATTCACAAAAGCCAGCATGTTAGGTGGGGAGCTGCCTAAGCTAGCCAATTGGAGATGCTAACGAGAGGGGTGTGTGCTAAACCCTGCCCCTTTCATGGAGATATGCATCAAAGTCCATCTGCTTGTGGTTCACAGCCAAGAGTCCCCCCTCTGTCTGAGAGGGAGAAAGGATTTGAACAGGGATCTACCATCTAGCTCAATAATTAGGATATTCACCTGGGATGTGGGCTAAAAGGTATGAAGGAAGTCCTCATTGCCCTCCTGCTGCCCCCAGCTGTTTAATGTGAAGTTGCCTGCAAGGCCCAATCCAGTAGGTGTGCTCAGAGGCTGCACGCGGCTTAGGCGGCTGAATGCCTATATTACCAGTTTGTGAATTGCTCTGGACTTAGGTGGGAGATAGGTCCCTGGCTACACAGGGTGAGGCAGCAGTGCACATACCCACAGGCAGAAACACGGTCACCAAGGGAACTTTTTACTGCAAAAATGTAGGTGCCAAGTGAGTTTAGCCACCTTCAAGGGTTAGGTGGGCGGTTTTGTGCATCACAGTGGTGCTGAAACCAGGACTCAGGACTCAGGCATCTAAAACAGGGACTTAGGCACTTCCTTTTGTGTATTCAGGCCTCAGAGCTCATGAAAATGAAAATAGCACTATACTATCTATCATTATGTATGTTCCATCCATCATACAGAATGGAATGGGTGCAGAATATTTGTAACGCTTTGGTTAAATCTGTCATTGCACATCATATTGGGCTGTGCCACTGACCTTCACATCATTTAAACCTTTGTGTCTCAGTTTTCCTATCTGCAAAATGCAGAAAATAATACTTGCTTATGTAATAGGGATGTGAGGATCAACTAGTTAAATGACTATACAGCTTTTTGAAAATATAAAGTACATCTAAGCGCTAAGAACTATTTTTAGAACCATTTTTATTCCTATAGACTTCAGCTTTTGAGTATTTTACCCTTGTTTGGGATAAATTACTTAGGGTGTAATGCTGGCCTGAATGAAATCAATGGTAATCCTCATTCCAGGGAGCATGTCGGGGATGGAGAGAGGGTTTGTTGAATACACACTACACTACAGCTATGCTGTTGGCAAATGGTCCCTCAGGGACTGTAGTCAGTTTGCATACATTAGAGCAACCTCCAGCCTGCTCTAAACTACATTTGGAAGCTCAGTGTCTCAGATCTGCCCTAAGGATCAGGGAGACATAACCAGACAATCCCTTTCCTTCATGCTGTGCTAAACAGAAACAATGTGAGGCATTTTTATTTCAGAAAATTCATATTTTTTGTTAAAAACATTTTCCTTAAAAGGAATCAATCTGCTTTTGACATGTACATTTCTTATAATGTGGAGCATAGTGTGGGGTTATGGACGTAACTATGTATACATGAGTGATGAGAATTTTATAGGAATTGGTGTTGCTGATGAGCCAAGAAATACTTCTAAGGCAGGTTGTATGTATCCCAGTTTCTTCTCTTCCTCATGCACCCTTTTCTTTCTTTTATTTTTTCTTTTGTGCACAACTTATACAGAAGAGTTTAACAGGCTCTATCCCTGGCTGCTTATTTCAGATACAAGCAGATTTACTAATGCAGTTTTTAAAATCCTTTGGTCAAAATTTGAAACAATGAGACAAATTTTGTTCTCATTTTATGAATTTACGAATACAGAGCAAAAGCACGCTGATTTTTATTGAACTATTCTGCTTTGCACCACTGTAGCCAAGAGCAGCATTTAGTCCAGTGCAGCCAGACATTTGGGGCCCAATCCTGTGGTGTGCAGTGCACTCCTCTCAAGAGGTGTTCAAAACCTTGCAGCATAAGGCCATTGCTGACTTTCTTTTTTTTCTTTGGGGTGGGAGCCCTGACTGCTCCAAATAGTTCAGAACTGACATTTCTGGTGATTTAGAGGACTAGGAAATCTGTGAATGTTTTACAGTTAATTGCTTACAACACTTTCTGATTCTAGAAATTCCACCCACACATACATGCCCCACAGAGAGATGCAGAGCTCTTTTCCAAACAGCTGTTATTTTTCTTCTTGCTGCTGCTGCTGAATTTTGATTTGTATGCTCACTCTCTTTCTCTTGCTCTCTTTCATTCTGTTTCTTAGGTAAGCCCACCAGTATTTTAGTCACAAATTTATCTAAATTTATCGCTTTGCATTTTGTAAGTTGGAGCTGTACATACAGCTAAGTGGTGACTCCCCCACTGTTCAAATATCCTTCAGTAATACATTCTGCTTGTGTACACCCCCACATCACTGTGCCAGATTGTACATTCGCAACCAGCTGAATTGCAAACAAATGGAATGACACCTGTACATATGCCAAGACTGTGAGAAGCGCAGTTTCCTCACTTAAAATCTTAAAACTAAGAGATAAAAATTGTGACTTTTAGTTCATGTGGGATGAACTGATTTACTGTGTATTTTCCCCTAAAGGCAATTGAGAGCATTCATAGTCACTGTCACAACCCCAGGTTTCCCATGTCCCAGTCTTGGATACCTACTGCCACCACCAAAATTTCCACTTGGAAATTTTACCTCTAGGAACCCTTCCCCGCTCTGTTCCCTTGTTACAAGAACTAGTCCACAAGAGTGGGGTCCCCAGAGAGGTAGGGTAGTGGTCCTTAAAGTTCACTGCAGAAATCCCCCATTCACCACTGCTCTATTTCATACTGAATTAACAAATGTCTAATTTATTATTTACAATTAAAAGTGATGAATGAACTTGGGTACTGATCATCTGAATGTGCTCACTTTCTTCTTCAAGACTGGAAAGACTTATTTCAAACCACAGATCTCGGCAACCTGATGGACCAGTGTCTGGAGAGACCTTTCCTGGAAACTTTAGCAATCCTGGAGCATAAGAACATAAAAATAGCCATACTGGGTCAGACCAATGGTCCATCTACCCCAGTATACTGTCTTCCAACAATGACTGATGCCAGATGCTTCAAAGGGAATGAACAGAACATGTAATCATTGAGTGATCCATCACCCCCTGTTGTCCATTCCCAGTTTCTGGCAAACAGAGACTAGCGACACTCAGAACATGCCATTGCATCCCTGACCATCTAGGCTAATAGCCATTGATGGACCTATCCTCCAGGCACGTATGTAGTTTTTATTTTGAATCCTGTCTTTGTTTTGGCCTTCACAACATCCGCTGGCTACAAGTTCCATAGGTTGACTGTGTGTTGTGTGAAGAAGTATTTCCTTTTGTTTGTTTTAAATCTGCTATTCATTTCATTGGGTGACCCCTGCTCCTTGAGTTATGTGAAAGAGTAAATAACACTTCCTTTTTTACTTTCTCCACACCAGTCAATATTTTATAGACCTCTGTCATATCCCCTCTTAGTTGTTTTTTTTCCCAGCTGAAAAGTCCCAGTCTTTTTAATCTCCCCTCATATGGAAGCTGTTCCATACTCCGAATAGTTTTTGTCGCCCTTTTCCAATTCTAATGTATCTTCTTTGAGATGGAGTGACCAAAACTGCACACAATATTCAAGATGTGGGCGTACCATGGATTTATATAGAGGCATTATGATATTTTCTGTCATGTTATCTATCCCTTTCCTAATGGTTCCTAAATGCTGTTAGCTTTTTTTGGCAGCTACTGCATATTGAGAACTATCCACAATGACTCCAAGATCTCCTTCTTGAGTGGTAACAGCTAATTTAGACCCCATCATTTTGTATGTATAGTTGGGATTATATTTTCCAGTGAGCATTACTTTGCATTTATCAACATTGAATTACATCTGCATTTTGTTGCCCAGTCACCCAGTCTTGTGAGATCCCTTTGTAACTCTTACAGTCTGTTTTGGATTTAACTATGTTGAGTAATTTGGTTACATCTGCAAATTTTGACACTTCACTGTTTACCCCTTTTCCAGATCATTTATGAATATGTTGAACAGCACTGTTCCCAGTACAGATCCTTGGGGGGCACCGCTGTTTACCTCTCTCCATTCTGAAAACTGAACTTTTATTCCTACCCTTTGTTTTCTGTCTTTTAACCAGTTACTGATCCAGGAGAGGACTTTCCCTCTTATCCCATGACAGCTTACTTTGCTTAAGAGCCTTTGATGAGGAGCCTTATCAAAGGCTTTCTGAAAGTTTAAGTACACTATATCCACTGGATCACCCTTGTCCACATGTTTGTTGACACACTCAAAGAATTTTAATAGATTGGTGAGGCATGATTTCCCTTTACAAAAGCTGTGTTGACTCTTCCCCAACAAATTGTGTTAATCTATGTGTCTGATAAATCTGCTCTTTCCTATAGTTTCAACCAGTTTGCCCGGTACTGAAATTAGGTTTACTGGCCTATAATTGTCAGGATGACTGCTGGAGCCTTTCTTAAAAATTGGGGTCACATTAGCTATCCTCCAGTCATTTGGTACAGAAGCTGATTTAAATGATAGGTTACAAACCACACTTAGTAGATCTGCAATTTCATATTTGAGTTCTTTCAGAAGTCTTGGATGAATACCATCTGGTTCTGGTGACCTATTACTGTTTAATTTATCAATTTGTTCCAAAATTGACTCTATTCCAAACTCCTCTATTGACACCTGAATCTCAGACAGTTCCTCAGATTTGTCACCTAAAAAGAATAGTTCAGGTGTGGGAATCTCCCTCACATTCTCTGCAGAGAAGACTGAAGCAAAGAATTAATTTAGTTTCTCTGCAATGGCTTTATCTTCCTTGAGTGCTCTTTTAGCATCTTGATTGTGCAGTGACTCAGTGATTGTTTAGCCAGCTTCTTGCTTCTGATGTACTTACATTTTTTTGCTGTTACAAAGCACCTGTAGCTGACCAATCCCCACAGACAGTGCCCCAACTGTCTTCCTCCCACTGCTGACTTTCAAATGACTTCTAACCCACCCAATGGGCCCTCACAAAGCCCTTACATTTCAAACCACTATCTCACTTCTACCCACATATTTGACTTCCCACATACTTCATATCTAAATAGTCCACACAGCCAAACATTTGTCACAGCCACCATTTTAAAGTCAGCATTTTCCTATAGTAACCACCCAGTGGTATTTTGGATACCACAATTTCCCCCTGTATTCTGGGTATGGTAACTCTATAGAAACTATATGGTAACATTTGCCAAATGTTGACTTTCAAATTCCTCCTACTCTGACTCTCTTCAAGTATTCCTTCTACATCACGTTCACCCATGGCTGGCAATGCTTCCTTAGAGATTGCATCAGACAAATTTGCCATTTCATAACATCTCACAATAATTGTTACATAATGCTTTTCACATTCCACTGTCGTCAGAGTTTAACACTGAACATGTTAAACAGTAAAAACTATATTGAGGTGAAGATGTTCAAAAGTTACAGATTAGCCCTATGCAAAGAATTTAGTAGCAAAGAATTCAATAGACGGAGGAGCTAGCATTACCAGCTGTTCCTGGGGCTGCATGTCATTCTTCTTTCCATTCCATAATTCTATGATTACTAGTTTTTGTTACTCCTGATGATGCTCCATGTTTATATGTTGACACAAGAAGTCTTAAAGCAGAACAAATAGTACCATTGGTTGTAGGTGAATGAAGTACAACTTCAGGTGCAATACAAGGACAGATCTAAAGGCATTTAGGCAAACAGATCAGTCATCTCGTCCATCTTCTTGCCTGAAATGGTATCACTCTTTATTATAATAATTCTTTAAACTAGTGTAGCAGTTGTCATCCAAGGGTCTCCAAAAGTATTATATCCATTAAATAAGTCTCACACTGCTATATAGGGATTTCTTCATCCACCAATGAACTCCAGCAATCACTGACGTGGAACTCAGTGGCAGGCCAACTCCTCAGTGGGAAAAAAACAGTAAAACATCCCCCTGCTACTTAAGTTGGTACTTCTTACTGGCTTTCAGTTTGCTTCTGGGGCTTGATCTTACTGTTTGTCTAATATTATTAGGTCAGAAGAAATCTCCATCAGATCTCCATCCATAATCTTCCGTTACAGTAGTACTCTTCTGGGACAATACAACAAACAATGTCATGAAGCTAGCTGATGAGAGCCTGAGATACAGCATTCTCTCTGAAGGGCACTCCACTTTGGAATGAGCTAGCAGAAAAAATGAGGTTAAGTCAAAGCTTGGTCATCTCTAAAACATACAGCATGACCCATCGGTTTTCCTAGAGACTTCCTGCTATAGGAGAATATCAGAAAACATTATCATGGAGGAGTCTCCCTCATCCCGAATACCTTGGAAGAGTTCCTGCAAGTTGGAGAAGGCAAAAAGCCAAATCCACTGTGAGGTTCATTATAAGACAACATGGTATGGATCTAAATGATTTGTTGAGTACATAGATAGGTATTATAGAAAAACCCGAGATAGATAGCTGCCCTATCAAAAATGCCATAATGACCACAAGTGGATCAGGTTCTCAGTTTTATGTCTTTTGAAAAATGACCCCTCTAGTAGCAATGTGCTCCCTCAGGAGCAGTTGTTAACTATGGAATCAGATGGACTAGTACCACCCACTGAAACAATCATTATTTCCTGCCTTTCCTTGAATGCCTATAATCGAAATACTCACCCAGTGCAACTCTGCTTAGCCTGATCCCAGAAGGGATGCAAGAGCTTTCTTTTGTGTATCTGCAGGCTGTGTCCATTGTAACTAATCTACTCATAAAGAGCCAATGAATCGTCACAAACCAAGAAACAATCTAGAGAAAGTTCTGCGTATGTGTCATTTTCTACTTGTTTTTCCCCCCCTTGTTTTACTATTTTTAAGGACACTGGCATGAAAATAGGAACTTGGTACCTCTAGGAATTTATGTCCTCCAGCTGCCTCACCTGAAATCATGCTTCTCTCTTTGTCACCTCATAATCATCTTGTGCACTCTCAGGACGGATTCACAAATGTATTTTGGCCCCTAAAGATGCAGATAGGTGCCTAGTGGGATTTCCAAAACAGCACAGTAAGTTAGGCATCTAATTCCCATTGACTTTCAATGGGAGTTAGGTGCCGAAACTGCTTAGGTGCGTTGATTAAACCCCACTAGTCTCCATCTGCATCTTTAGGGGCCTAATAACCTTTGTTAATCTGGTCCTCAGATACTAGTGTGATGGGGACATAAATGCATTTGGTAGACAGTTCTACACAGCAACCAATACATGTGAATATTTCGGTGATGAGCACTCTAGAAATACCTAACATATGCATGCAGAGATTGAATCTGATTCTCTGTCTTGTGTAAAATAGGCCAGAATCACAGATTCACTCTGGCAATGCAAAGCTGCTGTAAACCCAGTTTTAATTAACCAGTTCAGCCTGCTTTATGGCTGCTGTACATTGCCCGAGCAGATGCAGCATACCATGAGTCTTGCCCTGTTAATGCAAAGTGGGGGGGAAATGTTACCACTGGTGCAAGTGAGTGGGGAATTCTGATTTAATAGTGTTTCACCCTCACATTGCGCAGATATGAATAGCTACCAAGATGCTAGGCAATGGAGAATCAGATCCCATGACTTTAGGTAGGGAGAAGATGGCAGGAGCAGATGAATTCTTAAGCAATAAAGACTGCTTAAAATGGTGCTAGAAATCCAGAAGGATTTTTTTGTAGGCATAAATCGGTCTTTACATACCTCCAATAGTGTTTCTGCAACAACCTCCCCAGGTAGATTATACTGTTGTTTTTTTATTCGTTGCATGTCACTTTTGTTCTAAATTTCAGTGGGATCGGAGGTTGCTCAGACTCCAGAAAGAAATTCTCCAGAAGGAAACAATTAAACTAACCCAAATTAAAACAACTTTAATTCTAAATAAGAGTGTCCACACAAGTATTTTATATAGTTTAACTAATCCACTTCAAATTCGTACCTTTAGTTAATTCAGATTAATTTTCCTGGATGTCACTACACAGACAAGCCCTTAGTTGTACTTTACTCTGTGAGTATGGTGTGACGGGGTGTACCAGCCCCTCCCACCAGAGGTGGAGCTCTTAGCTTCCTCAGAGGCCAGACAGGCCCCTCCCCATCAGGCACACTGTGCACATCCTGGCAGGAGGTGGGGCTTAAAAGCCCAACAGAGGCCTCAGAGCAGGGCAGGACAGTAAAGGAGAGAGTCTCACTCCCGGAGCCTGCCAGAAGGGACAGAGTCCTGCCTCACCCGGATGGGCTTCAGGACTGCCTCCTGCCCAGGGTGGGTAGTTGGGCTTCACTGCAAGCAGGAAACTCTCAAACAGTGGCGTTATAGGCAGCCAGAGGCCAAGCATGACTCTTTGGGGCCTGCACGGGATGGGAGTTGTACCAACACTCCCCCACCCTTCCGGGGGAGCCCTAAGCACTGTCTGTCACATATGGTCATTGGATTATTTTTGTTGCCTATCTTTGCTTTTCTCTATTTTTTTTTTATGATGAGCTATCCTAAATTGCATAGTCCTGACAATTGTGGCTATTCTAAATTTCTGTAAGGAGGTACCATCACTTCCTTTGTTTCACAAGTGAGGCCTGTACTGCACTGTATATGAATCCCTTTCTGTATTACTACTTTTTAAACAGCAGGGACTTTCTTTTTGTTCTGTACAGCGCCTAGCATATTGGGGTCTTGATTCATGACTTGGGATGCCTAGGTGCTATAGTAAGACAATTAATAAATAATATTAATCCCCTATTTTGTCCTTTTGCTTGGCATTATTTTTTCCTAAATCTGTTATTTTACATTTAATTAAATTAAATTGTGCACCATGTGAAATTCATCTGATGCCCACAGATATGCATCCAGAAACCCCAGCAAAGTCAATGAGAATTGTGGGCATGTGTCTGAGACCAGAATTTGGCCCATTTGCTCCCTTTGATCTATTTTCTAGCGTGTGGCAGTGCCTCTTAATTTGGTATCCTCTGCACATCTGATCAATGTGCAAGTGACTTTCTCATCCTGATAATTCATGAAAATACAGTGATCCCTGTGACATCCAAGCTGATAACTCTTCGCATCAAGAAGCACTAGCTATGTATTTTTTTTATCTCCTTCTTTATATAGTTTCCCAATTTGTTGTTAGATCTACTAATAATTCCTTGTTCACAGTCCGTGAGCTAGTTTTGCATCCCTCGGGACTTCTTTTAATCAGACCGTATCTTTCAGATTTTTCTTAGTTTTCCATGTGGAACTATCAAATCTAAATGATTAAGTTCCCTGCATTCACCCAGCCTGTAATTTTGGCTTAGAAAGGCAACATGGTCTAAGAAACTGAGTAGAGAGAGGATGAAGTGCCAAAAACTTGCGAATTCTGCTCTGCTATTTATTTAATCTGTGGCCATGAGCAAGGCGCCTAACCTAGGGGCTAAACTTTAAAAGGACCTCAGTCTATCCCTCAATTCATCCTGTAAATTTGCAGATATGATTTTGTGCCTACAATTAATTGCATCCACATTTTGAATCCTGCAATGAATTATGTATGCAAATAGCCATGAACTTGATTTGCAGCGACAATCAGATGGCTACATTCTCTCATTTTTGCCTGCATTTAATTGCAGGCACAAAATTGCATACTGTCTTTCCAGGGTTTTATAATGGTGTCCATCACTGCAGTATAAAACAGAGTCTCACTTTTCAAAATTACTCCTTTTTCTTTTTCTCATCTATAGAATGAGGGATAATAATACTGACTCATTTGCTTAGTAGGGATATTATGAGGATTAACTAGTGGATATTTGTAAAGCATTTGGAAAAGGTCATATATATATATATATATATATGGTTATATATATATATATATAAGGTTATATTCAGTAAAAGGAGTTTAAATATTTTCTTCCCTTACTACAAATATAGGGAATAGCTGCTCAAAGTGGTTAGATCTCACCTACCTGTAAAAAAGTAAAAACTATGTAACTCCGCCCCACTGTATGTAAATGCTAAGGATCGTTCGTTTTGTCCAGGAGGGCTTCTAGGTTTCACTGGGATGAACCCATGTTACCTATTACTTTTGGAGACGATAGTGTCCACCAACAGGAGTAAAGGCTCCACCTCTGGCCCTAGATGTTTGCCTTTTAAGTGTTTTACACACTGATTCTTTAATAGCTTGTTCTGTGATTTTTCTTAGTGCTGGAATTAAACAAACTGGCAGGTTACTTCCTGGCTCTCCCCTCCTTTTTTTTTTACACTTATGCACTAGTAGGATATTTGCTTTTCCCCAGTTTTCTGCAATCTCCATGAATTTTCAGAGATGATAGCTAGTGGTTCTGTATTTTCTTGCAGTAGTTATTATTATTTATTTATACCCCCCTCCCCCCCGGATGTGTGTCATCCACGC
This sequence comes from Emydura macquarii macquarii, assembly GCF_026122565.2. Taxonomy (NCBI): domain Eukaryota; kingdom Metazoa; phylum Chordata; order Testudines; family Chelidae; genus Emydura; species Emydura macquarii. Next base: position 13,120,299 of record NW_027130455.1, read on the forward strand.
CCATTGACACTGTATGTAACAAACAAGTTATAGCAGGTGTCACCTCCCACTTATCAATCATGGGGCATGTTTTATCTCCACCTTATTCTCTTCTCATGTGGTGGTTTATAGTAGATGCTGAGTATTAATATTCCTTTATCCTATAGCACTGAATTGTTAAGTATTTCATTGTTGGTACACACTTCCATTATATTCCTCTTCCTTGTCCCTTATAAAGTAATTGTATCCTTCAGTGCCAACATTCCAGTCATGTGATTTATCCTATCAATTTTTATACTGCAAACCAAGTCATAACTCTTTATTCCTGTTTGTTTCCCATGCTCCTGGTAACTGACACTTCAGAAATTTATTGCTCGTTTCCTTCCTACAGTGTCATTTGCTTTATTTTTTCCTCTTATGTTTTCCATTTCTTCTTTCTGACACATATGCATGTGCTTTTCCCTCTCACTTTCTATTTTAAAACTCACCTGAGAAATCCTGGCTAGTCATAAACCCAGGTGGTTTGCTCTACATCTGCTCAAGTGGAAGCTGTCATATCTTAACAGTCCCCTTGCACTAGAGTAGCATGACCAGTTCTTTATGAATTAATACAGCCTTAGTAGCAGATCCATTGACACATTGTGCTTGCTGAAATGCATACACATCTGCAGGACACCCCAGTGGGACCAACGCTTTTACCATCACAGAATTATGGAAGCATCTGGGTTGATTCCCACTCCAGGGAGTATTGGTACTTTCTGCTTTAGGTCTGTGGCTTACTTGTATTTTGCTTTCCTAAAGTTTGGCATGCTGTTAAGAAACTTACAAGGACTGGCAATACTTGGGTTTGCAAGTCTGCCAACTTTGTTTCTTTATTGGGATGAGAGGAGAGAAGAAAAGAGGTGCACTTTTAAAGGCTTATGTAGATGTTTAAAGATTCCAAGTCCACTACCAAAGTCGTTACCATGTGATGGCTCTTCAGTGGCTGACTCAGAGTAAATTTATGGTCTCACTACAGTTCTTAATGATTATGTGTCCATATCACAGAATCAAAACTGGCACTAATTGGCATTTTTATGGCAGTGCTAGCTGAGAGACCAAAGAGCTAATAGTCATGGAAATTAATCTACATACTTTTCTAACTTGTTTCCTCCTAATCAAGATTGAGGCATATCAGCAGGCCAGTATATGGAAACCTATTCCAATACCTATGCTGGGCTGTTCTGTGGTTAAATGATGATTAATAATATGCTTTTATTGTGCTTTTCATTAGAAAATGCTTTATAAACTATATTCATTCAGGCCAGGGCATTGTGACTGCATCTGGGTTGGACAAGGGCAGCTGGGTAGCCAGTTCAAAGCATACTGCTCATCAGCCTGGAGAGGGGAGAGAGTGGTGCATAGGTCTTTGTGCAGGCCTGCTGCCCTGAGGTGAATTTCACTCTAGCAAGAATATATGTAGAGAGTTAAAAGTTACAATGCGTTTTAAACAAGGTATTTGAAAAGAAACTCCCCTTTCCTGTACCCGCCAAGACCCGAGTGAGGGTGTCAATGCCACCAGGGAAGAGCTGGTGTCTAATATAAAAGGGTAGGAAAATGTTTTGCTTTAGGTCTCATTGTCTTAATCAGTGCTTGAAGAAAAAACACAACCCTGAAATCAAATCCTGTCAGTACTAGGAGGAGGAAATGGTTTAAAAACACTCCTGCTTTTAAAATGCAAGTTTATAATTGTTAAGTAGTCCTTTGGTATTCATTTGAGGTATCAGATGGTTCAATGGTATCCAGTGTCGTCGGGCATTGTGTGAAGATGGGAACAGCCTGCTTAGAGTAGAAGCAGTGTTGTTCCATTGCATAAGGGTTCCTAGCTTCTGTTTGTCAGAGGCTGGGTGTAGATGACAGGGGATGGATCACTCAGTGATTGGCTGTTCTGTTCATTCTCTCTATGCACCTTGCCATTGGCCACTGTCAGAAGACAGGATACTTGGCTAGGTGGACCATTGGTCTGACCCAGTATGGCTGTTTTCATGTTCTTATGAGGGTGGGTAGTATTCAGAAACCCCATTCTGTGCAGGGCAGAACCCAGGTCTTCTGGAGATCCTGGCATGCCGGTGTATAACTGGGATTTGAGGGTAGCATAGGATTGGGGCAGGGAAAGGGAACACTTATGCTGGCTCTGCCCCCTGTCTGCCATGTAAAGGGTTGCAAGCAGTCTATAAACTATTCCAAGCCCCATGCTTCTGCTGCTGCCCTGCAGTCTGCTAGCTCCCAGCTGTGGAGTAATTCTTTCCCTCCCAGCTCTGCAGTAACTCTCCAGCACATAGGCCAGCCTGTGTGCTTGGGAATGATTTGAGACTTTAGTGTGTCATAGGGCTTAGGATGGGCCTTCTACACCACAGTGAATTGTAATCTTTATTTGAGGGGAAGAAATGAATGATCTAACGAGGAAGTGCTTTCAGTGGAATTAACAGTTCAGAATGGCCATGTGTGCTGTATCACAATAGCTGAACAAGTTTATATTAATTAAAAAATCCCAACTGTGGAAGAAAATACGCAGAAAAAATAATGTATAAGTTACCTTTCCATGGGTGGTTGAGGATTTAAAAAGGAGATAGAAGGAGTTGCCTGTCTCTCATCAGAGCTGTCAGGTATAAAATAGCTAAATCTTCCTTCACTGACTTCATCAGTGAATTGCGTATTTAAAGGAAACCGTGTTTCTCCTACAAGAATTTCCTATTTTAACTTATTATTGCACATAAGTATTAGAGTATAGGGAGTGGGAGCTATGAAGGATAGGCAACTGAAGATATCTCCAACCTAACCTTTGAAGCAACTCAAGGAGACCAAGATTTCTGAAAGTTCCAGAAAGTTCATTTAATTTTATTGTTATTTCTCAATCTCCTGCACTGCCTAAAATCTACCCAATGTGGAAGTGCCGTAATATCAAGAGAAAAGCTTTTATCTTTTATTCTGCCCCCACAACTCTTGGCCCATAGTGTTTCCAACGCAGCTAGCAGGAAGATGTAGAGGAAATCTCACAAGAAAGAATGTTCTCTTCAAAAGTACACGTCAAGGCACCTGTTCTGCTAGGTGATGTAACCTCCCGTAAATTGCTGCGCCCCCTTAACTACCATTGCAGACAATAGGAATTGAGGGTACTCAGCTACTCAGCAGCTTCTCAGCACTTTCTGAAGTTTACCTATCATCAGTAAGTAGATACTATGTATTGTTCTAGTCAGATTCTCCTATTGAGTATCAATTACGTGTTGATTGAATGACAACTGATTTTCATTGAGAATACAATTTTAATTTTGAAATGTATTTATTCTTTGACAGGTTCTTCATCTGCTCCTGTATTTCTCTCACTACATGCTCCATCAGCAGTCAGCACCTTGTGACTAATCACCACCACTCCAGTTTGTTGCACTATTCGTGGTACCCTGAATGCTCTTCAATAGCCAGGATAAACCAACATCATCTGCTTTAAAGAGTGTGATCTAGAAAAGCTGCCTTCACTTGCTTCTCATCATTTATGTCCTGAGAGCTATATATGCTCTGGATGAATCAGAATCATAGAGACGTCTGGGAGCAGACATTTACATGGTTCAGTTGAAGCAGGAAGGAGTGCCACGTGGAAATTCTTCACAAACTCAGTACCATCTCCCTCAAAGTTGTACCTTACCCTTTCATTATGTTGCGTATTTCGGTGAGTCCCTCAGCAGCTTCAAGAACTAGTCCAGTCCTGAATTATATAAACATGTATGTCTCTTCAAACACAAATGGAAGTGTAACCAGGTCAACACCCGCCTCTCATGAGTGCCACCTCTCTGGCCAATATGTGCCTGCAATCCCTCCATTTTGAATGGGGTGGCACCCCCTTTCAGGTTGGGTTTGAGCCTGCTTTTCTTTTAGTTCTACAACAGGGTGGCACCTATCTTTCATAAGCACGCTCCCTCCCTCACCCTTGGCCAATCTTTTTTTTTGGCAGGTCTTCAGTGACTTGGCCCTCCAGCCGAGTCACACGCACTATCCCCTCTTCTGGGATATACAGTCTCTAGCTTTTTCTCATGGTTTTGGTATGGGGCTGTTTCACCAAGAGGCTATATCTCACCAAGCACAAAGAGGCAGTGCCTTCTTTGACAATCCAAAAGGGGCCCATCTTGGTATCCGCAGTTGGTGTCCTATCAACAGTCCTCCCAGGGCTCAGTCTTCAACCAGGCCAGCAGGGCCCATCACAGTACCCTCCCTAGTCTGGCTAGGTTCTGGGCTCAGTCCCCTTGGCTCAGTCCCCTTGGCTCAGCCTGTCTTCACTGAGCTGTCCATGGTACTGCTGTTCTTCCAGCCAGCCAGGCACCTGGTTTTTGGCAGCCTTCCCTGGATTCAGTCCTGCCACTCTTCTAACCAGCCAGGCACCCAGTCCTCCCTCTTAGAGCCCCAGGCAGAAACTGAACTGACTGGTCTGCCTTGCTGCCTGGAGGTCTTCTCCTCTGCTCTTTTCTGGGGTAGGGTGAGGCGGGGCTGCGAGGCCTCCAGTAGGCGGCCTTAGGACCTAGTTCACCCCGTCACAGGAAGGTGGATAAAGGTGGATGAAGTCTGATGCATGAGTTGCTGGCAATGAGAAGCCATTTAGGTACAAATTAAAGCAACGTTCCTCATCTTCAGAAATTTTTTTAGATACATAAACCTAATATTTAGTGACATTTGTGTTTTCCATTTTCTTGAGCAAATACTTTTGAATATGGTTTTATTGAGTCATGATTACACAATACACTAAATTATACTCATAAGTAAAAAGATTAAAGTTTAATCTTTAATCTGTCAACACCTCTGTTACAAATGAGAGATATTATACGTTGTTTCTTTGGAATTTATTATTTTTATTATCCAGCAGTTTAAGTTGTAAAACAGAATTAAGACATTTGAATTCATGTGTAATTTAAAGTTTTAAACATTAACATTAAAATTTTATATTTTAAAAACTAAAATATCTATTTTTTGTTTAATTACATTTTGACAAACACCAGAAACAGGGAAATACTCAGCTCTTTTTTTGAGATGAAAAAAGAATGAAGTATATTTGTACACATAGACTGAGGAAGCTACTTCTACAGTACGTAGATTTAGGACCCTATCCTACTTGCACATGCGTCATTTTATTCAACCGAATAGACTGGTTTGAGGTCCATGGGACTCTACACAGAAGCCAAAGTGTTTGCAGGATTGTGGCCTTATCAGCAGAAAGGCTGGTCTGTTCATCAGCTCCATACACGTGATGCATCCTCTCTGTGGCTAGAGTGTATGTGAGCACTGTGCCTTTCATACTGCACTGACCTAAGGGTTATAGCAAGTGGAGCAGGTGTCTGAAAAATCTAGATTCTGTTCTCATCTCTTCCACTGATTTATTCTATTACCTTCAGCAAAGCATGTGCATTCCCTGTTCACAGTAAGAGGATGATAATACCTACCTGTCTGAGGTATTGTGAGATTAAAGTGCTTTGAAATTCTCTGCTGGAAGAGGCTATAGAAAAGTTGTTATTGCTTTCAATTCCCAAGTTCTCTGTATTTCTCACCATGGTTTCAAAGCAAGTGGGAGCTTCTCCAGGTCAAGGTTGTAAATATTCCCTAAAGTGGATGTAGGGGGAGACACTATCCTGCTCAATGACTCATTTTCCAATGGTCTGAGGTTTGGGGGGTTGTTTTAATGTCCTGGAAGCTGTGGAGAGCTGCTGTTTGCATTTGTGGCAGAGTATATGTATTCCACACTGAAACTGCAGCAATTCGATTAAACTATTTCTCTGGAGTGAGGGAAGGGAACTTGCTACACCCTTGAGAGGTTATTTTACTTGCCAGGTATGGAGGAAGAGCAGCCATGTGAAGCTAATTATGGTCTCCCAGTAGAGCAGGAAGTGGCTGGGAGCAAGCCAGAATCTTACATAATGGGAAGAGCTGGGGTTGTGCAACACACCAGATAAGCACTTCTCTGGAAACCACATGGCAAGATGCAGAATTTTAGGTTTTATGTAAAGGGAAAAAGTAAATGTCTAGCTCATATGTTAGCAAGGAAAGCCTTTTGAATGCAAACTAATGTAGGGTTTTTTAGGCAGTGAGTGTTGTGAAATTCCCTCATCTACTTCAGTGGAAGCCTAATGGTGATATTTCTATCTTCACCACATTAACTGTTTCACTGCTAATAGCTGGATGTTTATGCTAAAGTTATTGTGGATAGAGTCTGAGAGACCAGATGGAGCTTGCTAACCTTTTGTCAGTTTGAGAGCGGAGGAAGATTACAGATTTTTGAGGTGCTCTTTGGCTTTGTGTTCTCCTGATGAGATGGGACTGTTTGACTGGAATAAAGAAGCTGTTTGGTTTCACTCTGAGGAAAGAAACCACTTTGTTTACTACCACGAAGGAGGAGAAGTTAGTTTGGCTACCACCTGGTGTAATGGGCACTGAGAAAATGGGTGTGTTTCCTCTCATCCTTCCCAGAGGGTGTGAATATCAAAGGTGCCTTTAAGCAATGGAAAGGCCAGTGTAGCAATGTTTGGATGAGATCCAGGATTTGGCTTGGCTTATTAGAAGAGGAAGGGCCAAATGACAGGGTTGTCTTTGAACTTCCCCCAAAGATTAGGGGTTTCTGTGTATGGGTACTTATCCCATACCCAGTTTTTCATTAAACACTCTAGAATGGACTATTTTGTATCTCTGAATCTTTAATCAGACAAGTACTTGAATCCACTTGGCAACTCATGCAGCTATTGGTTCCCACTACTCACTGGCCCTGGCACCAAGTAGCAAGTGCACCCAGGTATCAGATAGCGAAGACTCCAGTCAGTTCAGACAATGATTCCTTTAGGTTTAGAAAGCAAGGTGATTCTTACAACCTTCTGGAGCTAGATATACTGCAATGAGACTAAACAGAGTCTCTGCAGACTCTTTGGAAAACAGTAACGTGTTGGAGATGATAGACTTGCTCTTCAGAATTGCAATTGGATTGCATTGCTCTCTAGTATAGACAGGCCACAAATTCACTTTGGCCAGCATCCATGTACATAAATGGATTGTGCCTTCAGGTGCAAAATGAATGAGTTTATAGATAATTATTTGCAAGCAAAAACACTTTGTTTACATGGCTTTAAAGCTGAAAGGATCAGGTGCTTACTCTAGCCAACATTAAATCTACCCTTGTGGTGCCACCCTAAAAACAATCAGGAACTCTGAGACAACCTTATCCATGCATCACACAGGTTCATCTCTTTAACCACAAAAGCTGTATCTTATTCTTAATGAGCCGTGAGATGGACAAATAAGGTTGTTCTCAAAGTGGTGTTGTGGGGACAGAGTCATGGTTGTTTGGGCGACATGAAACTCCATACTTTCAAATGTTGTGGATTGGGTTTTTTGGGTATTTTTCTGTAAAGTGGAACCTTAATTAGGAATTCCCAGACTTTGTAACGTTTATGGCTTGTGGGGAAGCTGCACCAGTCTTTGATTTTGTTTTTGTTCTTTTTGGCTGAAGTGATAGATTTCTTTCAGGAGGTCAAATTAGATTATCATAATCGGGCTTTAAAATCTATGAAAATAGAAAATCTAAGAAAATCTCATACTCTTCTATCTGAGAGACTCCTCTGTGCTATGGTAAAGTTATCCAGATAAATTCTACTGTGGGATAAGATGTGAGATGTACATTTTCAGGTGTATTGGTTATGGGTTGGGGTTGGGATCAAAAGGTTTGCACTGGGAAGAGGGCTTCAGCTACTGCAGAGAAACTAGCATCTTTTTGCTATTTTTCAACAATACACTGAAAGGGTCTGAATTTCCAGCACCACAAATGGAACTGACAGTGTTTAGAATATTTACTCTAATTGAAGAATATGTGCCTAAATATTTGCACACCTTATTTTCAAACTGACCTATCAGAAAGCCTTTTCCTCTTGCACTTTAAAGCTGTGCTGCTTCTATTTAAATCAATGGGGAGTCTTGACATCAATTCCAAAAGGAACAGGACTTGATATTTGGAAATTTATTCTATAAACTTGGTCACAGTGGTCCCTTCTGACCTTATAATTTATGAGTCTATTACATTTATTACCATATGTCATCTGTCTCCCACTTGGAGATTTATTAAAGTCAAGGGACTTAGTGTGGGACTGAGTAAGCACAAGTGCTGTAGCAATTGTGAGCATTTAAGCCTCTCGTCCTGCTGTTCACAGGATAAAGAGTAAAATGGTTCTCAGGGACAGATGAAAACTAGACTTTCCTCAAATGAGCCAGATAATTTAACAGATACAGTTTTAAAATAGGAAAAGTGTAGTTTGACTTACTTCTTGTCAAAAAGATGCCATAGAAAAGGACAAAGGAAATAATGGCAAATGATGCAGTAGTTCATAAAATAAGTGTAGAAGGTAAAAATAAGATACGGAAAAAAGCATTTGGGCACATTGTCAAGTGAGTACAAAGTGAAAACTGCAGACAAAAGAGAAGCAGCAAGAAATTATAGAACAGCAAAATAGGTACAAAAATCATAACAATGTGGAACTCAAAAGTGACAGGAAGCAAAAATCTAGCTGTTAGATACAATTACATGTAGTTACTTTTGGAAGACTTGTTTTATTTGCAATTTCATAAATTTTAAGATCCAGATCAAATCATTTTGCATTATTTCACTGCATTATTGTGTCTCTGATATAAGACTGCACAAGTCTACCTTGTATCAGGAAGAGGATGGTTATAAGAGATATGCTGGCCTTCAGTGTGAACACACTTTATGGACAAATCTTGTTTCTTGGCATTTGGAAGGTTATCCCTATTAAGAGGGGCGTGGTGGTTCCACTGAGATTTATGGGCAGAGTGTGTTCCACGTGGGTGAGTATCAACCATTCATATACAGTGACAGAGGAATTGCCATATTGGATCAGACTTTGGGCCATCAAGTCCAATATCCTGTTTCTGACAGTGGCTAGTGCCAGCTGCTTCAGAGAAAGGTACAAGAAACCCTGTAGTAGGCAGTGATAGGATAAACTGTCCTTTGGAAAGTTTCCTCCTAACCTCCAATAGTTGCTCTGAATTGTGGGTTTACGTTATTTCCCCAATTCCATTTTTTAACGCTATAACTCTAAATAGTCTTGTTATCCAAACAAATATCTACTGCTGTGTTGTATCCTATCAGGCTCTTGGTTTAAATGGTATCCTATGGCAATGAGTTCTTCAGGTTAATAATGCATTGTGTGAAAAACTATTGCAAATTTGCTTTCTTTAGATTGATCAGTCACTAGCAGGGGCGAAACCCAGGGAGATGGGATGGTTGCAAGGCTAAGGGAGTAGCTGGTAATAATTTCCTTTAAATTCCAAAGGAACTGAGAAGGTAGAAACCAACTGTGAAGTGTGCTCTGCAGAGCTAGAGTCTCCCTTCCTCAGTACTAATAGGTTTATCTTGGGGAAACTCTGTACTGGTGGTGGAGTTCTCTCAGAGCTGAGGGAGGCTGCATTGTTTGCAGTGGTCTAGGAGATTCCGTTTTTTGAGTCAGGTGGAGGGAGCTGATTGTCCAGAGCCTACTAGGGTAGGGACTGAAGTGCTATCAAGCCTGCTCCAAACTTGAGATTCCATCCAATTTAAGGAGCTTACTTAGGCCCCGCCCTGCTTTGGAGGACTCAGCCTGGAAGAGTCCTACATTGTCCTGGAAAGATTTTTTTTCAACCTAGACAAAGGCATGTTCTAACCCTAGGGAGTTTTACTTTAGCTGGGACCTAAAATATTATGAAACTGCCATGGGAATTTTTGTAATGCAAGTTATTTCAGTTCCTGTAGGACATTAAATTAAAGTGTATTTCTAATGCTCCTGAGTTCTTTTTATTTCTCTTTCCCCTACATAGCATCTGAGTCTACAACCCACAGTTCACATGCATTGGATCTCTTGCTCACAATACAAAAAGAAGGTGAATGTCACACAGAGTGAATAGAAATGCCTGACCTACCTTCTTTGTACTAGTCATTTTGTAAATTTGTGTGTTCCTTCTTATTCCTCTCCTCCCAAAAATAACAACACAAATCTTTTCATTCTGTCTTCATGGGTGAATTTTTTTCTGAATCCCATTTTCTAACACTGCTGTGTTCTTTCTGAGACTGGTGACCAGGCCTACACACACTATTTCAGAAGAGGATGAACTATTGATTTCTATAGTGGCATGATAATATTTTCATGTCCACTCATTTACAGGTTTTCTGCCTCCAAAGCACCGTCTTTCTTGATACAGAACCACTTGATAGTCCTCTGGGTAAAGTGAGACCTACATGGGATGGGCAGACTGGGATAAGGCCTGAGTAAATGTGCAATAGTTTAGAGTTGAAAGAAGGTTAAGATACCGGACCAGGACTTGAGATCTTGGGTTAAATTCCTGGCTCTGCCATGGACTTCTTATGTGATCTTGTCCGAGTCACTTATTTTCTTTGGGTTTCAGGTCCCCATCTGTAAAAGAGAATGATAATATTTCTGGAACCAGGTTGCTCCCGCAGCACCCCTTTGTGGCCCATCAGTCAGAAGTCACCCAGCTGGGAGTCTTTGCATGTATGTCATGGTTTCTGTGAGGTTCAAGGGAGTAGTGCTTTATCCCTGTGGCCAATTCACAGTTCAATCCCACCCATTCCAGGGTGTTACAGTCCAAAGGAAATCAGGAACAAAACAGGGTGATCCAACTAAGCTAGAGGGAGACCCTGCCATTCTCTTCATGGCTTGTTTCCGAATAGGCTGAGCTTCCACCAATCCCCTGGGGTCTGGTTGTCCTGTCTAGCAGGAGTTTATCTGGCCAGTTCGGTCTCTGGAATACAGTGAGGCTTCTTTCATTTCTGGGCAGCCCTGAACTGGGCTAGGTCCCCTTTTAACTCCTCTTTCCTGACATTGGCTGCAGGTGTAGTGGGGTGGGGCCATCTGGGTCTACAGGCTCTGCTTAATCCTCTCGTTGCCAGTGTGGACCTATCTGCCCCATCACAACTTCTTTTATCTGCCTTATTTATTTGGATTTAAGATCTTTGAGACAGGAACTGTCTCTTACTATGCATATGTGCAACATCTAACATAATAGCACTGATTTCACTGGGGCCATTAGGTACTACTCTCCTACAAATAATTAATAATAATAGATGATCTAATAGTTCTTCCCCATCTCTAAAGTCTGTTAATCTATTAGTTAAGAAACTAAAAGAAAAATGCAGAGAGAGCAGTAACTATCCAGTCTTTTTAAATGGTATTGATACAGATTTCATTAACCTTTCCTCTTTTGACTGTTATATTTTTTGTTGTATAAAAATCAAACCATTATTAACATACCTTCTAATATGTGTATATATAATTTTTTTGCTTCTGTGTTGATGTCAGGGGAAAAGGGATATTTTAGTTATTCAGAATGAGATCTTGCTTTTCTTAGGGCATTAATAATGTACTCTTTGTCCTGACTATCTGACACCTGAAATATGAGGGTTTCACCTGGCAATTTATGTTCTGGTTTCTCCCAGCAATTGGGAAGGCTTTTTCAAAGCCTAACTGTCAATGCAGTCATCCATCACATTTAGCTGCAGAAGTAGTTGAGTATTTCTATTCAGAATCTTCCAGGTGCCCAGTGAATCGTACATTGTTAGTTCTAGCTTTAGAGTGGCATTATGGTCTAGTTGTCTGAGCATGAGCCTGGGAGCCAGGAAAGCCTGAATCCTAATCCCATTCCTTCTAGTGAGACATGGCGTTGAGTAAAGCCATGTCTATGCTGGACCACAGTTTGGACGATGGCAGGGGTGGGAATAGTAGTGTGCAGCAAAGTGCTGAACTGTAACTCCCCTGTGTGGATGTTGTAGACAGGAAGCAAACGTTTCCTAGTTCATATTAATATAGTCCTCTTCAAAGAGGACTCTGCTAATGAGAAGAAGGAACTTTTTAATTCATGTCCCCAGTGTCCACGTGGGGGAATGATGGCACAGCACTGTGGTGCATGGTGCTATTCACACCCCCGTAGTCGCCTTAAGTCTCTAAAGCCAACATTTGCAATGGAGACCACTGATTTGGAGCTTCTCAATTTTTTGGGTGCTCAACCTAAGATACTTTGAGCCTGATATTTTTGAGGTGCTGATCATCCACAACTCATTCTGAAGTTGGGTAGGATTATTCAGGAATACTAAGAATTGGGTCTCTGGTGGGGCACACCTCCCTTCCAATCAGTAAAAGGCTAATGAGGTCTTCTGGACTCAATTGGTATTAAATAGGCACACCTGCAGAGCCTGCTTCAGCTGGAGGAAGTAAACTTAAAAGAGAAAGTTTGTCATAGAAAGAAATGGACACCAGGGGGAAAGTGGTTGTACCCCCTGAATTAGCTGATCCTTGCAATAGAGCTTCTGGGAGGAAAGACAGCTTGTGATTCTCTGCCACCTCAAAGCCCCACCAACCCAGGTAAAAGCTGATGGCAGCAGGGAGGGGCTGAAAATAAGCACTGATGCATGGTCTATTTATATCCAACCTTTCTAAACAAGCCAGACCTCTAAAGATGCTTTTGCAACACTCAAACTGATAATGGGAAGGATTTTAAAGGGGGAAAAATCTCTGGAAATGTACAAACATGACATAGAAGGAGTCTAATTTATCACAAGGCCTAAGGGGTCTCCCGCTGGTCATCCAAAATCAATAGTGATTCCTGGATAATTTTGGCCTTAATTTCTCTGGACAGACTTCTGCCCTGATTGACATCCCTTGCAACTTCACTGTAGGCAGTGGAATTACATGGGGTGCCTGGACATAATTTATCCTTTTGTGTCTCATTTTCCTCACCTGAGAAAAAGTGATTATAACACTTAATTGCAGTCTCCCTAGGATGTTGAGATGACAAAGTCAAACACTCTAATACAAAGTACTTTGAATTAATGCTGTACTTCTGAAGATTTAAACTTATCTTTATAATTTTACCCTTGTACATTTTTAATATTATTCCAACTATAATGCTGTTTAGGCTGTCTATATAACTGCCCCCCCCCCTTCACAAACAAACCTCAATCCCCTGATTAGTGAAGAGGGAAAATACAGACATATCTATAGTGTAGATGCAGTCCTTTCTGTCTATACAGTGAGCAACAAAGTCATTGCCTCAAAAAAAAAATGAGATGGTTATCTGAAAATTATCAAACAGCCGCAGCTCCCACTGACCCATATACCTTTGTAGGGTATACCTTTGTAGGGTATACCTGGGAAGTGAACGCTGACCTTCTTGGCTGGAAGCACTGCTCTGTGGCTTGAAACATTGGTGGAAGGATGATAGTAGAGGAGGGAATGATAAATGGGGAAGTGTCCTGAAAGGATACTGCTGGGATCAGGCTTAGGGTTATTTTTTTACTGAACTGCTTCACCACTGATCTGGAAAGAGGTGTAAGCAGAACACTAGGTCAGGGCAAGGGACATCTTGCCCTACATGGGTTACCAGCGCTGCAAGTCTGAGGGGCTGCCTCACTTCCTTCCACAAGGTGGGCAGGAAAATACTTTATCCCCTCCTCCTTCCCAATATGCCAGCCAGCAGAGGGGAAGAAGCATGGAAGGGGAGGTAATTAGCTATTTATCTGTACATGGTAGCAGGTTACTCTTTCCTCCCACAACAGAGCAAGGGGGGAAACAAATTGTTTGTTCCCTGGTTTGTGCCTTGTTCATGGCAGACTGGAGCCCTAAATGAGCCTGTGGTTCTGCCTTGTGAGGTGTCACAAACGTTAGTGAGGACAGACATAGGAGAAAGGGAGGTACAGGTTAGAAATAACAGAGGAAAACAATGTAATGAGATCCATTTGGGAAAATGCAGCCTAATGCATCTGGGGAAAAATAACCTGAGCCTAAACAGTTCGGTAGGAGGGAGAGAGTGGAGAGCACAAGCTATGAAAGAGACCTAGAGATAGCAACGGGAAAGTTAGGTATGAGCTTGTTTTGGCAGTAAAAAGACTGAGATTTTTGGGTAAAACATCATGAGGTGATAATCCAGCTGTATATAGCATAGGTGAAACAGTGTATCCAGTACTGGGCACATCAACCCTAGAAGGATCCAGACCAATTGGAGGACATCCATAGAAAAGCATCATTGACAAATAAAGGGGGGTCAAGAGAATGACCTATATGGGAAAGATTAAAAATGGATAATCAGCATTTGGTGAGTCTAACATGGGATAGAATAACAGTCTTCAAGTAGCTGAAGGGGGTAGATAATGAGGGAAATAAATTATTTTGAGTGGACAAACAAAACAAGTATACTTAGGAACAATGAGCCAAAGAGACCTTAAGTTGCAAAATCTTCTGGAGAGAGAGAGCTATCTGACATGGAATAGTCTCCTAGGGAAATAGTAGCAGCCCCAGCCATGGAATGAAGAAAGCTGAAGAATAGATTGTGAGGCATATTTTTTTGCTTGGGCAGGAGGGTGACTCACTGGGCCTCACTTATCTTGAGGCCTTCTTTATGCTCTAGCATTGTAAAGGGGCTTTGCCCAGTAAGTTTCTTCTTCCTCTAAGTTGTATAATTTAGTTAATATTTCTTTGTCCAAATACAACTCTTCCACCATTCCTCAAATTTCAAATAACTTAAATTCTGCTGGGCATAGTCCGCTCACCCACCAGCAATTCAATTCAGCAAACCCTTATGTGTTGTTTGTGATAGCAGCTGAGCTTTTTCAGCCATTTCTATACAAAATTTTGACATTGTCTTTCATTTAAGATCCTTTTATGGGCGACTGGCTGGTGTAGGAGAGTCATACTGATACATGGGGCCTTTCAGCTCTAACTCAGTGGTTCCATTCAAGCTCAATGCAGTAGTTGTTGAAGGTCACTTGCATCTGATAGCAGTGTAGTGGTCTATGTATTCTACAGAAATGAGTGTTCTTCATCCGTATCAAATCACTGAGAACAGTAGCATATTGCTAGGGAATTAAACAAGATTCATATAACATATACTTTACTGTAACATTTATCAATAAATGACACCTCTCCCATGTTTGTTGGGTTGCACTCATTTGGCTCAGTTCCTTCCTTTTCAGTTTTAGTCTGTGAAAAAGAAAAGCAAACAAAAGACAACATGAAGACTCGACTATGCAGAAAAGAACCCGCTGTTGGCTTTGGCCGATACTATTAATTCAAAACGTAGCTGAGTTGTCAGAAGTGCTGAGCACCTGCAGCTTTCAGTGAGCCCAATGAGAGCAGCAGGTAACAAGACCTCTGAATAAACCAGCCCCCTTGTAGAGCCAAACTTTCCAAGCTGCTCTAATGAACTACAACCACAGAATCCACCCCGGAGCAACAAACCTGATAACGGGCACAGGATTGAGCCCATAATTAGTCAATGGTATGGTGTCCATTGACTTCAGTGGGGCAGGATTAGGTACTACAGGCATAAAAGGGTGTTTCTGAATGCAAAAGGACCTATTTCGTTGGTGCATGCAAAATCTAGCAAAGAAGCCACTGCTGATCTGATGCTTCCCATCATGCCTTTCATTCGTAGAGTAGAATTTGGCTCTTAAATTGTAACTGATTGAAACACTGTTATGTGTAGGTGAACAACACAAACTCAGATATAATTTTACAAAAATCTAAACATTTAGAGTCAGATCCTCAGCTGTTGCAAACTGGTGTGGCTCTCTTGATAGGATTGCTAACTCTCTTGGTTTTTTTGCATGTCATGGGATTTCAGACGGAATTGGAGCCAATATGGTGGTGGTGTGCGAACCTCCAGCTAGTTTTCTAATTTCAGCTCTGCCCAGGAGAAAGCATCTCTGATTCTTTGCCTTCCCCACTTGCCCACCTCCCGGGGAAGAGCAGCCAATCCGAGCTGCTGCAGGAAGCAGGCAGAGCTTTCTCCCGCCCCTTAGCAACCCACACCATTCTCACATAAGGGGAAGGGAGGGGTGGGAGGGAGCAGAAAAAGCCCAGCAGCTGAGGGCTGCTTCCTGCTTTCTCCTGCCCCTTACCTTCCTGTGAGCAACAGGAATGGGATAATTCCTCTGCTTCTCCCCATCCCTCCCTGTGAAATCTGACCTGCAGTGAGGAAGACGGACCTCATTACAACTGCCCCTGCTGGCGTGGCAGGGGGTGAGAACCTCAAGAGCTGCAGGAGAAGCAGTGGTGAGGCTGGGGGAGCAGCATTGATGGCAGAGCAGAACTGATGTGGGAGCCAGAGGATGAAGGATTGATTTGGTGGTTGGGGGAGCACAGGTGGTGGTGATAGCTTCTGCAGCAGGAGCCAAAATCATCTTACATAAACATTCAGGAGAGTAGGCAACAGTAATGCGCTCTCTCTCTCTCGTGCGCACGTGCACACACACACACACACACACACACGCATAATGGGTAGAAGGGATCCAAAAACCAAGACAGACCAAAACTACAATATAACTGCTTTAAAAAAGAAACCTCATGATTTTTGAGCCAATCTAATGATTTTTGTGAACTGACATGAGTTTTTTAATCTTGGGTTGGCAATACTGCCCTGACTTTAATTGAGGTGGGATATCATTTGCTTTTTACACAACAAACATAATAGTGCAGGAATCGCATGGGCAAGGTGGAGTCCAAATAACAATATTTACAGAATATACACAACATGCAAGGCTTACCTACATGTACACATGGCTGCTCTGGTTGAGTTCTGTTGGCTTCTAAAACACAGAACACAATAAGCTCCACAAGAAGGCCCACACTATTGAAAGGGATGCTACCAGTTCCCATTCACTACAGGAGTTGTGCCAATTTACAGCAGCTCACTAGCCCATAGTATTTTCATTGAACATGTGTCCAATTAGAGCAACTGAACCTGTGACTTTTTGTACTTTTAATCCCAAATTCTTCCTGTTTCCTCAGTGGTACAATAACAAGGGGTTCCTACAAAATAGAATCACTGTGGATCTGTTGTACGGGATGCCACAAAAGGTGTGCATTCCCCCTGAGCAGTGTGAAGCCCTGCTCTGCCTCTGGCATAGCGGTACAAGTTGTCCCTTTGAAAGTGGGGCTAGAGAATTATATAAAGCTGTTCCAGCCCACTAGCAGCTGCAAAGTGACTCCCCTGCTGCTCTCATTAATGCTAGAAGTGTGTGAGAATAGAGCTTTTAGCATCACGAAAAATTGTGTCTCCAAGGGGAGTGGCAATGAGGTGGAGCCATGGCTGCACTTTTCTGTATCAGCAAGATTGCAGACCAGGCTGATGGCAGAGGTAAATGCATGCTGCACTCTCTTCAAAGGTGCTACACAAGCCAAACTCCCTCAGTTCTTGGCAGAGATTCAGGAGATCCCACAGTGTCTATAGTTTCATACTGCCTTCAGCATGGGGCAATGTGTAAGAGAACAAATTCACATTTTCCACTGCAAACTGAATACACAATGAAGCGAAATAGATGTGTGTAATGCACAGAGCTTTCAGAAATGTAGCCTTTCTGTGTTCATGGCAAACCAACCAAGGTGGCTCCTTGGTCCTGGGATAAGTAACTAGTAGACTGTCCTCAACTTATTCCAGCAGATTAATTTACAGTTCAGTCATGTTTGTCTAGCTTTTTATTTAAATGCACATCAGATAATTGTTGAAATATGAATTGTGTGGTGTGGAGGTTTAAATGCATCTAAACAAGGAAATAGAGATAAATGAAGGAACTGACTGAGACAAGTAAAATCTAGCATTGACAGTCACGTGAAGTGTCTTGTGAAAAATCTAATAAGTGGACATCAAACATCAGATTGCATAATAATTTAATAGGCATGGGGAGATTTTTTTTGGTGGGTTAAAATAGCTTTGTTTAAAGGGATTAGTTTAACTAAGATAACTATGCTGCTTGGCTATATAGTAACAGAATATAAAAAATCTCCCTATATCTTTAGCGGCAATTGCACTGGGATAGTAGGGAGAGTGTCTGGGCGCTGTGTAGTAGCAGGACATGCTCTAAGTATTTCCTAAAGTGCTAGGCAGAAGGCCTAGCTAACATCCCCAGCAGCAGAACTTGGCCCAAGGGGATGTGGTTAGCTGACTGGGTGTATGTCGAGTTCCATGACTTCTGAGCACATATGCTGCCATTATAACAGTCTTTGGTGGGGGAAGTGCATAGTGCCCTTTTTGAAGCAGCAGTAAGGAGTAATAGAATGTATTGTCCTGAGGCCTGAACATCCTGCCCTGCACTGTTAGAAAGGCTCTGGGACCTACTCAGCTGCTAACTCACTGCTCCTATCCGTAACCCAATGTGCTTCACAGTCGTCTATGTAGAATCTGGCACTTAATCAGGAAAGAAGAGAAATTGGAGACATGATGGAAGTATATAAAGGGCAGAGAAAGCCAGACAGACTCCTAGTCAACCTTTCCCATAATACATCAGAAAATAAAAGCAGCCATGCTGGGTCAGACCAATGGTCATATATCCCAGTATCTTATCTTCCGACAGTGGCCAATGTCAGGTGCTTCAGAGGGAATGAATAGAACAGGTAATCATCAAGTGATCCATCCCGTCAGCCAATCCCAGCCTCTTGCAAAGTGCAATCCCTGCCTACCCGGGCTAATAGCCATTGGTGGATCTATTCTCCAAGAACTTATCTAGTTCTTTTTTTAACCCTGTTATAGTCTTGGCCTTCACAACGTCCTCTGGCAAGGAGGTCCACAGATTAACTGTGCGTTGTATGAAGAAATACTTCCTTTTGTTTGTTTTAAACCTGCTGCCTATTAATTTCGTTTGGTGATCTCTAGTTTTGGTATTATGAGAAGGAGTAACTGTCTCTTCCTTATTTACTTTCTTCACACAGTCATGATTTTATGGATATCTATCATATCCCCCAGTTAGTTGTCTCTTTTCCAAGATGAAAAGTCCCAGTTTTATTAATCTCCTCAGACTGAAGTTTTTTCCATACCCCTAATCATTTTAGTTGCCCTTTTCTGTATCTTTTCCAATTCCAGTATATGTTTTTTGAGATGGAACAACCAGATCTGCACACAGTATTCAAGATGTGAGCGTACCATGGATTTATAAAGAGGCAATACAATATTTTCTGGTTTTATCTATCCCTTGCCTAATAATTCCCAACATTCTGTTAGCTTTTTTGACTGCCGCTGCATATTGAGTGGATGTTTTCAGAGAATGATCCTCAATGGCTCCAAGATTTTTCTTGGGTGGTAACAGCTAATTTAAGCCCCATCATTTTATATGTATAGTTGAGATTATGTTTTCCAATGTATATTACTTTGCATTTATCAACATTGAATTTAATCTGCCATTTTCTTGCCGTGTCAACCAGTTCTGTGAGATCCCTTTGTAACTCCTTGCAGTCTGCTTTGTACTTAACTATCTTGAGTAGTTTTGTATTATCTGCAAATTTTGCCACCTCACTGTTTACCCCTTTTTCCAGCTCACTTATGAATATGTTGAACAGTACAGGTCCCAGTACAGACCCCTGGGGAAACCACTATTTACCTCTCTCCATTCTGAAAATGATAATTTATTCCTACCCTTTGTTTTCTATCTTTTAACCAGTTACTGATCCAGGAGAAGACCTTTTCTTTTATCCCATGACCACTTGGTTTGCTTAAGAGCCTTTGGTGAGGGACCTTGTCAAAGGCTTTCTGAAAATCTAAGTACACTATATCTACTGGATCACCCTTGTCCTCATGCTTGTTGACCCCCTCAAAGAATTCAAGTAGATTGGTGAGGCATGATTTCCCTTTACAAAAATCATGTTGACTCTTGCCCAACAAATCATATTCATTTTGTATCTCATAATTCTGTTAAGTACTATAGTTTCAACCAATTTGCCTGGTACTGAAGTTAGGCTTACCAGCCTGTAATTGCTGGGATCACCTCTGGAGCTTTTTTTAAAAATTGGCATCACATTAGCTATCCACTAGTCATATGGTACAAAAGCTGATTTAAATGATAGGTTTACATACCACAGTTAGTAGTTCTGCAATTTCACATTTGAGTTCCTTCGGAACTCTTGGGTGGATACCATCTGGTTCTGGTGACTTAGTACTGTTTAATTTATCAATTTGTTCCAAAACCTCCTCTATTGATACCCCAATCTGGGACTGTTCCTGAGATTTGTCAACTGAAAAGAGTGGCTTAGGTTTGGGAATCTTCCTCACATGCTCAGCTGTGAAGACTCATGCGAAGAATTAATTTATTTCTCTGCAATGGCCTTATCTTCCTTAAGTGCTCCTTTAGCATCTCAATTGTCCAGTAGCCCCACTGGTGTTTAGCAGGCTTCCTGCTTCTGATGTACTTTAAAAAAAAATTGCTGTTACTTTTTGAGTCTGTGGCTAGCTGTTCTTCAAATTGGGTTTGTTTTTTTTTTGGCCTTCCAAATTATATTTTTGCACTTCACTTGCCAGAGTTTATGCTCCTCCTATTTCCTCAATAGGCTTTAACTTCCACTTTTTAAAGAATGCCTTTTTGCCTCTAATTGCTTCTTTTACTATGCTGAACCACGGTGGCACCTTTTTGGTCCTCTCACTATGTTTTGTTTGTTTGTTTTGTTTGTTTTTTTAAAGTTTGGGATATACATTTAAATTGAGTTTCAGTTATGGTGTCTTTAAAAAGTTTCCATGTAACTTGCAGGGATTTCATTTTTGGCACTGCACCTTTTAATTTCTGTCTAACTAGCTTCCTCATTTTTGTGTAATTCCCCTTTCTGAAATTAAAAGTTATGATGGTGGGCTGTTTTGGTGTCCTCCTCCCCCCTCCCCAGGGATATTAAATTTTATTATGTTATGGTCACTATTACCTAGCTGTTCAGCTATGTTTACCTCTTGGACCAAATCCTGTGCTTCACTTAGGACTAAATCAAGAATTGCCTCTCCTCTTGTGGGCTCCAGGACTAGCTGCTCCAAGAAGCAGAAATTTAAGGGGTCCAGAAACTTTATATCTGCATCCTGTCCTGAGGTGACATGTACCCAGTCAATATGGGAATAGTTGAAACCCCCACTATTATTGAGTTTTGTATTTTTATAGCCTCTCTAATCTCCCTGAGCATTTCACAGTCACTATCACCATCCTGGTCTGGTAGTCGATATTATATCTCTACATCTATATTCTTACTATTCAAGCACTGAATTAGTATCCATTGAGATTCTATGGCACAGTTTGGTTCATTTAAGATTTTTATTCCATTTGTCTCTATGCTTTCTTTCACATACAGTATGACCTATTTTTCCTTCCAATATATTTTGTACCCTGGTATTACTGTGTCCCATTGATTATCCTCATTCAACCAAGTTTCTGTGATGCCTATTATATCCATATCCTCATTTACTATGAGGCATTCAAATTCACCCATCTTAGTATTTAGACTTCTAGCATTTGTATATAAGCACTTACATTTTTTCCCCTTTTTAGCTGTCTGCCATTATGTGAGGTAATTGAATGGGACTCATTTTCATTTGACTGTTTCTCATAAGAGCCTACCCATATTTTTATCCTCTTCCATCCTTTCTTCCTTACTAGGATATAGAGATCCTCCCCTAAAGAATGCTTCTGTCTGAACCATGTGCTCCTCCACACCTGTTGGCTTACAGAACCAAGAGGGTGCTCAGTGAAATTTAAAGGAAACCAGTATAAAGCTTACACAGAGTAATGGTGCCTGTGGATTAGATAGCTGCATCTACATAAGGTAGACTTGGTAGCAATGTTTGTGCAGCAGTGACATATCTGTTTACATCTCAGGCTCTGTCTTTACAGATTAACATTAGAGAGGAGTGTAAACTGAAACTCTAGATCTGAATCTTTCAGACTTTGGGGAAAATTTGGATCTAGATTGGAGCTTCTGTCCTAAGGCCTATCTACCTGACCCCAAATCCAAGATGCAAAATTCTTTGAATTTTGGAGAATTTTGGAGTGAAATCAGGAGCCAAACTTTGCTCAATTCTAATATCTGACTTCACATATGGTCCTATGTCTGACAATGAATCTCTTTTGCATCAGGTCTTGGACAAGTCATTTAGACACCTAATTGCACAATACATTGAAGTCAGTGGGAACAATGAGTGCTCAAGACCTCTGCAAATCAGGCCACTTAAATGTCTGAATATGGATTTAGGAGATAACTTCAGGCACCCTGGTTTGAAAATTTTGGTCAATAATAAACACGTTATAAGAGCTGTGTATAGAGCTGGATCCTACAATCATCAGAGTTGATGGAGTTTTTCCATTGTCTTCAATGGGAATAGAATGGGGCTATTAGACCAAACAAAACTGTATATAAATACATAAAATTCTCCAAGGAAAAGTTTGCAGCCAAATATTTCCATCAAATATGCAAGTGAGGCTTCCATTAAAGTCAACAGGAGTTGCACATGTCATCCTAAGTCAGTTAACCCTTAGTAAATAAACGACATGGGACACATCCTGCACTCACTTACACTTGTG
Organism: Emydura macquarii macquarii; assembly: GCF_026122565.2. NCBI lineage: Eukaryota > Metazoa > Chordata > Testudines > Chelidae > Emydura > Emydura macquarii. Next base: position 13,142,653 of record NW_027130455.1, read on the forward strand.
CTATCCCATTGGTTCCAGTGGGATTACAAAGGGTGGAATTGGATTTTAAATGTCTCTCCTTGTACAGATTTAACTCAAATAACTAATAGCATTGTATGGTGGAATAGTTTTTCATATTGAACTAGGATACAATTATTCCTGCAAGGCAAGACTGTGAAGCAGGAGTTTGATAGGGCTTACAGCTAAGTGTAAAACTTTCTATGCTTCTGTTGTGTGAATGGACTCATAGACTTCAACGCCAGAAGTGCTCAGTAGATTGAACAACTAGGGACTGACGGGAGCCCTTTGTGGGTGTGGAATGAGAATGAGGGTGCAAAGGGCCTTGCCTTTCCCACTTGTGGACTAGTGGGGCTGGCAGCTACAGTTTGGCTAGGGAGCTGAGCTCCTGCCCAGTCCAGGTTAACAGTTCTGGTAGAGTTGGCCAGATGCATTGGGAGCAAACACTCCACCCGTTTAAGGGGTAGCAGTTCTGCTGCTGCAGCATGTGCTCTTGGAAGTACCAGGAGGGATTCTGGCTCAGTTACTTCTCTCCCACCTCAAATCTCAGAAGTGAGGCCTTTATGCTTTTGGGGACACTGGCATATAGCCTCACTGAAAACTCTCAGTTGGGGGCAGAAAATAGCCTTTTAGGGAGAAGCTCAACTTGATGTGTAGGCTGCTAGCTGTGCAGTTCCTACAAGCTTTAATGATTGTAACAGGAGGCTTGCAATGAAAACCTCGTGCATTAAATTTGAGGCGCTGGATATAATAAGGCGACTGAATTGTAAAGATGTCAGACCTAAGATGTAATTTCTGATAGCCTATTTTTGTTATGAGCTTTTTTATTTCCTTTAGTATTTCAGTTGCTTCCACTTGGAAATATGTTTGTTTTTGTCATCTGTGGAAACCCATTCTGCTTTGAGAAATCTGAGAGAAATAATTAATTGCACATTCTTATTTCAATGAACCACTAAACTGTCATGTTGGGAACGTGACTAAAGGGTTCCACTGCAACCCCTGCTGAAGCCATATACAGCTCTTGCCTTAGGCTTTCTCTTAATACCACATTGCATACTGTATTTTTGTGTCTGGAATACATCATTTGTCCTCACCTCAGTTCTGCTTACAATCCAAGGTGCATACCTCATTATCCTTGATAACAGGGCATACAGTGTGACAGCTGACTCTTGCTTTAAAAATGCATAATTCTAGCGAAGGATATAAACGTCACTTTTGTGTGTATATGTGTTTGTGTGCACATGAGCCCTGATATGACCCTCATTCTGCTCCCACGTACCAGTATTACACCTGTGTGTCTCCTCTGAATTCACTGGAGTTATACCAGATTCACACCATTGTGACTGAGTATGGAATCAGACCCCATATGGACAATTACAAAAAATACGTATGTAAAACCAAACTGATAGGAAAGGTAAACAAGACCCTGGCAATGTGGGATACAAGGATTTAATTTCCAATCTTTTTTTAAAAATGCATTGCAGAGTTAAACCTCAAGTTGTGACGTTCTTGAACCAGGCCCGGGCAATTTGAATCTAGGATGGAATGCTGCCAAGGAGCTAAGTTCTGCTCTAAGTATAGAGTAACCTCATTGAAGAGAATGGAGTTATGTCAGATTGACACTGGTATAATAGTTCCAGAGGGGTAGCCGTGTTAGTCTGTATACAGCAAAAACAACGAGAGTTCTGTGGCACTTTGAAGACTAACAAATTTAATATTTGCAGGCATAAGCTGCAAATCAGATGCAACTTGCACCTGAAGAAGAGAGCTGAAGTCTCTCGAAAGCTTATGCCTGCAAATATTAAATTTGTTAGTCTTCAAAGTGCCACAGAACTCTCGTTGTTTTTACTGGTATAATAGAAATTAGAACAGAATCCGACCTGAGATGAGTATGAGACAGACTGATAGTGTAGGGAACAGAGAATTAAGAACAGGGATCAGAAAATAACATGTGTTAATTTAAAAGATAGGCCTGAGCAACAATGTTCAGCTGTAGAGCCAAACTCCAGGTATGTACATATCTCTGGTTATGGTCCTTCCAACTCCATTTCTAGTTGTTATGTGAAGTCATAAAAACTTGGTTCACAATTTTTGTATAACTTGTATAATTTATTTTTGATAGTATTTTAATTACCCAGCAACATATCTACACCTACAAACATAAGTTTAAATTAGAAGTGGTTGGAAAACTTTGCAGAAATGAAATATTTTTTCCTCCTGTTTTCTGACCAACTCTAAGTGCCTATTTCTACACTTATTTAACTGCTGTCCAGTTCTGTTGAAATCAGGGCAGAATCAACTCCTAGCCTTAGACATCAGTGTGTAACTCCCATTGAAGAGAGTAGGCCCAATCCATTTTTCAGCATAACATTCTACAGATGTTAATGGGAGCCTTACCTAGGGAAGGATGCAAGTTCAGATACAATGGTAATTTCACATGGATATCTGAATGCATAATTTGGATCTAGATATAATGCCATCATGACTATCTTACATTTGCAGCATATAAGTACATGTTAAACAAGTAATCAAAAGAAACTATAAGAATAGCTACAGCTCAGAGGTGGCTTTGATATACAGAAAAGCTTTTCTGCAGATTAGCTGACATAATTATTTAAGGAACTTGATTTTTACACAATTACTGCACATCCTGTTGTGTCTTAATTTACCTCTGAAGCATGTAAAGCAGCTGTGCTTCATTAGGCTAAACTGCTGTTATGAAGGCAGAATGTAGTTTTGTTTTGTGGGTGGCAATCCTTAATGTTCAACAACATGTGATGCCTTTACATTCTTTTAAAATACGTTTTGCTTTCCAAATGGATTGACCCTTTTGTTCTGCTCTCCAGCCACCAGTTTGGAGACCTTGCTGAGAGAAATCCACAGATTGAGCTTCTGAAGGCAGTTCTACTAAATCATAGGCAAATTCTAACATGTATTAACCCCCTGAAATTCCTATGAACTTCAGCATTGCAGGTGCTCAGCACTACTTAGAACCAATGCCAAAAAATGTGGTTTTATATTTTGTATTTTAAAAACAAACTCAAGCCTCTAAGCACATTTCCAGTTGACACATACACCAGCAAATACAATATGCAGCATTCATAGGCCATTCCCTCAGATGGAAAACTAATATAGGATGTGATCCAAAGTCTACCACAGAGAGAATGTCTCTGAATGCTGCATATTGTATCTGTCCCATGAACAGTAACAAGACTGTGGCAGGAAGTCAGTGTTGCCAACTCTTGAAATTTTATTGTGAATCTTGTAATATTTGGAGTTGTTTTTTTTTTTTTAAAGACCCAGACCACAGAGTTGTGGAAGCACATGAACATTTTAACTTTCTTTAAAAAAAAAAATTCTAGTTCTCTCAGTTGCGGCGAAAATCTTGAAAATGTGAGACCGAATGTCATCAGCATCAGAAGGCAAATAAAAAAGAACCCCAAGCTTATTATTTTGAAAATCTCATGATTTTAAAGCTAATGTTTTTAAGGCCTGACTCATGATTTTTGAATATGTGAAGATTCAGCTTTACCAACCCATTTCCTCCCCATGTGATATCACACCTATTCTCAAACAAATGCTCATGTGAATAGATGGGCATCACACAATGCCCTGAAGATCATAGGCTCAGATTTTGATGAGCCAATAGAGGGAGAAAGTTACCAGAGACGTGGACTTTTCACTGAGAACTCTCTACATCTAGACCCCCAAAATATATGAGTTTCATATAATGGCTAGAGCTAAGTGAGAAGTTCACAGTAAATAATTTGGAGTATTGGCCTGCACTTTTTTGCCCCCTTTGCCAATGCTGCTTGAAACAATTATCATGTGGAAGGCTGGTAATTGAATGTTGACTCAAGATGAAGAGTGTGGGTGTCGGGGTGGGGGAATGTGATCACAAACTAATACTTTATACTTTAAGTTCACTGCAGCTGCTTATATATTGCCACTCCTTGAATAAGATGCAACATTAATCAATCTTGTGGAAATTAAAACACAATTAATCCAAGTAGGTACTGTGCAAAACTGCAGCTTGAGTCATAACCCATGTTCTCAAATATACTTGGCTCAGCATTCCCATTGGTGATTTAATGTTTCTTTGTAGCAAGATGCTGATTTCATAAAATATATTGAACCTCAAACTCCAGCTTTTATTAGCATTAATTGGCAAAGAGGCTTCCCTCTTTTCACACAGGCTATGCAAAGCTGCTTTCCTTACAGTCTGTATTATATCCCATGGTTTTGTTTAAAAGGCTTAATTTAACCATCTTAAGAAAAAGCAGCCTGAACTGGTTGCTAGCTGGGTATCTGGAAAATGATTACAGTTAATTCAGGCTGGATGCAATCATATATTACAGCAGAAAATACTTACTCTACCTGATGCATGTTTATTGGACTCAATATGGGGGTAACTGGGTGAAATTTAATAGCCTGTGATATATAGGAAGTCAGACTGGATGATATTGTGGTCTCTTATATCCTCAAACTCTGTGGCTATGTCTACATTGCATACTACTTGCGACAGCATGAAGCAGCAGTGAAAAGCAAGCTGTGTCCATGCTGCAGTGTGTCGCTACACATGTCAATAGAAGGATCTAGCAAAGGGGAAACACCCGGAAGCTTCCGGAGCCTTTTCCTCCCCACTGCTAGAGTCTTCCCCTGCTGGTGAAGCCTTTCCTTGCAGCTGGGAAAGACTCCAGCAGCAGAACACTGCACTACTAAAAATAGCAGTGTAGATGGAAGAGACAAGTTTGCAGATGACACTAAGGTAGGGGGAGTGGTAGATATGCTGGAAGGTAGGGATAGGATACAGAGCGACCTAGACAAATTGGAGGAGTGGGCCAAAAGAAATCTGATGAGGTTCAACAAGGACAAGTGCAGAGTCCTCTACTTAAGATGGAAGAATCCCATGCACAGCAACAGACTGGGGACCGACGAGCTAAGCAGCAGTTCTGCAGAAAAGGACCTGGGGCTTAGAGTGGATAAGAAGCTGGATATGAGTCAACAATGTGCCCTGGTTGCCAAGAAGACTAATAGCATATTGGGCTGCATTAGCAGGAGCATTGACAGCAGATCGAGGGAAGTGATTATTCCCCTCTATTCAGCACTGGTGAGGCTGCATTTGGAGTATTTTGTCCAATTTTGGGCCCCCCACTACAAAAAGGATGTGGACAAGCTGGAGAGCGTCCAGCGGAGGGCAACAAAAATGATTAGGGGGCTGGAGCACAAGACTTATAAGGAGAGGCTGAGGGAACTAAGCTTGTTTAGTCTGCAGAAGAGAAGAATGAGGGCGGATTTGATAGCAGTCTTTAACTACCTGAAAGGGGGTTCCAGGGAGGATGGAGCTAGGATGTTCTCAATGGTGGTAAATGACAGAACAAGGAGCAATGGTGTCAAATTGCAGTGGGGGAGATCTAGGTTGAATATTAGGAATAAGTTTTTCACTAGAAGGGTGGCGAAGCACTGGAATGGGTTACCTAAGGAGGTGGTGAAATCTCTTTCCTTACAGGTTTTTAAGCTGCGTCTTGACAAAGCCCTGGCTGGGATGGTTTAGTTGGGGTTGGTCCTGCTTTGAGCAGGGGTTTGGACTAGATGACTTCCTGAGGTCCCTTCCAACTCTAATCTTCTATGACATGCTTGGGCAAGTAGAGAGTCACGTACACTGGTACACACCGGCAAGGTTCAGGTGTGTCTTTACTTCACCTCACTGGCTACACTGCTATTTATACCAGAGCTGGGGGGAGAGAGAGAGGTTGGGGTTTTACTCTAGACCCTACCAAAAGGAGTGTGCAGTGTAGACGTACCTTTCAAATCCATGAATCACTGGGCTGGCTGCCAGAATCCTGGTGTTCCTCTCTTAGTAAACTCATCAGTTCCTGCTCCCATTGAACTCTGACCAAATGCAGAAAGACTCATCCTCTGTTGAACTCCTGTCCCTCTTCCATTTCTGAGTTCTTGATCTTTCTCCCAAGTGAGACAGCCTTGCCACCCTGGGAGGCAGCTGGCCAGCTGCCTATCCACTGTGCAGTGTATCTGACTCACTTCTGAGTTTGGGCCCACTTTATCTGGAAGGCCCAAATGGATATGGATGCTAAGGTACTGTCCTGCATTGAGCATTGCTTTTTATTTTGAAGAGATGATCTCAGGGTGGAATTCTGTACAGTGAGAATCACGGCATAATTGGTGCTTTCTTCGTGTTGTATTTAACTGCAGTATAATAATCTTTGCCATGGTGTCACATACTCCTCCTTTAACCTTTGATAAGATCTTGGGAGTCCTGCATCACATTAGGAAGCAACTCTACTTATTGAATCTACTGGGAGAAAGGGAGGCTCTTCTCTAGCTTGAAGACTTTCCTCTTTTGGAGGCTTTGGGATGGGTGGTGACACTCAGGACTTGTTTTTAAGGTTTTACAGTATTAGATTTCTCCTCAGTGTCACTAGAGTTAAGCTGGTCCAGGAAATTGTCCTTAGCCCACCCATTCTGTGAGTTGAGGTGCTGTAACCAAAAGGGAACTCTTACCCTGTTTTGTAACACAGCTTCTCTTTGGACATCTGCTATAAGTAATATATGGCCTTCAGACAGGCCTAGTCCCCCAAAAAACCTAGGGGAAATAACTTAGTGTTATCACTCTTCCCCTCCTTCCACTTTAGTGATGTGAAAATTGTTCCCCAGAATGCATGAATCAGTCAAGAACCTTATGACAGGCACGAAGGATGAGGAAATTGAATGGAGATAGGGGAGGGATGAGGACAGAAGACGCTCTCCATGTGAATGACCCACAGATCTCAGAAGCTCAGCAGATTTAGAGAGTGTAAGCCATGCCTCCAAAAGAGATTGAATCCTGGCTGGTGGAGTCAAAGATTTCCTTTCTATAGGTTTCCCTGTGTAGGGAATGGTTTTACCCTCTGCAGTGTCTTTCTTGATGCATTTTTGCTTTGTTCTCCCACTTGCACGCTGAACTCCAATTTCATGAGCAATTGTTCAAAATGAAGGATAACTTTTAATCACAAACCAAATATAAGGAGTAAACACTTGTGCAGAATTACATTAAATGTGTGATATTGTAGACATAAGTCAGTCAGAGGAGCGGCTAAGATGACATTCAGTATTAAAGGATTTGGATTCATTTCAGACCCTATACAGTGCCTGACTTCAACAAGTGAGCCACTGATAACTAATCACATGGGCTCCTTTTTGGTCAAGTACCTCTTCCTTAGCTTCTTAATTAGAGCCTTTCTGACCAGGATTCTAAATAAACCTTTTTTTTTTACTCTGTATCCAAAATACAATAACATAAAAGGCTGAGATACTGGATTAGTTGTTAAATGGACATTACATAACTTTTTCTGTTTGGAGTGCTGGAGATTTCTATTAAAAATTATTTTTATTTATTCATTTATTTATTTCCAGCAAAAGGCTTGAGACACTGATAATCTGATGAGATCAGACTACTTAGGCATCTCATCTCCCCTCCCAGCTGTTGCTTGTGCACCTGTTATCACTGCTGGGCTGTCTTCTTCCTCAGCCCATAATAAAAATAGTTTAGTGTTTTTTTTTCTCCCCTCTCCCCACCACTTTGACAACTGTAAAGTGGCTCCACTGCACGTGACACAGCTAGAGTGTCATCATCACTGGAGTGAGTCACTTAAAATTACACTACTTCACCCCCCTGCAAACATTTGACAAATAATCCTGGTCTAATAGGTTCAGAGTGGCCATGAATCCCTCCAGACTAAGAGCTTGAGATACTTATCCACCCTGCAGGGCTTCTACATAGGAAAATTTATTCTCTTGTTTCTCTGGCTGGTACCATCTGTTTTCCAAACATCCATTGTTTGGCGGATCTCATTTGTCTCGGGGTGGAGGGTGAGAAGGTAGTCTGTTCATCCTCAGCATGTTTGGGATTCCTTGCCAACGCCCCCCACCCCACCCCATTGTATTGTTCAGTGAAATAAATCACTTGGATGCTAGTTCTGGAACAAAGGTGCTTGTTAAAATGATCACCATCCTTGCTGCCATTGAACCTTCTAGGGATTCCTTGAGTTTTTAGTCTTTTTATATGGAAGGGTTATGTTACTATGTATATTCAGAAGCCCAGTGGAAATATTTCTCTGAGAAATCAAACAATAATATATTCAGGCTTTTCTTCCTATCCCCTTACTCTGCCCTTTTGAAATGGAGTTTGTGTAGGAAATAGTCTGTGCTACAAATGTGAAAAGTGATGATGTATTGGAACATTGTACAGAAACAGAAAACATTTGAGTCTTATAGTTTGCACATCTGAAAACTAAGGGTGGCATTTTCAAAAACACCTAAGGGAATTCAGAGCATATGTCCCATAGAAAGTCCATGAAACTTGTGCTCTTAAATCACTTGGGTGCTTTTAAATATCTCCCCCTTAGTGATCTTGACTCACAAAATCCTCTGGATCAAATTAATCCCAGGTGTAATTCCACCGACTTTTAAGGAGTTAAACTGGAGAGGAATGTGTCACGTTAACGGTCAATACATCTGAATAATGACCAGCAAACGTTGTGGGGGATCAGGTATGTGGTAGAATTGTGAAATTTTATTTGTCAGTGTTTTTCCTTCTTGTAGCAGAAGCCAGCTTTGCAGATTCTTTGTAGACCATAGGTATATACAATGGAACAAGTAATAAGCATGTGCGAGTAAGCCAAGCAGGATTTGGCTGTGTGTGCTGCCAGATGTCTGCCCTGAGCTATAGGAGAAACTGGTATGGAAATAATGTTTGTAATTTCATGTTGGCATACATGACTTAATTGAATTGGTTGCTTTTAACCTTTCTCTTTAGTGACATCAAAATGGCTTGAACATCAATTATTTTCCTCCCAGGGTATACATTCAAGACCCAGGGAGAATGTTGTTGGGAATTGCTGATTTATTACAGGGAATATTTCTGTAGGAATCTGTAATATTTAAGTATTAATCGTCCTATTCCCTCAACAAATAGCATACATACTATGGGCCGGGTTTTGATCTCACTTAGCCTGGGGGTAAACCAGGAGTAGCTCCACTGAAACCAAGGGAGTTACACCAGTGTAAAACTGGGCTTGTTAGATCAGTATCAGGCACTGCACATAGAACTTGCCATTAAAAAGTTCAAAATGTCAAAAATGCACTTCGATGTTCTATCAATATATAGTTTGTTGAGGTTTTTGTTTTGTGCCTTTTTGAAATAATGTTGCATGTTTTCAGCAGGATCTAGTTGAGTCCATGAACGGAATTAGAAGTCAGCTGTCATGAAGGAGTGTTCTGCAACGTAAAAGGTTACTGGGTGTGATGGTGTGCACAAGAGGCAGCCTCAGGGATTAGAGTAGCTGGGAACAAAGGCATTTGTATTTAGCAGTCTGGTTAACTTCAGCTCAGTCTTCTAAACATTTCCATGGAAACGAGGGAAGTTTTGGTTCACTGTAAGTGGCTTAATTTACTTTGTTTGTATTGAATATGGAGAACAAAAGGGAGACAAAACTAGCTCTTTAAAACATTTATTTAAAATTTTGATTTCAATTACTTGTGGTATTCAAAAACCAGGGCACGTTTACTTTCTCATATTTCCTTTCTGGAATTTCAAATGAAATGTTCATTGTGAGCTTGCTACTCGAATCTGTAAGGGCATGACCAAATTAAGTTAAGGAAAACAATAGTGGAGAAGTTAGGTGATGTTAAACCTATATTTTGAGTAGAAGCCACATGGCTGTGTGTTTGTGTTTATTTAAGTACCTGTTTTGTTTGTTCATATGCAGTATGAAACTTGACTGATTGGAACATGCTTACATCTGGTAGACCATTTTTATATAATAAATATATATGTTTTGATATGAGTGGCAGGCATTTATGTAGCAAGTGATTTACACTCTTAAACATTGATGTTTTATTTTGTGCTGTCATTTAAAAGAAATTTCAACCTAGAGGAATAACTGCAAACAGGATTTTCTGACATATGTTTACTTTTCCCTGTTTCAGAACAAATGGGAATATTTTGGAAGTGATCATGCAAAACTGAGGGGGAAAGATCCTCAGCATGGTGTGAATCGGCAAAGTCAGTGGAACTGTAACCTGATTTACACTAGCTGAGGATCTTGCTCCAAGAGCCTAGTCACCACTAAGTAAGTGCATGTGTACAGGAGGATGGAGTAGATGTCTGACCTAGTAGGTGTTTTCAAGCTCTAGCATCCCTGTGGTTCTCACTCCTGATAATGCTAATAAGCATTAAGTGTATGACAACTTTAAACAGTCATGCAGTGAAAAATGGCATGAATACCAGTCACTTGCAAATTAGAGAGAAGGTGGGTGAGGTAATATCTTTTATTGGACCAACTTCTGTTGGTGAGAGAGACCAGCTTTTGAGCTTACACAAAACTCTTCAGGTCAGTAGGGAAATCAACCTGACTGACATGCATCTCTCCCAAAATTGTATTAGTCCAGTAATCCCTGAATTTCTATATCTGGGAACATATTAAGAAAAAGTTATAGCATAGTAGTAGGTAGAAACAGTGGGGAAAGTGGGCCAGTCCTCAGTGAGTACTTATTTAGTCAAATATGGGAATGACTAAAGACTCATAAGTAACAGTATGTAGGATTTGGGCTCCACTGTCTACCATGAGTATTTATATGGATCCCATTAGTAACTCACATTTTAATGAATTTGTCCTCATAAGACTCCTATGAGTTAGTGAAGTGCTATTATCCCCATTTTACAGGCTGGGACCTGAGGCACAAGGAGACTAAATGACTCACCCAAAGCCACAGAAGAAGTCTGTGATAGAGCAGGGACTTGAACTGTCATTGTCTGAGCCCACCCCCGGGTTCTGCCATAACCACTGGACTATCCTTGCTTTCCTACTCGTCCTTTCTACTCCTGATAGATTGTTTGCCCATCTAGAAAGAAAATATTTAGGCCTAGATACACAAAGGTATTTAGGCTCCGAACTTCCAGTGAAATCAATGGATGTTAGGTGCATAAATATCTTTTGAGGATCTGGACTATAGTGTGCTGTTAGAGAGGATGTAGCAATTCAGCTATTTAAACTGATGCCACACCCACAGATTTTATAAGAGAAAAGAAAGAGTTAAGAATCTTATCTTGAATATAAAAATCACTATCGCTCTTAATTATTAGAAATTGTTGCCACAGGTGGCTATATATCCAGCTCCATTTCATACCTCCCTGGAATAGAATGCATGCAGCTGACGTTAAACAGCTGTGTATGTGTTTGCGTGCTTGTCGTGAGCTTTCTCAGACATGCCTGCAGCTGTGTTAGTGGCTTTATTCAACAGCAGAATCATGTGAAGTAGATTTAAAAACAACCTGGCCAAAATACTCCCCTGTGAAGTAGTAATCTTTTTGGTTTTTAATAATAGTAATACATTGAAAATATCAGGCATTAGTTCAAGGCTAACAGGCTATATAAACACAGGATCTGATCATGCAAGCACATGTTTAAATGTGCAGTGTTGCCAGCTCTCCTTGTCAGAGGATGTTGCAAAGACCCAGACTATAACGGGATTCAAAAAAGAACTAGATAAGTTAATGGTCCATCAATGGCTATTAGCCCGGATAGACAGGGATTGCTATTTGCCAGAGGCTGGGAATGGCCGACAGGATGGATCACTGTTCTATTCATTCTCTTTGAAGTACCTGACATTGGCCAGTGTCGGAAGACAGGATGCTGGACTAGATGAACCATTGGTCTGATCCAGTATGGCCGTTATGTTCTCCTGATGCTTTTATCATGAATCTCCTGCTATTCAGTACTTTTATTAAAGCCCCAGCTGCTGGAGTGAAGTGACTACATGAGGTTTTGTTTCAGTAAAAGAATCTAGCCCTCATGGTTGCAGAATATAAAAAAGCATTATTAATAAGATATTAGTAATATGTTTGAAGGATTAGTTTCTATGATCTTGAAAGGATGCCAAAAAAAAAAAAAAGAGAGAGAAAGGTTTATAGTATCATAAATGTCAAATCTAGTAATTTTTTATGTGTGGTTATTAACACTTGTTTCCTATTTAGAGGTTTTTTTAATCTTTGCGAAATGGGATCTTGACCAGACAATCCCTTCTCACATTAGTAAAGGGGTGCAGGTTTGGATGCTAAGGGCTTCTGCCGCAAGATGAGCATGACTGACTGATGGAGGTAGATGGAAACCACCACCCCAAGTGCATCTGAGAGAAAAATCTGCCCCTTAATGATCATACATGACAAAATGTTGAGAAATGGGGTGTCTTCATACTCAAGCCTAATGGCTTCTATTGAAGGAACTCTCAACCAATAGCTGAGAGAAATGTGCTGCTAAAATGACCCTAGTAGTTAGCTATCTCTGAAATAAAAGACTAACTGTGCATCCTGTATACCAATTTATGGTCAAAAGCAGTTTCATGTGCATCAATATACCAGAATCTTGAAAACACATTTCAACTTCCTTTGATTACACTTCAGGTACAACAGAATACATTTTGTATCTTTTTCCTACTTCCTGTGCGCATATGTATTTCACTCTGGTGCTCATACAGTATATAATAACTTTCAACAATAAAAAGAAGGCCAGATCATCACCAGCTGGTGTAGCCATCTTGATGTAAATGGAGCTACCTAGACTTAATCACCTGTAGATCTGTCCCAGAGACAATTCTATCTTGTATCAAGATACTGGTTAAAAAAAGGGTCTGATCTTGTTGACTTCTGTGGCAGCTGCTTGGTGCTCAGCACTTTGGAACATCAGGCCAGTTATTTAGGTAACTTGTTAAAAATTTAGGACCCCGACTTTAGGCACCCAGGGGCAGATATTCAGTTGGTATGAACTGGCATAGCTCCATTGACATCAATAGAGCTATGCTGCTGTGTATTCAGTGAATATCTGAGGTGGATCACTTGATGAACACCTGTTCTGTTCATTTGCTCTGAAGCACTTTGCATTGGCCACTGTCAGAAGACAGGATACTGGGCTAGATGGACCATTGGTCTGACCCAGTATGGCCATTTTTATATTATGTTCTTAACTAGCCCCCATTTTAAAAACTTTGTGCAACAAAGGACAAAAATTGGCCTTTTATGTAAATATTTTGTTTTCTTCTGATGCTTAATATATCTATATATTAATACTAGATGTAGTGCTCCTGTCCACCCCGTTACCTCTTTAATGCCAGACTCCTTACAGGTTTTGATTGATGGGCCTAGGTTCATCAGGATCTCGTCTCTAGCTCAGCAGAGTGTAACTGTCTTATTCTCTTCCCAGCTATATTTACTTGGCAGTGCTTCCCCCCACCCACACTTCTTCCTGGCAGGTTCACCAGGGAAGCTTGGAAAGAAAACTTTGACCACAAGGTAATCCTGAGTTACTTGCCAGATAGTTGGTGACTTCCAAAGGATAACACAAAAACATGCAATATAGTCAGAGTAATTGTATTAAACAGGAAGTAAATATGACATAACAGGGTAAACCAATAGTCCAAGGGTCTCTTCTATCCTTCCCACACTGATAACACTGAAGAATTTCCCCAAAAGTCCCAGTCACGTGACCTGATATAGCAGGAATAAAATGTAGTTGTTCTATTGGTATGTGTAATCCGCGGGGGCCTTTGATGACCTGTGAAAATGATATCTGCTATTGCACCAACAAGCAATCTGGTGGACTTGGTTCAGTGGAGCCAAAAGACTCTCACATGGGATGAGACAGTAAATTCCTCCACAGATTTAACAGAGAGTAGGTAATAAAATTCCCCAACCCTGCCCCTGGCTTCAGGACACAGTTCAGGGAACAATTTCCCTGACTATCTCTCTCAAAGCCTATGCACTTCACAACTCTGCAAATGATCTTCACATTTAGAAGTGGATCCAGATTTCTCAGTCAATGCATAGGGGCTGATAATCTCAGTTGGCAGGGATCCACTTCGTGCAGGAATCAGGCTGGTTCTGTTCCCAAGATGACCCGTCAACATAAAGGGATGCATGTGTACAATAACTATCTTAAAAATCCTAACTGTAATCTCTGACCCTAGAGCTCAGATACAGTCACAGCAGGCAGGCAACCCTAAACTAGCAGGAAGAACAGTACTTGGTAGCTGACTTACCTAGGGAGCTGAAGGGCTAACTTGCCTGACTGGGTAGGGAGTTTTCTCAACACAATCCTATAAACTAGGAGTTGCCCTGAACAGGGAAAGGAAACAAGCTTAGGGATATTTGTTACAGGTACCCAGAGGCCAGTTCTGAGGGGTACCCCTGAAGGCACCTTGGGATTCAAGCTCACCAACAGCAAATCCTACTCTTTCAGTGGCTGGCTCCAGACTCCTTCCCTAAAGGGCTTCTGTCCTCTCACAGAGCTCTCAAGGGGTGGCATCTCACCAAGGATCTTTCATATTGGTCAGGCTAACTCTATGTTCCTGGGCTTTTTCCTGTCAATCATTTGAACTGTATCCACCCCACCCCCCCTCATACACTGTTCTTCCTTTGAGCAGGATCCCTGGTGGTCATCCAGGCACACCTGCTATGTCTCCTTCAAGCCGACCAGAGCCTTATTGCTCAAAATAGCGTCTCCCATCTCTCCCTCACAGTTGCCTAGTAGACTCTGAGAGTCCCCCCTTGGTTCCCTGCATGTCTGGGACAATGTGGCCTCTCCCTGAGATACCCAGGAACCAAAGTCAGCTCCACAGGGGGTTCATCCTTTCTTCCCCTGCAGAATGGCCTAAAACAGAGAGTGTTTCAGGTGTGGAAACCTTCCTCAGTGGACGCATTTCCAAAAGCGATATGCTGTAGCTCAACCAGAAGTTATAGGTTTGGTACAGAATAGCTTAGTGAAATTCTGTGGCCTGAATATGGAGATCACACTAGGTGATCATAATGGCCCTTTCAGGCCTTAAAATATGTGAATCTGTGTATGTACATTGTATCAGCAACAACAGTTTCAGATTATACTTCTGTTGAGACAATTTAATCTTCCTAAAACTACATTAAAATGAAGTTAAAGCTTTATTCATACCAGTCTGCCAACATTTTGGGGATGGCTGTAGTTGTACAATGGGAAAAAGGAAGCTAAGATCAGTGCATGTTCTTTGTTTCACTTTGAAATGAGATAACCAGACACATTAAGCTTTGGCCCTTCATTCATAGATCTGTAGCACTATGTAAGTAGGGCTTATCTGATCAGCTTTTATCACTGTCAGTGATAGGACTGAATGTTCCTAAGGCTGCTGACAGTATTATTTAGATGTCCTCACAATTCAGCAGGTTTTTTGTGTGTGCGCTTAGTGGAGATAAGATCCTGAGTGGCAATGTTCTGATGTGGGTCCAAATATTGACAGAATTAAGTGGAATCCAGTGGTGAGGCTTTATTCTGGGCCCCTCTTTAATACGCTGGGATGATCCTGCGCCATTTAAGCCAATGGAAGTTTTGCCATTGACTTCAGAGGGAGCATAACTGAGCCTGAATGGTTCAGAATGTCCACCCTAACATAAGGTTAGCATGGGAGGACTTCAGACAGAAGCCTATTTTCTTCACCATCATAATTATGAGAAGAATGATGATGTCTCCTTTGAACTCAAGGTTTGGTTTTAAATGCTTGTTCAACCATGGGTTTAAATTAAGCTAATTATAAGTGGGTGCTTGGGGGTGTTTTATAGTGCAGAACTTTGTCTCTTTTGTTAAGATGGCTTCTTCTGTTCATCTAGTGCTAATTAATATCCATCATTAATTGATCTTGAGCTTGCAGAATTGTTCATTTAAATGATTGTTAATGTGAATTTCCCCCATTGAGGCATCAGGTTAAATGGCAATTTAATAAGCATATGTAGTTATTACTACAGTAAATGAAACCCCCTGCATATGTTGAGAGAGAGAAAAGTTTCTTCTGCTTTTGACTAACTTGCTGAAATTGTATTCCTGGGATGCAGTCCTTTAACTATGATGCAGTAATGAAAGACATTGAGAGAATGGGATGGAGAAATAGGAATTGATTTTACAAATTAAACCCGGTTAGAGAACAAATATTTAGCTATTAAGTCCTAGTTTTGCTTTTATTAGTACTACCTTTCTTCTAACACATGACATTTTTACAGCTCTAGATTCTGAAATCTTCTCTTTATCCATAGATCAACTGAAATGAACATTTTTTCCTTAAATACTGAGGAATTGAAACCGGGAACCTCCTGAAGATAAGGGATGTGTTGCCACAGCTTAAGCTAAACAACTAATTGCTGAGGTAGCAATAGACTCACAGGCTTTCTGGTTAGGGGCATGGACTGGTGGATTACATATTGGTGGGGTTGGAAAGCTTGTGTATCACTCTTAAACGTGGAGTGAGGGTGCAAGTTCAGTTTACATGACCCCTTCAGTTGTCAGTACTTCTATGGAGAGTTCCAGCATGGGTGCCAATTATCACATAATTGCCTTCAGGGCTGCGATTGTCTCTTTTCTCTGTTTTGTGCAGCACACACTTGTTGGGGCCCTAATTCCAACTGGGGAAAAATAGGTGTGGATTCTTCATCTTTATGCATGCTGGCAAATGGCTGAGTAGGAAAGCATAAATCATGAGACAATTCAGAATGGACCATATTAGATAGAAAGATTTACCTTATGGAAGCATTTCTCCTTGAATTCCATCCTAGACCCTCTCCAATCTGGCTTCTGCTTTACTGAAACTGCACTTATCGGAGTCTCTAATGACCTCTTCCTCAACAAAGCTCAGGATCAGTATTCCAGCCTCTTTGACTTGTCAGCCACATTCAACACCATTGACCAGGCTCTTCTTGAAATCTTGCCCCTTTGGCTTCTGTGAATCTGTTTTCTCCTACCTCCCTAACTGATCCTTCACCATGTCCTTTGGAGCATGCGTTCTGACTTTTTGGTGAGGGTTCCACAGGGCTCTGTCCTCAGTCCTAGTTTCGTCTCCTACTACACTTCATCTCTGGGTAATCTCATGCCCAAACAAATTCAACTACCATCTCTATGCTGATGACTCACAAATCTACTTCTCTGATCAAGAACTGTCTCTCCATAATCAACATCTAGGCCTATCTTTCTGACATCACCTTGTGGGTGTTCAGCCATTAGTTCAAATTCAACATGACTAAAACAGAGTTCTTAATTTACCATAACCCCATCATCCTGTCTGTCACTCAGTCCCATGACTACAGTGTCATCTTTGACTCAGACCTTTCTCTAGGCCCTCACATCCAAGTGATGTCTAATTCTCTTTGCATATCCTGTCTAAGATACAGTCTTCCTATCCATGCACCCAGCTAAAACTTTCATTCAGGCTGTCCCTCACCTGGTTTAGTGCAACACTCTTTTCTCTGGTGTTGACAAATGCAATCATGTCCCATTCATGTCTACACAGAATGCCACTGCAAAGGTCATTTCCTTACCTCATCACTTTGACCATGTCACCCTTTGTTTACATCCCTTCACTGGCTCCCTTTTCTCTTCAAGTCCCATCTCCTCCCTCTCCCCCAACTCATTCACTATAGAGATGTCAACTCTCACCTCTGGTCATCTGTGACATCAGCCTCTATCACTCATTTATTAAATTTTCAAACAAACATCGTTGTGCTTTCTCCCAGGCTGCTCCCCACTCAGGAGGCGCTCCTGTAAACACTTGAAAAGCCACTTTTTCCTCCTCCAAAAGCCTGTTCTGGGCAGGGCCGGTGGCTCACCCTCAGTCTGAGGGAGGCCACACCTCCCGACACCTGCGTCCTGTGCAGAGTCCAAAAACAAAGGGGACCATCTGCTGCCCTTAGCAGTGCAAGCCCCGCTTTCAGTCTCTAGCCCTTCGAAGGACGAGTAAGCAGTTCTGAGGCCCAGCCTTCACGCAGGGTGGGCTGGCAGCAGGGAAACAGACTCTAGCCCCTCACCAGTGAGAAAATAGTCCAAGGCCCGGCCCTCAGCAGGGCGGGCGGGCAGGCAGGCAGGCAATGGGGAAAAACAGTTTAGCCCCCAGCAGGGCCAAACAAGCAGGCCCAAAGCCCTGACCCTGAGGCAGGGCGAGGTGTACAGTGGGGGAACAGGCTCTGTCCCTCAGTGGGCGATCGCCTCTATGTCGGGGTAAGAAGGGGGGAGGAGGACACAGTCCCACCCATCTCCATTGAGTCCCAGCCCAGGGCCCTTGCAGTGACGGGGTGTCCCGTCACTGGGTCAGCAGAACTCCAGCCAAAACACGCTGTCTTAGTGCGAGTGCAAGCTCAGCAAGACTGTACTCAGCTACCCCTGGGCTACTTCCTCCCACCCTCTCCCTATAGGACCTGGTCCCTTGCATCGTGCCCCAGTTCCTCGGGGTACTCTGCCCAAGGGAAGTTCCAGAATCCCTTGGCCTCATTGCTTGACGGCAGCTCCAGGAACTCTACGGAATCATCTGAGGACGGCAGCTACTCCAGGTCACAGGGTCCTGGGGCCACCTTTGGCCCGCAGGGGGTTGGCAGCTCAGGTAGCTCCTCCAGGTCACAGGATCCCAGGGTCTTCTCCAGCTCGCCAGGTCCAGGAAGCTCCTCCGGGCCCCAGGCAGCTCCAGCAGCTTCTCCTCCAGATAGTGGTCAGGTGCAGGTTCAGGCCCCAACACCAAGGGAGAGACGTCCTTTTTCCTCGGCCACCTTCCCTGACTGAGCGGGAAGGCCTGCCTCTGATACTTCCTGCCCCGCCTCCCTGCTTCCGGTGAGGTGTGGCTGTACTCCCAGGCTCTGCCCCCCCCCGAGGGGGTTTGGCTCTCCCTCACTGTCAATCTTCAAGAGAGGTCACACCTCCTGGTTACAGCCTCCTTAAAACTCCCCTTTTCCATAATTCCTACAAAAAATCTTAACAGTTAGGCCACTAGTTCAGATACCACAGCTTGTCATGCTGACCAATATTGTGTCATTGTTTCCCTGTACTACCCTGTCTGTTTGTATCCATCTGCTGTCTCTTGCTTTCTTCTTTGATTGTTAGCTTTTTGGGGCAAGGGCCATCTTTTTGTTCTGTCTGTACAGCACCTAGCACAATGGGGTCCTTGTCAGTGATTGGGCTCCTAGGTGCTACAGTAATACAAAAAATAAATATTACTAAAAAACTTCATACTGTGGGGACTTTCTCTCTGGTAAAACTGAGGCTGCGCTATGTATTTCCTGGGAGTTGGCATTCTGAGTACAACCAACCTCAGTATCACACACAGGAAAAGGATTCAAATTTTACCTTCAGAGCATCAAGTAAGTTATTGATTCGAAATAAAGTGTTTTGTCACATCTAGTCTTGGGCCCGAACGAGACATGAGAAAACAGTCACTCATGTTTATGGTAAATTACTTCTTAATGATTTGATCTGTTTGTTCCTCACCTAGTAGCTTGTAAAATGATATGCTTGCACTGGTCCTGCTCTCCAGCAAGTGGGTGCAATCACAATTTATACCTGCAGCTCTGAAAATCTGAAGCTTTTTTGGAAAGAATTCTCACAGACAGTCGTAAACAAACATTAGTGACAAAGCACCATACTAGAGCACACTCACCTCTAGGGTGCCCCTTTGGGCCTATGGGCAGTGTTACAAGGGGTTTGTGTGTCTGGCATCCCCTGGTGGCCACTTCCTTGGCCCTGTGATGGCCTTTCCCAACCTGTATCTTCTCCTGGGTCTGCACCCAGGAGTTCTTCAGTTCTGGCCCTTCAGACAAGTCTTTCGTGGTGATCTGTGGCCTGGCCTTATAAGGCAAGGAAAGTTCATTAGAACATAAGAATGGACATAGTTGGTCTGATGGGATTCCTGGGGTACAACCTGGAACTGCTGTGCCCCCCTAACTCTCCAGCCTGGACTGTCTCTCACAATGCTTTACTAATGACAAGCAGCAAACCCTTCCAGGCACTTATTACTCAGCCACCAGCATGCAGAGGCACACCCAGCTAAGTTTCATGAATATTCTCATGAGCTATACACTGGGAAACACCAGCAAATCTCCCAAGCCCTCAGTCTTGCACCCCAGGAATATACTGGCTTGCACTGCTCAAGGCCTTCTCCTCCTGCTGGCTGTCCCAGGGAATCACTCTGGTGGCATGTCGTCTGTCCTTTCTCACTCCTGGACCCGCGTCTCACCACAGGCCCAGCATCTGCTTCGCAGCACAACACTTCGGCTGTGTCTCAGTCTCTGCTCTTCCCCCTTTCAGGGGGGATTCAATAGTCCTTAGCCACTTAGATCAGTGGCAATGGCAGTCCTGAGTCAGGCCCTTACTTCAGGGCCCAGCTGCTTCCTGTCTTGAGTCAGCCCTGCCATCTCTGTCTAGCTCTTACTCCAGGCCCAGCAGCTGCTCCTCCCCTGAAGCCAGCCTTGCAGTCCACCCCTGCCCTTCCTTCAAAGCCCATGGCTGCTCCTTCCCTGGAGCCAGCCACTGCTCTATCCAGGGTGCTGGCCTGCCTCACCCTCCAGGCCAGCCAGCCTTCTCCCTCTGAGCTCCTGAGAATGACTACTTCCTCCCGCTGGCTGGCAGCCCTTCTTGTATGGGCCTACCTGGTCCCGATTGGCTGCTTCCCCCTTGGCCCTTCCAATTAGAGCCCTGGAGAGGCTGTGGGGTTAGCAGCTATTAACCCCTTCTCTGCTGGGGTGGGTTACCTGCCCCACCACACAGTGCAAGTTTATTAACTAGGTCACCACTTCATCAAAGAAAAGTGGACGTGTACCAGCCTTTGTAACCTGAGCAGAATCCCCAGGCACTTCACACAAATTCACTGGTTAAGATAAAAAATTAAAATAAGTTTATTAACTACAGAGATATTAAGCGACTATAAAAGTGGTAGGCATAAATGTCAGAGATAGCTACCAAAGAAAACAAAAAGCATGCAATCTAAATCCTAAACCTGATTAGGTGAAGCAATATTTGGATCAAACAGTTTTTCTTACCCCACTGGATGTTGCTGGTAGGTTACAGTCCTTAATACATAGGCTTTCCTTTTTAGCCTGGGCCCAGTCTCCTCAATTCAAGTTTTTGTCTTCCCAGCATTCTTGTTGCCTTCAGCATAGGTAGGGGAGGGGAGAGGCAAAAATCTGATGCCATTGTCCCTTCTTTTTTATCCTCTGTCCATGTGCCTGGAAAAGACTAGGCCAGACATGTCCTGGTGGGCTTTACCGAGTCCCAGAGTTGAGCAATCCCCATTGTGTGAATTGTGAATCATAGAATTGTAAATCCCTTGTTTTCTATTCTCCTGCTTTCCAATGGCTGATAATGATTGTTCAACATCTGCCCGGGTGTTGGCCATCTTCTTTGTTGTCATTAGGGAATTAGCAGTGGGTGACTCTCAAACTCCCAACATATTTCAATAATAGCCATACAGCCAAAATCTCATAACTTCATACACACTAGCAATATACATCTTTCAACAGACCAGTAGGTTTCAGCAGACTGACCTTTCATGTGATATCTTACATGGCATGCTTTATATTTAATATCGCCCATATGAGTAATGAATATGGGGGTTACAGAGTGCTACATTAAGACACAGTGACTGGGCCAGACCAATGGTCCGTCTAGTTCAATATCCTGTCTTCCAGCAGTGGTCAGTGTCAGATGCTTCACAGGGAGTGAACAGAACAGGGCAATTATTGAGTGATCCATCCCCTATTGTCCAGTCCCACCTTCTAGCTGTCAGAGGTTTGGGGACACCCAGAGCATAGGATTGTGTCACTGACCATCTTGGCTAATAGCCATTGATGGACCCATCATCCATGAACTTATCAAATTCTTTTCTTAACCCAGTTATACTTTTGGTCTTCACAACATCCCCTGGCAATGAGTTCTACAGAGTGACTGTGGGTTGTTTGAAGTAATACTTCCTTTTGTTTGTTTTAAACCTGCTGCCTATTACTTTCATTGGGTGATCCCTGGTTCTTGTGTTATGTGAAGGAGTAAATAACACTTCCCTGTTCACTTTCTCCATACCGTTCATGATTTTATAGACCTCCATCATATACTCCCTTAGTCCCAGTCTTTTTAATCTCTCCTCATATGAAAGCTGTTTCATACCCATAATTTTTGTTTCCCTTCCCTCTACCTTTTTCCAATTTTAATATATCTCTTTTGAGATGGGGTGACTAGAAGTGCATGCAGTATTCAAGGTGTGGGCATACCATGGATTTATATAGTGCCATTATGATATTTTCTGTCTTATTATCTATCCCTTTCCTAATGGTTCCTATTGTTAGCTTTTTTGACTTCTGCAGCACACTGAGCAGATGTTTGCAGACAACTGTCCACAATGACTCCAATATCTCTTTGAGTGTTAACAGCTAATTTAGACCCCATCCTTTGGTATGTATAGATGGGATTATTTTTTTCAATTTCTATTACTTTGTATTTATCAACATTGAATTTCATCTGCCATTGTGTGGCCCAGTCAGTTTTGTGAGATCCCTTTGTAACTCTTCACAGACAGTTATCACACAGTCACACACAAGCTCTCTTGTGTAATTTTGTATCTGCAAACTTTGCCACTTCCCTTTTTACCCCTTTTTCCAGATCATTTATGAATATGTTGAACAGCAAAGGTCCCAATACAAATCCTTGAGGGACCCCCCTATTTACTTCTTTCCACTGTAAAACTGGTATCTTATTCCCCTACCCTTATTTTCCTGTCTTTTAACCAGTTACTAATCCATGAGTGAACCTTCCCTCTTATCCCATGACTGTTTATTTTGCTTAAGAGCCTTTTGTGAGGGATCTTCTCAAAGGATTTCTGAAAGTCCAAATACACTGTATCAACTGGATCATCTTTAAGGATAAGATTTTTGTCATGGAGGTAATGGATTCCATTATTTCCAGAGATCTCCATGAAATTATCCTTTTCAGCTTTGGGGGGCTGTGGGGACCGGAGCTGTCAGCTTCCACAGATGGCAAGAGTCCTGGAGCTTGCAGGGGAGGGGCAGCAGCTCTCAGATGTGATTCACCACGGGCTGCAGGGTCTCCACTGCTGTCCTCCAGAGCAAGTGGCAGGAATCCCCAGCAGCGCGAGCAACAGAGACCTTGTGGCTTTGTGGGATGCCTGGCTTTAAGCCACCGGTGGCAGCAGAGACCCCATGGCTCTGAGCTGCGGGTAGCAGGGGGATCTCTGAGCTCAGGGGTCCCTCGGCCTCCTGCAGCAGTTCTGAGGTTTGGGGTCCCCACCAACTGTGGCAGCTTACTGCAGTGGGCTCCGGAGCTCCCAGCCACTGTGGGAGAACCCTGCTGCCCTGAGATATGGCCCGTGACAGGTACCCCACAGTCCTAAGCCACCATGGGGGATCCCTGGAGCGAGCAGCAGGCCCCTCAGCTCTTAGCTGCTACACACACGCCCCCCCCAGCTGTTAGCCACTGCACATGCGCTTCCTGTCCCCCAGCACTCACAGCCACTGTCCTGTTATTTTTAGTAAAGGTTACAGAGAGGCCATGGGCAATACACAAAAATTCACGGAAACCCATGACCTGTCCCTGACTTTTACTAAAAATAACTGACTATCTTAACCTTAATCATCTTTATCCACATGCTTGTTTACACTCTTATTAGAACATAAGAATGCCATGTTGGCTCACACCAATGGTCCAGCTAGTCCAGTATCCTGTCTTCTGACAGTGGCTGGTGCCAGATGAATGAAGAGAAGTATATCTTCAAACTAGTAACTCTTCTCATCCCTCAGGGCACTCTACACTCTTCTGCTTTACCCCCACTCCTGGACCCTGAAGCGTTCCTCTTCTGCTACTGCTTGTCCTGCAGGATTCCCCCCACTGCCTCCCTTGTACAAGGATTCTGGCAATTTACTTCAGGGATCTCCCTGCCCCTTACAAGTCCTATCTCAGGGCCTCTCCTATAGGAGCCTAACCTGCTCCCTGTGGGTCTCTTACAGCCTGACCTCCCCCAGGCCCTTCCCAGGACCCTGTTCCTCTTTTATGGGTCTCTCCCTCCCTCCCTGAGCCCTCCACACTGTTTATAAAGTCTTTCTTGACCCTTTCACAGATGGGGGGCTGTAGCACGGGGTCCAGTCCGGCCCCACGGTTGTGGCCCTTCTTCAGGCCCCGGCTCAGAGGAAGGCCACTGCATCTTCCTACAAGGGGAAAGTTAGCGTCTGGGATGAGTCTGGTGCCCCGGCCCTCAGGCAGGGCGGGCGAGCAAGCGGTGTCCTCTGGTCAGGAGAGCAGGGTACGGTAATCACTCCTGGGGTGGTGAGGACAAGGGAGCGGGACGCAGGCCCACCCGACTCCACTGCGTCCCAGCCCATGGCTCTAGCAGTGGTACAGGCGCTGCCACTGAGTTGGCGGGCCCCTGCTGCAACACACCGATGGGGTTTGCCCTTGTCTGAGCCACGGCTATGGCTGTCCCTGGGCCACTTCCTCCCCATATCCCCAGGTACCTGTGTCCACCGGGTCCTTGGGGTACACAGCCCAGGGTAGACCCGCCAGTCCCTCCTCGTCCACAGGTGGCAAGGCAGGCAGCTCCTCCAGGTCCTTCCCATCTCTGGGGGCTCGGCATCAGGCAGCTCTTCCAAGTCGGGTCTGGCCTCGGGGGTGGGGGGGATCTCCCAGCCCTCAGGCTCAGGGGACTCGGTCCAGTCACTGGGACCTGTAGGCCTAGGCTAGTCTAGAGGGCCCAGGGGCCCTATCCAACCCTTAGGGGTTGGTCGCTTGAGCCGCTCCCAGGGCCCTCACTCCAGGAGGTGCTCGCTTGGGGCAGCAGCCCAGCCCGGTTCAGGCCTTTGCTGCAGCCAGCAGGACAGCACATCTGCCTCCATCAACAGCTTCTCTCTCTCTGAGCTGTGGGGCCTGCTTTTTATACTCTCAGCCCTGGCTGAGGCTCTGCCCCTCTGTTGCCAGCCTCTCGATTGCTGGGCAGACTGGGCTGCCGGCCCTTTTACTGTCTGGCCCCATGGTTCGGAGGAAGGCCACTGCACTTTCCTGCAGGGGCACTAATTATCATTACAGTGCCATATAACCATCAGCTGGGGGCTACCTGGTAGCTTACAAGCAAAGCTGAGCCTTGCTTTCCTCAAATGACAGCACCTGGCTGATGACGCCTATCCTAAAAGGTTCATTTCAGGACAAGAGATTCCCTTTTTCATTCAAATGCAAATTGGTTGTATGACAAATAAGATCCTCTCTTCTTTTTTTCTTTTTTGCTTTGTGCCTGAATAAACATAAAGATAAGTTTCTGAAGTATAATGTTACATTAACAGTGAACTCGAATCTGAGTCTGGATTTGCATCCAGATATAACTGAAGATAAGTGTTGTTGGGAATCTTTCAGCACCCATGCTTCCATACAGACACACTCAAGGGCACCCCACATCCCTGGAGTCCTCCCCCCAACACCTCTGTGTGAGTTCTGACCCTTTTCCTGCACAAAGCTGCCACCCTTTCCTGCATCTAGAGCACAGGATGGGTCCTCCTACCAGGTATGTATTTAAAAATTGAAATGCTAAGGGTGGGAGCATGTCTATAGTAAGGAACACTGGAAGAAGTGTTTGTTTCAAGGAGGGGTTTGAAAGAAAGAGGGTGCTTGGTGGACGGTTCCAGGCACGTATCAGAATGAAAAAAGGCATGAAGACACGTCAGAGTGCAAGAAGACCAATGTCATGGTCCTGTGGCATTTTGAGCACCTTCAACTTCCATTTGCAGTGGATGAAAGACTGGAACATTTGGCATCCCGTAGCATTGGGCAATAAGGCATGAACCTACTCCCACTGGAGTCAATTGGGAAGAATCCCAAATATTTAAAAATGTAACTGAGATTGAATTATACTTCACATTGGTGTTCTTAACGTTAGCTAGTGTCATCCGCAAACTGAGACAGCCATTTGGATTTTATTGACCAGTGTTTCTTGATCTGACTGGTGACATTTTCTGTGATGAATGCAGCTGTTCCTTGACTGTGCATATGCTTCATGATGAATCACAATTAACTGTCACTACTTGGTAAGATCAGAAAGGACTCTTTTATCCATATCTGCATGATTTCCAAGGTGCATTTCAAATGGTGGATAAACAGACAGGTCTCCTCTCATCTGCCTTTTTGAAGTGAAGAGTTTGAAATTCATACCAGGGTTCCTAGCAAAACTCAGCATATTTCTGAAAGCAAATTAGACTGAAACAAAATAATGGAAAAACACTAACCAACAACCACTGTGTATAGGATATAACACACACAAGTAGCCTTCAGTCTGAGAACACTTATTTGACTTTATGGCTAATTTTTGTTAGCAATATCAAATTAAGTGCAATAATAGTGGCACAGTTTAATATACATGCACTCAATTTAAAGTGTTTACTGGCTTTTTAAAAAAATATTAGAACTAGGCTATTATTCATGATTGCTGAAAGTATGCTTTTCAGTTACTACAGATATTTCCTACCTTGGTGCCAATCCTGTGAGCACTTACAGACATGCTTAAATCTTCATACAAGTAGTTCTATTAACTTAAATGGGACTACTCAGGCATAAAGTTAAGCATGTATATAAGTATTTGCAGGATCAGGGCCATTTTCAGGATAGTTTTGCTAATGTCTAAGGCCTGGTCTAAATTAAACCAGTGCAACTTTTCTAACTAAATTGATTTTAAACTAATCTGGTTAAACAAATGCAAACGCCTAATGTGGACACATACAACCCAATATGACTCTTGCTTAAATTGGTTGAGCTTAATTTGGTAATTTAAGAGTGCCCGCTGCACCATTGAAAGCAAGGGTTAAATTGGTATTAGGAGTCTGCACCAGATTAACTAAATAAAAATTTAGCTTGGTTAAAATGGTACAACTTTTCTAGTGAAGTCTAGTCCTGGGTGGTCTAGGAACACCAGCACTATTAGTGAGAGCTGTGAACACAGCTATCAAAGAAAAAATAATGGAGATAATCTTTACTCTCCGTGGGAGGAGAGCATGTGCACAGACAACAGAAGTCAGTTTTGCAGCATTTTTTTGGCTGAATGCTTCTGTGAAGACCAAAGACTACTGGGCAATGGGGGTGGCTCATCAGCCTTTGAGGTTGACTGGCTAATATCCACACAGGTCCCCAAGGATTCTGGACTCCTGTTGAAAGAAATGTGACTCATCTTTTATATAGATTTTACTGAAGTATTAAATCAGCAAAAATAAAAGGAAGAAAATGAGTTACTGCCATATTTTACCATTGTCACATGGCACAAGGTGAGTCTATGGGCCCAGTCACTCCTTGGTCCCTCTGTTGAGACTGGCAACTAGTGATGGAAACATTTGTGATTAATATGTCTCTTCTTCAATGGGTGTTAGACACCTAAATAACTTTTGAGGATATGGGCTCAAGATCCCTTGCAACCCATTTTACTTTGGCGTCCGAGAGCCATCCACTGATGATGACTACTAAACTGGGATGGATATGAAACAGTGACCTAGAGATGGAAGAACATATTTAAAATCCTAGCTCCCAATCCACCCACTTCCTTGTAAGAAACCTTCTAAGGAGTGGATTGACCATCACTTTTTCTACTTGCTTGCTCGTAATTCCTCTATCCCTTACTCATTCATTTTATTTATTTCTGATTTTTATATAAGACCCCTTCCGGACAACTATTTTTTCCCCTTGAGCTGGAAGTGTTTTATCCCAGTATTTAGTGATTTGATTGTGCCTCAATATATAAAAATAATGGAATTTACATCATCTGGCTTATAATAGTAACAGGGCAGATGTCATGCTTGGCACAGTTTTGATAGGCAGAGATCTGATTGTCCTTGTAGGCAGCTCAATGTGGACCTCTGCTCAGTATACAGCTGCAGTGCAGAAAAGCTAATGAGACATTAGGATATATAAGGAATGGGTTGGTGAATAATACAAAGGATATTAAAGTGCTCTTTATATAAATCAATGGTGTGGCCTCATAGAATATTAGGGTTAGAAGAACCTCAGGAGGTCATCTAGTCTAACCGCCTGCTCAAAGCAGGACCAACCCCAACTAAATCAGTGCAGCCAGGGGCTTTGTCAATCCAGGCCTTAAAAACCTCTAAGGATGGAGATTTCATCACCTCCCTAGGTAACCCATTCCAGAGCTTCACCACCCTCCCAGTGAAAAACCTTTTCCTAATATCCAACCTAGACCTCCCCCACTGCAACTTGATACCATTGTTCCATGTTCTGTCATCTGCCACCACTGAGAACAGACTAGCTCCATTCTCCCCAGAACTGGCTTTCAGGTAGTTGAAGGCCGCTATCAAATCCCCCCTCACTCTTCTCTTCTGCAGATTAAACAAGCCTAATTCCCTCAGCCTTTCCTCATAAGTCATGTGCTCCAGCCCCCTAATCATTTTCATTGCCCTCCGCTGGACATTCTCCAATCTGTCCACATCCTTCCTGGAGTGGGGGGGCCCAAAACTGGACACACTACTCCAAATGTGGCCTCACTAGTGCCAAATAGAGAGGAATAATCACTTCCTTTGATCTGCTGGCAATGCTCCTCCTAATGCAGCCCAGTATGCCATTAGCTTTCTTGGCAATAAGGGCACACTGTTGACTCATATCCAGTTTCTTGTCCACTGTAACCCTCAGGTCCTTTTCTGCAGAACAACTACCTAGCCAGTTGGTCCCCAGTCTGTAGCAATGCATGGGATTTTTCCGTCCTAAGTGGAGGACTTTGCACTTGTCCTTGTTGAACCTCATCAGATTTCTTCTGGCCCAATCCTCCTATTTGTCTAGGTCACTTTGTATCCCATTTCTACCCTCCAGCGTATCCACCGCTCCCCCCAGTTTAGTGTCATCTGCAGACTTGCAAAGAGTGCTATCCACCCCATCCTCCAGATCATTAATGAAGATGTTGAACAAAATGTGGAATACTGTGTACTGTGCTGGTGACCTCATATCAAAAAGGGTATTACAGACCTGGAAGGGGTTCAGACACAGGTAACAAGAATGATCAAAGATCTGGAAAAACTCTCTCATAGGAAGAGAGACTGAAAAGGGATTCTTAACCTTTGAAAGATGAATAAGAGAAGACATGGTAAAAGGATACAAAATAATGAATGGTCTAGAGAAGGTAGTTGGGGAACTTCTTCTGTTCGCTCTGTCTTCCAACTCAAGAACAAGGGGACATCAGTGAAATCAAAATGTGCGAATTTCAAAACCAATAAAAGGAAACCGTTTTATTATAGAAATATAGGGCTGGAAGGAACCCTCTGTGTCATCTAGTCCAGCCCTGCCCCCCTGCTCTGAGGCATGATCAAGTATATCCAGACCACCCATGACAGGGGTTTGTGTAATCTGTTCTTAAAAACCTCCAATGATAGGAATTCCACAATATCCTCTGGAAGCCTATTCCAGTGCATAACTATCTGTATACTTAGAAAGCTTTTCCTGATATCTAACCTAAATATCCTTTGCTGCAGGTTAAGGTGACTGCTTCTTATCCTGCCTTCAGTGGACATGGAGAACAATTGATCACCATCCTTTTTATAACTATCCTTAATGTATTTGAAGACTATCAGGTCCCTTCTCAGTCTTCTTTTCTTAAGACTGAACATGCCCAATTTTTTAATCTTTCTTCGTAGATTGTTTTCTAAACTTTTTAACACTTCTTTAGCTCTTCTTTGGACTCCATCCAGTCTGTCCCCATGTTTCTTAAAGTGTAGCACCCAGAATTAGACACAGTACTCCAGCTGAGGTCTCCCAAGTGATGAGTAGATCAGATCAATTACCTCCATGTCTTACATATAACACTTCTGTTTCTACAAGCCAGAATATTAGCCTTTGCAACAACTGCACATTGTTGACTCATATTCAATTTGTGATCCACTATAACTCCCAGATTCTTTACAGTAGTACTACAGCTTACTCAGTTATTGTATTTGTGCATTTGATTTTTTCCTTTCTAAGTGTGGTGCTTTGCACTTGTCTTTATTGAATTTTATCCTGTTGATTTCAGACTAATTCTCCAATTTGTCAGTCCTTTTGAATTGTAAACCTGGCCTCCAAAGTGCTAGCAATCTCTCTGAGCTTGATGTTGTCTTCACAGATTTTATAAATATATTTTCTACTTCATTATCCAAGTCATTAATGAAAATATTGAATAGTACCACACCCCTGACAGATCCCTGAGGGACCCCACTAGATACATTCCCCCCAGTTTGACAGGGAACCATTGATAACTAGTCTTTGAGTATGATCTTTCAGTTTTGCACCCACTTTATGGTAATTTAATCTAGACCACATTTCTCTACTTTGCTTACGAGAATGTCACGTGGGACTCTTTCAAAAGCTTTATTAAAATCAAGATATATATCACATCTACAACTTCCCCCATCCGCTAGGTGAGTAACCCTGTGTTTACAAAAACACAGTATGATTAAACTGTGGAATTCATTGCCACAGGAAATCATTAAAGCCAAGAATTTAACAAAATCCAAAGGGGGATTGGATATTTATCTGGATATCCAGAAGAGATACTAAACCTCGTGTTTCAGAGCTTGAACTTGAATGAGGACTAGAGACCAGGATGAGATTTATATGGATGCCAGATTTATCCCACATCTAACTACTTGGGGGTTTTACACTTTCTTCTGAATCATCTGGTACTGGCCACTGTCAAAAACAGTATACTAGACTAGGTGGACTTCAGGTTTGATCCAGTCTGGCTGTTCCTATAAATGAGTAAATACATACTTGACAAGAAATCCTCAATAAGAAGTAAAGCTGATTTGCCTTGATTAGTTATTTTCATATTATAACTATGTAATCAATAAAACAGAATTAATTTTACTGTAAATCTGTGGAAATGTTTATTTTATTTAGATGGATTTAATGGATACTGGAGAGATGAAGAGTAAAATGCCTGCAAACCTAGGACCCTAATTTCTCTGTGTGATGATTTTATTTAGTAATAATATTTCACCAGAATATTAAGCCTTGAAAAATGTCTCTAAAATAATCAAAGGACTTCTCTGTGCTATTTTTTCCCCTTTGATAGATGTGATCTGAAGACAAGACTGTTAGTTAAGAATTCCTGAGTTCTAATTCCATTTGACTATACATGTAGCCTTGGGAAAATTACTTAACTTCTGTGCCTAAGTTTCCACATCTGTAATATGGATAATGCTTAACTGCCTCAGACCAAAAAAACCATGCAACAGTTTTCCTTAGAAAATGTTGATTCCACAGAATCTAAATGTTACCTGCGAACGTGTCTATTCCATTGAAACTTTTGATGGAAACCAGGTAGATTTCTTGCCAGGTCACTCACCCACCAGCCCTTCCAACTCCTAGATAGCCCAGGCTCCTGATCAGTCTGCCTGGCATGTTGTTGGGCTCCCAGGCTCTCTGGGCTGAAGTACTTTCTCGCTAGCCAGCTCCATTGCTCCATCGGGTACTCAGGGAGCTGGGCAGCTGGTGCTGCAGCTGGTTGGCTCCCTAAGCTTTCGCACGCCCTGCCTAGCTGGCACTACAGTCTCCCCATAGAGCAGGGCTGTCTAACTGCCAAGTTGCCTGGCTAAATGCCTCTCAGGAGAGCTGTGGAACCCACCTGCCATGCTGCTGGGGAGTCTAGGAAGCCAGGCATCCCTCCCACAAGATGGTCAGTTGGCAAACTCAAAAATTCCATATTGATTGTCCCCAAAAGTGGATTTTTTTCTGAAAATCCCTATTGGAGAAAATTTTTGTGTTATTGACTGTTCATCCTGCGTTGAGATGAAATCATTTCGAAAAACTCAACTTTCTTCACTGGATGGGATTTCCCTTTTCTGACCAGCTCTACTCTATAGCCAGATGTCCATGAATATATTGGTGGTCCATTTCCACAGTTTGGGAAACAGCTGCAAATAGACCATTTAAGCTGCATATTATTCCCATATTAACAAGTAAATTCTGCACCCCAAACTGATGAAAGCAGCTTTAACTAGCAGTAGTATGTATGATTACAACATGTGCAGGGCAATTTGTGTTCAGTATTTAGACAGTAATTTAATTACACTAGAACCTCAGAGTTACAAACACCAGAGTTATGAGCCGACCGGTCAATCACACACCTCATTTGGAACCTGAAGTATGCAATCAGGCAGCAGCAGAGGGAGAAAAAAGAAAAAGAAAGAGAGAGACAGAGCAAATACAGTATAGTTTAAACCTAAACCACTGAAAAAATAAAGGGAAAGCAGCATTTTTCTTCTGCATAGTAAAGTTTCAAAGCTGTATTATGTCAATGTTCAGTTGTAAACTTTTGAAAGAACAATCATGTTTTGTTCAGAGTTACCAATCATTCCCGAGGTGTTCGTAACTGTGAGGTTTTACTGTACTACAGTTTGGAAAAATGGCTTTATTTCATTTTATTAAGAAATACGTTTAAAAAACAAGTCAGGTTGCTTGTGTTAGTGACTATGGCTGGCAGGGTACTTTGAGAAAGTTGCCAAAAAAAACCCCACTTAAACACGCACTGATTGCATCTCTCAGGTTGAAGCTTCTAATAAATGCACAGTATATGTGAAGGATCATAGACTGTTAATAATATATTGTGTATAAACACTGATATTGTTCAGCAGAACAGATTATGATGCTGTCAGTGTATATTTTGCAGAGATTTTGGACAGCTTGTAGTTTGGATCACATTATTCTGCAGGAAGGAACATTATTTATAATAAACATGCATTGAAATATTAAATGCTCTTGTAAACAGCAAAGGCAGCAAAAGAGTGATGGAAAAGAGTAACCAAGCATTACAGTGTTTTGATAAGCATTTTTTTCCAAGCCTAGATCATTTATTAAGGGACAAACTAGTGTTTTATGCACAAGCAAGGAATAAGTTAGATTTATGCAGATCTGTATCTTTCCTGGAAATACAAGCCACCTCGCTTGATTTCGCTATCCCGCTCATCTAGTCACTTCGTTCTATCTGGCTTGTCTTCAGTGTTTCTTGTGATGTTTTTGCCTTGAGGGCTGCTTTGAAGACTGTTAGTATTTTATGTGACTGAATTAGCTAAACTTTAGTAGCTTGGAAGTGTTACTTGCCTAGCAGTTCCCATTGCCCATGGAATACTGCAGATTCTTGTAGTCAGTTACAACCTCTTCATTTGTCAAATATCTTTGAGTATGTTGTGCATTAATGATTCACTCTAGCTCCCTTCTAGACTATTACATTAACTTTGACTTAATATAACAAAAAAGGCCATTTACGCTCCTCTTTAAGCTAAGAGAAATAGCTTCTGCATCTCTTTCATTACTTGAAATTGTAGAGCACAGTTCTTATTCATGTGTGTACCGTTCAATGGGCAGTAGCCTAAAGGCTCAATATAAAGATTGTCCTGCAGGTTTACCTGGATTCAGCTTTGCTATAAAGAAGGATCCCCAGTCTTGTTAAGCTAACAGTGCTTTGTGCAGCTAACTAAATTTGACGTACAACCAGAGATTGAAAAAAGATTCTTTGTTCTGTTCCAACGAATTAGTGACTTGCAGACACCTTGTACCGTTATGATATACCATTATAAGGAGCTGTGACTAGAACCCTTGAAATTCTTTCTACAAACATAGGTCTTTACCACTTGAGCTAAAGGAGAACTATTTTAGGGCTTGACCCTGCAAAAATGTGTACAGGTGAGTAAACTTACTCATGTCCATAAGTGTTCTGTAGAATTAGACCTAAATTGTTTTACATTTCTATCCTAACAAATGTAAGTGTGAATGTTCTTATTATTCAGGTAATTATTATTATTTATTGTCCTGTGTCCGGGTGGACTAAAGCCAGAGGTACCTTGGTGGAGGCTCATGGCCCTGCTGCACCCCGCTCCAGAAAAGGGCAGTAGAGAGGTACTCCAAGCTGCCTAGAGTAACTGTGTGGGAAGCAGCCGATCACAGAGGCTGCAGGGAGCAGCCAATCAGGGCCCAGGAGTGAGATCAGTTCCTTGCTGGAGCTGAAGGTGCCTGGGTGGTGCGCTTGACTGGGTGAGGGAGCAGCAGGGCCTCAGACAGGTCAATGCCGGCGGGAGCCAGGGAGAGCGAGAAGGAGCTGTGGGCTGGTTGCTGGGACTCCATCGAGAAAACAAGGCCCTGAGGTAAGGGTGAAGACGGTGCAGAGCCGTGGAGGAGTGACCCGGGGGATTAGAGCTGCAGCGTGGCTTAGAGAAAGGGGCATGTCAGAGTTCCTGGGCTGGGACCTGGAGGGGAGGGTAGGCCTGGGTCTTGCCTCCCCTCCCCTAGCCATGGACAAAGTGGCCTGGACATTGAACGGTGTATACCCCTGGAAGTGGAACAGAACCGTTTAGTGGCCCAACTGGAGAGCTGGGGCTGGAGAGGCCCAGAGGAGTGAAGAGCCTCAGGGGAGGGAGCGATGTGGCCCCACACCTGGACCGGCACTGCATGAAGAGCAGGAACAAGTGAGACAGTCCAAAACCAGGATCCAGGGATAGGCCGTCTGTTGGACTCATACCCTGGAAGGGATTTGATTTTTATTACACATACAGACTGTGTCTGATTCAGCCAGAGGTCTGAGTCACCAAAGACCCACCACAAACAGAGAGAGAGTGCTAGCACACGCATTTGACCAGGGGGTGCTCATGAGAGGTGAGTGTGACCCCATTACAGTCCTGTAAAGTGCTTATCCTCAAATATGTTGTGACAGTGAGTTCCACTGGTTATTATATTGTATTTTGTTTTTTAATTCTTTATCAGTTTTAAATTTGTTGCCTTTCTGTTTCATTACATGTTCCCTTTTTTTCAAAGTATGAGCAAGGATAAATGTACCATTTACACAAACAGCTGTCAGGGATGGTCTAGATAATACTTAATCCTGCTTCTGTACAGGGGCCTGGATTAGATGACCTATCAAGGTCCCTTCCAGTCCTGTATTTCTATGATTTCTGTAATTTTGATCATTCAAAATCCTAAATTAACATGTGGCTGTGATCTGTCTGTTTTCAGCAATACTGGTGTCTCACTGTCTTTGTTTGTTGCACTAAAAATATATCCTTCATTTATAATATTTGTGGATGACTGGAGGTGTTTGTCCTATGTATTAAGGGTCTCTAAAATAGCTTGATTTTCTGCACTGATGGTGGAGCTTCTGATAAATATGTGACCTGACTTTTCCCATTGCTAAATGTGATGACACAGTTTTCCCATTAGGGCCTTCCTGTTGAAGTTGCTGAGTTGCAAGTATGTTGTCTTCCCATTTTAATAAAAAATAAAATCTAATTTTCACTGCCTGGGCAAGAGTCCTGGAAACTTGCTAGCAGCTGCTGCACCTTTTCTTTCCTATCAATCTAGCTTTCTTACCTGTCAGTCAAATTTTCTGACCTATCACTCAAGCTGTCCAGACTTTCTTTGCCTAAACTGGCTAATCCACTTCTAAAAGCTGAAGACTTCTTCCTTGCTGTTCATGTGACAAAGGGTATGTCCATTCTGCAAATAGAGGCCTGTGGCTGGCCTGTGCCAGCTGACTTTGGCTCATGGGGCTCAGGTTAAGGAGCTGTTTAACTGCGGTATACACATTTAGGCTCTGCTGCAGCCCCATGTCTGGGACTCTCCCACCTCGCAGGGTCCTAGAGCCCAGATGCCAGCTGAAGCCCAAAAGTCTAAACTGCAATTAAACTGCCCCTTAGCCTGAGCCTGCAAGCGAGACAGGGCTTTTAATTGCGGTCTAGACATACCCTTAGTGGCCTTGAGAATGTTACGATCCACTTAGCACGTCAACATCATCTTTCAGCAGTAGCTTCGCAGAGTAACAACAAACTTTATTGAGGATAGTGTGCTAACATAAGACTATCAGCTGTGTTGGCCACTAGATGGCTCCACGCAATGGTGCGCATGGATTCTTCTAAATACTCTTAGTAAACAGTGGAATTCTCTGCATGTGTTCATTGAATGAGGTCCCCAAATTTCCATACTGAACACTGCACTGTAGCATTCATGCTGTGTTATATAAATTCTTATTAGTTGGAAGAACATGTACAATTATGGAACACTAATTTTTAGTAACTGCATCTGAATTTTAATTAACGTTACATTCACAACTAGATATACTGAATGGTCATTCTTAGCCTATAGCCACCTGCTATGTTCTTTTCCACCAATGTGTACCTACTTCATATGTAGTGCTGAGCAGCCAGAGAAATTAGAAGTAAATTAAATATACAGCCATAATGCCACGTTCTTCCAGCTCTGTTTTTTGCAACCAAAGCCTCTGCTGGGTCTATGTTAAAGGACAAAGTTCTCTGCAGCCAGCTGAGTTGCTCATCATCATGCAATCTGAAAAACTAGTTGGTGTTGGAATTATTCATATTTGAAATCATTAATTAATATGGGCAATCACCAATCACCAATTTATCCATAAATTCCTTTATTAATCCCGAAGGCCAAATGGAACTTTATTGCAGTTGTTCTAAACATGCTTAAAAAGCCTAAATAATAAACAATTTACTACATCCAAACTACTCATAACAAAACATTTATAAGCATTTGATTAAGATACTTACAAACAGGCTAAACCCAGGAGTTCTTAGACCCATATTGGTTGTCTCCAACATGGTCAGGCAGGTATTAGTAATGAACCCTTTAAGAGGTGACTTTTTACATCCTTTAACAAAAAAGTGATGTCATTGCCCATTACTGACTCCAGCTAAAATCCAATTTGAGGCTGTTCACCCTTATTTCTAATCTTAATCCAGATAAAATCTACAAACTCCTTTTCCCCAAGGCCTTTCTTCCCCTCCTTCTTGCTATTCAACAGTTTTTTTTATTGCATGTAGGTTCACAGGATATAATACTGGTATGTGGGGTGGGAAGGTCCATGTTGGCTTATTTTAAGACAGATTCTCTTTGTTTGATTTAAAACTATCTGCAGTCACCCCTATAGTCACCCTAAGAGGCCTTCTTTTTAGTAACTTCCTCTTATCTCTTTAGTCATTCTTTGAACCAGACATCTTCCCTACTTCATTCTTTTTTGTCTTTTAACTCATATTTTCAAGGCCTTCCTTCTATTTGCTAATCATGGCCTTTCTTTGCAATACATATCTATTTCCTTCACCAATAGACTAACTTGAATTCTTTAATTTTATACTTACCCTACAGTTGGGAAAGTCAGCTTCTGCCTGTACCAAGGAGAGATTACTTTATACATGGCAGCGCTGCAAAGGGGAAGTTGTTACAGATCTGTTTCCTCCGTACCTCAGTTCTGTGGCTGGAACTCTCAGACCTCCATGTAGACTTCTAGCCTAGTTCCTCTTTCAGGGCTGGCTTTCCCACTTAAATCCCATTTTTGTTACAGTAAATCTCCAATTTACATCTATGATAAACAGGTGATCT
This sequence comes from Emydura macquarii macquarii, assembly GCF_026122565.2. Taxonomy (NCBI): domain Eukaryota; kingdom Metazoa; phylum Chordata; order Testudines; family Chelidae; genus Emydura; species Emydura macquarii. Next base: position 13,179,867 of record NW_027130455.1, read on the forward strand.
GAATCTAACTAACCCAGGTGCTTATATGGGCCTATTACTAAGGCCCTACTTAATTTGCGGAAATTGCACATCCCGCAATATTAAGCTTTCACTATAATTTTGATTTTAATTAGCTTACTTTGAACAGTCTATAATTTTGCATGTATAGATGTTTGCAACATACACTTCTTTCGCTATTAGTACAGCAGAACCCCATTTATCCAAGCTGATAGCAGCTGGGGCTTGGGCTGTCTTCCCCGCACATTAATGAGTGTAATATAGTTGCAGCAAAATGTCTGGTTATCAAAAAATAATTAGCAGGCACAACATAATACTTGAGTGTTTATATTGTTACAGCAAATCTTTCTTAAACAAATAGGTCTTCTCAGTTTTTTCCAAATTACTGCAATTAATAAAGATCCATTATTACTTTTCCGTGATTTTCCATATCTTGTCCACAACTCGGCCACAATTATCTAACAATCATCCCGCAATTCAAGTAGGGCCTTGTCTGTTACCATAGTATCTCTATGAATCTCTAGTATCTCTCAGAATCTCTAATATATTTATCCTCACAACACCCCTGTGAGGTAGAGAAGAGCCATTATTCCCATTTTACAGATGGGGAACTGAAGCACTAAGTGACTTGCCCAAGGTCACACAGGAAGTCTGTGGCAGAAAGGCAATTGAACCCAGTTCTCAGGCTAGTGTCCTAAGCAGTCTTTCTCCCTAACAAACAGGGAATCCAAGGAAACAATCCAAGGAACAGTCAGACTGACCAAAGAGCTCAGGTTCAAATTTCTATGTTTTTCGTTATTATGTTGTACTTACTTTATGGGAGGTAAGTTTGGCCCATATCAATGTGTTTATATAGAACAGAGTAGAAATGCCAACTGGTTACACCCAGCCTAACACAAATTCACATTTGCCTTGCCACTGTTTCCTGCTCACGTGATCTAGATGGCAATGCCACCTAGTCTGCAGTGGTGATCCCCTTTGCTGCTGTTCAGGTATCAAAACCAGCCTCCAGGTTTTTATTCATAGATTTTAGGTTAATAGATTTTAAAGCTGGAAGGATGGACCATAATTGTCTAGTCTGTCCTCCTGCATAATGTCCTTTACCCATTTGAGATGGATTGTCATTGAGCAAAGTACCACCAAACACAATGGAGCAGAGATGGGACTCCACTGTGTTGTACATGGGGCTAGGAATCCACTTCTCTGCACCCTTTGTCTTTCATTCTTTCTGCAGCAGAAGATATCTGCATGTTTTCCCATGGATTTAGGGTGTGTCTTGCATTTTGTTCCTAACCACTTGACACTTATCTCCACCGCTAATGAACATTTGGCCCTGTTTAAGGGCAATGGCTATATGGGAACCCATGTGGGTTCCCCGTGGTGGCAGGCCCTCATTCCGTCTGCTTGTCAGAAAAGAGATCAGTGGCCCCAGCAGCACTGGAAAGGGCCCGGACTCGGGGTCAGATGTGGATTCAGACCCACTAGAGGGGACCTCAGCTTCGGTGGCCCTGTAGGAAGGTCTGCAACAGCACACTGTCCCGGTGCAATCGTCATCCTCATCCTGGACAAGGCGACTGCGGCAGGTCCATCTGTCCCGCTCAATGACTTTAGAGCCCACCAGGAGCACCTGAAGAGGGTGGCCTCTAATCTGGGGCTATAGGCAGAGGAGCTCAAAGAGACTTTGGATAACCTCTTTGATGTCTTGGCAGCCACGGCACTGGCCCGGGTCGCTCTGCCAGTTCACGAAGGGGTTCTCAAGCTGCTTAAGGGAAAACCCTGTCATCGCTGCCACCAACCTCCAAAAGGGTGGAGAAGAAATACTATGTCCCCACAAAAAAGTGCGAGTATCTCTTCACGCACCCATCACCGGGCTCCTTAGTAGTGACAGCCTCAAATGAGTGGGACAGGCAGGGCCAATCCAGCTCCATGCCAAAGAATAAGGACTACAAAAAGCTAGACTTATTTGGCAGAAAGATTTATTCCACGGCTAGCCTACAATTTAGACTTGCTAACCAGCAAGGGAGATATAGTTACAATCTCTGGGATTCCCTTAAGCACTTTGGTGAGGCATTACCCCAGCAGCAGGCAATGGATCTTACAATGCTCCTGGAAGAAGGTAGGACACTGGCCAGGGCAGCCCTGCAGGCAGCCTCAGACGCAGCTGATTCAGCAGCAAGAGCTATGGCTTCGGCAGTGGCCATGCAGCAGTGTTCATGGCTGCAGTCATCTGGTCTGTCCCAAGAAGTGCAGCAATCCATCCAGGACCTGCCTTTTGATGAGCGTGCATTTTCTTTGGACCAGATGGATGCCAAGCTGCATGGTCTGAAGGACTCTAGGCCACCCTCCCTTTGCTGGGTCTCTACACACCTCAGGCCTCAAGACATCAGTTCTGCCCTCAGCAGCAGCCCAGATATCAGGTCCCTCGTTTTGGTGCCTATAGGAGGAGGGACAGAGACAGGAGTTTCAGGAGGCGCTGACCAACCTTCTCGTCAGGCCAGCAGCAAGGCCCCTCGCAGTGCACCGGCGGACAGTGCCAGCCATTTTGATGGTGTGCCCAAAGATGGCTGACCAGCTTCCAGTCAGGATCCTCCCTCCCTGCAGTTCATGAATCGCCTCGCCCCTTTCCTTCCCGAGTGGGCTCAATTACATCAGACTGCTGGGTCCTTGGGATTGTTGAAATGGGCTATATACCCTGCAGTTTTCTCCCACCCCCCCGCCTTCCATTCCCCCTTCCCCGTCCCTCTTCAGGGACCCCATCACAAGCAACTTCTCAGTCAAGAGGTGGAGAGCCTCCTCAAATTGGGGGTGGTGGAGGAAGTTCCACCAGACAGGAGAGAAAAAGGGTTTTACTCCCAGTACATCCTCATTCCCAAGGCAAAAGGGGGCCTCAGACCCATTTTAGACCTGAGAGGTTTGAACAAGTTCCTCAGAAGGCTCAAGTTCTCCTTAGCCTCCATCATTCCCTCCCTGGATCCTGGAGACTGGTATGCCGCCTTCGACCTGAAGGACGCATATTTTCATATTGCAACCTTTCCTGGCCACAAATGGTTTCTATGATTTGTTGTGGGCTGTTCCGATTTCCAGTTTACGGCCCTCCTGTTTGGCCTATCTTCTGTCCCATGGGTATTCACGAAGTGCGTGGCAGTTGTAGCCGTGCATCTCAGATGACAGGGTGTGCAAATCTACCCATATCTGGATGACTGGCTAATGAAAGGCAGGTCCCGATCCCAGGTCCAGGCCAGCCTCAATCTAGTGAGGGCTGCCTGTCAGCGCCTAGGCCTAGTGGTGAATGAGCAAAAGTCCACACTTGTGCTAGTGTAGTGAATGGAGTTCATTGGGGCCATTCTCGACTCTACACAGGCCAGGGCTTTGCTGCCGTGGCCTTGGTTTGAAGCCATGTCGAGCCTTATCAGGCACCCCCTCGCCTACCCCTTACAATGGCCTGGGCCTGCTTGCAGCTGATGGGTCACATGGTAGCCTGCACGTACATGGTACACCATGCACGCCGAAGGCACAGATCGCTTCAGTCCTGGCTAGCCTCGGTGTATGCCCTAAAGAGGCACTCCCTGTACAGAGTGGTCACAGTGCTCCCGCAAGTCCTCTTCTCCCTAGACTGGTGGCTGTCATGGCCCATTCCACCAGGGTGCAGGCTTTGGCGGTGGCGTTTCTGGCACAGGTGCCCATTCATGACATATGCAAAGCTGCTACCTGGTCCTCAGTGCACACCTTCGCCTCCCATTACGCCATCATTCAACAAGCATGTGATGATGCCAGCGTTGGCAGGGCAGTGCTGCAGATGGCTCACTGATGAACTCTGCTACCACCTCCAAGATATTGCTTGGGAGTCACTTAGAATGGAATTGACATGAGCAAGCACTCGAAGAAGAAATGACGGTTACTTACCTTGTAAGTGTTGTTCTTTGAGATGTATTGCTCATGTCCATTCCATGACTCGTCCCCCGTCCCCACTGTCGGAATTGTCGGCAAGAAAGAACAGAGGGGGCGTAGGGCCGGCGGCGGCTCATATACTGCGGCATGTGTGTGGGGCTCCTGGGGCACCAGAGCTGGCCCTACGGGTACTGCTAAGGCAAAAAAAATTCCAGAAACCGTGCACGGAGACATGCACACACCTAGAATGGAATGGACATCTCAAAGAACAACAGTTACAAGGTAAGTAACTGTCTTTTTCCTCTTCCGCATCCTCCCTTTTGGTCTAGCCACAACACCCCGGGTCTTTACAAAGGTTTTTAGGAATTGGAAGCTTGGATGAGACAGGAAGGATTTACAGTCTTCCCTTACCTTGACAATTGGCTTCTGATGGGCAATTCCTGTGAGGAACTCCAGCGGGCAACCAGTGTTCTACTCAGCCTTCTGCCTTCCCTAGATGTCTGCATCAATCATGAAAAATCCACATTGACTCCCTGTAGCATTCATAAATTTTATAGGGGCAACATTGGATTCGACCACAGCAATTGCATGGTATTTACCTCCTTGAGAGGTTTCAGCCCATGAGTGTTCTTATATATCTGCTCACTTTCAGACCCAAGACATCAGTCAGAACTTGCTTTTACCTCCCTGGCCTCATGCACCCTTGAGATGCCATTCACCAGGCTTCATCTTTGCTTCCTACAGGCCTGGCTTCTCTGTGTACTCACCAGGGCAACGTAAATGGCAAAGTGACAATTCTGCCCAAAGTTATCTGGTGGAGACATCCTTTTCCTCACACTGACTCCCAAGGCAACCATCATTACCAATGCCTCCTCTTGGGTTGCGGTGCTCACATGCACGATCATATTGCTCAAGGCATCTGGTCCGTACAGGAGTTCAGAATGCAAAACAATTTAGTAGCACTCTGGGTGGTCCATCAAGACTGTGACATCTTCCCCTCCATTTAATCCAGACAAATCCAAATAATGTCAGACAACATGACAGCAGTATTTTATATAAACAAACAGTGAGAAGCAAGATCTCTGTCTCTGTGACTGTGTCTCTGGAATTAGTGTTATTCAATGGCTGATGCACCATCAACCTCATATTTACCAAGGGTGCAAAACTCCCTACCGCATTGCCTGAACAGACATTTTTTTCATGAATGGGAGATTCTCAATTTGGTTCTCAGTGATGTTTTCACTCAATGGGGAACACTGATCTGGGACTTCTTTGCCTCATGGGAGAACAAGAAACTTCCTGAGTATTGTTCCAGAGCAGCCCTGGGCAAGGAGCATCTCCCATCAAGCCTGGGACATGCCTTCCTTTCCATTTCCTTGATACCACACGTTCTCTGGAAGATCTTCCAAGACACAGCTTGAATCATCCTGGTTGTGCCCAACTGGCCAAGACAATTCTGGTTTACGGATCTGCTGAGGTTCTCAGTTCATCCACCCTTGAACATCTCCACATTTCCAGATCTTTTAACTCAGCACAAGGGCAGGTTCAAAGACCCAAATCTGGGACTACTACAACTCAGAACATAGTATTTGACTGGGAATTGAAAGTAGAAGGCTCATGTTCCAAAAGAGCGGAATCCATCCTTAACCAAAGCAGAAAAAACTCTAGGAGCAGCTGTAATTCAGCAAAATGAGAACATTTCTCCTTTTGGGCTTACCAGTGGAACTAGTCTCCAGAATCAGCCAGGATCACTGCTATCTTAGAGTATCTACTTACCTTAAGTCTTTGGTCTCTCACTCAGTTCTGTGTGCTTTTAGCAGCAATAAGAGCTCTCCGTCCTCTGGATAACAGTACAATATTCACTCATCCTGTCACAATTAAATGTCTAAAGGTGATTTTCAGATCCTTTCCACTATTGAAGTTTACAGCGCACTGGGAACTCAATTTTGTTCTATCACTCACTAATCCCCACCCCCATTGAGCCTCTAGCTCTGTGGCCCATCTGGCCATGAAGATGTCCTTTCTAATAGCCACAACATCAGCCAGAAGAGTCAGGTGAGCTGGGAGGACTCTTAGCACACCTATTGTAAACTACCTTCCATAAAGAAAAAGTCTTGTTGTGAAGCCACCCTAGATTTATTCCTAAAGTAGTTTCTGAGTTTCATGAGAGTCTGGTAATCCATTTATCTATTTTTTTCTCCCAAAACCGCATGTCTCAGATGAAGAGAGACAGCTGCCTTCTCTGAACATCTGAAGAACAAAGTATGTTAGAAGGACATCTAAATTATTTTTTTCAGTAGGAGAGCGATCAAGGGCTAAAGTCATATTGGAGCAGAGACTTTCAAAATAGATCTCAGGTTGTATTACTCTTTGTTACCTATGAGGTCTTATTCCTCCTCCAGAGGGGATGATGGGTCATTCCAGAAGAGGGCAAGCTATTTCTGCTGCATCTCTGAGACGTACCTCTCCTAGAGATATGTAGGGCTGCAACTTGGAGCTTTTTGCATGCCTTCACGAGATATTGCACTCTGGCCCAGTCGTCAACTGTGGGGAAAGCAGTACTACAGTCAGCTAGCACTTCATCATCCTTGCATCACCCTGCCTAATTACTACCTTTTAATCTCCCACATGTGGAATATACATAGGGATCACCACTGGAAGAAGAAATGGAGGTTACTTAGCTGTAACTGGAAGTTTTCTGAGATGTGTGGTCCCTATCTGTATTCCATTACTCACTCTCCATCCCCTCTGCTGTGGATTGTTTGAACTTGCAGTATGAAGGAGAAACTGGAGAAGGCTTTGGCGTATGCCCTCAGTTCGGAGCAAGAGGAAAGCTACAGTGTATGCGCGGGCCAATGGACATTGCTTTCAAAAAGTTCTGGACTCAGGCTCGTGGTGCACATGTGTATCCCATATGTGGAATACAGATAGGAATCACACATTTCGAAGAACTTCCAGTTACAGGTAAGTAAACTCCATTTATTTAGAACTCATTCTTGTTTTTGAGATCTAAATTGGATAGCTACTGTATTCCAACAGCTCATCTTGCCTACCAGTTTTTTAAGGGCTCTCCTCTTCCCTTACCTTTCCTCAGGCCCATGGACAGCATGTGCGGGTCCCAAGGCAGAACAGTCCGCCTGCCTCTTCTGCCTGTGGCCCTGCCCACAGTCCAACTCCACTCCACCCCAGGTTCCCCTTCCCTGCTCAGCCATCACTCTGCTGTGTCCCTCCCCCTACACGTGGGGGGCTGAGTGGGGAGGGGGATGTAGCGATGCAGTGAGTGGTGGGGCCAGGCGGGGCCTGGGGCGGAGTGTGGGTGGGGCTGTGGGTGGAAGAGGCCTGGGCCCTTTTAAATCACCCAGGCCCCTGAGCAAGTGTCCCCCTCATCCATCCCTGTTGGCGGGCCTGCCTTTCCTTAATCCAAAATACTCCCTTGAGAGCCTGCATTTAGAATGGAAGCTGCCTACATGAATCTGTTTTGAAAATAAAATTTGCAGAATGATATGCAAATCTTTGCTCATTTTTCTGTGGTGCAGGAGCGGTGATATCATCCTATGCATGAATATTTGAACTTGGTTTGAAAATGTCACACACATCCAGTTGGGTGCATGGTAGCTTGCATTTTTACCGACCATCTGTATGCTGCTCACGTGCAGCCACCATGTATTTGTTTTCAACATCTAGTCCTTTATTTCTGGAGTATTCATAGAAACTGGAGATAGAGAAGATATACAACATCGACACCCCCCTTCTCCTCCTAAACCCCTACCAACCAAAAAAGAGAGGAAATGAATAAAATCTGTAAATAAATAAAAATAAAACAAACAACCAAACTCCCCACACCCAAGCAGAGTTTTGGCTCTGAAAAGGTTGGCAGAGGCTCCATTAAATCCACTAGGGATTGTGCTCTTTGATTTTATGTGGCAGTGCTGAGGCCTAAATCTTCAAAGGCAATGCCTATCCTCTAGACCAGGCACCCCAACCTTTTTGGCTCGAGGGCCCCAAATATCATTTTTACAATCCTGAAGAGCCACCAGTCTATCAACTCCTAAAACAGGTAGTGTCTTATACACTACTGAGGACTACAATCACTACATATTTAATGTAAACATTTAGTGCAAAGCAAATTAAAAAAATTAAACTGTTAAAAACATTTACAAAGTTACACCTACAAATTACTCACTGTATGTCACACACTCGCAGACAAAGCACTAGTGTAGATGAGTGACTGTCACTACACACTGAAGCACATGGCCTGGCAGCTAAGTCACGTTGGGTGGACCGGAAGGCACTGATTTTTAGAGTCCCGTCCCTCCTCAAGCATGGTGGGTCCTGGCTGCTCCACCATCAGTCCCCCCTGCCCACTCCTTCCGGAGCCAGACAGAAGGAGTTCAGTGAGCAGGCTGCCTCCTCGCTGATCTCCCTTCCCCCTGGCTGCAGCAGGAAAACTGCACGCATCCTGTAGCCCTGTGCGCTCCAACTGGGTCCCTAGGCAGTGGCTCCCTTCTATAGCTAGGGGGATGGGAGATCAGTGCTGGGGCTCCAGCAGGGACCCCAGTGCCTAGGGACCCAGGCAGAGCACTTTGCTGTACTCCTTGCTACAGCCAGGGGAGGGAAGCACTGATCTCCTGTCCCTTTGGCTTCAGCAAGGAGTTTGCACCAGTTTTGTAGCCCTGCGGCAACGTGCTCCGCCTGGGTCTTTAGGCAAGCAGGAGGGGAGCAGCGGGACACTTTGAAAGACCCCACGGGCCATGAGTTAGGCCATCTAGAGCAGTAGTTCCCATCACCGAGTGAAATCCCCAGCCATAAGCGAGGTATCCAGGGTCCCCAAACAATGAGTGGGGAGAGCTAGGTGCCTATAAAAGGGATCCTCAAAAGCCAGCAAGCTGAGTGGGGAGCCACCTAAGCTAGCCAGAAATCAAATGCCGAGGAGAGGGGTGGGCAGAGGAGAGGAGTTTAGGTGCTAAAGGGCTTGTCTACATGATGCATTAGTCTGCACCAGAGGGGTGTAAATTTTAGTCCACACTAGTGTGTTGGGCACTAACTGGCCTGTGTGGACCCTGCTTCCATTTCAAATAATACTACATTAACATGCACCAGGGAACTTTTAGTGTGTGCCAGCAGGGTCCACCTGGGCCAGTTAATGTGTGACACACTAGTGTGCACTAAAATTTATATCCCCCTGGTGCAGACTAAGGCACTGTGTAGACAAGTCCTAAGCAGCTGACCTAGTGCGCCTGCCTGACTGGCCAAAGATAGGTGTCTCCCTCTGCTCGTGATCCTCTGCCACAAGACCTCTCCTGAGTTGGGTGTATAAGAAAAGATCAGCCACGCCCTAGAAGCTGAAACCATCTGTCTCCTGCTGGCTCCTGATACTTCTCTCATGCTTGCCCTAAGTTTGCCTGTGCTCCTGGCTGTGTTTTGTGTGGGTGCTCTGTTGTCGTCCGTCCCTCCTCCCCCATTAGTGGCCTGCATCTGGCCCTCTTGAAGTGCAGTCTGACAGGTTTCAGAGCACCCCTACAGGCTCTGTTGGTGAGATAGGCATCCCCCACCTAGTTGGAGAAAGCCACCTTGGGGCTTCAGCTTGAGCGATGGTTCTTTCTTGTTAGCAGTGGAGCAGCATCAGGACTTCGGTGGCTTTGTGAATGCTGACCAGCAGAAACTGGTGCCATGGAGACTTAGGTGCCTGTGGAATAGGTGGCAGCTGAATGGCAGCTTTGAAAATGACAGTGGCACTCAAATGATGGATTTAGATGTCTAAATACTTTGAAGATCTGTGCTTCAGATATCATGGTGACAGGTGGCAGTATAAAACTCTATAAAATAGATTGATAAATCTAGTCTAGGTCTCTGGGAGTCTGTGCTACACCAGAAGTCTCCTGCATAGGTCACTGAAGGAAAATGTACAAAAATGTTTCATGAAGAGAGATGTAAATTGTTTAGCTAAAACGGAAGATATTTTAAATTTAAATCCTCCCCCTATCCTGAAAGTAAATCAGTTTCATGAATTCCAGTGTGGATGAGACTGAAGATGAGATCAAGAAAGAGACTTCAGGCATGTTAGCGCATATGTAATATATATAGGAACTGCTTCATCAGATGGATACCAGCAAATTTACATGGATTTACAGTTGCTTGGCTGTTACTAAACCCATGAGAATATAAAATGAAACAAATTCAAGCATGAGCAATAAAATGTTTCCATGGGTATGGAAACTTACAATGCATTTGAAGCAGCTGTAGCATAATTTATAATATCAAAGTAGAAGACCTAAGGGTAATAATGGAAATTGTAGCAAATGTGTTAGCAAGAAGGTCATAAACTAGTGTTTATATCAGTACAACCCATAATAACAACTTGAACTTCTATAGCACTATTCATCTAAGGATATCAAAAGTGTTTTACAAACATTAATTAATTGAGCCTTGCAATACCCATGTGTTACTATAGGCATTTTGATTTGACAGACAGACAAGCTGAAATGCAGAGATTGTTTTGTCTGTGGTAACAGAATAGCAAGTCAGTGGAAGAACTGCAAATAGAACCTGAAGGGTTAATGCTGTCACTTCTTTCCATTATTTAGAATTGCAGAAGGCTATCCTATCATATAGTTATGCTGCCGTAGGGGATTGGTGAATGGGAGTTAAATTTGGTGCCTTGCTCTCTGGGGACCCAAATGGGCAAGTCCCTGGGAGTTGCACCAGAATAAGCCAAACATAATTTCACTATTTAAGTTTATTACAGTCTCCTTAAATTCATTGCATGCAACCCCAATCAGTATGTGAGGTACCAGCTGATCAAAGTCTTCTTGGGCTTCTGGGGTCCAAGCAAACTTGGTGGTTTTCACAGCAGAGTTCTTAGAGAGACCAGGATTCTGGATTAGTCCTGTATAAAGTGTCTATAGAAATTCACAGATCTAATGAAATGCTGAATTTCTCAAATGCTTCATAGTGGTGCCCAATCGTGAACAGCTTCCACCTTCCAGGAATCCACATGGACTCCCTGGGTGGACACAATGTAACCTAAAAATTCCATAGTAGGCTGATTGAAAGCTCACATTTCTCCAGCTTAGCATAGAGCCCGTGTTGGCAGAATCTTTCTAGGACCTTGTGCACATGTGATTGTGCATAGGCATGTCTTCAGAATAAATTAGGATGTTTAGAGCACAGTAGTTAACACAGAATCTTAGGGAGCCATCTTACTTTTTCACAAAGAGGACTGGAGCCCCAGCCGGCGGTATGGAATGTTGGATGAAACCTTTCTTCAGCAGCTTACCGATGTAGTCATTAAGGGCAGCGGATTCAGGTTCTGACATGGAATCTATTCGGCCAAATGGAATCTTGGTCCCAGGCTGTAAGTCAATCCGGCAGTCCTATTCTCAGTGAGGGAGTAGTGTGTCTGCATTTCGTTTTACCAATACATCTGAAAAACCTTGGGAGTATGACAGCTGACCCTGCTCTGGTGCCCAAATCTGTCTCCCTGTTGGCAGGGCCCAGGCAAGGTATGTAACCTGAGGTTCTGGAGGCTTGAGCTTGGGAGTCAGGAGGGAGTTCTCCTGGCAAAACTTAGAATTAAATATCACAGTGGGCTGACACCAGGTGATATGTGGGACATCCAAGGGATTCCGAGTATCAGTGGGAAGCATGGGGACCATAATAAGCTGAATTACCTCCATCATCAACTCCAAAACTCTAGTTTCCCGACTGACAGGGATAGAGGTGAGCAGTGATCCATTGATTGCCTCAAGTAAATCAGGGGTGGTTTTAGGCTTCATGGGTAAGCGGAGTACCTGAGCTATGGTAGCATCCATGAAGTTATTAACAGCCTCAGAGTCAATCAGCGCCCTTTGGGAGCGAAGTACTAGTCTGGAATCCCAGAGCTGGAATTGTAGGTGCAGACACATTTTCGATGTGTTGCGCTGAGCACCTGGAATGGGTTGCTGGAGGGGGCTTGGTGGAGTTTTCTTCATGTCTCCCAGGCTCGACCCTCTCCTTACCAAGGCTGGGCATGGTCATTTCTTGCAAGTGTGTGGTTTGGGGACTTGACAAGACAGATGAACATCATGTGGCCGGTGCCACCACAGTAGAAACACAAGTTCTTTCTCGGTATTCCCATTTGGAAGGGTCCACTCAGGTCTGTGCTGTGTCCACCTGCATATGTTTGAGTGATGGGGAGACGCCTTTCTTGGATTGGTGGGTGGTGCTTGGGTCGGGGTGGAATCCCTTTCCTCTTGAGTTGCCACTCACTAAGTCTGGTCTTGATTCAGAAGCACAGCTCAAACACGTCTAGATCCGTGGGAGGCTCCACGCACGCAAGCTCTTTTATTTCCTGAGACCAAGATGGAATTGGTGTCGCTGGTCCAGCTCATTCCAAGCCGTATCCACCACCAGACATCAGAAATGGGCTGCATACATTGCAGCTGACCTAGAGGCCTGATGGAGTCTCTGTTGGCCACCTCTGTGGTGAATCAGTCATTGAAGATTGTCTCAAAGGCCCTTAGGAAAGTGTTCCAGCTGGTCGGTCTGGGATGATTCTGCTTTAGCAGAGAGGACACCCAGTCCAGGGCCTGGCTTCTTAGAAGGCTGATGACTAGTTCTACCTTTGCCTGGTCTGTCTGGTAGGCATTGGGCCTCAGAAGGAAATGGAGCCTGCACTCGTTCATGAAATCCTGAAACTTGCTGTGGTTATGGCAGTCCAGTAAAGATACCAAGGGCTTGGGGTCTGAGAGTGATATGGGCTGTGGGAGACATTCCCACTTATAGTCTGATCTGTTCTCACAGGGTGTGATTTTTCCTCCCGGAGCTTGTCCATTGTGGCTTCCAAGGCTTGGTTCTCCTCCCATAGGCAAGCAATCTCCTGCTGGAGGCTGTGTCCTTTTCAGGTAGCACAAGCCTAGGAGACCAAAGTGATCTGAGCACACCGTAATACTCAGTGGCAGAGCAGTAGTCAAGGGTGTGCGAGTGGTCAGGTAGCCAACAGGGCCGTCCGTATCAGAGGCCGTCTGGGGCAATGGTCAGAGTTCTCGCAGGGGTCAGTAGCTGGAAGATCCAATCCCAGGGGCCAGGTCAGTGGGTTGAAAAGGTGAGGTTGGGTGAGGCGCCAAGGCAGGGTCAGATGAGGCAGCAGGGCAACAAGGCAGGGTCAGGCAGAGCAGCAAAGCAAGGCAGTCTAGACAGCATCCAGTCTACAATAGTCTGGTGCTCAGACAGTTTTCTCTGCCTATTGTGGCCTTTATATAGTCTAGGTATCCACTGAGAGTGCTGCCTGTCCATCCAGTCAGGGGCCTGGGGCATGGTTGCTGTGGGCCTGTATGTTACAAGGAAAATGTTTGTAATGTGGGTCCCAAGGAAAAATAATCTTTATTAAGGACCCCTTCCTCCCTCAGGTCCACACCTTATCCGGTATCTAATCACCAGGGAGAAAAAATGTGTTAATAAAACAACATATAAGTATAAGAACAAACGGTGGTTTATTAACAAAATGGTGATAACGGCTCATTGGTTTACCAAAAAGGCTTAAAGCCATGGCCCAACACCATATAAACAGACCCGGCAATACAGTAAACAAGTGAAAGAAAAGTCAATATATCACAAAATTGAATGAGATCAACTCAGGGTCAGGTCAGGATCAATTTGGGATTAGGAACCAGGAACAGGATCTCAGGAACACCACCAGGAACAGCAAGAGCGATGAAGAAGGAGTAGGAACAACAGGAACCTATAAACTGGCTCTCTCAAAGATCTTCTCACGTTTCGCTGTACAGCTGCCACCATGAAGACCATCCTTTGTTCAGGCTATCCAAAGTCTTAAGTACTCCTCAGATCGTCCAATGAGAACTCTGTTTTTCCCACATCTCTGCACCCCACACTAAAAAAGTCTTCACACGGCACTTCAATATCGTGCACACAGCACTTCTTGCTTTTGTACCCTGCACCATACCTTTTTAAATCATGACAAAAATGGTGTTTCTAAACATTTAATAAAATTTCAGTGTACATGTAGGATGTTGGTCAGGGGTGCTGGTTTGGTGCAGCACCTAAGGCTACCGACTAAGAACCTGCCTGGTCTGGGTTTGATGCTGGGGGCCTGACAATGGGTGAATGAAGTGAGTGAGCAGTGCCACGGTGGGACAAGAGAAGGGCTCCTCCAGGGAGTGTCCCTGGGACTCCTGCTTGGTCCAGTTATGCTCTCTTTCCTGCAGATACTGGTCTCCTGTCTGGGGAAAGGGGAAGATGACATTGAGCAGGAGATGTTGCTGGGCAGGGGATGGTATCCAGGAGGGAGCTAAGTAGGGCACAGGGGGGAAAGTGATGCCCAGGCTATAGTGCTGGCCATGATGAAAGTGAGGCATGCTTCTTGGGGAAGGAGGAGATGATGATAGTACCCAAATGGGGAGAGTACTGGGGAGGGGTGTGAGAGAAGGGATGGTGTAGGGGAAGGGAGTACCTTTGTGGTAGGGAGGGTAGTGGAGACTGTACCTGCCATCAGTTAGAATAAAGAGTGGGAGGCCCCTCAGTTTTTTTTATTTTTCAGGTTGAATTTTTTCAGTTGAAACTCATGTATACAAACAAGGTGGGGGGGGGGGGAAGAGGGGGAGGGAGGTGAGAAGGGAGGCAAGGGGGCGTCACTTCTTTTTAAGGTTAAAGGGGAGGAGAGCGCTTCCCCTTAAGGGTTAAAATATCAGGTAACAAGGACAAGTGATTTTTTTTTTAATGGAGTGTTGCTAGCATGCAGGGAGAGACCTTACACTGTGGAACAACCCCCCAGTCCCGTGTGTATTTACCTTGGAACACACAGCCAGGTGCTGCAGGGAGGGTGTGTTCTATAGATACCCTGTAGCATGGGTGGGTTGTTGAATACCTGGAACTAGCAGTATTTAGGTTCCTACACACTCTGGTAGCATGAAGTTTTCAGAGAAAGTACATTCTAAGCACTACTGCACTTTTACCAACCCCCTTTCCACAAACCACTTGTGCACAGCTGCAACACAGATAGTTGTAACAGTGATCTGACTTTGTTTATAAAGCATTTAGAGATGATGCACTTTCTATTTCATGCTCCAGTGTACACAGTTTTTCCTCTTGATGTGCTGTGGGAAATTGAGTTTACAGTTGGTTAAGTTCTAGAATAAAAAAAGTAAATTATAAAAAAATCAGATTTCATTCAAGTAAAGCTTTCACCATCACTTCTCTCTCAGCAACAAAAGGTGCCTGTGGCTTTTGTAATCTTGTTTGAACAGTACAATCCAACTTTAATAGTATCTTTTTACCCATTTCACCTATTTAAAGAAAAACTTGTTGTATGATCTTGTCTGTTCAATATACACAAGAAACAAATAAGGTAATTGAGAGATATAAAGCCAGCAGGCTTTAGACATGAACTCAAACAAATGAATTAATTAGTGACAGAAAAGTACTGTACATAGCTTCTGACTACGTGACACTTTGGGAGAGCAGAAACAAGTCATGACAGTTACAAACCACTGTGTTGAGGACCTGATCCAAAGCCCACTGAAGTCACGGAAGTCTTTGCATTGACTTGAATAGATTTTGGATCCAACTCTGAATAGTTTATGAATTAGTGAATTAGGCAGAGCCCCACAGGTGCACTTTACTCATCTTTCATAAATTATTTTGACTGTCTCTATCTAGCATACACAGGAAGCAATACATATGTGCATTATTTAAGACTATATTTTGAGTATGCATAAAGGGGCAGAATTAAGGTTGCATATGCTAAGTGAATGCTGTTAAGCACTTAAAATTCAGAAAATGACAATTAAGGTTAAGACAGTTAAGGTTGTCATCTGAATGTTAAGTGCTTAACAGCATTCGCTTAGCTTTCTGTTTACATAATTTTTCTAATGGAAAAAAGATGGAGCAGATCAGTGGTATTCTGTAGGCAGCTTTATGCTGCCTTTGCAATGAAAAGGAGCTGTAAAGCCAGATTTACAGCTGCTTTGCATTGTTGGAGTGGTGCAAAGCAGCCAGAGTGTGTCAGTGAACACAATCCACTAAATGAAGAAAAGGTGCATGCGCTCATGCACACATGTGCACACACACTCTGTATGGGTAAAATCTGATATCTGTGCACATAGACAGATATTTGTTCATGCACAGGTGGAATTTTGAGTGTACAGCAAATGCATTCATTTGTTACTTGGTTTTGCTGCATCTTAAAACTTCCTTAAGGTTTTTTGTTCAGAATCAAAATGAACAGAATTGAATACTACGTTTGCTAACTTCGCCTGTTGTGTTTACTTTTAATTCAGGATTCTGGGCGTTTGTTGATCCTGTCTTTCCACATGTTTTTGTCCATTTTTGTAGAAAACATAAAAGCAAACACAAACAATAACTATAATCAATTTTCAATAGCATATTATTAAATCAAGGATGTGTATATACATTCCAAGAAGTAAGAGCTCAGGAAATGCAAATCAGGTTCATCGTGTAATACATTCAGTATTGTACGTAGCGAATCTTAAATGATGACTGTTTTCCTGAAGTGTGGCTTCTAGAGTGTGCTTTTTAGCACCAACTTCATTCATGTGGAAGAGGTGCTGTGTTTCAGCATTGTTTTTATCTTCCATTCTTCTTGTGCTCAGCAGAGCCTTAATGTTGATGCTGAATATTTGATTCCTCGTGTCCTTTTGGGTGGCTCTTTTAGATGTGGAGGTTCTTAACTGGGCATTTTGTGTGAGTTCTGATTGTATTTTGATTACTCTTCATGTGTCGTACAGGACCTACAATTAATGGAGAGATGCTTCATGTAGCTAATAACTGCTGTGAAGGGTTTTTATTTAGTATAGTACATAGAATCCTGGAAAGCCTTCTTGAAACCTTACCATAATTATAATACCTTAAAATTAATGTTGTTATGGTGACTATAGTGACTAGCTGTCCCAGCTGAAATGAGGGTTCCGTTTTTCTACACCCTGTACATATACCTTTATAAATAGTTCCTGCCTCGAAGATCTTACAATCTAAATAAACAAGACAAAGGGGGTAGCTGGGAATGGAAACAAAGGTCTTAGTCACTTCACTTTATACAGCAGCAGAGGGAGAGAGAAATTACAAAGCAAGGGAGGAAAGATGTTTTCAGATTAAATTTGAAATGACGTTTTGGACTCAGCAGACACTGTCACCTAACCCTCTAATTAGGTTGTAGCTGTCAAGGTGTTGCCCAGCCTTGTGATCCTAATGGACTCACCACTATTCCTCAGCGTCCCCATTGCAGCAGAAGCCAGAAATGCCGTTTCTGTCTTCTGCTCATTGAAGACTACATCTCCTCTCTTTGACTGAGACCTAGCCCTGGGAATCCATCCTTACTTGCCTCCAGCTTGGACCAGTGTAACCAGTGCCATGGTCTGACTGATTGCAAAGGACAAGCAGAACATTCATCCGCTCCAACAAGCCAGTAGCAGATCCCAGCAGACCAGTGACAGAACCATATTCTCTTGATTCCGAGATCATTGCCCCATTTGCTGAACCACACTGCCTTGAATAGAAAATTAGCAACATTTATTAAGTAAGGACACTTGGAACCCAACACTAGTTCAATATCTCTATTCAGTGAATGGGGCTGTTGTCTACATCCTTGTTACTGAACTTGTGCTCTTTGTGCACTGAAAACTCCCATTTGAAATCCAGCCTAAGGGTTCTCACATCTGCTACTGGCTTGACCCTTTGCTGTTTCCTGTTGGATCAGATGAATGTTCTGCTTGTCCTTTGCATTCAGACTAGGGCACTGGTTGTGTTAGTCCAAGCTGGAGGTCAGTAAGGATGGACTCCCAGGGCTAGGTCTCAGTCAAACAGAGGAGATGTAGTCTTTCCATGAGCTGAAGACAAAAATGGCATTTCTCCCTACTGCTGCAATGGGGACGCTGAGGAGTAGCGGTGAGTCTATTAGGATCGCAAGACTGGGCAACACCTTGATAACTGCAGCCTAATTAGAGGGTTGGGTGACTGTGTCTGATTCCAAAGCTTGGTTTCAAACTTAGCCTCATAGACTTTAAGGGTAGGAGGGACCATTCTGATCATCTAGTCTGACTACCTGCGCATTACAGGCCACAGAACCTTGCCCACCCATCCTGTAATAGAGCCATAACTTCTGCCTGAGTTACTGAAGTCCTCAAATCATGATTTAAAGACTTTGAGTTTGGTGGATTCTCCATAACTTGATCTGAAAACATCTTTCCTCTCTCGTTTTGTAATTTCCCTCTCCCTTTGCTACTGTAAAAAGCTTTTACTATTTTGCATGAAAGACACCATTTACAAAGCTGTGTTGTACAGAGTGTGTTATCTAATCCCTTTTTGGAACATTTTTATTGATAGTTCCTTTAAAGACCTCTCTTGGCAGGCTGGTACATTCACTGATCACTTCCCTGCTACTTGTACACTGCAATCCATTTTTGTTTTTGCTTCTTGAATGCCTCTTATACTGTCCTCCTCCTTGTTCCAAGCTAATAACTCAGACCAGATGGCTGAGTTTGACCTAGCACAGTCTGCTCCCCAGGATATAAATGATGCCATTTAGACATATGTTCCCTTAGTGAAGAAAAGTACTTGCAGCAAGAGCCTATAACTATCAACTTATTTATTTTTGATTTATATAATATTGTCCTGTGCTCTGGGTGCCCTTATATGTTAAAATACATCATATCATGTACAGTCCCTAGCTATAGTCAAATTGACTGCCCAGAATTACCTGGCAAGAAAAGAGGTCATGATGAAAGGCACCTCCTGCCCCGGTTATCTCCTTAGCTCCCTGATCCACTTCATCCCCGGAAGACAGATGGGCCACACATTAACAAGACTTTGAAGACTGAGGTGGGATGCAAATTCCAGAGCCAAAGGGTGCTCCACAAGAGTACCCTGCGAGCTGTTCCTTCCCTTTTATTTATTTATTTTATTTCAAAGGATATCTGGCTCCCGTTCCTCTGTTTGGCGCTGTGGCAGGACGGCACAGAGACAGGGTGGTCACTTGGGTAATTGGATCTCGAACCATTTAGGCCTTTAGTTTTAAAAATCAACTCATCAAGCTTCATTTGGAAATCAAGAGGCAGCCTGTGCAGATTCTGGTGCACAGGTGTCATTTCCAAATAGACTCAAGACATAGCCCCATGTAGAATGCATTACAATAATCCAGTCTTGAAAAGACAGAATGATAGAAGAAAGAAAGGCTCTTTCATTTTGCCAGGCAAAGATGGAGAAAACAGTCACAGTTGTCATCTGGTGTATATACTTCCAGTGGGCTGGATCCACAGCCAATTGAAGTCAGTGGGAAGCCTATCCATAGACTTCCTTGGTCTTTGGATCAGGCCCTATGAGTATAAATGTTTGTATATGAAGGGATCACATGTACAGTAAGTCACAAGGGAGGAAGTGTTTGCTGAAACATGGTGTAACTTCAAATCGAGTGGTGTCCAAAGTTATCCTGTCAAACTTAATTGTTCTTCTTATATAAAATATAGAAGGTATCAGGTAGACTGCACTCTAAAGAACATGCTGATGCCAATCTCCCTCCGACCCCACCCTGGCTATGTAAATACAAGACAGATAAAATAAATATTTCAAACCTCTCTCTCTCCTCTTTCTGTGACTGTCTACACAGCCTCCTGATTCTGATCCCAGTGTCACTGTTGTAAATACATGTAAATGATGTAACTCACCCATCCTTGCATGTGTACTACCAAACCGAAGTTACCACTTCATGCATCTGACAAAATGGGTTTCTGCTTATGCCCAAAATAAAGCTTATGCCCAAATAAATTTGTTAGTCTTTAAGGTGCCACAGGACGCTCGCTGTTTTGTTGTAAATACGAAGTAACTGGAATTACACTGGTGTAAAGACAGGGAGTATCGGATCTCATGGACAGTCATCCTTTTGGTTTGGCTAGCATAAGTAGGGCTGTAGTGCATGTTTTGGGTTAAGAGGGATTGCTTAGTGGTGTGATAACCTGAAGAAGGAATATAAAAAAGCATTCTGTTCACTATGTAGCGATACCAATGACCTAAATAAAGACTTAAAAACATTACAGAACCACATTTGTGAACGTCAGTTGACATACGTTGCCATGGTACAGAATGCTATAGGACAGCAGAGAGACTTAAATTAGAACATTGTTTTGTGATGGAATACAGGGAAACCTTTCTTATTTGCTGTTAGCAATTTTTTTTTTCCAGGAAACACTGTGAAAGTGAAGTATTTGTGAAATGGGCAGGATAGAGGGCACAGAAGAATCTGATCTTGCCATGATGCCTTGTTGCATGGTCACTGTGTTACTTCTACCTCACAGCAGTAGTAAGCCTTGAGAAAGGAATATATAGCTACCTGCCTCATTAACATGATGAGGAATGTGGTTAAGCTTATTGCCAGGTGACCAGAATGTGGGAGGTCTAGTGGTTGGAGCAGGCCTAGTGGTAGGAGAAGGTGTTCAGAACTGAGTGTTGGAAGCCAGGTGCTAGGTCAGTGCCAAAGGCAGGAATCAGAAGCCAGAGCCAACAGTCAAGCCAGAGGTCAGAAATTGGGTACCAGAGCCAAGAGTCAAAGCCAAAGGCAGAAACAGGAGCTAAGGGTCAGAGCCAGAATCACCTGGAGCAAACAGGTAACAGCAAAGTAGGGTCTCAGACAGGGACAGGGCTGGGGCAAGGTGGGGGTAGCACAAACAAGGCAACACAGGAGTAGTCACAGTAGTGGGCATGAGCACTGAGCAGCCAGCAAGCTGCTGCTGCTGCTGGCTTAAAAGCTGGCCCGCTGACCCAGTCAGGTGCTGCAGCCAAGCAGGCAGCCTGGAGCAGGTCAGCTGTGCTTATTAGGTTGCCTGGATACTAGCTCTGATTCCTGACACTTATGTCCTCTCAGGCATATTTTTCTCTGTTCACATGCAGACACATTCACACTGTGCTTTTGAGTAAAGAAGTGGGTGTGCAATGGCCTTGAGCCTTACCCCTGCTCCCTGCAGGAGATTGTGCCTACCACCTTCTACATTACACATGCTCATGCACAGTGCAAAAAGATGAACAGCATCCCAGCCTTGGGGTAATTAACCATTAGGAAAGAGAGCAAAAGGAAAAAACATTGCTCTATGCTCCTCTGATTCTTTTAATAGATTATAGGACCAGAAGGCACCACAGTGATCGTCTAATCTGACCTTTTGCATTACATAGGTCATAAGACTTCCTTGATCTAAATCCTGTTTGAACTAGAGCATACCTTTTAGAAAAAATATCAAATTTGATTTTAAAATTGCCAGTGATGGGAAATCCACCATAACACTTGGTAAGTTGTTGCAATGGTTAATTACTTTCACTGTTAAAAAAATTGTGCCTTATTTCCAGTCTGAATTTGTCTAGATTCAGCTTCCAGACATTAGATCTTGTTTTACCTTTGTTTTCTAGAGTGAAGAGTCTTCTGTTATAAAATTTCTCTTCCACATGTAGGTTCTTATATATTGTGATCAAGTTACCCCTTCTCTTTGTAATCTTAAATACATTGAGCTCCCTAAGTCTTTCACTATAAGGTATGCATTCCATTTGTTAATCATTCTTGTGGCTCTTCTCTGAATCCGCTCCTATTTTTCAACATCCTCCTTGAATTGTAGACACCAGAATTGGCCACAGTACTCCAGTATTGTATACAGTGTTGTAGATGTGTTGGTCCTAGGATATTAGAGAGACACGATGGGTGAGGCAATATTTTTTATTGAACCAACATCTGTTGGTCAGACAGAAAGCTTGTGTCTCTCTTCAACAGAAGTTGGTCCAATAAAAGATATTACCTCACCTACCTTGTTTCCCACAGTATTTCAGTAGCAGTTGCACCAGTGCCAAATACAAAGGTAATATAGTTTCTCTACTCCGACTCAATATTCCTCTGTTTATAGATTCAAAGATCGCATTAGCCCTTATGGCCACTGCATTACACCAAGAGTTCATGTTCAACATGTTCATGTTCAACTGATTATCCACTGTGACCCCCCAAGTCTTAGCTTGCTTCACAGGATAGAGTCCTTCATCAAATGCATATTGTTGGCTTGCACCCTGCTTATCAAATGATCCAGATCACTCTGTATCAGTGACCAGTCCTCTTCATTATTTAGCAAACTTTATCAGTAATTATTTTGTTTTCTTCCAGATCATTGATAACAATGTTTAATAATGTAGGGCCGAGAATAGATCCCTGAGGAACTCTACTTGAAACACATCTGCTTAATGATGATTTCCCATTTGAATTTTTAAACATATCAGTTAGCTAGTTTTTAATTCAAGTAATGTGTTCCCCATTGATTTTGTGTCAGTCTAATTTCTTAATCAAATTTGTAATCTCATCAAAACAAGTATCAAGTTTGTTTGACAAGATCTATTTTCCATAAACTCATGTTGATTGACATTAATTATATTGTCCGCCTTTAATTCTTTACTAATTGAGTCCCACATCAGCCATTCCATTCTTTTGCCTGGAATTGATGTCAGGCTAACAGACCTAAATCAGGTCATCCCATTTATCCTTTTTAAATATTGGCACTACATTAGCTTTCTTCCAGTCCTCTGGAAATTCCCTAATGTTCTAAGACTTATTAAAAAATCAACATTAATGGTCCAGAGAACTCTTTGGTCAGCTCTTTTAAAACTCTAGGATGCAAACTATCCAGACCTGCTGATTTTAGAATGTCTAACTTTAATCACTGTGATTTAACATGTTCCTGAGTTGATGCTCTTTCTTTTTCATCCCAGAGCATCTTTGCAGAAACAGGGAACAGTTTCACTGTTGCCATTCATTCCTGTTCATGGCTTGTTCCTCTAAGCCCAGCCTGGTCATGTCCCTGTGCACAATATCTTGCCTTGTAGTTGATGGTCGGCCTCTAGGTCAGATTTTTCAGGATCCCAACACAGGCAGTCAGGAGCAAAGGTAAGAGCAGGGGCAAACCTGAGGCAGGAAGGAGCAGAAGAGGGAATAGTCAGGTTCCATGGCAGGGTTGCTAACAAGGGTCAGAGTCAGAGTCAGGTTTCAAGGTCCTAGTCAGAAGGCAGTGTCCAAATCAAGCTGACATTGAAACCAGGAGTTTAGGAGCAAGATCATATCAGCTACAGAGAGTCCACAATGTTGCCTGGCCATATTGTGGAACATCCCTTAGATTAAAAACATAAGAATGACCATACTGGGTGAGACCAATGGTCCATCTAGCTCAGCATCCTTTTTTCCAGCAGTGGCCGATACCAGGTGCTTCAGAGGGAATGAACAGAGTAGGTAATCATCAAGTGATCCATCCCATCACACATTCCCAGCTTCTACAGCAATCCCTGCCCATCTGACTAATCGCCATTAATGGACCTATCTTCCATGAACTTACCCAGTTCTTTTTTGAACCCTCTTATAGTCTTGACCTTCACAACATCCTCTGGCAAGGAATTCCACAGGTGGACTGTGTTGTGCGAAGAAATACTTCCTTTTCATAGAATCATAGAATATTAGAGTTGGAAGGGACCTCAGGAGGTCATCTAGTCCAACCCCCTGCTCAAAGCAGGACTAACCTCAGCTAGTCTATCATCCCAGCCAGGGCTTTGTCAAGCCTCAGCTTAAAAACCTCTAAAGATGGAGATTCCACCACCTCCCTAGGTAACCCATTCCACCCTCCTAGTGAAAAACCTTTTCCTAATGTCCAACCTAGACCTCTCGCCCTGCAACTTGAAACCGTTGCTCCTTGTTCTGTCATCTGCCACCACTGAGAACAGCCTAACCCCATCCTCCCTGGAACCCCCTTTCAGGTAGTTAAAGGCTGCTATCAAATCCCCCCTCATTCTTCTCTTTTGCAAACTAAATAAGCCCAGTTTCCTTAGCCTCTCCTCATAAGTCCTGTGCTCCAGCCCTCTAATCATTTTTGCTGCCCTCCGCTGGACTCTCTCCAACTTGTCTACATCCTTTTTGTAGTGGGGGACCCAAAACTGGACACAATACTCCAAATGCAGCCTTACCAATGCCAAATAGAGGGGAATAATCACTTCCCGCGACCTGCTGGCAATGCTCCTCCTAATGCAGCCCAATATGCTATTAGCCTTCTTGACAACCAGGGCATGCTGCTGACTCATATCCAGCTTTTTATCCACTGTTACCCCCAGGTCCTTTTCTGCAGAACTGCTGCCTAGCTCGTCGGTCCCTAGTCTATAGCTATGCATGGGATTCTTCCTTCCTAAGTGCAGGACTCTGCACTTTTCCTTGTTGAACCTCATCAGATTTCTTTTGGCCCAATCTTCCAGTTTGTTTAGGTCCTTCTGTATCCTATCCCTACCTTCCAGGGTATCTACCACTCCCCCCAGCTTAGTGTCATCCGCAAACTTGCTGAGGGTGCAGTCTACCCCATCTTCCAGATCATTAATGAAGATGTTGAACAAAACCGGCCCCAGGACCAAACCCTGGGTCACTCCGCTTGTGACCGGTTGCCAGCTAGACATGGAGCCATTGATCACTACTCGTTGAGCCCTATGCTCTAGCCAGTTCACTATCCATTTTATAGTCCACTCATCCAACTCATACTTCTTTAACTTGCTGATAAGAATACTGTGAGAGACAGTATCAAAAGCTTTGCTAAAGTCAAGGTATATCACATCCACCGCCTTCCCTACATCCACAGAGCCAGTCACCTCATCATAGAAAGCAATCAGGTTGGTCAGGCATGACTTTCCCTTGGTGAAGCCATGTTGACTGCTCTTGATCACCTTCCTCTCTTCCAAGTGCCTTAAAATGGGTTCCTTAAGGATCTGCTCCATGATTTTTCCAGGGATTGAAGTGAGGCTGACCGGTCTGTAGTTCCCTGGATCCTCTTTCCTCACTTTCTTGAAGATGGGCACTATATTTGCTTTTTTCCAGTCCTCAGGGACCTCCCCTTGTTGCCACGAGCTTTCAAAGATAATAGCCAATGGCTCTGAAATCACCTCAGCCAACTCCCTCAGCACCCTCGGGTGCATTGCATCCGGCCCCATGGACTTGTGTATGTCCAATCCTTCTAAATAGTCTTGGACCTGTTCCTTCAGCACTGCGGGATGTTCGCTTCCTCCCCATTCTGTGCCGCCCAGTGCAGCAGTCTGGGAGCTGATCTTGTCTGTGAAGACAGAGGCAAAAAAGGCATTGAGTACCTCAGCTTTCTCCACATCCTCTGTCACTTTTGTTCATTTTAAACCTGCTGCCTATTAAGTTTAGTTGGTGACCCCTAGTTTTGGTGTTATGAGGAGTAAATAACTCTTCCTTATTTACTTTTTCAACACCAGTCATGATTTTATAGATCTCGATCATATTCCCCCCCTTACTTGTCTTTTTTCCAAACTGAAAAGATCCAGTCTTATTAATCTCTCCTCATATGGAAGCTTTTCCATACCCTTAATCATTTTAGTTGTGCTTTTCTGTAACTTTTCCAATTCCAATATATCTTTTTTTTGAGATGGAGCGACCAGATCTGCACGCAGTATTCAAGATGTGGCTTTATAAACAGGCAATATGATATTTTCTGTCTTATTATTGATCCCTTTCCTAATGATTCCCAACATTCTGTTAACTTTTTTGACTGCTGCTTCATATTGAGTGGATGTTTTCAGAGAACTATCCACAATGACTGCAAGATCTCTTTCTTGAGTGGTAACAGCTAATTTAGACCCCATCATTTTATACGTATAGTTTGGATTATGTTTTCCAATGTGCGTTACTTTGCATTTATCAAAACTGAGTATCATCTGCCATTTTCTTGCCCAGTCACCCAGTTTTGTGAGATCCCTTTGTAACTCTTCACAGTCTGCTTTGTACTTAACTATCTTGAGTAGTTTTGTATCATCTGCAAATTTTGCCTCCTCACTGTTTACCCCTTCTTCCAAATTGCTTATGAATATGTTGAACAGCACTGGTCCTAGTACAGACCCTTGGGGGACACCACTACTGACCTCTATCCATTCCGAAAACTGACCATTTATTCCTACCTTTTGTTTCCTATCTTTTAACCAGTTACTGATCCATGAGAGGACCTTCCCTCTTATCCCATGACCGCTTACTTGCTTAAGAGTCTTTGTTGAGGAGCCTTGTCAAAGGCTTTCTGAAAATCTAAGTACATTATAGCCACTTGTCCACATGCTTGTTGTCTCCCTCAAAGAATTCTGTTAAATTGATGAGGCATGATTTCCCTTTACAAAAACGATGTGGACTCTTCCTCAGCAAATTGTGTTTGTCCAGATGTCTGATAATTCGGTAGTTTCAACCAGGTTGCCTGGTACTGAAGTTAGGTTTACCAGACTGTAATTGCTGGGATTGCCTTGGGAGCCTTTTTTTAAAAATTGGCATCACATTAGCTATCCTCCAGTCATCTGGTACAGAAGCTGATTTAAATGATAGGTTACATACCACAGTTAGTATTCTGCAATTTCATATCTTAATTCCTTCAGAACTTTTGGGTGAATACCATCTGGTCCTGGTGACTTATTATTGTTTAATTTATCAATTTATTCTGAAACCTCCTCTGACACCCTCAGTCTGGGACAGTTCCTCAGATTTGTCATCTGAAAAGAATGGCTCAGGTTTGGGAATCTCCCTCACATTCTCAGCCATGAAGACCAATGCAAAGAATTCATTTAGTTTCTCCACAGTGGCTTTATCTTCCTTGAGTGCCCATTTAGCATCTTGATCATCTAGTGGCCCCACTGGTTGTTTAGCAGGCTTCCTTCTTCTGATGTACTTAAAAAAATTTTTTTGCTGTTAGTTTTTGAGTCTTTGGCTAGCAGTTCTTCAAATTCTCTTTTGGCCTTCCTTATTATATTTTTACACTTCACTTGCCAGAGTCTATGCTCCTTTTTTTTTTTTTTTTTTTTTTTTAACTTAATAGAATTTAACTTCCACTTTTTAAAGGGATGTCTTTTTGCCACTAACTGCTTCTTTTACTTTGTTATTAAGCCACTTCGGCACTTTTTTGGTCCTCTTACTATGTTTTTTAATTTGGGGTATACATTTAAATTGAGCCTCAATTATGGTGTCTTTAAAAAGTTTCTATGCAGCTTGCAGGGATTTCACTTTTGAACTGTACCTTTTAATTTCTGTTGAAATAACTTCTTCATTTTTGTGTAGTTCCCCTTTCTGAAATTAAATGCTCCCATGGTGGGCTGCTTTGGTGTGTCCCTCCCCACCCATAGGGATGTTAAATTTTATTATGTCATTGTCACTATTAGCAAGTGGTTCAGCTATAGTCACCTTTTGGACCATATCCTGAGCTCCATTTAGGACTGAATCAAGAATTGCCTCTCCTCTTGTGGGTTTCAGGACGAGCTGCTTCAAGAATCAGTCATTTCAGGTGTCCAGAAACTTTATCTCTGCATCACATACTGAGGTGACATATATCCAGTCAATGTGGGGATAGTTGAAACCACCCATTATCATTGTGATTTTTATTTTTATAGCCTCTGTAATCTCCCTGAGCATTTCACAGTCACTATCAGTCACCTGTCAAGTGGTTGATAGTATATCCCTACTACTGTATTCTGATTATTGTGACAGGGCCAGACTCAATGGCTACAGGAGAGTAGTGGAGGGTATATATATTAGCCCCAGGATCAACAAATCTTTGTTCCCTGGGTGATTCAGCTGCGGTTACTCCAGGGCAATTAGGCCAATTAGGCTAGCTGTGGCCAATTGAGGAGCTTGCCCCAGCAGTTAAAAGCCTCCCAGTCAGGCAGATAGGGGTAGCTAAAAGGAAGTTAAGAGTAGCTCCAGCTCCTCCTCGACAGCTTGGAGTGATTGCTGTTGCTACCACAACCCAAAAGGTACAGGAGTCAAGGGGAAGCCTGTCCGGGCACAGCCAGGGATCATAGGCACAGAGGCCTGAGGGAGACACTCACCCTGCTTCTAGGAAGCGGACCACGAGCAGTGGGGTCAAGGATAGGCAACCCAGGGAAGGTAGTAGCTCACAGACTAAGCAGCTTGAGGCTACTCCTCACAGGGTCCCTGGGTCGGGGTCTGGGGTAAAGAGTGGGACCGGGAACCTCCCCCCGGCTCCCACCCAGCCACACCACCAGTGTAGCCGAAGAGAGTGCAAGACCGGCAGGGCTGAGTAGGCTGCCCTCGCCACATTATTCAAGCATGGAATTACTATCCATAGAGATTCTATTGCACAGTTTGATTCATTTAAGATTTTTACTTTATTTGATTCTGTTTTCTTTCACATATAATGCTGCTCCTCCACCACTATGACCTACATATAGATTTATCTAGGATAGTAAGCCAATCAGAAACCATGGGGCTGCTGTCTGTCAGAACCCTTGAGGGGTAGGACTTTCCATGGTCTGTATCCAGAGTAGGTCCTAGGGAGTGGAGCACAGCATAAGCTGGTTATATGGAGATACCAGCTACCTGGCAGCTCTTCAGGTCTTGGTTCTAGACCCACATGGCTTTACTTTACCCACCCCACAAGCATCCCTTGTTTTGATGGGCTGTATAGAAGGTTGCCATGAGGTTGGAGGAATGGATTTGGGATGCAGAATCCCAGTATTGCTCTTCTGGGCTATAGCTCTCCCAATCCACAAGGTACCAGTTGGTGCCGAGTTTTTGGCTGGGAGTTACACTTTTTGACCTGTGTTGGATGCTGGGCCTTCCTAGCACCAGGGGTCAGCATACTGCTTGTAGTCCCCTTTGGCCTTGGCCAGGTGGGTCTTGAGTTTCATCTTGGACTCCATGGGACTGCCATACCCAGTCAATGGCTGTGGGATTGATGAAGACAGATGTTGCCAGATGGAGACAGGTTTGGAAGCCACAGCTGGCATAGAACGGACTCTGCCTGGTGGAGATATGGATGGTGTTGTAAACAAACTCTGCTTGTGGTGGTAGGAGGCTTGACCAGTTGGCTTGGTGGAAATTCACAATGTAGTTATAACACTTGATTAGCTCATGTGGATTGACCATCAGTTTGTGGATGAGAGGTGGTGGATGTGTAAGTGCAGACCCTGAGAAATCATAGGGTTTTGTGCCAAAATAGTGATACAAACTGTGGACCCCAATCAATTGTGACACATTCCTGGAGTCCATGGAGACAGATAATGAGTCCCTAGGAGCAGAGTTGTTTTTTATGCAGAGGGCAGGTGGACAATGGGCCATTTTTGTCAACTGGTCAACCACACTGAGGACTACAGTGTGTCTGTTAGACATGGTGTGCTCAACTATGAAGTCCAGGGTAATGGCCACCCAGGGTCTAGACAAAATCTTGGAAGGCACTAGGGTGCTGAGGGATTTAGGGCGTGATGTCATGCGGCAGAATCAACATATGACTGGTTGTCGTGAGCACTTAGGGTCTCCAGAAGGAGTGGGTGGCCAAATGGCAGGTACCCCAGATGGCCTGCTAATAGTAAGTCATGGCAGATCCACAGTACCTCTAACTTGGGGGGGGTGTTCCCGGTGGAACATCACATCTTTCGCTGAGCCTTTTTTCTGTGTATGACAAGGTCAACAAAAGCATCTAGGATGGTTGGGTCCTCCACATGAGCTCGCTCATCCTGATTTCCTCACATAATCTGCACTGGAACTGGTAGAGCTGTGCTGCTCTGTTCCACTCAGTGTTGGAGACTAGTCACTGAAATGGAGTAGGCGTAGCCTGATCCCTGTCCCTGCTGGAGTTTGTGCAGGGCCACCTCTGCTGAGCAGGCACAGTGGGGACAAATATGGCAGAAAATGCCAGGAGGAAGGTGTCCCAGTGTGATAGTGTCTTGTTCGCTTATTTGACTTTTGCTTGGTCAGTGGGGTAGGACTGGGGGCAGAGCAGAACATAAACCCTACAAACTTTTGACACTCATTAAGTTGTTCTGGGATGGGCCTGGGCCTGGGAATAAGGCATTCTCCTCCTGCAGCTGGGCTGCCTGTTCTTATAGTAGCTGGGCCTGCAATACCACGTTTTCTTCATGGAGCTGGGTGGATTGCCTGAGCAAAGCTTGGTTCCTTCTTGCAAGCTGTGATGCTTGGGTTAAACACATGGGGAGCTCCTCCTGAGAGTGGTCAACCTATTCAGGCATCTCCGATATCCTCTGGGGTATGCTGGGCAGGAGTGGCCTGCTTCTTCCATGCTCCCCCAAGGTAAGCCTTCACCACGGGCTAGGGTGATCTAGGTAAACTGTGAGGGTCCCAACACAGGTAGTCAAGACCAAGAGTCTGAGCAGAGGCAAACCTGAGGTGGGGAGTACTGGAGGAGTGTGTAGTAAAGTTCTAGGCCAGGGTTGATGCCAAGGGTCAGAGTCCGAATCAAGTTTCAGAATCTGAATCAGAAGGCAAATTCCAAATCAAGTTCATGAGCTAGGAATAGTCGTGGCAGCTACAGAAAATCCCCTCTTTTGCCTGGATGCTTCCTGGGACACCCCTTATCTTTATATGGGGTGGGGATCCAATTGGGAACAATGGTACTGCTATCTTTCAGACCCCGTGAATGAAATTTCCTACGGTCTATGTCCACAGTGGGTTGTGGGGGAGTGGAGCGCAAGCTGGGTACAGCTGCTGTTAGGTGGCAGCATGGAGATGCCAGCTGTCTGGCAGGTTTGATGCACAGGGCCTGACAGGATTGACCGTGGTTGTACTTGCATTATTTTCTTTCGGAGCCTGTCATCTGTTTCTCTTCTGCAGTGTTCCTACCATTATAACCTTTCACATCCCACTTGCCTAACTTCTTCATTTGTCTTTAGATCATTCCACTTTATACCTGTGATCTTTCAAAGAACTCTCATCTCTACTGCCTCTGACCTTCTGATGGCTGTTTCACTTAACACAGATACTTCCAGACGATAGAGTAATATTGTTAGTTCTCTGGTTTTATAAATTTGCACTTTGGCACCAAACATAATGTTTTTATCAGTCCATAATTTCGTCAATTTCTTTGTATCACTTGTAGCTAAGGCATCTTTCCTTTCAACCTCATCATTGATGGAACTGTTGGAAGTTTGATCAGAGCCTAGGTACCCATAAGATTTTACTTCTATGGCTTCACTGCTGCTGTATTTCAACACTTAAGCTATTTTACCTTTTCCAAGATGCAACCACTTCATCTTTTTGGCATTTATTATAAGTTCAGCTTAAATACACCAATTTTCCAGGGTAATGAAAAGTATCATCATTCAAATGTCTGCCAGTTGTACTGTGTCAGCTGCATAAGCTAAGGAGCTTAATGCTAGATCATTCAATGTCATGCCCTCAAACTTATCTAACATTTTTAAGGTCTACTTTAAAAACATGATGAAAAGTGAAGGTTATTCCATGCCCCCTTGTCTTTGACTTGAATCAGCTGCTTAATTTTCCACCAACTCTTACAACATTGTGCTCATCTATAGCAGAATCATATGGAGTTTCAGATAAGATCATTGCAATTATAAATGCTACTTTCCATAATGCTTCCCTCCAAGCAGGAACCAATGCCTTTTGAAGTCGATGAAAATGGCAAACATCTTTAATCCTCGTTCACTTTTTTCCAGCAGATGTTGGAGTGTGAATATCTGATCAATGCAACTTCAGCCTGGTCTAAAGCTGCACTGTTCTTCACCTATTAGTTGACCACTTAATGTCTTTTCTGCATCATTATTGACAATTTTACCGTTTCTAACTAGTAATGGATCAATATCTTTATTAGGATTCCTTTTGTTCTTAATATATTTAAAAAACTTCCTACTCTCCTTAATTCTGACCATTGTTTTTTCAATATCCTTTCTTGTGTCCTTTCTCTTCCCTTAACAATTTTATACAATTCCTAGCTTCTAATTTATATTTATTGCTTTTTTTCCCATTTGTTATCTATAGTAAATATAATTTTTTGTAGCTGCTTTCACTTCTGCTCTATAGCAGTTTATTAAGCCAGCATATAGTCTTTCTTTCTTTATTGCAGGATTGTAAATTGGGGGCATTTAGTAAAATATTCTTAAATAGTTCCCAGCGTTCTGCTGTTTATCCTTATCTTGCTGCGTCTGCTACCTACCTATTCTCCCCACCCCGTAGCTGAAAGTCTTGCTGGATTTTTATGTACAAAATCAGCCTGGGTGAATTGGAGTTGTGACCATGAAATAACAGTTTAATTTTGCTCTGCACTGGGTTTAATTGTGTCTGCATTAAGATTGCTTTGATACTTGATTTATTTAGTTTCTCTCCAGAGTGGAGCTGGTTGGAAATGATCATTCTGCTGCAAAATGTCTATTAGTTGAAAGAGAAACATTTCACAGAAGTGTCAATTTTGTGTAAAGTTTGTTTTTAAAGAATTTTAATTGTTTTGATTTTTGTCAGAACAGGTTTTGATTTTCTGTTTCAAAATTACCTTTTATTTCAAATTTTTAATTATATAATAAAAGGTAAAATCGGAGGGAAATGTTTATATTTTATCAGAAGTGGAAAATGTTGGCTTGACCCAAATTGAATTGTTTTTGGGAATTTCAATTGGAGGAAAAATTGCAAATCTTATTTTTCATTCCATTTCAGAATGAAAAAACATTTTGAAATAATGGAAATCCCCACTACATGAAAAATCAGTTCCCATCCAGCCCTAATCACGAGATTCAAACAGGAGTTAACTGATATGAACTCCTGGGTCTTGATCCTCTGCTGTAGCCAATAAGAACACTGCACATGTGTAAACGGCTGTATGCAACCTAGTTTGGCTGTGATTGGCTGTCCCCATAGGGGAAGTGCTTGAACTTGAACTTGTCATCTCTGTATGATCCTGCAGCTTAAGAGCTGCAGAAACTGGGCTTCTCTACATGAGTTTTATTCACATGTGGGGTTTATAATGTTAAATTAAAGGGCTTTATAATTAAAGGGTTAAATTTAATGTAAATCTTAAATTTTAACCCAAATTATTCTCATGGATTTTGTTTTTATTACGCCAGTTAGAGGTGTAGATCTACTAAGTTCTCTGTTACATCTCCTAGGGCAAGACTGTTCTTTAGAGAATCTTTCTAGAATGTTTTCCAGGCAAGCTTTGTATGTCTTGAATGTTGGAATTTTTTTTCAGCTTCCACTGGAAGATTAGTCTGCCATTTCATGGATCACTCCATTAAGATTTTGTCCCTCTGATATTCATCATTCATAGTTTTCTCATTAATCTTAGTGGTAGCCAGAGATTAATCACTCTCACTCTGATTATGTCAAATATTTTTTGGTAGTTTTGCTGACATATGTAATTAGGAAAGCACAGGACTGGGAGTTAAGAATTCAGGGTTCTGTTCCTGACTCTGCCATGGACTTGTGTTGTGAACCTTAAGTTAGATATTTATTGACTTTCAATGGGAGTATTAAGGTATTTCAAAGAAAAGGTCTCAAGAATTTTTTAACATGACAAAATGATATTTTTCTCCTAGCTTCATTCTCTAAAATGTCTAAAACTTTTTGGCTGCAGTTTTCCAAGAAATTCAGCCTGAGACAGACACCTGGCATGGAAAATTTCAGTCCAAATGGTTAAGGTTTGGCAGAGTTATAAGCAACTGAAAACAGGGTCTTACAATGGGAAGTATTGAGCAACTATAATAGACGGTGCTACCAGCCCTACCTTATTAAAAAGGGCCCAATTCTGCTCTCCCTCACACTAGTATAAAACAGTCAATGGAGTTACATCAGCACAACCAGTGTAATTTAGAGGATAATTGGGCACCTTATGGGTCGTCTTCTAAGTTGTTTGGGAGAAAATTCATGAACCATTAGAGAGACTATCATTTGAAGTAGAAAATGACTTGTTAAACTAGATTTATGACAGGACTATTTAATACATGGCTTAGTATTATATACATGTCTCTATATATTTGTAAAGTTATACAGATGCATTTTTGGGGCCATTCATACAACATTAAGTAAGGTTGCATATGGAAAATTTGTGCTCCCTTCATGGCTACTTAAGGATAGAAAGTGTAAGATTCCTTGGGGTTGTGTATCATATTATGTTAAATGTAACAAACTATTCAGGTGAGGCTAAGTGAACAGCAAATGCAAGTCAGGTTATTGAATATAGCAAGTCATCCCTATCTTAACAAATAAATTACTATATTTAATTGTGCTGAGATAAATAAAAGCCTATGGGATCAAACATTCTTGAAACAAGCCAGAGTTCCTTCCTTGAGAAAGTGTTTGAGATTTGGGAATAGAGTACAACAGTTGCACTGGTGCCAAAACAAGAGTGATTGTGTGTGCGTGTGCGTGCGTGCGCGCGCCAAGATGGTCAATATTAATATAGACATTTGAGTAAAATTTGATCTTAGCATTACTTAGCAATTTGATAAATACCTGATGCAGATTTCATTTGCATAAGATTTCACAATTGGTTCAATTTATCTTCCTGTAAATTACATCCATAATAAAGACTAGATTTTGATTACATGAAATGGCAACCACCATGCTGCAGTGACTATTTCAAATATGGCCGCCTCACCCATCTCTACCCCGCACGGTCTAGCTTGAGCCCAACACTGCTCTCAGTCCAGTTGCTTCCATTACAACTCATTCCCATCCTCAGCACTGTTGAATGGAGATCATTCAATAGTTTCAAAACACATCATTAGAGTACTTTCACTTGACACAGATTTTAGATCCTATTTGTACACACCTTGATTGCAAGTTACTGCTCTGTTCTACAGAGATGGCAATTTCAGCTTGCAGCATCAAGATGCGACCGACTGGACTGAATCCTCTGTTTCATCATGGGGTTTTATAATCACAAGAGTGCTGAAATTCAGTCTACATCAGTATGAGAGCTCTTTTCTCATCTACACACCAGTTGTCATTTTTTCTAGAGAGAGAAACCTAGAGTCTTCTTAGAGCAGATAGACCTTTTAGAGTCTTTC
This sequence comes from Emydura macquarii macquarii, assembly GCF_026122565.2. Lineage (NCBI taxonomy): Eukaryota > Metazoa > Chordata > Testudines > Chelidae > Emydura > Emydura macquarii. The sequence goes on from NW_027130455.1 coordinate 13,214,562, forward strand.
TCTTTCTCTCTCATGCACACTGTGGTGTGTGTGTGTGTGTGTGTGTGTGTGTGTGTGTGTGTGTGTGTGTGTGTGTGTGTGTGTGTGTGTGTGTGTGAGAGAGATTATTTAAAAAAAAAAAATCACACAAGATCAGGTAGTTTCTAAGGCCAAATTGCAAATAATGTCTTGCTCTTCCCTTGATGAACAACTCCTGTCAAACCAGATAATACTCTTACAACTAAAACTGTGGCAACTTTATGCAAGAGCCACAGATCAGTTTATTTCTGCAGGGCATTTACTTGGAGTCCACTACATATTTGTTTAATGTGGCATTTTTCTTGCAGGTGCAATAAAAATTAGCCTGGTAAAGAATCCTATATACTGTACACTTGTAACTTTGCTATGCACATTCAAACAGTGCTTACAAAAATAGCATTCCTGCTGTAGCCTAATGTGTTACAGTTTTTAATTTTAATGGTGAAAAGTGACCTTAAGTACTATACAACTATAAATTCCTACAGACCTTTCTATCTGATACTAGAAGAAACTTACTATATGCTAACTATGAAATATCACTGCCAAATTAGTGCTCATAATTTTTTAGAGATTGCAGGTTAGTTTAAAAGGACAATTTCTGATGCTAGGAGAGCTTTTTCATCATCTTATACTGTACTAAGCTATCTTGTGATAGTGAAGACAGTAAAAATTAGTTAGATGACAATTAGTCCAATTTGCGGGTATTTAAATTGGCATAGATTTGAATCCTTAATGTTTGCCATTAATAGTTAAATACAAAGGCAGTTCTGGCTGGTGGGAACTGAGCTGGGCCAAAGCTGCACATGTCAGCAGCTCCTAGTCCTGGCTAGAGGTGCTGCTTCTGTTGGAATAGGGAGATATCCTTTTGAAGGAGTTAATCTAGTGTAACTGGAAGCCATTCCTGCCTGTCCTAACTGGGATGGCCTCTGTACCCTGACCACCTTTAAGAGTTCCTGTTGAACTGGCAGCTAAGATTAGGAGCTACTTCATCACCTGGGACAGCTGTCAGGGTGAGCTCCTTTTGAGATGGTGAACATCTCTTTTTTTGTTTCTAGTTTTCGAAGATGATTCAAACTTCTTTTTCATACCACATTTTAGTCTACATATGTTCATTTATTATTGCAGTATGCTCATTCTCAATCTTCTCTCAATATTAATTATATTTCCTTGAAATGGTCAATAAAAATCTTTTAAAACAGGAAAGTTTCTCAGATATTTCAGAAAACCAATTTGCCTGTTGGTGCCTTCTGCCAGAAATGTAATATTATGTGTTTACCATTATAATGTAGCGTCCAAAGTGCATAAGTAGATACTAGTTATAAATAATATCAGGGACTGCTAAATCTAGCATATCAAATAGTCTTTTTTTATTTCTCATTACTAACAGATATTCAAGAGTTTTATGAAGTGACATTGCTAAACTCCCAGAAAAGCTGTGAGCAAAAAACAGAAGAAGCAAATCAAGTTGCAGAGAAATGGGAGAAGACCAAATCTTCTGCTACAGGCCACGAAAGTCTGCAGAAAAACCAAGAGGTAATAGATAAATAATTACAAGTGTGTATATATAATGAAATAGATGGATCAGGTGTTGGAAAATGTCATGTGATGGCTTTGTAATGCAGGATGAGTGGTTTTGTGGTTGAAATACTATATTAAAACTTAGGAGAACTGGCTTCAATTCCTGACTCTGACACAAACACAGAGACTACATGCAACTGTTGATAGTGGGGGAGGAGGAAGGGTCAATTTAAAGGTTCTAGTGGTATGCAGTGGGGTTCAGGGCAGGGCATATAAACCCTGGCAGAAATCTGGGAGGGCACATGACCCTGCATGCCCCTTCAAATGTTCTCTCTGCACAGATTCTCTGTGACTTTGTACAAGTCACTTAATCTCATCTGTGAAATGGGGAGTGCAGTGCATCCTTTTCCCCACCCTTGGCCTGTGTTGTCGGATATTTTGTGTTTGATTATACCACTGTCAAGTGGGTGGTCTTCAAGGAGAATAAGGGACCTACTACTACTCAAAGGGTGAACCTCTTTAACTCAAGTGTGAGTGGCCTGTGTTCTTTGAATGTGAAAGACCACCTTTCTAGTCTTAGCTCTGTAAGTGTGTGAGAAATGTATGGAAGTTTTGATAGCAATTTTTAGACATGTGCCTAAAATTAGGCCTTATCTATTTGAGATGTTTGTCACCCATGCCTCCCACTGAATGGAAGGAAGCTCAGCCCTTGGATTATCAAGCACTATAGATGACAAAGTCTATGTACCAAAATCTTCAGCTGTTGGAAGGATTTGAAGCTGTTCTTCACTATGACTGGCTCAAATCTGTTCCTGGTCAATAGTGACCAAAGATTGCAAGGAAGCTTTTATGTACTAAACAGGTAGTCTCGGTTATTTTCCTGGTGGACCCCACCACAAAAACTAGTGAACTGTTTTCACCTCAGCAGAGAGGTCAAGAATTGAGTGGGCCTGGAGTCCAAACTGCCCCCTCTTCTCTCCAGGCCAACGTCAAGACACATTAACAAAGGACATTGAGCAGACATTTGCATCGTCACTGTGGATAAAGAGAAGATTTTAATGTCCAAAGCTATTGATCTAGCAACTCTCGTGAGTTGCAAATTCACTTATAAGAACAAATCTGAAGTAAAATAAAAACTCAGAAACATATCGCAGTTCCACATGGCGTTTATTATAGGATTGTTCCAAAAGCTAGGTTGGAACTATAGATGGGTAGTAGGATCGCTAAAGGAATAAAAAAAATTGATTATAGAAATTCATTAGGAAAAGGAGCGTTTGGAATTAGTGAAAGATGCATTCAAATTTTGAGCAAAACCACATCAAATGAGACTAAACATTAACTGAGGATATTTTCCATGAATGATTTAACATTAGATTCCCAGATGAAGATACAGTTGGCTAACCTTGCTAATCTAACCATTTCTGAGATAAAACTATACAACTTAAAGAAGTGTACTTGAATTAGCTTCCAGTTTATTATCCCTTGAAGTATCTGGCAAAGACAGTGCACTGCACTCTCTTCTTTCACCCTGACCTGGTGAAAGTATTTGACTGCCAGCCCTGTCTTCCTGAACTTTCTTTTCTCTAAGGGATAAGCTGTCAGGCTAGTACAAGGAAATTGAGATCTAACATTCACATTAATGTTAATGGTAAATGTAGGATATGGCAAAATACAAGTATATCAATGATGAAAATTATGTCCTCATCTACTAGTAAGCAAACAAAAGATGATGGTCCCAAAATTTCAAACCTGCATACCTAAAGTTAAGCTTTTAAGTAAAACTGGGCTAATTTTCAGAGTAGCTGAGCATCCACAAATTCCACTGAAGTCAATGGGAACAAGAGGTATTCAGCACCTTTTGAAAATCAGGCCTAAAAATAGATTTAGGGGTCTAATGTTAGGCCCCCAGGATTGAAAAGTCAGGCCTTTGCTTTTGTTTAATTGTTAGTACCTTTGAAAAATATTAACCCTTTTAGTCCCCTTTTTTCTTGTATATTCATTTACACATTCACTATTCTCTCAGTCTTTATGGTATTAGCAAACTGTGTTTGAATTCTAAGGCTCAGAGCATTGGTTCTTCACCAGGAAGTGACCTGCATTCAAGAATTGTATATGATTGAGTATTTCGTTGTATCTAATTATCCTCAGCATCTTCAGGACTGTGGGAATCCAGGTGTCCAGGGGAAAAAAAAACCCTCAGACTACTAAAAGTGTCTACAGAAGTATGTTGCAAACAAAATTGGGTGGGTGATAAGGGATACTTGTTATGGCAGAAGTTTTCAGTTATGAACTGGGTGATCGATTAGAAATATTTGTTTTTACAGATGTGTTTTGTAATAGATGGGAATAATGACCTGTTGAAAGGTGTTCTTAACCAACAGTTCTTAATGAGTTATCACAGCTTTAAGTAATGACTGGGTTAGAGATTCCTTTTTACTCATCAGTCAGGTAAACTGAGAACCATAAAAGAAATTCCATCAGTAAGTAGGAAAACAGAACGTATGATAAAATTAATTGTGGAAAAGTACTCACCCTCCAAAAAGTTTATTTTGTCTCGTACCGTATAAAAGGACAGGGGTTAGACTGCAAATGAACACAGTTAGCATTCCACCAAGTACAGAAAAAGAGATCAAGCTACATTCTCTTCACCATCTACCAGAGGTGGTAAAGTATGTCGTCTGCCTGTATTCTCTATTGTGCTATATTAATCTTTGATTAAAAATTGTCAAATAACAGGCTCAAATGCAATCTTGAATTATTAAATTCAAACACATTACACAATAAAATGTAGCATCAACAGTACAAATCTTTAAAATTAGACTATATTAATACATACAGAATTTATCTGTTAGAATGTCACATGTACGACACTGCTTTCTCTAAGAAATTAAATCTATTGAAAGGTAATTTCATAAATAAAAATATCTCTCAAATATCCATCCATGACTTACATATTGAAGATGGCATTTTGTACTTTAATTTCCTCCATCCTCGCTAACAGATCCCAAGCCTGGGGAAAAAAAATCTGCACCTTTTCATATTGTGGCTCCTTTTTGTTTTCAGAATGAGGCACTGTGGATCCTCTCAGTTCAAATGCTGTAATATGATCATCTTTTGTCCCTCATTTCCAGGAGAAGGCTCCCTTGGAAATCTGTAGGCTATTTTTATGTAAATCATGTCTTTCTCTATGTTTATCCTGAGATTTTTAATTAGTAGCTGATTGAGAAATGCAGCTAAGCCCTCACCGTCCATGTCAGCTTGGACCGTCCAACAGCCGTGCATTTATTCAGTGAATTTAGTTTTCCAAAATTCAATCTTGCAGTTAAGGACTTTTTTTTTAATTGTTACTGATAATAGTGCACTGAGTTCAGTTACTTTCTCTCCCAGCTACTCGTATTCTTCCCCATTGCTAGTGCCTGATCTGATGTATCCATGCGGTTTTTCAGAGCAATGATGTTAGGGTACCAGCCTCTTGGTCTGGCCACAACAATTTGTAATCACTTAGTCTGAGTTTCTCCCAGCATCCTCTGAATGTCCGCACAGGACTTTGGCCAACTCTGACCAGAGGAAAAAGGTGGACAGAGTCATAGTCCTACCTTCTCCTTGCTCTCTTAAAGGTGGCTTATACCCTAAGGGGAGCTATTCCTGTGCTCTGGACTAGATGACCTCCTGAGGTCCCTTTCAACCCTAATCTTCTATGATTGTATGACAGGCCATTGTGCAGGGAGATGAAAGATGAGGAGGGGAGGCCCGTTGTCCCCTCCACACATGCAAGAACCACTCATACTTTAACCTATGCATATATGACCTCACTCACTTATCCCTGGCCTATAAATCATGAGCTAACAAAACGTGTGGTTGACATCACCATTCATTGTGGCTGATTTTTTTTTTTTCATTGTTCCCTCTTCCCCCTTTCCTCTGTTTGTATACTGTCTAGTTAGATTATAAACTCTTCAGGACAAGGGCCTTGCCTGAGTCTTGGCCCTACTGAAGTCAATGGGAATTTTGCCATGAACTTCAGTAGGACCATGATTTCACCCTTTGTCTTTATTTTTGTCCATTAAGGACCAAGTGCTTGGTTGGCACTGTATAAATTATTTAATTGTTCCTGGGGTGTTTGGTTATTTACAGTATATGAGATAGCATTGGATGTTCATTGAGTGGTTGTCTGTCTTCCATTCTTGGGTTTTGTGCATCCTCCTACCTCCAGGATGCAGAATTTTTTCCAAGCTAGCTCTCCCCTGTTGGTCCACACATGCTCACTGAATGCTCTCATGTTCCCCACTCTAATCCTTCTCCCCACGAAGGCAGTTCCTTCAACCAGAGCCTTAAGCTGGAGACGGAATGTCCCTTACTTCCAATTTAAACTTCAGTTAGTGTTAGATTAGTTTTTAATTAGTATTTTAATGTTGGTATTTTATGATACTTTAAACACTTAGGTGCCAGTACCGAGTGATAGTCAGCTATATTGGCTCTTAAATCTGGTTTCAAAACATGCATCTCGTATACTGTTGCTATATTGGCCAGAGACACTCATGAAAAATGTCATTACTGTCTATAGGTGAGGGACATATTCCTAGTGAATGTGCTGTATGCTGTTCATTTGGCAAATAGTTTCAAAAGAACAGGGACATTAAATTCAGGATGTAGCTCCTGGATAGATCCATGAAACCTGACTCAGAACCTGGTCAGTCAAATCAGTTTGTCTCCAGTGTCCCCTCTACATGTAGTGTTCCTGAAGCAGTTAAAAGACTGAAAGGGACACATCTCATTCTCCAGGTCCTTAAAAGAAAAAGCTGCAACTTCAGAAGGGACACAAGGCATAGAAAAGTGTCCTCTGAAGTCTTGAAGCATACCTCTAAGTGCTTCTTATCATTGAAGAGAAATCCTTCTGATAATTGAGGCTTCAGCACTACCTCTGAAGGTTACAATACAGTCTCCTACAAGTGCTCCATCAGTCTAAAAGGATTTGGTGCCAAGTACACAGGTACCATTTAACTCACAACATGATTCTATGAAGATAGAAGAAATATTTTAGGAGATAATTTTAATACAAATTTTATGAATATAGCTAGTTTTAAAGAGAGCAGTTCATTTAAAGAGGGAATATTTTATTTAGAATACCCCGTAGATTGTTTTAATTGTCCTATATGTTCACAAATTTTAGCTAGCTTCGGTAAATGGGCGAAGCATATAAATAATGTACATAAAAGCACTTCAGTAAGAGTTATTTGCAAAAAATGTGGCAAGCATTCGCAGTTTCATAACATAGCTTGCCACTACCCCAGGTGCAGGCCCAAGGAGGTGGATAACTCAGAAGAAGTATGCCTGCACGGTCTGTGAGTCTGCCTTCTACACTCGCTCGGGGCGGAGTCAACACATCAGACATAGGCATCCCGCGGTGAGGAATGAGGAAAGAAAGGAAGCTAGAGTGGTTGGGAAAACAAGTCGCTCTCGGGTATGGACAGAAGAGGAAATTGAATTATTGATTCAGCTTAAAATAAAATATGTGGGGACTAGAAATATTAATAAGTGTATAGAAAGTGAATTAAAAACAAAAACAAATAAGCAAATATCAGATAAGAGGAGGGACCTGGCCAAGAATAAGGTTAAAAAGGATGAAGATTTTATGGTTTTAGGGGTAGAGGGCGGGATGAGAGATATTTTAGAAGATATTCCTCCACGTGAGAAACTTAAACCCTTAAAAGATAAAATTTTAATTGATAGGATTTTAACAGGAGTTAGGTGTAATGGGGCTCGTATTTTAGAGAAATTGGATTTTATTGAACAGCAATTAAATGCTTCTGCCACTGTAGCAGAAGGTTGGGGATTATTTGAGGAATTATGTAAATTATTGATGAACTCTCCTCATGAAGATGTAGAGAATTTGGAAAATAATAAAGATAATAATATACTGAATGATAATAGGAAACAAGGAAGAAAAGTGAGTAAGTCTCCTGCTAAATATAATAGAAATAGAAAATATGCTGGGAGAAAAGCTAAATTTAGATTCTATCAAACCCTATTTGAAAAAGATAAGAAAAGGTTGGCTAGGATCATTATGGGAGAACCCGATAAAGCGACGTGTAATATAGCAGTTAAGGAGATTGAAACCTATTATAGAGAAATTTTGGGTAAAGGACATGGGAATACTAGTGGATGGCCAAAAGTAAAAGAAGTGGTAGATAATGAAATTTTAAATTGGCCTTTATCAATTGATGAAATTAGAGAAGCCTTAAGAGAGATTGATAATAGTAGTGCTCCTGGACCAGATGGAATTAAGGTTTAGGATTTATGGGATATTTATAATTTAGATAGTAGGATTTTAGTAAGGATTTTAATATTTGGTTTTTAAATAGACAGATTCCAGAGTGTTTTAAAGGCAATCGTACGATCCTAATTCTTAAAGTCAAGGATCCACAAGAGTTGAAGAAAATATCATCTTGGAGGCCATTGACTATTGGTTCGATTTGGATTAGGTTGTATACAAAAATGTTAGCTAAAAGATTATCAAGTGCCGTTAAATTATGCCCCAGACAAAAAAGCTTTATCGCAGCCCCTGTGAGGAAAATATATCGATTTTAGAAAAGTTAATTAAAGGGGCCAAGAAAAATAAAGACGAAATAACTGTTGTTTTTATTGATCTTGCTAAGGCATTTGATTCGGTTGGCCATGGTCATATTTTAAAGGGGTTAAAGAGATTTGGGATATCAGAGAGTTTTATTGATATTGTAAAGGATTTGTATACAGATTGCTACACTGAAATTAGTGTTGGTGAGGATAAGACAGAACCTATTTTAATTAAGAGTGGAGTTAAGCAAGCTGACCTGCTCTCCCCTATTTTATTTAATATAGCCATGGACCCTCTTTTAAATAAGTTGGAAGATGAAGGAGATGGTTTTATAGTGCAGGGTAGAAAAATAACTTCATTGGCCTTTGCCGGCGATATTGTTATATTAAATAGGTCCTATAAGGGGATGGTTAAGAATTTAAAAATTCTTAATCAGTTTTTTGTAAAAATTCAAGTTTAAAAGTAAATGTTAAAAAGACAAAGGGCTTTCATATTTTCCCAAGCATGGGAACATATGTTATCAACCCAAAAGATAAATGGGGATTAGGTGATTATATTCAACCTGGTGAATCTGAAAGATATCTAGGTGCAAGAATAGATCCATGGGTGGGAGTGGCTAATAATTCCCCTAAGGAAAAATTAGTTGATTGGTGTGAAAGTTTATGTAAAGCTCCCTTAAAACCTGCGCAGAAATTGATAATTTTAAAAGTTTACATTTTAACGAGAGTTTTTTATGAATTACTTTTAATCGAGCTGCCATTTTATATGTTAAATGAATTAGATGTTTTAGTTAGGAACACTCTTAAAAAGATTTTACATCTCCCCCAGTGTACAACTGACGGGCTATTCTATGCTAGAACTAGAGATGGGGGTCTAGCAGTTACAAAATTCAGTACCCAAATTCCAAACATGTTAATTCGTAAATGGAGGAGACATATTGTCTCCAAAGATGACTGGATAGATTTCTCGTTTTTATATGCTGGGGAAAATTTAGTGGAGAAAATTTTAATATATAGCGCTAAAATGGCTAATCCTAAAACGTGGAGAGATGAAGAGTTTTTAAAATGGAGTAATTTAAAATGTCAGGGAATTGGTATTAAATATTTTAAAAATGATTGTATTAGTAATTCGTTTTTAAAATATCCTTGCTTGACCAGGTCCTCCTCTGATTGCGGCATTGCAAATGAGAGCGAATGTTTTTCCCACCAGGGAAAGTCTAGCAAGAGGACGGAAGATGGAGGAAGGGTTATGTAGATGGTGTGGTAAGGTCAAAGAGACAATTACTCACATCTCTGGTCAGTGCATAAAAACGAAAGAAGCAAGAATTAAAAGACATAATAGAATAGTTAAAGCACTAATTGATAAAGTAGGAAATAAAGGATGTAAAATTTGGATTGAACCTTACCTTCATAATAAAGAAGGGAAGTTGAGAAAACCCTACCTCATTATTGAAAAGGAAGGAGTGGTAGCCGTTGTGGATGTCACAGTTAGATGGGAAGACAACGCTGACAGTGTGGAGGCAGCCCACATTGAGAAGGAGGCATACTGCTCTGAGTTGGAGGAGGAGGTGCTGCAGCTTACTGGTGGGAAGATCATCCACTTCCTTGGATTGTGGTTGGGGCAAGAGGTAAATGGAGCGAAAGAAATGATGACATTTTAAAAATTTTAGGTATTGATAAATTTAGAAGTTTTAGAGAGAGTGTATGCAGACTTGCTATGTATGCTACGATGGATATGTTGGCTCTTTTTAGCGATAAACAGTGAACCCGAACATTCATTTCGTGTATCCTGTGGATTTTAGATATATTTTAGATATAGATATATTTATTCTCAATATTCTAAATTTTATCAATGGGCTTTAGTTTTTATACTATTGACCTGTTGGCTATGTTTAACTGTTCTTTCATGTAATTTAATTAAATTAATAGAATAATAAATATTACTTATAGGTTAGATCTTGATTTTAGATTATCTTAGCTACTGAATAATAGATTGGATGGTGGACTGGCCGCACAGTAACCAGGAAAGGACAGGTATTTACGCCTGTACAAATATCAAGAATTCTGTCTTCCCGACTCCTTTCTCATCAGTACCGCTTACATGGATACTGACACAGCATCTGATTTCAGGGTCTGGTACTCCGTGAAGAGTCATCAAAGATGTATTCATCCTTCTTAAAAAGGGTATGCGTTGTTTTAATCAGCTTCTGAGGCAAGTTTGAAGGGGTCTCCTTCTTACTTACCTGCCTATATTTCACCAGAGGTTTGTCCAAAAATCAGACCTCAAAAGTCCTCTCGTAAGGATTAAGAACCTTTCCTTGATTCTTGATTTCCTTCTCCTTGAGGTGCCATATAATTTTTTTTATGAATAGTAGATGTGGTCTCACTGGTATCCTTGGGCTAAACAGGGCTATAGAGCCCCATCTTCATCTCATTCCAAATAAAGGTCTCTATTGCCCAAGCAATTGGAAATTGGTCACTTGATGAGCAGCCTCATAACTCTTTTGTGACCCATCAGCATGTTTCATCTGAGGAAGAATTACAGGGTCAATCAGAACAACCTCCTGCCAATATAGAGTCCTGAAAAAGGGATAACAGCAGGGCTTAAATTCAGCTGGAGCTGTCTGGAGCAGAGTTTCAGTAAATATTTTAGCCATGCAGGGCTGAAGCCCTGAACCCCAACACCTCTCACAGGGCTGACATCCTGAGCCCTTGGCAAAGAATGGGTGGGAGAGGGCATGGTGGGCTCTGGAAAATACTTTGAGAATTTAAACCCTGGATAATAGCAACATCTTCTTCCTCATCTCCAGATTGATTTGATTTTTTTAAAGAGGATTGCAGCAGCTCTGGAAATACCAGTTCAGCTGAATTCTGATAAATATCTTGAGCAGTTAGCTATTTTACATTCTTCTGCACCAGGCAGAATAGCCATGCCCATAAATGAAGAGTTACTGGAACTAACTCTGTGTGACTAACTCCAGTGATGATTACAGCTATCTTAAAGAAAGATGATAGAAAATACTAAGGACTTAGTTTTTTTGCTGTTCAAAAGCACATGAAACAGCAACCTTACAAAATTACTTTAAAAGATAAGGAGCCAAATGGCTTGATATTATGGGTAGAAATAGTTATTCCTCAGGTATCATCCAAATGGTGATTTATAACTGTCAGGCTCACTTGCCTAGATATGATTACATCAGTTGGCAAAATATTTTGGTGCTTTTAGATGAAGTACCTCAGGTACCTCAACAAGAAATGCAGAATATTATTAATTAAGGCCTCTTAGTCTACAGATTGGCTTGACAGGCAGCTATGGAGGCAGCTGGGCTGCCCTGTTCAATTGCAGCCGCAATAGTCATGAGAAGAGCTTCATGGCTCCAGTATTCCGGTTTCCTATGTGAAGTTCAGAATACAATCGAAGACTTACCTTTTGAAGGAACAAATTTAATAGTTCCAAGACTGACTCATTACACACTTTGAAGGATTCAAGAGCTGCTTTCAAGTCAGTGGCAATTTATACTCCACAAACCAGAAAGACGCTGTACAAGCAACTCTTTCAACTGCTACAGTCTTCTTACCTTTATCAGAAACAACCTGATTTATCCAGGTAGAAACAGTGGTTTTGGAGACAACATTCTTGTTCTTCTATGAATTTTCCTTCTGCTATTTCATCTCCTAATCAACTTGTTAAGAGTTGAACCATTTTTAGTGGATTCATTGGCCCCGTTTCGCCAGTGTTTAAAATTTTTTCCAAAGCCACCTGGGTAAACATCTCTGTAGACAGAAGAGTTTTAGACGTAAGTTGAATGAATTATGTCCTATAATTTCAGGCTATCCTTCCTGTCCCCCTTCCTTGTTCTTTTTCAGGGATCCCTCTCACAAATTGCTTATGAGAGAAATTTCAGTCCCTGTTGTATATCTAGGTTATATAGAAGAGGTTCCCATTCAATACAAAGGAAAAGGTTTTCATTCTCATTTTTCCCTTATGCCAAAGTAAAAAGGGAGATGGAGGGCCATTCTAGTTTTGAGACAACTCAGCACTTTTATCTAGAAACAAAAGTTCAGAATGACTCCTCTCACTGCTGTACTCATCACTGCATCCACTGGATTGGTTTGCTGCTCTGTATATGCATGGTGCATGTTTTTACATCTCCATACTTCCTGCTCATAAAAAGAATTCTTAGATTTGTTTTAGAAATGACCCATTACCAGTACAAATTATTGCCTTTCAGATTGTTTTTTGGCTCCAAGGTTCTTCGCAAAGTGTCTGGCCTAAATGGTGTTCCTCAGAATATACAACATCAAAGCATATCCATGTTTAGATTTGCTTCTTCAGGGCTCTTCACAAAAGCAAGCAATGGATCACATCTTCACGCTGAGTCTTATCTTGAACCTACGTCTAAGAATCAATATGAAGAAATCAAACTTAATGCCTTTTCAAAAGGTGGAATTTATAGGGATTTGATAGATTCCAAGACAGCATCATTATATCTTCCTCAAAATAGGTTTGACAACTTGGAGAATATCATCCTTCAGGTGAAAAGAAACCATATAACAACTTTCAGAATGTTTCTGCCTGAGACGGTTAAGGCACATGGCATTATGCATATTTGTCTCTCCTCAAGTCAGACTGCATCTTTGTCCTCTCCAATCGTGACTGTAGATCATATACAGTTCACTGACCCAAAGTAGGGACATGACTATTAGAGTTCCTCTAAGTTCTAATGTCCCTTCATTGGGGATTAAACCCTTCTCAGGGTCCCAAGGGTCTTCTGTTTGTGCCTCCTCAACCAACCCTGATTATGATAGTGGATACCTCCAAACAAGGTTGGGGGTTGTACATTCAGCATCTTCAAATTCAGGTGCTACGGTATCAAAAATAAACTCGTCTAGCTATAGATGTGCTGGAATGTCAAATGTCATCTATTCTGTCTAACCTTTTTTCATCTGATTCAAGGCAAGTTTGTTCAAGTTATGAAAAGATATATAATATATATTCAAGAAATGAGGTGAGCCTAACATGGATTTTTTTTTGGCTATAAACCTCAACACACAATGTGGTAAGCGTGTGGGGTTTTTTTTCTTTCTTTTTTGTGTGTGTGTTCAAAGCCAGGAATGAGTTCAGGATAAGTCCATGATTTTGTGCTCTATATGTCTTCATTATGCTTACCCTGATTCCAAGACTGTTAATGAAGCTCAAACAAGACTCTCTGCTTCCATGACTGTCCATTGCACCAGCATGAACTGACCAGTACTGATTTCCAGAGCAGATCAGGTTGTTGATATGAAAACTAATCACTCTTCCTCTGATTTCCAACTTGATATCACAGAACAATGGCACAGTTTCATCTGGATTTGACATCCTTACATCTGCTTGCTTAAATGAGACTGAAAAGTTCTGTTGTCAAGCAGTTCAGGATACTAAATAGTAGAAAACTTTCCACTAGGGCCACTTACAGCTTGAAATGGAAGAGATGTGATGCTCGGTTCTGGGATCATACTATTTCCCGTCTTTGAGACCAATATACCTCTCATATTAGAAACCTCCTCTGTTTAAATATTCTGGGTTATCAGTTAGTTCTAATAAAGTACATTTGGCTTCAGTATCTACATAACATCCTAAGAATGATTTTAATCTCTTTTTCCCATCCCATAGTTAAGTTTCCTTAAGGGTCTACTTCAAGTTCTTCCACGAGTAAAGAACCCACCTCCTCAAGGGATCGGAATATTTTATTGTCTGGTTTAATTAAAAACAAAAAACAGTTAGCCTTTAGCTTCTCTCTGAGATTTTTTTTTCCACATGGACAAGGTTTCATTCAGGATTCATCAGAGCTTTCTGCTAAAGATGGTGTCTGAGTTGCATGTTAACCAGACCATTAATTTGTCAATATTTTGTACAAAACCTCACACTAATAGAATGGAAAGGACTCTATATACTCTAGATGTAGTTAAAGCTTTAGCCTTTATTTGAATAGAACTAAATTATTTTTGCATGTGCTGAAAGGGTTAAAGGTAAACAGATTTCTTCTCAGACACTTTCAAATTGGATTTGGAGCTGTATTAAATTGTGCTTTTAGTTTGCAGGTGGGGATCCTCTATCAGTAGTCCTACAAGTGCCCAAGCTGCTTCCATAGCTTCTTTTAATAATGTCTCAGTTCTGAAAAATATGTAATGTGGCCAGATCTGTTCATACTGTCATTAAACATTATGCAATAGGCAACCAGGGAGGATGCAACCTTTGGCAGAGCAATACTTAAATCCGTCTTTATGTAAGACCCACTTTCATCTGTTAATGGCTCTTCAGTTTCCAAGAATGGAAGAGTTAGACAACCACTCAGTGGAAAAAAGAGCTTGCATACCTTGTAGTAGCTAATGTTTTTCAAATGTGTTGACTATAGGTATTTCACAACCCTCCTTCCTTCCCCACTATTCTAAGTCCTTAGGTGGTGAAGGAGCTTGAGAGACAGTTGGGTCACCCCATCCCTTTATGCCCTTGGAGGGTGGGAGTATGAGAGCACTCAGTGGGCATGTGGGAACAACATGGCACTGGTAGCTACAAAATAGTTCTGATTTGTGGCGCTAAGGGGCATGCAATACCCAAGAGTGGAAGACACACAGACAACACATCTCAAAGAACACAAGTTACTACAGATAAGTAATCTCTTTTTCCAGGTATGAAATGCCAGTTTTGCTAGCATCACACTGTTATTGCATTGTATCGTGTATGAAGTGTTGATGTATTTGGCACTGCTGTAAATACTATACATTTAAATAATTTCAGCAGTAGCAGCTCTGCATAGAACCTTTCAAATTTCATAAGATTATGTTGGCTGGAATGTGTTTGGTCATATATTTAAATGTTCTACCTATATTCACTCACTATATACAGTCTGATATAGCAAACCATCCGCTATTGATGAGACAATCTGAAGTGGGAGCATTATTTAGGGGCTAATCTGAAAGTTATTAAACACTTCAAATACCAAGAAAGCTAGAAAGAAAACATAGATGCAGGCTGCACCCTGTACAGCTGATTTTTCTTCCTCTTACCTTGGGAGTGTTATTTTGTTTTGTCATGAGTTTCCTCTGGAACCAGGAGAGGGCAGCAGAATTTGCTGTAGATGTGATTGTTGCTGATATGAGGGAGCTATTACTTATAAGCTTACAGAACACCCCCAGGTAGTGGGAATGCAGCATTGCCAAAAATTAATGGAGAACTCCAAGATGGTGGATCCTGGTATAAGAAAGCGCTCCATGTTCATCACTGTAATTAAAGGTCTGCTTAATGTATCATATATATATATATATATATATATATATATATATATATATATATATATATATATAAAATGGACTTCTGAGTTCTCTGCCCTTCCTCCTCTCACTCATTTTAAATGAGTCTATGACCCACAATCCAAGCTACAGTTGTAGTGTGAGATAATGACCACATCACCACAGATCCTTTTTTGCAATGAAAAATCCAGTCTGTGGAGAAAAAAAATATTTTATTTATTTTGCCTAGGCTTGTCTGAAAGGAAATATAATTAGAGTGAAGTATTTTGGTCTCTAAACCCTCAAAAATCCTGCAGCACGGTAGAATGTAATTACTTTGGGAGTGAAGGTGTTAACTTACCTTTTTGGTAACTAAAAGGAAGAAGGGATAGGCCAGTGGTTAAGGAGTCAACCTGGGACATGGGGAACCTGGGTTTAATTCCTTGCTCCACCTGGTCTTCCTGTGTGACCTTGGGCAAGTCATTTAGCCTCTTTGTGTCTCCGTTCCTCATCTATAGAATGGAATAGTAACACTTCTCTACCTCAGAGGGATTTTGTGAAGATAAATACATTTAAAACGGAGATGTTCAGGTACTATGCTAATGGGACCACATAAGTATCTAGAGAGAGGTCTCCGTCTGGTAAGATAAACAATTTGATTTTTATCTATGGCAGTAATAGGCTTGACTTCAACTACAGCCCTCATTAAAAGACACAAGTTCACCCTTGTTTTAACCTCTGTTTTCATTGTCTTGGTCTCGAACGCTACTTACTGAGTAAAGGTAAGTGATTCAACCTTTATGCAGAGAGAATACTAAGGTGAAAGAAAGGAACTCTGCTATCAATCTTGCATATGAGTCTGGTTGCCATAAGTTCAGTTGTCCCTCTAGCACAGCATAAAAAGACTATTAGTGCATAGGGCACATGGAACAGATTCTTGCAGAATATTAAACTGGAACCACAACGGATGTGAAAAGTTGATCATCATAAATTGATCTCTCACATTCAGCTCAGCAAGGTACTGACATCTGCTTTCAAGTTGTCCCCAGAGTCTTGCTTTTAAAGTTTGCTTACTTCCTTTTGCAAAGAAATCCAATTACAGTATCTGAAATGCATGCTCTTCTTCCCACTCATTTCAGGAATGCCTACCATCTTTGCACCCAGCTATTATAGACATTATACTTACTACTTTGACCTTAGACTAAGTGCGTACTTGTTAAAGTTTGCAGTACTAAAACCCTTAAAGAATTCTTCTGCCTACAATAGTTACAAAATAAATTAACGGTTTGATATCAGTAGCTCGTCTGAAAAACATGGAACCATCTATATACATTTATGAAAATTCAGTCAATTCTTATTTAATTTTTGTAACTCTCTAGAAACAACTTTCATTCTTATGGCTGGAGCTAGAGGGAACGAAATCTTGTTCTGTTTCCGCAGTTACACTTAATCTGTAAGTCATTAGGCAAGACTAATCATAATATTTCATTAGATGGGTTCAAAATATGCAGTTTTGTCTATCTTTTCCTTGCTAGATTTAGCTCATGCAGCATTTATACATAGAGTTCGTATGTGTGTAGATGTGTCAGAACCAGCTGACTTGTAATACAATTTATTTAACACAAGGATCTCCTGCAGAAAGGAAGCAGTTGGGATGGGGGTGGGGAACTATACAGAATATACTGCATCTTAGTTCTGTTTTTGTTACAATTTTAACCCCTTTGAGCCCAGGGATTTGTAGCTCCCATTTAATGTCCATTTATATGCTAAATCCTGGCTTCACAAGGTTGTGGGGGTTTTTTTGGTTTTTTTGGGGGGGTTTTTTTAGTATACTGTATGCAATAATATGCAGATGATTTTATATACTTGCATCTGTCTTCTCACATTGCTTGGCTAATTTTCAGAAATTAGTATCGGCAAGCTTATTTTTTTATTAAAATTTCTCTAGGTAATTGTTCGTTAGCTTGCCAATGACCTGGGTCCCAGAACTTTGTCAGTGTCATTTTAGAGCTGTTTTGAATGTTTTAATATAATTATACAAGTGATTCAGTTTTAAAGTGGGTTTTTTTCATGCGCAGTCCTGTACCATAATGAGGACTGGATTGCTGCAGCACATAATGTTCTCACCTTCCTAATTCCAATTTTCTAGGGGAAAAAGAACAGTGTTTTCATGGAGGCCTAGTGTTGAGAATCAGGAGCCTGAAGTTTTATTTCTACCTCAGACAGGTGTGTGTGTCCCTGGGCAAATCACTTAGACATACATTTTTCAGCTCCTATCATCAATCTGTACATGTGTTAATTTACACACACACATCCTTTCTCTCATCTTTTGCAGCAATAGACACCTGTAGATGCATTTGAACAATCCTAACACCTGTTTGTGTCATCAGATGCACTGAGTTTGAGTCTCTGCTTACATCAGTGAAATTTCATTGACTTCACTGGAATTATTCCAGATTTACATAGGTGTAACTGAGAGCAGGATTAGACTCTGCATTAAAGAAATGAGCAGCATCTCTAGTTCAGATCACATGTACCAGAGCATGTTTGTTTGTTTCACATTTATATAATATGCCTATATAAAACAACCTCTAAGTTGTCTTCTGATTTGGGATTTGTTATTACATCTGCAAGGGCTTGTGAGCGGGCCAAAACAGCTGCCTGGGTCCAGAAACAGTTTTCCCCAATGAAAAATGTGTTTGCATATTAACAACAAGCATACAGAATTAGTCATACTTTTAATTAAGCAGTGGGTCCCCATTGTGATAGGCTCTGTGGTAAGACTGACTGAGTTTCACTCCAGATATAGGACATACATTAAGGTCAAATAAAATGAAGTGGTAGAAGCAACAATAGTACTGGAGATATCACTATGAAAACATTTTAAAATGATCTAGTCATTTTAACATATTAAATTACATTTCTTTTTTTCAAAATAATCCATTTAAACAGGGGCTGCTGTCATAGAATATCTGATGGGAAAAATTCATATACTTAAAAATATGTGAATATCCCAGCAGACTTCTAGCATGAGTTGGTGTTTGCTGCAAAATACATGTGATTTATTCATAGGTTCTAATAATATTCTGGGAATTTATATTGTATCCACTTGAAAACAAATGATACTCTCTCTTATTAAAAAGTTACTTCTGCTCTTTAAGATTGCAAAAGTTCTTTAAAACTGATATTTACTGTTTGGGTCTAGTCTTCCTCAGGTTTTACTTTAAAAATATTTCAGAGCAATTTGTCTCACTTATACATCTATTGACTCTGATCATTTACCAATCTGAACAGGTAGGCAAGAGAATTCATTGCCTTCCAAATCCGAAGGACACAGAGAGATTTCAAGGAGCCCATGTATATATCTTCAGCTAATCAAAGTTTCTCTGTTAAAATGCTTCCTAAATAGTTCTGAGGAATAGAAATCACCCCAAAGCTTCTGAAACATAAAGATAATCTAGGGAATGACCCCTCAGATAGGGGCATGTATCTTGTCTCAAGAAGACAAATGTAAAGAAAAGAGAAATTATCTTCACTTTTGTTTAGCTTCTTCACAAATTAGGACAACGCCATGAAGGATATAGCAAATGGTTGTTACCGCTGGGGTTTTGGCTACTAAGGAAAATAAATTGAAAGGAACTGGTAAACTTGAAAATCACATCTCTCTCCACATTTTGCATCTACTATATATATATATTTGTTCTCTATTTTTCAGTTTGTATCCTTTGTGCATTTGACAATATTTAGCTTATAGTTTGCCTTGCTGTGCAGCCCTGTGTAGCTGGTTACGGTGAAATTTTGTTTAGGGGACCATTACTCTGCATTTGTGCCCCTTAGTTCAAAGTAAGGTTTAAGTGGGACATGAGGGATGCATGCTTCTATACCTTGAACCTCCACCACTAGGGTGAATTTCATCCATTAGCCATTTTCTCCTTTGCTGAAAAGTCCCTTCAGAACAACTCTCCTATATGGCCTGGCTGTTGTGGCCCTATTTATACCTATTTGAAATTCCACTCATCACTTTGAGCATATCACCGGTCTCTTTGCATCTCACCGCTGGCTCCCCTTCTCCTCTACATCAATTAAACTAATCTTTACTTTTAAAACCCTTCATGGCCTATCCCATAATTTCTATACCAAATGATATTTGGATGATATTCTTTGGTGGTATGCTCACATCTTGAATACTGCCTGTAGTTCTGGTAGCCTGTCCCTAAACTACCTGTCTTCTCTCACACACTATCAAAAGGTTAACTCCACCTCTGCTTTGCCAGTGAAGCCAGTGGTAATTTTGTTGGCAGTTTATCTTGGTCATTTTATTGTGACAACCTGTTAAGACCCAATTATTGAACATTAAATTTATATTTTTGGTTTACTTTTTTTTAAATAGGATCTCTACTAAGGGAGGATGCAATGCCCAACAAAATGCACAACTCTTTGTGTTACATCATGCCATCTTGTTTGATAGAACAACATAGTTGTGTCTCAAAGAATCATAGAAATGGAGGCTGGAAGGGGCCTTGAGAAGTCATAAAGTCCAGCCTCCTGCTCTGAGGCAGGGCCATCCAAACAGGTGCTTGTCCAGCCTGTTCTTAAAAACCTTCAGTGACCAGGATTCCATAACCTCCCTGAGTGTGTCTCTTGCAAACTCTCAATGGGCAGATGCCTTTGGTGTACATATAGAACAGACTTTTTTTTTTTTTTTTTTTTAAGAAACCATGCAAAACTTTACATTTTTCAGAGACCTGTAGGACTAGATCTTTAGCTGGTATATGTTGGCAGAGCTCCACTAAGGTCAATGGAACTACACTGAGTTACACTAGCAGAGGATCTGGCCCATCATTTCTATATCAAAAGATATTTGGATAAAATTCTTTGGTAGTATGCCCACACCTTGAATACTGCCTGGAGTTCTGGTTGCCATTTTTCAAAAATTAGAATTGGAAAAGGTACAGAGGAGGGCAACAAAAATGATTAGGCGAATGGAACAGCTTCCATATGAGGCGAGATTAAAAAAAACGGAGACTGTTCAGCCTAGAAAAGAGGGCATATACGGTAGAGGTCTATAAAATCATGAATAGTGGGAAGAAATTAAATAGGGAAGTGTTAATTACCTGTCACATAACAAAAGAACTAGGAGGTCACTGGATGAAATTAATAGGCAGCAGATTTAAATAAACAAAAGGAAGTACTTCACACAACATACAGTCAACCTGTCAAACTCGTTGCCATGGAGACATTGTGAAAGCCAAAAACGTAACTGGGTTTAAAAAAAAATTAGATAAGTTCAGGGAGGGTAGATCAGTCAATGGCTATTAGCTAAGATGGTCAAGGACATAACTTCATGATCCTGGTGTCCCAAAACCTCCAACTGCCAGATGTTGGAACTTGATGATGGGATAGATCACTTAATATTGCCCTTTTTTGTTCATTCCCTCTGAAGCATCTGTGTGGTGGGGTGCCTGCCCTGCACTGGCCAGGAAAGGTTTAAGAGGGCCCCATGGAAGGCTACATGAAAGGTAGCCAATAGGAAAAGGCTGCATGGCAGCCAGTCAGGTCCCAGGAGTCCAGTATAAAAGGAAGCTGTGGAGGAGAGCAAGGGAGTGACTCCCAGGAACACGAAGAGGGAGGATTGTCAGCACCCTGGACAGAGCAGGGGCTGGGATTTAGCAGAGCTGACTGCTCTGAAGCAAGGGCAGAGAAGGTACTGGGGCTGCAGGGAAGTAGCCCAGGGAAATCCACGAAGGAGTTGTGGGGGAGATGCAGTGGAATGCTGCCCCACACATACGGGGTCCCTGGGCTGGGACCTGGAGTAGTGGGCAGGCCCAGGTCCCTCCCTCCCCCCGATCGCCATTGGAGTGGTGGCCGGACTACGTTGGCCACAGTGGGAAGTGGCTAGAACAGACTGCAGAATCCCTCGGAAGGCGGGGAATGTGGATTGCGACTCGGCTGGAGGGCCGAATCATGAGGAGGAGTATCCAGTGGAGACAAGACTGAGGATGAGACACCATGGAGAGGAGTGTCTGCCTGGCTGAGAGCCAATTTCCCAGATAGCCAGCAGGAGGTGCCAAGGCAGTGAGTTGGACCGTGTTACAATCTGGCACTAGCCACTGTTAGAAGACAGGGTACTGGGCTAGATGAACCATTAGTTTGATCCAGAATGGCCATTTTCATGTTCTTACAAACTGATCAGTCATTTCACTTTCATGAGACGGAGGCAGGAAAGATATTAACTCTTGGAAGGGAGAACACCTTTTAATGCTTTGGGGAATGTTTTAGGAGTGCTATTTGTCTACTTCCATAGATATCAAAGATGGGATTTTGTGGGTATCATGGAAAGGAAGAGTTGCTGAGAAGCCTAGGGCAGATGTTTGCTGCCTGTCCTCAAGAATCTTATTTAGACCCCTGCCTATCAAAGGGGTAGCAGTTATTTTCAGGTGGTCATAAAGGCTGAGCAATACAATTATGCGTGGGGGATATTGAGGTCCACATTTGGGGCCTGATTATTGGATTTTGGACCTCTCAGACCCTGTCATGGGCAAGCAAGGAGAGAGGTAGTCTGTTCAGAAGGTGGAGACAGAGTACATAAGTAGAAATCGGTGGCACTGGCCACATCAAGTGTCTTTTTCGCCAGAATGGCAGATACTGGGACCATAAGTCATTACCATTCTTGATTTGATTGATGGAGGCCCCTGAGTGCAACAGTGCAAGTATCTGATTGGATGATGCTGTAAGTCCAGTTATCTCCAGCTGATCACTGTGTTCAGCATGAACTCAGAGCGCATTGGGGAGGTGATATTACTATCTATATTATTTTCAACTGATCTTAAATTCTGATTCTTGCACATGCTGCAGAACATATGATAGTTGTTCAGATACTGTAACATGGTGATAGGATTGGTATAAAAACAGAGAATCCTTGGTTTCACCTGCAGGTTTGCACCATAGGAGGCCAAAGCAACTGTCTATGTGCCTGATGAACCTGACTGAGTAGAAACAGGGATGTGCTTTAGAACAAGCGTGCGGTTAGACCAGAAATCCTTAGATAGAGATGAGCGATTAAAAGTCTGTGATGACCACAATGCTGCCAGTGCTGTTTTGGTGGTGTCCTGTTCACTTCATGCCAAAAAAATCTCTCTAACTCACAGCAAAGTGACCCAATGGCAGCAACTTGAATTAGTAAAGAAACTAGGTTAAAACTTCTGATGTAATCCTTTAGGGGATGTTTGAGTGCATGCTTAATTAATGCATGCACAGAACTTTGAGAACTTAAAACACAACCAGTGAGTAAATAGAAAATATTATTTCCAGCTAACATCTTATCAGAAACTTTCACATTTAGTCTTGTTGAGCGTGTGCCTTTCCCAAGCTGTTCTAAAATGCTGTAAAATAAACTTCTACCTTGTTCCTAGGGTTAGGCTTTATTAACAAAGAAATTAACAATACATTTGCAAAATTCAGCTCAGGCCTTCTTACAAGGCTTGACTGCTCTGAGTTCCTTCCTCTGAACAGTTCATTCATCAGTCTAGGACTTCTCTTCAGTAAGACACTCTCATCTCTCTTATATCTCTGTAGGGTAATGATCCATCTTTCTCAATGAGTCAGCACAACCCGGTTATGTCTATTTAAGTCCTAAGACTGTGCTCATCAGGGTGGTATCAGGTTGCTTTATGCATTACTGAAATGCATTCAATTAAAGTGGTTCCTTCTCCATTCCTCTCCTTACAGGAAAGTTGCATATGGTGGTTTGGTTGGTGGTTTTTAAAAAGTGCTGTATACCGTTATTAGTGACTGAAAAGTTTGAGGTTTGAAGTGATTGTCAGGACCTGATTTTGTTCCTCACTCTTGTACCTTCTCTGGGACTACTGTGTCTCCGACACAACAATTTTCATTCTCGAAGAAGACTGCTCCATTGTTCCCATGGAGTGGAGCTTTCACCTGTTGTTCTTGTCCTGGAGCGTTTGGCGATCTGGTAAGTTCCTGGGTATTTAGTGCCTTGAAAACAAGGGCCAGAAATCTTGATTTTTTTTTTTTGATGCCGTGTTCTATGGGGAGTTAATGTACTTAGTGGAGGTCACATCTGAAGTCACCTGAATTGATGAGCTGTTGCTTTCTGTATTTTTTGTAATTTCCCTGGAAAAGCTAGAGCTTTCATTCCCAGGTTGATAGCTTTGTTGCAGTCGAGAGGTGGTGACAAAGATATGAATTAGTGAGGGGACAGGTTGTTTGCAAATATATGGGATGCAGTGTCCTAGCCATCCAGAGATGGTCAAACATGTTACAAATGCACTTCTAAGTTGCAGACTGACTTGAATAATTTTGGGTGTATTTCTCAGAATAGTGGAGACTGCATTGTCACTGCAAACTCTTTGAACTGTCTTCCTCTACCTTCCACAACTTTGGTCTTGGTAGGTTTTAACTTTAACCTGCTCTTCAGTCATGAACTGATCTGAGCCAAGCACTGGGCTAGCTTGCTGACAGTTATGTAGTACGCTGTGAAGGACAGGTTGAACTGTCATATGAATGTGGCTGTCATTTGAGCCCAGGACATCCCACGAGTGCCCCTGGTGGTTGCATGTAGATGCTGAATACAACCAAAGAGTCCTCTGTTGGACTATGCA
The DNA here is from genome assembly GCF_026122565.2 of Emydura macquarii macquarii. Lineage (NCBI taxonomy): Eukaryota > Metazoa > Chordata > Testudines > Chelidae > Emydura > Emydura macquarii. The sequence goes on from NW_027130455.1 coordinate 13,238,564, forward strand.
AATGGGGGATCATGTGGTGGAGGTGCAGTTTCCCATTACTACCCTTTGGCTATGGCCTTCCAGAAAGGACTCAAATCATTTTACTGCATGGCCCCTGCTCTCGCCCTCATGCGGGGACAACAGTATCCTGTAGCACTGAAAACTCAGAAAATAGTGTGGTAGATTGTGTATGAGGCACTCCTGCTACATGAAGTACACCTCCACTGCCTATTCGGAATGCTCTATTTTATGAGTCCTATTCAACCTGCATGCAGCTAGGTTGATCCTAGGAAAGTTAGAGGGAAAAGGAAACTAAGGCACTTGATCTGCTTAGATCCATTTCAATAGTCTGAAGTAATGAGGGAAGTCTGCGGTGTAAGCCACAATCCAGTCAGAGACCCCTATAACAGGAGTTAATTTACTGAATTTTACCTCATTTAGGCTTACATTCTCATGGACTCGGAGTGCTTTAGTGTGGAAACTATTGAAGTAAAGGAATTACTGTGTTAGCTAGTACCTATAGTAGGCTCTTATCCTCTATGTGAACATGTCACTTTCTGGTGGCTTGAGTCTTAACCAACGTAGTACACACTCCCTTGTCACAACAAGCTCATCCTTAGTGTCTGAAGTGCACAGGACTTTAAATCACCGTATGGTCCATTTTGTAATAGCCCCTCCTAACAAGTGGGGATAATATCTGGAATCATCTGTATACAAGTATGGGATTTTACCACAATAATTCCATTAGGACATAGCAGTGGTAGACTCTTATCTTCTGTGTGGACTTGACCAGCTTGATTTGGTTTTTTTTTTTTTTTGTTTTGTTTTTTTTACAGAAAAAAACCTCAGTAGAAACTTAACTTTCCTTAAAGAATGCAAGCAACATTCCTCTTGCCTCTTCCTTCATGTAGTCTTCTGTTTATCAGTATTTAGGGACAATATAATTATTCCTAAAATATTCTCCTGTTTAATAAATCTGTCATCTTCCCATCAGATGTTATTTTTGAATCCTTCTTTTTCCTTTAACTCCTGGTTATATCTGCACAAAGCATTTTGTAATGCTGTGTGCAATGAATGCTTTATGAAAATAAATGTAGTTCTGAAAGAATTTTGGTTTAGCTGCAGTTTTTTTTGCTTGTCAGCATGATTGTGCAGCTTAGCATTCATTATTTGGCAAGACAGTCTTGCCAGTATCATGAAGGGTGCTGCTCACTGTCCTTCCTATAGATCCATAGATACTCTTTATGCTTGTGTAGAATGCAACTAGTGCTCCAACTGACACTGTTTTCTAGGACAAATAAAAGCTATTTCAAAGTGCTTGCGGTTTTCTTTTATTTTGGCTTTATACCCTTGCATCACTGTAGAACTCCCTGTCTCTCCTTAACTAGCTCTTCATGGCATATCAGCTTTGGTCTCTGAATTGGACTAACTTCATTACTGCCAGTGATGAGATCGACACTTAAATTCCCCCATTCTGACAAGATCGGGCACAAAGTGAGTTTTGATTAACTTGTCATGACACATGGGTATTTTTCTCCCTTGTGATTTTGCTGGCGGTAAATGCAACTGCCAGAGACAGTGTGGTCCAGTGAACAGGGCACAGGTCAGGGAGCCAGGAGACCTGAGTTCCACTCTTGATTCCAGCACTAACTTGCTGTGTGACTTTGGGTAAATTAGTTTCCCCTCCTGCCCTTTTGTCTCTTGGGGCAGGGACTGCCTTGTACTTTTTGTACAGTAGTGCCTAGTGCAAAGTGGAGTCTAGGTGCTACTGTAATCTATATAATTATAACAGGATATATAATATCTGCAATACAAAAATGATTGCAAGGGATAAATCACGTATAAATGTAGAAGTGTTAGGCTAGACTCTGCCCTGGGTGGGTTTACACTCACCCACCCACTCACTCACCCACCCACCATTTTTTATAGTCTCCACCTAAATGCAAATGTAGAATATTGAAAGAATATTGAAAGAATAGTGCTTTAAGAATATTAAGAATATTGAAAGAATATTGAAAGAATAGTGCTTTAAGATAGAATAGTAAAGTATATAGCTTGGGAAAAGGGCTGGAAGGACCTGATAAGGGCGGTCCAGATGCTTGCACAGCACAAATAGAGGGCGAAAATAAGAACGGATGAGCTGACTGCAACTGAGCTGACCGCAGCAAATTGGGTAAAAACAGGAGGTGCCAACCTGGTCACTGTGAACATGTCACATGAAGTAACCACACTGACCACAAAAGTGACATTGTTCACTGGTTGGTTACATATTGATCAAGCTGACTGCAAAAGTGACACTGTTCACTAGTTGGTTACACACTGACCGCAAAAGTGACACTGTTCACTGGTTGGTTACATACTGATCAAGCTGATCAGTTTGGTGATCAGTTTGAGGGTATTTAAACCCCCTGAAGTCAGTCACACTTTGGACTGCAGCCCGCTGGGATCCTTGGTAGCTAGACCAAGCCCTTCTATGAACCAGCAGCGTCTGAGGGATGGCTAACACTTATCAGAGTCGACTTGGCCCAAGGGGCTTAGGGAAAGAAGCGCTTTTTGGTAATGTATGAAAGTACACTTGCTTTAAGATAACTAAGAGTTTACAAGTGATCATCTGTCTGTAAGTATAAGGAAATAAGTAATAGAAGTGTGCACTATAAGAAATGAATGCATGCATGGTAGAGTATTAGGCCTTTGTATCTTTTTCTGATTTTGTGTTTGTATTAGTTATGTCTACGTACTTTGTTCTTTACTAATGAATAAATAAATGAGCAATATTTCTTCTGTTGAAACTTTGTTCGTATTCTTGTTCGGTCAGACCTGTCCCTCGGTGGAGGCAACTCCTCTGCTCTTGGAACCCCGCGACCCGAGAGTAACAGCCTTACTGGCCGCTCTGGGTTCACGGCAAGAAGTATAGGCCCAGATCCTAGTTTGTGGCCAAGGCGCGCACAACCCAACTCAGTAGGGGATGAAAATGTGGTTTTAAGCTACCTTCACACTCCCCTGCTGGCTGCTGTTGAGAACTAGAGGGGCAGATCCTTGGTCTGTATAAATTACCATAGCTCTAGTGACTTCACTGGAACTATGACAATTGACACTAACTGAAGATCTGCCCTTCATACCCTGTTCTGGCCACAGGCATAGCTGTAGGGGCAGTGATGCTGGAACTAGGAGTGCTGGGCATGCTGTTGCACCGCCCCCCGCTCGTGCGCCCCTCCCCCCCCGGCTTGAAGTAGTAACAAACACCAAATACATGATTTCCATCATCAGAATGCTCACTATAAAAAATTGTTCCAGCACCCCTGTGTTGGGGTTGGCATAGTGAACCATTACACTAGTTCTGTGCCACCGAAGGATCTCCTTAGATTTTTCCATGCCCTGTTGGCCTTGTTTGGCAGCACAAAGTGATCCTAAACATGGCATAAAGTGGCTGCAATGCAATTGGGGTCTTGTGCCATGAAATAAAATGTGTTTATTGTTAATACACTGTCCTTATGGTTGTTACAACGAACCAGCTAAAATGCAATAGAAATAGCACTGTATCACAATGCACTTCACTTTTCTCAAGTTTAAAAATCAGTGGGCACAGTCTTGTTCCTGCTAAAGTCAACAAGAATTCAGCCATTGATTTCAATGGCAGCAGGATTTAGCCATATAATATCATACTACACCAATGTGTATGAATTCACCCATTGCTGTATAATGGCACGCCATCATGGAAAGCAATGCACTGACCCTCATTCAGGGAGAGTATTGAAATTTGCCTATGCAGGTTCTTTCTCTGCATTTAGGGTTTATGCCACCGCTCTCTATCCTGGCTATGTATCCCTGCAGGGGAGTAAAGTGACCATGCGGGATGCTCATCCCTGTGTGGGATGGCCATATCCTGAGTATGGGAGGAAGCACAGCCATTGTGGGGTCATTATTACACCTCCTATGCAGGTGGGTAGGGAGTGGATGAAACACTAGCTCCATTTCCCTTCCCCCCCCCCCCCAACTAATGTTCCCAGGGGGAGAACAGCAAAGGAGGAAACCAGGTACCGAGCCACAGCCTAAACAGTACAGCTACACAGTGCCCTTACCTGGGGCAAACCCCCAACTGAGCTCTAATTTTTACTGACATTCCCATACTGAGCTGTGAGTCTCTTTGGGGAAAAGAGCTAATTACCAGTTTCCTGAGGAACAAAGTGTGAACACAATACATTTTTTTAAAAAGTACTGTTATCATAGCAACCAAAGATATATATATATTATATATATATATATATTTATATTTTTTTTTGGTTTTGTTTTTCTTAAAAACCTGAGGCAATAAAAAAAAAGACACGAGAACAAATGTATCAAGTTGTTATGGCAACTGGAGTACGTAGGTTGAAATTTATATATCCAGAATCAAAAAAGAATATTCTAAGCAAGTAAAATAAATGCTATCCTTGCTAATTAAAATAGCACTCAAATATTATTTAATTTAAAATCATTAGTCATGTTTTCTCTTTTAATTACTTGTTTTCTTCTATTTCCAGTTATTTAGACTTGCTTAAAATTTTGGTCATTTGTATTTTTAGACCAAGATTCTGATCTCATTTACACCAGTGTAAATCTGGAGTAACTCAGTTGAAGGCAGTGGTTAAATATATATATGCATATATTGGTGCAACTGAAATCAGAACCTTCCCCTTTAGTGTCTCTCTCTTTTTGGCAGCTGATTTCTAGATATTGTGCAGTAGCCAGTTCTAAATGTGCATTTTTAATTTTTCTAGTCCTTTTTCTCTTGTCTTTAGGGAAATTCAGTAATAACACCTGTTTTATCTGTAAGAAATTGATTTGAATATTAAGATCAATCTTCATGTTTCATCCTCTTCATTGGACCCTGTGAAGCTGAGTGATAGGAATTCAAATAATCTCTTCTCACGTCACCTATCTGATGGAAATATATTTGTTTGTTTAAACTTTCCACCAGATACCTTCGCCTGGATAGGAGTTAGGCACCTAAATACCTTTTGAGGATCTGACATTTGACATTTTAAAAGGAGGCTGAACACCACTTAGAAAGCTTTGTAAGTACAGTTGCACAGAAAGGTGGTGATTTTCTCATCAATTTATAAGACTAAACTCAGCTGTACTTCCCATTTAGATGTGCACATTGTCTCCCTTGGTGCAGCATTCTTCATTATAGTTTTTACTTATTATTTGTATTACAATAGGACATAGAAGTCCTGACCATGATTGAGGCCACTTTGTGGTAGGTACTGTACAATATTGTAGTAAGACAGTCCCTGCCTTGAAGAGTTTATGGTGTAGAAAGACAAGATGGATTAAGGATTGGCGAAAAGGAGTATTATCCCCATTTTGTTGTTAGCAATCCCTCAAATCTAGGATGATCTCTACCACAGGATTTCTATATGAATCGTGAGATAACTCGAGTCCAGTTCTGGAACCACAGATCTGCCTGCAATAGGTACATTTCCCAGTGGGTCAGCTGTTTGCTCTGAGAAAATTATTTCTTTATCCTTCATTCTCTCTCTTCATCTTCAAGGGCAAGACGCTTTTCCTTGAAGCAGGCCACTGCCTGACAGAGGATATGATGCCATTGGAGTTGGTGGCTGGCTTGCTCTTCCCAGCTTATGATGTCCACATCGGTTCTTGATATACGCTTTCAATGTATCTTTATAGTGTTTCCTCTGACCATTGTGAGATCTCTGAATATAGATGAGCTGAGAGTAGAGAGCTTGTTTTGGGAGGTGAAAATCTGGCATCCGCACACAATGTCCAACCCAGCGTAGTTGATGCATAAGGATCACTGCTTCAATGCTGGTGATGTTGGCTTCAGTGAGGATGCTAGTATTAGTGCAATGATCTTCCCACTTAATGTGAAGGATTTTCCTGAGTCATTGTTGATGACACCTCTCCAGACTCTTAAGGTGTTGTCGATAAGTCACACAGGTTTCACATCCATAAAGGAGTGTAGGGATGGCAACCATCTAATAGATATGAATCTTGATGTCCTTCCGTAGGTCATGATTCTTGAAAACATGTTAGAGCAATTTTCCAAAGGAAGCACTTATGCATGGGTTTTGTGCTGAATCTCAGTCAATTTTTGCATTTTGAGAAATTTGGCTACCAAGGTAGCAGAAATGCTCGACTGTCTCCAAAGTCTGTCTCTCGATAATAATTTGTGGTAGATCGTGTGCAAGACCAGAGGCAGGCTGATAGAGTACTTTGGTCTTCTCGATATTAAATGAAAGTCCTGGGCTTTGGTAGACTTGTGCAAAAAGATCCAGTGTGGACTGAAGGTCATTCCCAGTATGCGCAAGGATAGCACAATCATCAGCATATGGATCAATAATGGATGCCTTGAGGATTTTAGACTTCACGCAGAGATGTTGAAGGTGAAATAGCTGCTCATCCATTCTATGTTGAATGTCAGCTCCAGTGGGGAGACTGTCTTTAGTGAGGACCAGAATGACTGCTAAATAGATGGAGAACAGGGTTGCGACAATAACACAATCTTGTTTAACCGCAGTCTTGATGATGAAAGGATCCATCTCCAAAGCCATTACAAAGAACAATAGCAGTCATCTGATCATAAAGAAGCCTTAAGACCTTAATACATTTTGGAGAACTACCGAATCTGGCCAGCACCTTCCATCGGGCTTCATGATTGACAGAGTAGAATGCCTTCGTTAAATCCATGAAGGCTATGTATAGGGTCCTGATTTTGCTCTTGAGACTCTTCCTGGATTTGGTGGGCAACGAAGATCATATTGGATGTCCTGTGAGATGGTCTGGAACCACACTGAGATTCAGGTAAAATTTCCTCAAAGGGGAAGTAATCGATTTAAAAAGATACGAGCAAGAATTTTCCCTGCTGTAGATAGCAAGGCAATGCCTCGATAATTTCCACACTCTAATTTGTTTCCTTTCTTAAAGATTTATAGCAATATTGGCCTTTCTCTTCTGGAATCTTCTCATTATACCAGATTTGAAGAAATAGTTCATGGACTTCTTTACCAGTTCTTCACCTCCAAATTTGTAGACTTCAGCTTAGTATGCCATCTGATCCTGTTGCCATGTTGTTCTTAGTTTGCATAATAGCTCGTATTACTACTTTGAGGGCAGGTGGATCAGCAAGTGATTCTCTTTCGTATCATTGAGGTATGGATTCAATAGTGCCATCACAGACAGTTGACTCACGCTTCAGGAGTGACTCAAAATGCTCCTTCCATCTGGCTTTGATGGATTCACTGTCTTTAAGGTACATCAATCCCATCTTGGGAGTAGTGTGAGACCCTCAGAGCATGGACATTAAATGGCCCTTGTTGCCTGAAATAAAACTCATGTCATGTTTATCAGCATATAGAGCTCAATCTCCTTGGCCTTTTCTTGCTACCATCTATTTTTGTTGTCGCAAATTTTCCTTTGGACTTCAGCCTTAAGTTGCTCATCTGATTTCCTTCTGTTGGTGTGATATGTCATTTTGCTGTATGCAATGAGCTTTTATTTTCCAGTTGAGCAGGCTCTGAATCTCAGCATCATTCTTATCAAATCAATCATGGTGATGATGGGTGATGTAGCCAATTGACTCAGCACAAGAAGAGAAAATATCAGACTTTAATCCCTTCCAGAAATTTTCATTATAGTCATCAGCTGTAGGCATGATGGCAAACTTCTCTTGGAGAGGCTGCTGTAGTTTCTCCTGAGTGACTGTATCTTGAAGAGACTTGACATTGAATTTCTTTCGTACTGATTTTGCCTCCTTATGGTGCCTTGAAGCGATCTGAAAGTTCATAATGGATCTAACAACACAATGCTCTGTCCATGCATAGCCCTCGTGATGTGGACAGCCTTCGGATCTCAAGCTCTGATAATAACCTAGTCAAGAAGGCACCAATTCCTGGAGTGAGGCTGTCTCCAGGTGGTCTTATACTTCTCACTTTGTGTGAAGATTGTATTCATAATAACCAAGCTACGTTCTATGCATTTACTCAGGAGGAGGATGCCATTGGAGCTGGTCTTCCCAAGTCCTTCTTTTCCAATAGCACCATCCAAATATCAGTTTCATGCCTGCCTCTAGCACTGAAATCTCCAAGGAGAATAATCTTGTTCTCCTTGGGAGTATTAGTTAGGACTTGGTCAAAATCTGAGTACAATTGTTCCTTGGTATTCTCATCAGCATCACATGTTGGGGTGTATGCACTGATGAACATAGCAAACTGGTTGGTGCTGAGCTTGAAACAAAGATATAAGGCATACATTAATTCCTACAGGAAGCTCTGTGAGCTGCTTAACAAACTTCTTCTGAATTGCAAAGCCAACACCATGTATGCACCTATCCTCTGCAGATTTCCCTTTTCAGAAAAAGGGATAGTCTCCACCCTCTTCTCTCAATTGACCTTCATCCAGGTATCTTGTTTCCCTCAGGGCAGCAACATCTGTTATATCTTGCAAGCTCCCTGGTGACAATGTTCTTCTTTCCATTTGTACATTATCTCTGTCATCCATCAGGGTGTGAACATTCCATGTAACAAAAGTCACTGTCTTTTTTTTATAATTTCTACTGCAGGCACAGTGATCCCACTGGATGTGGTAATCCAGGCAGGAATGGGTGAAACAGCCTAGGTTTGGGGCACCTTTTCTAGCCCTCTTGCCATACAGGAGCAGAGGGGATCCTAAAAATGACTGCTTAGTCATGAAAGTAGCTGCTGAATTTCACCCTGTTTCAATCCAGGTGCCAGACAACCATCTATCATTGCCAACATGCAGATTCACGACTAGGGACTGCCAGATTGACTAATCCTGTCCCCATCACCACAGGATTTGGAGGGTTGGAAAATGTTATTTCCTGTGGTAGAAGCCTGCGTGTCATTTTTTTTTAATGTGGGGTGGCTTATGTACCTACCACGACTACACAATCATGACAAGCTGGAGGTCTGGAGCCCACTGGCAGGGGCGGTCTGAGACTACTGGAGATCTACAATTTATATTTGCCTTCATCTGCTTTCATAGCTGTTGAGATCCAGAAGGTCCTCTTCTGCCTGGCCCACTGTTGAAGACTTTGGGGGATTTGGACCATGCTTTGTCTGGGATCTCCCTTCAGACCCATTCATCTTGGATGACCCTACAGGAGCACAAAGCTCCTGACAACGGAGCTCAGAGGATCATTGAAATACACAAGCCCCTTCACCACAGCAAGGTGACGGTCCCCGAAGAGCCCCAGTTTGTAGATAGAGCATTGAAGCACAGAGCGAGAAAGCTGCTTCCTAGTCTGGATGTGGCCTATTTGACCTTTTGGCAAAACAATTTTAGTCTTAAAAGGGACAAACACATTTCTTGTGGGACTGTGCACTTATTTTAGGCAAGGCAAGTCTTGATTAAAAATGTTTTAGTTGGGTGTGCGTGATTCATAGAGGATCTGAGTCTGCTATGCCTGCCAGTAGAGAGATTAGTCTTTTAGTTTAAAGTGTAGCGGTACTTGTTCTGGAGGTCCCACATTCAAACTCCATGGCAACCATGATGATGATTGTTATATGTACATCAAGAAAGAAAAATACTTTCATGTTGGGTGCTTAAATTTCAGATTAAGGAAAACAACAAAGAAAGAAAACAAATGCAAGTCCTCATGAGAATTGGAAGCATGCACGTGGGGTGGTACTTACTCTTTAACAATCTCCTGTCAGCACTGCTCCCTGACAGATTGACAAGGATATGCTGTACATTTAAATAGTGTATTGCCAATCCACAAAGTTCAAAACTCATGAGCTGGACTCCCAAAATCATGACATTTAAAAGTAGTTTAAATAATACTTTTTGGTTTATCTTCTGTTTTTTAAACTCCTCTGCCCATCCCCGGAGTGTTTTGACAATTTCAGTGGTATCAACTCTCACAAATTTGTAGTGAGTAAGGCGGTGGAGAATCCAACCAGGCGCAGGGTGCCATTCTGTTAAAAACTGTGAAATCAGAGTAAGAGACAATCTCTGTCCCGAAGACCTTACAATCTAGTGCAAAACACAGTGGTGAGCCTGACATAGGAGCTGGAACTAGGATCTACAACTCATCTCATGTAGGGACTACCAAGTACCTAGCAGATGGGGAAAAATTTTTAAACCATGCCAGATAAGACTGAAACTGGTGACATAAATGTAGCTCACTAGCAATGTCTTGACATATCAGTCCCCATATGCACTAATGTTACATCTTTGAGAATAAGGCTTGCATTCTGGAAGGAGAAGCATTTAAAATCAAGCCCTGCCTTTTCTGGAGTTTACACAGACAAAATCTCCCACACTTTGCTCTCAATCTATAACATACTTTAACATACTCTGCTGCCACACTATTCTTAAAGGGACAGTTCCCATTAACTAAAATGCAAACATTAAAAATACAACAGTAAAATAAATCTTAACACCTGTGATGGAGTGTACAAACCTCACACTGGGCAACAAGGGGTTAAAGGATTATTTTGGGCCCCGTCAGCCCTGCCCTGCCACACCTGTAGGAAATGCTCCATTGGGTGGAACATGTAAAAGAGAGAAACAGCTCATTTGTTCTCTTTCGAGCTCTGCTGCCCAGACCTGCAGCCCACAGCCCCTGCAGAGGAAAAGAAAGGGAAAGCCTGGAGTCTCTGGTCTCTGGCACAGGTACCCCAAAAGGATGGTCCCTGAGGAAAGTGAGGACCCACCCCAGAAATAATCATAGAATCATATATTAAGCAGGTCCTTAAGGAATCCATTTTAAGGCACTTGGAAGAGAGGAAGGTGATCAGGAACAGTCAACACGGATTCACCAAGGGAAAGTCATGCCTGACCAACCTGATTGCTTTCTATGATGAGGTGACTGGCTCTGTGGATGTAGGGAAGGCGGTGGATGTGATATACCTTGACTTTAGCACAGCTTTTGATACGGTTTCTCACAGTATTCTTATCAGCAAGTTAAAGAAGTATGGGTTGGATGAAAGGACTATAAAATGGATAGTGAACTGGCTAGAGCATAGGGCTCAACGAGTAGTGATCAATGGCTCCATGTCTAGCTGGCAACCGGTCACAAGCGGAGTTCCCCAGGGGTCGGTCCTGGGGCCGGTTTTGTTCAACATCTTTATTAATGATCTGGAGGATGGGGTAGATTGCACCCTCAGCAAGTTTGCGGACGACACTAAGCTGGGGGGAGTGGTAGATACCCTGCAAGGTAGGGATAGGATACAGAGTGACCTAAACAAACTGGAGGATTGGGCCAAAAGAAATCTAATGAGGTTCAACAAAGATAAGTGCAGAGTCCTCCACTTAGGAAGAAAGAATCCCATGCACAGCTATAGACTGGGGACCGACGAGCTGGGCAGCAGCTCTGCAGAAAAGGACCTGGGGGTAACGGTGGATAAAAAGCTGGATATGAGTCAGCAGTGTGCCCTGGTTGGCAAGAAGGCCAATGGCATATTGGGCTGCATTAGGAGGGGCATTGCTAGCAGGTCACGGGAAGTGATTATTCCCCTCTATTCGGCATTGGTGAGGCCGCATTTAGAATATTGTGTCCAGTTTTGGGCCCCCCAATACAAAAAGGATGTGGACAAGTTGGAGAGAGTCCAGCGGAGGGCAACAAAAATGATTAGGGGGCTGGAGCACAGGACTTATGAGGAGAGGCTGAGGGAACTGGGCTTGTTTAGTCTGCAAAAGAGAAGAGTGAGGGGGATTTGATAGCGGCCTTTAACTACCTGAAAGGGGGTTCTAGGGAGGATGGGGCTAGGCTGTTCTCGGTGGTGGCAGATGACAGAACAAGGAGCAACGGTCTCAAGTTGCAGGGAGGGAGGTCTAGGTTGGACATTAGGAAAAAGTTTTTACTAGGAGGGTGGTGAAGCACTGGAATGGGTTACCTAGGGAGGTGGTGGAATCTCCATCCTTAGAGGTTTTTAAGCTGCGGCTTGACAAAGCCCTGGTTGGGATGATATAGCAGAGGTTAGTCCTGCTTTGAGCAGGGGGTTGGACTAGATGACCTCCTGAGGTCCCTTCCAACTCTAATATTCTATGATTCTCTATGATTCTATGATTCTAGAGATGGAAGGGACCTAAGGAGGTCATCTAGTCCAACCCCCTGCTCAAAGCAGGACTAACCTCAGCTAAATCATCCCAGCCAGGGCTTTGTCAAGCTACAGTTTTAAAAACCTCTGAAGATGAAGATTCCACCACCTCCCTAGGTAATCCATTCCAGTGCTTCACCACCATCCTAGTGAAAAACCTTTTCCTAATATCCAACCTAGACATCCCCACTGCAATTTGAGACCATTGCTCCTTGTTCTGTCATCTACTACCATTGAGAACAGCCTAGCTCCATCCTCCCTGGAACCCCCTTTCAGGTAGCTAAAGGCTGCTATCAAATCCCCCCTCATTCTCCTCTTTTGCAGACTAAATAAGCCTAGTTCCCTCAGTCTCTCCTCCCAAATCATTTTTGTTGCCCTCCGCTGGACTCTCCAACTTGTCCCCATCCTTTTTGTAATGGGGGGCCCAAAACTGGACACACTACTCCAAATGCGGCCTCACCAATGCCGAATAGAGGGGAATAATCACTTCCCTCAATCTGCTAGCAATGCTCCTACTAATGCAACCCAATATACTATTAACCTTCTTGGCAACCAGGGCACACTGCTGACTCATATCCAGCTTCTTATCCACTGTAACCCCCAGGCCCTTTTCTGCAGAACTGGTGCCTCTCCTGTCGTTCCCCAGTCTATAGCTGTGCATGGAATTCTTCCGTCCTAAGTGGAGGACTCTGCACTTGTCCTTGTTGAACTTCATCTTATTTCTTTTGGTCCAATCCTCCAATTTGTCTAGGTCCCTCCATATCCTATCCCTACCTTCCAGGGTATCTACCACTCCCCCTAGCTTAGTGTCATCTGCAAACTTGCTGAGGGTGCAATCCATCCGATCCTCCAGATCGTTAATGAAGTTGTTGAACAAAACCGGCCCCAGGACTGACCCCTGGGGCACTCCACTTGTGACCAGCTGCCAACTAGACATGGAGCCATTGATCACTACCCATTGAGCCCGATGATCTAGCCAGCTCTCTATCCATTTTATAGTCCATTCATTCAACCCATACTTCCTTAATTTGCTGATAAGAATACTGTGGGAGACTGTATCAAAAGCTTTGCTAAAGTCAAGGTATATCATGTCCACCGCTTTCCTCACATCCACAGAGCCAGTCACCTCTTCATGGAATACAATCAGGTTGCTCAGTCATGAATTGCCCGTGGTGAATCCATGTTGACTGTTTCTAATCACCTTCCTCTTTTCCAAGTGTCTTAAAATAGATTCCTTGAGGACCTGCTTCATTTTTCCAGGGATTGAGGTGAGGCTGACTGGTGTGTAGTTCCCTGGATCCTCTTCCTTCCCTTTCCTGAAGATGGGCACTATATTTGCCTTTTTCCAATCATCAGGGACCTCCCCCAATTGCCACAAGCTTTCAAAGATGATAGCCAATGGCTCTGAAATCATCAGCCAACTTCCTTAGCACCCTCGGGTGCATTGCATCTGGCCCCATAGACTTGTGTATGTCCAATCTTTCTAAATAGTCCTGAACCTGTTCTTTCAGCACTGAGGGATGTTTACCTCCTCCCCATTCTGTGCCACGCAGTGCAGTAGTCTGGGAGCTGACCTTGTCTGTGAAGACAGAGGCAAAAAAAGCATTGATACCTCAGCTTTCTCCACATCCTCTGTCACTAGGTTGCCTCCGTCATTCTGTAAGGGGCCCACACTTTCCCTAATCTTCCTCTTGGTGGTGACATATCTGTAGAAACCCTTCTTGTTCCCTTTCACATCCCTTTCTAGCTGCAACTCCAATTGCACTTTGTCCTTCCTGATTTCATTCCTGCATGTTCGAGCAGTATTTTTATAATCCCCCCAGTAATTTGACAAAGCTTCCACTTCTTGTAAGCTTCTTTTTTGTGTTTAAGCTCACCAAAGACTTCTTTGTTAAGCCAAGCTGGGCGCCTACCATATTTGCTATTCTTTCTGCACATCGGGATGGTTTGTTCCTGCACCCTCAATAAGGTTTCTTTAAAATACAGTCAGCTGTCTTGGATTCCTTTCCCCCTCCTATTAGCCTCCCAGGGGATCCTGCCCATCAGCTCCCTGCGGGAGTCAGTCTGCTTTTCTGAAATCCATGGTCCGTATCCTGCTGTTCTCCTTTCTTCCTTTTGTCAGGATCCTGAACTCTACCATCTCATGGTCACTGCTGCCTAGGTTGCCACCTACTTCTACTTCCCCTACCAAATCTTCCCTGTTTGTGAGCAGGAGGTCAAGAGCAGCATGGCCCCAAGTTGGTTGCTCCAGCACTTGCACCAGGAAGTTGTCCGCAACACTCTCCAAAAAGTTCCTGGATTGTCTCTGCTCTGCTGTATTGCTCTTCCAGCAGATGTCAGGGTGATTGAAGTCCCCCATGAGAACCAGGTCCTGTGAACTGGAAGTTTTTCCTAGTTGGCTGAAGAAGGAAAGGGAATCAGGGAAGGGAAGTATCTCTACCACCTGTGGACACTGGTAATCCCCTCCCCACAACACTACTGCTGCACAACATCACATCAGAATTCATTTCTACATACAATAATTTGCAATCTAAAATAATTCCAACACTTTGCCAGCATCTTTTCACTAATCATCATACCTGTGTGTAAATTTGTTTTCACCCCCTGGGGTCATGAGCAGGGCTTGAACCCCTAATCTTCAGAACAGCCATCTTTCACTTCAGCTTAACCGTAATTGGGTGGGGAAGGAAGGGGGAAGAATGCTGCTATCCTTTAGATCAGTTCTCTCAACCTTTCCAGACTACTGTAACCCTTCAGGAGTCTGATTTGTCTTGCATACTCCCACATTTCACCTCACTTAAAAACTATTTGCTTACACAATCAGACATAAAAACACAAAAGTGTGACAGCACACTATTACTGAAAAATTGCTTATTTTCTTATTTTTACCATATAATTATAAAATAAATCAATTGGAATATAAATATTGGACTTACATTTCAGTGTATAGTATATAGAGCAGTATAAACAAGTCATATGAAATTTTAGTTTGTACTGACTTCGCTAGTGCTTTTTACAGAGCCTGTTGTAAAACTAGGCAAATATCTAGATGAGTTAATGTAGGCCCTGGAAGATCTCTGCGTACCCCTAGTTGAGAACCACTGCTCTAGATGGAACAGCCCATATGGGAAGACAAAACACACACAGTGCCAGTGGGCTCTACAAATATTTGTGAGGCAGCTATGGAATGCTGAACATCAGCATCTTGGTTTCTGTTCCTGGCTCTGGGAGCAGATTGTGGTCTAGCAATTAGACAGCATAGCAGCATGTCACAATGCCTCTGTTTTGGGTTCCTGGGGGGATTAAATCTAGTATTGCTTGATGCAAAGCAAGCCTCTACCACATCTTGTAGTATAGATGGTCTAGTCACTAAAGGGTGACACTGAGCCACATTATTTTGGTGTATATTACAGAAGCCCCTTAGCTGGCATCTTCCTGGAACTCTGAAGGACTGTGTGACAAACTGGAGTAGACTTGGTTCTGTTATAATAGGGAGTCCAAATGAAATCCTTGCCCTACTGAATTCAATGGCAAAGCACCTATTGACTTCTTTGGGGCTAGGATATTTCTCCTGGGTTCTATTTATAGCTTTGCCTTGTGACCTTGTGCAAGCCCTGTTATCTTGTCTGTTAAATTGGTGTATGACTGTTCGTGCCAAAAGTTGTATGAGACCTTGGCTCATGAGGGTTGTGAAGGATATAGCAATATAGCCACTGGAAGAGCTGGGGCTAGGGCACGTGACTTCTGGGCTTGCAGTATATTGCATTTTCTTCATGGTGTTCTAGGGAAGGCTCTCACACCCGACTCCCTAATTTTGCTTCCTACCCAATTTCATAAAGGTTGGAGCTTTTTTCCTCATCATGAGATTTCTGCTACAGAGGCCAAAACTAAGTTACTCATAGTAAATTTGTGAGACTTGGCAGCACTGTTTTGATAGAGCAAAAGAAATGATTGAATCATTGATGGATAATTCAGGGACACAGAAATCCTTCTTACCATTGCTGGTTTGTGGACAAAGGATGAACTTGAATCAAGTCTCATGTTGAGTTCACAGTGATTTGAATAAAACATTTCACACAACTCCAATAGAGTTATCTGCAGCCACTGGTGGGAACCATTGTTTGCTAGGAACAGTGGCCTTGAGAACATCTGTTCATCTTGGGCTGCTTTCTTTTTCTCTAGTGTGGCTGTTAAAAGAATTAATTTGCATTAATACACTGTGAAATGAGTAAATCCATCATATGCTATAATGTATTTTACTTTCCCCCTGTAGCTTTTTAAATGTGTTAATAATTTGTAAAATGCTTATTTGCAAAAGTTAATTAAATAAAAGTCAATACTCTGTATTCCTAGGGGCCTTTGATTATCAGGATGATTCATTTATTGACGTATTTCTGTTTCCACCAGGAGGTGCCAATTAAGATTTTTACTCTATTTGTATTTCCCCCACCACCACTACCACCCCATCCATTGCAGTCTGACCATTTACCTACAGGCCAACATGTGGATTGTTCAGGCCTGCCCTTTCCTACGGGGAACATGGGGTGGGACTGTGGCTCAGGAAGAATATTCTTCTCCAAGCAGCTTGGTGCGAAGAGGGTCTGTACAGGCCGCACCCATCGGTAAGATGGAGCAGCCCATTCACTCCAGTGCACAAGTCTGCTCCTGAGACTAGTATGTGGCTGGAGCCATAATCCTGCCTCCTTTGAGATGCATGTGGAGGAGCAGTCTTTCTCCTTGCATTCCCCCGAGCACAGGAATTATGATTGTGACTGGTCCTTGTATTGGGTGCTCCAGGGATGGGAAAAAGGAGGCTCCTTGCATGTGGGAGAACCATCTGCCTGGGTTGTCAGCAGGGTTTGAACCCAGGATCTTAAGCACTATAGCATTGACTAAACTAAAGAGTAACTCAATTAGCTGGTAGCAGAAGTAGAATATTTATCTGCCAGTTGTTACACATCCTGCCCCTCCCTTCCCAGCTTCAGAAGGACCAGGAACAGTTTGGCCATTACTGGTTTACTATGATGAAATACATCATAGACAAAACTCTTGCTGGTCAATGTGCACAGGATATACCAGAAAACTCATTTCGAGAAGAGAGAGCAAGGAACACAGGTAGGCCCAGCCTCTCCCTTTCTCGATTTGAGTTCCTATCCCTAAAACCTATAGAAGTTTACTCCACAGGCTATCTGCTGCAGTAGATGCACAGGGCACTCTTGGTCATACCATACAGGTCTGGGTCACTAATGCCGTTGTGTGTGTAGAGTATATATTATTCCTGCTGCCATTGGGTACGATGATATTGAAGGAGCAGAATACTGGCTCCATTTATGTGCACTCCTTTATTTGGTCAAATGATAAAGTATCAGAGTTAGGCCACATACTTTAAAGTAACTACACATGTGGTGACTATTGCAGATACCCACAGAATACCTCATCTTGCCACATTATGCATAAGGATCAAATTTTCTGCAATTCCAGAGTCCTATAGCAGGCTGCGGAACTCTCACACAGCTACCAATTACATTTTCTTAAAAAGTGCAATTGCTTTGGCAAGCTCAAATGCCATAGCTGTACTCAGCAATGGGTACTGTTTCCAGTTCATTGTTGACATTGCTAACACAGGATCCCTACATGTCCTCACATCACTAAAACACATTGTTCAGCAGAAGCCTCACAGATGACAGGTCTTCCATAATTCATAACTTTGGGCTTTTAGGTGAAGTAATCACTTGGAAAAAATACCAATGGCAGCTTTGTTGATAGACAACAGTGACAATTGTCTGTGTCATGGTGAGGTTCAGGGGAAAAGGTACTATGAACACAGAAGAGCCATAGATAGTCTAATTTTAATAATGCCTAAATAAACAAGTAGCTTGTGTGATTACTATTTTATTAATAAATATTTATATAGTGCCACACATTTACACAATGAAAAAGACGTTGTCCTAAAGAAATTACCATTTAAATAGTCTGTGTTAATTATATTCTGAATAGATTTATTTGAACTATACGAAAAATAATCTTTCTGTGCTTTTTGTAATTCTCATGGTTACTTGTCACTGTGCAAAGTTGCCATGTTGGATGATGAGCTGATATTGCATCATTTGCCTGTAGTATCTCTTCACATGTCTTGTCTTTTCTTTTTGCTTACAAAATCAAACAGAAAATGGTCACATTTTCTGTTATAATATGAAGATAGAAAAGTTCACAAACAGCAATCTATATAGTGAAGGAAGTAGTAAAAGGTTTAGAGTCTTGGATACATTTTTGTTGCAAACCTAAAAGATAGAAACATTATTTCCAAACCCACTACAAATGGAAGTACAGGTGCAGTCAGGGATGCTGGAACATTTGTTTAGTGGGGGTGCTGAGAGCCAGGGCTGGATTTAGTGGGAGGGGACCCAGGCAACTGCCTGGGGTGCCAGGTTTGGGGTGCGCACCAGGCTCAGGCTGCTGTTTTTGTTGTTGGTGACAATTTGGTTACAAGGGCAGAGATGAGGTGATGGGAAGCTCAGAAGAAAAATTCAAGAGGGAGTTTTTTTGCTCGCTTGTTGATACTACTCGAGTGTCCATCGAAGAAAGGTTTGGACAAATGAAGCACCACTAAAAGACCTGGGGTTTTTTGTACAACTTTAGTAAGCTGCCGATGGTCAGGAACAATTGTACACTTGAACAATTGTATAGACCTTCACCGGAGACTGACACATGGGGAATGTTATGACATCCATGACAAAGACCTCTATGTCAAATTGGACAACATCCATAACATTTTGCCACATAGGAAGCACTCTCCACTCCAAGTTCTCCAATTCATTTATGATGCAGAACTGAAGGACGCTTTTTTCCTAATATGTGGATAGCTTTGGGGATTTTGCTCGTGCTGCTGGTCACAGTTGCGAGTGGTGAGTGCTGCTTTTCAGAACTCAGGCTCATTAAAAGATACCTTCAATTGACGATGGCTGACGAGTGACTGATATCACTTGCTATTTTATTGCTTGAAAATGCCATTGGCTAGTCTTTGGATCTCTCTGATGCTGTGCTTCGGTTCGCATGGGCAAAGGCGAGTAAAGCAATCTTTAGAACTAAGAGACTAGGATTAAGATTCTAAGGCTGTCACCTACTGTAAGACTATTTAACACTAGTTCATCCAAATATTGGTGCACAGTTCAATTTCTTGATGTTAGTACATTTCAGTTATTCTTAAAATTAAAAAGCTTCTATAAGCTTAGGGGAAATTAATTTTATTTGCTTATATATGGCATGAATATCTAAAGATTTATAGATTCTAGTGTGCAAATTTATTATCTTGTATGACAGGGATAAATCATGCATGCAAATTGCGCATCAAAGTTGTGAAATGTGCTACAAATGCAATAAAAAATAAGGTATTCAAAAGTTGAACTAATGGGGCGGGGGGGCACCGAAGACGCTGTTCTCCTGGGGTGCCATTTGGTCTAGGGCCAGCTCTGCTGAGAGCCATTGAACCAAACTGTAAACCTTGTATATGATTGAAATCACTTCAAGCCAGGTGGTGTGGCAGCACCCAAGCACCCCTAAGTCTCGAACATACGGGTGAAATGCTCTAGTTTTGTGCTGATTTACTTGAGTTATGCTGCAACACTCTGGCTGTACTGCATCTCTGCCTAATAGGTAGGAGGGACTGCAGGGTTCAGGGAGGGTGAGCAGTTGCTCAGTGGCTCTTTTGCCAACTGGAAACTCTTGGATGCATTTGATGCTTTGAGACATCATAGGTAGCATAGATCTTAAGATAGCTTCTAAAGACAGCGGGTCTCACGCTGGAGCAACTCAAGAATAAGAGTTAGGAGAATCAGGCTCCAAATTTAATCATAGGATCATAGGATCATAGAATATTAGAGTTGGAAGGGATCTCAGGAGGTCATCTAGTCCAACCCCCTGCTCAAAGCAGGACTAACCTCAGCTATATCATCCCAGCCAGGGCTTTGTCAAGCCTCAGCTTAAAAACCTCTAAGGATGGAGATTCCACCACCTCCCCAGGTAACCCACTGCAGCGTTTAACCACCCTGCTAGTAAAAAACTTTTTCCTAATGTCCAACCTAGACCTCCCTCCCTGCAACTTGAAACCGTTGCTCCTTGTTCTGTCATCTGCCACCACCGAGAACAGCCTAGCCCCATCCTCCCTGGAACCCCTGTTCAGGTAGTTAAAGGCCGCTATCAAATCCCCCCTCATTGTTCTCTTTTTCCTCCTTTTTAAAATCCCTTTTACAACACATCATGGAAAACCCTCTTTTGTCTATTGCTAGGACTTCGTACAGTGAATCTTAGTCATGTTTCAGAACAAATAGCTAAATATCTTGTGTTTCAGATAGATTTCTAATGTGTGCATTGTACATTGCTGAGAACTGTATATTACTCTGCATTTGAACTTTAATACAGTGGTATAGAGAGATGCTCCAGATTTATTATTATTGCTGTCTTACTTGAGCTGTTTATATCCTCTTATGTCCTTATTCTTATGCTCTTCCCAATAAATCTCTGACCCATTTCCCTAAAGCAAACAATTGAAACATTTATACTACTTCATGATATTGACTCCAGTAATTTTGCAAGAATATACAACAATTAATGGGGATGCATTTGTATACAAAGTTATATAAACATACAACTTGGAAATGGAAGCTTTTTCTTACCAGACTTTGCACTAGTGCCCATTTGATAAATAAAATATTCTGCAGTGTTGAGAATTTATGGGCAGACTCCACTGAGGAGTGGTAGACAGTATGCGCCTCTTAGGATCAGGGCAAGTCTGTTTCTGATGAGTGGAGTAAACAGTTAATATGCTTGGTTCACCTAACTGATAACACTGTCTGCAATAGGGGTGACCAAAATGTGGCTCACTAACCGCATGCAGTTCTTTTACAGTTAAAGTGCAACTGGCGGAGTCCCCTATGCCCCCCTCCATTCTCCGCCTACCAGTCTGGGGTGGGGAGCTCGGCGTTTCTGCCCTGTGGTGGCTAGAGGATTCTGCCCAGTGGGGAGGGGGACTCTCGAGGGGTCAGTAAGTTTGGCCACCCCTGGTCTGTAGGAATCATAATAGAATTTCATACTAACCAGAGGTTACGCCACGTTTAGTATTAAAATGATATTGCAATTGTGATGCATGCTGCCTACATCCATTTCAAAACTGTTTTCCTCTTCTTAAATAACACACTCAGATTTTGGGAACTGATGGAACTTCTTGTGTGTTTTGAAATAAGAAGTAATGTCCATGACGATATATTGTATGAACAGAGTCACAAATTTCTTAGTGATATAAGAATATTTTGGCAGTTTTTCCTTAGACTGCTCCATAGCCAAGGATTGTCCCTCCTGGAATGTCTTGAATTTGCCCCAGAGAACTGTAGGCACTACCAGACCAAATAATGAAAAATAAGTTTGGAAACATGTAGAATGGTTCTGTACATTCTGATGTTTTTTTAAAGATCAAAATTACAAAAGAGTTAGATTTTGCTCCTTATTGGCATAAACCAAATTAATGTTTAGTCTGCTGAGGTCCTGAGTGCTATTTATCTACTTTTGTGATTCCCATGCCCATAGTATCTGAGTACCACCAAAATCAACTGGGAGAGCACCTTTGAGGAGTCACTCATCACCCCTTCAGGATAGGGCCCTTAGTTAGTTAGAATTAGCTAGTGCAATTTAATCCTAAAAACCCTGGAAAAGAACATCTGCAAAAAACTACTGCAGAGTTGGGACTATGGACCCAAACAACTCTGGGTGAAGACAAGGGAAATCAGCCAGACTGCTGGTATGTAAAATAAAAAGATTGTACAGGATTTTTTTAAACTAAAGGCTGGAGGAAAGCTGATAGGTGCAGAGGAGAACAGAGTATGGGCAGAGACATCCCTTAGGGATAAATTTATTAAAGGGAAGCATAGGTTGGATGAATGGTCTATAAAATGGATAGAGAACTGGCTAGATCATCGGGCTCAAGGGGTAGTGAACAATGGCTCCATGTCTAGCTGGCACATGTCTAGCCAGTCATAAGCGGAGTGCCCCGAGGTCGGTCCTGGGGCCGGTTTTGTTCAACATCTTCATTAATGATCTGGAAGATGGGGAAGATTATACCCTCAGCAAGTTTGCAGATGACACTAAGCTAGGGGGAGAGGTAGATACCTTGGAAGGTAGGGATAGGATACGGAGTGACCTAGACAGATTGGAGGATTGGGACAAAAGATATCTGATGAGGTTCAACAAGTGCAGAGTCCTGTACTTAGGACGAAAGAATCCCATGCACAGCTACAGACTGGGGACAGATGGGCTAGGCAGCAGTTCTGCAGAAAAGGACCTGGGGGTTACAGTGGATAAGAAGCTGGATATGAGTCAGCAGTGTGCCCTGGTTGCCAAGAAGGCTAATAGCATATTGGGCTGCATTAGTAGGAGCATTGCTAGCAGATCGAGGGAAGTAATTATTCCCCTCTATTTGGCATTGGTGAGGCTGCATTTGGAGTATTGTGTCCAGTTTTGGGCTTCCCATTACAAAAAGGATGTGGAGACGTTAGAGAGAGTCTAGCAGAGGGCAACAAAAATGATTAGGGGGCTGGAGCACAAGACTTATGAGGAGAGGCTGAGGGAACTAGGCTTGTTTAGTCTGCAGAAGAGAAGAGTGAGGGGGGATTTGATAGCAGCCTTTAACTACCTGAAAGGGGATTCCAGGGAGGATGGAGCTAGGCAGTTCTCAATGGTCGTAGATGACAGAACAAGGAGCAATTGTCTCAAGTGCAGTGGGGGAGGTCTAGGTTGGATATTAAGAAAAGGTTTTTCACTAGGAGGATGGTTAAACGCTGCAGTGGGTTACCTAGGGAGGTGGTGGAATCTCCATCTTTAGAAATTTTTAAGCTGCGGCTTGACAAAGCCCTGGCTGGGATGATTTAGTTGGGGTTGGTCCTGCTTTGAGCAGGGGGTTGGACTAGATGACCTCCTGAGTTCCCTTCCAACTCTAATATTCTATGATTCTATAACTCTATATCCTAATAAAGAGGACAGGAAAGAAGTTGGTAAAGTACAGGTAAGAGCTAGTGAGAAACAGTCAAATGAAATAGAGTTTAAATGTAACACATGAAAGACAAACAACTGAATACTGACAAATTGTACAGAGCAAGTTTTGGAACAAATTAATAAATTAAGCAGTCACCAAAACCAGATGGTATTCACCCAAGAGTTCTGAAGGAAGTCAAAGATGAAATTGCAGAGCTTAAGTGTACTTTGTAACTGTAGTGGCCCGTGGCCATCCCTCCCCCTCACTACATTATGCCTATAGGTGTGATGTTCAGTAGGGGAATTAGCAGCCTTAGTGGCTCTGGCCCTCTGGGCAGGGCAGAGCAACAAGCCAGCTAGAGCCCAACTCTCTGGCTGGGCAGACAGCAGGCAAACACAGGCCGTCTGCCCTAAGCTGAGTAGGCTGCCACTCCACGTGTGGGGTTGGCAGCAGGGGTTAGAGGGACTCGAGACCACCCTACTCCACCAGGTGCCAGCCCAGGCCCCTGGCAGTGGTGGAAGGCTGTCACTGGGAGAGCGGGGATCCCACCAATATATGCTGACCTAGACTCCGGCAGCACAACTGAACTAATATCTGGTATCCCTGGGCTATTTCCTACTAACCCTTCTGGGTGTACCTCGTCTCGTGGGATTCCTCCATTTCTGTGGGGTACATGGCCAGCAGCAGTCCAGTAGCTGCTCTGAGTATTGGTCAGTTGGCAGTCCTGGCACTTCCTCTGGGTCCTCAGCACTAGCTCCGTTCTGGGCACAAGACTCAGCAGTGGGTGAGAGACGTCTGCCTTCTTCTCCAGCTTTCCCACAACTTAGCTGCAGGGCCCACTATTTAAACTTCCTGTCCTGCCCCTCTGTTCCAGTGGGGGCATGGCTTGCCTGGCCTTGCCCACCAGGGGGTGGGGGAGTTGTTGCTCCCCATCATTCTCGGAGGGAGCCCAAGCACCCTAACCACAGTAACCTTTTGCTTAAATTGGCCTCTGTACCAAATGACCGATGGATAGCTAATGTAACACTGATTTATTTTATTTTATTTTTAAAGGCTCCAGAGGTGATCCTGGCAATTACAGGCCAGTAAGTCTAACTTCAGTACTGAGCAAACTGGTTGAAACTATAGTAAAGAACAGAATTATCAGACACGTAGATGAACATGATATGTTGAGGAAGAGTCAACACAGATTTTGTAAAGGGAAATCATGCCTCACCAAGTTATTAGAATTCTTTGAAGGTGTCAACAAACATTGTGGACAAGGGTGAACCAGTTGATGTACTGCACTTGGCCTTTCAGAAAGCCATTGATAAGGTCCCTCTCTAGAGTCTCTTAAGCAACATAGGTAGTCATGGCATATGAGGGAAGGTCCTGTTGTGGATCAATAATTGGTTAAAAGATAGGAAACAAAGGATAGGAATGAATAGTCAGTTTTCACAGTGGATAGAGGTAAATAGCAGGGTCTCCCAAGGATATGTACTGGGACCAGTGCCGCTCAACATATTCTTAAGTGATCTGGAAGAAGGGGTAAAAAGTGAGATGGCAAATTTTGCAGATCATACAAAATTATTAAAGTATAAAATTATTCAATTATCCAAAGCTGATTGCAAAGATCTCAAACTGGGTGACTGGGTAACAAAATAGCAGATGAAATTGAACGTTGATAAGTGCAAAGTAATGCACATGGGGAAAAAATAATCCCAACTACACATATATAATGGTGGGTTCTTCTTCAAGTGGTTGCACATGCATATTCCACTCTCAGTGCCTGTGTGCCCAGAGTATGGCCATCAGGAACTTTTTCCCTCAGCGATATTGGTTGGGGGACTTGCACGCCCTCTGCTGCCATACACCACTGTGTGGAAGTATACTCCTCAGTTCCTTCTTATTGCCCATGATAGTGTTGGAACTGTTATTAATTGCAAGAGCGGTTTTCTCTCAGCCTTTGTGTACATAGTCTAGTTGCAGTTAGTAAGTTTCAGTGGTTTAAAAAAAAATTTCCTTCTTCCTCCCCCGTCCCCTGCCCACCCTCGTTTCAGAGTTTTGTTGCTAGTACCAAGACATGCTTTAGTACCCAGGATTCAAACCATGTGTTCTGGCTCAAAGCCTAAGCTTGTGAGCGACCTGTACTGCAATAGTCTCAAGTTTATGGGCGAGGTGCATGTGAAGGAGTGGTGCCAGTTTTATCGGGACTTCAAGTGTAGGATGAAAAAATATAGGGAGCCTAGGCTTCTGCTAATGGAGGTGGTACTGAGACCACCCTTCCAGCCACCTCAATTTTGAGTGAGTGCTGAATGCTACAGCTTCAGTCTGAGGTGTGCCTCCAAGACTTTTGGAGTCCTGGCACCGGTCACCCTCACCTGTTCCTAGGAAGAAGCATAAGCTTTCCACAAAGGCACCAGTCAGATGAAGATTCCACCTCCTAAGCCTGTAAAGCAGATGGAATGGAAGTCAAGTAGAGTGCAATAGAGATTGAGGCACTCCTCCTCCAAATTGGGGCCAAAGACAGAACTGTTGACTACAGCGCTAGAATGGACACCATTGAGTCCAGTGCCAGAAAAGGCACCATCAACTTCAGCCAGACCGCATAGACCAGATACAATCTTGGTGATGACCATGCCGGAGGCATTTGCAAAGACAAGGAATTTACTCTGCTTTTTGGTGCTGGTATCACTGGTGGTGCAGGAATGAGCTCCCTTGGTACCATTAGACCACTCAGCACCCACACCTATGGTGCAGCACCTGGTCCCACACTGGCTGCCTACTTCCCAGACGGTCTACCCATTAGAACAGTCTAAGAGGGAGCCAGCATTGACGGCATCTCTCCAGCTATTGCCAGATTCTGAGCACTGGTCCCTGTTACTAACCAGGACAACCTGCTTCTGGTTGTGGAAGGGGAGTTGTCTTCTTCAGACTCTGAGGAGTGCTCATAGAATCATAGGACTGGAAAGGACCTCACGAGGCCATCTAGTCCAGTCCCCTGAATTTATGGCAGGATCAAGCATTATCTAGACTATCCCTGACATGTATTTGTCTAACCTGCTCTTAGAGATCTACAATGATGGAGTTCCCACAACCTCCCTAGGCAATTTATTCCAGTGCTTAACTACCCTTAATTTAGTTTTTTCCTAATCTCCAATTTAAACTGCCCTTGCTGTAATTTAAACCCATTGTGTCTTGTCCTATCATCAGAGGTGAAGGAGATCAAATTTTCTCTCTCCTCATAACACCCTTTGATGTACTTGAAAACTGGTATCATGCCTGCCTCTCATTCTTCTCTTCTCCAGACTAAAGAAACCCAATTTTTGTCAATCTTTCCTCATAGGTCATATTTTCTAGACCTTTAATCATTTGTGTTTGTCCTTCTCTGGATTTTCTGCAATTTGTCCACATCTTTCCTGAAATGTAGCACCCAGAACTGGACACGATACTCCAGTTGAGGCCTAATCAGCGCTGAGTAGAGCGGAAGAATTACTTGCTTACAACACTGATGCTGATACATCCCAGAATGATGTTTGCTCTTTTTTGCAACACTGTTGACTCATATTTTGCTTGTGATACACTATGACCCCCAGACTCTTTTGTACAGTACTCCTTCCTAGGCAGCCATTTCCTATTTTGTGTATGTGCAACTGATTTGTTCCTTCCAAAGTGGAATGCTTTGCATTTGTCCTTATTGAATTGCATCCTATTTACTTGAGACCATTTCTCCAGTTTGTCCAGATCAGTTTGAATTTTAATTCTATCCTCCAAAGCACTGGCAATCCCTCCCAGCCTGGTAGCATCCACAAACTTTATAAGTGTACTCCTCTCTATGCCTTTATCTAAATCATTGAAGATGTAGAACAGAACTGGACCCAGAACGGTTCCCTGCAGGACCCCATTCGATATGCCCTTCCAACTTGACTGTGAACCAGTGGTGATTACTCTCTGAAATGGTTTTCAAACCGGTTATGCATCCACATTATAGTAGCTCCATCTAGGTTGTATTTCCCCAGTTTGTTTATGAGAAGATTATGCAAGACTATCAAAAGCCTTACTAAAGTCAAGATATATCACCTCTACTGCTTCACCCCGCCCCCACCAGACTAGTTACCCTGTCAAAGAAATGTGTTAAGTTGGTTTGACATGATTTGTTCTTGACAAATCCATGCTGACTATTACTTATCACCTTATTATCTTCAAAGTGTTTGCAAATTGATTGCTTAATTATTTGCTCCATTATCGTTCCAGGTACTAAAATTAAGCCTGACTGGTCTGTAATTCCCTGGGTTGTCATTATGTCCCTTTTTTATAGATTGGCATCATTTTTGCCCTTTTCCAGTCCTCTGGAATATCTCCCATCTTCCATGACTTTTCAAAGATAATCGCAAATGGCTCAGAGATTTCCTAAGTCAGCTCCTTGAGTATTCTAGGATGTGTTTCATCCAGCCCTGGTGATTTGAAGACATCTAACTTGTCTAGATAATTTTAACTTGTTCTTTCCCTATTTTAGCTTCTGATCCTACCTCATTTTTACTGGCATTCATTATGTTAGACCTATGATGCCACTGTATAAATCCATAGTTTCCCCGTCTCAGAAAGGTTATAGAGGAATTGGAAAAGGTTCAGAAAAGAGCAATAAGATAATCAAGGGCATGGAACAGTTTGCATATGACAAGAGACTAAAATGATTAGGGCTGTTCAGCTTAGACAAAAAAACAATAAGGGGCTGCTACAGAGGTCTGTAAGTAGTCTGTAAGTAAGTCTGTAAGGTCTGCCAGTAGTTATTAGCCAAGATGGTCAGGGATGCAACCCCATGCTCAGAGTGACTCTATATCTTTGACTCCCAGAAGCCAGGAGGAGTAAACAGGTTGGATCTTTCCACAATTCCCCTATTCTGTACACTCCCCCCTGAAGATCTGGCCACTGTTGGAGATAGGGTACAGAGCTAGATGGACCATTGATCTAACCCAGTCTGGCAGTTCTTATGTTTTTACTCAGTAGACTTCAAGGGAGGCAGGATGGTCCAGTAGTTAGGACACTATATTAGGACCTGAGATATTTGCATTCAATTTGTGGTTCTCCCATACATTCCTGTATGATCTTAGCCAAATCATTTAGCTTCTCTGTGCCTCAGATCCCCATCTATAAAATGGGGATAATAGCGTAGTAAACTGCTGGAGCCTGGGCCTTGGTGGATGGAGCAGGACCTTTTGTCTGATGGTTGTGATGGCAGTTTGGAGTAGTGGTAAACATAAATTGAGGAATCAGGTACTAGGCTGAGGTTGAAACTAGAGTCAGAGTTGAGAAGCCAAGCCACAGGTCTGAACTGGATCCAGGATCAGGAGCAAAGTAGGGAGGCAAAGACTAAACTTGCACAGGCAGGAGGCAGGCTAGGACTAGAACCAGGGTTGGAAACAAGAGTAGGATAAGGGCAGCTGGGGGCATGGTACACATTGAGCAGCTGCTGTGCTGCTGTCGATACAAGGCTCCAGTATCAGGCCGCAGTTTCCCCTGCCCAATCAGGAAGCATGTCTGTTTGGAGGAGGCTCATGGGGTCCAGCTGAGCTTACCTGGTGACCTGGCTGGGAGCCAGCTGTACTCCTGACAGGGCCGGATTTCCAACTAGGTGCATTCTAGGGGTGCTTAAACAGTGCGGATTACCACATTGGCCAACAGGGCCCGTGTTCAGGGGCTCTGGCCAATTTGGAGGCACCGCACGAGGGTTGGAACTATGGCCCTGCACACTGCTCCCTCTCCTCTCTCCTGGAGCCTCGCCACTCTGCTTCTCCTCTTTCCCCCTGGGACTCCGCCCCGTGGTCAGGCCGGAAGTCAGAACCCAGGGGTGAGCATATTCCCCCTGCCCAGAGCTGGCTGAACTGGTCGCCACAGCACTCTCTCCTCCCAATCCCACCACCAGGGAGCTGGCCCAGCCAGCCCCTGTCTTCCCTGTTGCTCCTCCATTGACACGAAAAACTGGAAGGTCAGTTGTAGGCAGGGGGACGCTGAAGATGCTGCGCCTACAGGCGCATCCCATAGGGATAGTTTGCCTTTATTATATGCACTGCTTTCCATTATATTCAGCAATAATGCAAGGAACCTACATGCCTGTATATTGTAAGACATTAGCTTCAGCAAGTTAGTGTAAGGCTTCAGGCCTATAAACTTTGAACAGATAAATGGCCCAAAGAAAACCTCCAGGTATAGGAGAGCTGAAAATAGAGGTTTTAAGAAGGCTTTCTAACAGTTACATGATCCAACCACAAGAGGTATACATAACAGGTACACGAACTACATCCCCAGATACCTAACCACAAGAGGGCCATGGTGACGAACTGACGTATATGATAATAAGCTGAGATCATTGAGAAACTAACCTATAGAAGAAGAACACTCCAACATTAGTAAGGTGAGAAAATACAAATAAGGGAAAGGGGAAAATCCCCTACTGAATATACATTGACACCATGTTTGATGCATTTTATAAAAATTACATCCCAGTCTTGGGATGTACATCCCAGAGAAAGAGAGAGAGTCCTTGGGAGATGCTAGATTGATGGCCACTGGTGATGAAGGGAAAGGTGATGGTGATGAGAAAGATGATGGCTAACATTTCAGGTGTTCTACAAGGGATGGTGTGAGTTTTTGCATGTGCAGATGTATGATCTATAGTATCTCTATCTACCTTACTGAGTTCAGGTGTTTGTAAGAGTGCTAAATGGATTAATCAATTATTTGTAATTATAGAAGAGTTCCTGTAGTTTGAGTGTTGTAACTGTGCACATTAGGGTTCCCAATTATATAATAATTTGATTAATACTGGGCCTGATCTTGGGACAAGAACCTGTCAACCCTCAAAATGATAATCAGGGATTCTTAAGTAATCAATATAATCTACAGATCAGGCTACAGGTGTAAATCGGGCCCTGGCTCCTGCCAATCACTTCCTTACCTCACAGATAGGTTGTGAGGATAAAACAAGGAGGATTGTGAGGCGCTCAGACACTGTGATGATGAGGACTTCTGAGCACCTAAGGCAGGTAGGAGTTGTATTGGGTCCTTGAGGCTCATAGCCTTATAGTGCTAAATAGTTTGGCCTTTATCCACTATAGCATTTACACACATGCTTTCCTTAAAGCATGTGTCTGGTCCCACTGGTTTCAGTGAAGCTAGGCATGTGTTTAAGTACTTTGCTGGACAGGAGCCAGAGTGCTCAGTATGTTACAGGATTGAGCTCTAAATATGCAAACTAGCATCAGAGGAGAATACATTTGTACATGTGGATCTGATTTGGGCCATTTTTTGGCACTGGCCCATTGTTTTCGAAATGGCAGTGGTTGGCCTATTTGAAAAGCTGACAATTGCTTGCCTGTTTTGTTAAAATTGACTGCTCCCAGTGAATGGTCTAATCAGGATGGCTTTACATCACTCATGATTTCTGTGGTGCTCATCACCATGTGGGACAGAGGACAACACTGTTTGATTCCACTTCGTTTTCCTGTTCATGTTCTTGAAAAGCTATTAATATTTGTCTCAAATGCAAAATCTACACTAATGTGCTGCATGTTTAGTAGAAAACCACAAGCACTAAATACTTTGCCTATAATCTATAAATAAAAAAAAGTGAAAGAAAATGGATTATAGGAGAAGTCTGGTCATAAATTAGCCAGGAACAGGGAACCGTTGGCCTTTTTTTTATATATATATATATCCTGGTATTGCAGATATTTTGAAAGAAAGCTTGTATTTTGTGATGGCTTTTTGCAAACATTGTAAAACTGAATGCTATGTAAACAAAACAAACCCCTACCATTGTATTTAATTAAAAATATTTGCAGACATGAGCTTTACGTAAATGTTGTAATGTAGAAAATTTTGTGCAGTAATTAAGAACTGAGATAATTATGGATAGTTTACATTATACAGTTACTGGGCCCATTTCTGCAGCTGCTCTGGGTGAATTCCAGACCCCAAGTGAAGTCAGTGGGAGTTTTGGTGTTCACCCAGGTTTTCATCCTCCATGTTTATGGCCTACTCTTGTGAGATTCTGAGCATCTTCAATTCCCTTTGAAGTCAATGAGAGTTGAGGACACTCAGCACTTCACAGGATTAGGTCATAGGGGAGTGGCTGCAGAATCAACCCCAGAAACTGGCAAATGGCAAGAAATTGAGGACCAAATCTGGTTCATAAGCCCCAAGTGTGGATCTGAGGCAAGATTGCATTCCTGTATGTCCAGACTTATGCTTCCAAATAGGAGTAATTGTATTATACCATGAATATAATTTGCTTTATTTGAAATTTTTTCTAGTCTGTGGTTTCTGATGGATCAGATGGATCTGTATTATGTGATGAACAGAATAAGGAGAATCAGTCTTTTGAAAATTATTCTGTAGACACGACAAAGGTAAGAGCCATGGTTTATTTTTATTGGGTGATGAAATACATTGGTGACCTTTGTATACAGTTTTTTTTTTTTTTTTGGAGTTCTGCTAGAGATGAAATGTATAGAGTAGACTGAGTTTTCAGTTCCTGTAATAATCTCTTGCTTTTTAGTGAATTTACGTTATTGAGAAGATTCAGATCAGGTTTATAACAGCAATTTATTGCTATGTTGCTAGTTCTCTGGATTTAAGAGTATTCTATACCGGATTTTAAGTCTGTTTCATGGGTAGAAATGCTACTGATGTTAGCATTAAAGCCTCAAAGCTTTTGTGTTGCTCTTGAGAGAACTTTATTTTTAAAGTTTAAGCAATGTTCATTGTACAGGGTACTCCTTTTTCCTTAGTTAGATTTATTTAAGCCTTTATTAGTTCCTTAGTGCAAATTGTAATTTAGTTTCTTGGTAGCTAAATAAAAAGTTGGTAAGGCGGAATGTGAATGTGTCAGCAGATGACATGATTTTTGTACTGTCAGACTAATGGTAGTTATAGTTGTGTAAGTGTACACTGAATGGTAAATGAAGCAACACGACTACAAGTTTACACTTTAAGAATTTTTGTTACAGTACTACTTCCACTAGTCATACGGTTTGCAATGATGGAGTTGAGAGTGTTTGAGTGTTTCTGTTGTAACATCTACGGTATTTTCAATGTTTACAGTTTGGCTGTAATAATTCTCTCAGGGCTAAATATTACCATGGAAAGTTTCAGCCCTGAAGTCATTCTGTTTTTTTCCAAGTTAAATAAAAAGATTTGGACTTTTAATGGCAGCAAGTTGAAAATAAGAGGGAAAGAAACTAGAAATTAACTGGGTTGGGATGATTATCTGATCTCTTATAGATCTTAGAAGAGCTTTGTTTCTTTAAAACTGAAGACTTGCAGGTTATTTGTTACATCTTGTCTAAGACCTTCTCAATGGCTATGTGTGCAAACTTCTATGTTGGCTTTGTCATTCATTAACTGCTTAAAATCTGTAACTGTAGTGGTCCAGCATATCTTTCCGATTTTCTCTTGCCACTGTGTTCCCAGTCAATCTGCAACCCTTACTCATGCTGAGTGATACTTTGAGACTACGTAAATTCTACTGGGTGTGGTTAAGATTTGCAGAATTGAGTCCTGAGGTCTGCTGATTATTAGCCTAATTCTGGGAGGTTGCTGAATGCCCTTAATTCTCATTGTAGTCAATGGGAAATGAGGGCATTCAGCAACTTGCAGGATTGGGACCCGTTTACTATG
Organism: Emydura macquarii macquarii; assembly: GCF_026122565.2. NCBI lineage: Eukaryota > Metazoa > Chordata > Testudines > Chelidae > Emydura > Emydura macquarii. The sequence goes on from NW_027130455.1 coordinate 13,271,282, forward strand.
TCTCCAATATCGAGTTGAAATAATTAGATAGCCCATTGATCTCAGGTGCTCAGCTCCTCACAGAGTTTGGCCCATTATGTTTACAGCTGAAGTTTCAGCGTGGGAAATGACCCGCCCCCCCCCCCCCCCCCCCCCCCAATCAAGAGACTATCTTGGGGTTGGTACAAGCAACAGGCATGGCCCATATAATTGTCTTGATCTCATAGGGCAAGGCATAAGATGTGATGTTTCACATTTACTAATTGGGGAGCACTGCATCAATTGTGCTAACTCTGTGTCTGCACTTAGAAAATATCATTCCCAATATCAATGTCCAAAGGAAGAGTGCTACATCACATACCTCTTCACTTAAAGTCACGGGTACTGTGACCTTCTTGATCCCAGCCCTACTCTCAAACAAAAATCTGCATAAAAATAATAACATTAGCCTTATCTTCACTGCCTAAAAAATGTGCATAACTAACATGCATGAACTATCACCGAGGTACAATGAAAATTAGGCACTTTAGTTTCACGATGTGGTAAGCAGCCCTATACCCCCATTAGGATTGACCTTGCAGAGTTTACCTTGTAATAAAACTAAAGTGCCTGGTTTCCACTTGAGATAGCTCATGCATGTTAGTTACCCTGAGGTAAAAACACAAACTTGAGGATCTCAAGTATGCTGAATGCACTAGTTTAGTATTCCACCCTACTGGACAGCATTCCAAAACATTAAGAAAATTTGAGCCACAGCTAACACTTTCTTAAGTGCCTGAAACTGTGGGATTTTTCCACCATTGCAGAAGTTTTTATTTTAATTTCCTGTCATTTGCTAGCTTGTCACTTTATGTGAAAGAGGCATTTTATCTAATCCCTTTTTTAAGTGACCATGCTTGAATGTCAATAATGCACTGCTATGATAGTGACATGTAGCTAGTTAGGGTCGGCTATCTATTTAAATATACTTATTTCATTTTTCACATGCTGATGATTGATTGGGTGTTAGTTTCACTAGGCAGAGTGGCTGGGAATTAAAATGAAATCCTGATAGCACTGTGTAACTTGAAAGCCGAAAGCCACTTTTGGAAGCATTACCCTTGTGCTTGTATTGCTGGGTGTGCCACTCACGTAACCTAGTATTGCTTATTTAACTGAAGCACTTCTGTTTCATTCTGAATAAGAGATTTATGGGTGTTGAGATAAAACAATTATGTCATTGTATGAAAAATAATAGTTATGTAAAACATTAGACAGGAGTTGTGAATTATAAAGGCCTGGTGCTTTCTATGGGCTTGATTATCCATGACCCTTGCAGGGCTGTGGGGATAACACAAAGAGCTGTCCTCATCCTGTGCTCCACACTCAAAGGCTAGGGGTATGCCTCACTCTCTCCATACAGGCCTGCAAAACTGGCTGGGTATGCAGGGAAAAGCAGAACCAAATGCCACAATCAGGCCCTAAATTTATAGTCCTCAAACGTGTGTGCTATCCATTAGAAAAAGGATATTTAATTTGCTGTATGTATAGGTGGTTGGGCTGTGTAAGTACATCGTGGATAGACTAGTGCAAAATGGAAGCCCCAGTGTGCAGCCTGAATAACTGGGTTGTATGTGGGGATCTTCAGAGGGGCTGGAAAGGAAGAAATTCTTCCCCATAGGTCGTGGAGCAGAAGAGGAGCCACACTGCAGCTCCAGAGCTACTGTAAACCCTGCAGATCCCACACCTCCAAGCTGAGGGGCAGAGTTCTCTATAATTGTGGATTCATCAGTCCAGCACACACTGCTCCCCAGGCATGCTTCACAGCTTATCTGTGAGCTATGATGCAATGAGACCCAGCTGAGCTGAGCTCTGTGGTGCTGTGATAGGATGTGTATCCCTGTGGACCTGAGAAGTCAATTATGTTACCTGGATGGAGAGCCAAGCTTAAATGAACATGAAGGCAAGTTGGGCAGGAGCAGGCTGGTTATTCTAAAAAGAGGAAATTTGTAGCAGAAGGGGGCTGTAGGGAGAGAATCTGTAGTCACTTTCTGAAGGGGGAATAGAAGAGATAGGAAGTGGTCCAGGGAGGCAGCAAGGTGTCTGAGGGAGCAGATCTTGGCTGCCAGGTACAGGGCCCTTAGGTTGGAAATCAGAGGTGAGAGTAGTTCTGGATTTGCTACGAGTGAAACCCTCTGAGGTAAAGGGTGAAAGGACCACAGAGCTCAGAGACAAACTGAAGACCTGCTATAAGGTCATTAGACTGTAACTTGGTTGGATTACCTATTACCCCAGAAAGTGAGGAGTAAAGCGTGACCTGGCTGGAGGGCCAAGTTGTGGGAAGAGAGACCGCTGCAGCAATGGAGTGACCATCATCAGGGGTCACCATATGGGGAGATAGCCGCTACACTGTGCCTGGCCACAAAGAGGTGCTCCTGTGGTGAGTTAACTCCGTTACAGGTACACAATGGAAAAATTAACCTCTTTATGTAGCAGAACCACAAGACACCTACTGCTGTTGGGGGCTGCTGCTGCCATAAAGGGCAGAATTGTATTTGCATTGACCTTTTACTTTTTGATCCAAAGACTCATGAACTATTGATTCAATTTTTCCCCATTCTATATTTTTCTGGGCTTAGCCTTTAATTATAGAAACCATCAGGAGGGATACTTGTAGGAAAGCTACTAAATTAGGAATTCCCAAACTTTTCCAATGCATGGCCCACATCTTAATAGAGAGATTGACATCTCCCCTCCCATACATGATTGCTTGGACCCTCTCCCTCCCATTGGTGATCCAATAACAAACCAGTCATAAGCCACCTTAACCTAGTGCTAATTGGGTTCAACTCCCACAGATGAGCCCTGACCAGAAGGGTTGTCTCAGTATGGCAACTACATCAATTACTTTTGTTAAACATCAGGAAAGCAAAGCTATTTCTAGCTTCTTTGAATGCAGTTTAGCAATAGAAACAAGGGGGAGGATCTAGCACTATGCGACCAGCCAGCAATTTGCATACCACTCATACAATTCATACTCATTCCATACCAGGTGCTCCCCAATCCAGAATATGAAGTCCACAAGATTAAATAAATCCCTTCCATGTTTGTAAGAGCGATGTATTTACTTATGTGTTTTATTTGGAAGGTTCTTAGAGCGCTGGACAGGCATCTGGCAATTTGACAATTAAAATGTCAACACTATTATAGTACAGACTGGCAGACCTCCTGAAATACAAAAGGCTTAAGACCAAGATTTTCAAAAATGGGTTCCTTATGTTAGGTTTCTAAATAACTGGTCTGATTTTCAAAGTTGCTGAACTTCCAGTGCCTTTTGTTTACTTCTTGTTTTTTACTCAGATTTAACAATAATGATAGAATCCTAGAAATTTAGGGTTGGAAGGGAACTCAGGAGATCATCTAGTCCAACCCCCTGCTCAAAACAGGACCAAACCCAGCTAAATCATACCAGCCAGGACTTTGTCATACTGGGCCTTAAAAACCTCTAAGGATGGAGATTCCACCACCTTCATAGGTAACCCATTCCAGTGCTTCACCACTCTCCTAGTGAAAGCTTTTCCTAATATCCAACCTAGACCTCCCACACTGCAACTTGAGACCATTGCTCCTTGTTTTGTCATCTGTCACCAGTGAGAGCAGCCTAGCTCCATCCTCCTTGGAACCCCCCTTCAGATAGTTTATTGCTGCTATCAAATCCCCCCTCACTCTTCTTTTCTGTATACTAAACAAGTATAATACCCTCAGTCTCTCCTCATAAGTCATGTGCTCTAGCCCCCTAGTCATTTTCATTGCCCTCCACTGGACTCTCTCCAATTTGTCCATATCCTTTCTGTAGTTGCTGGGGGGGAGGGCAAAACTGGACACTTCAAATGTGGATTCACCAGTGCTGAACAAAGGGGAATAATCACTTCCCTTGATCTGCTGGGAATGCTCCTACTAATGCAGCCCAATATGCCATTAGCCTTCTTGGCAATAAGGGCACACTGTTGACTCATATCCAGCTTCTTGTCCACTGTAACCCCTTTTCTGCAAGGTCCTTTTCTGCATAACTGCTGTCTAGCCAGTCTGTAGCAGTGCATGGGATTCTTTCATCCTATGTGCAGGACTCTGCATTTGTCCTTGTTGAACCTCATCAGATTTCTTTTGGACCAATCCTTCAATTTGTCTAGGTCACTCTGTATCCTATCCCTACCCACCAGTGTATTTATCACTCACCCCAGCTTAGTGTCATCTGCAAATTTGCTGAGGGTGCAATCCGCTCCATCCTCCAGATCATTAATGAAGATGTTGAACAAAACTGGCCCCAGGACTAACCCCTGGGGGCACTCCGCTTGTTATCGGCTGCCAACCAGACATCGAGCCATTGATCACTGCCCATTGAGCCTGATGATCTAGCCAGCTTTCTATCCACCTTTAGTCCATTCATGCAACCCATACTTTTTTTACTAACTGGCAAGAATACTGTGGGAGACTGTATCAAAAGTTTTGCTAAAGGCAAGATATATCACGTCCACTGCTTTCCCCACATCTACAGAGCCAGTCATCTCATCATAGAAGGCCATCAGGTTAGTCAGGCATGACTTGCCCTTGGTGAATCTATGCAGACTGTTCCTGATCACCTTCCTCTCTTCCAAGTGCTTCAAAATGCCCTGAGGACCTGCTCCATGATTTTTCCGGGGACTGAGGTGAGGGTGAATGGTCTGTAGTTCCCCAGATCCTTCTCTTTCCTTTTTTTGAAGATGGGCACTATATTTGCCTTTTTCCAACCATCTGGGACCTCCCTCAATCGCTATGAGTTTTCAAAGATAATGGGCAATGGCTTTGATGACATCAGCCAACTCCCTCAGCACCCTCGGATTTGTGCATGTCCAGTTTCAATAATGCCAGTTTCAGATTTGTTTATAGTCAATTTAGCTTTGACATTCTTAGTGCTGCCAGGTTTGGATTTCAAAAATTCCAGAAAAAGTTTAAAACCACTGTTTTAATAGAATATTAATATAAAATAATGGAAACCTTCTTGTCAGTTTTATGTTATATAATAGCTTGGGGGTTTTTTTGTTTTGTTTTTACATTTTAGGATTTGCACGCTAGGGCCCTAAATATAACTGTTCAATTAAAAACTGTACTTGAGTTGTACAAGTACAAAAAGTTTCTGAATACAGTAAATCCATAGATTTTAAACCAGAAGGGACTTTTAGATAATGTAGTTTGACCTCCTTTGTAACATAGGCTGTAGAATTTCACCTGGTTATCCTGTATTGAAGCCATGTGTTGGTATTTGTTCCTGTACCTCTTTAAAATAGACACTTAAAATATTTAAATTAAAGATGGAAGGGACCAGTTATCTAGCCCAAAGGTTGTCCTATTGTGGTGTGCAGAGCTGCTCCTGTCACAGAGGGAAGTAACTGTCAGGATTCAAGCAGTGGAGCTTCCTGTTAGTTGTGGCTCAGGCTGGGACTTATTTTAGGATCTCCAGAATATTTTTGATCAACTAAATTAATCACAGGAACAACTAAAAAAGTCTCTTTTCTCCCTAGGTGGCTGCTTCATAGCTATATTTTGTCAGGTGTTTCTTTAGTGTAATTCAATCATGATCATATTTACAGTTGACACGAAAATTGAAGAGGTGGAGAACATACAGGAGGACAGAACCAAATTGCAAAATGTCCTACAGAAAATGGAGTAGTGGGGGGAGCTGGCAGCATAGGGAGAATTGGTTCTAGTAAATGTAAAATCATACATTCACGGAGAAGAAATAAACAGCAAAGGTCTACCTTTGGAAGGACATAACGAAGCAGTTGAACACGTAAAAGCAAGTGTGCTTTCATCTTGTCTCCTTAATATTGTTCCCTAATATTGCTTGTATGCTTAATATATCTGAACAGGATAGTTGCTGGAGGGCCCTTTTGGAATAGGGATCGAGAGGTCACAGGGAGAGGTGGAATGTGATTTAGAGCTTGAAATAAAATTGAGAGCCACTGAATCAGTCAGTGCTGCACTGGCAGGGAAGCAGGCTTTATCTAGCTTACTGATCATGCATGTGGAACAAACTGTGACCTCATACATACAGGTCATCAGGGAGGATCAAGCTGGGACCATCAGCCCCAAAAGCAAAGGTCAGTTCCACTTTAAGCTCAAGGAGGATGCTGTGAATAAACAGTGAGTTGTTATATTTTCTGGGTCCAGACACTAGAAGGAGACACGATCAGACACTAAACTTGTGTATTGCACAAGCAAATGCCACATTTTTTCATGCATGCAGTGGTTGATTTGACACATGGAGATGATGGTTTGTGTGCAGGATTTGCACAAAGTGCGTGTAGATGAAATCTGTGGATCATTTTACTCACATGAGTAGCCTCACTGAGTTCCATCCCTTCAATTTGCATGTTGTAATCTGTAACTAGGATCATGAGTCCAGTGGGAATAGAGGAATAGAGTTCATATGCAGATCACTTGTTTGGAAACATATTACGATATGACAATTTTTGAGTATGGAGTGAATTTTTACAGCTAAGTCATTAAATAATTTTTTTAGCGGACGCAATTCACACAACCTTACTGTAGTAGCTCCAATGCAACAAGAGAAAGGAGCACAAAGGAAATCAAATGAAGGTGCTGTAAATGTGGGTGTCAAATCCCTCCCTATTTTAGAGTGACTGGATTCCCATTTACTTTGTCCTGCCCAGATTACAAACAGGGCTTTGGTGAGACCACGCTAATGAGTTAATTGGACCTTCAGTGGCACATGGGCCAGCAGATCTAGAAATGTTCAGTGATTCTTTTAGCCAGTTTTTTAATAAAATTGTTTGACTGTTGACTAGCTTAGTATGGACTAAACTTATAGGTTCCAATGTGTTACCTACAAAAATCCAGTTTGCTGCACACAGTGCAGTTGTTCAGAAGAAGTTAGTGTCTTAAAAATCCTAAAAATTCTGGAGTCTCTTTTTAAGATTTTATATCCGGAAAGATTTTAATAGTTTGTGGGGGGGAGGGGTTGCTTTCTGTTTCTGACCACGTCTCATTCACTATGGATTTTTTTAAAACTTTGGTCGCAGTGACCTCATTTTGGCAAAATAGTTGTGTGTAATTTCCTGAGCCTCTTGCCTCTTCAGCAATCACGAATATATTATGGTTATAACCGTAATAAGTTATAGAAGGGAGATGACTCTTAAATGTCCCTTTTCTTTTTCCTGGAAAGGTTTTTGTTTTTTTAATTGAAAACATACTTTCGCTCTGAGTGAGAATGAGAGATTCTCAGCATAGCACCCATGGGAAAAGTGTGCTTGTCCGATAGGTTGAAAAGGTGAATTGTAATGTATGGGTGTCTAGACGTTTCCTCTTGTTGCTGTCAACAGTCCAGTTGGCTGTGTTTTTTTTCCAGTGAATAGGAGGCATTGATTTTTCCTCTCTCTTCAGCCAGAGCTTTCATTTTACATCTTTCCCCCTCTCTCTCTGTGTAAGAGAGGGAAGACTTTAAGAGCTGACAGAAAGCTTTCTTACTCAGCATGATTCATATCAGACACCTCAAAGGCAAGCTCTGCACCAGCATCGCTGCAAGAAAGGTAGGGTGTTTGTGGCTACCCAGCTTTCTAGGAAAGATTGCAGGACTGTTGGCAAAGCATACAGGACATGAAATGAGTAGAAGACTGAAGCTGACAAAGATACAGGGAAAGTTTGGGAAAGAATTTGAGGAGTTTTAAACTCTGTCCTTGGGGGGTGTTTTTTTAATTAAAAACTTTGAAGTTTTCTTAAAACTAAAAGGGACTTTTTTTTTTTAAGGCATGTATAGAAGGTGTTTTTCTATGTGCAGTACACTATAATTATTCCAGCGTTGCACCCCACGGAGTTGTGTGCCTGTGTAAATAGGCAGTTAACTTTTTTTTTAACTAACCTGAAATTTTTTTGTTCTATTTTCTGACAGTTCTTATCATCTAGCTATTATATTCACTTCCTGAATCAGAATCTGCCCTAGTAAGTGATTGTAGATGTGAAGCATGAACTTGTGCGTACACCTTAGTGTTTCAATCATGTACTTTAAGTGTATGTGTTCATAGGATTCATGCTCCTAATATAAACCTTTACAATCAAAAGCAGTTGTTTTGGCAAAGAAGTGACAGCACTTTGATAGATGGGCCGGGTAGTTGTGTTGTGCTTATTCGAAGTTAGCAGAAAAGAAGAAAAGGAGAGAGAGAGAGAAGGACTTGGCAAAGGAAATCTTATGAGTATACTGGAACAGCAGATCAGAACTGTGAAGCCAGAGCTGAAATGTGATGCTTTTGCTTTTTTGTGCTTGTTGTGATTCTCATATTCTCAGTTAGAATCCTGCATGCTATTTCACAGAATATTTTGCTCACAGATTGAACAATGCAGCAATCAAGCTTAATAAACCACCTGGAAGTTTTGGTTGAGATGATTTTTAGTGGATTTTCAGAGTCCTGTGAGAATCGTAACTGCCTTTAGCATTGTGGAGGAGGACTCGAGTTTCTTATGAGGGCCCCAATTGGAAAAGCAGGCTATGCAGATTCAAGTCTCCGGTTCTGTTCATGCTGTTTCAAAAGCCTTTCTTCAGCCTTGCTGATTTATGATTTACATACAGTCCTGTGGAGATTTGCAGAATGGATTGTCTGTGCATTGTCACAACCAAGGTAGGACTGGAAACATTACTGTTTTGGGTGCATCTCTTTCTGCTATTATTCTGTTCCTGTAATTAAACAGATTGGGTATGTGGTGTGTCAGATAAAGTGGTAACTAAGCCTTGCTTCAATGGGCATTTAGTTCTCTTTACCAGAGGGTTACATTGTTTGTTTCTATATATAAATTATGTGGTGGTGTTTTTTACTTGTAAAAGGAAAATGATTTGGTATTTTACCTCAGACTTTGCTTGTGTCTATTAATATCTGTAGTACTGAAGCAGTTTCAAAATAGATGTTACAATGCACATATTGTCTAAACATATTATCAGCTAATTCTTTAAATGTGTGAACAGACAATCATGTTTTTTAAAAAAATCTGAGCATTGTATTATATGACCTAACGTTTTAGAGAAGCCAATCAGATGCAGTTTAGATAGCAACAACATTTCTGATTGGAGAGTAGCAAGTTTCTGTACCTTATGTGGCTTTCTTGTGTAAAACATAGCTTTGTTTTGCATCTCTAGGCGTTAAAATCAAAATGCATTGGTCCAAATTCTGCTGTGTTACACCAGTGTCAGAGCCAATCTTAGCATTTTTGAGTGGGCCTTCTAAACCATCCCATCCACCCCCCAAACACATATTTAAGTGACCACCTTGCATCGATTGTGATCAGGCCTGTGTGTCGGTGACTAACCTGAAGATCTGAGGGAAGGGCTAAGTAAAAGGATTTTTGTGGGACCTCCCCAAACTTAGTGGGTTAGTTTAATATAAAATGATGGGAAAGATTTTCAGGTCACTATTGGCATTTTGTGACAGAAGAGGTGGAACTCAAATGCTTCTAATGGGGTCCATGCATAGCACCAGCATTTGTAAAGGAGAGTTGTCTGAATAAGCTGGAATTTTGGGAGTCCCCCGTCTGACAGAGGACTTGGGGTGAATTCTGGTGAATTTCAGTTTTTGTGTAGAGTTTTGCTCTGTAAGGTGACTAGAGTATTTTGGGTATTGTGTAAATAATAGTATTTGTTTGTATCACAGTAACACCTAAAAGTCCCAGTCGTGAGTCAGGGCCCCATCATGCTAGGTGCTATACAAACAATAGTCCAAGGAGATGGTCCTTACTCTGAAGAGCACATAATCGAAGTATGACAGCAGGTGGATTCAGCAAAGAGATGGGGAAACACAAGATAATAATGAGACAATACTGGCCAGCATGATGGGCAGTGGTCTCAATATACCAGCAGCCCAGCAATAACAATATGTGTAAGAACAACAGTTCACTAATGACTATCACCTTCACCCTTGTGCACTAGGTAAGTGTTGTTATCCATCTGGGGAAACTAAGACAGAAAGATAAAGTGACTTTGAGTTAGGCCACAGAGGTAGTTGGACTCAGGGCTGGGATTAGAAAGCAAAGCCCTTTGTCTTTAGTCCTACGTATAGTTCACTGAATAGACCATGTCCTATCTCATGTATCTGCTCCTCTTTGTGGCCAGAGGTCACACATTCAGTTCAGCTAATGAGACAGCTCTGCTAGATTTAGCAAATGAAATGGTGCCAGTGCCAACCCCCGTGTCACTAACTGGAGCCTGGGTAGTGCGGTCCTACAATCACAAAATTGAGGGACATATCGCCATTGATTTCATGGAACTCAAGGCCAGCACGGGACAAAATCAGGGGTTCCTGGATAACCCCTGGGTCTTTATAAAATATTCAGTGTCACACTTTTAGCCCTAATGTTCAGTTCACATTTTTAAGGCTGCCTTTGCGAAGAAAACAGTTAGACACTTTTGTAACAGCTCAGATTAGCCCTGACATTTCTAGGTCTCCAGAATCATGGTGGGGACCTGCAGCTGTAGCCTTTGACGGCTCCCAAGGTAAGTGCTGACACATGTAGTAACTTTGCTGACTGCTGTGGAGTTAGTCTGCATTCAGTGTAACTGAGAGCAGAATCTGGCCTTCGTTTTATTAATAACCTGTTGCCTCCAACATAATTGTTCTATGAACTGATGATGAATATGTGAACTGAGTTGCCCCTGTGGTCCAGGGGCCCTGTGGACAGTAACATATGTGGAGCCACAACCTTTTCACTGCCTCAGTTATAAGCAGATACTCCACTTCCACATACCCATGATACCGCTCCTCCCACTAGACCTGCCTTCTGTACCTACTACCTCACCTACTCTACTGGTAGATATGAACCAGCAAGTCAAGAGCTCAAGGTGAAATGAGCACGGGTCTGGTGGTGGAGTGGATGGAACCAGGGAAAACAACTGGGAATCAGTCAGAAGTGGGTATCTTGCACCTACTGCAGAAATTAAAAGCTTCAAAGTATTAAAAAAAAAGTTGCAGTAACTTGGAGATACCATACAGAAAAAACATTTATAAAATATGTATTAAAATAGCTATGTCAATGGTTTTATGCTATACTGGCCCAAATTTTGGTAATGTTTACAATAGTGTGTATCTGGAATAACTCCATTGACTTCAAACTATACAACTTTCATGGCTTCAGTGGAGTGATTTTCACCAGGATACAGGGAGCAGAATGCATTTAATATTTATTAAAATTGCTTGCACGCACATCATATCCACAAAACTTGCATTTATGACTCAAATGGTCATTTTTAGCCTACAATCAGGTAATTGCACATATTTAGGCATCCATTAACCTGATTTGTGCATGAAAATCTGATGGCCACCTTCAGAAATGTGGATCTTAATGTGAAGAGATAGTAAATATTTAGTTTTTTTCTCACGTTTTGTAGATAATACACAGGGAACATAAATTCACTTAAGTTGCAGACAGTGAGTGCTATTAAAAAGTCAACAAATGGTAGTTAAATTTACTGTGGTAGTTGCAGCATTTCCAGTTTATATAAAATACTGTAAATAGAGTGGTGCAATAAATATTACTTTTTAAGCGGTGTGTAATATAGTTGAAGACCCTATTTAGACCCCTATAAATGCAACAACCCATTGGATGTGATTTGTTAAAAAACTTGCCCCAAATCTTGATTTCTATTTAAACAATTTTTTTCAGCAAAAATGTAACTCTCCCAAACAATAAGTTGAATGTTCTCCATATTACAAAATGTGCTAATCTGGTTTGTTGGTATCTCCATGCACTTACTGAAAACGTGAGCCAGACAAATGCTCAATCAGTCCATCAGGATTTTTTTATGGGCTTCTCGTTTATTTTAATTGATCACATCCTTAATTTGGCTGCTTTTTCGCTGATAATGAGCCATATGAATTTGTGGTATTATTTTGTCAATAGAATTCTGTGAAAATAACAGGATAGGACTGGAGCTCGGGTTCTGAAGCCCACCCACCCTCTAGGTGTGAGAGCCCAAGCTGCAGTAGCCATACTGCTATATGGGAAGTTGGCTCCAAGCTGCAGGGTAGACATACACTTAGGGGATTGCACAGAGTTATTCCACCCAAGCGGGAGCATCAAGAAGGTTCACAGAGAACACAGGAACAGGCGCACTCTGCCACCACTCAGGGAAATGCACTATGCTGCACTCCTCTACACTGCCTACCAGCTCTGCTTCCATCCTTTCTCCCAGTTCATGCAGGAGCAGCTGCAGTGGTGTCTGCTAAATGCACCGAGGGCAAGAAGGCAGGAAGGTTCCTGCGCTGGCAACTCTCCCAGTTTTATCACAAATCTCATGAGAGTTGATGTTTCTCTTAAAGCTACAGCTCATAAATTCATGGGTTTAGGGGAGAATCTCTGCTTGCAATTTTTTTTTTTTTTTTTTTAAGTTTCTAGCCCTCCTGGTTGCAGAAAAAAGTTTGAAGATGTTAACCCCAAAAGGCTCAGAACCCAGCAGGGCAAATAAATAGAATCCAAAATTTATTATTTTTAAAATGTTGTGATTTTTGTGGGCCTGACATGGAATTTTTGAATGATTGTCCATGCTGGTTCCCAGTGTTGTCAACTTTCAGGAATTTATTCTGAATCTTGCTATATTTTGTGTTGTTCTTAAAGGCGCAGCCACTGAAGTCAAGTGATTACATCAGAATCACAGCTTTTTATCTAAAATAAAAGTTCATTTCTAGCCTTCATGGATGCAGACAAGAGCTTGAAAATGTGAAGCAGGTGTACCCAACAGGCTAAGAGAGTAGAAGGCAAATAAAAAGAACCCCATATTTATTTTAAAAATCAGGATTTTGTGGGGGACTGACTCTGATTTTTGAACACTTGGGGCTGGCAACACTTGGTTCGTTATGCCCTCTCCCTCTTATGATCCGGACAAGTGGCTGGGCATAGGTCAGGACAGATTGTATAATACAGCTCTGTTTTTTCTCAGCTAAGGAAGTAAAATTTGGGTTGAAAATGGCAAACGTTCTGTTAATATTCATTCTGCACTGAGGTCTGCCTGTCAGCTTCAACTGGAATACTGTGTTAATACTGGAACGCAGAACCCGTGGCTGCACATTCATGTCAATAAATGTTTACCTCAGAAATGTGATTCACCTATCACGGCGAGCAGTTAAGTAAGTAAGGGGTTTGTTTAACATCCTTTATGTTAGAGGAAAAGGGACGGTGGGTCTTTGGTGATCTGTGTGTAGTGAGTGTGAAGGTCTCAATCCATTTCCTAATGGACAGGTGTGCACATCACAACAGCTGCTATCACACAACTTTGTTGACAGTCTGAGGAGTGAGCCAATCAGTCCTGGAAATTTCCTCAGCAGGGCTATGTGGAGAATCTTGTACTTCTCCAGTCCAGTTCTGTAAATTAACAAGAATTCTCTCTCTAAGGTTTTCAGTCTAGCACCTTTTACAAGGGCTTAATTCATTCACCTGTTTAAAAGGAAGAAGTGGAGGAAAGAACTGTATCTCTTAATGTTGCCAGGCAGCAGGGTCACGTGCTTATTTACTGAGATAATCAGTACCAAATGTTTATCACATGAAATCCAGCCTTGCACAGTCTGACTGGACAAGTACTATCTTTCTCTCTCTCATCATATTAGCGCCTGGTGATCTGGCAATATATAAGAGTAGGACCAATAAATACAAGTAGGACAAAACTCTGCCTTGCCCTTGAGCAGGTGGTGTCCGAGTTCATGGGGAGGAAGACAGTGCGGGGTGCCTCTTGCATACTCAACACACTGATGCAGGAACCAGGCAGAATGATGAAGTGCTGCTCTCTTAAGTGCCACCCTGAGGCTTGCCTTGTACTTCACAGGGGCATAACCAGTCGTTTTGGGGGTCTGGTCAGGCCTTTCCCACCCCCAGCGCTCGTACCAGCGCTCTGCAGTATGTGTTGGAGGGAGCAAATACAGTTCCTTTCTGAAGCAGAGCACAGAAATGAGGAGCACTACAAAGCACACTGCTCCCAGGCACTTCATTCATTAGCAACAGTTCTCCTTTCCCAACTAACACTGCTCAGAGAGGGACAGTTAGAGTTTAGAACTTGAATTTCTATCAGCATCATTGTGAGAGTGAGCAAGTAGATTCTGTGCCTGGGCTAGTATGTTTTCAAGTTGCCAGCCTGCACCAATCATACCATTACTGTATATTGTTTATACTGTGCCATACTTGGCAATGTACAGACATGTAAAACCGGGTTTGTTACCCCTTGCAGTTTGCTGGGGATTTCCCTGGTGCAGGGGAATCCTTGAGTGCCATAAAGGCAAAACAGCTGGATCCTGTTTCTGGCCCACCCAGCAGAGGGGTTGTTCTGGGAGCATGAGAAGGAATATGGTGGAGCCATGTTTTGTATGCACTATGATCTGACAACCATCTGACATCGGAGTGGCCACAGGGGACCATTACAGCTGAAGTAACATACAACAACCCCTTAGGCTGCTTTAAATTATGGCAGGGGCTGGATGGGCTCCTGACTGACATCAGGAGAATGGAGAAGTGAGAGAGAGCCATCTTTCACCCCCTCTTTGAGTCCCCTGTTGGAGCTGAGTATCTAGCCCATAAAATACAGGCCAGATTCTGATTATACATCAGTGAATGATTAGTGAAAAGAGCCAACTCTGCAGTTATTCACATGTGTATAGTTACTCCATTCAAGAGAATGGGTCTGATTTTCCTCTTCCTTACACTGGTGTAAATCTGGAATAACTGCATACAGTGATGTAAAGCTGGTGTAAATCCAAGAGAGTTTAACCCATTCTCTTCACTGTCCCCCTACATGCCTGTGAGTATCGTTTGCAGGATCAAATGCAAAATTAAGAAATGACAAGAGATGGTAAAATCACATAGAACAATTAATATATACATGTCAGTAGTCCCATTGGGTCTCATAAAAATACAGTTGATGTAAACAGGCATAACCTTTCAGAACTCAGTCTAGCTATGATGGCTTAAATCAATGGAGACTCTGGCTCATTATTATTAATAATTTATAAATAGCCCTAAATTTAGCTAGATATCAAACAAATAATAACCACAGTTCTACTTACTGGTGGGGAGACTTGAGATAACAGTGTTAACTATGTCAGTCCAACACTTGTTGGTTTCTCTTTGCAGAAGTTCAGGTGAACATTGTATTGGGTTGCAACCAATCCCCATGCGTCTGCATCCTTTACTTTCACAGTGGAGTTTCTGAGATAAACAAATGTACATGCTCAGTTTTAAACCATAACGTGGTCTACTGAGGATTTTATGCCAAAGTCGAGTCTGTGACAAAACCTCAAGCAAAGCAAATTTCATGGTTTTTGTTCAAGTTTCCCAAAGATTCAGATTTAAATAAAATTGAACTTTTTTTCTAAAGCCATTATTAGGTCCTGATGAGCATCTCAAAATGGGCTGTTTTCCTGCCAGATCTTAAAAATGTAATAGTGCTGAATCCAAGCAATTTACATGTAATTTACTAAATTCTAAACTGAAGTGGTATTTGAGGGCAGCTTTAACTACTATTGGTTGACGGTTGGCTACTGTATTCAATACAGAAAAACAGGAAAACCCTTCTCATTGATTACCATTTATTTTAGAGAATGTATTCATAGATGAGAGACAGATGGAGTATATAATTGAGTATTTATTTCAAATCTTTATTTACCAGTGTTAAGTTTTGGTAGAATTGTACCAGTTGTTGTTAGCGCTTTATTCTGAGCAATACAAATGTAAACTGATGAAGCACGTTTTTTTTCTAGAAAAAAAAAGTCTTTTTTCTTTTTCTTTTGGGAACTTCAAGAAAATTACATAGAGCAAACCAATGTGCATTGTATATGTCTTTTAATTATATCTTGTCAAAAGCTCAACTTTTTTTCTTCTTTATTCTTTAGAAATATGGTAATTGTCCCTTTTCTGTTGTAGTTAATTATAAATTTCAGGAAGAATTAAGTCTGTTAAATCTCCATTTTTTTTCTTGGTCTCTATGGTAGCAGCAAGAATAGAAGTGAGTTACTCTGAGCTCCATTTTTGAGTGGCATTTTGTTTCTTCCAAGCATTGCCCTTGTCTAGAGTAACTGAAATTGTCAATAGATATCATTAGTTTATAATTTGCTGATCTCAGGGAGTTTTCTTCATGAGACCAATTTTAACTATGGTAGAAGAAGGTGATTTGTTTTATAAATTTATAAATGACTCTTTGAACCAAGGAAGAAAATGTTCAATTAACTTCTCAGGTGATTGCGGTTAGGGTTTAATACTGCACAACATTGGAAAGTTGCATGTATAAACTCGAGGTAGAAAGTGATGAGAAGGACAGGGAATGCAGGGGAGCCTGATCTTGCATTAACGAGTGCTGCTATGTGACTGCCAAGGTATTCGTGCCTAGTAGGTGTCCAGTTGCACATAATCTGAGGTGCAATACTGAATGCAGTTGATAGAATGATAGCTCCTTGCAGCAAGTGATGCTGTGTTCTGCTGTGGATTTCAAGCAGCCGGGGTTGGTTAAGTTGTTCACCATCCTGTATAGCCCTTTTGGGGTATGTTTTGAGTGGCCACTACCAAGGTGGAGAAGAAGGGTCTCTTGGCTTCTAACTCGGCCTTTTCTGTGTTTCAATTTGTTTGCCTCTGGCATGCAAGTTTCCTTCCATCTCTCTCCATCTGGCACAAGGCTTCTGAGAACCATGGACAAGGAAAAGGAAGTGGGTATTTGAGTGAGTCATTATGTTAATGGTTCTGGCAAGTGTGGGGTCATAACTCGCCAGGTCTGTGATTCTTTATTTTGTCAGTAAGCTATTTTTGAATTATCCCCTTTCTTCGCCAAGACGATCATCAGTATTTGGGAAGACTTCTTGTCATGATGTGTGAAACTGGACAGCAAGCACTGACCTGAAACTAAACTACCATGCTTGAATTCAGTCTGTCCATGTTGCAGGAAGCCCTGGACCTACTAATAGAAATATGACCCACCACCTGCAAAACGTAGTCTTGTCCTATGTCCCAGTTGTGCACCCCTTCTGACTGAGATTTCTTTCTTCAAATCAGGAATTGGCATTCTATCTCCTACCTTAAAGTCTAAATAATGAATAGTCCTTCTGTAGATACAACAGACCTGTGCAGCTACTGTCTGGTGTCAAACCTTCTCATTGTTTCTCAGTTATTTTGCTTAGAATCAAACGGGTGTGTGCAGGAATTTAAATTTGACCCTTTTTGGAGGGGCACGTTGCTCCTCCAGCCCTGGGGCTGCTGCAGAGGGGCGAGTGAGCTCCTCTGTCCCTGGGGACATGGCGGCAACAGAGAACTCCTCTGATTGTGGAGCTACAGCATGGAGAGGGAGCTCCTCCAGAGCCCTGGGGCTGGAGGAGCTCACCCTCCCTGCTGTGGTAGTTCAAGGCCAAATAAACTGTCAGCTCCCCGGTGCTGGGGGAGTTCTGTGCCCCTGCCCATTATTGGGGGGGTAGGGAGGGGCGGGGGCTGTGCCCCTCCCTTGTGCATGCCCCTGGAATCAAAGACCTGTCTCAAAACATACCTGTCCACAGCCATTATTCCAGAGCTTTCCCAATTGGCTTTCAGGACAGAATTTGGTACTTCGGGTGCAGATGGACAATGTTTTGCTGTCCATGAATAAAGGGTAGAAATCCCTACTCCCTCTCTTGGACTCTTCCACAGCATTTGATATGACTGATGACAGCGTCCTGCTATCCTGCCTGAGAAAGGGAGAAAGGGAAACCCACTAAAATGGTGTCAGTCCTTCCACACAGTCCTGTGCAGAATGTGTTAGCATGCAAATGCATCTTTGCGACCAGAACATTCAGCTGTGGAGTTCTACAGGGTTCTAATCACTCCTCTGTCCCACTAGGAGAATTAGTGAGACTTCATGAGTTCAGGTGCCATTCATATGCCAATGCTATATAACTTTCTCTGTCATTCGCAACCAGTGCTAACAGCACTAACA
Organism: Emydura macquarii macquarii; assembly: GCF_026122565.2. Taxonomy (NCBI): domain Eukaryota; kingdom Metazoa; phylum Chordata; order Testudines; family Chelidae; genus Emydura; species Emydura macquarii. The sequence goes on from NW_027130455.1 coordinate 13,289,205, forward strand.
CCTAAGTCCTCCAGCATCTGGCTGCGACCAGTGTATGGATGAGAACTTTGTTAAAGCTAAATACCATCAAGATGGAATTAATCCATGATGTTGTCGAAGAGCTCGCTACCATGATGTGGTCTCCTCTAGCTGATGATCTCTGCCCATGAATTGTCAAAGCAGTCTACAGTTCAGGGCTCCTAATAGACGCTTCATTGATTCCAGACTTGCACGCATCAGTACCTTCAGGAAAGGCAGTCTACTGCCTCTGACAGGCTAGCAATTTAGCGTCCCATTCTTGCTGATGGCAGCCTGGCCTTGATCATGCATGTGTTCGTTGCTTTCTGACTAGATTATTCCAATGCAATTTGCCTGAGTTTGAAAGTGTCAACCCTGAAAAAACTTCAACTGGTGCAAAATGCAGCAGTGAGAGCCGATGACTCCTTTTATGCTCCACTGGTTCCTTGTACAACATTAAGACAAGTTTAATAGCTTCCATATTTGTAAGGTTCTAAATAGATGGGGACCAGTTCATCTAAAGCAGGGGTGTCAAACTCGCTGATGGTGACAGGCCAAATTCTCGTAAACTGCACTTCACAGGGGCCATGCAATGCCCTCCGCCGAAAAATTCGGGCCACCTTCCTCTTTTCAGTGGCGTGGCATCAGCCCTTTTCGGTAGCAGGATTTCACAGGGGACTGTGTTGCCAGACTGAGTGCATTGCCACTTTAAGGGATTTCTCTGCGTTCAGCATCAACGCTTTAAGACGTTTCATGGACTCTTAAACCGGCAATGACGTGGGCAGAGAAATCTCTTTAAGTGCCAATGCCCTCACTTTGGGCGGCAGCATGTCTCAAAAAAACTGGCCGGACGCGGGCCGGATCAAAAAGATTCTCAGGCCGGATGTGGCCCGTGGGCCGTATGTTTGACACCCCTGATCTAAAGGATTCTTCCTCTTCTGGGACCACAGCCACCCTGAAAAACTCTGTCCATCAGGAAGGATGGAACTGTCTATCTCAACGGTGAAGCTATTGTGTGCAGAAGGCAGGACTTCCTTCTTTGGGGCCTGGCCCAAGACTGTGGATTTCACTCCTGCACAAATTAACTATAAACACAAACCATGCCACATTCCAGTCCAAATGGAAAACTCACTTATTTGAACTTGCTTTCCTACATAGCAACACACAGCGTATGAGTTTAACCTATATTAAAATTAATAATAAATATAGAAAACAAACCACACACAACTTTGCTCCCTCGGGCGAGATGGAATAGAGAGAATTTAACATGGTGGGTTTTCATCACCCTTCTTTATGTTTACCTTTGGAAAGTGGTTGGAGTTCACCTGATCCTCAAGTCCCAATGCTGGCAAAATTCCCACTGGCTTCTGTGCAAGTGATAGTAATAATTAGGTGCAGGTAATATCTGCTGTGATTAAGACTGCAGAACAATTTCCATTGTTTCCCAATGCTTGCTCATAAAACCACTTTCTGAAACATTTGCCTTTTGGGATGAAAATTTTCTTATTAGGTCTCTGCCCACTGGTGTTTTTAAGTCATCAGCTTCTAAAAACTGGGTTTTATAATAAAAGTTGTTTTTCAACCCAACTCCATTCAGCTGTTTGAGTTAAGAGTATGTAAAATACAGCACACTTTGACTATTGTAAAACATTCTGGTGATTTCTTTTTCTTTGTTTTAATGAAGATACAAAAATAGCAGAAGTTTGAAAGTTACATTTCTCACTGGAGAGAAACTTATGGTCCTAGGCCCTGATCCTACAAAGGAATGTGCCTCTGGAATCCCATGGCAAAGAGTTGCTGTATGGAATGTCTCCCTTTGAAGGAGTAGAAACTTCAACTGGAAAAAAATGGGTTTGATTAAAGAATCAAGTCCTACAACTTTTAAAAAGAAAAAAAATCCAAAACTTGACAATGTCTCATACAGCTGGTTGATAAAAGTTTATTTCTGGTTTTATTATTTTTTATTAGGTTACATAATGTTGCTGTCACATTCACACCTCTCCTTTTAGGAGAGCAAAACATGTCCACGAATATAACTGCTATAATACTGGTAATTTTTCAGCTTCTACAAAGAACATTTTCAGAGCTTTTGTTTAATGGTACAGAGGCTCTTGCTGGCAATCTGTCCCTCTTCTTAATGTGCTTTGAAGGTATATATGTGAAAATATAGGAACCGGTAATCACCGGGTTTAAGTTTTGGGGAACACAAAGCTGACACTGAGACTTGTACTTGTTTGCTTGAACAGTATTTATCATTGTAACACTTTAAAAAAATCTTTTATTATTTATAGATAAAGAACACAGTACAGTTCCTAATATAGCACAATAGGTTAATGTGCTCACATCAGGCTCAAAGTTGAAAACAGTGTGAAGTCTATCACTTACTGCCCACAGAGATTGTGTTCTCCTGTGTTCTCAATGTGAAAAAAATTGTGTTTAGTTGCCTGTAGCATACGTATCATAAGCTCTAAATGAAAGGAAATTTCATCCTGCATTGTATCTGCCTCTCTGTGCTTCAGGAACACACATAATTACACAAGTCCTCCAATTTAAACAGGTAAATGATAGTTTCATTCCTATATGAAAAGTAAAGAATAGAGGTGGGAGATCCCAGAATTATTTTGAACTTTTCTTCAGGGACTCTGACCCAAGCTACTGTGTGATTTAGTTTTAACTGGCTTGCCAGCGCATGGAACCTTAGGTAAAATGTAATTGAATTGCAACAAATACAAGAGAAATTATAGGGAGAACTGTCCAGATTCCTAGTGGTAGAGGATTGGACTGCTGTGTAGAGAACCAGAGTTTAAAGTAACTCCTTGTTCTTTTGTTTTTGCAGTCAGGTTTTAGGGAAATATGGGAGTGACATAACATATCAACTCTGTGGATGGGATTGCTTTGTTCTTTTTTTCATGGTATTCACCCTCCCCCCTCTCCCCCCCCCCCACGCCAGTTTGAGTAGAAAGTCATGCTTGAGTAGAAAGACACTTCTGCTGGAAAGTAAGGGTGGTGATGGTGGTTCAGGCTGGAGTTATCATTGGTCTAAAGAATATGGGCTTACATGGGGAGACATGCAACCTGTCGTGAAGATGGGAGTTAAAAGCCAAACCCTATCTACTGCTTGTGTCCTTGTTCTTTGAAGGGTTTCCGTGCTGAAGAATGCCAGATGGCAGTTGTTTGGGGTTCAGTGTCAATGAAGCATGTGTCCCCCCACAAAACTGTGAAAGACACCGCAAAACTAACTGGTAAAATGTTAGTGCCTTTTTAATAATGGGAACTAACGTCTAATTTCCCACATATGACCCTGGGAAATCACTCTGAAAGATCTAATGGGTACTAGCAAATGCTAGGAAATGCAAATCTGAGATTGATGCTCCATTTTTAATGGAGCTCATTGTACACAGAGGTTGCAACTCGTATTGTGTATAATGCCGTTTTCACTTATTTGCAGCAGAGCCATGGCAGATGCCCTTCCCACAAATGCTCAGTCGAAGCACCTGCCTGGATACCCATTCAACACTCTACCGTAAGTTTGAGACTTTTGATACAAAGATTTGAGAGACTGAAGGGTAAGTCTCTGTGCTTAGAGCAGCGCCAATAGTATAAAACTGAATGTTCAGTGCACTGCAGAAATAAATAAATAACAAGCTGTAAGGCTGGAATGATCTGCTTTTGAAGTTAGACTGCTGAAACATTGGTATGGTAGGGATTATTTATAATTCTTTTGACGTGTAGAACCATCAGGACTTTAATTTACTGCATGCTAGGAACTGGAAGCAAAATCAATATCTTTTACAGATGTTCTGTGGGTGATATTCAGACTCTGAGGCAGGAAGGGTTACTCATTACTGCTGCCACTGCTGTTCTCTCTGCATGGGTCATACTTGGTGCACTGACAGGCATTGCTTTAACTCCTCCTGGTCTAGAGGCATAGCTAATGGAGAATTAATTAGCATGCTCCACTCATGGTCTGCCAGAAACAGATACTTTAGCCAACAGGCCTTCTCCAGACTTGGTGCTTATGCTGGGAGTGAGAGAAGGATCTCTTTCTTTCCACAGCCCTGGAGGAGAGAGAGACTGAAGTCATTATTGCCCTCCAGTCCCTCTGTGGAGAAAAGGATTCTCCTAGAACTGACAATGTAATCACCATAATATCAGAGCACCTCATTCTTTAATACATTTATTCTCTCACCACCCCTGTGAGGTAGGGAAGTGTTGTTATTCCCATTTTACAGATGGAAAACTGAAGCATGGAGAAACTAAGTGACTTGTGTAAGGTTACACAGGGAGTCTGTGGCAGAGCAGGGACTTGAACGCAGGTCTCCCCATTCTAGCTTAGTTCCATAACCACTGGACCAGTCTATCTTTTGCTCAGGGGGTGCGTCTTTTGCCCTCTGTAGAACCTGAGGTGGCAGCAGTGCATGAGGGTTCTTCCCCATTTCTCTTCCAGATAGTCTTCCTCCCTCCCTGTGTAGTGAATGAAAAGGGAGGTTGGCCTAGGTCAAAGACAGTGAGACCAACCCAACACCTCACAGCTACTTGTGTGATAAAAATAACAACCCATCAGCACTTTCCTCTGGCTACTTGAAGTGGAGGAGGACAGTAGGCAAGCAGAATTCCAAGCTCCATACCCAAATTTGGATGAATGCTGCATTTTTTAACATTGTACATTCCTTATTCTGGGCTAACAACATTTCCCCAAAACCCAGAGCATGGAATTAACAAAGCTTTTTCCTTTGGGGGAAAAAAAAACCCCAAAACAAAACAGGTGGTCCAAGGCAGTGTGAACAGCCCATTTTAACATTTGAATCTGAAAAATGTCATTATTATTGTTCACATAATATGCATAGCGCGCTAGGTGCTTCATGGACTAATAAGCAGACAAGCTCAATCTATGTAAAAACATCTTCTGGGACTGTATGTATTTGGATGATGATTCTTCAGCTGGATCTGAAGTTCCCACTTATAGGAACTACACTCCTGGGCCCTATTCCCCCCTCCCTCCACCCGCCACTGTCCCATTGGAATCTGTGGGAACTGCTCAGATCTGGCAGGGGAACAACAGGGCCCAAGCATAATTTTTTTTTTTTTTTTTTTTTTTAAATTAAGAGAATCTTTCAAAGAAACTAAACAAACACATTTTAAGTTTGGGTTGGGAACATATCTTACTATAACTAGTCTGAATATAGCCTACTGACAGGGCTAAATCCTCAGGTGATGTAAATCATTGTCGTCAGTTGACTTCAATGGATGTATGTGATTTACACCAGCTGGCCAGGATTACGTTTATATTTTCTTTGACACTGGACCCCATAGAAAATGTTGGACAAGCACCTATCGAACATGGCACCCAATATGGGGGATGCCCAAATAGACAACTTAAATCCAATGAATGATTTATCTCTCTCTCTAATAACGCTAACAGGTGCTCATCCTTTGCTGTTCTTACAATACATTAAAATAACCAATATTGTATTCACTGTCTAGCTGTAGTCAAGTAGATGGCCTAAAATTACCAACCAAGAAAACCTTCAATTGCACTATGCCAATTTACAACTTACCAAGAGTCGGCCCACTATCTCATTCATACTGCTCTAATTTATCTACATGAGATTCCCAGCCAGCTCATCCTCAAAAGCTTTGGAACATAAATTGGCTTTGCAGTGGCTCTGGAAGATTAACGGATCTGAACTCTGGCAGACCAATGAAGTGAAGCAAGTTCTAGAGTCGAGGAGCTTTCATGGAGAAGCTCTGCTGACTGCTCTTCTTTTTTACACAGAGGGAGTGCCAGCTTGAGCACCACAAGTGTGGCACTGTGGCAGGGGGAGAGAGATGATTAGTGTATTAGGCATTTGACATCAAAACTTGATGACTTGACAACCAGTTGGACTTATTTTCCAGGGGTGGCAGTGACTGGCTTTTTGGCTATTTGTTTGCTGTTTCCTTAAGCAGCAGTTATTTTTATGACCATCTAAGTATTTGTTTGGTTATTTGTCTTTTGATCCATCATAATATAAAGTTTACTTTTATGTTATTGAATTTTGCGTGTTTATCCCCTTCTTGCCTGTTATTAAGCCAGATGTATGTGTGGATAGCTTCTGTAGCCCTCCAATCTTGCAAAGATCACATGCTTGCCTATTGTCAGGAAAAGTTAAACTGAAGGCCTGAATTCATTGCCTTTGTTTTAAATGTCTGTGGCTTAAAGTTTCTATGGCTCTGATATATTATTTTTAGACTATTTTGGCATAAAACTACCATTATGATATAGTGTAACAATTCAGATTTCACCTGGGTAATACATATCTATATTATTTTTGGATGAAGAGTCCAAAGCATTAGTTAATAAAATTATGATGACCTAGTTAGATGCTGCTTCAGATGTGTTTTAGGCTCGCTACAAAGGTTGTACTTGAGTGCACTGAAATTAGCTAAGTGCTGCCATACCTATAACTTGTGGATAGTAAACTACAAGAAGTGCTTTCTCTTACATAAATATTTTGTCCCTCCATTCATTAAGGGTGGCTGTGGCTGCGCTCAAGTTTTGTCGTGTCTTCCAAAAGATTTGCAGTGTTTGATTATAAAACACTCCTGAAGGAGCTTACTGTAGAGGGGGAAAGTAAACCTTAGGATTACTGGGCTTATTTTCTAGCTGGATGCAAGCATACCAAAGTATTGCATGCCGTTGGGGACTCTGTATTGCAAAATGATTTGGGAATGTCTCTCCTTCCCTGCAAAGTCGACAGCTCCTCTTGAATTCAGCAGATCTTCTTGCCTTTCCTCATCCTGAAGCTTTAGAGAATCCTTATGCTTTTTCCTGCCACAGTGTCCACAGAGCTCCTTGGCTTTCTCCTTTCACTGCAAAATTCCCTCTCTGTGGTCCCCTGCCATTAGGAAGTAGCAAGACGGGGGGAGGGGGGAGAAGAGTATGTGGGCCAAAAGAAGTTGAATTGGTGCATGCCCTTGCATTCTATGAGGCACTGCACTGCACTGGGTCTCAATCTCTGCTATTACACAGGTTGGGTGAGAAGAAAGGGAGATGTATGGCCCATGGTTCTGAGAAAAGGGGAATCTACCTGATCAAAAGACTGCATAAAAGGAGTCACAGGTATTACTATAGCCCATAGACAGCGTTAGAGCTGCAGAGCTGTGGCAGAGGTGCTCCTCCCCTTTTGAATTCAATGGGAGCTGTGAACTTTCAGCGTTTTTGAAAACCTGGCCCTAAATCGCTCTGCCTGAGATCTCTACAGGGGCTCTGAGTATTATTGTTCTATTTAACTGGGATTGGTGAACCCTTTGGGGACACTTGGGTTTCAAATTTTTCTTTCTTCAGTTCATCTGTAGGAGCTATAATTTGTAATGAAGTGGCAAATCCAGAGGAACATCCATTTTCAAAGATATTAGCCTACATTGCATAAAGAGTCTGTGCATCGGTAAAGACAATCATTTCTGGCTGACAACTAATCCAGATGCTTGTGTTCAGATTTACCTCACTGGCAACATTTTAAAGAAGTCTATGCTACTGGAGATGGTGTCTCACATATTTCAAGTGTTTGTGTTCTGTGAAAAATATTTTGAAATAGCATATAGTATGGTAGAGCTGAAATATACATATTCAGGTTTGTTTTAAAGCTGTAAGTCTAAGGCAGTCATTTCTGAAATTAATCTTTCTCTTTAAACACAAAATAAATAAATGGTTCTTTTTAGAAGTACCTGCCCTCTCTTGGGGTTTCTTGCTTTGCTTTATAAGTATGTCCCTTTCTCTCTTGTGCAGACACATATATAAAATAAAATAAATAGCTCTGCACACCATAAAGTAAGTTCTGTAGGGTCTCTCTCTTTCTCTGTGCTTACAGCCTTTTTTATGAAAAACCCTGTTCGCTAATAGATTCCTTAGGCAATCCAGATGGCGAGAAATGTTCCTTGCGGCTAATGTGTGGTTCTGAAAACTAAGACATTAAAATAATTCTCCCCCTTGTATCTTCCTTCCCTAGGATATTGTTAATGGTAATTTTTTTAAATACTCAAACCCAGCTTTGTTTTTAAAGGCTGTTTTAATATAGTGTCATTCATTTTTGCTGGTTCACTGTATTCCTGCAGTTCTTCATCAGATCCAAAGCTTCCTTGTCCAAGTCTCTGGGCAATTTACTGTCTGCCTCTTTAGCCTTTAAAAAAAGGCTGTTCTTCCTCTACATTGCTGTCAATCAGTTACCCATTGTCAGCTGCTTTTGCAATATTAGAGAGGCCACTTAAATCCCCCCACCTTTGAATAAAATCAGTTCTGCTTTCTCCTATTTTCATCTTCTCTCTCTCTCTCTCTCTCCCTCCCCCCCCCCATTAGAAAAGGTATGTTATTTCCACAGCCTCTAGCCCTGAGATTAGGTTTGTGAAGGCTTTTAACACTCTCCTATCTTCTGACTGGCTGATTCAGTGGGGAGAGCCCCAGCTGAAGTCAGATAGTGAAGATACCTGTACTGGATTGGCAGCCCAGCTACAGCACTTCCAGCATGACAGCAAATGCTTCTCTTTGGATTGGTGCAAGCAGAAACTAACAATAGTAAATTTTCATCAGTCTGATCTGGTTTTCCTGTACACTCCCATCAGTCTTTTCTGTGTCCATCTATTGTTTCGTCTTCCACTCAAATTGTAAGGCCCAGATCTTCAGAGGTATTTAGGCACCTAACTCCAATTGATTTCAGTGAGAATAAGGAGCCTAAATACCTTTGAGGTATTTAAGGTATTTGAGATCTAAATTCTTTGGGGGCAGGGACCATCTTTTTGTTCTGTGTTTGAACAGTGCCAAGCACAGTGGTGTCCTGGTCCATGACTGGGGCTCCTAGTTGGTACGATAATACAAATAAATAATTAATAAGCCATTTTCTAGAAAATTGGGAAAACATTCCAGACCATGTTTTTTTTCATGGTGTATCATAGGATATGGGAGAACAGGGAGAGAAGAATCTCTGATTGTATTAGAATGATGTTCCTTCTTTCCTGAGCACTGAAATATGCAAGTCATAAATTTACCATTTTAATTTATGACCAACATGTTTGAGAGCCTGATCCTTCTCCCAACCACAAAGGGAGCAAGGAGAGGATCCTAAGATTACAAAGCAATCTCAGATACCCTTAAGCAAAGACAATAATTCAGGTTACAGTTAGTAAGATATACATTAAATAATCCAAAACCATTATCTACTGTTCGGTCTAGATAGTTATTTCATATAATAATCTTTCTAGAAAGTATTTCCCATGAGTTATTTTAACTGAAGAAGTTGATTAAGTACATGTTCTCTCTCTCTTTCTTTGTGTGTGTGTGTGTGTGTGTGTGTGTACACAGAGAACATTTGCTGTCTTTAAAGCTATGTTTACATTATCAAAAGCATCACAATTGCTACAGCAATACCAGTCTCATCACTGTAGTTAAGGTTGTCTCAGCACTTTCATTAAGAACAAGAATTTATAACTTGGCTGTAGAAATTTGCTCTGGGCTGAAACTTGACATTCAAGTTCTTTGTCCAAGGGCAATTTTTTAAGCACAAGCTTTTAAGAATAAATATTGTTTTGACTACATAGGATTATTTTGACTATTTAAGATTTGTTGGACAGTACAAATACATTAAACAGAAGTTAGTATTCTTCTGATTACTGGTGGTGGTGGTGGTTGTTGTTTTTTTGGAACTATTTATCCTCCATCCACAGCTGGTGATTCCTTTCAGTAATAAAAAACTAACTATATCAAAATTCAAATTCCATAATAATAATTCTCATTTATTATTTCTGGATAAAAACTTTGTTAAACGGGAGTTAAGGTTGAGTACATATCAGTAATGTAAGGATTAAACATCACAGTGATGTTGAATTATCACCAAAACAAGCATTAACAAACCCAGGAAATTCCAAGGTTAAACTTAGAGATTCAAACATTTCCAGCCTATGGAAGTGTACAGTTAAGGAATCCAAATAAACTAACTCCTCTTTTTAGTGACACCATGCAATAACCAGACAATTATGATTAGTGCATGTTCGTGTTCATAGTCCCAGATTAGATTAAATTGATTTTAAAGAGGATTTTTTCCCATTATTTTCTTCATATTAATTATTATAGCATAAGAGTCAGTACAGTTAATGGTATAACTGGGGGAGGCTGTACCATGTGTTCTTCATATGTAACAAAGTGACTGAATACCAGCTCTAAAACTACTGAAAAAATTAACCATGGAACTGTGTCTGGCACTTTCATAATTTATATTACATTAGTACCTGGAGGCTGCAACCAAGACCGGAGATTCACTGTAGTACTACACCCTGTACAAACATATAGAAAAATTCTGTCCTTGCCTCTAAATAGACAAGACAGAAAGTAGTATTGTCCTCATTTCACAGATGGAGAACAGAGGCACTAAGTGATGTCCAAGGTCACAAAGAAAGCATGTGGCCAATTTGGGAACAGGACTTAGCTCTCCTGAGTCCTACACCACTGCCTTAACCACAAGACCATCCTTTCTCTCTATAACATTTATTATTATCTATTAATAGTATAAAGAATCTCAAATAAACTCCTCCAATACAAATGATTATCTGCCAATGATAAAATGACAGGGTCAGATTCTACCTTGGGATAAATATGTACAGCTGCTACTGATTTCCATAGGACTTCCAGATACTGTACATATAATTAACACACTGTTTGGCCCATAATTATTAAAATATGTTCTGTCTCACCATCCACCTTCTCCCAAATGCCCAGGAAGAATTTATTTGGCCATAATAGACCATATTTTATATGGTGTTCTCATTCATACTTTTAGATTTCATGCCCTGTTATTCATTCAGCACAGACCATACAATCCCATTTATACTTACAGTGCCATAGAAATTGTTAATAACCCAAAGATCTCTATGCATCACATAGATGGCAGTGAATAACCTATTTGGTAAATATGTGCTATTTGCAAAGTGCTGAGTATCTCCCATGATATGCATGAGAAAGCCCGTCCTGCAAAGTGCGTGTGCAAGTAGGTGGTGAATGGAAATTTCTTTGAAAGTGAATGTAAAAATGTTTTCAAAGGCTTGTGTAAATTATTCTTTCCTGTAGTGTACTTATACCTGTGTTGTTTATTTTTGGGTAATTGGGAAAATGGTCATGCAAATTAGGGCTTGTTTTGATTTTTCTTCCTGTAGAGAGGTAAGAAATGTAGATAGGAAAGTGTCTGCAAACCATATAATAAATAAACTGGTTTGTGTTATTTGAGACCTGTAAATTTTGGATTTGAACTTCTCCACAGATCAGGACGTTCAAATTCAGGGGGCTTGTTCGTTATAGAAGCAGGTCTGAGCTGCATGGTTCAGACCTGGATTTGAACATACCCAAAGTTCAGTGGGACGCAGCATGGGATCAGTGTGTTTTAGCTCAGCCCTATTTGTTGCTGTAATTCGTCATGTTGTTTGAGTAGGGTTTGATCCTGCAAAGTGTTGAGAATCCCCTAGACCCTACAGTGATTGGCACCATATAGACTGATCTATGGATAGATATAGGCCTTCATCTGGCAAGATGCTGAGTGCTCTGATCCAGGTCCTGTGGAGCGGTTAAACAAAAGTTTAATGTAAGCACATGAGTAGTCCCATCAAAACCAATGGGACAACTCACGTATTTAAAGTTAAGTATGCGCTTACGTGCTTTGCTGGCTCAGAATTAGCGTACTCATCATCTTGCGTGCTCAAGCTCATAGAGAGTGTTCACAGTCCTCAGCTCTCACTGATGCCTTGGGAAATGGAGGGAGTTCATCAACTCGCATGCTCAGGACAATAGTTCGTAGAAAGAATAACATTTCATGCTTGTTTGTGGAGAGAGGAGTTGTCTCTAGGATGACCACCCATCCTGAACTGGGTGGGACAGTCCTGAAATATAGAGTTCAAGTCCTGGTCCCGGGCTGACTGACTCTGGGACAGCATTTGTCCCAGATTCTCTGCACCTGCCTGAGTCTCAGGAGTGATGCTAGGTTCTTCCTGATGGTGGTGGTGGTAGGGGCTTGAGGTGGCCCTTAGCCCCTCCTTGCTATGAGGCCCCACCCATGCTCCTCCCACCCCACCCCCAAGACCCTGCCCGCTGGCTAGGCCAGCAGCCGGAGGCAGGCAGTAGTAAGAGCAGCCCAGGGAGCCCGGGCCTCTGAGGGGAGCCCTGGACCTGCTTTCACCTTTTGAAAAGGCAGTCACCCTAGTTGTCTCCCTGCTTCTTTACCCTTCTTTGGAACTTCCCTCCTGATGGCAGCATATGAAATAGTACCCTACTGCTGAGTCTCAGGCTGGCCCTCTTCTCTGTGCAGTGTTGTACTTAGTCTCGTTACAGTAGTAACATAATCATGTTGCTTTCTTTTGTCCAGATTCCCAATCAAATCAGAACAATAGGAACTAAAAAAAAAAAAAAGTAACCTACAAGATTCAATAACTAGCTTTCCATGTGACCATCTGATACTGTCCTCTCTCATCCTATCTCTTCTCTCAGTCTTGTTTTCTTTTCTTGTTGTCCTGGTCTTTGCTTAGGAGTTTGTTTTGTAAAGACTTAAGGACATGCTTAACTTTAATACTGTGACATTCTAAGGTTCCAACTTTAGTAGGATTCATGGTGTTTAAGATAAACGTGTGTATAAGCTTTGGCAGGATCAATGCCTAGGTATATCTTCTGAGTGTCTCTTCTTCTGAGTATCTTCTGAGTAATTCTTCTGAGTGGGGAATCTGTCTGTGTTCTGTGAAGCATCATGTCCCTCTATAAAGCCATATAAATAAATAATGTTAGTTTAAAATGTTCAACTTATTTATTAATATATTTACTCCACATGCATTCTGTTACACTCTTTCACTACCTATTCCCTTACTCTTTCTCAGGCCTTTCTGTCCTATCCAATCTACAGTAGTTATATGGTCTCCATTACCATAGTATCTAAGCAGCTCACAATGTTTAATGTATTTGTCCTCATCACACCCCTGTGGGGACTGCAGTGGGATTTTGACCCCTATGTGCCTAAATCACTTTTGAAAATGAGATTTAGTCTCGTGAATCAGTTAGGCATTGTAACGCTGAGCAAAGCTATGTCTAAATAACTTTAAAAATCTGGGCCTTACACAGGAAGTCATGGCAGAGGAGGGAATAGGCTCGTGTCCTAATCAATGGAGCACATTTCCGCTTCTCCATGCGTTTCTCCCCTCTCCTAAGGAAATACTAATACTTTCCTACTTCACAGGGCTGCTGGGTGACCTAACATTTGTAGTGTTTTGTGACATTTGGATGAAGAGTTCTATTGAAATGCAGATGATTAGGATTTTGGGCTAGATTCTGTTACCTGGACTCACAGTGACTAGTACCTTACTCTGCAAGTGGTCCTATTGCTATAGAGAGTAGAATGTGACCCACTGTGAGTTTGAGCATCAGAATCTGTTCCTGTGTTGTTATCCTTGTTCTCTATCCTTTGTCACACTGTTGAGGATTAAGGAGGGTTATATTTAGGGGCATTGCTGTCTGTATTATTTGATATGTTTTGTATTTTTTGTTTTGTATTTATGGGATGGGCATCTGGAACATGGGTGGTTTTATAAATTCAAGGAAACAAATTAAATAAATGAGAAAAATTCTTACAAAAAGTTAAACCCACTATCCCATTTTTTTCAGTCTCAACCATGCTCTTGTGCTGGTCCCTCCCACCAGGAAATGGAGTAAGATAAACACTGTGCACACAGAACCATCGCCCAAACATCAGCTCTGAGCTGGGAAGCCAAGTCAAAAATTACCCATCAGGAAATTCCTAATTTGTTGGGATTACATAGACTTAATTTTAAAAGGAATTACGTATTATATGGTCAGTAAACCCAAGGAAAGGTGAAGAACTAGACACACAGAGCCAAATTCTGCTCTCTGTTACCATGATGTAAATCTGGATTTACAGTGGCATAACGGGGCAGAATCTAGCCTACCACTTCCACCCCAATAGTCATTTGCAGAGTTTTAAAAAGAAGCAATTAACAAACTGTTAAAAAAAATTATTTTGTGTCTTTATGTTTACACTAGCAGCCCTTGAGTCCATAAATAAACATTTAATTTCGTTGACTAAATTTTGTCTACTTTTGTCAAACTCTTGGGGTGAAATCCTAGCTCCATTAGGGTCAATAGAAGTTTTGCTGTTAATTTCAATGGGGCCAGGATTTCACCCTTGTATTTTTCCTTCAGAGGCAGTGATGAGGAATAATACAGTAGATATTCCTTGTGCCTGTCTAGTTTCTGGATAATACACATTTATAAGAATTGCTGATAAAAACACAGAATCAATCTGCCAGGTCCCAGACTATTTTATATAGTTTTAATTAGAATTGCAGCTTATAAAGAAGACGACTTTGTAATTGAAAAAAGCTAAACATTTTAAAACCATTTTTAATTAATTTACTCAATTCGTTTTATTGTTCTGAATTTCTTCACAGACCTTCCTGTCCATCAGATTCCCCATGCAGACAGGAATGTGGGACCTGCATAACAAGCACAAAATGATCAGCAGCACGGTTCTTGGGGGAAGGAAAGGGAATCGCTGAGCGGAGAGGGGTGGGGATGGTGGAAGGGGACGGAGGAGCAAATACAGAAAACCCTCTGATCATAGTCTTCAAGGAATTTGCTTGGCAAAGAACCACCTATGGTCTGCAGCACTTTATTTGTTAGTAGAGCTACCCTGAGCTGCAAAGTTAGAATGTGGTCCTAGATTTGGAACTTAATAGGTTTTTTTTTTTTTAAATAGTGGAAAAGTGATAAGAGAATAAAATACATAGAAAAATAAAATATATTGGCACATATTTTCTTTTTTAAGTTCTCCACAGTAGTAATGTAAGCTTATGCTTATCAAGTATGCACTTATCAATTTTTTACTATAGTCAATAAGCATATACTTCCTAAATATAAGCAGATCAGGTATCAATTATTATTCTTAGGATATGAATATGAAAGATCTTACAGATTCCTTGAAAAATTGTGATTTGAGGAGTTTTTAATCAGTGCCATATATATTTTTTTTCTTGTATCTTTTTTGAAGTTCAAATTGTGATTAAATTTCTGGAACACCATAACTATTAAAACTTTGTACCTGCTAAAAGGAGAAACGTCTGAATAGATCATTCTCATCTATCTCTATATTTGTATATATCTATAGATCTAGAGCAGTGTTTCTCAATTGGTGTTCCGTGGAACCCTGGGGTTCCGCGAGATGAATTTCAGTGTTCCGCGAAAAGTTGAAATCGCGCCGCCGAAAGCTGCTGACAGCGCGCGCCGCCGAAAGCTGCTGATACCACGCCGCCGAAAAGGGGAAGATGTCCCGGATTTTTCAGCGGAGGGTATCTCATGGCCCCGCAGAAGTTAAAAAGGGTTCTGCGGCCAAATGTAATTGAGAAACACTGATCTAGAGATATATATATGAAATATACTGGTTCTCCATTGGTCTTTCTGTGTTATTTTATTAGTTCTGCATTTTACAAGCACAGAACCTGATCCTGGAAGTTCCTTAGCAGCACCTGTAAGGATCTTGGGCCCAGATCCTCAAAGGTATTTAGGTGTCTAACTCCCACTGAAATCAATGGGAGTTATGCATCCTAAATACCTTTGAGGATCTGGGCCTAAGCCCCTTCATCTTCCAGTGGAAAGTAGAAAAGTCTTACTATTTTAAAAGTCCTGATCCAGTTCCGAATGAAATGAATGACAAAATTCCCATTGCTGAGCATACACAAATGTAAATGATGTATGTGCTTGGCACCTCTGAAAATCAGGCCCAACTTTAGAGACTTGAGCAGGAATGGCCAAAGCTGAGCAGTTTACAGGAGTCATTTAGCACCTTGCATGATTGCGCTCTAAGATGTACTACTAGTTTTAAACTGCTGATATAATCAGAAAAGTGAGTGTACAAAACTGGTCCTTCTTTACTAACCCAAACTGACACCCGTGTGCATTCAGAGTCCTATCTGCTTATTTCACTGACTTAAAAAGATCTTAGTGTAGCTTTTTGGTTTCTTCTTGTTACCTCTGTAGAACCAACACAGTTATGGGAGAGAGTGAGCGGGATTGTGTTCTGGTTCATGTATCATTGACAGAATTGTTAATTAATTTCTGAATGCAGAAACTTTATTACTGATCAAGTCACAGGCATACAGAATCCAGCTTGACGTGAGGCATTAGTCTGGGACTCAGGAGCTCTTGGTTTTATTCCCAACTCTACCACTGGTCTGTTTTGTGCTCTTGGGCAAATAACCACACTTCTCTGTGCCTCAATTTCTTCCTCTGTAAACCGATAATAGGATAATGACATGTTACATTTGTAAAGCACTTTGAGGTCTATTGATGAAAAGTGCCATATAAGATCTAGATGTTATTATTTCAGATCCCAGGCTGAATTTTCCAGGTCTAGCAGTTAGAAAAAAAATATTTTAACTTGCAAGCTGAAGACTGAGCAAGACTCATTGAAAGTGACATTGAAAGTGTAATCAGATTTAAATTTGTTTCATTTTTGGGTGGTAGAGTGGAAAGGTCAGGAGTTCCTTTCTATTTGTGGTGTGATGTGGTTTTGAGTATACTCTTGGCTCACCAAAACATTGAAATAATAAAATATTGGAATGTTTCCAGGAATAAACTTGTATCTGTTTTCATAATGTTTGAAACATCATTGTTTTACAATAACTTAGCTTTAAAGCCCAGTGAATGTAGTATTTAATTTCCCTAAACAGTGATTCCTTCATTCAGTTATTTGCTACTTTTTTCTTCTGGTTCCTGTATTTTGTTTCACATCTTGTTATTTTCTGTTTGTTCTCTGATTGTCAGAGAAAATAGTTGCACTTGTGGAAGGCTCAAACATATCCTCTTGCTTTCTGAACAGAAGCTAAAAGACCCCAGCAGTCTCAGCATTTAAAAGGCCAGCTACTAACAATCACCTACAGGTTCTTTCTGTTCTCAAAGGGGGCAGAGATATCATGAAACCCTGTCTCTTAACAGTCAGTCTGTTAGATGGGAATGTGGCTGAGTGTTCCAAAGTCCATTCTGCATCTGTGATATTGATGAAGAGATGCAAGTTACCCTTATATTAGGGGGATTGGAAAGTCACTAATGAGGTAGATTGATTTAAAATTGAGCCAAAGGAGATCCCAGGAGTTAGATCAGTGAGCCTCACCTTGAGTACATTGAAAATGATTCAGAATTTAATTAGGGTTAGAACAGCTTAATACTTGGCTAAGTATCACCTTAAAGGTGGGGAAAATTGTATCTCACTAAACTGGAAAAGTTTTTTTTTTTTTATTTTTTTTTATTTTTAAAGAATTTAATAAAATAGTAGATAAAGGAAACCCCCATGGATTTAATTGACTTTGATTTTTCTAAATTGGGTAGTTGCCTAAGCCTTTGTAGGATTGGGGTCATAGTGAGCACTTCTTCCTCAGACTAGAGAATAATAAAAAGTAGCTAAAAGTGGAGATATGTCTGATGATACCATGGATGTTTGGTTTTGGTGTGTTGGATGCGTGTTTGTAATGTTGACTCTGGCCTGAGCAGTTAGCTAATATTCAGGAGTCTGTGTGGTTGTTCCTGTTAGGATGAGAAATTGGTGATAAGAGTCAGTATATTCTAGGTGTAATCTTATTGATTTTAAAAAAATGTTCACAAAGATCTGTTTCCCTGCACACAGTAGAATCAGTTAGTAGCAGACAGTTTCCTTGCTTGGACATGCCCAGCTGTGCCGTTCCAGTGAGTTCTGTGGCCAGTAATTCTGTGCTATGTCTCTTTGCTCTCAGGATCACGCTCACACTTCTCCTCCTGGTTTTGTGCCTCTAAGGTACACAGCATGCAACTACATCCTAGTCCCTGCATTAACCCTTCAGTCCACGTAGTTTAGCTCAAACCTACCATGTGCCTTGGATGATAGCTCTATACTCCCCAGTAGTTTAAACTATATAACTGGGCTTGACTACACTTTCTGTTGAGCCTGAAAGAGTGCTTGGCACGCCCATTGACTTTAACAAGGTCTGTGATTGTCTTTAGAACCAACAAATCTTAGTGGCAGCCATTAACACCTTTCAGCGTAACTGGAGCTTTGGGATTGAGATGGTTAGTTCTTTTCAGGGGTTTTGGGCATCTCCTTGACTAATGCGTTTTTACCTTTTATACAGCACTTAGGGTCTGATCTTGCTACAGGCGGAGTGCCTCAAATTCTGTTGACTTCAAGACATAGTGCACCAGGATAGGTGTAAATGGTAATAGTAACAAGGAACCCAACATTTCATTATCAACTAGTCCATTCATATATGAAGTCATTGATAAAAAGAAGAAAGAGCTGGTTAAGTATTCTGTTAACATTTAGTTGTTTTGCTTAGTAAAAATCAATTCAAATTGATGAGAAAATCTAGATGGATTTAAACGTTTGGGGACTGAGCAGCACAATAGTAAATGGAATTAACTAAGATAGATGTAAGGTCATGAACATTGGCAAAAATAGTGTAGACTTCTCATTTGCACTGATCATTTCTCAACTTGACAAATCCGCTGGGGGAAAAATCTTCCAAGAGATCATAGGTATCTCATTATAAGTTAGACTTCAGTTCCTAGCAAAATAATTGAACAAATAAGAAGAGAAGAAATTACTAAAAATCCAGAGGGTAATAGAACCATGAGCAATAAGCAGCATGTTTTTTTTATAAAGAACAAATCATGCAAAACAAACTTGATTGCTGTTTTTGATAGAATTACAAAATTATTGGCTGGCATCTTATGATTTTAGGGGCAGACTTTCAAAGACACAAAGGGCAATTAGGCAGCCAACTCCCACTGATTTTTAAGAAAACATTTGCTAAGCTATCTCATGAAATTTTAATGACAAAATTAATTCAGATTGGTTTGGAGCCGAGTTTTGTTACATGGTTTTATAACTGGCTGTTACACCACAACTAAAGATAATTATAAATGAACATGCATCCAGTTGTAGGGAGATGTCTTATGTTTTCAGCGCTACCATTTGTCCTGTCTTATTAAATATTTTTATTAACGATCTAGAACAGAGGTGGCCAACCAGTCAGAGACAAAGAGCCAAAAAAAACCCTGTAGATACCGCAAGGAGCCACATTTACCTTATCCTCCGCTGAAAACTCACGCTGATCCGTCAATTTCGGCAGCAGCTTGTCAATTTCACTTTGGTGCCCCATACAATACGCAGAGCAAAGAGCCGCATGCAGCTCGCGAACCGTGGGTTGGCCACCCCTGAAGTTGGGGTCAATAGCACACTAGTGAAATGTGAAGATGTGGCAAAATGGTAGCCACTGAATCTGAATCCTTCCTATGCCATCAAATGACACTTAGGGCTTGAACAGGACTCCACCATCCCTTTGTATTCTGAGCTGCATTTTACATGTCCTCTGTGGTGTTAAGTTCCATAAGTTTCTTCCTCTCCAATTTCTGTTTGTTAAAGAGATTCTTTTAGTCGCCCCCTTTTGTTTGTTTTTCCAGTTGCCTAATGGCACACCTACCATGGCAGATGTTCTGGTGTCCCAGATACTTTCATCTTCTTTGCTGGATAATTTTGGAGATGAGAGGTTGTTGAACTCTGATAAATCTCAGCATTTGTTATAAATTCATCCGATAATACAAATAATATATAAGATGCTTTTGAAAGCATTTAGATATCTGTCTATAACTTCGATGGATTTCCAGGTTTCACATCCACGTGTTAACATGGAAGTAACTTTTGAGTTAGATTCATAGTTTGATCTTTTAAGTTTTAAATATCTGATGACCAAATCTTGTTTAAGATGGTGAATATGGCTGTTGCTTTGCCTATTTGTGACATTATTTCCTTCTGCATACTCCCTTGGCTTGTATGTTACTGTTACATTATAGTAGTGACTATTGGTGGCTATTGAAAACACAGAGATGCTCAAGACTAAGGATCTTCCTCAATGATAGCAATCTGTCTAGTTATTTCAACAGACTGAAGAAAATTCAGATCTACTATGGGAATAACAAGTATGTCCGTTCTTCCTTCCTCCAAAATCAAAAATAGAGCATCCACACTGACTTGATTTCCCTTCACTTTCTCTCTTACAGACACAGAAATTTAAAAAATTATAAATTTTTAATGAAAAAAATCCAAAATATCAAAAAATTAAAAAAATTATGAAGCACACAATGAAAAAAATTATCCAATTGCATAATAGAAGAAGAAAAGGTCACTTAATCAAATTAAAGGACAAATAAAAGGAAACAGTATGGACAACCTGTGGAATGAAATTCCATAGAAGGTCAAAAAGTATTGCTAAATTTCATGATCACTAATGACATTTGTAGTTATATACACTAAAGACCAAATTTTGCCCTTTAATGCAAATGCACAGGTGTTTTGGAAGTCAATGGGAGCCAAGTGCACTTATCCAGGGGCAGAATTTTGCCCCACAAATAGTGAAACTTATGTTTTATGGGATAAATTGACAGCTAATGGGTATCAGGAAGCAATTTTATCTCCAAGGTGAAACATTGCCCAGTTGGCTCAGTACTTGTTTTTCCCCTATTCCACTCAAATATGAGTTATTGGCCTTTGTTCAGAGGGCCAAATTCTGTAAACTTTACTTTGACAAAATTCCCATTGATTTCAGTTTGGTGTCTAGACATTCTAGGTGAGATGTACCAATAGTTTGCTCTAGTATGGAGCAATTCTGCTTGTGTCATTAGGGAAAAAAAATATTTCTTCACTTCTGTTCTGATCTGGCCCTCTTTTTGTTCCAGGCCAGTGCCTGCAACAAGACCATTAAAATACTTCTTAATTATTTCCATAGTGTACCTGCCATGTAAATACAGATTTTATGGCCTATAAATGCAGTATTTTGTTTCTCATTTATCCATTCAGAAGTATTGTACTTGTCAAGCCATCACATTTACATGGTGATTTAATTACCCTATTGTTACAAGGCTCCTAGGGGCTCATTATGAGTGGTGCCTGACATGCTGCTGACAATAATGAAAATTGCATTATCTAGTTTATTGGCCTTGACATTAAAATGCAACTGAGATTCTTTTTTGGTTCATGATCTCCCTTCCCCACTTCCATTCCCGTAAAAACCAACCCAAAATTCACAATGAAGGTTCTTGTAAAGACACTTATTGTCCTGGATCTTAGTCTGCTGGACTTGTACTTATTTAATATGTCCAGTCCCCTAGTTCTCATTCAAGTTCAACTAGATGACACTAGTTATATTGTCTGTGTCCAGTATTGATACCTTTTGTGTTGTCCAGTTGTGCTAAGTAACACAACATTCATATCTTTCCTCTGATTATACCTTTAATTCAAGGGAGGAAGCTCATCTTCTTATCCAGTCTAGACAATCATTATACACTCAAGTTCTTTAGTTTAACAAGCAACTCTACATTGAATGTTCGGGCTCCCCTGCCTTTCCCCCTCAGTTCCCAGATACAGTTTGCTGGAAAGCAACAGTCCAGAGTCCAATCTGCAGGCAATGTGATGGGTTTATTGTAGCTAAACAAGCAAGCATAAAACCATAGCCCACACCAGTCGTGCTTCCTTTTCCATAACCATATTTTTGTACACCGATAGAGTTTCCTTTCCCCCTAATCATACCTCTATACGCTCATAGAGCTCCTTCTTTCCCTAACCATAGCTCTGTACACTGACAGTACTCCCTCCTGCCCCTCCTTCTTCTCGGTAGGCTTAATTATACCCATAGTCCCCCTTTCCGCCCTGTACCATCCCTTCCACCTTATGGTCATGTTCTGTTTTGGGGGGTCTTGAGAGAGGTAGGGAGTGAGGGTACATTTTGGCTATGGTCTCTTTATGGCCCTATAGCATTTGTTTTTCACACTTCCCTTTACCCCCCCTTACTCCTCCCAACTGGTTGCTTGACTTTGCTCTGACATCTGTCTTGAAGAGGAGACCAAGCTTATCTTCATTTGTTCATTCATATATCAAACCCCTTCTACACCTCAAAACATTTTAACTACATCCCTTATCTTTTCTCACAGTAATAAAGAAAACCCATCTAATTGTGGGTAGGCAAAAGGAACACATTATATCTTCTTTGCTTACATGTGTATTTTAAAAACCTTAACTTTCAAGCATGCAAGCAGGCCTAAAAGCAGGCCCAAAATATCATTTCAGGCAGATACCTAACCTAAACATTTATACAAACCTAAATTATATACTTGTATCCTAACACCTGAAATCCATAAATTGTTTCAGCATTGCAAGGTAATGTAACCATTTTCCATCACTCACATGTACTAAGTACTTCATGCAAATTGCACACACAGCACCTGTATCACATAGATCATACTGTGTTTTCCAACTGACCTGCTGACATTCTGTGAAACTCTGGCCTTCAAAACAGTTGCTGCTGCTGCACAGGTCTCCTGACAGAAATAATTGAGGAAGGGGATTAAACTAAATACATAGAGCCTGCAAATCTGCCCTTAGATAGAGACAACTATTAAAGGCACTTACTGGAAGAAGTTTGGTTTGAACATATATGGTATGTCCACATGCCAATAAAAGATCTGTGGCATGGCCCAGGTCACCTGACTCAGGTTTGCGGTTTCAGGCTGAGAAGCTAAAAACAGCAATGTAGACTTTTGGGCTCAGGCTGGAGCCTGGATTCTGAAACGTGTTAGGGGGAAGGGTCTCAGAGGCCAGGTTCAAGCCTGAGCCGGAACATCTACACTGCAGTTTTTAGCCTTGCAGCCTGAGCCCCATGAGCCTGAGTTAATTAACCTGGGTTCTGAGACTTGGTGCTGTGGGGTTTTATTTCAGAGTAGATGGACCTCATAGTCTCTCACCTTTAGGGTGACTAGATGTCACCAGGATTTTATAGGGACAGTGCTGATATTCAGGGCTTTTTCTTATATGGGTGCCTATTACCCCCCACTCCATCCAGATTTTTCAGACTTGCTGTCTGATCATCCTACCTGCCTTCCAGCCCAGTGCTCTCAGTACTTAGTGGTTCTCAACCTATTTACCATTGTGGCCACGTATGCAGCTCTGTGTGTTACGTGGCCTACATCCACACAATATATATACTGTATGGATGTCACATGAGCTGCAGCTGTGTGCTGATTGGGCAACAAGTGGCCCGTGGGCCATGGGTTGAGAACCACTGACTTAGACCAATGGGTATTTTGATGGAGAAAGAAGGCTCATTATCAGCATACATTTTGATGATGTCTCAGAACCATTTAAAACTGTCTGGTCATCCAGAATGGTGCACTATGTTCAGTGGGGCCTGCGCACACGACTGGAGCTGCAGTATAAAAGGTGGTGATTTTCCATAGTTTATAACTCATACAAATTTGGACTGATTTTCATAAGGACAGCAAAAGGCACTTCTCCAGCAGCAGGACTATCTACCCATATGGTCTCCCTCCCTCTGCCCATGCTTGTGAAGGTAAATCTTCCAAAAGGGGAAATAATTGTAATCCAAGCCACTGTTGTCTTCCTGACTCCAAAGACAGCCTGACACAATAACTGATAGGTGTGAAGTCCTTTCCAGTAATCAGATTGACCTACTCCATAACCAAATTATGGCACTTTAAAGGTCACCATTAGCTTTCTGGTTGCTGGTTGTTTTAGTGGATTGCAAGTATGGTACTGCAGTGCATGGTGGGATCTGGGAATTGGTGAGGGAAAGAAATGCAGAGGCAAGACAGGAACAGAGCTATACAAATGTAAGAAAGGGGGAGATACAGAAAAAGGAGGAGATGAAAGAGAAACAAAGGGTGGAAATCATGGTCGTCCTAAATGTCAGCATGTTTTTTCACCGATTGATGCTGATTGTAACAATAACTAACTGAAATGTATAATGATGGCTTCTGAATGCTTAGCCACAGAAAGGCCATATTCTCCCCCTTGGTCTTTGTGCCAGCCTCCCACTGGCACTTTCACTTGAAGAGAGTTTCTATCAGTGATGTTTTAAAATGAAAATTGGCCCTTTCCACAGCATCAATTGATTATGCCTAGCTTTAAATGAACTCGCCACAGCTCCTTCTGCCTTCTAAGTTAATCTGTGTATGTGTGTGTGTGTATCTATGGGGGGTTTATTTGAATCTGGTGCTGGAGGAACCCAGCCCTGAAAACCTGAGGTCCTCCAGGATAGCTCCATTGGGAGGGGACTTGTAGCCCTATGAACACACAAGTAACACAAGCAGTACATTAGTAGAATCACACCCCCTTCCAGGAAGGTAACCCTAATAAATGAGCATACTCCAAGGTGAAGGGCAAATCTGGTAACAGAAGAAGTGCACAGTATCCGTGTGGTGATTGTGTGGGTATCAACTCTCACATTTAGCTCACAACAAGGAAGGTGACTACAACAAACATAAGCCACATAGTGTAAGCACACGAATGGTTGGAATTAGAAACGCTCTTTAAGTCACCTGTTCTCTGTCTTAACTGATGCCAGGCCTGAAAATGCAAGAATGTATTCTGGAGTGGGCTTTTATAGTCCACATTTGCCCACAGGTTCTCTAAAAGTTCCAAGAAAACCACAGCAAAAACTATGCAAAACAAAGGGCCTTCACCAACAATAGAAGTCTTTTTGTCAAAATTCATGGAATCATAGGGTTGGAAGAGACCGCAAGGATCATCTAGTCTAACCCCCTGGGTTTGTAATTCACTGGAATTATAGCAACAATTCTTTGCATCTGTATAGTACATTTCATGCAAAGGGTTCAAAACACACAACAGCCATTGCTTATTTAAACCTCACTACACCTGCATGAGGTATGGGTAAGTGGAGGCATGGAGAGTAAGCAACTTCTTCAAGGATTTACAGTGAGTCAGTGGCAGAGCTAGCAGCGGAACTCATGGATCCTAGTTCCCAGCCCTATGATCTAAATATTAGATAACACTTCCTTTTGAGGACAGGTAGCTCCTGTACCTTTATGAAGCTCTTCCTTGCCCAGCCCTTCTTTGACTGCTGTTGGCACAGGAGTTCTGCACATCCTTATGAAAGTAAACTAATTGAAGTTCTCCAAACTTTAGATTAGCCCGTTAATGTACCATGACGCTTAAAAAGCAAGCCAGTAAACATTTTGTCCCAGTCTTCCATGACCTATTACAGGAGCCAATCTGGATTTCAGAGCCTCTTGAGGGACCACAAAGCACTAATTTCTGCCAGAGAAAACAAAACAGAGTAGTAAGAGAACTGTAAGACTAGAGTATACTTACCAATGGCCAGTAAGTATGGAATGAAAAACCAGACGCATTTTTGGGATTGGAATAAAGAGGGAGAGAGAGAGAGTTCTCCCCACCCATTTTACTGCAGCTCTCTTAAAAGATTCCTTTTTTAAAATAAACAATAAAGTGGATGTGGCTAAACATATGTGTTTGAGTTTCCTGCATAATCTCCTCGGGACTCTGAAAAAGGAGCTTTCTCTCTCTCCTTGGCCTTGCATGTTCTCTCTGATCTGCTGACACCAGTGCTCTTCACCTACCAGAGAAGAGGGCAAAGCATCCTCACATGCAAGGAATAATATATAGTGCTTTTCATTGTCAAAACACTTCACAAACCCCAACTGCTTGATCATCCCAACAGCAGGTAAATACTAGTATTGTCTCCCTGTTTTACTCACTGGCCTACTGAGGCACAGAAGTTGAATGCCTTGCTCCAGGGCACAGAAAGGAGTCACTCTCAGAGGTGGGATTAGAAATCAGAAATCTTTGGCTCCCAGTTCTGTGTTCAAACCACCCAGCTGTATCTGGCAGTACCTGCCTACAAGCAGATAATGCACCAGTCACCCTCGAGAACTTCTGACAATGGCTATTTACATTTTCCCCTCCCCAGAATTTACAACGGTATCTTTGTGCTCCATTGTATCCTTAAAAATGTTTGCTGTTTTAAAAAAACTGTAAATCTCTGTTTCATGTACTAGCTCTAAAACTGCAAATGTGTGGCCAGATTCAGTATTAGGCCATATTTTAATTTTGTGATTAACAAATAAAAGATCCACCAGGTCTTCCAGTAGTAAAATAGGGCAGATGAATCACTGTTAACAAGATTTTAAATTTCTATGAGGAGTCAAGTTTTCAAACGGATGCTCAAATTTTGCTTTACAGGCCAGGGGAGAAATGAAGAAAACAGGTGCTTGAATGGGTATTTAGGTGCTATGGCCTGATTTTGAAAAGTGCTGAGCACCTTTACCTCCCATTGACTTCAGTGGGATTCATTAGTCATCAGCAATTTGAAAATCAAGCTATTAGTTGCCTATTTAGGTATTCAAATGGGTATTTAGGTACTTAAACTCAGAGAGTTTGAAAGTTGGGCTTATGTTTCAGTCATGGGGAGTTATAGATGCTTACACCAGGAATCATGTTTAGAAAACTGTAACTTTATTACTAATGACTTGTGCTAGTTTCCCCCTCTAGATATTTAACATCTTTTTAATAATGTGTCTATATTTCATTGTTGTTTTCATAGCCCTGTGCAAGCTCGAAAACTTGTCTCTTTCACTGACAGAAATTGGTCAGTAAAAGATATTATCTCACACACCTTGTCTCTCTCTATTTCATCATATTTATTTTATGTTAATTAATAGAGCTCCAACGTTGTTCACAAAGATTTAAAAAGCACACAATATTTAAAATACCACAAGTAATTGACAATGTAATTTAAACTGTGATATATCAAGGGCAGAGGGCAGCAGGAGAGTATGCGATGGAAGGTATATCAGCCCCAGGATGATCAGGGCTTTATTCCCTGCAGCCTGACTGGAGTCATGAGGGGGCAATTAGGAGCCAGCTGAGGCCAATTAGGGAATCAGCCAGGTGCTCCATAAAAAGGCTCCCCCCCCCCCCCCCCCCAAACACACAGTGCACAAGGTGGAGGAAGCAGAGGTGGTGTGTTGTGTTGTTGAGTGGAGTGGAGTGGAGTGGAGTGGAGTGAAATAGCAGACCGAAGTAGCGAAGTGTGGGAGAGCGGAGGAACCCTGAAAGGAGGTACTGAGCCCAGCAAGGGGCGGTGAGGACATAGGGCCGGAGAGGCCAGAAAGACTGAGGGGGGAAAGTAGCTCAGGGGAAGAGTCTGCGGCTTCAAAGTACAGAGCCAGCAGTATACCGCTGCGGTTCATAGGGCCCCTGGGCTGAGACCTGGAGGAGCGGGTGGGCCTGGGTCCCTCCCCCAGGGAAGATGGGGTGACGGGCACTTTCCTGGCCCCCAACAGGAGCAAAGCACGAGATCCACTAAGAGGGAAGCCGGCCATCGGCCACAAAACATAGACCTCCCATCTAGCTCTAATGATTATCCATCAGTTAGTGAAAATAAAAAACATCCCTTAATTATGTTTTGTGTCCTACAGATCCTTTCCAAACATTTGGGGGAAAAGACAGGTGACATAGTTTATTGGAACTATGATACTTTATTGGAACTTTTATGGTCCCACAGGAAGTCCATGATAGAGCAGGGAATTGAACTTAGATCTCTCAGGTTCTAAGCTGGCAGGCTAACCACTGAAGCATCTTTCTTTCTTTCTTTCTTTCTCTTTTTTGTACTTTTTTTCTTATTGGCAATTTTTATATAGTAGTTCATCTCATGGTAAAAGAAAGCACACAAATTAAAAACAAAAGCAACCCAACGAAGTTCAATAATATCACAAGAACTATGCATTATTGATCTATTCTTGAATATTAATAGAGGGATGCCATTTACTCATTACAGTTTAGAAAGCCAAAAATACCTGCCTGTTATACCTTTTGACTCTTGGTTGTGTTCTGTTCCATTTACAAAATTTTTCTTCCACTTCTTAGACAGAAAGTATAAAATGTCAGTGTTTGACAGCTATTATTTCTTCTTCAAGTGCTTGCTCATGTCCATTCCATTATAGGTGTGTGCACGCCTCTGTGCATGATTACCGGAACATTTTTCCCCTTAGAAGATCCCATAGGGCTGGCTCCAGTGCCCCCAGAGCCCCGCACTCATGTCACGGTATATGAGGTGCTGCTGGCCCTACGCCCCCTCAGTTCCTTTCTTCCGCCCGTGACAGTTGCTGGAACTGCCTTTGCTTGCATCGCAAGTGCTTCATTCCCCATTGTTTGAAATGGTGGTGGTGGTGGTGTTAATTAGATAGTTAGTTAGATTAAGTAACTGTTAATAGTTGTAGTTAGTATCTAGGGTAGTCCTGGCTGGGACTTAGCTGGGACCATGGTATGCCCCAGTCACCGGGCTTCAAGCTGTGTGCCTGCTGTGGGAAGGCTTTCCCTCTCAGTGACCCCCACGACAGCTGCCTGAAGTGCTTGGGGGAAGCCCATTGCAAGGAAAAGTGCAAGATCTCCAAGGCTTTCAAACCCAGGACTCAAAAGGACAGAGAAATCTGTTTGAAAGCCTTGCTCATGGAGGCAGCGCTTCGTCCGGTCTCCAAGCTGACCCGCTCCATCTCGGTACTGAGCGTGGGGTCAGTGCAGAGTGCACCGTCGGCATTGGCCACAACTCAGTACCGTGCATCATCTCCGGTACCGAAGAAGAAGCAGTGCTCGGAACGCGATCACTCCCCCGCATCGTCCAAGCAGGTGGGGTCGAGCACCGAACTGCACAGGGGCCAGACCACGGACAGCCACTCGCTGGAGCCAGCGTCTCTGATCAGGAAGCTACCCCTGATTCCTGGAAGGGGGGAGTCCCTCTGCACCTGCCAGCGCCATCGGCACCGGAGGTCTTTTAGGCGGCAAGAGCCTTGTTGGCCTTGCCTGTGCCAGCTCTGCCCTGGCCTCCACCAAGGGAGAAGGGGCTGGTGTCGCAGGGGAAGCCCACGCTGGGACCCCCTGACTGGCTCAGGAGATCCCCGGTGCGGGGAGGAAGATCTCCAGCTGACCGGTCACCTAGGGTGGAGCCACATCACTCCCCTAGAAGTCGTTACAGGTCACGGTCATCAGGCTGACCTGCACTGATATGGGAAACAGAGTCACCCTCCCGACGCCAGCCTCGATCCCCGGCACTGGGAGAAGTCCACTCCAGGAGACAGCACCGGTCGCGGTTGCCCACTGGGCGCCGCTCCCCAGATGGAGCCCTCCATTCCCCAGCACCAAAGAGTTCGCCTGCACCGAGGCGGCGCAGAACCTGGTCATTGGAGACAGACTTGGCACCGAGGAGTTCACCCGCACCGAGGCAGCACCGGACCCGGTCGTCGAAGTCCGACTCGGCGCTGAGAGGCAAGCGGCGCCACAAGTCCTCGGTACCGAGGCGACGGTCCAGAACATGCAGCTCCTTGGGGCACGGTTCTGTACACTGGCACTGGTCGCGGCGTCGACATCATCCCTTGTCGTTGTCGAGGTCAGCGGCATTGAGAGGATGCTCTCCGGAGCAATGGAGCTCCCGTGGATCAGGGCACCACTCCCCCCAGGCTCGGTACTGCGCGGCGGGAGCCTCTGAGACTTCTGATGGTGTCTCGGTGTCCTCCCGGGGGGGGGCAGTCGCAGGGCGAGTCACCGTCGACAACAGGTGCCAGAGCCCCCGGAGCAGGTAGCCCCCGGTCGGCCTCAAAGGCAGTGGCCACCCCAATGTCTATATTGGGGCCCCTGGGGTTTCCCTGTAGGACCAGGACTACAGTCCATCAAGTCCTTGGGTCACCGGTAACGGGGCAGGTCCACCACTCGCCCTCGGACGACGATTTGGACCCACAGGAAGGGACTTCTGCGGGGACCACTCGTCGATGGGAAGGGGTGCCGCCTCCCGCTGTGCCCCTCCAATCCTTCTCCTCACCGGATGAAGCAGTTTCCCAGGTCATTCAGCGCCCCGGCTGATTTCAGGGCACACCAGGAGCTGCTTAAGAGGGTGGCCTCCAACTTGGGGCTGGAGGTGGAGGAACTAAAAGAGGCATCGGACAGCCTTTTTAATGTCCTGGCAGTGGCTGCCCCCGCTTGAGTAGCCCTTCCTGTCCATGAAGGGGTGCTCAAAAGAGTGAAGGCCCTGTGACAAACTCCCTCTTCTGTAGCCCCGACATCTAAAGGGTCTGAGAAGAAATATTACGTCCCAGCCAAAGGGTTTGAGTAGCTGTTCACCCACCCCTCCCTTGGAACTCTGGTGGTGGATGCTGCCAACGAGAGGGATAGGCAAGGGAAGCCGGGGTCTAATCCAAAAAACAAGGACAATAAAAAGTTGGACTTGTTTGGGAGAAAGATTTATTCCACGGCAAACCCACAGTTGAGGATTGCTCTCTCCTGGGCAGGTATAATTTCAACCTTTGGGACTCCCTGAGATATTTCGCTGATGCTGTGCCCCAGGACCAGGCGCTGGATTTTAACACCATTGTGGAAGAGGGTACCATGGCAGCTAAAGCAGCGCTCCAGGCGTCCTCAGATGTGGCTGACTCAGCGGGCAGAGCCATAGCCTCCGCCATCTGCATACGCAGATGCTCGTGGCTCCAATCCTCCGGGCTGTCCCAAGAGGTCCAGCAGTCCATCCAGGACCTTCCCTTTGATGGGTTGGCCTTGTTCTCGGACCATACTGATGCTAAGTTGCATGGTCTGAAGGACTCGAGGGCCACACTCCGCTCCCTGGGCCTTTACATGCCACAGTCCTCTAGGCATCAGTCATGTCCACAGGCACAGCAGCAGCAAAGGTACCAACCTCGACCGTTCTTGAACTATAGACAGCAGGATAGAAATAGAGGGTCTAAGAGACACCATCTGCCTCCAAGTTCCTCCTCAGCCCCTCAGCAGGGGTCATTTAGATGGTTGGGCAATCAAAAGAGTGGCACCCCAGCCTCTTTTCCCCAGGCCCCTTTTTAAACCGCCTAGTGCTCTGCCGATCCAAGTGGGCCAAAATTACTTTGGACCGCTGGGTCCTTGGCATAGTTTTGGCGGACTATGCGCTCCAGTTTTTCTTCCCCCCGCCCCCCAACCCTCCCCCTCCATCCCTCTTCAGGGACCTCTCTCATGAGCAACTCCTCCTTCAAGAGATGGAAACCCTCCTCAGCCTGGGAACAGTGAAAAAGGTCCCTCAGGGCATGGTGGGAAGAGAGTTCTATGCGAGATACTTCCTTATTCCCAAAGCGAAAGGGGGTCTAAGGCCCATATTAGACCTGTGTCGTCTCAACAAGCATCTCAAGAGACTCAAGAGGTCTCCCTAGCTTCCATTATCACTTCCCTGGATACAGGAGACTGGTATGCTGCCCTCGATCTCAAGGACGCATGTTTTCACATATCTTTACTCCCTAGCCACAAGCATTTCCTTCACTTCATGGTGGCTGGGTCCTACTACCAATTTACAGCTTTACGCTTTGGCCTGTCCTCGGCCCCGAGGGTGTTTACCAAATGCGTGCTGGTGGTGGCTGGCTGCGCACCTGAGGCAGAAAGGGGTACAAATTTTCCCCTATCTGGATGATTGGCTAATCAGCAGCAGGTCCAGATACCAAGTTCAGATCAGTGTGAGTCTGGCATGCCGGCTGGGCCTGCTGATAAACAAACAAAAGTCCACATTAAATCCAATGCAGCGCATAGAGTTCATTGGCGTGATCCTGGACGCTTCCCAGGCCGGAGCCTTCCTGCCCCAGCTGTGTTTCAAGGCAATGTCCTTCATTATTGCCCAACTGCGCCAGTGCCCTATGACAACAGCCAGACATTGCCTACAACTGTTAAGGCACATGGGGGCCTGCACCTGTGTGGTGAGGCTGGCTCGCCTGAAGCTCAGACCACTTCAAGCATGGCTGGTTTCGGTGTATGTTCCAAGCAGACACCCTCTGGGTCGGGTGGTCACAGTCCCCGCACACATCCTGGTGGAGGACCCCTCTGAGAGTGTTAAAGGGCGTTCCGTTTGAGGAGCTAATTCCCTCGGCTACCTTAATATCGGACGCCTCAGACATAGGGTGGGGTGCCCATATCAGCGCCGACCTCAGCACACAGGGGATCCGTTCGCCTGGCGTGCAGAGTGTTCCTCCACTTCATTGCGGGCAGGGTGGTACAGGTGCTGACAGACAACACAGTAGCCATGTACTACATCAGCAGGCAGGGGGAGCCCGTTCCTCAGCCCTTTGGAAGCTATCCATCTGGGATTTTGCGGTGAAACACAATTTTCACATGATAGCCTTTAATCTCCCTGGTGTGAGGAACGATGAGGCGGACCGCCTCAGTAGGTCATTCTTACCCTGCCACGATTGGTCACTACACCCAGAGGTGACATCTATGATCTACTGGAGGTGGAGCTCTCCCCAGGTGGACCTGTTCACATCGGTATGGAACAAGAAGTGCCCACAGTTCTGCTTTCTCCATGGCTGAGAGGCAGATTGATCTCCGACGCTTTCCTCCTGCAGTGGTCTGGGAGCTTCATGTATGCGTTCCCGCCCATTTCGTTCCTGCTCAGAGTCCTGCTAAAGATCAAGAGGGACAAAGCGAACGTTATCTTGATCATTCCAGCCTGGCCATGCCAGCATTGGTTCAGCATGCTGCTGGACCTCTTGATTGCCCCTCCTCTGGAGCTCCCAAGATGGCACGATCTCCTGTCCCAGGATAAAGGTCACCTGTTGCATCCAGACCTGGACTCCGTGCACCTCATGGCGTGGAGGCTCTGTGGCTGACCGAGGATGAGCGAGCCTGCTCGGCGCAGGTCCAACAAATCCTGCTGGGTAGCAGGAAGCGTTTTACACAGGTTGTGTATTGAGCTAAATGGAGACGGTTTACC
This sequence comes from Emydura macquarii macquarii, assembly GCF_026122565.2. Taxonomy (NCBI): domain Eukaryota; kingdom Metazoa; phylum Chordata; order Testudines; family Chelidae; genus Emydura; species Emydura macquarii. Next base: position 13,321,857 of record NW_027130455.1, read on the forward strand.
TGCAGGGCAGAGTCCTGGAGTATCCTGCCTAGCCTCTTGCCAATACAAGAGATCCTGGAGTATTTGCTATAGCTAAAGCTTCAGGGTCTGGCGATGGCCTCCCTGAAGGTTCACCTAGCGGCTATATTGGCCTTCCATCAGCCGCTAGAGGAGAGATCGTTGTTCTCCCACCCGATGTTGATTAGGTTCCTGAAAGGGGTGAAGAGGCTCTATCCATAGGTCTGTGACCCGGTGCCTCCCTGAGATCTCAACCTGGTCCTTTCACATCTCACGGGGCCCCCCCTTTGAACCCATGGCTTCATGCCCTTTGCTCCTCCTTTCCTGGAAGGTGGCCTTCCTTGTGGCCATTACCTTGGCAAGGAGGGTCTCTGAGATCAGGGCACTGACCTCGGAGCCCCCCTATACTGTATTCTATAAAGATAAGGTTCAGTTGAGGCCTCATCTGGCCTTCCTGCCCAAGGTGGTTTCCCAATTTCATTGTAACCAAGATATTTTTCTCCCCGTGTTTTTTCCCAAACCTCACGGTTTGGAGGAGAAGAGAAGGTGGCACACACTGGACATAAGACGGGGCCCTAGCTTTCTACATTGAGTGCACGAAACTGTTACGGAGATCAGTGCAACTCTTTGTTATGGTGGCCAACCGGATGAAAGGCTCACTTGTCTCCACCCAGCGCATCTCCTCGTAGATAACTTCCAGCATCAAATTCTGGTACGAGCAGGCAAAGGTGCCGCTTCTGGGAACCATCACAGTGCACTCAACCAGAGCTCAGGCTTCGTCTATAGCCTTCCTAGCGAGAGTGACCGTGCAGGACAACTGCAGAGCCACCACCTGATCGTCAGTACGTACCTTTACGTCCCACTACGCCATTGTTCAGCAGGAACGGTAAAATGTGGGTTTCAGCAGAGCGGTGCTGTGGGCAGCTCATTGGTAACTCTGACTCACCTCCAAGGTATTGCTTGTTAGTCACCTATAATGGAATGGACATGAGCATGCACTTGAAGAAGAAAACAGGGTTACTTACCAGTAACTGCTGTTCTTTGAGATGTGTTGCTCATGTCCATTCCATGACCCACCTCCCATCCCTGCTGCCGGAGTTGGCAGAAAGAAGGAACTGAGGGGGCGTAGGGCCGGAAGCTCCTCATATACCACAGCATGTGCGTGGGGCTCCAGGAGGTGCCGGAGCTGGCCCTACGGGAACTGCTAAGGGGAAAAAAGTTCCAGTAACCGTGTACGTAGGCGTGCACACACCTATAATGGAATGGACACAAGCAACACATCTCGAAGAACAGCAGTTACTGGTAAGTAAACCTGTTTTTTGTTACTGATTCAAAAAGTAATCTAGATAAGCAGTTGCTGTAAGATTTGACTTTGATCCAAAAAGAAGGTTCTTATTTATAACATAATGAGCTGTGACATGGTATGATATGATATGAAAAGTCTCAAACAATCAAAGTGGCCAGCCTGAATGCTAGAAAAAGTCTGAAGAAGGAAATGGCAAAAACCATTGACTTCAGTGGGGTGAGAATTTCATCTCATGACCCTAGAAAGCATGTTTCTTCTTTTAAAGAATGGATCCCCTAGGACTTCAGGGCCAATCAGCCCTGGGCCACCAAGATGGCTTTGTGATTTTTTCCCTGGGGCTTACCTCTGCAATCTCACAATACTGACCCACATACTGCCAGGTTTATGCAATAAGCAATCTTAAATGCAGTGGAGTTGTACAAAATGTGAATCAGGGCTGAACTGGACAACTTGTATGTGCCATTTTTAAAAACTGAAGAGCTTTATAAAAATCGTGTTATGGTTGAAATAAGGTTGGCCAGGGTTAGAGGATCCTCTTTTCTACTTTACTTTAGAAGCAGAGTGCTGTGAGGGGGAAGGATTATATTTGAGACCTCTTTCATCTTCTCAGTGGAACATCACAGGAGCAGAGCAGGAATGATAATTTATATGTATTTTTTTAAGTACTAAAGTATATGTGGGTGACGGCATAATGGCGAAGGGAATTCACAGGCTGCAAGCACATTCTAATCACTGGAATCCACAAAGTTTAAATTGCTTCTGAAATTGGAGTTTAAGGTACGTCTGTCTCCTAGTGTGTTTGACTGATGAGTAGAGGCATAGGCTTGTGCTTGGAATGCTTTTACTAGACCTGAGTTCTTTTGACATAATCTATTATCTTATTTGAGGTGCCCCATTAAAATGCAACTAAAAATGTAATTACTGCTACCAATACACTGGGTATCCCCGTCTCAGTTTTAGGTTGTATCATTTCAGTGCTGAGAGTGGGGGGATGAATCATGCCAGCTGTAGAATATACTGATATTATTAAAGAGAATTAAAAGAGAGGGATTGAGGGAGAAGGGCAAGGTGATGGTGGGGGAAAAGACAGTAAAAATAGCGAAGAAAGGAGAGAGAGTGGAAAGTGTTGTGTCGAAGAGAAGAGGAAGTATAAAGAAGAGAGAGAATAGTGAAGACAGGAAAGTGGTATGGGGAGAGAGAAGTTACTGTTAATAACCTATGCATCTAGTGGGAGAAATAATTTACAGGGCTAGAGCAAGGAGTATAACTGACACCTGTACTACAAGTGCTATCACCTGATGTTCTATACTTGTTTTAAGTGTAAACTTGGGATATGTTTTCAATTTTGAACTGTTTAAAAAAAACTACTGTCTGTAAGTTGTAGGTGGACCTAAATGTTTATTTTTAGATGCTTTGGAAGCCTCCTACGAAAGTGTCATTGCACTGTGCAGTGTTTTATTGAAGGCAAAGCTAGGAACGCCACCTATATTTCAGGTTGCCCCACACCTTCCATAATAAGACCCTGTATTCAGTTTCTGATAACTTTGCCAAACTTGAACTGAAATTTTCCATGCCAGATGTTTGCCTCAGGCTGATTTTATTTATTTATTTATTTAAGGTGGGTTTTTTTAAGATTCATTTTTGAGAATGAGATTAGGGAAAAATATGTTGTTTTGCCCATGTTAAAAACAATTACTGTCTTTTCATAGAGAAGCTCTAGTGCCTCCATGCTTTGGAACAGAGACCAGAGATATGACATGGGATTTCCCTAGTGTCAGGGATGTATCTTTTGCCATCCCTGTGAAAATTCACCTATATTTTGCCAAGTTAGAAGCCTCCAGAAAATCAGTTTGCACATACTCAGTAAAGATTTTTTAGTGTTAGCCTGAAGATTCTTCCTGCAACTGAGTTTACTCCCCTTACAGCTCCTATGTGCCAATCAGACTGTGCAGGCACCATCACCCCAGAGCAACTAAGTTTGTTTCCACCCAGGGCTGCAGGGACTGAGCAGGACTTTTCCTGCATGTGCTCCTCCTCCCTGCTGCCAGGGGCCGCTGTGGTGTCTAGTATAGGAACTGAGAGCAGGGAGACTATCTCACTTATGCTGTCAATGCTCCCCCTTTTGGCATCTAAGTACTCAGAAAAATTAGGCTCTTGGTGTCTCAAATTGGCTACTAAAAATGAGTGGTCACTTCTGACGATTTTGGCCTTGATCTCTCTGTACCTCAGTTCCCCACGTGTAAAATGGGAATGGTAATACCACCTCTCCTCACTAGGGTGGTTTGAAAATAAATTCATTATCGTTTGCAAAGCACTACAGAAAATGAATAACTTTGAATTCAGTTTGGGTAGTGGGTTAAATAAGACCCAGGGCCCCACGTTGACTGGGGAGGATAAAAAAAAAAAAAATTAAATAAATGCTCACTCATTGAATGAGATGGGGGTTCTATAGAAACAATACTGTGTGATTATGTAGCTAAATACTGTATCTTAATGCATGCACACAAGAGGGGCAAATTAAGGTTGCATGGGCAACCTGGATTCAGGCATTTCCTAACTTCTGAGTGCTTGACTTTACAACCTTCATGTTCTTTTAATGTAATATTTATGTAATGTAGATTTTATGTAATGTTTGTAGCTATATTAAGTACCAGCCCTATAAGATGGATTCATACAATACTATCTATAAATCTATAATATATCTAATTATAGATAATATATCTATAATATCTATAATATATCAGTAGATCAGAGATTAACGTTGACCAATATAGGCGCAAAATCACTGTTTGTGCCATAATTTCAAGGGCTTCAGCTAGGACTGTGGTCAGAAGCCTTACTAAAATCAAGACATGTCATATCTGCTGTTTCCCCTCATCTAGAAAGATAACTCTGTCAAGGAAGGAAATTAGGCTGGCATGATATGATTTGTTTTTGACAGATCTATGCTGGCTATTCCTGATAACCAGGGCCGTATTATCCATTAGGCACAATAGGCACAGTGCCTAGGGCCTACGAAACTTTCAGGGCCTACGAAAAAAAATTTATATATAATTTTTTATTTTTATTTAAAAAACGATTTAATAGCTCAAAATCAAATTAGTTATTTCGGTCGGGGGGCCTACGAAGGCAAGTGTGCCTAGGGCCTACGAAGGTCTTAAAACGGCTCTGCTGATAACCCTGTTATTTTCTATGTTTAGTTGTGCAGTGCTTTGTAGCTGGCATGGAGGATTGAAGTGGAGACCTCCAGAACTGAAAGCATGATTCTCTACAACTTGAGCTGAAAAGTCAGGCTCTGAGCTTGGGGCTGTAGCAAATCCATATCACACTCAAATTCTGCCTTTCGCAGCAGAATTGCACCAGTTCCACAGCCAAATGACCACTGCAGCAGAGGACCAGGGTGTAAGATCTTCCTCTAAGAGAATGGTATTCACATTTGAGGGAAATTGGCTAATTAAAAAGCTTGATTTTAAAATTTCAAACTAGCCATACAGTTGGTCCTCAGTGAGGACAAGAGCTGCAGGATCCTGGTCTGTGACATGCAGATTGTTCACCCGCTAGTTCTATTCTACCTATATAGGTGTTTGTTCCACATTCATCACTGTAACATCTGAGTGCCTTCCAGTAGTTCATTAAGCATTGTGACTACACATCTGGCATGTATTGTTTGTTATCTCATCCTCTTTTCAGGGGGAGAAGTGTGTGCAGTGGAGTGTCTTTTGGTATTTTCTTTTTTTTTTGTGTTTGTTTAGTGTGTGTGTGTGTGTGTGTGTGTGTGTGTTGGAGAAGGCAAGTTCTAATAAATATACCTTTCACTTGGAGTGGAAGTTGGGGAAGGTTGTAGTTGGTCACATTCACATACTGCCCCCAGAGATAGTTTTACGATCCCCACAGGTGAGCTGTACTCTTACTGTTGAGAGTTCCATTGTGCCAGAGAAGTGTAGCTGTCAATCATGGTCTTCGTCTAAGAGCTCTAGATGACCATTTAGATATCCTGGGCCAAGGTAATGGAGCTCTCTGAATATAAGGAATGAGATCTTGAACTTGATTTGAAATTCTTTGGGAAGCTAGTATAGCTGGTGGACAGGTTTGATATGTTTGTCGTAGTCTGTGTTCCTGAGGACACATGCTACATTCTGAACTAGTTGGAGTTTCCTAAATGCTAGAGGCTTCATGCCCACCTTTGAGCTGTAATCCATCTGAGAGGTGACAAAGGCATGAATAATTGAGGCCAGGTCTCCCTGTGCCGAGTTTTCTAGCCAAGCAGAAATGGTAGAAAGTGTTACTCACCGATCTGCTATGTGAGAGCTCAGCATCAGTGAGGAGTCCAAGAGTACTCCTGAACTTCAGCCTGAATTGTCCGATCGTGGGTGTGTATCTTCAACCAATGCATGTAGATGTTGAAAAAGGACCAGAGAGACCAGAACCTTGTGGAATTCCACAAGTGAGGGGCAGTCTAATGGTGGAGGTGCAGTTTCCCATCACTGCTTGTTGGGTGCATCCCTCCAAGAAGGACTCAAACAATTTCAGCCATTATCCTGAACCCCTACCACCTTTCTCAGTCAAGAGAGCAGAATCTCATGGTCAACAGCGTTGAACACTGCAGAGAGGATGAGAATGGATGTCTGTCCTCTATCCGTTAACATGAGGAGATCAGTGCTACTAATTCAGTTTCAGTTTTGTGCCCTGGCCTGAATCCAGATTTTGCAGGGTCTATAATATTAGCTTTAATTAGGTGAGACTGTAGTTGGTCTTTTGCTAGCTTCTCTATGAACTTGCTCAGGAATGGGAGGTTTGACAGTGGGTGGTAGTTGAATAGGACTGGGGTATCCAGGGTGGGTTTCTTCATTGCTGGTTGGACTGTTGTGTGTGAAGGAGGAAGGGAAGATTCCTTCTCTGAGTGAGGCATTGGCTATTGCAGTCAGAAGTGGCATCAGTTGTTCATGACTCTTTCACAAGCCAAAAAGATTGTGGGTCAGATTCATAAGTCTTAGGTCAAAACTTCTTTAAGGTATACATAACTTTTTGATGGATGAATGTACTGAATTTTGGAACAGGTGAGCTGTTGGTTGGTGTCTAAAGTTGGAGAGCTCCATAGTTTATTTTGCCTTATCTATGGTAGGAAAATGTCCTGTTCCAAGAATAATTTTGTCCTCTTAGTTTGTCAGATGCTATACATATACCAAAGCCCTCAAAACAGTTTACATGCATACAAAACTATTTGGATTTCAGCCTGCCCCACTTCAATGACAGTGTGGTTAGAGATTATGACATAGTAACAAAAAGATTCAAAACAGTCTTCCCAATTCTGTGTCAGGTCTTTTGTGGCGTTTAAAAATCTCTCAGAACCTACTGCAACTATGAACTATGGGGCATGTACCCAGGAGGCATTGTGACTGAAACAGTTTTGACCATCATCATCATGGATATGGGGTAAAACTGCAGCAACTGAGAATGTGGTTATGGCTACTGTGTCCACACTGAACTGATTGTACTTAAATTAGTTCTATCCCTCTGGCATAATTAGTTTAGGAATGGTTCAGTTCTCTAATGTGGAGATTTTCAAAAACATAAATGGGGGCTTAAAAGCTATTTATGCCTTTGAAAATCTCCCCCACTAATGCCTAGTCCTTTTGATTGATCAAAGCAACAACAACAACTATTCAGGGCATTTTAATTCAAAGATGCTCAGTCAAATTCTGGTTTACAATATTTAGCCCTGTTTTACCGAGAGTTTTTATTCAGTCATCTCATCTAAACGAGCTGTAAACTTCATGGACATTGCTGTTGTGCTCACCATGAATTCAAAGTTGCCTGATTGTTGTCTACATAAGTTATGCATTCTTGGCCTTTATCTTGGTCTTTTCTGAGTCCGGAACCTTTTTATCATCTTCCAGACGCATTGATTTTCAGTCATGCAAGTAAATGTGCTCACTTTGTTTTTCCCGAGTTAACACAATGTGTCAGTACATGCAGAACAGTCTGTCAAATTCTTTGTTGATCAGTGTGTTCTCTCAGCTGACACTCAATATCCTGTTGTTATCCTGCCCTCACCTGTGATCTTAAACCTCTACCCACAACTGACCTTTTAGGACTGTCAAACTAGACATTCGTCCTACCCCTGGACATTCTGACATCTCATGCAAATTGTCTCCTTTAGCAGAATTTTGTTTCGACGAAGATAGTGGAGACATCCTCACTGGACCCAGCTGCGATAGCTAAATCAAGTAATTTTCCATGATATTTAAATGAAATAGAAATGTATGCTAGTTGAACAAGAGTTTATTGTAGGTGAAAGGCATGAAAAGTTTGTGAATACTGATTTATATTCATCACTCTGCTTTCACATTTAATTAAATAATTATTGACAGGATAGAGGTGGCATTATTTGTTCACTTGCAATTGCTGGGAGATGATGGGAATTTAACACGTTTTTAACTTGTTTAAGGCATGATATGGCTTGAGACTTTGACATTGAAAACTCCCGCTGTTCTTCAAGGTGCAGTGGTGCTTGGCTGTTTCACTTAATCATTATGGCATTAATGATGCTGCTGGGTGAAAGGCTTTAAACTGGTGTTTTGGCTGTGCTATACACTGAGAAAATGAAGTCCATCAAACCTATCAATATCAAATGATATTTTAGAGCTCCATACAAACCTATTCCCAGCTGCATAAAATGCTAGGTTATTGCATCAATCGTTATTTAGGACTAGACTGAGACTTTACAACTAGCCCTGTGTAAGGGACAGTGCATGGCTGCAGTGCTCGAGGGAGAGCCCATGGAAGAAATGTAACTGGGAGACTTCTGTTTCCCTCTTGCTCTAGGGGAGAAGTGAGTTATTGCAGCCTTTTAATGGGTACAATTGAATTCCCTCTTACACTGGCTAAATTCTTTTAGTGAGCACATTAGGCAAAGGAGAGCTGAGTCAAGGATCCGCCTATTCCCTCACCCACCTGTTGGTGGGGGGAATAGCGGCTCTATGGAATCTTAATACAGGTAAACCCTGTGTATCTGTGCAGGGTATTGGGAAATGGGCTCTTTTATTCTCCTTTGGCCACACAGGGCTATGCTATCATCTAAGTCTTGATCAGGCCCCTAGCCTTTCCACCACTGCCTTGCATGTTGTGTAGTCACTTACGCTTGTGTAAAGTGAGTGTAAAACAGTGTGGGCCAGATTTGGAATTCATTTTCACCAGTCTAAACTTTAGGATTTCAACAGTTATTCCAGATTAATGCCAGGGTAATTGAGAACAGAATCTTTCCATACCATTCTGATCTGGCAGTGTTTTATACTCAGCACATGTGTAAATAAGTTACATAGCATGCAAGACAATGGAAAATGACTTCCTCCTAGCTCTCCTCCCCAAACTAAGACATCACAACCTAAAGATAAAAGCATATATATAAAGATACAGCACCACCATTTGGTGGAGGTGCTGTGTGCACTGATCATTACAATATCTTACATGCCTACCGTCCAGCCACTTTCCCTATTGTTCATTGTTATTCTTTCACCCAGCCTCTCTTTCTTTGAGATTCCTCATGCAGGGTTTCTTTCTGTTTTTCTACATCAAGATCTTTCCCTCTGAATTCCTCCAAAAAAGCAAATGCCATATTTAGCCTTCTTATAGAATAGCAGCCTGAGACGAAGGTTATTCTTTCCCTTTCCTGTGCCTGCCCAGGAGGGGAAGTGGGGCCCAGGTTCAGGGAGTGGTGGCGCAGTCTGTAGGTCTTACAGGACTCAGTAGAGGTCTCTACAAGTGTGTCTATGTTAGGATCAGCACTTTCTGGCGACATAAGACCCAGGCAGGCCTGGGCAGTGGGGGAAACAAGCTGAAACCTGCTGCTGCTTGCAACAAAACAAAACTTTTAAGACTCTGCAGCAAATCCAACGCTCCCAGCTGCCAAACAAAGGATAGCATTCTTCCCTGCCTCTCACCCCTGGTGGCAGCTCTGCTTCTGTGCACCTAGGGAGCCTCTCTATAGCATAGTACAGGGAAGACCAGAATGGCTGCAATGACTCAGATTGGTGGAAAGAGGGAATAGCCATGGGAATATAGTAAGAAGTAGAGAAACAACCATTCTTGGAAACATGTTCCTCCTTACATGAACTAATTTCCATGTAAAAGTACAGTTTTAATGCCCCAAAACAGCATGGACTTCTCCTCCATGAGCCCAGGTACTACTGTTCTGATGGGAGCTATATAAGACTCTTAAACAGATGCCCCCTAGGCTCTGATCCCCATTGCAGGGGTCACAGAATGCAGTTTCCCTATAGCTCAGGAGTTAATCGCTGCTCAGTCAGTGAGTTAACCTTGCTGTTGTCCATGGTGCAAGGAGAGCTGAACAAAACAAACTCCCTGTGGACTCTTTCTGGCTATGCCTCCTGCCATTGTCTCACACACAGAGCAGGTGGTGGAGAGTAAGATACATTGCAACAGCTCCACTGGGGGCTGATCAGTTGTCTCCCCCTGCATGATTACCCGGCAGGGAAACACAGGGCTCTGTGATCCTAAGATAGGAGATTAAAAGAGGAAAGCATTGCCTCAATGTTAATGGTTGTTGCCATCAGGTCTGCGATTCTGTTTGTTATTCCTCAGTAAGTGGAACATTTATAAGATCTCATTTTATTAAGTGAATTGTGAACATTTCATTAAATGTAATTTAAAACGAGGCTTGTATAGGCTGACTTGTTAATATATTACCCTGGGTCGTATTTGAGGATATGCAGTGTAGCTTCACTTAACATCACACAGGATCTTTTAGCAAAGAAATAAAAAAATAAAATTTAAAAAAAAACCAAAAAACCCAAACCAAGCCCCAACATGTTAGCCTCTCTGATTTAAATAATTTGAACATCATCTACAATTTATTGCATAGTTCATGGGAAATCTGAAATATTTATATAGTTAAGAGAAAAGGTGGGTGAGGTAATATCTTTTATTGGACCAACGTCTGTTGATGAGACAAACTTTTGAGGCACACAGAGCTCTTCTGGCCTCAGAAAGGTCACAGCTAAATGCAAGGTGGAACAGATTGTTTAGCATAAGTAGACTTAGAATGGTTCCTTAGAATATGTGCTAGCTACTTACGTTAAATAATTTGTTCCACCTTGCATTTAGCTGTGATGCTAAGAGTACCTTTCCCCGACCTGACAAAGAGCTCTGTGTGGCTCAAAAGCTTGTATCTCTCACCAACAGAAGATGGTCCAATAAATATATTACCCCACCCACACTGTCTCTCTAATATCTGGGGACTGACACAGCTACAACTACACTGCATAATATAGCTCACACATTTACCATTAATTGTTCTTTATATTTGGTGTGCTTCCCTGTAGTTTGATTTTGGATCATCTTGTGTTTTCTCAGACAAAGATACTTTACAGGAGATTCTATTGGGATTCCAGCTGTCCATCTTCTTTCACATTAACTCCATGCTAACCACTCAATTCCACTTTCACATTAGTGGTTTACTAACATCTGCCTACCAGTGATTTTTCCAATGAATGTAACATGGATGAAAACCTTCTAGCTACTCTTTCTTATAGTGGTTTTGGTTATCAGTTGCATTTATTTTTATTTAAAAGAGACAATTTGTTTAACTTTGAAGTGTTCACTAGAGATGAAAAAGACCTTGATTTCTATGATTATGTGAATGTATTTGACTTTTCTTAAAATTTGGACTGTAGGATTTTAGGTTTCTTGTTTAAGTACAAAGTGAATAGTTAAGCATGTAAGAAATATAAACCCTACTAATGTCAATGGAAAGACTCATTGACCTCAGTGGCCTTTGGGTTAGGACCATATGACTAAATTCTAGCTTTGGGCTACATGTACACTGAAGAGCTGTAGCTAGGTAGGAAACTAGCACTATGATCCTGGCTGTGTATTCATTTTAACATATCCCTCTGTTCTAAAAACCTCTGCAGAGCCCAAAATCTGTGGGTGTAACTTGACCACAAAGCTATCACACACAAATTACAGTGCAAAACTATCTGAAAATTGGGAGCTGTCCTTGTTTAAAAACAATATAGCCAGAAGCACAGTGCTTCACATCCTGTGGTTGCAGAGGCATTTGCAATAACCTTTGAGTGTTGGGATCCTAAGCCCACCAGGTCCTTAGGCAGCTGCACTGAACCAGCACCCCAGACCAACAGTCGTATTACAAAAGGCCTATGTGCTCAAAGCAGCCACACACCAGACCCTTGGTTGGATGGACTGGCAGCACTCTCATTGGACTATATAAAGGCCCCAGCAACAGACCATTGCCTGCTGGTTGCTCCCCAGACCACGTTGCCTGCCCTCACCTTCCTAACCCACCGCCCCAGCCCCTTGGATTGAATCTTTCGGCTAATGAGCCCTTTGAGAACTCTGACCCTTGGCTTGGACTGCCTCTAATACGGATTGACCTGCTGGCTATTTGACCACCCACGCACACTGGACTACTGCTCTGGACTGCCCCCTGGCCTGCTTTGGCCACCGGGCATTGCACTGAAGCACTAGCAGGTGCTCTGAGGCAGTCTGAAATAGTGGCAGCAAAGTCAGGATTTCAGGTGGTTCCTCAGGTGTCCTGCACCAGATGTTGAACTCCAGGCCACACTGAACCAAAACAAGGAACATCTTTTTGCTACCACTGGTAAGGAGGCCCATAGGCCAGATACAGAGCAGGTAGCACCATATGTGCCCATAACAGATGATGAGCTGTATAGAGATTTGAGTATGGTGGACCTGGGGTGGTGCTCTGTCCCCCTCTAGTGGTGGCTGGGCCACATATAGACATTGATGGGTCTGCTACAGCTATGGATGCCAAACATGGGTGTTTTAGCTCAAGCGTATGTTGAGATCCAGAGGTCCCAGGCTCAGTCCCCACGGCCAGTGATCCATCCAGGTGGTGTAGCATTGGCTATAGCAGACTCATCAACCTCTCCATGGCTCAGCCATCACTAGAGGGGGATAGAGCACCATGTCACTGCAACTGCCTAACATTCAGCAGCTGAACTGAAAAATAAATTGTGGGTGTTTGAATGAAGAACATCTCAAGCAGCAGCAGACAGTTAGCTAGTAAGTCCCAAGCGGAGCAAAATGCATCCCACGCTGCTGTGCTTCCTTGTGATATGAATCTGGTCAAGCTCTGATCTACCATTGCTCATTGGGCCATATCCTCCTGCTTACTTTTCCCATCCTCTCTTAGTTGGAATTTGGCTGTGCCATGAACATGCTGCTGCACTACCATGCTGCCAAGAGCTGCCTGCTTGTCTTTGGCTGCAATGTGTATATAACAGGCTGGCAGTGCTTGCCTGACACATCCTGGCCTGTTTTAGCAAGTGTTAATCATCTGGGAAAATGTAACATGGATTTACTGACTTCCTGAGGCAGGTGGCTCATTACCTTCACCTGCAAGGAACGGAAGTGGGAATGCTTTCTAGGGAGAAGGGGTGAACTGGTCATTGGTGAAATAGGACCTATCAGAGCAGCCAGGCCTGAGAAGATGATCTGTGCTTTTCTGTTAGTAAAGCCAAACCCCAGGAAGAGGGTGAGTTGGGATTCTTCAGTGTGTGGTCCTTTGTTTTAGAGTATTTTGGAACATATAACTGCACATGGTGTAACATGCTTGTCTAATTTTGTCACAAACTTTTGATGCCACATCCCATTTGTGCTCAGTTGTGTAACTTAAATATTCCACAGAGTGCATTCTCCAGAATATGTACCCAGCATGCCTCTCCTGCCAGATTCATCTTTTGGTGGATACAACTCACTTAAGCCACTGTTCTGCCTTCTTTAGAAAACTTTAATTGGCTGTAAATTTGAAATATGTCTTACTGCAGGTGCAAAAAGCCTGATTTAGTGGCTCACGTGTAGCCCAAAGTGTAGTTACTACCCTGTATTTTCATATTGATTAGTTCACTGCTAGTCCTTTCTTACAGGATTGCTCCATCAGGTTACTGTTGCTGAACAAATTGGAGAAATCTCAAATGCTGGAACATTTTTCGAAGAAGCTGTTGCACAATCCTTCTATATCTGATAGATGTACAGTACTCAAGGGATTTCATTCAGTTTTTCTTTCTAACAAAGAATGGCAAATCCCTTCAGGGTAAATTAAAGAGTACCTTAGAACTGTAAGCAAAAAGGAAAAAGAATTCAACTTATAATTGGGAGGAAAACAACTTGAGGAAAAAAGAGGTTCTGAGATGGAATATTTGCATGACCCCTTAACAGGGGATGTGAATTTTTAACTAACAACAAATGGCTCACATAGCTTTAAGAGAAAGCATCTTGTTTTACTAAGATATAACTAGCTCTGGCTTTTTTTTTTTTTTTTTTTTTTGGACTGAATAATATACTATGGCAAGGCGCCTACTTTTCCTCACTGGCCTCAGCATTTCTCCTTCTGGTAGTGCGGATCTGAGTAAATCAGTCTTACTCCAAAGGGTTTTTATTCCTCACTTGAGTTTATTTTTAAATATTTACAAAGTGGGCTTCAGAGTAGAACTAACTAGTACTCTTATGCCAAACGAAAGAAACAAACTCATAAGTTTCTGGGGTATTGCCTTATTATGTTGGCTTCTGGGTGCCAGTCCTTCCCCCAAACAGTAGTTACCTGGGTTGCTTCCTCTATAGGCAGAAGACTCTTCTTCAACCTACAAGAAGCCTTTTCTCTGTCCTGCAGCTTGTTTCTAATTTTCCTTCTCTCTCATCAGAAAAGGGGATATTAAAGATTTCAGACAAGGTGTTAATTGTACTCAGATGTCCCTAGTTAACATGAGCTAGCCTCTTTTCAGCTTGTAGGGAAAAGGTCTTTACCAATCTAGGGCTGATATACCTGCTTCCACACTCTCTTAGAGCTGTCAAGTCTGACTTTGTCACTATGTATGTGGTTTGGTTAGAACAGAATATAGCTAGGTGTACATTTTAATTTTGAAATATCTCACCCTTCTACAGAGCTATTAAAAGCACCCAAAGCTCCTTTATAAACAGTAGTGAAGCCTTCATATTCCCTTATGAAGTAGTGTATGAAGAGTAAGGATGGGAATAGAATGCACATTAGGGAGCACAAAGTGCTTCAGCTGGAACTCATTAAAGCTCTTAGAAACACTTTTGTCTCAGGCGAAAGTGGGATGGAGATGGTTCAGGAAGGGATGAATCCTTGGAGAGTCTGGAGGAGGATGGTGAGGCCTGAAATGGGCAGCAGGGATTTGAGCTCTTGGGAATGCTGCTCTCCTGTTAAGAGTGAGAAATAACAGCAAATGGGTGCTTAATAAAGCAAGTTGCCCTGAGATTTGGTCAATATCTTAAGCTTGGCCTGGATCAAGCCTTTCTTGTAAGTTTCATTTTGTACTGGACTTACTCCAAAAAGCAGCCCACTCAACCATTTAAAGGGAAAATACTGATCAGCTTTATGACATCCCACGCAGAACTCCCACAGGTAGGTAGACAAATATTCTGATTTTATATAATGTCAAAAATGAGGTAATGACAACTAAGGCCAGAACTTTAAATAACTTGGTGAGGCACATAGCCGATTAAATGCCACTCCAGTGTCTTGAGCAGGAACTGTGGGCAGAAGGGATTTTTAAAATTGGTATTTGTTAGCGCTCAGGTTGTCTTAGCTCCAAAGGCTTGAGCGTCTCTAGGAGGAGGGATGGGAGTGTGGTCTTCAAACTTTTGTTTGTGCCCCTTCCCCACAAAAAGATAAATTAAATTGGATGCCCTTTTCAAATACAGCAGATACGTACGTGACACTTTACCTCAACACAACTCTCTTGGTTTTATTCTCAAATATATTTGATAGACTTTTTTTTACTTTAAAATTACTACTGGCAAAATGAATTCAGGTTATATTTACATGAGATGCATCTTGGAACAGAGAAGATCCATTTGTGACTGGTTGAGTGACCAGTCTATTAGACGGTACGCATAGAGTTAAAGGTTCTGTGGCCATTTGGAAGAGTTGAGGAAAATCACTTTCAACTGCCACCAAAGGTCAGAGTGAAGTTGTATCAATCTGATTTTAAGGTCCAGCTGGTGCTCAGTTTTAGAGAATCTTAAATTCAGAGTGGAAGAGGAGTAAAACTATTTGAGGTTTTTGAAAAAGTTTTGAATCTGATTATGTTCTGAAAGGTTTCCATCAGGAAAATATTGTTGAAAAGAAGCTTTGAGATTGTTGAGATGAGTCAAGACCAGTGGTTTTACATCTTTAAATTTAAGTTAATATATTTTTCAAGAATCTGCAGGTGTTTGAAAACATTTCTACCAGGACAGGATGAACTCTTTCTTTTGTAAGTGTTTTAAGTTACCAGTCATACCTTTAGTACCTGTTTACAGAAAATGTATCTTGTGCAGTATGAGTGCTGTTTACACCCTTTAATTTATCAAAAACACCTGCCAAGTATGCTAAAATATTTAGCCAGTGTGTAGTTAAAAAATAAGAGAGACAAGGTGATGGATGATGTAATATCTCTCATTGGACCAACTTCCGTTGGTGAAAGAGACAAGCTTTCAAACTATACAGAGCTCTTCAGATCTGTGAGAGGTAATCCATGTGTCACAGCTAAATACAAGTGCAACAGATTGTTAAATATAAGGAATTTACACATGTTGCAAGAGATCATTCTAAATGAAATAGGCAGTTAACACCTCTGCAGTCACAGGACAAAGGAGGGTTAGTGGGTTACAGATTATTGTAATGAGAGATAAAACCAGTATCTCTATTGAGTCCATGATACTTAGTAGCTAGCAAAGATATGAATATAAGTTCCCAGGCTTGTCTTTTGAAGGTGTTATGCAGGTTTCCTTTGAGGACAAGGGCTGAGAGGTCAGATATGGAGTGTAAACTTTGTGAAAAGTGTTTGCCCATGGATGATAGGATGTTTTCGTGTCTTATCTTTTTTTCTGTGTGAGTTCATTCAAGAATGTAGTGATTGTCTGGTCTCATCTGCATAGTTATTGTTGAGGCATTTGATGCACTGGATGGGGTACACCAAATGTTGTGAAAGGCATGTGCAGGACCCATGTATCTTGAAAGGTGTGTTGGGGGGGATATTGATCATCGTAGTAGTGTACATATGTCTGTAGCTTTTGCAGACCCCAGAACACACTTTTCTTCTGAATTAAATATGAGATAACCGTTCCTCCATCACAGCCAACAAAAGAGGAATTACAGTCAGATAGTAATTCCTTATAGAGTGCTGAGAACTGATAGGTTTGAAGGGTATGCTATGACACACGTCATTGTACTGACCGCTTGTGAACCTTTGGCTCCTTTAAAATGTTGTCATATCTTGTCTGTGTGAGGTGCACAAATGTGATTTCTGGGACTTTGCAAGGAAAAAATAGTTTTGTACTGCAGCTTTGAAAGGGATATTTTAATGTAGTTTTCAGGAGATTATACATGATATTGCAGTAAACACTTAACTTTTAAAATGATATTTTAACACAAAAAATATTCACAAACGAAAGGAGAGAACTCACTAGCATGGTGAGGAGGCAACCTCTCTTTTCTGCTCAACAAGACATTTAATGGTGGAGATTCAAGTATGCCCTGAATACTCTTGTATACCTGGTCAGTCTGCTTATCTATTAGCTAAACTCTCTCTTATAACCACAGATGAGTGTGGTGTGTGAGCACATACCTGCCTACCTATATACATTGAAGTATTCAAGTTTCCTGCTGCTACCTCTGTGGTTCATAGCTCCTTATAAGGCTTCTGTCTAAATTGAAGCCACAGAGTAACATTTTCAAAAGTGCCTAAACGACTTACAAAGTTGATGGATTTAAGCTCCTTGATCATGTAAGCCCAGATTCACAAAAGTCCTTCGGTGCCTAACCCCAGATTTAGGTGCCTATATCCCAGGTTTAGGTGCCACTGGGATTCACAAAATAACTGTCTGCCGCCTGACCCTGTAGGCATCTAAACTTAGTCAGTGTCTAGATTTCCATTGTGAAAATTCTCTAGGTGCCTCTGCCTCACTCTAGGCATCCGGATTCCTATCTTCTGCCTAAGTCCCAGCGTGATCCACAAACTGGGGGGAAGTAGGTATTCACCCATTTATCTTGTTCACCAGATCAGGCCCTAAAGACATGCTCACAGGCCACTGACTGGATCAGGTCTCATTCAAAATCTACATTTTAGAATCCAAATTTATCCACTGTGTATAAATGGTTATTGGGGTGGGGGGGGAGAAAGTGAGCATGACTCTATAGGTTGGTGATTAGAGCACTCCCCTTTCTCCAAGAATTATTTAGTTGTTCCTCCACAGTGGAACAGCTTCAGCAAGAGAGAATGAGGTGTTATTCCCCCATCAGAGTATTCCTTAGCCTACTGGCTAGACTATAGCACTCTCCTGAGATGTGGGAGACCGCCTGCTCAAATCTTGGCTCCCCATTCAGCAGATGAAGGAATTGAACCCGGGTCTCTTACATCCCAGGTTCTAATCACTGGGCTAAAAATTATAAGGGAGGTAACACCACCTGCACCCCCAACTTCTCCTCCTCCATCCATTTTGTGTGGTGTGAGGCAAACGCCTAATACCTTCTCACGAGAAATAGCTTAAGCGCCTAAGCCATCTGATTCCAGAACAGGGTTCCCGCCCGTGGATCGCAAATAGAGATAGGTACCTCCTTCTAGCCCACAGTTAGGTGCCAAATTCCCTAAAAGGGGCAGGATTTAGGGGACACTCCTCTTATCGGCGTTTCCCACTAGGTAGCTCCCCAGCTAGTGTGCTGGTTTTTGTGGATCTCATTTTTTGGTGCCTGTCTCCCTCAATGAGTTCTTTATGGAGCCTAGGTGCCTAACTCAGGCTTTGTGGATCCCATTGTTGTTCCAGTGATTTTTTTTTTTTTCTAGGCACCTAAAAGTTAGGTGTTGAAACTCTGCGTTTCAAAGTTTAACTTCCTTTGTAGATCCAGGACTTAGGCTCTTCTGAAAACGTTACCCACAGTCTTTTCAGTGAGAGAACTACCACTCTGCAAATACTTGGTAAAGTCTAACTGATAAAGCGAGGTATAATGGTGCTCAGTCAGGTTCTTGCCTTTGATTTTGTCACCAAATAATTTGAAGAAAGAAGTGTCATTGAATACAGATAACCTTCTAAATACAGACCATCAGCTCGGGTTTCTTTTGATCCATAGCTTGCTGCCTGAAAAGCTGCCTTTTGGCCTCGTTCCTTTTGGCCAGTGCACTCAAGGTGTATGATTATGGTACCACACAGGACATCTTGTCATTCCTTAGGCACAAACAGGTGTTTGGCAGAGTTATTTTTCCACAGTTTTAATACCATTTTGCTAGACTTTTTTATAACCATATAAATTGCTTATTCTCTTGTAATTCAAAATCTAAAACTCCATTATCTCTTGCTTTAAAACAAATCACTGTAGTTTTAATATTAATCCATAATGATATGATCAACAGCAGTGAAACAAGCATTTAGCAACTGAGCCAAGAACAGGAAAGAAGCAGGTGGAAAATATCCAGTATAAGATCTGTAGAGCTTCAGTGGGAATTCTTTATGAACAATTCCACCTCTTCATGGCATTTGTCATCCAACTTCCTAATTGATCCTAATGATAAAGTCCTGGACACATGGAGAGCAGTAAGTATTGTCTAAGATCTGTCTTCTTCATATTCCAAAATTACATTACTGATTTATATTATTTTGTTGCGATACAAGAAACGATTTTATATGTAGTTTTTTAACATACTACTGTTTGGGTTTTTTTTCTTTCCATACCTTGAGCTATTTCCTTTTAAGTCTCTGAAGAGGTTAAATGTCATGAATGGAAAAATAAGAAATAATTAGGAAAATCTGTGCTGTAAAATGCCAGACTGTGTATCAAAATGAAAAAATGCCCAGAAATGCCAGTTATTTACTTCCACTGACTTCAGTGGACTTTGGATCAGGCTTTAGAGAGTCAGTGATGACTCTGACTTAAGGGAAAAATTTATATTAAAACACATTCTTGCCTGGATCATATTTTTTTCTTCTTTATTACCAAAGAGCTGTGCATAAAAACCCCAGGATCACTGCTGATTCTTTCCCTGAAGTTGGACTCTTTTTTGTTGCATCACAATCACTTCCATAGCAACCCATTGGGATGTTACAAATGGAGAAATCAGCTTGCACAGCTGAGTGTATTCCTAAGGACCAAAGGTCCTGCTTTCACTCAAACATTATTACCAACTATAAGCATTCTTTTGCTGGCCTTCTGGTTTCAGAGCCTTCTTGGTCAGGTTTTTCACTTTTCTCTGCAAGCACATGAGCTAGAAACTTGCCTTTTTATTTTATTTTACTGAAAGCTTCGATGATTCTTATGTAATCCCATGATTCCAGCATTTGGAACTCTAAGAAAAACATCAAATATCATGAGACTCATGATAAAATTGCAACAGTTGGCAACATGGCACAAATGTCCTAAATCATAAAACTTAAGCCTCAACAAACTTGACTCTAAATGAAACACAGGCTAGTTCAACTTGTGTATGAAGATTGATGGCAACCCCTCAGGAAGGTTCACATTTCAAAAGCATCTTAAAACCTCTCAGCTTCAAATAGGTCTTTACACCTGACCAAAAACTTAAACAACATTTAAGCAGTGCTCAAGTCATGGTGAAATGCTCTAGAATGCCATTCCAGCAATATTTTGGAGGGAGCCGAGTACAGCGTTCAGGTACTGACAATACTGGACATACCAGGAGTGCATTCTGACTTCTTTTCTAGGACTCAAGCACAGCTCTTGAGCCTTGCAGGCCTCATAAGTCCCATGCTGAAAAATAAAGTCCTACAAATAAAGCCCTTCTCCAGAAAGCATCGCTTTTCTTCATCACTAAGTCCTGCTATGTGTGCAGATGGGGATCTCAGGTGAGTCGTTATTCCAGACGATTGCCTGTAAAACCTTTGAACCACAGCCCGCTGTCTTGTGTGCTGTACGTAACATCCTTTTTCAGGAAGGAAAAAAAATACTGTCAGACTACATCTACACTGCCAAACCCGCCCCTAGCCCCCCAACACCTATAGCAGCGAGTCTCAAAAATGGAGTCACCTGACTTGGGCTCGTGTTATTAGGCTAACTATAGCAGTGTAGACGTTCCTAGTTGGGCTGTTGCCTGGGATGTGGGACCCTTCGCACTCACTAGCCTGGACTCCAGCCTGGGTGGGAACTACTATTCTTAGTTCTGTAGGGTGAGGCCAAGTCAGTTGATATGGGCTCTGCGATTTGTTGCTGCTGGTTTTTTCAGTCATTTCAGATTTTTATAAATAAAAATATCTTGCCAAGCTTCTTTGATTCCAGTGAATCTAGAACTTTGCTAGAATTAATCTATCTTACAAATCACTAAAAATGATATATTTCATACATATTAATTGTGTGATTATTTTTGAAGTCTAATATTTTAGGATCTTCTAGAGTAGCAAAGTCCATGAGTCCTGCTGGAAAACTAGGACTCTCCCATTTTCAATACTACCTACTCCTTGCTGGGTTGTGAGAAATCAGACCATGGTAGATTGCAAACTGTCAAATTAAGTTCTCAAACGCTGACCACTTAAATGCTGTCACATATTATTACTACATCACTGAAAGACAATGTTGTCTGTACCCCGAAGACACGTTAAACTGTTGTTTGTACTTTGCTAACCATATGGTGAGTAGATAATTATTTGGACATTTTCCAGCAGGGTTCAACAAGCACCTGGCAGAGTGTGCTCATTTGCTTCACGAGCTATTCCACAGGAATGTTACACAACATTTGTTACTGGTTACCACCTGGCTGCTTTGTCAGAGAGAGATGTTATTGTTCAACTATAATAATTGTATCCAAAATGATGAGGATGAATTTGTCCTTACATCTTAAATGGGACTCACTATTTAATCTGTAGGTAAAATTTTCAGAAATGGCAAAATCCCATGCTCATAAGTGATTTTAAGTACTTAGGAGCCATTTCTCCTTCAAGTGTTGATCCCTATGTGGATTCCATATGTGGGTGCACATGTGCGCCGTGTGCCAGAGCCAGAACTGTTTGTAGTAGTGTCCGTTGACCCGCTTGTGTGTTGTATGTCAGCCACATGGTGTGTCCAAGGTCTTATGAGGCTGTGCGGGTTGGCACCCCTCAGGTTCCTTCTTAGCGTTGCATGGCCAGAGTCAGAATCTCTTCTTCCTCACTCTTAACTTGCTAAGAACACTATTCATCTGAGCAACTGTTTGTAGTTCGTTTTAAATAGTTCTTTGAAGTCTCATAGTGATTGTTAGTTAGTTAAGTTTCAGTTTTACCCATTGAGAGGTGTCTCAGCAAACCAGCTTCAAAAGCAGTGCTTAATGTCTGCACTCCTTTGTTATTAGCAATGAGCACCAATGCTGTCTCTGCTACCTTGGAGAAGCCCATGTTGTCACCCAATATTCCATCTGATGCTTCTTCCCGCCGCGGACTCGTGAGGCTAATGAGCTTTACCTCCGGAAACATCTGATGGAGGTGGCAATGCGCCCACATGTGCAATTGGATTCAGTGCCAATGGATCTGATGGAGAGCTGCACCTCACCGCTGGTGAGCATGTCTCTGACTCCTTCCCGGTCAGCACCGACGGTACCAGCGCTACCACCTAAGCCCCACCGTGCTCATAAGAAGCACAGCCATGGCCATAAGGGTGGCTCCCTGACAGGGGCCACCCCTAAACACAGCATTACCTTCCTGAGCCATGCCAGATCAGGTGAGAAGTTGCGTGTTGGCATGGCTGCTCCACCTTCTAAGAAGTCCCGCATGGAGCATAAGAAACCTCACCAAGAACTGCCTGTGCTGTCTTCAGCCTCAGTGACTGGGCAACCCCTTTCTTCCCATCGGGACCATCCAGATTTTTGCACCTGCTCCACACTTGCCCAGCTGCTTGTCCCTACTCATGCCAACAGTTGAACTCCTGCTGCCCTATGGTGGCTCCCCTCCATGATTGGAGCTTCTGTTACAGGTGGATGAACTGCTGCTGCTTGATCAGTGCTTGCAGCTTGATCAGTGTCCCACTTCGTTTTCTTCTCTGCTCCAGGCAGCAGACACCTTGCAGATATATTCTGCAGTCTGCACGCTGCTGACACTACCCTTCCCAATGGCACTCCCTTTCCCGGATCAGCCCTCTGAATCTGAATGGTCCTCAGAACCAGACCCTGCAATCTCACCGGCATGGTCTTACAGTGTAGAACCATGGCAGCTGCCCTACGCACCACTGTATGGACTGCCTGCTAAGGCATGGTTCTAATACCCTCACGGGCTGTCGGTACTCCCTGACTCACATGCCATATTGGCATAATTGGGACCCCTACCACAGCCATGGAGGGCCACCGCCACCTCACTGTCAGCCTTTGCCCAACTATACCACCCCTCCCTTGGTCTACCATTGTCACTGCCGATCCTGACTGGAGCCTCCTCGTCCCTGGATGAGGTGCTTATTCCATCTTCTCTTTTGTCCCTAGATGACCACACCCAATATCAAGACTTGCTCCACTGCGTGGCTGGGGTCTTCAACCTCCTGGTTGACAACATGCAAGACCCCCAGGATCAACTTCTGGACATTCTCCAACTGGCTAGGCCCTGGCATACGGCCCTCCCCATCCATAATGTGCTCCTTCAGCTGGCTTACACTGTCTGGCATGTCCTGGCTTCCTGTGCTCCCATGCCAAACCAAGAAAAAGGACACCGCCAAGGACATGGACTTTTTGTTCACTCACCCCCCCCCCCTCCAAACTCACTCGCTGTCCAAGTGGCAATAGTGCCCAACAGCAGCACCTGAAAGCCACCCTTCTGGGTTGCACAGCCAAAACACTGGACCTGTTGGGCACAAGGTCTATTCGTCAGAGGGGCTACAATTCCACAGTTCCAGCTAAGTCCCTACTGGCAAAATTCGACTACTTTTTATACTCCAAGTTAGTGGAGTTTCAGGCCTTCCTTCCAGAGGAAAAACAGACACAGTTCGAATCCCTCATTGATGAGGCAAACTAGTAGCCAAAGTGGCCCTCAGTCGATGGGTGATGCTGCTGACATGGCATCCCGCTCCCTGGTCTTGGGCATGGTGCTTCACTGGGACTCCTGCCTCCAGGTGTCTTTCCCCCGCTGCTACCATGTCTGCAATACCAACTTTACCCTCCGTGCCAGAAGGACCCATTTCGCCATTGCCAGCAGTCCCTATGACTGTGCTCCCCGGCTGCTACAGCCTCCATCACCTCTGCTTTCCTGCAATGTCCTTCCAAATACCCCTGTTGACTCCTCCCCCAAGACTCATGAACCTTCCTCCACCCTTTCTGTGGCTCCTCTGGTTATGTTCAGGGGCTCTCTTGCCCTCTTTGCTCGCAATTGGGACAAGATTACCACTGAGCACTGGGTACTGGACATCATACACGGGGAGTGCCTGATAGGAAAGGAGGGGAATTCTCATGCAGGCCCTGGGGATCCCTCCCAACATGACCTCTTACTAGAGGCAGTGCATGCTCTCGTCTGAAAAGGCATCATTGAACACATTCCACATCAATACCGTGGCCGTGGGTTCTACTTCCCCTCTTTTCTTATACCAAAGAAAGGAGGGAGTCTTCTCCCCATTTTAGATCTACAGGCACTGAACCGCTTTATCCATAAGTTTCAGTTCCAGGTTGTCACCCTCCCTCTGATCATTCCTATTCCCCCCCCCCCCGAGCCTCATTCGTGGCTCTTGATATGAAGAATGCGTACTTCCATATAGACGTCTATCCCACCCATTGCAAATTCCTTCACTTCATGGTGGGATACTCTCAGTTGCGGGTTATCCCTTTTGGGATTGCCACCACTCCCTACGTCTGCACAAAGGTCTTCATGGCCGTTGCGGCCTATATGCAACGACTTGGCCACTCCTTATTCCCCTATCTGGACGACTGGCTCCTGGTTGCATTGTCCCATGAACACCTCCTCCTCATCATCTGTTTTCTGCGAACCCTCCTTGCCAGCTTGGAAATCTGTATCAATGAGGACAAGTTGACCCTCATTCCTACTCACACACTCCCCTTTATAGGAGCTTGCTTGGACTCCTTGCAGGACAAGTTTTTCTCCCACCAGACTGCTTTGCTGCCATCACATTGCTTATCGCACGCCTGCACTGTCATCCCTGCGTGTGTCTCTGGCAGTGCCTCTCCCTTCTTGGCCATATGGCAGCCTGCATCTCTGTCACACCATATGCCTGCCTACATATGTGCTGCCTACAACTATGGCTCCACTCTGTCTATGACCCATAGACAGATCACCTCAGCAAGCAGATTCTCATTCTCACCCTGGTCCTGGCTGATACACCCCTGGAACTGATGTCTCTGGCATGAGGTCACACTGCATGCTGTCCATGTCCCGGGCACCAGCAACTCTCTTGTGGATGTGCTCAGCCACTCCTTCCATAATAACCAGAAGTGTGAGCTCCACCACCCCACTCTCCACTCCATCTTCTGCCAGGGGGCACACCATGCTGGAACCTCTTCGCGACTGCAGCCAATCACAAGCTTCCCCTCTTTTGGTCCACGGGCGCGCTCAGGCCCAGCTCTCAGGGCGATGCACTACTCCTCCCCTGGACACTTGGACTTCGCTACGCTTTCCCACCCATCCCACTCCTCCCACGAGTCCTACGCAAGGTGCAACGGGACCAAGCAGTCCTCATTCTCATAGTTCCCTTCTGGCCCCACCAGTAATGATTCACTGACCTCCTTCATCTCTCCACCTGCTCTCTGATCCACTTATCCTCTCTCCCGGATCTCCATACAGACGTGTGCTCGGCTCACATACCCCAGCCCAGGCCCGCTTCACCTCACGGTCTGATATTTGGAAGGGGTTTGCACATAGATAATACGTGCTCCACACCTGTGAAAGACGTCCTCTCACACAGCAGGTGACCATGTTACCAGGCCAAATGGAGATACTTCACTGCATAGGTGTCCCGCCATTATCTCCACCCCCCCCCCACCCCCACTGTAGACTCTGTTTCCATCCCCATCATCATGATCTACCTTCTCCATCTTAAACTCTTTGGCCTTCCCTACTCTGCCATCTGAGTCCACCTGGCAGTGCTCACTGCCTTCCTCCTGCCTGCGTGGCTAAAGGCAGAGAAGCCACTGACAATCAGTACACGTTTCCTTTGCGGTCTCCTCAACACCTTCCCATCAGTCCAAACCTTCTCCCTTCTCCCCCGTCCCCCAGACCTTAACCTTGTCGTCTCTGCTCTCACCAGACCACCCTTTGAGCTCTTGGCAATCTGCTCCCTCACTCACCTCTTCGTGAAGGTGAACTTTTTGGTGGTGGTCACCTCTGCTTTGTGGGTCAGTGAACTGGTGGCTATGATGGCCAACCTACCCTTTACCATGTTCCACAAGGACAAGGTCTCCCTATGACTCCACCCCAAGTTTCTCCCTAAGATGGCTTCTCTGTTCCACCTCAGCCAATCTATTCATCTCCCAACCTTCTGTCCCAAACCTCATGCCTCCCTCAGGGTCGTGTGCTACATTCACTCAATGTCCGCCTCACACTGGCCTTCTATCTCCAATGCACCCACACTTTCAGAGCTTTGCCTAAACCTTTCCTTGCTATTGCAGATTGCCCTAAATAGATCTGAGTGAGCTGAGAAAGGAGTAGGCAGGTTTCAGAAAAGGCAGGAGTTGTACAGAACAGATTTTTGCTCTGCGTAACATCATAGAACAGAGTGCAGAATGGCAACGACAACTCCACGTGAACTTTGTAGACTTTGAAAAGGCCTTCGATAGTGTAGACAGAGACAGATTATGGCAGATTCTGAGGGCCTATGGAATACCGCATCACATGGTGGAGCTCATCAGGAGCTTCTACAAAAACTACAGCTGCTGTGTCAGAGAAAGCGATATATGGTTTGAAGTTAAGACCGGAGTTCGTCAAGGCTGCGTAATGTCGCCACTGCTCTTCAATGTTGTCATTGACTGGGTGATGCGACGCACGACTGAGGAGGGGCATACCGGCATCAGATGGACGCTCTTCTCCACACTTGTAGATCTGGATTTTGCCGATGACTTGGCACTTCTTTCTCACACTCATCGGCATATGCAAGACAAAACAGACAAATTAAACCAGTACAGCTCACAAGTTGGCCTTAAGATAAGCCAGAAGAAGTCAGAAGTCATGACCCTGAACACCACAACACAAACCCCCATCAAGATCAATAACAACGATCTTCCCTTTACTGACAGATTTGTATACTTGGGCAGCATCATCACCCCAGATGGCGGAGGTAAGCAAGACATTCAGAATAGACTGAGTAAAGCACGGAATGCCTTCATCAGCATGAACAACATCTGGAAATCCTCGAAGTACAGCGTGCGCACCAAGCTGAAACTATACAACAGCTGTGTTCTCCCAGTGCTTCTCTACGGAGCAGAATGCTGGCGCATGACACAACGGGACCTTACTAAGCTGTCCACATTCCATACCAAGAATCTCAGAAGAATAATCAGGATATTTTGGCCAAATAAAATTTCCAACGAAGATCTACTGTCTCAGAGCAAACAAGAAGACATGGCCACTATAACTATGAAAAGACGCTGGCGATGGATAGGTCATGTGCTACGAAGAGAGGACGGATCCATTATCAAAATTGCACTCCACTGGAAACCAGACGGGAAGAGAAAGAGAGGAAGACCAAAGACAACCTGGCGCCGAACGGTAGAACAAGAATTAAAAGACCACCACCACACCTGGGGAACAATAGGCGCTCTGGCCCGCGACCGGCAGAAGTGGAAGGACTTTGTTGCTGCCCTATGCGCCACTGGCGTCACGGGCAGTAAGTAAGTAAGAATATTTCAAAACTGTGTTTATGAAACTCCTTCTGATCATGGGAGGTTCATGAGCCGCCTTTTCAGGGAGGCTAGCCTCTGGCCCCGTCCCTTCCACCCCCCCTTCCATCAGCCCCTCCCCTCCTGTGACCCGAGCGCCAGACTGGCCAGGGTGGGCCCAGCCAGTGCAGTATTCTGAGATTACCCATAACCTTAAATTGTCATAGTGAGATGCTTGGCATAATAATACTACATACAAATTAAAAAATAAGTAAATAAGGAGGCTCCTCATACTCACATTACATGCACTGTCTAGCGAATTTCTTGTAGCTGCTTATTTTGGTGTCCCATGGGCGGTATTTTTTGAAGCTAACACCCTCGTGTTCTCTATGCAGAACAGTTTCAGCAATTCTAGATTAAAAAAAAAATGAAAACAGTGAATTATGAGGCATGTAATCAGTTTGCAAACTCATCGTCCTTAGCATCATGTTTACTTTATCAATCATTCTCAATGAAACCTAAATGATAGAATGTGGAAGAAAACATAAAGGAGATGTTTTATGCAGATACACAGTTGAAAATTCCTGCTGTTCTATGTAAAACACAGGAACCTCAGCCTGACTGCAGAGGAATGCATATTCCTTAATCATCACTACTATGAAATAATGGAGTTATAGCTTCAAGTAATTTAGATGACAAATCAAGATTGACTAAATTAAAAGCTTTTCCTAAATCAATAAAAATTGCTCCAGAGCAATTTTTTTTATTTTGGTCATAAAAGATAACGGTTTAGAGTAAAAGCTATTTGCATGAATTGCTTAGAAATAAATCTTCCTTAAACGGAGAAAATACGCTGGGAGCACAGTTTTCAGACTAGAATATATAAATAGAGACCAGAACCCAGACCTGAAGAAGAGCTCTGTGTATCTCAAAAATTTGTCTTTTTCATCCAGAAAAATTGGTCTAGTAAAAGATATTACTTCACTCCCCTTGTCTCTCTAATATCCTGGGACCAGCATGGCTATAACAACACTGCAGAACATAAATAATCATTTAGGTGTTTATTAAAGTGCCCATTTTGCATGCTTCACTGGTGCTTTGAGCATCCACATGTGGAATCTGGACATTCAGTTAAGGCACCCTGCAATATAACCTAAGTTCTGAGACGCCACATACAATTTACCATGTACACTCATGGATAATAAGTTTACTTATGTATGAGTCCACCCTCTGATTTACCAACTAAACACTACCAAAAATGAGGGACCTTCATACTGCATATAACCCACATTTTTTAACTAGAATAACCCTGTGCTCTCTGACTCAGGATTTAAAAAGAGGACTTCATGAATGTGCATGTATGGGAGTGTGCTGAGGAGGCAGAGCTGCTGAGGGCAGGTTTGGCCTCTATGGTGCTCACACTGGCTTAAATTGCACCCCTGTTTCAGTAATCCCAAGAGGCAACTGCATGGGGCACAGCTCTGCTTTGGCCATCACTCCACCTCCCTTCTTTCTTTGTTCAGGTGCAGGGGATGTTCCTGGTCAGACACTTGCAGAGGCCTATGTCTGGGTACAACCCACCCTGAATGGAAGATATTCCACAGGTTGGGGTTTATGCATGTTCCATGGCTTCTTTCCTCCAGCTTCATGCTGATGAAAGACTTTTTTTTTTTTTTTTTTTTGTTAAACCCTGATCCAGAAAAAGAGTAGAGAATTTACTTTCCTAATCTGGAGTCTGAGTGGAGCTCCTTGCTTCCTTGTGACCAGGGGACTGTATTATCCTGATGAGTTCTCTGTTTCCTAGTCTTGCATTTAAGTCCATACCCTCCTCAAAAGTTAACTTGATTTGTTGCCATAACTTTCTCAGGCTCTAGCTCAGATGCACAAATGGCATCTACAGTGCAACGTTCTATAGATGCAATTGTAGGTCTGAAAGAAATTGTAAGACCTCCTCTGTGATGTTGTGGATGTCACCCACTTCATGTTTGAATCCATATTTGGGGCACTACATTTTAATGTGTTTGATGGTTTGGATGATCTCACCAGCGGGGGTCGCACAAAGGGGAGTCTGTGTTTCCATGTGTGTATTAAGTAGCTATGTCTTCCATGGTTTGTTCAGATGCAGTTCAGTGTGGTCCAAAGTCTGCATGGCAGCTTGAAACTGGAAGGGCAGCTTGTTAGGTCAGTGATAATGTGCTTGTTTGGAACAATAGACAGGGTCCAAACACTTTGCCTTTTCTTGGCTGGTTCCAGAGACGTGAAGTGGTCACACGTGGTCCATAGTGGGTTTTTGTGATTTCAAGCATTGTTGGCATACGTTATCCATAACCTGCCAGATGAGAAGTTCTGGGTAGCCTTCAGTGCATTTAAATTCTCATGCTATGACTGTATCGCAACGAATAGCTGGTTTGATGTTTGATGTTTGAGGTTTGATGTTTGCTCATACAGAAAGTCACAGTAAAGGCGTTGATTTATTTGACATGGTAGCAAGCCTTGTGGGTAGGGGAGAAGCAGTTGATGTGGTATATCTTGACTTTAGTAAGGCTTTTGATACTGTCTCACATAACCTTCTCATAAACAAACCAGGGAAATACTTCCTCAATGGAGCTACTCTAAAGTGGGTGCATAAGTGGTTGGAAAACTGTTCCTAGAGAGTAATGATCACTGGTTCATCATGTGGTTCTGTTCAATATCTTCATCAATGATTTAGATAATGGCATAGAGAGCACACTTATAAAGTTTGCAGATAATACCAAGCTGGGAGGGGGGTTGCAAGTGCCTTGGAAGATAGGATTAAAATTCAAAATGATCTGGACAAACTGGAGAAATGGGCTGACGTAAATAGGATGAAATTCAATAAGGACAAATGCAAAGTACTCCACCTTAGGAAGGAACAATCTGTTGCACACATACAAAATTTGAAATGGCCTCCTTGAAAGGAGTATTGCAGAAAGGGATCTTAGGGTCATAGTGGATCACAAGTTAAATATGGATCAACAGTGTAACATCATTGCAAAAAAAAAAGCAAACATCATTCTGGGATGTATTAGCAGCAGAGTTGTAAGCAACACAAGAAATAATTCTTCCGTTCTACTCTGCGCTGATTAGGCCTCAGCTGGAGTATTGTGTCCGATTCTGGGCTCCACTTTTCAGGAAAGATGTGGACATACTGGAGAAAATCCAGAGAAGAGCAACAAAAATGATTAAAGGTCTAGCAAACGTGACCTATGAGGGAAGATTGCAAAAACTGGGTTTGTTTAGTCTGGAGAAGAGAAGACTGAGGGGGGACATATTTCAAGTACATAAAAGGTTGTTACAAGAAGGAGGGAGAAAAATTGTTTTCCTTAACATCTGAGGATAGGACAAGAAGCAATGGACTTAAATTGCAGCAAGGGCAGATTAGGTGGGACATTAGGAAAATCTTCCTAACTGTCAGGGTAGTTTAAGCACTGGAATAAATTGCCTAGAGAGGTTGTGGAATCTCCATCATTGGAGATTTTTAAGAGCAGTTTAGAAAATCACCTCTCAGGAATGGTCTAGATAATACTTAATCCTGTCATAAGTGCAGGGGACTGGACTAGATGGCCTCTCGAGGTCACTTCCAGACCTATGATTTTAAAGTTCCTGTCCTGATTCATACAGTCTGATTCAGCTGCCTACCCACAAACTGGGTGTGGCAGCTTTTTGTCCACATGGGTGCACAGTGGTCTGCAACTGTATACAGCAGGGCCAACGCCTCTGTTCATAGCACCAGGGCAGTGAATTCCCCAGCTTGGTCCTGCTAACTTTTGAATGTCTTAGTGTGTATGCAAATATACATGGTAGGTACTCTTAAAATTCTTCCGAACATGTTCATAGTTTGCCTTTCCCTCTACATCCTATTGCAGCAGATAGAGTTGGCTGTGGTGATTGTGCTGATGGGTCCTGCAGTAAAGCTTTCCAGGATCAGCAGAATGACATTCTCATGAGAGTCCTCACTTATAAAAGGTTAATGTGCTGACAAAGGAAGAAATTATTTGGGTGAACTTCATGGCCAGGTGTTACATTTATCTGTTCTTTCAGTCCTTTGCTTACTAGTACTGCGCTAGGGTACATCTCAGGTTGTTGGGGGTGGTTCTTAAATTAACTCATCATATGGGTGATGTTGTATTTTGTATATCTTTTTTTAATTTACTGTAAGACTCCCTAAATGCAGTAGCTATTTAAATCAGTAAATTAAATATTAGCAAAAAAGGTTTAGGTTGGCTACTATTTTGTCTGTCTTTTACTACTTGCCTTTCTAGAGAAACATACTGAACTTGTTTGTGCAAATTACATTTTAGAAGGAGGAGACAGGCCCAGCCAGAACAGCTGGAATTATCCACTTCAGGGATAATTTCTATGATTTCGCCAGGAAAAGTTGTAACATTTTATGGATTTTGATAAATTTCAAGTAGTGTGAAAATATATTTGGGTATAATTTTTGTGCAGGTACCCAAGGTATTGATTCCAGAGGCCATGAATCACTGGCTGTGAAGTGTATATTAAACTGTATCGAACTGTTCGTTTTGATAGACAGTCCACATCATATGAAATTGACCAACTTCCTGAATTACCGCCATCCTTGGAAATGGAAAACTAGTGTACAAAGGGCAGCCATGTCTGTGTGCCTGTTTTTTCTAGTTGAGTTAATGAATATTAGTGACCGCTAATCTGTCTTCAATTGATTAAAAGTGTTCTGAAGCTGTCGTTCACATTTCTGTTTCATTGTCTCCAAATAATTCTTTTGTGAACTAGCAGTTTGTAAGCTTTTGTGAGATAGTATCTATCTGTAATTTCCTGTGGCCTTTAACTGTTATAAATAGTACATGGGTATCAAGGTGGCACTTTGAAAAATACATTAAGAAATCCATTTATTCTGCCACTGAACTCAGTGGAAGTTTTGCCATGGTCTTCAACAGAGGCAGGACCTGGCCCAAAGCCCACATCCTAACCTTCCATGTTAGAATTTGCAGGAAGATAGACAGAGGACAAAGGTGAACCTCGCATTATTCTGTCATCACTTCAGTATTGGCTGGTTTAGGAAAATTTGCTGAGGAAAAATTAGAAACAGATACCTGACCTCAAAGATTCATCAAATTTTTCAACAAATGCCATTGAATTTTCTATCAGAGGAGCTCCTGTAAAGTATCTGCAAGGCTGCTACTATGCCGTCCTCCTTCAAATCTCTCCTTTTAAAACTCTACCCTGCTGACTACAAAAAAAATTGACAATGGTTAAAGGCATCTGATCTTCTGAGGCTACTGCTTATCACATTGATCACAATTGTCTCACTGCTACCTTGTGCTCTCCCCGCATCTCTTTATTGTAGCCATCTGTTGTCACTTGTCTTACACTTAGATTATATACTGTTTGGGACAAAGACTGTCTTTTTTTGTTATGTTTGTAAGATGCCTTATGCAATGCGGCCCTGGCCACTATGTGCTACTACAGTGTATGTAATTGTGAATAATAAAGTAAGACTCGGTGCTCCAATTTTTCTTTGCTCATAAAACATTGTTGCAGGACATCTGCAGCCAATTATGCAATGACCAAATTTTAAACTCATACATACTAAGTTTGAAATATAAACAGATTTTCAAACAAAAGGTACAGCTTGGCAACAGATCATTCTTTATCTTTCTAAAGAGCACACAGACTTAAGATGACCCCATAATTTTAAAGGTGGACTGTTAAAATACTTTTCTCTCCATAACCATTTTTTATTTTATTTAGCTATACTCCGGCATACTCAATATGTTACATTGTTCTAAACCTAACTTTGTGCGGTATGACTTTTTCATTCACTGTTAATATTAGTAAGTACATTATAAAACAGTATCACACATTCAGATTGTATCCATTAGGCTGTACATATTTTGTTTTTACAGCACTTTTTTTTCAGCTTTCCTGATCAAACTCTCTTCTCTGATGAATACTGGTAAGCTATCAAACCAGCCTTCTGAGGAAAAGACTTTTTGAAATGTACAAATCAACAGTAGTGAAGAGTATGAATGGAATCCTGTTTTGTGGGGAGGGGCTTAAATTGTTTTCATTGTATGGGCTTACAATAGCAAGCATTTCTAAAATACTTTCTTCACAGTATTAAAAACCTGAGAATCAATAGTAGTAGTGAGTTTATGGTGTAGCCTGGTAGATATTCCTTCACCGGTGAGTAGGCCAGTATGGTGACTGCCTATAATGGCTTAACTTAAAACGTAGCAATGTTACTTTCCATAATTTTGTGTTCAGGGGGCCTTTGACTATTGTTTTTTCCATCATAATTATGGAAACAAGTTACAATGCTTGAATTATAACTTGGGTCATTTTGCTCTTAAGCTCCCAAGTCTATTAGTAGGTCTGTCTGCCATCATTAGAAGTTGCAGTGTGTATTTTAGTTACCCATGTTGTCAGACTTACATAATAGTGGTAAAAACTTCGAAGATTTGAAACCAGTGAATATAATCTGGATTATAATGGTTGGAGGTGAAAGAAAAGTTTGAAAAGTTAATTTCCATGTTGTAGGAGGCTGAAAGGAAGATTAAACTCATGAAAATAATAGCTCTGTGAGAACACAAAATAATTCAAAGCATTAAATATGATTATTTATTTCTACTGTTCTTTGTCTTCCCATTTCTCTCCCTCTTTGTCTGTTTGTTCACCTATTGCATGTTGTCTAGATGTTAGATTGTGAGCTCATTGGGGCAAAGGCTGTTTTTTGTTTTTGTACAATTAGAGCTCCTATTCCTGTTTGAAGTCCTTAGGTGCTATCACAATAGAGATAATAAACTAAGCAATGTACTCGTCCTCATAAAATGACAGCCTATAGCAGTGGTTCTTAACCTTTCCAAACTACTGTACCCCTGAAGCCTGAGTCCCACCCCCACGGGGCTGAGGCATGTAACTTAGTTTCATGGTGCCCCTGTGGCTCCAGGCAATTACCTTTCTTGCCACCCCCAATACCAGCTCTGCACTTGCAACCCCTCTAAAACTCCAGGTTAAGAAACACTGGCCTATAGAATTTACAGTCTAACTGAGACAAATGTGGTACATCAGACTATACTTCAAGTGCAGAAAGAGACTCTGCTGGTGAAGCGATCAACAAAGGAAGGCTCAGTGAAGGTAGTAGGTGTCAAGATAAATTTGACTTAACAATGCCAATGTTGCTTAATGTACTAAGTATGGTGCTGTACTTTAAATAAAGTTCTGATAAGAAAACAGATGGATTTTTTTATTTTAAATATATAAAATTTGTAAAATGGACCAACTTAAAAATAATGAAAATAACTGATTTATTGTCAGTATCACAGAAGAAACGAGTTTCCAGAGAGACAAAAATAGAGAGAGGCAATCAGACTAGGGAAAGGAATTCCAGGCACAGCAGATATGGAAAAAATAGATAAAGGTGCTTCTGGGAGAAACAAACTAAGAAGATATTAAGTCTGGCATGGGGACTGGGCATTTGGGCAAAAATACAAAAATGGGTTTGAATTTTCATGTACTCAGTAAAATAGCATGTTTTATCTGACATGGACTTTTTGCCAAGTTCTGCTCTTGAGCATCATGTTGAATTTACTGTAGAGCATCAGTTATTGTTTGTTCTTTCTCCCATTGGCTCCAAGTGGTACTCTACGTGAAAAGTGAAATCAATATTTTAAGAAAAGCTAGATACATACCGGAGCCATAATCAAAGCCTATTTTTCTTAGGTGAACTTTGATAAACTCATTATTTGTTTTAAAAGTTAATCTAATAGATTTTATTAAATTTTATAGCTGGATTTATTGCTTAGAATGTTAATTATTATTCATAATTAATCCTACTCTTGCTTAAAAAGTTGTTACTGCAGGCTATGTCTTTAAGCCTTTGTGGTTTATTCATGTGTAATTTAAGTGGACAAGAACTCCAATTGTTCAAAAAGAGAATGAAGAACCAGGTCTCAACTTCCATTTTGTTGGGGATTTTTTTTTTTATATGGAAGATTGAGGATTGATTGGATATGCTTTGATGGAGACATTAAATCTCACCACTCACTGAGTGAGAGCTGAGGTAATTAGTAAAGCTTAGTGCTGGAAGCCACTGGTACTCACAGTGGGTATACCTAATTCAGGGTTTATGGAGTGAGGACTTCAGTTATTTCTGCTTTCTTGACTGTGGAGGTATCCTGGTAATCTGTTTATCTTGTTATGTTCTGCATAATCTGTACAATTCTTTTTGTGGGAACTCCCACAGTCACTTTGTAAAACTCTATTTGTATAGAGAAAGGGAAAGTTCAAGTGTTCATCATTGTGAGTGTCCTGTTGCTTTCAAGAGGATCAGCAATGGTCTGATCTTTGAAAATGATGCTGTGATTGCAGTTTTGTGATGCAAGGGTTAGGGGGAAGACAGGTCAGAAGAATCTCACTCACAGCTTCCACTTTTTCTAATTACCAGAGTACAGTGTATTTCTACGCACAGCTGCAGAGGAGGCCGTAGCTGCAGGAAGAGGGACAGGCTAGAGGTGAGCCTGCAGTCTGCAACAGCTGAGTGGGGTAGCCAGCAACCTGTTGCAGTCCTACTTACTGGGGCTGTGCGATGGGATGAGGCCATCCCCATTATTGCGGATGGTGACCTAAAAGTAGTTACTATTGCTCGCAGAACTAGATGAAACAGGTATAGTTGCCAAGGCACATGGTTCAGAATGGGGGTTCAGTGGGTGCACCCTATGCAGTTGGCCCAGTCATTCCATCAGCAATAGTGTGTTGACTTTGTGCTGATGAAGAGAGCGGGCAACCCATTCCAATTCAGTCTGGTCAAAGCTCAGAATTTCCATTCTGCAGGGAGTGCCAACATTTTGAAATTGCCTTTCATCACATCTTGGAACAAAGAGCTGAAATCTTGTAATTTCCCTCACACAAAACTACCAAAATATTTCATTCTGGAAATATCAAAATGCCCTTAGAACTTCATTTAAATGTTCACAATGTAGTAATATAGAAGACTATGCTATTGTGCTATATTCTAGTGTGTTATATATTAATCTAAAAGTTGTAATGATAAAGTCAAAATAAGGCATTTCATCCTTATTGAAACAAAGCACTTCAATAATTTTTAAAAAAAAATTTGGATGAAATTGCTATGTTCCAACTAATGATCTGACTATATCAGAGCAACATTTTCTGATGGAAAACTGTGGTTGGAAAATTTTTGACCAGCTGTAGCAGCTGCACACTTCTCAACCTTTCTTGAATGTCTCTGTGACTTAGGTGTTGGTTAACAGAACAGTACCTAAGGAAGTGTTTTTGCTTTTACATGGTATATATGTGAAGTTACCTTACCAGCATCTGGTAATAGGTCTCCCAACCCATACATGTTCTAAAGGTAATTGCCAAAATATACCAGCTAAAGCAACTATCAGAAATCAACATATGTGCTAAGCTATTTCCATGAGCCACAGACCTGGGACTAGAATTGTGTTGAACACATGCATCTCTGGTGAGCTTCCTAATAACCAGATGTTCACGTACTTATCTGCGCAGTTTGCAAGTGAAGAATGGGCTGTAGAGCTCAGGTTTTCTCTAGTCTATAGGATTTTTTCCTACATGGTGGAGTAAGTCATGATGTTGATGAAGAGCGTAGAGTGGATCCCACATGGTGGCTCATCTTGAAAATTAATTTAGGAAGTCAGTGGGTGTATATTTATATAAACTTTATAACTAAATGAGGAAAGATGTTTCATTCTAGTACGTCTTTGTGTGTGAAGTGCCAAAGCATTTGTTTATTTAGGGCTAGATTGTGCTAATAGCATTTAACGCAAAATAAGTGGTGGTGTGAAATTGTAGTGTTCCAAGGGGAGCACCAGTGGCTCCCATTGCACTGCAGAAGGTGCAGTCTTCCACGCCCACACCACACTCTGGAATTGCACTGAGTTAAATCCTAAAGAGGCCCTGGATAATTATCTGATCTAATGAACAAGGCAAATATTATCTAATGAACAAGGCAAATATTTGAAAAATAGTAACTTTTCCCATTAATTTTTTTAGAATTTGTTTCATGCTGAACTAATCTTTAATTTTTTAAAGCTTTAAATGTAATTGTTGGTATATTTGTAATTCTTAGTGCAGATGAGTTCAGGCAGCGGTAGCCCTTTGCTAGTTATAAGTGATATTTTTGGCTAAGTGTCTCAAGCAACTGTATTTTTTTTCTTCAGTCTAATGCTCAAGGAACAAAAAACAAACAAAAAAAAAACTCAATTACATATATCTCTTTGCTCCAGGTTTATCTCCTTCTCTAGCATTTCAATGTACTCTCTCTGAGCGTGCTTTTGTCACTATGTGTACGTAATAGGAAGAACCAAATTATACAGTATGTCTTGGAAGTGTGCTCTACGCATTTCTCCAGCTATGACATCCCTACAGCCCTGTGTATAAAAAGTGTCATCTTGTGTTTGTGTTGAGTGGAAGTAATTAATGCACTGAACTATGAAAGGCTGGGAGCTTATTTAAAATTAATTCCATCAAAATAGCATCTTGCTGTAGTGATGAGACAGATTTTTGTATCTCAGGAAAAATCTTCAGTTGAAGGAAAATAACTTTTATTAGATGTTTTCTTTTACTTACAAAACAAAATGCTACATACTTTCTTTCATGGATTGTTACTCAAAACAGTCTGTCTGGCTTTAAGATTTTATAAATATTGGTTTAGAAACATTGGGCACCATTCCAGCAACCACTGAAATCAATGGTAAAAATCCCATTGACTTTAAAGATGCAGGACCAGACCTATTATGCATGATAAGGCACATGTAGGATGATGTTCAGACCTATGCAGTGGACCAGCACAAGACCCAATAGGGCTTTAATAGGACTGAACTGGTGCATAGGCTTCATGCTGGTCCTCTGCACTGGTGAATTTAACCTTTATTTTGCAAATGAGAAAATATACATTAGGAGCTCAATGTTCCAAGGAGCTGAGCACACTGGGTGTGAATTCTTTCTGGCCATATATGTTGCAGCTGAAGCTGCTGGATGCTGAACACATTTGAGAATCTGGTCCTAATTGTGGGAGCACTTGAAAAATCTGGCTGGAGGGGGAGAATGCAAGGGGTGACTAATTCCCATTGAAGTCTATAGGAATTACTCCTACTATACAATGGGAGGATCAGACCCAGGGATTGGAGACCCTTTCAGATTCTTTGCAACCATGCAGGCCTGCCAACAGGGTGGGGGCGGGGGAGGGAGGAGAGCAATTACCCTGGGGCCCGGCAATTTTTAAAAGGGGCCCGGGCCATCAAGGCCCCCACATGGGGAGAAAAAAGGGTACACTCTACTGGGCCCTGGGGGCCCGGTCCAGGCTGCAACCTCCATTATCACGAGGAAAAAAATTGAAGCTAAATTGTAGATCATGCCTGAGGATATTTATAGAAACTTATTTCCCTGTATTTATGTATCTATTGTCCAGATCTTGTGAGATTTGATGGAGCCAATCAGAAGCAATGTTAGAGCAATCTCAAGCAACGTTCTGAACAGTGAGTTGCTGGGCCTCCTGGCCCAGCCCAGCCCCTTCTCTAGAATAGAGTGTGTGCTCGTGCAGTTAAACTAGGACGTGTAGTTTGAGACTGAGAGAGAGACAGAGAGATTTGTCTATCATATCAAGATCAAGAACTATCAGTCCCAGAGTTCCCTGTGCATAGGCAGGAGGGAGGGACAGTTGCTGGGAGGGGCAAAGCAAAGCACCATAAGAGAAGTGGAAGCCAGTGCTGCTGCTTCCTCTGGTAGGCTTTGCAGGCCAAAATATATGTGAGTAAATGTCTAATTCACTCACAGTCACACACACACACACAGCCCATACTGCCATGTTGGTAGTGGCTATAAATACAAATCAGGCAGCCAGAAAGGTAAGGAGGTAAAAGAAAGGGAACTATAAGAAGCTGAAGGACACCAATCTATCCTCTAGTTTTTCAAATCAGACAAGGCCTTTCTGCAGTCAGGCAATATACTAACTAGGGAAGCAGATGAACAAAATCAAGATGAAAAACGATTTCAATATAGAGGCTGTGTCTGTGGCACTGGCAATTGATGACAAAGAAAAGCTGCCAGAACATGCATCATGTGACTCCAATCTAATGCTTGAAGATAGTCAGGTAGAATCACCATTAGCACCACCACATTCAGAAGGTTTACAAGAAACAGGAGAGAGTAGTGCTACACTATCTGATTCTTGTCTTTTCAAAGATCCAGGCTTGTGGCCTGAAAAGAATAGTTAAGTTACTTAACTATCTTGTCTATTGAGTGTGAACTGGCAAGAGAAAATGTGGGGCTAGTTCATGATTTTGCAATGAAAAAGGCCAGAAAAATAAAGCTTGAAAGTTAATTGGCCTAATTATAAAATGTTTGCAGTCACATTGGTCCATTAGAATAAAAAAAATCAAGACATTGACAGGATATAATACCTTTATAATGACCAAAAAGTTACAAAATCGTCAACAAGCTTATAGGACTCTCAGGCTGGGTGTTATGCGCCCCTCCCCCCCCCCCCCTTTGCTATTTTTGTTTAACATTTTTCAGAAATGTAGACTATGTAACAGTAGTTTCAGAATTCAGACTTTTTTCATGGCTCATGAGACTGTATGTATGGGATGAGGGATTGTGGTATGTGTGTGGGAGGGGGCCCGTGTTACAAGTTTCTACTGGGCCTGAAAAAATTATGCTTGGGCCCTGTGGGCCATGGGTGGCAGGATGAGAACTTCCCCTCAGGGACGTTAACTCCCCATCCCACCTCTTACGCCCATGGCCCCTACCCACAGTCCACCCCTGCCCAGCCCCTCCTTTCTTCCACACCCATTTCCCTGCTTAGCCTCCCCTCAGCTGCATTCCCCCACTCTCTCCTCAGCCCCCTCTCACCGTTGCTCCCTGTGTGCATCACTCTCCTCCCCCGCTTGCCGCCCCATTGCTGCTCGCCGTGTCCCTTCGCCTCTCCTCCCTTCCCACCCCCCACTCAGCACCTCCAGCTGTTGCTTGTGGACTGGGGGAAGAGGGAGTGTGGAAAAGAGGAGGGGAACTGAGTGATGGGGGGCGGGGAGGGACGCAGCATTGAGCGGGCTGAGTGAGGGAGGGGGCGAGGCAGGACTGCTCTGGGACCCCGCATTGCTGTCGGTGGGCCTGCAACCATGCATTATAATAGTTACAGCAACAGTCCATCTCTGTCTCTCCCAGCGTGGCAGTTGGAGGAACAGAGGGAGACAGTTTATAAGAAAAGCAAAATCTATCTGGCTTTTTACTGTTTGCAAAAATGGGCAAAACATATTACTTCATTTTTCAGCTCTTTCAACAGCAAATCCTGCTAGTGCTACTTCAAAGATCCACCTCTTTATTGTGTTTTCTTCTGTGTCTGTTTAATTATTTCTTTGACAATCCATACCTACTATAAAGATATTGAATGTATACTATTATTTACCCCTTAACACAAGAACCACATGTCACCCAATGAAAATTAATAGTTGGTAGGTTTCAAACTAAGAAAAGTAAGTACTTCATCACACAACACACAGTCAACCTGTGGAACTCGTTGCTGGGGAATGTTGTGAAGGCCAAACTTATAACTGGGTTAAAAAAAGAATTAGGTAAGTTTATGGAGGATAGGTCCATCAATGGCTATTAGCCAAGATGGCCAGGGATGCAACCCCATGTTCTAGGTGTCCCTAAATCTGGCTGCCAGAAGCTGGTACTAGACAACAGGGGATGAATCACTCAATAATTGTCCTGTTCTGTTCATTCCCTATAATGGCACTGGCCGTTGTCGGAAGACCAGATACTGGGCTAGACAGACCAGTGGTCTGACTCAATATGGCCATTCTTGTGTTGTTATCCATCACAGGTTTAGAAAGGCTGAATGAGAGGTTCCATTATTCATTTATTTATTTTATTTTATTTATTACTATTACTATTACTATTCTTTATGTAGTACCAAGGAAGTGAATGGTACTACTTCAAACTTGCTCAATTCCATGGGTAAAGTGGGAACTGGGAGTAGAGATGGAAATAATCAAGATGTATTTCCTGTTCAAAAAGAGTGTGTTCCCTAGAAGGAATTATTAACTATCTGATTCTGCTCAGTGCTGAATAGCACTGCTTTTGAGTCTGAGAGTCACTGACTTCAAAGAGCACTGAGGATACAAAGCATACTGTGAGATCGAGCCCTAAAATAGCTGACCATATTTTTTTAAGTGTCTAGCAAGCCACTATAGGTCATCCAGTGCCTTGGCTGCCTATTAAAAATCACAAAAGCAAACAAAGGACTGCCTATAAACATAAGACCACACATTTCAACACCTTTTTCCCCACCCTTCATTCATTTGATTGAGAACTTTGGGCCCAATTGGTTTTCTTTGTATGCCTAAGACATCCTCTGATGTCAGTGGCAGATTTGGCTGAACAAAGATTTCCACGCTGGACACTCCACAAAGGTAGAAATGTACACATTCACGATTCACCCTCAATTATTTATTGAAATGAAATCCACTTTGACCTCTTGCTAGTGTGAGCTATTTTCAGTATATACCTTTTCCCTCTGGGATTGTCTTCACTGCAACTTGAGTGTTACCTGTTTTGACTCCATTCCATTCAGACAAATCCTTAACTTGAGTATGGTGATATCTTTCATCCCAAGTTGGCTGGCCTGTCAGGGCATGGTATAGGCTAAAGCTTGAGTGAGTGTTAGAAACACAGCAATGCCATTACTTGAGCATGCCTCCCTCCAGTGCCAGGGGCCCTATATTTCTTCCCCTTCTCCCCTGATTAGAAGGGCCATATGGCTGGCTTGTGCCCTCTCTTTTGTCTCTCTCCCCTCCAGGCTGGATCAGGGTTTGGGGAGGCAGTGTGGTGGTAGGGAGGAAAGAATGAAGCTTCATCACCATCCTCTACCTCCTTCTGCTGGCTGAGCATCCACCCTACAATTGTTAGGCGATTCTCAGTAGGGAGACCAAGGAGCAACTTTTTAAGTGCTAATGGCTTGAAGCTATGCTGGGGGTGCTGTGTGCTCCTTCATTTCCCCTTCCCCCATGCCAGAATTTCTATGTGCCCCACATTCCCCTCTTCTCTCATGCCAGGGTCTCCCATTCTTCACCATACCAGGTGCTGTTAGCATCCCATTCCCCCCCGCCCCCAATGCACTCTTACACTGTAC
The DNA here is from genome assembly GCF_026122565.2 of Emydura macquarii macquarii. NCBI lineage: Eukaryota > Metazoa > Chordata > Testudines > Chelidae > Emydura > Emydura macquarii. Next base: position 13,364,116 of record NW_027130455.1, read on the forward strand.
CAGGGCCCACATTCTCCTCCCCATTCCAGGGGCTCTGTGTGCATCCCCCCCATTCTTTCAGTATGGTAGATAAGTTATTCAGAGTATCAACATTTTAAATGCTATTGGGAGAAAGAGTAAAGCTGAGATGTGGCGGGGGGTTGTTGTACTGGAAGGTGTTAATGGCTGCCATTGACCAGTTGTTTGATCTAGATACAATTACATTTCCCATTTCCCCTTTCCCATTTCCCCTTTCTCTGTTTTCCAATTTTTTTTTAATCTGAATCAACTGGGCTATTGATGCCTAGAACATTCTCTGAAATTTTGGAATGGATTGGATGCAGCCTTCAGAAGATAACTGGTTACATCCAAACAAAGAAATGCCATCAAGCTCCTCGTAGAGGATCTTGCTTTGCTCAGCCAAAGATACCCTGGGCCAGAGTCAGCCCAGCTTTATCCCATCCTGGGCCGGTGCTGGGCCATAGCAGCAGGTGGAGACAACAGCAACAGAAAGTATCTGAAACCTTCCTTCTCTACAGCCACTAAGAACTGCCCACAATGTAGGGCAGCAGTAGCCAGGGAATGGGGAACAATGATTCATTCAGCTATCTCCCTCCTCTAGGGCCCCAGCCAGCAAATGATGAAACACCCCAAGGGAGTCTGGTGATGGCAGTAGCATATGGCTTCTCTTGGGCTGAATTCCTCACTGGCATACAGCAGGATTAGCTAGTATGGGGAGGTGTAATTTACAGCCACTTGCAAGCAGCATGCATGAATCTGGGCCACTATCTAGAAAATGGATTATGTATAGCATCTAGTGATCAGACAGAATACTCTGTAAGCCTTTTAAGAGAACTAAAACCTTCTCTGACTGTGTGGAACTATCCCTTCTTTTATGCATTATTTAGAAAAAGCTTTAACTTGCTTTTAAATTTGTTTCTGCTTTATGCTTTTCGTCCCACCTCACATGTATTTTTTTGAGCTTATCAGGTGATCCAATTTCAGCTCACATTTTAATCTTTTGTTTTGCACAGTGATTTGGGATATGCATGCCATGGGCACAGCATATCAAACCTTTCATCTCCTATTCTTGTGTATTTTTTAACAACTGGCATTTTTAGAGCAGTGTCAGAATATATCAAGATATTCTTTAAAAAAAAAATACCTAGGGATAAAGCCCAGCTTCCTGAATAGCCCTAAAATATGAATGTAATGCAGTTGCAGAAAAGTTACTTAAAAATAACCACCTGCAGATTAATTCTGCTTATTTTAAAATGGAAAATAAATTTGATAACTTGGGGTTATTCACAGTGATAAAACTATTTCTGAAGGTTTCTGTAAGGTAGGATAAATCTGCTGTGTTCCAGAATAAAATGGCAGCTCCAAATGGGGTAAATTAGACTATCTAGCTATTGCATATTCACATAAACCAGCCACTATCTTCACTTAATTAAATCCTCCTTAAGTTGTAGATTCAAACATGGCTTTCTGTGCTCTAGGGCTTTGTACAGTGAGTCCAGAAGTGCACCAATATTTAAATTGGTGGCTGAGGAATCCTAGGTAAAGGTCAGTCACATCTGCTGAGTCCAAGATTCCATCTTAAAGGTAGGATGAAGTGGTGTCAAGATCTGCTTCCCTTATTTAGTTTAGTGGTATGAAATTTCTTGATCAACTTACTGATATTGCACCAATTGTGTATTATTAGTTTTTTGAAAGCACAAGATACTACTGCCAGCACCCCTACCCAAAAGCCTACAATGTGCTTTCTTACAATTTCACTGAAGAAATGATTTGACAGTCGTATCACTGCCTCTGGAAAATGCAGCAATTAGCAGAATTCCTTTCTTATGTTAGTTGGACTTGTAATCAGTGTGCAAAAGTTTGCACCTTGTGGGAGACCATAAATGACTCATGAGGAAAAATACACAACATGGGCCAGATGCAGAGGGTTACATATCACTGGTTCTTCATGGCACTTACTTAGTTTCTGTACCAGTTTGAGCATATCATTTATGAATGAATAGATCATGGTTTTATTATTTACAAAAAGCCTTGTAAGCATGCCCAAAATAACTATTAGTAAAGGAAGCCTGGGGGGGGAAGTATTCCCTGTTCTAGTAGAGCTCATAGGGAATAGCACTAGGGAGAACGCACCACTTGTTGTATTTAACATGAGATTAGACAAGTCATTGTTTCCTATAGTGTAGTCCACAATCTGGCACTGGATAGATTGTTCAATATACATTTCCCATCTCTGAATTCTATAATTTTGTTGAAATTAATTCAAAGATTTTATTCAAAGGAGGATATATTTAAGGGCCAGATGCTCCTGTTGATTGCAGGGGTGCTGGAACAGTTTTATAGTAGGAATGCTGAGAGCCATTGAACAAAACTGTAAACCCTATATATGATGGAAACCACTCAAGCCAAGGCTGCGGGACCACCCCTAGTTCCAGCACCTATGGCGGATTGATTAACTTTTTATAGCTCTCACGATATACTGGGTACTTTCCACTCAGATGAGGGTAGTAGGCCCACATTTAGTGAGGAGTTGACAATGTAAGGGCACATGTGGCAGAGGTTAGGACAATATGCAAGTATAGTGCTCACGGTGCTATTTAACTGCATCTTGGTAAAATAAGGTTAATATTTAAATACACATGACAATATTAGTCAGCTAGATTCCCCATAGGCTGCAGAGCAGAAGTGGGCTTTCAGAGAGGACTGAAATGAAGCAAGGATATAAACCTTGTGGATGAGCTCAGCAAGGGTGTTGCATGCTATGAGGCAGCATGGAAGGAAGATGCTGGCAAAGTGCTGTTCAAAACTGGCATCAAATGTGAAGCAAGGAGGTGAAATGAAACAGGTGCAGATAAACAGGCATAGAACTATTTAAGGCTTTGAAGGCAGTGTCAAGAGGCTTCAATGTAATGTGATAGCAGAGGGGGAGCCAGTAGAAGGACTCAAGAGATGTGTGACTTGATCAAAACAATAGATAAACTGGAAAGAAATAGATAAATTAAGCAATAAGGAGTCCCCAGGACAAAAAGGAACTCAAATATAAAACTGCAGAACTACCAACTGTGGTATATAACCTATCACTTAAACAGCCTCTGTACCACATGACTGGAGGATAACTAATGCAAGCCACAGTGGGTTGGGAGGAAACATAAGATGGGGTGAATTAATAGAAATGGGGGCGTGGGAAAGATAAAGGAAAGGCAAGACAGTGAGAAGAGGGCTAGAAGTGGAGGGACTCTTAGGGTAGGGACAGGCAGAGATCAGTGCTAACAACTAGTCAGCATACATATGGGTGCATATATTTACAACACTGCTACGTATTGACCTTCTGGTTCTTTGATGTGGATGCAGAGGCAAAATGAGGCCAGATATAAGCATGGAATTAAGCAGCAGGCTGCAACTTTTATTAAACCTTAACACATGGAGGGGTGCTACCCACCCCGCACCCATACTCTCTTATATCAAGGCATTTATTTGGTTCCAGCGTGGGGATTATAAGGCTCCTTACCATATAACCTGTAACTAGTGCTGGGGTTACTGGGCTCCTTACCATATAACCCATAACTCAGGTAGACGCTTCTCAGGCTACCCTCCAGGACTCAACACTCTCTCTGAGTCCTAGCACCCTCTCTCTCTCCACCACCCCGCAAGGGGGACAGAAGGTGCAGCAGGGTGGGGACCTAGGCCCATGGGGGCACAAGATCTAATCTGAAAGCCACAGTGTCTCACCCCATCACATGAGCTCAAGGCTCATAAAAAAAATCCCAAGTCTTTTACCTCTGGGAACTGTTCATTTTATTCTCTGAAATGCACTGGAAACTGGCAACCAGGGCGTCAACTACTAGTTTGCTTGCTCTCGACCATGCCACCTGGTATCAAAATCACTGCCCAGTCCATTCCGTCACTTTGTGTAGCCATATGTCAGCACCTCCACCTGACAAATGTACCCTATCATCCCTGAAAACTTCCAGCCAATTGTAATGGATGTCCCTATTCTGTATCACTGAACCCCCTGTGTCCCGGATGTCTTGGTGACCTCTCTCTTCACTTTCTTTCTAGCCTTGTCTGCATAGGCTGGGTCCATGGCTCCCTGCCAGACCTGTCTTGCGAGTATTTCCAACCATACTAACCTCACCTCTGGCCACGAGTGCCTAATCAAGCTAACATCCCTCTGGATTCTGTTCCTTAAGTTAACTTCTGTACAGCTCCTGAGATCATTCTCCCTGTGGTGACTAACCAAGATCTGAGGTGGGTGCACTGCTTGTCAGTGAGTGCAGTGGCATGAGCTGATCCCAGTGCATGCCTCTTCTGTTGAATCACTGGATGCAAACTGCTTCAGCCCCGGAAGCCAAGCTGAGATCCAACTGCTGTTCTGGCTGTCCTCTTGTGGGCCCAGTGGACTACAGAGTGCCTACAAATCCAGATATCACATACGCAGTGTCTTCTGCCCTGCAGGGTCTACTACCCTGTTGGAGCCACTCTTTACCCATTAACAGGGTAGTGCGCTATATTGATCCACGCACCTCCTACAGTGGTATTTGTACAGTACCTGCATTGGGAATGAAAATATAGTTAAATGCAAAGCACACATTGGCTTTTATTGCTGCATTTTGAAGCCGAGGTTTTGGTGCTGGCAACCCCCAGTCTGTGAATGCTAGCTGGGCCTGGGGATAAGGAGTCATAAGCTCCAGCCAAAGTTCCAAGGTAAATCATGCTCTTCTGCTGCCCTCTGCCTAAATTCTCTGTCAGACATTAACCGTGGCCTGGTAAGGGGGTTGTTGGTGTTGCTCAATGTCAGAACAAGGAAGTGGGTGTTGATTCTCTTGCTTAACACTTTCTAGTCACTCTTCAGCTACCTTTAGGCAGAATGACATTTAGTCGCTATGTGAAGTAAAGAGCTTAAAGAAATCTATCCCAATTGGCAAGACAATGGTGTGTCACTCTCAGGAAGGAGAGGATTCATGATAAAGAATGGTTCTGTTTGAAAGCACTCCCTGTCATGACATTAATTAGTTAATATTTATACAACACTTTTAAGATATAAAATAATATATAAATGCTAAGACTTACAAAAATATTAGTAGTATTATGATTTACCATGATGTAAGTATTACAAGGATGGGGGATACCTTAACTTACTGCCCTCCTTTATTCTTCTCAGATGTAGAATGGCGTTAATGAAAATCTTGCAGTCAGACTTGTTTAACAATAAGATAAGCATGCTCATCTCCAAGAACTTTTCACTTTGAATTTGAGCAAGGGATTGAACAATGTTTCTTTCTTTCTCTCCTCCTCCTCCTCCTCTTTTTGGAGGAAGCTTAGACTGGTATAATAGGAAAGAGTGGAGAAGACAGTTTTCCAACTGCTTATGTAATTTCATTGGTGCTCAGATACCCCAGTGATTAGAATATCTAGATAGGTTATTCTTGTGGAAAATGAGAAACTTTCTTCATTTTGTAAACTTTTCTGTTCCAGCCTGCCCTTCCTCCACTTTAGCCTACTGCAAAAATGTGCTTCCAGCCCTCACAAAGCATGGAACTAACAAAACATGTGCTTACCTTTGTCCTTCAGTTGTTTCATAAGTTGTGTGGTTAGATGCCTAAAGCAAGATCCCAGCAGAAACATTTCTGTATCTGAGAGTCTAGGCACCTACGCAAGGACAGTACATCTAAGACTGGCCCTTGCCAGCCAGTATTTTTTTATTCCTATGAGCCTCCTCCGATGACCTAAGAAGATGACGTTGCCTTGGGCAAAATTACTCATCCACAGAGCTACAATACTAATAGAAACAATTCTTCAGTACTTGTCACAACACTGAATTTGCTTAACTATTGTAGTAAAATTATGGGTGTATTTAAATTGTTTAACCAGCATTGGAGCAGGGGCCAAATTGTGCTCTCATGCCATATGAAACAGGAGTAATTCTTTTCAAGTCAATGATGTTAAGCTAATGTAATTGACAGAAGAATTAGGTGCCCCAGAGGATACTTTTAGACCAGGGCACCTAATTTTAAAAACCCACAGAGAGAAAGATGTCATTCTGGGAGGGAGAGGATGTGGAAAGATAAAAGGAAAGAACAGCAAAGGAGAAAGGGAAAACACAAAGGCGTTAGTGGAGGGGAGAGAACACATAACAAGGGGAAAGGAGGAGAGAGCGCAAATCTAGAAGAAGAAAATTGTTCTGGCTTGAGGTAAAAAAAAATTTCTAATGACAGAAATGAAGAAATTTGGGGGTAGAGACTAAAAAGGGAAGTAAGCTAGATAGTGAAGAAAAGAAAGGGAAATTGAGTGAGAGATTTGAAAAGCAAGTAAAACTGGAGAAGAAAAAGGTAAAAAGACATATTGCTTTTAGGTAAGTGAAGTGTATTCTGTTCCTCTATCTTATACACTGTTTCATTTTAGCACTCTGGAAAACATCCCATTAATTTTAGAAAGTACTATCTGCACTGTTGGGCCATGTAATTAAATTAACAGGCAGGTCTTTTAAAAATCAGTACGAATCAGCAGGAGGTAACATTTTTTTCCTGAATTTCATGAAAACTGTCTTAAGAGCTAACACTGGATTCCCAGAGTAGCAGTGTAACTGTCTGGCATTATTCTGGCTGTCAACAAGGAGGCTCATCATGAAAGCATCTGAGTTCAGTTCCCAAAGTATATATGGCAAGAAATGTTTCTCACCATATCAACTGTCAGAATTCTATGCTGAGCAAAATGGATTCAGTGTTCTCTTAAAGACCACTCTTTCAGACCTTCATTGGTTCCTCCTCCTTTCTCATCTTTTAATTACCATAGTGATTTTTCCTGGTTGCCATTTATTTCCTGTGGATAAATTGATATTTATATTTAAGTACTCCAGTGGTGTTCAGATACTATAGTGACAAAGTCCATATAAATGCCTAGCTCTGTTTTATGCTCTTCTATTGCCATTATTTATTCATAAGAAAATACTTCTCAGAACAGCTTTAAGATAGATTTCAAAGAATCAGAGTTTCATATGAATGTCTAGCCTGTGTCCAAAACCTCACAATAAATCAGAATATTTTCTACAGTCTTTGAATGTTCATAGAGTCAGCATGATTTATTTATTTGGAACTGCAGACTTGCAGCTTTCTGAAAGAGTTTTCATTTGTTTGAGTTCCATAAAATGAATAAGATTGCTTCCAAGGGTTCGGTTGACAGATGTATAAAAACATGTCCAGAAGAGGTTGATATGGCTTCAAATAGAGCCTCCTGTAGTTTGCTAGAGTATTCTCATAGACTTAGTCTCACGTCAGTATGTACATGGAACTCTCATCTGTGCTAAGCAGGGTTACATGCATGCAAGGAGGAGAGAACAGCCCAATTAGTCTCACTGATAAATGTTATGCAGAGAAGGCAGAGGCTTCCACCCCAAAGCAAGAAACAGCAATGAGGGTCAGATTAAGGCAGTGCAGGGCCCTACATGGAGCTCCCACAGTTACCATCCCAGCTAGCAGACCAATAGCAGTGGCCCCTTTCCACCACACCTCAGGCATCAGTGTGGAGGGCCTGGTCTGATCTGATGGTGAGTATGGTGCCAGGTGGCTCCCTTCTAAATTCTAGTGGAAGCTGCTCCTCACTCTGCTGGAGTCTGTCTGCAGACTCAAGAAAACATAACTGATTCATTTGCACATAGGTCACATTGTCAAACATTTCTTCACCACTGTTAGAGCTAGAAATATTTTTTACTTAAAATTGATATTCTGATGTCTCATACATCTGGGGTTTGAGGTCCTAGGTGTGGGCCTATAGTTTCTATGTTTAATCTGGCCCTAAAATAAAAAATCACAGTTTGCATGTGGTCATAAGAGAGTGAGTTTGATAGATAAATTCTCCAAAGACTCCATCTGCACTGAGCATGCTCCTTGCCCTTAGAGCTCCTTTGTGTTGGTCAGACTGCATGCTCTATCCCCTCAGAGCTTCTGCATGCAACCAGACTACATGTGCACTATCTCCACAGAATGACTGAGCATACACCATCCCGGGAAGGCTGCAGACAGTGGGCAGGCCTTTTCCTGCAGTTACTCCTCTAGCTTGCTTGGGATTGCAATGGTGCTTGGCAGAGGAATTGAAAGCTGTGAGAAAAATTTGAAAGAATGGGCATGTTTAGTCTAGAAACAACAAGGTTGCCTGAGCGGGGAGGAAAGCGGGAAATAATAATGAACTTCAGATAGGTAAAAGGTTGTTATAGAGGAGATGATCAGTTATTCTCTGTGTCCACCAAGGGTAGCATAAGAAGTAATTGGTTTAGTTTGCAGCAAGGGGAGAATCAGGTTAGATATTAGAAAAAACTTTCTACTATAAGGATAGTTAAGCACTGGAACAGGTTATCTAAGGATATTGTCGAATACCCATCATTGGAGGTTTTTAAGAACAGCTTAGACAAATGACTGTCAGGGATTGTCTAGGTATACTTAATCCAGCCTCAACATGGGGAGATGGACTAGATGACCTCTTGAGGTTCCTTCCAAACCCACCATATCCATAACTCTGTCATAACCTCAATATTAGGTACTTCTATTCCTCTTGTTCTGGAATGGTAGGTGAATTAGGTAACAAGAAGGCCTATGTTATAACTGTCAGTCCACTTACTGCAGTAGGAGGTTCTGTGCTTTGTTAGTTCACTCCTGGAGGTCCAATTTTATTAACTACTAGTGATGGGCCTGGACCAGAATCTTAGTTCCACATTCTCCTCCCGAGACTTTAGAAAAACTCATATTCATGGTAAAGCTTCCATTGACTTTAGTGGGGCAGGATCAGGCCCTAATTCTCCAGGATCCCAAACCTGTATAGTGAAACTTCAGCACCGCCTTCATGTGTTGCTATTATATCAATCTAATGTGGAATGTAGGACAGAAGCCAGGTCAAAAAATGGAAGAGAGTGCAAAGAGATGCCCTCATCTCCACATGGATTAATCCTCATGTCCAGGCAGAGTGATGTTCCTCTTGACAGTATTTAATAGGCAGATGTTTCAGGGCAAAAGCCCTATCTTATGCTGCATAAATGATCAAGTTCCAGCATTGCAAAAGAAATTAAAAACTATCTATTGTACAAAGGAATTGGGGTATGAGGATTAATAGCTAGTATCCTTACAGGAGAATAAATTTTTGTAATATGCCTATTATAATTTTGATTTTTGTTTAATGAATGGAAATAAGGAATACTTTTTATTTTATTTTTTTTAACTGAAGGAAAAAATAAAATACTGAAAGAAACTGTGAGCATTGTACAAGTAAATTTCTCAGCATACTGGCTTAAAATATAAAAGTTCTTTAAGCTGACCTCCTTAAAGTTTAAGAAGAAAATTCAACCACTTCCATCAGCACAGCATTTGGAAATTTTACATGGTGAAAAGCTATTACTGCTAGGCATACATGTAAAATGTTCTCAAAATACATTTTCAGAGTCTACTGTAGTTGATGACTGTATACAGTCTATCACAGGTTCCCAAACTCCCCTAGGAGCCGGAGTTTTGATGCTCAAACAGTGCTGTAACAGGTCCATAATCTGTGATGCAATCAATACGCGATACCACTGCAACAGACCATGTGCCTTCATGCATCAGGGGGATGATTTGGCTGTGCCCTTCTAAGTAATAAGAGCAGCAGAAGTCCCACATCCTCTTCAGCAATAAAATGGGCTGACACAGATTACTCCTCCTCCTCCTAAAAGATAAAAACATTTTGTAGGTATAATTTGTGGAGCTACTTTGGAAGCAGACTCCTCAGGCCTAAATTCTCTGCTCGTGTAAATGAGTGAATATATTCCCATTTCCTATGTTCCATATTTCTTAATTATTGGGATCTTCAATGTCCTTGCCCATGGCCATAAAGATTGTAGGAGATAATCTGATAGATCTGATCTAGAGTCAGATAATTCTTGTCAAGTATTAGTGTGGAATGCTTTTCCATGGAAATAGAAGAGGGGAAAGTTTCCCGCTCAGAACGGGTGTTATCTTGCATCACTGCAGAGTCTAGAGGTCTCAGCAGCTGTCATGGGCTGCTGCAACTAAAAAGAAGTTTATCTAGATCAGGGGTTCTCAAACTTTTTTTTCTGGGATACCCTTTGAAAATGTTGCAGGCTATGATGACCCCCCCCCCCCCCAAAAAAAAAGTTACAACCCCCCCATGCTATGGCACCCCCCACCCATGCCATGTCACCCTTTCTTCTGTGTTGCTGCTGGAGGTGGCGCTGCCTTCAGAGCACCCAGCCAGCAGCCGCTGCTCTCTGGCCACCCATCTCTGAAAGGCTCTGGCTGTCAACCGTGCATAGGGCTAACAGTCGCAGCCACGGCATGTGCAAGGGCTGACAGCTCGTGAGTCCCCCACCCATAATAACCTTGTGACCCTTTGAGGGGTCCTGACCCCCAGTTTGAGAACCCCTGATCTAGATCAAGCCCTTAATTTTGAAACACCCGGAGTGCTATCCTGGCTTTACTGCAATCCGTAGGAGTTTAGCCATTAATTGCAATGGAGCCAGGATTTCACCACAGAAATGTAATGCTTTTATTTTTAAAATAATTATTATTGATGACAATGATGCTACATTTTATTTGCAGGGTACCATATCTGAAGGACTCTAGATACTTATCAAAGCATAAATCCATGCTGACTTTTAAAAACAAAGAGGATATTATGAACTGGACCCTGAAATGAAAGAGTCAGTGGAGTTGTTTTGGGTGGGACTGATGTGGCCATGCTTCTTTTTGTATTAGAAAGTGGGCAGTGGAATTCTGTATGTGTTGAGATCTGGAGGCTGGAGAGAATATATAATGGCATGAACGAGGATTTCTGTGAGGGTGGCAGAGAGGCATCAACACATTCAGGAAATGTTGGCATAGTGTTAACATGGTGTAAACGTATAGGAGGAGAAGGAAGAGGAGGAAAACTCAGAGTCAAAGCCAACACCAGCATACAAGCAAAAGAGGCAAATGGGAGAACTATGTCAGACAGGAAGATTGAGAACTCTCCTATTGCCCAAAAGCAGCATTTCTGCCTTTGAAATATTTTGATATATTATTTTCATTCATGCTGTTGTTTCTATATTACAGTCTTTAATAAGAATATCCTTTCTGACATACAGAACATACATACTGTCTTGGCCACTTGGCCAGCCTAGGTTGAGGTTCAAGGATGTTTGCAAGAAGGACTTGAAAACTTTCAACGTTGACGCCACAGGCTGGGAAAATGTAGTTAGCAACAGGACACTCTGGAAGGCTACAGTGCACCAAAGAGGCTGGAGAGCGATAGTTGAGAGGGTGGAAAGCACAGCAAGTCTCAAATGCTGCTGGCTTTGTCCTTTGGTCCTGCATCTCTCACCTGCATTATGACAAGGATGTTGCTTGAGAATTGGACATTTCAGCCACTTGCGATGCTGCAGCAAGACACACAGTAACTGAACTGCTTTGGCACTTACACCATCATAGAAGATTAGGGTTGGAAGGGACCCCAGGAGGTCATCTAGTCCAACTCCCTGCTCAAAGCAGGACCAACCACAACTAAATCATCCCAGCCAGGGCTTTGTCAAGCCACACCTTAAAAACCTCTAAGGATGGAGATTCCATCACCTCTCTAGGTAACTCACTCCAGTGCTTTACCACCCTACAAGTGAAAGTTTTTCCTAATATCCGACCTAGACCTCCTCCACTGCAACTTGAAAACTTTGTCACCTGCCACCATTGAGAACAGCCTAGCTCCATCCTCCCTGGAACCCCCCTTCGGGTAGTTGAAGGCTGCTATCAAATCCCCCTTCACTCTTCTCTTCTCTTCTGCAGACTAAACAAGCCTAGTTCCCTCAGCCTCTCCTCATAAGTCATGTGCTCCATCCCCCTAATCATTTTCATTGCCCTCCTCTGGACTCTCTCCAATTTGTCCACATGCTTCCTGGAGTGCGGGGCCCGAAACTGGACACAATACTACAAATGTGGCTTCACCAGTGCCAAATAGAGGGAAATAATCACTTCCCTCGATCTGATGGCTCCTGTTAATGCAGCCCAATAAGCTGTTAGTCTTCTTGGCAACAAGGGCACATTGACTCATATCCAGCTTCTTGTCCACTGTAACCCCCAGGTCCTTTTCTGCAGAACTGCTGCCTAGCTAGTCGGTCCCCAGTATGTAGCAGTGCATGGGATTCTTCCAGGATTCTGCACTTGTCGTTGTTGAACCTCATCAGATTTCTTTTGGCCCAATCCTCTAGTTTGTCTAGGTCACTCTGTATCCTAACCCTACGTTCCAGCATATCTACCACTCCCCATAGTGTAGTGTCAACTGTAAACTTGCTGAGTGTGCAATCCACTGCATCCTCCAATCATTAATGAAGATGTTGAACAAAACTGGCCCCAGGACCCCCGGGACACTCCACTCATCTTTGGAGACAGACAGCTGCCATACCCATTTGCTACCATGTTTGAGGTAAACAATATTTTATTTTGTATCTATTTTTAATGTAGTGCTACACTACTATGGGTTACTGCCCTGGTAGGTACTATCATTCAGGGGAAGTGTTCCACCAGAGCCCTTTGTTCTGTCCATGTGTAATGACTGTTGAAATGGGAGTCAAAGATTCCATTTGTTGTCTTAAATTGTAAACTCCTCAGGCAGGAACAGTCTTTTTATTATTTGTCTGTACAGCACCTGACACAATGGCCTCGGTCTATGACTGGGGCCCTGTCAATGGGCGGGTTCCCCACCCATTGCTTAGAGTCTGTGGCAGCAGCCCCACCTAATGTTTAGTCCACGGTGGCAGCTCTGCCTAGCAGTTAGAGCCCAGGGTGATGAGTATGGGTAGGGGAACTTGGGCCCACCTTCTCCACTGGGTTTCAACCACCACTGATTCGGCAAACACCTTTTCCTGGGTCTCTTACTACCACTCTGTCCATCCTGGAAGTGTGTTGAAGCATGTAGGCATCCCTTGCAGTTCAGCCGGGGGGCCTCTATGGGTGAGAAAGTCCCTGGTGATGTTCCTGTCTAGTGTAGTAGTCCCTCTGTAGCAGTGAGCACAGGTCCATTCCCCTCTGCAAGCATTCCCCTCTCCTGGTTGAGCTGCAATGTCTCCTTTTAAGTTCCTCCTCTAACTGGAGCATCTCCAGCAGGCTTGCTGGGGTAGGGCTTCCTAGGCCCAGAGCTGTTCTTGTATCTCTCTCTCCATAATGTAAGGTTTATGCACCCCATCACAGGCCCCTAGATGTTATAATAAAAACAACAAATAATAATCCCATAGAGTTTTTGGAAAGAAGTAAAGAATAGATTTGTCATCCTGGCCAACATTCCTACTTTAATTAACACAATTTTAATTTCCAATTTTGGATGGGAACTACTGTTGAACACTTTGTAACTACTAAGCTTGTCTCATTAATATGTAAGGCTACATTGAGTGTGACAGTTGCCATCAAAATCAAATTCTCTTAGTCATAATACTAACGTATTAAAACGAATATCTCTTTCACGTGTGAAATCTGTGTCACAATATTCAAGGGTCACGGTTGTAAATCTGTTTATGTGAAAAGATAGATGAATAAACCATCAACATTGGAGCCATATGCTATGCTAATGTTCGATTGTCATCTGCTGAAGCCCAGAGTCTGCAAAGATTTGTTCATCAGTTTAATGTTACACACTGTGAGTATTCTCGGTCAGACCACTTGCAGTGTGTGAAGTTTAGCATGTGCATAAAGTGTTTGCAGGATCAGGGCTTAAAGATGATGCCACTAACATTTATCAATCTAACTGGATGCCCTTATCACAAAAGATAGTTATTGGAGTGTAAAATCACTTGAGATTTCACAAACAGTTAGCATGAATTACCTCCGTGATTAATATAAATGCTCTAGTTTGGGCTAACACTTTTAAAGAGGAATTGAGCATGGCATTTTTAGTAGCTATAACCGTCTTTGATAAACCTATCTGAAAGTATCATCATTACTACACATAATACAGATGAAAACCATTTGTCTGGCAGTGGAAAAAGAAAGCTCCTTTAAAAGATAACATAGATACAATTTTAGGTACTTCACTAGGTCTATAGAATAAATATATATAGTGCTCAGGTCCATAGGGAGCTTGATTTGATTAAAAAATTATGAAGTCTTTCTTCGTGACTGGGACAAACATGGCTTAATTTAATAAAAGCTTTTACCCGGGCAAGCCCAGTGAGATATAAGCACTTTGTTCACACGAGTTTTCTGTTAGCAGCGTCATAGTGGTATTGCAAGGACAAATGCTGTATGACAAAAAGCGTCTAGAGCAATTGCATGCTAAGCTTAAATATTCCAGTGTGGCCCATTTGGAAAGTGAAAATCTCTTAGCATGTCTCGGGCCGAATAGTAATTTTGTCCAACTACCTGAGGTGTTTGATTTCCACTAATTATGGATTCTGCTTATTCAAAAAATATTGGAGATGGGATGGTGTGGGGCAAGGAGGATTACTGTTTCATAAAAGACATAAAAATAGGTCCAGGCAGTTAATTTTGAACTGATGCACTGGAGCATTGTTAAAAAGAATCTGATTTAATTGTAGCCAGATATGTCCTCTGCTAATCAGTTATATCTTCGAGTGATTGCTCATATGCATTCCAATATAGGTGTGTGCACGCCCCGTGCACAGATTCCCGGAACGTTTTTCCCTAGCAAGCCCCGCAGGGCCAGCTCAGGCGCCCCTTGGAGTGCCGCGCTCATGTTGCAATATAAAGGGCGCTGCTGGCCCCGCAGTCCCCAGTTCCTTCTTTCCGCCTGTGACGGTTGCTGGAACTGCTGCCTCTTGCTGTCTGCAAGTAGCATTCATACCCTAGCTTGTTGTTCAACTGGTTTTTGAAGTTCTAGTGTTAAGTAGTTGTTAATAGTTAGTTAAGTGTTAGAGTAAGTACCCCTGAAGGGGTTCCTTTTCTAAGAGCCATGCCGGGCTCTACAGGCTTTAAGAACTGTGACCTCTGTGCTAAAGCCTTTCCAGTCAGTGATCCACATGACCGCTGCCTCCGATGCCTCGGAGAGCAGCACAGAAGAGACAAGTGCCGGATTTGTAAGGCCTTCAAGCCCCGGACGCAAAAGGAGAGAGACGCCAGGCTGAAGGCTATCTTGATGGAGTCCGCGCTCCGGCCAGCATCCGAACCATCGCGGTCTCCGACGGCACCGAGTGTGTTGTCGGTTTGGAGCTCCCCACCGGCACCGACACCGGCACCGAAGACGAAGGTGCCTAAGAAGAAGGTATGGCCCCAGGCTGCACCCAGGGACTCCTCTCTGCAGCCGGGACAGCAGGGAGCGAGCAAGGAGACACCCCAGCCATGTGCCGTGGAGATTACTCTGGCACCGGTGTCTCCACGCAGTGAGCCTCCCCCGACTCTTGGTTCCGAGGCAGCCGCCAGGGTCGTCAAAGATCCAGCTCCGACCCCGGCAAGCACCACAGTTTGGGTTCGCAGACTCCGGTGCGGAGCCCGTTGCGGCACCGGTCCAGATCCCTATCCTGCAGTCGCAGTCGATCTAGGGACAGCGGTCCGCGGCCATCGGCACTGAGGGCACCGGTGATCCGAGAACTGTCCTCCACACCAGTCCCAGAAATTACAGCACCGGTACCGTTCGCTGTCCCACTGCCTGTCCCGGCACCGATGGCGGTGCGGTCTGGATCTGCTCCATGCCGCTCCCGCTCTCGAGGGGGTAAGCGGCATCGCAAGTCATCTCGGCACAGGGGCAGGTCCACGACTTCATCGTCCTCTTCTCCAGCCTCGTCCTCCCACCGGCACTGGAGACGTCGGCGTCGGTCGACATCCTCGTCGCGCAGCCGCTCCCCATACCGGGGTGGCAAGCGATGCTCTGTGGGTTCAAGTGGCCGGCATGCTACGGTACATCAGCCATGACCTGCACAGGTACCGGGATGGGGCCAAGGCCCGTGGCAATGGCCGTATTGGGGACCATGGAATGCTCCAGTGGCCCAAGGCTCGGCGTCGCTGCATTCTGCGGTGGCCCCACCAGCACCCCTGTTACCTAAAATACCATAGGGGCACGACTCAGAGGGTAATTCTGATCCTGAGGAAGGACCCTCTATGGGACCCATCCCTCCATCCTCCTCCTCGTCTCCGGACGATGTTGCGGCCAGGGATCACAGGGCTCCCCTGTTCGATTTCCGCACCCATCAGGACCTCCTGAAGAGGGCCGCTGAGAACTTGGGCATGGAGTTTAAGCTCATGTCCGAGGAGGAGGACCCCCTCTTTGGGCCATCGGGGTCGGCAGGCCCTTCACGAGCGACCATCCCAGTACATGACAGGGTCATGAAGATCGCCAGGAACTTCTGGCAGACCCCATCATCAGTACATCCTATGTCTAAAGGGGTAGAAAGGAAATACTATGTACCCAAAGAACCCTTTGAGTTCCTGTACAACCACCCTACGCCAGGCTCCTTGGTGGTTGATGCAGCCAATCAAAGAGACCGACAGGGGAACCAGGGGAATACTCCCAGGGATAAGGATGGGAGGAAGCTAGACCTCTTCAGGAGGAAAATCTACTCCACTGCAGCCTTGCAGTTTAGAGTAGCTAACCACCAGGCCCTATTGGGGAAATATAACCTTAACCTCTGGGCCTCGCTGCAGAGGTTTATGCCAACATTACCACCTGACCAAGCGGCGGATTTTGCCACAGTGACACAGGAGGGAGAGGCTGTGGCAACTGCGGCCTTGCAGTCTGCCAGTGATGCGGCGGACACAGCTAGCAGGGCTATGGCTTCAGCTGTCGTCATGCGCCGCTGCTCCTGGCTTCAAGCATCAGGCCTGTCACAAGAGGTCCAACAGGCCATACAGGACCTCCCCTTTGACGGCTCCGGGTTATTCTCGGAAAAGACTGACGAGAAACTGCATGCCCTGAAAGATTCGCGGGCTACCTTAAAGTCCCTAGGGCTGTATACCCCCCAGGCCTCGAGACGGCAGTCCCGGCCTCAAGCCCAGAGGCAGCCGCCACCCCCACCAAGACTGTCTCCCCGACCTGCCCAACCGAGGAGAGGTCGGGAGCGTTATCGAGGGCCCAACAGAGGAGGCCGGCAAGGGTCCTCTGCTGGGGGCCAGCAAGGGCCTTCCAAAGGGGGTAATTCAAATAAACGTTTTTGATGTTGTGCACGAGGGTAGCACTCTTCCTTTTCCCCTGGATCTTAACCGACCGTTTGCAGAAAGGCTCCGACCTTTCTATGCAGAATGGGAAGCCATTACTATGGACCGTTGGGTCCTGGAGGTGATGGCCAGGGGCTATACCCTCCAACTTACGGCTCCCCCCTTTGACTCCCCCCCTAGGATATTCCCCCTCGGGGACCCTGTCCATGAACAGCTCCTGGTACAGGAGGTTGTTTCCCTCCTGGAGCTTGGGGCAGTGGAAGAAGTCCCAGTGACTGAGGAGGGGCAGGGGTTCTATTCCAGGTATTTCCTGATCCCCAAGGCCAAGGGGGGGCTCAGGCCCATCTTAGACCTACGCCGTCTGAATAAGTATATCAGACGCATCAGGTTCTGCATGGTCTCCCTTGCCACCATCATTCCAGTCCTAGATCCAGGGGACTGGTACGCTGCCCTTGATCTAAAAGATGCGTACTTTCACATCTCTATATTACCTGCCCATAGGAGGTTCCTAAGATTCATGGTAGCAGGGCTCCACTACCAGTTTCGGGCCCTGCCCTTTGGTCTTTCCTCAGCACCAAGGGTCTTTACAAAATGCATGGTGGTGGTGGTAGCCCACCTGCGCCGCATTGGGATACAGGTTTTCCCCTACCTGGACGACTGGCTGATGCAGGGCAAGTCCAGGGCCCACGTGAGAAACAGCCTACGGCTCACTTGCGCAACATGCACCAGACTGGGGCTGCTCATCAACGAGCAGAAATCCACACTCACCCCGGTGCAGCGTATAGATTTTATTGGGGCCACATTAGATGCTGTACAGGCCAGGGCCTTCCTCCCACAGACTCAGTTTGAGGCAATGGCGGCTGTTATATCTGATCTCCACAGGTCCCCCACGACGACGGCCAAACACTGTCTGCAGCTGTTGGGACATATGGCAGCCTTCACGTATGTGGTGAGGCTGGCTCGCCTCAGGCTTAGGCCTCTACAGGCGTGGTTGGCCTTGGTATATGTGCCAGACATTCTCTGACTAGAGTGGTCATGGTTCCCCCACAGGTGCTGTCATCCCTCAATTGGTGGAGGGACCCAAGGCAAGTGATGAAGGGAGTCCCGTTCAGAGACTTGGCCCCGTCAGTGACTCTCATCACAGATGCATCCGATGTGGGATGGGGAGCCCACATCAATCGCAACCGGGGCACTCAAGGGCTATGGTCACCCGAGGAGAGAGCTCTGCACATCAATGTACGCGAGCTCAGAGCAGTCCGGTTGGCCTGCAAGGCCTTCCTCAGATTCCTGAAGGACAGGGTAGTCCAGGTCCTCACGGACAATACGGCGGCCATGTTTTATGTGAACAGACAAGGGGGGGCATGCTCCTCGGCCCTTTGCCAGGAGGCTATTCGTCTCTGGGACTTTGCTGTGAGGCGCGATTTTCATTTATTGGCCTCTCACCTCCCCGGGGTCAGGAACGACAAGGCGGACCGCCTCAGCAGATCGTTTTCACCCCGCCACGACTGGTCAGTACACCGGGACATAGTGACTTCAATCTTCCAAGAGTGGGGCGTTCCCCAACTAGACCTGTTCGCGTCAGCCTGGAACAGGAAGTGCCCAAGGTTTTGCTCGCTCAGGGGTCGCGAGCCAGGCTCCCTGTCGGACGCGTTTCTTATAAACTGGGCAGGGGGTCTGATGTATGCATTTCCCCCCATCCCGCTCCTGCCCCAAGTCCTCCTCAAAATCAAGAGGGACAGAGTGAACATCATTCTGATCGCCCCAGCGTGGCCGAGGCAGCATTGGTACAGCATGCTGCTTGACTTCTCTATCACGGAGCTGATTCTGCTACCCAGGCGATACGACTTGATCTCCCAGGACCAGGGGCGCCTGCTGCACCCGGACCTGGACTCCCTCCACCTGACGGCATGGAGACTCTGTGGCTGACGGACAGAGAGAGAGCCTGCTCCTTGCAAGTCCAACAGGTTCTGCTGGGTAGCAGGAAACCGTCCACACAGATTACGTACAGGGCCAAGTGGAGGCGGTTCTCATGTTGGGCGGAGTCTAGGGGTATACCGCCAAGTTTTTCGCCTATATAGGCGATCTTGGAATACCTGCTGCACCGTAAGCTTCAGGGCCTAGCTCTGGCTTCCCTGAAGGTGCATTTGGCAGCCATTTCAGCCTTCCACCAGCCAATGGAAGGGCGGTCCGTATTTTCCCACCCCATGTCAGTTAGGTTCCTTAAAGGGGTGGAGAGGACCTTCCCTCAGGTCCAGGACCCGGTACTGCCCTGGGATCTCAGCTTGGTTCTTACCATGTTGATGAGACACCCCTTCGAGCCCATGGCCACATGCTCCCTACTCCTCCTGTCTTGGAAGGTAGCCTTCCTGGTGGCCATTACATCGGCTAGGAGGGTCTCCGAGATAAGGGCTTTGACCTCGGAGCCCCCATACACGGTTTTCTATAAAGATAAGGTTCGGCTGAGGCCCCACCCGGCTTTCCTGCCTGAGGTGGTGTCTCAGTTCCACTGTAACCAAGATATCTTCTTTCCCATGTTCTTCCCTAAACCACACAGTTCCGAGGAGGAGCGGAGGGGGCATTCGCTGGATGTCAGACGAGCCTTGGCCTACTACATTGAGCGGACCAAACCCTTCCGGAAATCATCACAACTGTTTGTGGCAGTGGCGGACCGGATGAAGGGCTCACCGGTCTCCACCCAGCTAATCTCAAATTGGATTACCGCCTGCATCAAAGTCTGTTACGAGCAGGCAGGGGTGCCCCTGCCAGGTGCGATGAAGGCACACTCAACTAGAGCCCAGGCCTCGTCTGCGGCTTTCCTGGAACGGGTGACCCTGCAGGACATCTGCAGAGCAGCGACCTGGTCGTCGGTTCATACATTCACGTTGCACTACGCCATCGTGGAGCAGGCGAAAGAAGATGCGAGTTTCGGCAGAGCCGTGCTGTGAGCAGGTTACCGATAACTCCTACCCACCTCCAAGGTATGGCTAATTAATCACCTATACTGGAATGGATATGAGCAATCACTCGAATATAGAAAACAGGGTTACTTACCAGTAACTGTTGTTCTTCGAGATGTGTTGCTCATATCCATTCCAAACCCCCGTCCCCGTCCCCACTGTCGGAGTAGGCAGAAAGAAGGGACTGGAGACCCGCGGGGCCAGCAGCGCCCTTTATACTGCGACATGAGCGCGGCACTCCAGGGGGCGCCTGAGCTGGCCCTGTGGGGCTTGCTAGGGAAAAAAGTTCCGGGAATCTGTGCACGGGGCGTGCACACACCTATATTGGAATGGATATGAGCAACACATCTCGAAGAACAACAGTTACTGGTAAGTATAACCTTGTTTTATCCTGGATGGGAGCTGCTTTCAAGAAGAAAGGGAAATTTACAGGGAAGAAGAGGAAGCTAGTACATACAATAAAAATGTACTGAAGTTGCCTGTGTGCACTGAAGTGCCAAGGATTCTAGAGGCCTTTTTTTTCCCTCCCAAATATTAAATGGATACAATTTTATTGTGAAAAAGATCAGGCTGTTTAATTAGATAATGTTTCTAAAGCACTTTCAAGATGAAAAGAGTTATGTAAGTGCCATGTATTATTTATTGATATTAATATTAGATCAGAAATTAAAGTGTTGAAACTAGTTCAATTGCTCATGTACATAAATGAGGCTTTATTGTTGTTGTTATTTTATTGTATTAATGAATTTACTTTGCCAAATTTTCACCAAAAAAAAAAAATCAGATGAATTTCCTGGAAGTTTCAGCATTGCCAGTTGGAAGTGAAACTCCTGTAAAATAAGTATACTTCCATGATAATTTTTTAGAATGTATAGGATGGTCATCATCATGGTATCTAGATACACTTTGTATAGCATAAGTAATATTTCCATATAATGTAGTGAAGAGCATAAATGATAGAAGTAGTGAGGTATAACTGCAATAGCTATCACCAGTGGCCATATTCTGATTCCAGAACTGGTGGGAAAATTTTGAAAAATGTCCTTTTCTTGAATTGGGTACAGCAGACCAATGTTAAAAATGTTAGGTCTCCATTGTCCCTAGTAATGATAAGGAATCTCAATGAATTTCATCACAGAGTTACTTTTGCATTCTGCTGTTGGGGATGTGGAGTCAGGGGGTTGTACTTTGCCTCCTAGCAGAAACAACATGGGTTTAGTCTCACCCAAAGTTGTGAATCCATGAGGAGTCTATTCTGTTGTACATTGGTTCTTAGGCTCACTGTAGTATCTGAGCACCTTCCAGCCAGGGCCCAAGCATAATTTTTTTGGGCCCAGTACAAATTTATAACATGGCCGCCGCCCCCCCCCTGTGTTACAAATCTCCAAGATTTGCAAATCTCACAAGATCTGGACAATAGATACATAGATACAGGGAAATACATTTCTATAAATATCCTTAGGCATGAACTACAATTTAGCCTCAATATGTTCCTCATGGTAATGGGGGTTGCAGCCTGGGCTGAGCTCTCTGGGGCCCAGGGCCTCCGGGCCCCGGTAAAGTGTACCCTTTTTCTCCCCTATTTGGTAGCCTGGCTTCCAGCAGTGCATTAAGTAACATGATTAACATCTGTCATATGTGATTCATTCTTCCTTTCATTGTCCTCCAGAATTGTGTGTAGTGTCGTGTTTTGTTTGGTTAGATATTTTTTAAGTGCACATTGCTATTTGTTTATATGAGAGAAAACAGGTCGAAGAAGTTCACCTTGCTTTTGTAACAGAAGGTGATGAGGTTTCTGGGGGCATTCTTTCCAGAGTATGGGGCTAGCCATTAAGAAAGCTCTGTCTCCTGTACAGATGAGTTTTACCTTGTGTAGAAAGTTCCAGTGGGCCTGAGTAGCAGAATAGTTAACCATGGTCCTCATCCTGGAGTGTTAGTAGGTGTTTTAGCCAGTTTGGGCCCAGAGCACTGAGGCTACATCTACACTGGAATAAAAGACTCATGGCATGGCTACGGCAGGCCTGGATCAGCTGGCTCAAGCTCGTGGGGCTCAGGCTGAGGGGGTAAAAATTGCTGTGTAAACTTTCCAGCTCAGGCTGGAGCCTGGGCTCTGGGACCGTCCCCCCTCATGAGGTCTTAGAGCTCAGACTCCAGCCTCAGCCCAGATGTCTACACAGTAATTTTACAGGCCTGCAGCCTGAGCCCCTCAAACTGAAGTCAGCTGACCCGGGCCAGCCGTTTCTGTTAATTATTGTGTAGATGTACTTTGTGTGCCTGAAGATACGGACCGAGATCTTGAACTTGATTCGATGTTCTATGGGAAGCCATGTAGAAAGTGGAGGATGGGTTTGAGGTGCTTGTGGTAGCCCATGTACGCCAAAGACATATGCTGCAATGCTTTGTATTAGAGTTTCCTGAGCGCTGAGGGCTTCATGCTGAGGTATGCTTCATTGCTGTAGTCCAGACGAGGTGACAAAAGCCTGGATAACTGAGAGCAGGTCATTGTCTGCCAGAATGGGCAACTGCCATTAGAACTCCCCTTGGAGCCTCGCCCGCTACAGAACAGGGAGAAGCAGGATAAGGTACTACACAGTCTTGTGCTGCTTTGGTCCATGATTTAGTGTGTCTGGGTGAGAATCTGGTAATGACCCATTAATCCCCTTCACCCACCCACTCCAAATCTTCAAAGCCTGAATTCCATAGAGTCAGGGGCAGCATTTTGAGTAGGTACCCCTCCCAGGTTCTGTGTCCCTTAGCTGGTGGCCATGGTAACAGGTCAACCTTCACTCACAGAGGAGATGACAGGGAATTATGCAGCTAAAAAATTCCTTTAGCAACAATGTAAAGATTAAGAATCAAATTCTGTTCTTAGACTTTCGTAGTGGGTACAGCCTCCTGTAATGCGCTCTTTCTCTATTAGAAGTTCCATGCATACAAGTACAACAGAATACTGGAGCAGATTGATGTCACGTAGATCCAAAAGTATACTCTTGTCTTCAATTTTTACAGTATGTGAGTGGTAAAGAACCAAATTCTGCCTGATAGGTGGCGGCTGTGCATGCCCAGAGACAGAAATGGTCCCTTAGACTTAAAGAAACCAAATATTTCTGTCCACCCTCCAACACACCATTCTACATTCAATCAGAAATCTTTGGGGAAACCCACACATATTAAGAGACTATTAATAGGGCTCATAATAGACAGCTGAGTCTAAGAATTATACTCATCCAATCATTAAACAGAAACTATACCATGTAAGCTGTTCGTTCAACCACAACTACCCAATGCTTCTCAAATTTTGAATATTGAGCATTAGCAGTGAACTGCTCATAACTCTCTGTAGACCAAGAATTATTAGTACTATGTGTACGTTGGGGAAAAAAATTCATAACAAATAAATCATAGAAGTATATCAGCTGCTAGTGGACAGTTTTCAACTGCAAAAAAAAAAAAAAAAGACTAATGAATCAAATGAGTTATTTACTATGAATTGGCCTTTCAGCTGTAGTAATGCCTTATGATCTGCTTCTATCTGTCAAGATTTTTCTCTTATCGTGGGGAATTCTAATGATATCATGGGTAACAGATTGTAAGATGTAGTGCATAAACTATTGGAGTTTTGCCAGTGACTTCAGTGGCTTGAGGATTTCACCCTACGTTTTAATTTTCACCTCTAACTCCATCTCCCAGGTGATGGTTTTAGGAAGTGAGAAGCTTTTTAATAATTGCAATATTTGCCATATCTGGCCAGGTCCAAAGTTAATTTCTCTCCCATCACAGAAGTGATAGTGGCAAATTTTCCCAGTGTAGCTATGAATGGTTTGTAAAAGATAAGACGTAGATGAAACCTGTGTAAATTATCTTAATTGTTGCATGTTGTACAGGGCAAAAATGTTCAAAACAACTTACTCATAACATTTGATTAAACATAATGGGCTGGATTCTCCAGTCTTCTAAGGCCTCTTTGCGCTGCTTTTGCTGGGTAAAGTGGCCTTATACTGCCCCGAGATTCTCCATGGAAGAATTCCCCTTGTGTGTAAGGGGAATCTCAAATAGACTAGAACTCTCCAGCTGCTGCTTCCCACCTCTCATGGGGGCCTGTCAGGTGGGGGTGCAACCAGCAGCACCAGGATCATAATTTAGGGCAGAAAGTATTTAGAGAGGAAGGAGGGTCTATAGTTAGGGCCCTCACCTGGGATGCTGGAGACCTTCATTCAAATCCCTGGTCTACCACTGACCTTATATATGACCCTGGTCTAGTCACTTTGTCCGTCTGTCTCATTTGTAAAATGAGATAATAGCACTGCTCTGCTTCACAGGAGGTTTGTAAGGAGAACTACATTAAAAATTATGAGGTGCTCAGCTGCTGTAGTAATGGGGCCCAGATAGGTACTCCAGCAAGGACCCCTTCTGCTCTATTTACACTGGGACTGGGTGGCTCTGAATCAGGGAGCTCTGACCTGCCTCCTCTAGCCACCACACACAACTATACCTGAGTCCAGCTTGTGTGTCACGGAGAATCAGGGCCAATATATGTTAGTGTATTTGTGTGAGTGAAGATTTTTTGGGGGACATTTTTCTGGAAGTGGATGTATCAACAGAGGGAGAAATTGTGCACAACGGCTGGGAACCTGGCCCAAACTAACCTAAGTCAAAGTCAGTGAATCAGGCCATAAGACACCTTTTCCATGCAGGTAGATGTTGCCTTCAGTTGAGCTTGTCAGTATTCTAAGAAACCTTTGGCATATCAAGCATAATTGGAAGCAAGCAACTGGTTCCCTTTGAGTCTGGTATTATGAACTTGAGGAGACAGAGAAAGACAAGATAATGTGTTGGGAACTTGAGAAAATCAAACCACTCAGATCTTTAATTTGCTGCATTGTTTGACTCTGAGATGCAGGAACTGTTTTGTTTGTTTTCTCCCTGGATGATGAAAGACTTAATTTTATTCTGAACTCCATCAAAAGAAAGGCTTAATTTTGTTAGAGCTAAAAATGGTCTTTTGGATTCCCTTTTTTTCCTCGGTAGTTATAAAAACACTAGTAGGCTCATAACAGACTGATGTATCTTGTTTTTAAAAAGTGCAGTAATTTTGTTCACTTGTGCCAAGACTTTTCTTTTTATAGCCCCTGATTACAAAGTACTTAAGCACATGTCTAGTTTAAAGCATGTCTGTGGTGCCTTTGACTAGACTACCTTGCTGAAAATTATATACTCAGATAAACCTTAGAAATTCGATGAACCTATTTAAGTTTTATACATTAAGAATAGACATCAAATATTAAATTGGAGATTTGATTTATTTATATATTTTAATTTATTCATTGGTTTACAGAACATCTATTGCAATTGTAGTTAAGTGCTTTGCATTAAATGTCTGACTTGTTCCTAGGTGGAGTGATCAGACAGCAAGTGTGAAAAATCATGATGGGGTAGCGGACAATCATAAAATCATAGAAGATTAAGGTTGGAAGGGACCTCAGGAGGTCATCTAGTCCAACCCCCTGCTCAAAGCAGGACCAACCACAACTAAATCATCCCAGCCAGGGCTTTGTCAAGCCACACCTTAAAAACCTCTAAGAATGGAGATTCCACCACCTCCCTAGGTAACCCATTCCAGTGCTTCACCACCCTCCTAGTGAAAAAGTTTTGTCTAATATCCAACCTAGACCTCCCCCTTCAACTTGAGAGCATTGCTCCTAGTTCTGTCATCTACTACCACTGAGAATAGCCTAGCACTATCCTCCCTGGAACCTCCTTTCAGGTAATTAAAGGCTGCTAACAAATCCTCCTCTCATTCTTCTCTTCTGAAGACTAAACAAGCCTAGTTTCCTCAGCCTCTCCTCATAAGTCATGTGCTCCAGCCATCTAATCATTTTTGTTGCCCTCCACTGGACTCTTTCCAGTTTATCCACATCCTCTCTGTAGAGGGGGGCTCAAAACTGGACACAGCACTCCAAATGTGGCCTCTCTAGTGTCGAATAGAGGGGAATAATCACTTCCCTCTATCTGCTGGTAGTGCTTCCACTAATGCATACCAACATGTTGTTAGCCTTCTTGGCAATAAGGGCACACTGTTGACTCATATCCCGCTTCTTGTCCACTGTAACCCCCAGGTCCTTTTCTGCAGAACTGCTGCCTAGCCAGTTGGTACCCAGTCTGTAGCCGTGCATAGGATTCTTCCATTTTAAGTGCAGGACTCTGCACTTGTCCTTGTTGAACCTCATCAGATTTCTTTTGGCCCAATCGTCTAATTTGTTTAGGTTACTCTGTATCTTATCCCTGCTCTTCAGCGTGTCTCCCATTCCTCCCAGGTTAGTGTCATCTGCAAACTTGCTGAGGGTGCAATCCACCTCATCCTCCAGATTATTAATGAAGATGTTGAACAAAACTAGCCCGAGCACTTACCCCTGGGACATTCTGTTTGTTACTGGCTGCCAACTAGACATTGAGCCGTTGATCATTACCTGTTTTGCTCGATTATCTAGCAAGCTATCTATCCATCTTATCAGCCAACTCCCTCAGAACCCTCAGATGCATTGCATCCAGTCCCGTGGACTTGTGCATGTCCAGCCTTTCTAAATAGTCCTGAACCTGTTCTTTCAGCACGGATGGCTGCTCACCTCCTTCCCATTCTGTGCTGTCCACTGCAGTAGTCTGGGAGCTGACCTTGTCTGTGAAGGCAAAGACAAAAAATGCATTGAGTACCTCAGCTTTTCCACATCATCTGTCACTAGGTTGCCTCCCACATTTAGTAAAGGGCCCAGACTTTCCCTGACCTTCTTCTTTTTACTAACATATCTGTAGAAACACTTCTTGTTACCATTCATGTCCCTTGCTAGCTGCAACTCCAGTTGTGCTTTGGCCTTCCTGGTTTCACTCCTGCATGTTCAAGCAGTACTTTTATACTCCTCCCTAGTCGTCGACCAGGCTTCCACTTCTTGTGTTTAAACTCGTGGAAAACGTCTTTGTTAAGCCAATCTAGTCATCTGCCATATTTGCTATTCTTTCTGTACATTGGGATGTGATGTGCCAAAAGAATAGCTAATAGGTGCCTTTACAAGACAAAGCCCTTAATTTCGGGACTGTCCCTATAAAATCGGGTCATCTGGTCACCCTATTCCTGGAATCATCAGCTGTGGCCTCAATGAGCTGTCAGTAGTCCATCCAGCCTAGAGAGCATACTTGTCATAAACACTCTGAGCAGGATTCTTGGTCTGCTCTGAGGGGCAGGTCTGGTGAGGAGAGTTCACCTGGGTGATGTGGAGTGGGTGTAGTGGCTTTACAAAATACCATCTCCAGGCCCCACAGGGAGCATGGCTGGTGAAAGTGGCTATGACCAGAGTGACTATGTTCTCTGACTATTTTTAGGCACCTTTTCTGCTGGAGGTTAACCGAGCCCCTGGACAGCCTCATATTCAGGGAGCCACAAAGGTGGTGTAAAGTCTTCTTTGCTCTTCCCTCCAGACTTGCACTGGGTACAAATTGGTCAGACTCAAGAATCAAGGTTTCTGTTGGGCCTTTGGTTGAGAACACCTTGGACAAACAACATGCATAGTCCTATCACTATGGAACATATAGAGAGGGATGATCTCTTGGGTGACTAAGCCCTAGGTCTGAGGAAGAGTGATCTAGTGCTTAGAATTCAGAACTGGGTGTTAGGAGTCCTGAATTCTAGCTATATCTCCTTGGGCAAATCGCTTAACTATCTGGTGCCTCAGTTTCCCCATCTGTAAAGTGTGGATAAGAATACTCTCCCACCTTTGTGATCTGCTTTGAGATTGGCAGAAAAGAAGTGGTGTATAAATGCCCAGTATTTCTATTGTATCGAGAGCTTTAAAAATTACCAATGACACCTCAGTTTGCACTAAAAATTAAAGTGATGCAAATTAAGGCCTGGAACTGAAAAGAGCAGTGGAGAAACAGATCTAATGTGCTCTACTTAACATTCACCTATCACGATAGTATTTTGCCCTGTCATTTTATCTAAGTATTGGGAAGTGAGCTGCTGTGTTCTGCACTTTGAAATTTTCAGAAGTTTGCCCTCAGCAACACTAAGTAGAGAGCATTACAGTAATCTTGTCTAAAATGCACTTCAGCTGACATGAACAGTAATATTGTTAAACAATTGAAAAATTGCTGTGTTATACATTAATTTCAGACAATATGCACATTATTTTAAAAACCTCCCAGTTCCGGAAAAGAAGATTACATGGAAGATTATTCAGCACAGATGAATGATGTTTCCTTTCTGCTTTTGACATATGCTATAAAAACTAGACATTGGAAAAATATAAAGTCAACCGACATTTGAATGATATGCTGTGAAATCTCATTTAGGAGAGTTCCACAGGTGGATAACTACAGACTAATTTCCAGGCATTGGGTGTTATCACTGGGATATTGCCCTACCAAAGGGGACAGAGCATTTCTGGTGCTGGGAAGGTAGACAAGGCTGAGACTGCTAGAAATTCCCAGCTTGCCTTCCTCTTTTGAGGAGTGTTGCTTTCACCTACCTGCAGTTCATGTCAGTCAGAGTTCAAGTGGCAACTATTTCAGTCTTTCACAAACCCATGATTGTTCTCTTTCTGTTTGTCCTTCCAAGAGTTTATGATGAT
Source organism: Emydura macquarii macquarii (assembly GCF_026122565.2). Taxonomy (NCBI): domain Eukaryota; kingdom Metazoa; phylum Chordata; order Testudines; family Chelidae; genus Emydura; species Emydura macquarii. Next base: position 13,392,793 of record NW_027130455.1, read on the forward strand.
CTAAAAGCTGCCAGATGATCAGGTTTTCATTTTAGTGCTTAACATCCCTTTATTCAAGTCCATTCACAAAAGTCTGTTAAAATTCTTGTCTTGGCTATCAGTTCTTTTGTGGAGAGTCCCTGAATTCTAAGCTTTGGCAGTTGATTGTAAGGTTCCCCAGTTTCAGACTTTGCTATATACAGATTGATTTCCCTGCTGGTCTTTTCCCCTCACCTGCCCTATCTATCTATCTTAGTTATTTCCTTTCAAGGTTAGGCTATTTTAGATTACAGACTATCAAGAGGTGACTCAGCTTCTGGATTGTGGGTATGAAGGACTTCCTTAAATCATCCATCCATTTTCTTGCTTTTACAGATAAATGCAAAGATAACAAACAGCATTTGTACAAATGGAGTGTAGGGCTTATTGACCCTTCCTGTGCACATATGAGTCCTGGTTTTTTGGAGTCATACAACAGGAACTGTGGCTTCACATACAGTCTGTATTTGTCTAGTTCTTTTGAAGGAGTTTTACTGAGCTGCTTTCTTCATACTACCCAAAGACATTTAGGTTTGCAATCCATATACATATTAACTGAGTAATTCAGTTGTCTGTGGTTTATACCATATAAATAAATATGAAACAATAATTCCATAACATAGATTGACTGGTGCCAACTTGAGTGCCTCATAATCTTTAATGTATTCACTATCAAAACACCACTGTGAGGAAGTGCTGTTATCTCTGTTTTACATGTGGGTACTGAGGCACACAGTAGATTAATTGACTTGCTCCAGGTCTCACAGGAAACCTGTGGCAGAGCAGGGAATTGAACACTGGTCTGAAAAGTCTCAAGCCTGTGCTCTTGAGCACTGGACCATCCTTCCTCTTTGGCATATCAGACAGGTGGGTGGCAACTAAACCTGGGCAAGGATTTTTCCTACCCAAATCCTCCTCCTCTTCCTGCAGGCAAGGAATCTTTCTCCAGTTGTTTCTTTGTCTCACTGCAGCAGTTGTACTAGCCAACATCTTTTTTAGATGATCTCTTCTTCCCCAGGCCTCACACAGCTCTGGAGTCCTCTTGGAATATCTTGTAAAGCCTTTTGAGATCTACTGATGAAAAGTACTAGGTAAAAGAGCTAGGTATTTGTGACCCGTCTGTGCCTAGGATAGCCACCTGAAAATGCCAAGGTCAGGGCAGACTACAAAAGGAGAGCAGATTCTCCCAACACTGGTGGGTGACACTGAAGTCAGACTTCCCAAACAGCTACAAACAGTGCTTCTGATTCCCCACACTGGTTATCAAGAAGCTAAAATAAAAATATACACAGCCCCCTTTACTGCATTTCAGTCTCTGGCTCCCAATCAGCCACTAGGTCCAGTAAAGAGAGAAGTTATTTAAAACTCTATGCTCTTTACCAAAAAAGGTTCTCCTGATCCCAAAGGGTCAGCCACAGTACCAGATCAATGTAAGTTTGGATCTTACCCAAAATACCACGCTGCCAGCCAATCCTTTAGTAATAAAACTAAAGGTTTATTATAAAAGGAAAGAAACAAACTATGAGAGAAATGTTAAATGATTAAAGCAATCAGAAACATACAATTGATTTGAAAGTTCATATCTATCAGGTTTCTAGTAGAATTGTGGAGTTTGCAGACTTGTATAGTCCCTCCTGTACATCAAGTACCTGGATGGGTCTCAGTCTTTTGTTTCACAGCTTCAGTTGTAGATGAGTTGATCCAGAGGTAGGTGAAGGGTAAAGACTGACTGGAGACTGACGTCTGAAGACAAAATGGATGTGGTGCAGCTGCCTTTTATGTCTTTTTGTCTTTGCCATGCTGCTTGTGGAAATTTACAGGAATAAGATGGAGTCCAGGGTCACATGAGTAAGTCCTGGTGACTCATCAGGTATATCCCTGGCTTCTCCCCCTGGGCCCATTATACCTGTGAGTTTCCTTAATGGGCCATTAAGCAGGCTAGTGCTGCAGCCATTCTGTCTGGGGAGTCGCCCAGAAACACAGCACAAGTTGAAATACAGATATATCAAACTTATCCATAACTTCCATTACACATATAACACATGAACATAAACATTATCATCTTATTTAGCACATTATAGCCTTTCTAATGGTACCTGACATGGCATATCTCATATGAATTATTATGATTTTGACATAAATATATAAAAATTCCCCCCCCCCCCCCAATTCAGCCAGTGTGTCAGTATTATTATTATTATTATTTATTTATTATTATTGGAGCAGATGACACGCAAAGACTTCTTTAGGAAATTGAAGAGGAAGGGCACAAAATTCTCCTTATGTCCCCCCTCTCCTTTTGCCCTCCATCTTTGGCACATTCTGTGTGGTATGGAGTGTTTCCCCTACTGTCTTAGCTAAACTGGGCAGAATGAGCACCAGAAGCAGTGGCAGATCAGGTGCTTGCACCATGCTTTGGCAGACCCTCACTATTATTGGAAATTGGAGGGGACGAGCCCTGGAGGAACAAGACATCTGGGAAGACCCATTAGGTTTAAGGTGAGCCCTATGGTGGAGGTAGAACATCCAATTTCTTCTTGCCTTCTCAGCTGGGGATGCCCTCAACTCTGGATCAAACTGAGTGAGTGTTTGTGGCCTCTGCTTTTCTTGTTGGGGGAAAATTCTTTCACCTCTCCTTTCCTTGGCTGTTCGTTCCATCATTTCCAGGGATCTCTCCTTTTCCTTCTGACACAAAGATCCACCTTCTTACTCTTCTTTTTGGACAGGGTATCATCAGTGGAAGAAGCATGTGAACCAGTCTCTGATTCTACACTTTCTTTCCTTCTTGAAAATCTCGGGGCTTACCTTCACACCCATCTCACTTATACCCTGAATTTTTCTTCTTTCGGGTACAAATCCCCAGTAAACAACACCATGTTTCTCTTTCCCCTCCCCCCTCCCCCCCCCCCCCCCCAAGGAGGGCTTATTAAATCAACTGCTTGTTGTGCATCCCTCCATCATTTAATGGTCAAGGTGGGCCCTATGCTTTTCACATCTCAAAGATATGCTATAGTTCAAACAGCAATTATTTCAGGGAAACTTTATGGCCTGTGTTATTCAGGGGGTCAGATTAGATGATCACAGTGGGTCCCTTCTGGTCTTAAACCTATGACTCTGAATAATCTGCACTTAGCCCTGAGAGAATTTTCATAGAAGGAAACCTCTCTATCTACCCTAGTCTTGCAATTGAGCAGACATAAAGCCCATCCACCTCATTTTTTGAGCATCTTTTGTTTCCTGCTTATTTTGTTCCTGTTCTTTTGATATCATCGCTACGATGTGATGCCTGTTCTGTTCATTCCCACTAAAGCACCTGGCATTGGCCACTGTTGGTAGACAGGATTCTGGTCTAGATGGACTATTGGTCTGACTCAGTATATCTGTTCTGATGTTCTGAATAATCCATCTTTTATTTTACATTATCCTGGAGGATCATTGCCTATTGTTAAAGTGAAAAGTAGCCTAACATTATCTGTCCCATAGATGCTACATTAAAATCTAATAAACTACACAGGGAAAAATTGGTTCAGCCTATTTTTATTTTTAACTTTTTAAAGTTTTTTATTTATTATTTTATTTAAGAGGTTGACGGGTGAAGACCTAGAACCTTTGGCTTATCTTGGTGTGAAAAGATTTAATAATTGTTCTAAGAACTTTTGCATACTTGGCTATGAAAAACTAGAAAGAAAAAAACCGACTTTTCCAATGCTTTTAACATATTTTATGAAATGTTGATTTCAAATGTTGCTCTTGAATTTTAAGACATGGCTGTAGATTGATTTTTTTATTTTTGGGTTTGTTTTTGTTTATATTGTGCTGTGGATTAGTATTTTTGCTTTACTGTATCTACTTGCTTTATATATATTGTGACAGGGTCAGACTAGATGGCTACCGGAGTGTGTTAGAAGGCCAACATATCAGCCCTAGGATCAATAAGTCCCTTTTCCCCTGGTAGCTGAGCAGGGTATACTCCAGGGTTAACTAATTCACCTAGAGCCAATTAAGGCCCCGCCCAAGACTTGTTAAAAAGCCTCCCCTCCAGAGAAAGGGTATGGCTTGAGTTATGGGAGTGAGGCAAGCTACCCAGAGAGTGTTTGAGCAGGCAAGATCCTGTCACAAGCCAGGAGGGTTTAGGAGAAGGAGCAGAACGCTGGCAAGAGAGGACTCTGCAGGTACAAAGACTGGGGAAGGGAAAAACCCTGCCCAAAGAGGGCAAAGGACCTTTCCCAGGCCTGGAACCCTAAGGGAAGAGATGGGCCAGAAGGGAAAGATTGAACTGGACATTTGGTTTGGGCACTACCACGCCTCTGGAGCTGTCAGAGGTCAAGAACCTTCCCTGGCAAGCAGGCCAGGAAGGGTCCCTGTCCGAGCAGGGTATGGACCTTAAGTCAAGGGGCATGGGGAAGTAACCCAGGGAAGCTAGCAGCTTTCCTGAAGCCACAGCGTGAGGCTGCTGCTTGTAGGGTTCCTAGGTTGGGGCCCGGAGTCAAGGGTGGGACTGCCCCCCCCCAATTCCCCACTGGCTATTTACTGGAGGGGCAAGAGCCCCACCGAAGAGGCAAGGGCCTAAGAGAACCAGAGGCAGGACTGGGAGCCAGCAGGGAGCGGCCATCTTAGAGCAGCTGCATTACCCTCATCCACCACTAGAGGGTGGAAGAAACACTAAGGGGTGAAGCAATTCCCTGATCTACCTCTAGAAGGAAGCCCTGGACCCACCGAGGTAGAGGAAGAGCTTTGTCACAATACACACACACACACACACCAATTCTGAATGTGGTTATCAACCATGTGAGAAGCCAGAAGATAAATTTATGAGAACCAATACTTTTAATTTAAAAAAAAATGTTTAAAACCGCACAGCACTGATTCAGGGCCCTCTGCCCTAAGTTAAGTCATGTTTCCTGAAAAAAAACACAGAAATGCATGGCAGATATTGAGGCCTGATGAACTGTCGCACATCCTAACTATAAAAGAAATATTTAGGCCCCCGTCTTGCAAAGAGGTAAGCACGTGCTTAACTATGCACTTGTTAGCTAGCGCCACTGTGGGATTACTCACAGAACATAAAGTTAAGCATATGCATAAATCTTTACAGGACTGAAGCCTTATACTCTACATTAAATCACTTCTTCAGCATTGTCACAAAGCAAATGTGTTTGACTAAGGTGCAAATGTATACCACCCTTGAATTTGTGCAACCCTCCCCCCCCCCTCTGGAATTTAACGTTGCTATCGTCTTAGTACTATACCAAAATCATTAGGAGATTGAATTTCTATGATCCCTCTGGATCTGCCACAAAAACCTCTGAACAGTCTCCAGCTCTGTGTAAAGTATTCTGACCTCTACCTTTTATGTCCAAGTTTTTTCCATTATGGGTTTTTCAGTTCTTTAGCAATCAACCTTTGGAAAGAATTATTATGGCAACTCTGCACCGCCCCTTATTCAGAGTAAGCCATTGTAGAAGAGTCAGTTGCTCCTACCACTCTGGGTTGGAGGGAGGCCACACTGCCTCGCTTGATCACCACCTACTGACAGGGAGTGAGCCAATAGGCAGTTGGGGGGGTGGGTCTGGCCCTCAGGCAGGGCCGAGCAGCTAAGCAGCCTATAGTCCCTGGCCCTCACACAGGGCAGGGCAAGTACACACAGCATAGGGCCTCGGGCAGGGTAAGCACGCAGTCTTGGAAATTCTGGCGCTCCGGCAGGATAGAGCAGCAACAGTCTAGGAAGCTCTGGTCCTCAGGCAGGGAAGGGCGCGGCAGGCAAGCAGTCTAATGTCCCCAGTCCTCCGGCAGGGAGGGGCAGGGCAAGCAAGCAGTCCATAGAACCTGGCAGGGGTTCGAGCACCTCTGCAGTCTAGGGCTTAGGTAGAGATTTGAGGAGCTCTGCAATCTAGGGCTCAGGTAGGGTGTTCCTGCCACCCCAGGGAAGGTGGTGGAGGGGCTACGGGGATATGAGCCTGCCCCACTCCACCGCGTCCCAGTCCAGAGCCCTAGCAGTGGGGGGGGGGGAGCATCCCACCACTTAGTCAATGGGGAGTCCAGCCACAACATGCTGACCATGCCTCCTGCAGTACTGCAGACTGACTGGAATTGGCTGTCCCTGGGCTACTTCCTGCCCTCCCCTGAAGGTGTACCTGGATCCATGGGGCATCCTTGGTCTTGCCAGAGCAGGCAGCCAGCAGCAGTCCCAATGGCTCCCCAGCAGGCAGGTCATCTCTGGGTGTAGCAGCAAGGTCAGCAGGGTGCATCCGTCTCCCTTGTTGTCTTACCTCTCACTGAACTAGAGTATAAGGGAGTATAGCATGGCTGTGACTTACAATAGGATTGACTATTGACTTTTAAGTGGTGACTACAGGGGATAGTTAGTTATTATAATTGTACACAATTTCCATATGGGTAAGCTGAGTCACAGAGAAATTGTGAATTACTTTCGATCACAGAGCAAGTGAAAAGGCAGACTCTGGGAAAAATAATCCAGTAGTCTTGGCTCCCAGTCCCCACCTTTAGCTACTACCAAGGATACTCCCACTATTATAGGAATAGCATTCTAATTTACACACAAAAGCTGCATTAAAATGATTTAAAGGGTCTTCCTCGTTGTAACAAAAACCTGAAAATGAAAAATAAAATGCAACTCTCTTCATTGCCAATCTCTCTTTGTCTCAAGTGTTTCATGGTTCCTGTAATAAGGAATAATTGTACGTACCTGAACTGTATACTGCAGTGTGTAGGCACAACATGCAGTTTACAAGAGCTTCAATCTTTGTTCTAATTTTAAAATAAAGCACTGACTTTTTTTTGTTGGTTTTGTGACTAAATGTTCAGATATGAGCGTGGGTGTTAGAGGTTCCCAATAATAGGAATATGTTGCCATAGACACATTTTTGAAGTATGCCAGCAGAACATTATTGCGTAATGTTGAAGAACCTCAGATAAGTTGTATTCACCACGGCCTTAGATTATCTGATTGTGAAAAGTTAATTACAAATTAGCAAGTGGTCCCATGATGTTGATTTTAAAACATTTGGAACATTATAGGAATTATTTAGTGCTGAGGACTATCCGAAGGTAAAGAAAAAATTATTTATGAGTCAGTCATCAGAGAGATGAGCAATTTAAAAAAAATCTTAATTTTAGCAGATAGCTAACATTTCTAGTCATTACTTATCTACTTTTGAATTTTAGCAACTTCAGTTATAATTTGCAGAATTTCTATATTTAGCAAAAGTTGGCACCAAATTCCTCTATTTATAGAGAAACATAGAGCAAGAAGTAGATAATAACACAAATCAGGATTTATGTAGTGGTGGTTTTCTATAAAAGCTAGTAACAGCTAAGGAATTGCAGGCATATCCAGCATATTTCACTGCTGTGATTTGTCATTTGGTTTGGCAGAAGGCTCGTATATATTTTTCAGGGCTATTGCCCAATTTTCTAGTAATCACTGATTCTATTATTGGTTAATTACCAATTTAAAGAGCTGGGGACGATAGGGTTTTAGTACCAGAATCAGGCACAACAGAAACAAGATTATCAAGTTCAATATTCAATTTTATTAGCACAATTGGTAAAGATACAAAAGCTCCAAAACACATAAAAAGATAGCAGAGATATTGAGTTAAAGTAGTATCTTGTACCCTTCCTCGTTTATACTCTTACCCTTTCTTGAGGATCTAGTGGAAAGAGATAATGGTCCTGATGTGTCCCTGGCATGCCAAGTGAGCCCGATGGCCCAGAATATTCTTTACATGGTGGTCTGACCTATTATAGGACCTAGGGACTGTCATGAATATTCATACAAGTGCCCAGCCTCCCTTGCCCATATCTAACTAAGGGTGTCCTTATTGTATAGATTAGTATATTAATGATTTTAGCTTATTACCATATACATTAATATGTTGCCAAGGCAAGCTTGTGGTTAAGCATCTCCCAACATTTTATCTAAAATATCCAAGCCTAGGATGAATTCAATGTTCCTGCCCTTACCTGAGATTATTTTGTACAGACTCCCCCTAGTGTACACTACTGCATACTACTCCCAGTTCCACAAAATTTAGGATAACTGTTGGGTCACTTACCTATGTCAAAGTTCATGGGCCTTAAAGCCTTATGCTAACTGCTTAAGCTAATGCCTTACACAGGATACAGACCTGTAGGTTCCTCATGTTATTGCTAAGTAAAGTAAAATGCTAAATCTAGGTCTGTGGGCTACAAGGCAGAAGGGACCATCTGATCATCTAATCTGAACTCCCGCACAACAGAAGCCATAGAATTTCATCTGATTTCTATGTCTAGCCCAATAACTTCTGGTCAAACGAAACCGTATCCCTTTAGAAAGTCTTGATTTAAGGACTATTGACCTGTGGTGGATACAACACTAAGAGGCGATCCGTGCCATATAATTTTCTTTATGGATAAGAAACAGTGGTTGCATTTAGTGAATAAGGATCACAGCCTGGGTCCTAATCCTACATTTTTGGGAGCATTGTATATAACAGTATTTATTAACAAGTGCATTTTGGAACCATAATTTAGGGAAACGTATTCTTATAATCATTAAAAAGGGGAGTGTGTGCATGCATATACAAACAATCTCCATTAACCATTTAATTAAATACTCTGCTACATCATGTGTTTTTGTGGAAGGCCAAGGGTCAAAAGTAGGAAGATGAACTCCACAGCAGTCTTGGTTATGTGGAAAATTTTCCCAGGAGGTGTATTATTTATTTTATTTATTTTGGTCTCTTGTGACTCAGAATCAAAATGAGAGAGGTTCAGAATTACCAGCTGTATTCTATCTCTTCCAGCTTAGAGAGAGGCTAACACAAATTTACTCTGCTTTCTAGACATGAGTCATCTCTCATAACAGAGCCTCCCATCCTCCCCCTTTATGAAAGTAAAGAAACCTTTTTATAGTCCAAATGGGCCTGGCTTGCTGAGTCACTAACAAACAATTCTCAGTGTCCTTTTCCCAATTCTTCTAGATAATCATAAGTGGGAAGGTCTCCTGCCCACCAGCTCTTCAGCTGTTCCTCTACCAGAGACCCATGCAATCTAGCTATCATCTAGATCAGGATCCAACTCTCTGGGAGGAGAAGCTGGTTTTCTGGGCAACCACCAGTAGCCTGTATATTAAGCTCATGTATAGAAATCAGGGATAAGATGAATCTCTGAGTTGGATTAGATTTGTAGAGGAATCCATATTGAGTACAATTGGAATCATTCAGATAGTGTTCTGAAAAAAATACCATCATCTGATAATTATGTGATGCGCTTATGAAATAACACGTCCAATGAGTCTGGTTCTTTCATTGGACAATCATCATTCACAAGCAGCTAGCAAGGCATATTTTGACATGTGGATCCCAGTTTGAATCAGTTTGTGAAGTAATGAGTGATAAAAAGCAGAGGCTAGAATCATAGAAATGTAGGGGTGGAAGGGACGTTGATAGGTCTTCCAATCCAGTCCCTGCACAGAGGCAGGACTAAGTATTATCTAGACAATCCCTGACAGGTGTTTGTCTAAGCTATTCTTAAAAACCTCCAATGACCGAGATTCCAAAATCTCCCTAGGTAAAGTGTGCCAGTGCTTAACCACCCCTGACAATTAGGAAGTTTCTCCTAATGTCTAACCTAAATCTCCCTTGCTGCAATTTAAGCCCATTACTTCTTGTCCTGTCCTCAGTGGCTAAGGAGAACAATTTATCATTCTCCTCTTCATAACAATCTTTTATGTACTTGAAGACTTCTTTCATATCCCTTTCAGTCGTTTTTTCTCTAGACTAAAGTTACCCAATTTTTTTTCAACCTTTCCTCATAGGTTGTGTTGTCTAGACCTTTAATCGTTTTGTTGCTCTTCTCTGGACTTTCTCCTACTTGTCCACATTTGATCCACTATTATCTCCATATCTTTCTCTACAGTACTCCTTCCTAGATGGCCATTTCCCATTTTCTATTTGTGGAATTGATTATTCCTAAGTGTAGTACTTATTCATCCTTATTGAATTTCATCCTATTTATTTCAGATCACTTCTCCAGTTTGTCAAGATCATTTTGAATTATAATTCTATCCACCAAAGCGCGTGCAATCGCTCCCAGCCTGTACCATCTGCAAACATTATAACATTATGACATTATCCAAATCATTTATGAAGTTATTGAATAGAACTGGATCCAGGACAGATCTCTATGGGACCCCATTCGATATGCCCTTCCAGCTTGATTATGAGCCGTTGATAACTACTCTATGAGCATGGTTTTCCAACCACTTGTGCACCTACCTTCTAGTAGGTTCATCTAGGCTTTATTTCCCTGGTTGGTTTATGAGAAGGTCATATGAGACAATATCAAAACCCTCACTAAAATCAAAATATATCATATCTACTGCTTCCCCCCATCCACGAGGCTTGTTACATGTCAAAGAAGGATATTAAGTTAGTTTGACATGATTTGTTCTTAACAAATCCATGCTGACTGTTACTAATCACCTCGTTATCTTCTAGTTGCTTTGCTTACAAATTGATTGATTGATTATTTGCTCCAATATCTTTCTGGGTACCGAAGTTAACATGAGTTGTCTATAATTCCCTGGATTGTCTTTATTTCCCTTTTTAGAGATAGTTGCCTCTCTTGTCCTCCATGAGTTCTCAAAGATGATCGCTAATGGCTCAGAGATCTATTCAGCAAGTTCCTTAAGTATTCTAGGTGTATTTCATCAGGCTCTGCCAACTTGAAGACATCTAACTTGTCTAAGTAATTCTTAACTTGTTCTTTCCCTATTTTAGCCTCAGCTTCTATCCAGTTTACACTGATGTCCACTATGTCATTTGTACAACCACTGCTAACCTTTCTGGTGAAAACTGAAACAAAAAAGGCATTTAACACTTCAGCCATTGGTGCATTTTCTGTTACTGTCTTTCCTTGCCCATTTAGTAATGGGCTCATTCTCTGTCCTTGGGCTTCCTCTTATTTCTAATATATTTGCAAAATGTTTTCTTATTACTCTTTATGTCCCTAGGTAGCTTAATTTTGTTTTGTGCTTTGTCCCTTCTAATTTTGTCCCTACATGTGCGTGTTGTAGTGAAAGCTGATGGCAAATTGTGCAAAGCACAATGACTGGTTACTCCACATCTACCATGAGAAAGCAAGTGGAAATTAGACACCCTAAATCTCATCAAGATAATTTCCAGAAGATTATCCGGGAGCACTGTTTTTTTTAAAATAGTAGTCCAACCCCAAACATGCACATTATCACAGAAATTTGTTTAAAAAATCCATTTTTTACAGTACAGAAAATGGCTGAAATCCTGGCCCTATTGAAGTCAATGGGGTTCTTTTATCATCGACTCCAAGGGAGCCAGGATTTCACTAAATATATAGTATTCTATTTTTAGTGTGCTGAATACTGTAGGCCAGATTGTGATCTCTTAACACTGCTGTAGAACTCTAGTAACTCCACTGAAGTCAAAACAGTTACTCATGTTGTGACTGAGAAAGGATTTTGGCCCAGTTTTCCTGGGCTTTTTCTTTTTTTTGCTACTGTATGAAATGGGTATGCCATTACTTCTTTCTGTAAAAGAGAGTGTTACCAGCAAGTCTTAAATAAAGCATTAAAGGAATGGGAACATTTTCCTCTCAGATAAGTAGGGCTGTAGTCAATGTTTGTATTCTGCTCTCTGCATACATGCATCCCCCAAACTTGTCTTGCATGTAGGGAGAGTAGAATACAAAACCTGAGTACTACAATATAGATCTCAGAGAAGAATTTTGCCCACAGGGGTAATAAACTATTCACAGGTCATCTTATAATCAAATAAGTTACCAAATGTATCGAGGATTTGCTGGAGATTAGCAAGATAGAAAGTTATTAAAGCTAGAGCAAAATGTCATTAGGGTATAGCAATAATTTGCAGTTTAGAGACCATTTTAATTGCAGGTGTTCCTTGATATTGTCTGGTCCTCATTCCATTTAACTCTGGGGAATACTGAAGGGGAAAGAGGGCAACTTTGAGGGTAAGCATGCAGGCCATTTATTGCTACCAGAAGTGAACACTGCTGTGCTTGATATTTAAGAAGAGACCATTTTAACCTGCTGCTAGGGGCTGGTTGTTAGAGCTGGTCAAAAACATTTGGATAGAACAAATTTCCAATGGAAAATGAAGTTAATTCTAAATCAAAATGTTTCACAGAAATATGCCAATTTCGACAAAATTTTAGATGTGAAAATATCAAAATGAATTATTTCAACTTTCTTGTTTCTTTTCAATAACGTTGAAATACTTTGTTTTGATAAAGTAAAAATGTTTCATTTTGACTTTGTTTTGAATAATTTCATTTGGACTTTTATATTATATTAATACTTTAATATATTATATTTATATAAATTGTATATCTTATATTTAATATTTTAATGTAATGTCTTGGCCTAGATTTCTTTCTGCAATTTGGATATTTCTGGACAGACAGTTTTTGAAAAAAATCCCATTTTGCTAGCATATTAATAGCTTAAAGTGACTATAATGTTCTACTGAACTTTTCAAATTCCTCAACTGATCTCCTTGGTCCTGGTAAGAAGAGTAACAGATTGTGGTGAGGTGCTTCATAGATTTGAAGGCCAGAAGGGACCATTGTGATAATTTAGTCTGACTTCCTGTATATCACAGCCATAGAACTTCCCCAAAGTAATTCCTAGTGCAAACTTTTTAGAAAAACATCCAATCTTGTTTTTTAAATTATCAATGATGGAGAATCCACAATGACCCTTGGTAAACTGTTTTCAGTGATTAATTACTCACTGCTACAAACGTACACCTTATTTCCAGTCTGAATTTGTCTAGCTTTAGCTTCCAGCCATTTGATCATGTTATACCTTTCTCTGCTAGATTGAAAAGCCCATTATTAATTATTTGTTCCTCCTGTAGGTACTTATAAACTGTAATCAAGTCATTCCTTAACCTTCTCTTTGTTCAGTTAAATACATTAAGCTCCTCATGTCTAACACTATAGGCCACTTTCTTAATATATCTATACTGAGAATTTAAAAAAATTAAACAAAATTTACCTAAGTTTAATAGGTTTAAGGCCAGAAGGACCATTAGATCATTTAGTTTGATCTCCTGTGTATCACAGGCCAATAAATTTCACCCAGTTACCCTTGTATTGAGCCAATAACTTGTGTTCGACTAAAGGTCCAGAAAGGTATCCAATCTTGACTTGAGGACTTCAAGAGATGGAAAATCCATCACTTCCCTTTGTCGTTTGTTCCAGTCGTTAATCACCCCAACGTTAAAATGTTGTGTAGATTTGATTTATTTTTTCAAATACCAATAAAATTTAGAAGACTGTTTTTTCAGAATAATTTGTTACATGTCTTGCTACATTCATTTGTAGTTGGTATTCACTGATATTTAAGGCTGATAATTGGTGTCCAATGAATCCAAAGGTGTATCACATCCAAAATAGAAACTGGGACAAAGTACGTCTTGGCTCATGGACGTTCATCCATTGAGCTCTCCACGTCTTATACAGTCGGCCACAGCTTTGCTTCTTAGGGGGAAAGTATCGGGTACACTATTAAAAAACATGACCTTGTGTGTACGTGCAAGTATAGTGCACAAATTAATACAGCTGTTACACAACTTTATCTCCTGTTTTTCACTTTGACAGAAACTCCTTTTTAATGGTTTCCTTCTCTAAAATTATTGTAGAAGGAATAAAATCCTAACTCTTTGACATATAGTCTTTTATCAAGTGCAGTACAAAGTAAAAGAGATTCTTTATGCAGCTTTAGGATAACAATGCTTTTATTTTTTTTTTTAAATTATTGTAGGAAAAAATACAGTAATTCTTAAAATTGAATTGTGAAGGGTTTTTTGTAATTAAAAAATCCATGAAATAGAACACTGGAGGTCCTTTTTCACTCACACTGTTACCATGGAAATATGGATTTTATGCTTAGCAATAGTTCATAAACTAAATGAGTAAAATGATAATTCACAATTGTATCAATGGCAAATCATAAAAAAATTCTACAAAATTTTCTCCAGGGTTTTGAAATATCCATGAAAAGTCCAAATTTTATTTTTGGCTAAATAAATCATAGACTTCTCACAATTCTCACTTCATAGACTTCCCATAAGGTTTTTTGATGTCTCTATCTTGTTCATTGGACTGACTCACAGTAGGCCTGAACTCCTTAAGAGCCAAATTCTACAACTAAGCAGACATGCATATTAAAGTTATTCCCTTTCCTGTTTTTATTGTTGTTGTTTGTTGTTGTCAGAGAGTGCACAATATAAAGATCAGAATCTCTCTCATTATATTGAGTTATGCAACTAGAGCTTGCAAATTCTTCTGTGTTCAGGAAAGTAACAGCCCCTCTATACACCAAGCTGGACGGAGAAACTTGTAACTTTTGGAAGTTGTGCTGATGGAGTTTATGATGGCCCTTGAGGTTTCAAATGTTTTAGGATGTTGGGCTTTGAATCTTTATCCTGGACTTCCTTATGGTTATGGCACCATATTGTAGTAGAGGTTGGAAATCAGTTAGGAAAGTTGAAAGTATTATCAAGAATGTTAATGCTTTGCTGAATTCACCTGATTTGTGTCAAAAACTGCTAAATTTCTGGTAATGTGTAATTGACCTGCACAATGACTTTCATTATTGAGAACAGGAAATTCAAAAGCAAGAGTATTATATGGCATTAACATTGACCTTAACTGTGAATCTAGGGATACATCCCTTTTAGAAGGATGTTGTCAGATCATAAATTTAGTGAGGAGGTTGCTGTTATCTCTTAGTCACTGAATATAATATGGACATGTGATGGCTGCCGTAATAGGGATTAAATGGATGACCTCCAAAGCGAGAAACAGGAGTCACTATCGTGTGAACTAAAGAGCCAGGCTTTACAAATACATGCTGACCAGTGGATTACAGATACAGCTGGCTAAAAGTTTTCAACCAAAATTTTTGCTTGGTGAAAATGTAGATTTTTCAATGCTGAAACATTTCATGATTTCGGGTTGATTATGGCAGATTGTTTTGCTGTGTGTGTGTGTGTGTGTGTGTGTGTGTGTGTGTGTGTATAAAAGAAGAAAATAAATTTAAAAAAAAATCTGAAAACAATGTTTTGTTTCAACATTTTTTAAATGAAACATTTTCATGTTTTTGTTCAAAATAACTTTTTATTAAAAATGTCCTTTAATTTTATTTAAAACACAATCAGAAATGTTTTTAAATAGTCAAAATCAAAACAGAAACAAAACAATTTTTTTGAGTTCTTGATTTACTGAACACTTTGAAAAAATTTATTTTCAGTTTTACCCAAAACTAATTTTTTTTATTATTATTATTTTGAATTGCCAGCAAACCGAAAAACCCAGTATTTGTTCAGCTCTAGTTACTGGTACACATTGAGGGCCAAATGGGGCTTTAAGTTAGTTGTAGAAGCCTAACAAGTCTTTTGAAGTCTTCTGCTACCCCTTCAATCTGGGTCTCTGTTCCTTCTTTTTCACTGTTAAATTTATAGCCAGCTGACAGAAGGAGAAGGATAGTTGAAGACACAGGACCAGGACCATTGTTTATTTAAAACTTTATTTTTGCTGCCATTTGCTTTCCTGAGATCTGCCTATAAATGGATTTGTGGTATTGTTTTGAAATACTAACCACAAAGGGATGGTTTATCAAAAAATACCTAACATCGAGAAGAAACTACTTCCAAGGAAATTATATCGTTTTTTCCAATATCCAATCAAACCCTTTCCTTGACACAACCACAGAGGACAGAAACAGTAAACGGTAATCTGATCAAGAATACAAGTGTGTATTTGTCAGATTCCAGAGGGAAAACAGAACGAAGCACTATCAGGGGAGGCTGTTGCTTACGTTAAACCTGCCCAGGGGAAAGTCTTCATTATTTACGGGCCTGAAATGCAAGAAGATATTTGCCATAGCAACCTTTACATAATAATGCCAGAGTGTCAGGGATGCCTTTATATTACTGAAGAGGGATAACCCGTGAATAATTTATTCAGCCTCACTCTCACGCTCTCTCTCTCTCTCTGGAAATTTCAAGATCCACTCAATTCAAAACACTCTTTTAGCACCTCTGCTTGTCATAGTTTCCCTTGCTTCACTATTGGATTTTTAACAGAGAATCTAAGAGCCCTGTCCTGCAAACACTTACTGTCACTACCACAAGTAATTCCAAGTGCTCCGTAGCAAGTTTATATAGAATGAGGCCCCAAGCTAGTAATTCCTGCAGCAAGATATGTTTTTCCATAAAGGCCCTGTGAACACATGCTAGACCTGAAATCCGTAGCAAAACACTATGTTTTCTACAACACCTGCCCCTTGATGCTGATAATTTCAGCATGTTGAAGTTTCTGGCAAAACAATGTAAAAATAGAAAAATAATCAAAGAAATTAAAATGTATACTGTATGAATTATATAAACCTCTTTAGGTTTTGAATCAATTGTATGCTTTACCAGTTCGGTCACAGCCAGCATGTGGTCTTGCACCATCATATCTCTAAAATATTAACATAGAGCCTGTTTCCCTGCTGAGTTACTCCAGTTTTACGTGGGTGTGCTTCCATTGAAATTTATGCTGTTGCACTGGTATAAAACTAGAGTCAGGCAGGGGAGTTGTTACATTACTATAAAATAGGTATGTTGCAGTAGAATTGATACATTAGTTTGAAACTGGAGTGACATAGGGTGAAGCAGTGCTCTGAAAATGGAGTTGATCTGAGGAGTGGAAAACCTGCCTTATGAGAGGGGACCCAATGAGCTTGGCTTGTTTGGCCTAACCAAAAGAAGGCTGAGGGGAGATATGATTGCTCTCTATAAATACATCAGAGGGATAAATGCCAGGGAGGGAAAGGAGTTATTTAAGTTAAGCACCAATGTCGACACAGGAACAAATGGATATAAATTGGCCATTACCAAGTTAAGGCTTGAAATTAGGCAAAGTTTTCTAACCATCAAAGGAGTGAAGTTCTGGAACAGCCTGCCAAGGGGAGCAGTGGGGGCAAAAAACCTAACTGGCTTCAACACTGAGCTTAATAAGTTTATGGAAGGGATGGTATGATGAGCCTGCCTACAATGGCATTGGCCCATTGGCCACTGCCAGTAGCAAAAATCCCCAACAGCCGAAGGTGGGAGCCTAGATGGGGAGGGCTCTGAGTTACTACTGAGAGAGAATTCTCTGGTATGTGCCTGGTGAGTCTTGCCCACATGCTCAGGGTCTAACTGATTGCCATATTTGGGGGCAGGAAGGAATTCCTCCCACTCTAGGACACATCAGCAGAGATTGGCAGAAAATCTGGGTTTCTTTCACCTTCCTCTGCAGCAGGGTGAACAGGTCATGTGCTGGTTTAAGCTAATGTGAATGGTGAATTCTCTGTAACTTGAATCTTTAAACCATGATTTGAGGACTTCAGTAACTCAGCTGGAGGTTTGGGGTCTATCACAAGAGTGGGTAGATGAGATTCTGTGGCCTGCAATGTGAAGGAGGTCAGACTAGATGATTACGATGGTTGCTTCTGACCTTGAAGTCTATCATTCTATAAGTCTAAAAGACAGAAAACATTAAAAATGTACCCTCCACACCACTTACACACCAATCCCTAGTTTAAGCATCATGAATGGTTGGACTAGATGACCTGGGGGTTGGACTGGATGTCCTTCTGAGGTCCCTTCCTACCCTAATATCGTATGATTCTATGGGCCTTCAAAAGAGTTTGCTGGCATGAGGTGAATTTCACCCAAGATTTGGGAACACCGTCAAATAGACACAAGTAGTTTATGAGCTACCAGATCCAAGAAACAGCCACATGGAAACTTGGATGAGAAAAAGAGTAAAGAAAACTGAAAAGAGATGTTCCTTACCCTCCTCATCAACAACAGGAGAGAGAAAGTAGTAGCACCCTTCCCCAGAAGGAGGGGAGCATGGGGAAGGGTGATTGGCACATGCACACGTATAATGATTTCAATTGTCATTACTGATACTCATAGTAGTTGTGTAGCTAAATCCCCTGGTTGATGTTGAAAAGTCTCCACAATTATGTCCGTCTGCTTACATCATCGCAGAGGGCATCTCCTTGCCCATGCTCTGCTCCTTTTGGGGAAGGGCATTACTACTTTTCCTCTCCTGTTGTTATGAAGAGGGCAAGGGACATCTCTTTTCAGTTTCCTTCTCTCGGTCTCTCACCTGGGTTTCCATGTGGCTTTTTCTTGGACCTAGTAGCTCCCAAACTGCTTGTGTCTATTTGACGATGTTCCAAATCTTGGGTGAAATTCACCCCATTCCAGTGTAACCCCTGCTTGCTCAGAGTGGCGCTCTGTCACCTTCTAGTGGTGACTAGGCCCCTTAGAGCAGGGGTGTCAAACTCGCTCGAGGTGATGGGCCGAAATCACAGAACCTGTACTTTGAAGGGGCCATACAATGCTCTCCGCCGAATATTTCAGGCACTCTGCCCATTTTCGGCGGCGCAGCATCAGTAGTTTTCGACACTACCGTTTCGCTGTGGGGACACTGACATTGCCACTTTAAGAGATTTCTAGGAGGGATACCTGCCGCCGAAAAACTGAGGACGACTTTCCCTTTTCGGCGGCAGTGTACTGGAGGGGAAGGTGTTGCCGCTTTAAGACTCTAGACAAATCTCTTAAAGTGGCAATGCAGACTTTTGGCGGCACCACTACTTACTTTCAGCGGCCGGGATCAAAGAGGTTCGCGGGCCACATAAAAAAAGTTCGTGGGCCAAATGCGGCCCGCGGGCTGTATGTTTGACACCCCTGCCTTAGAGAATGATGAGCCTGCTACTACCTTGGCTGACAAAGAGACGTCTTTTAGCTGATGCAGTAGAAGCTCATGTTTTAAGCTACAGAGGTCCCAGGTCTGGTCGCCGCTGCCAATGCCTGTGTGTGGGTCACCGTTATGCCAGCAAACTCTTCTGAAGGCCCTTCATGATGCTTAAACCAGGGACTGGTGCTTAAATGGTGTGGGGGGCATTGCAGGGGCTTCCTGTAGTAGGGTTCACCCTTTTTTTCTTGTTGGGGAATGCTGCTGTCATTGCCATGTTCCTCCTGTACTATTATTATACTGCATTACTATATAATTCAGTCTGCCTGTTCCTAAGTAGAAGAGACAGAGCACCTATTACAGCAGAGTTACCTCCAAATCATCTAATGGGAGTGGAGCATGCTCAGAACCTCAGAGGATCGAGCACTCACTCAAAGGGCATTTTGCTCCTTCTGCCTGAGCCCACACAGAGCAAGTACAGTGTTAATCAGAGTTCCTACTTTTTCCCTTCTGAGAGGTGTATGTTCATAAAGCAGTGGCAACATTCCACAGCCAAAGATGGTTCCTTCATAGCCTCAGAATATGCAGGGTCCTGCATGTTGTGCCTTTGTTTAAAAGGGACTATAACTATCCGATACAGATACTTCTGTGGGTTTGTGGACTCCCAGCTTCCAGTGGGGTTCTTTCCTGTGGTCTTGTGTTTAAAGAAGCCCTGAAGGCTTCAACTGAAGTTTGCAGCTCTGGCAGTACTTCTGAATGTAGAGATTTTTCCCCTGTTGTGGACTTACTATTGTCAGCTTTGTACCAAGGGCAGTCGTCATAACCATCATTAGATGCTTCGGATAGGGAACTCTTCCTTCTTGTGGTTAATAGTCATTATAAAATATGGTTCATTTCTTGAAGAGAGGAATGCCTAAAAAATAGATTATTGGACTAAGAAATGTGCAGGCCATGGTGCAAAAATGCTACTGGGATTAGTTTATGTAGGTTACATGATCCAGCCCCTGCCAGACTAACCTTGTGTTGGTTTGCGTAGAGGTTTTGATTCTCTCACTACCAGTCAGATGCCCCAATCTTCATGTATCAGCTGGCTATCACAAGAGCAGGAGACTGCTATGTATAAAGGTCAGGGTCTTGCCATTTCCTGGAAGATTTCCCCTCCCCAAACATCTGAAGGCAATGGAAGCTTTCCTTTTGTAAAGACTTAGGGGCTGGACTTTGTATTATTTTCCATTGCCCTAAATCTCTCTTATGCAAGTGATCACATGGGAGTCATATAAGATGCATTTTTATGTCTACACTGTTCTGTTTTCTTTTTGTAAGATTCCCATTTTCCTGTTGTTAATTTTGAAACGGTAACGTTTTAAGACTATGCGGTATAAGAATACTTCAGAGACTTTCCTGAACTAAGTCTTTAGTAATCCATTCGGCAGAAAGCAGGCATCTGACTTGGCCTAAACTTGATTTTCATATGTATCTACATGCTTGCCTGATCCTTGCTTAGAAGCAGCTTCAAGTCTGTGCATGTATCATCTTTGCTTTTTTGAATCACATTCCTCTAGTGGATCACAATTCCCCAAGATCTGTGAATTTTTTTCAATGGATTAGGTGCTTAATTGTAATTGTTAATGTATTGTACTGAGAAATAAACCGTGATTTCTTTCGCTTTTTATTCACTTGAAAAGTGAAGGAGAAAAGCATCAATTAAACCTCTCATATTTTTTGCTGAGCAAATGTTACTATGTTGTGGCTCATTTATTGGGAACTGCTGCCGCAGAAGTCTGTGAGCATAACTTTGGGGTGTGATAGAGTTATTGACTAGGGCTGCTAGACTCCTGTTTAAGTACTAGTAAAAGTTGTAGTATAAGAGTTAAGAACATAGTTAATCTCTTTTGTTCCGGAAGTCATTGCTTATGCTATAAGAGGTTGTGATTAGTAATTACCTAGATTTGTATGACAGACGGAAATGGGAATCAAATTAAGTAGCTGTTTTAGGATACATTATTGAGCAGTATCTAGCTTTAAACACCATTGTCTTTTTCATTCCTAATAAAAGGCACAAACAATGACAGACTAAATATAGCTGTTCACTTGGTATTGACGACAGTTTCCTAGTGCCTGTCATTATGGAGAAGTTGAAAAACCTGCTGTCTTTCCCTTTCCTCTAATTGTTCTTCTTTAAATGCATGTCTTTCCATTTAAGCTTCTTCACCTCATTGCCCACAAAAAATACTCCCTGACTTTGGCAGGGTTTAACATCTCTGCAGACTTCTGGGAGGTTTATGTAAAGCATTATTTTTAAAAATCCTAAAAGTCACTGAAGATTTTTCTATTAAGTTATGCTTATCCTACACAAATTGCTCTGTGCTGATAGGGAAGGTGGTAGTAAAGCCTCTACCACTCTTTTCCTCCTACAGTTATCTGCTGCAGTGGGGGTGGGGGAGAGTCTTTCAGGTTTTATTTCTGAAGTCAGCTTCTAAATCCAGTGTGAATGTTAGTGGTTTCTAGTGCTGGAAATGAAGAGTTAGATCCTTGCTTTGGACTTCATGTCTCTTCAGCCCAGTAAACAATCAGTTAACTTGTAGCATCCTGTGGTTGACAGGAGTGATTTTATCTTATTTTTGTGCTTGTGAATTAAGGTTTTGCTTTCTGGCTAGGTTATGGGTTTCATCTTTCTGGAAGATATTTGAACATTATACATTCAGAGTTAGTAGTCGCAAAATGTGAGGGTACAATCTTCCCTAGGATTCTCTGCTTTCATTTTAATTTTTCTCTGTTTGTAATCCCAGTCATATAAGAAAACATAGCTTTTAAAGCCGATGGTCAGTATTCTTAGCTAGGAGCACAAGGAGATTCATGATTTTTATAACTAGTTCACTGCATTTTTAATAAATGAGGGTGAAGGAGTAGGTGGGACTTTTTAGCCGTTTAAAAATAGATTAGCACAGTGGACTGAACTTGCATTTGAGGAAACGTTAATAAGCCAGCCAGCCAGCCATTGTCTCTAATCAGAGACTGTATTTGTAAGTAGAACATGTTGAATCTGTAATGGTTGATGACGTTGTCTTTGTTAAAAGGGATGCTGCATTTTTAACAGGACCAGACAGAAACAATGCAGAGTCTACAGTAAATATCAGAACAGAAGAGACTCTTGTCTTCATTTCCCACATGTAAAATGTATTCCATTTGTAAAATATTTAAAAGAAAACATCAAAGCTATACGGAAATACTAGTTACTGGTTAAATTTTAATTCCTCACCTTTCCCCTCTGGTTGAGTCTTTGCCCCCTCCCCTCTTTTACATTCCCCCCAAATTTAAAATGCTGGAAGGAAAAGCAACTGAGGTCTAAGTTTCAGATGCAGAATTGTCTGCTAATTGAAATTGCTGGGAATAATGCTATATATAGCCGATGAAGAGATATACAGTTTTCACTCAGTGCCTTCAAGACATGTCTTTTTGTAGTCAGAAAAACAGAGATCAATGCATTTTCAAACTGACAGAGAGAACGGATGCTCCTTAGTAGCACATGCTCAGGATCGTGTGTATACCGTTTGTGCAGAGCAGAGAAGCTGAATACGGGTCCATATGCTCCTTGTTTACTGCAATGTTTTTTGCATGTTACTGTGCACTCCGGACTAACGTGAAGGTAAGAAGAGATGAGACAACAATTTGGCAGAAATGTACATGTAAAACCAGCTGCTGAAAATGTCTACCGTGTGTTGCTCAGTACTTTGGAATTGCTGGCTGAACAGGCATATTATTACAGGTGGTTGTGAAGGCTTTGTTTTATTGTGTCTGTGTAGCTTAACTAGAGAAGCGTGTTTTAATTTTGCAGTATAGTGACCTTCAGTTTTAACTGTTTGCAGTTCAGGTCCTGCCTTTGTCTGATATGATCAAAATGTTTTGGTAATGTCCAGGTAGGCCAGAAACAAGAATCCAGAGGCTGTTTGTGCAAGCTACATAGAATTCAAATACTCTCCCTTCTCCCCCCATCCCTTACTCTTACCCTCAAAGTGATAAATCTGGATGTTTTCTTGTTGATTTCTTTTCTGAAAGCCAGGAGTCTTCTTGTAGCTGGATTTTCATCCAGCTTTGTTTTTAATTTATCACCAAATGCATGCAAACAAATTATAAGAAATGTCTGGAGAATTAAAAAAATATATTATAACTCTGCAAAATGCTAAGGAAAATAGTCTGTTGGCAGCATCAGTCTCATGGTCACTGTTAACCAGCTTTCGTCATTCAAGTTAACATTTTCTTGTTCTGTTAATTAGACATAAAACTTCAATGTAAGTTACTACATTTATACCCTTGTCAGCAACTAGGACAATATTAGTAGAAAGGATCACTGATATTCTATTCAGCTCTGAGCCAAGCAAGTGGGCCAGCTGTGAGAATCCAATTGCATAATTTAAATGAATTACAGTCTTCTATCAGCATATTGGGGAGGTACTATTGGCATTCTGGTTGTGTCAGGCACAGTGGAGTGTTTCTGTCTGGGAAGAAAAACATTGTAAAAGAAAAATAATCAAAATATTTAACTGGATCAATAATTGTAAAGAATGTTTGCGTTTTCGACTGTTTTTTTAACATCCCTGTGAACAAAAGTAAGCTTTCTGTATGTAGGCTTGGTATGAACAACAGACTTGATAGTGGAATGATGATCTTGGTATTGTTTATTAAGTCAAAAGGAATTTTTGGTCATTATATTTTTTTTTAAAAAGGTATTGTTTCGTCAACAACTTCCATTCTGAGAACATAGACTTGTAAACGTAATCAAAGTGTGTGCTGCAAATGGTTTTAATTAATTGTCAAGACTTCACTTTTTATTACTTTTTAATTAACTTTCGTAATTCACTTTCTTCCTACTTTTGACAGGGAAGGTGAAAAAATACAAATTATCTTTGGCTACTTAGACAGGAAGCCAAAATGTACAGCTAATAACTTTGGTTGCCACTGTTTAATCTTATTAAAATATAGTTACTTTTTTATCATGGTTTTTCTGAAAATGTTTGTATTCCAGGCAGCAAATTGTCAATAAATAATAAAAATGTTCACAGACCAACTATTCTGTATTGTTAAGATCATCATATTTCTCTAACTGTGTAGAACTGTATTGAAAATGTTCTGCTAAAATGGTACTAATATTGAGAAATGACTTTTCAGTCTAAACAATAGATACAGGAGAAGTCACAGTAAGACTCTTTCACTGTAAGTTTCATGAGGTACCCTATAAGTATGTATTACGATAACTGTTGGCCTCATGGGTTTCACTTGAGAAATACCTTTGCTTGAATACAAAGACAGAGGAAAATGAAGGGTTACTACACAAAAATCCTGACCAAATCCTGATGTATGTTTGAATAAGTAATGCTTAACTTGTTGAAACTTTTTTAGCCGCTAAATAGCTAGGTTTAATCAAATGCTATACAATACTAATATACTGAATATTATTTACATGATATTATTCTGAATGGATTTACATCAGATGTTTTTATTTTTCATCTAACACATCAATTTTCAAGCTATCCATTCATGGGAATAGCAGTATAAAAAGCCGCATAAAGTTTGCATATCACTGGGATAGCTGATCAAGTGGCAGTGATTACCACTTACGTGTGCAATAATTCCTATTTTATTTTCCTGACATAGCAATTACTTATTAAATAGGGTTTTAGTGAAAGGCACCCCACCATCACCACCACCAATCCTTCTAAAATATATTATACAGAGTTTCTGCAGAATTTTGGTATTATTAATTTGGTTGGCACTAACATGATCCACAGCTTTATAGGTAGCCAATATAAATGCAATAGATTATAAAACATCTGTTTCTGGTTTTGCATTTTTTCCTCTTTTTAAAGGATGGAAAAAATTCTAGTGGTTCTCAAATATTTTAGTCTTTAAGTCACAATATAGAATTAAATCCTAAGTACAGACTGTTACAGCAAATAGACTAGCTTGCACTAGAAAATGAGAAAGAAAAGAGGTTGGGTCTGTTTCTGGTGGCAGATGCAGTTTATGGTGCTAGACGTATCAGGTTTTTCAAGTTCAAGGTGGGACTCATGGTTCTTTATTGCAAGTCTGGCTGAGACTGCCAGAATGAACTTATTTGACATATGTAAACTAGTAAAAGGAAAAGTAGGCTCCCCTTGGCATTGTCATTCAAAACACATTTTTGCAGTTGACTAAGAAATAGTATTGACTATGAACATCTATCTTCTTGTGTGGATAGCTATTTTTTTGTTTGTGTTTTGCTTGTGCGGTAGTGGAGCGGCAGTGGTTAATGTAGATGGGAGAAAGATGCGTGACAAGCTGTGAGCAAAAAGTCTTTCCTTTAAGAAAATTTTCAGGAAAACTTTACTGCAGGTAAAAACATAGCAAGCTTCAGACAGTCTGAATTTTAAAGTGGCAAGAAACAGCAAAATTATGTTGATGAATTTAAACGTTGTGTTATTAAAATATAAACTCTTGTAGTTTTGTGTATATAGCTTAAGATATTTTGCACCTCAGCAGGAGAAGTTATAGGAGGCTGTATAGGACAGTGAATTAAAGTTTAGGAACAATATCTTCAAATATAGAAATTATAGTGATCATCATAAAAAGACTGTATATTTACCATATGTAGTAATTACATTTGCCATGGTAATTACAAATTTTCCATAAAAATACAGCAGAATGAACACCAAGTGTTGCCTGATCATAAATGGTTATGGTTACAATTGTGTCCATTGTATAGTGGTCACCCTTAAAATCTTTTGATTCTTGATGTAGATAACTAGTGTACATTCCTTCAGTATTTGCAGTATTTCTTATATAACTGTAGGGAGCGTTGCGGATATTAAGGTCACTTTGTATACGGCAAGACTGAAAAGTTTTTATAGGTGATATCTGTCAGTGTCTTAAGTTATTTTTTTGAAGTTTGGGTCTAAATCCTGGCCCTATTGAAGTCAGTGAGAGTTTTTGTAAGGGAGCTCTTGATCCTTTGCTGAAACTTAGTGTTTTTGGTTTTTTTTTGTTTTTTTTCGGTTGGCCCTTTCCCAATTCCAGGAAAAAGGGGAAGGGCCGAAAAAGAGTCAGGATCCTGAGACTGACAGGTCCCCAGGGCCAATGGAAAGAGGCCAGCACTGCAAGTCAGTTGGATTGACAGGGCGGGTAGACCAGTGAGGGGGGTCAATAGCCCAGGGCCTGACCTCTGTGTGATTTGGGACTACCAGGGGACGGTAAGGCAGAACCTGGGAGAGTGCAGCAGCCTCAAGATGAGCAGAGGAGCTGGAGCAGCAGCCCAGAGCCAGAGGAAGCAGAGCTGAGTTGGAGGCCAACCTGATATCCTTCTCTGAGAAGATAGCTAATTTTTAGACAAAGGAAATGCAGTAGATCTAATCTACCTGGATTTCAGTAAGGCATTTGATACAGTTCCACATGGGAAATTATTAGTTACATTCAGAAGATGGGGATTAATACGAAAATTGAAAGGTGGGTAAGGAATTAGTTTAAGGGGAGACTACTACAATGGGTCATCTGAACAGTCAGATCAGAAGGAGGTTATGTTACCCCAAAATTTGGACCCAAGTGATCCCATAGTGGTTCAGGTATACTAATGAACCAATCCCAAGCTTTAATTCTAAAAGTAGGTAATGGGAAGTGGTCCACTGAGGGCATTTACAAGGGTTTACCAGGGGTTTCCGTTTAAATCATTGGGAATCTCCGTAGACCCGCCTGCCTCGGGGTTTACTCTTGGGAAGACATGGATACAGCCCTCCTCTCAAAGGATTGACACTTAGACAGTCATTTCTTCAAAAACAAAATGTCTCTTTATTAAATGCTAATTTTAATACAAATTAAATTGAAAATCAACGTCACAAATGAAATAAGCAGCTTGGGACAATACAAGACAGCATAAACTATATAATCTAATGCGGTGCACCATCAAATATAACATAAACTCTATAATTGCAATACAGTACTCATAACACAATATAATATTTCCTTAACCCATTTTACAATGTTATGAATACTTAATTGGAGTGAGGCATGGCAAATGTACAATGTTGCAACATATACCATAACAGAGGGAGATAAAGACCGTGCATTCCTATGTATAAAACCTTAATACAAAGTTGTATTAGAATACCAAACTTATTACAACATAACATAAAGTTCCCTTATACATATGCATACAGTGACATTACAATAACACACAATACTGCTGCCAACTAACATTCTATGAGTGTTCAAGCAAACATAGAATGGGTGGGATAGGAGGTCATTCAAACGCAAGCATCTAGCTTTATTTACAGTCATAACCATACATTCCTTATATTTAGAAGAGTCATACTTACTCTCCTTCTTAGTCAAATCCCTCTGTCTCGTCCTTCTATTCTGTGAAGCTGTTGCTGATGTTACTCTTGATGTCCTGTCCTGCTCCTCCCATCACCCACACTTAAACCTGTCAGCTCTCTGCCTTATATATGATTTTCTGCCCTTTCCTGATTGGTTGCTTTCTTAATGTCAGTCAACCGCATCTTCCCCTCCCAGGGGTAAATATCATTTTTGACTAGTCAGATGTTCAATATCCCAATTAGTTTCACTTGTTTACTCAGACTTGGAACTCCTGGCGATCTTCCTTCCTACCTAACTGACCCCTCCCTGCAGGTATTAAGACTGAACTTTATTTCACCCCAGTCTACCTTTCTACTCTTGGTCAGTTTCTTAATACCTCCATTTTGTTTCTCTCTCTCTTAGCATGGCATAATCTTGGCCATCATTTTATATATGTAGTTAAAACTTGCTCTAAACGATCATTCTTTACTACTTACCAAAAGCCTTAAACTTAAAACTGACTATATTTCTATTCATACCTAATCATTATGATACTGTCACCATCTTTATTATTTAATTTGGAACAAATAAACTCCACATGTTTTCAGCTGTGTGGCTAAATACTGTCTCTGGTGCTGATCTCCTTATATGGACTAGAGCAGCTTAAAAATCTCTTGTATCAGTTACTAGTGTAGTTCCTTGGGGATTGGTTTTGGGACCAATATTATTTAACATTTTTATTAATGATATTGACACAAAAAGTGGGAAATTCCTAATAAAATTTGCAACAAAATTGAGAGGTATTACCAATATGGAGGAGGACCAGAATATCATACAGGAAAATCTGGAGTCTTGAAAACCGAAGTAATAGAAGTGGGATGAAATTTAATAGTGCCAAGTTCATGCACTTAGGGACTAACAACAAGACTATTTGCTATAAGCCAGGGATGTATCAGTTGGAAGCGACAGAGGAGGAGAAAGACCTGGATGTATTGGTTGATCACAGGATGGCTATGAGCCAGCAATGTGATGTGGCCATGAAAAAGGCTAATGCAATCCTAGGATGCATCAGGCAAGGTATTTCCAGTAGATATAGGGAAGTGTTAGTACTGTTATACAAGGCACTGGTGAAACCTCAGCTGGAATATTGTGTGCAGTTCTGGTCTCCCATGTTTAAAAAAGATTAATTTGAACAAGAACAGATCAGAGGAATGGAAAATCTACCTTATGAGATGAGATTCAAAGAGCTTGGCTAGTTTAGCTTCACAAAACAGGCTGAGGGGAGATATGATGGCTCTCTATAAATACATCAGAAAAATAAATACTAGGGATGGAGAAGAGTTACTTAAGTTAAGCACCAATGTTGACAAAGAACAAATGGATACAAAGTGGCTATCAACAAGTTTAGGCTTGAAATTAGATAAAGGTTTCTAACCATTAGAGGAGTGAAATTCTGGAACAGCCTTCCAAGGGGAGCAGTAGGGGCAAAAAACCTAACTGGCTTCAAGACAGCTTGATAAATTTATGGAGGGGATTTTATGATGAAACTGCCTAAAATGACATGGAGCTGATCTGTGACTCCTAAAGGCAAATCCCTAATGGCCAGTGATGGGACACTAGATGGGGTGGGCTCTGTGTTACTACAGAAAAGACTGTCTGGCTGTTGGGGCTTGCTAAAATGCTCAGGGTCCAACTGACCATCATATATGGAGTCAGGAAGGAATTTTCCCCTGGGTCAGATTGGCAGAGACCCTGGGGTTTTTTTCACCTTCCTCTGCAGCATGGGGCTGGGTCAGGTTTATACTACTGTAAATGGTGGGTTCTCTGTAACTCAAAGTCTTTAAATCATGATTTGAGGACTTCAGTAACTCAGCCAGAGGTTATAGGTCCATTAAAGGAGGGCGTGGGCGAGGTTCTGTGGCCTGCAATGTGCAGGAGGTCAGGCTAGATGATCATGATGGTCCCTTCTGGCCTTAAAGTCCATGGGTCTATGGAAGCAGAGCAGCTGCCTGGAGCCAGGTAACAGGAGCAGCAGAGATCATCTGCACTGACGGTGAGCCAGGGCTGAGCTGCAACAGGGAGCTGTGGGGCCAGAGCGGTGAGCAGCTGCAGAGAGCAAGGTAAGGACCCTGGGCAGAGAGCCCAGTGGAGGGAGCCATTACCAGACAGGAGGGACTTTGAAGGCCAATCTTGGAGGGGAGAAGTGAACCAACGGCTTATATTGGGGAGAAGGGTCCCGTCACCTAGAGCCTGAGGATGTGTAGCTCCACAGTATCACTGTAGCACATCCAGGTCCTGAGAAGGAAGCCTGGGATGTGTAAGGAATAGACTGTGAATTTTTTGTAAATTCCAGAGACTTCTGTTTGTTGTGTTCTCCATGTCCATAGTGCAGGATTCCTTGTTCCTTTAACCTTTTTCATTTCCCCTTGATTGTTTACAATCACCATTTAATATATTACATTTGTTTTAAACTCAATGTAGTGATCATTGGGTCAGGGAAGTGACCGATGAAGAGAGTGTACCCCTGAGTAGGGACACTCTAGCCCCTGTCCTGAGTGACCCATAATGAGATTGGGAATTAAACACTTCAGGGATCCTGGGCCCAGCCTTATTGGGATTATGAGGACTCTGCCACACAGAGGAGTGGAAGAGGAGTCCTCGAGATCAGAAAGGCACCCAGGTAAAGGGAGTTGGGGTGGGGACTCAGATCCTTTCACTATTTGATGCCACTAGGATAGTATAGAAGCCAGGAAAGTACCTCACAATAGCAGGATCATTTTGCCTTCAGTGGGGCCAAGATTTCATCTTAGGAGTTCTAAGTATTAACATATTTTACTTTGATGGGGATTGGTATTTCTGGCTCACAGTTTGGGGATCTTGTCAGAGGCATGGCTGTTTTTGGCCTCTCAGGTAACAAGAGAGGTCCATGGTATCTTCATCCATTTGTACCCCTATCACCCATATGTGCAGGGGGCATCAACACAACTTTCTCCAGTTGAAGCACATCACATTCAGAATTCACTTATCACAGTCTTGAGCCATGACTTGAGTTTCAGGACATGATGAAAGGCACATAATTTTGTTATGCATTCAGAGCCACATCCTCCAAGGTAGCAAGTACCTCTTAAGATGTTGAATGCCCTTCACTCCCACTGACCTAACTGAGAATTGAGGGTGTGACAGAGGCCTGCTGGTGATTCACTCCTCTGTGTCAGCAACTCATCAGGGCTGACATGCTACATCTAATGCAGTGTAGGCATGATACATACCCAAAAAGTGGTATGTAATATGTAATTGGAAAAGTACTAACTCACTGATCATTAATATCATTCTATGGTACATGTATGGGATGAGTACAAAGAGTTATAAATATATGCTAGAATTATATTCTTAAGGTGTGTTTGATAAGCAATGCATAATACTGTCTTAGACAAAGGAATGTGTATTTGCTTGTCTGATCGGCCTGTTTGTCAGGCAGAGACAATGAAGGTATGTTTACATGAAAGGTAAACAAAATATCAACCTAATGAGCGGGGGAGATAGCAACTTAACTGTAAACATAGGAATCTGAACTTCAAATGGTAAGTAATTGAAACAACTGATTCATACAATACTACTGTATTATAAAAGTGAATTGAATAAGATCTTATAAAAGCCTATGAGACACCGATTAAAATGTCATTGTGAAATGTATGCATTACTCTGTATGAGGAATTATGGATACTCACTGATCTTATGCTTTAAAGTCTGTGACCAAGCACAAGAAGAAACAGGTTTCTTAAAGCAGAGTCAATGAACTTTGGGAAGACAGCATGTTATCTACAAACCCAGGAACAAAGAGAAGTTTTGTCTGGGCTAACTTCAAAAAATACATTTCAGAAGTTTATTGGACTATAAAAGGAAAGGGGAGAGACCCCTAGTTGCCCATCACTTAGGAAATTTAAGGGGCTGGAGTTCTTGAAATCACAGAACATTGGATCCTTCAACTAAAAGAGTTGAAGTCTCTGGAACTAGAGTTTATGTGAGAAACCCGCTTAGGCAAAGATTGTAACTTGCTGAAATAAAGTTTGTTTTAGAAGCACATTTTTACTTGTTTGTTTTGTAACCCTTTCTGTCTTTATTCCTTATACTTGGTATCATTTAATCCTACATCCTCTTGTTAAATACATTTGTTATACTTTCTCTATAAGCCAATTCAGTGCCTTGATTGAAGGGAAGAATGTATTAAACCCAGTTAATCTAACAGGTTGCAATATATTGTCTCTTTAAAGGAGCAACGAATTTAATAACATCTGTCAGTGTTCAATAAGGGAGTTGGAGGGAAATGGCTCTGGGGAACTCAGGAGTTGGGGTTCACTGTTGATTATCTGCCAGGCAAGGTTTGGACTGGCAGAGTCCTGAAGAGTTTGCTGGCAAGGCAGACAAGCTGCTATGTCAGGAGGATGTCTCATAGTATAGCAGTAGCAAAACTCTGACTTTATGAGGTTGAGAGGGGTAACACAGTAATTCACAATTCTGGGAACCTCAGCTGATTGTCACATTGAAGGATGGTTTGGGGGAAATTCAGGACTGGGAAGGTGTTGGGATCACCCTGCAAAAAGTAACTGGGTGGTGGAAGCCAGGGTGTAACCTGCATGGTTGTAGGCTGACTGCTGGTGTGAGGGCTGAGAGTCACAGCAACATAGCATCGAAGGCACTCAGCATTGGAGGAAAGATGGCGACATGACCCTCACTGGTCTGGGCTGAATCCCAAAGTATCACAGAGGGCACTCAGCATCTTACTGGAGGTGCTAGGGGGTGGTAGGACTGGGTCTTGATTGATCTTTTTGGTTTACTATGTATTTTCTTTGTTTATGGGTTAACATGGATGGTGATGATAGCTATTTTTCATTTTTAATATTTGATTACCTAGGCCTATTGGCTTCTGGTATGGAATCATTACTTAGTGTAACCACTTGACACTGGCTGATGTAATTTATGGGTCACATTCTGACTGTGGTATGGCACTTCCGAGCTGCTTCAGTGGTGCTAAGGGTCTATAAAATTGTTCTAAATGGGCAGCTGGAGAGTCTTCCACTATAAAGGAATCCCTGGCTGGGTATAAGTTCCTAGCCCCCATGGCAGGAGCAGGAGGCTGCTAAAAGCTGGTGTACTTTAACTATTTCGCTGCTTTCCTCTCCCTCCCATTGCACTTTTTAAAAAAAATATAATTTACTAATTTAATATACCAATTTGCAATCTAAGCACATAGTGGGTAAGGTAATATGATCAATACAATTAATATAATAAACACAACAATATTTCTTTATTGCCAACAGCCGTATAACATCACAGTCAGTATAAAATTCATGTGAATCACCACTTGGGGCGTGTGTGTGTGTGTGTGTGTGTGTGTGTACCTAACCCCTCCCCCAAATGTATGGTGATGGCATCCATGACATTTAATTACATGTTCACGTACCTTGGACTCTCTTTCCTGTAGGCTGATCACTAAACAATCTGTGACAGGAATTAGGGATTAAGCCGGGGATTTTTAAATGAGCCAATGGGAGATAGGCTCCAGAGCCCATAAAAATTCCAGTCTTACTCCCTGATTTGTAAAACAGAATACAAGTTTCATCCTACCCAAAACATGGCATACTGCAGCATATCTCTTTCCACCAAATGTTGCAGGGAAATAGATTAGATGGCCCAGTAGGGCATAGGTGTTTAATTCTTTTAATTTTAATTTCATGAAATCATTAATGCTTAAGGAGTAACCCAATTATACCTTTGTGCAGGGATGAGAGTACAATAGAATAAAGAGAATAGCCTATATGATAGAAAAGGGTAATAATTCAGAACTCTCACTTGTGGATCTTCAAAATAAAAAGACAAAAAATAGGGTAAAAATAGAAAATAGACTGGTAGCTTTCAGTTAGTTTGCTCTCAAATGTGCAACTAAGAATAGGATATAAGAATACTGTACTATTGGATATTTTTTCATCCAAGCACTTTAGTTTTTGTCATTCTAGTGACTATGAGGTAGTAACTATTACGTCAATCGTTTCTATAATGTAAATGGCAGGCCAAAATACTATTACATTAGCACTGTATTACATTACGAGATAATGTGGGTGGTTACTGGATATCCAGATTAAGAAAATTAATCTGAGGCTTCCACATCAAGACCTTGGGAGGAGAGGTATAACACTGTATATACATTGTAAACATCCATTAGTATTTCTCAGAAACTTGTATTTTGTTTTAAAATGGATTGCCTGAATTGTGAACTAAATAGGGCCTTAATTTTAATGACGGTTTATAGATTATAGAATCATAGATTCCAGTGCCAAAGGGAACCATTGTGATCATCTAGTCTGACCCCCTGTATAACACACACCATAGAACTTCTCCAAAATAATTCCTAGGGCATATCTTTTAGAATACATCCAATCTTAATTAAAAAATTGTCAGTGATCGAGGATCCACCACAACACTTAGTAAATTGTTCCAGTTGTTCATTACTCTCACCATTAAAAATGTATGCCTTATTTCCTTGCTGAATTTGTCTAGCTTCAACTTCTAGTCATTGGATTGTAATATACCTTTCTCTGCTGGATTGAAGAACTCATTAATAAATATTTGTTCCCAGTGTAGGTACTTACAGACTCTAATCAAGTCACCCTTTAACCTTCTCTTTGTTAAGATAACTAGTTTGAGCTCTTTGAATCTGTCATTCTAAGACATGTTTTCTAATCTTTTAATCATTCTTGTGGCTCTTCTGTGAACCCTCTCAAATTTATTAACATCATTCTTAAGTTGTGGACACCAGAACTACTCCAGCAGTGGTGGCACAATTGGTAAATACAGAGATAAAATAACTTCTTTATTCCTCTTCCTCTGTATCCAAGGCTTACATTAGCCCTTTTGACTACAGATCGTGCTGGAAGCTCATTTTTAGCCGATTATCCACTATGACCCCCAAATCTTTTTCAAGTCACTGCTTTCCAGGATAGAGTTCTGTAAGTATGGCCTACCTTATTTGTTCCTAGATGTATATATTTACAATTAGCCATATTAAAACACTTTTTCTCCATTCAGTATTTTCTGGTTAGGAAGCTAATAACCAGAACAATACCAGTATTTCAGTTCTATTTTGTATCTCCTGATTTAATATGGACTCATTAGAGCTTATCTGATGTGCTCTTCTTATCAGAGATACAAATTGGCCTTTTTGCAAGAGGAAAATTAAAAAGATCTGAGATTTAAAAAGTATTTAAATTAATAGGATTTTTTAATATATGTGAGTAACTAAGATATAGTATCACATATTTACTGTACAGCTTATGTATATTGTGTTTACACAAAAATGATGAAAGGTAAAGTATTGTTAATTCACTAAATATATTTATAGGTTTTATGAATATATTTAGGAGATACGATTACTTTTGTGTTATCTTTACTCTTCTCATACTGTAAAGGAAATCAATAGATCAACAGTGTTGATAACTACTTCATACAGTGTGGAATAACATCCACTTTGTTTGGTAAATTAACTATTTTTATTTAAATATCCATAGCACATACTTTTGAATCTGATGCTGTAAATATTGAGCACTTTAAAGACCAAATACTGCAAACACTTCCATGCATGAGTAACTTTATGAACGTGAGTAGTTCCAGTTGAAATCAGTATGACTACTCACATGCAAAAAGCTACTCATGTTATGTAAATGTTTGCAGAATTTGGTTTTTAATGTTTGCAGGACTGGCCCATAGTTGTAAGTACAGTTAAATGTCCCATTTGAAACAATTAGGTATTGGAACAAGTGAAAAATCAGATTCTGACATCCATGTCATTGTGTAGCACTTTATTCCATAAGTGGTCCTGTTCACTTCAGTGGTGTTACACATGTAATAGAAGCCTGGATGCAGGAGTTAGGTGTTATGACACTGAGAATCAGAGGCCACCTGCTGGATTGAGCCCCAGCCTCACACACAACTTTAGGCAACCGAACGCCTATCTCTTCTGACTTGTGTATCGTCCTAGGGCTTAGGTGGGAGATAGGTTTCTGGACACCTGGAGGAAGACAGTAGTGCGCATGCTCAGAGGCAGAAACATTAGGTGCCCAGTTAATGTAGGTGCTCTGTGATTTTTAGGTGCCTACAGGCTTCAGTGGAGTTATTTTCATTGCAGTGGAGCCTAAAACTGGGACTTAGGGGCATAAATCCTCTAGTGCATCCAGGTCTAAGGTACTACCATTCAACATAAGTATTGGGTATTAGAATCCATACCTAATACCAGTTAAATTATTTGCCATGTAAAGATTTGTAGCTATTCTATTTTGTAAGGTGTTAGCCAAAACTTGGCATTGAGTCTGCAGGGCTTCCTTGTTGTGCTGAAGTTTTGGGCCAGATGCAAAGGTATTTAGGCACCTAAAAATGCAGATACCTGGCTAGTAGGGTTTTCAAAAGTATGTAAACAAACTAGGCTCCTAACTCCAGATCTAGGCACTTAAATATTGTAATAATCATCATTACAATACCTTTGTAAATCTGACCCTTTGTCTAGAAACCTTGGGTTTTTTTTTTAAAGAAATAAATTGTCAGTCAGCCAGATTTTACAGTGTTGGTTTTAAAACTCTTGCAGGCTTTGCCTAAGATGAATAGATATGTTTGCCTCTGTATTTGCAGTATTCCTTTGTACTTTCTTGTACCTTCTAGAGTGAATACAGTGGTTATCTAACCACATATGCATATTTGATTATCTAAGACAATTAGCTAATTTTTGAGAGTCACCTGGGATCCCTGGGATGTAACCTGGATTGTGAGACCGCTGAGCCCTTTGTCCCACCAACCTGGGCTCCTTCTCACTCTGTGATGCTATGTCAAGCCAGAAACCTCTGGCAGGTATTTCACTTACACAAACATCCACCGGCAGGGACACACCCAACTGAGTTACATGAATGATCTCCCAGGCACTCAAGAACTATCAATAGGGAAGCTCCAGGCATTTTGCCCCCAGCTCCCCAGCCTTGCACCCGAGAACTGGTCTTACACTGGTCAAAAGCTACTCCCTCTTTGGGACCTTAATTTAGTGCTAGCAAGGCTATAGGACCTCCATTTGAACTGCTGGCAATGTGCTCTTTGCTCTACTTATCCTGGAACGTGGCCTTACTAATGGCCATTACTTCTGTTAGAAGTGTCTCAGGGATCTGAGCCCTTACTTCAGAACCCCTTACATGGTCTTCTTCAAGGACAAGGTTCAACTGTGGCCACACCCGACCTTCCTGCCAAAGGTGGTCTCGCAATTCCATAGTAACCAGGACATCTTCCTACTGGTCTTCTATCCAAATCCGCATGCTAACAGGGAGGAACATAGACTCCACTCGCTGGATGTTAGGTGTGCACTAGCCTTCTACATAGAAAGGACTGAATCGTTTCAAAAATCTACCCAGCTTTTTGTAGCCATTGAAGACAGGATGAAAGGCTTTCCAGTCTTGGCCCAGAAAATTTCACTGTGGATCACTTTCTGTTTTCGCACATGCTACGACCTAGCAAAGGTCCCTGCTCTTCCTGCCCTGACAGCACCTTCTATGATGGTTCAAGCATCCTCAGCGGCATTTGTAGCCCAATTTCCTATGCAGGATATCTGTAGAGCAGCAATGTGTGGTTATTCACAATTTCATGTGCCCCTACGCCATCACTCAGCATGCTGGAGATGATGCAGTTTTTGGCCGAGAGGTATTATAATCAGCATGCCAATGAACTCTGAACCCTCCATCTGTGCAATTGCTTGGGAGTCACCTACATTGGAATGGACGTGAGCAAGCACTCGAAGAAAAAATGCTTACTACTCTTCCATAACTGTTGTTCTTCGAGATGTGTTGCTCATGTCCATTCCAATCCCCCCCGCGTGCCTCTCTGTTGGAGTTAGTCAGCAAGACAGAACTGAGTGGGCAGCGGGGTGGCATGGCCCTTTATATCATCGCTATGAGTGTGCAAATCCAGGGGGCACTAGAGCCAACCTGACGGATATCACTGAAGGAAAACTTTCTGGCGGTGGTGCTTGGGGTGAGCACGCCCCTACATTGGAATGGACATTAGCAACACATCTCACAGAGCAACAGTTAGAAAAGCTAGTAACCGTTTTATCTGCCAGCTGAGGGAATGCCTTAGCATTATAATAATAAATAGCATTTATACTGCATAGGACTTAGAATCATAGAGTTGGAAGGGACCTCAGGAGGTCATGTAGTCCAACCCCCTGCTCAAAGCCGGACTAACCTCAGCTAAATAATCCCAGCGAGGGTTTTGTCAAGCCGCAGCTTAAAAATCTCTAAAGATGGAGATTCCACCACCTCCCTAGGTAACCCATTCCAGTGCTTCACCACCCTCCTAGTGAAAAACTTTTTCCTGATGTCCAATCTAGACCTCCCCCACTGCAACTTGAGACCGTTGTTCCTTGTTCTGTCAGGATATGTTCTGACTTGCTCAGGATCACACAGTGAGGCAGTGGCATGAAAGCACAGGGCATTCTAATTCCCAACACTGTTCCCATTGCTCCAGATCATGCTGTTTTCCAAATCATGGTGCCCACCTGCTGAAAACATCACTTCTTCCAACTGTAGTTTCCAGTACTTCATCTACGGAATTAGGGCTAGATTCTGCAACCCTTGAGTAGTTCCACAGATTTCAAAACTATAGCAATCGGCATTCCTGATCTGTTAATTTCTTCACTGAGACTATTCATATGAATAAGTACTCACCAAGGTGCATATTGCTTGAAACTTTAGAGAAGAAAAATTAAAGGTTTTGTTAAAATTTGTCTATTTTGGGGTTTTCTATAGCACTTGTGACCCTTGTATCTGAACATTGCACAGGTAAGTTAGATAACCATAGCAAGATCCTTAGTGTTCTTCTGCTCTTGGCCCTTCCAAGGACAGCTTCCTATAACCAGGAAAGGGAGAAGAGCATATTCTCCATGAACTACACTATGCGTGTTATACATTAAGCTGGTAGAGATCCTATCGCTAATTAAAGCTGATAGCATGTTCCATTATAAGACCCTTTTCCATTGCTTATAACTGCCAAACTTTAACCATATGGGCTGAAATTTTCCATGTCAGGTGTCTGCCTCAGGGTGTTTTTGTGGGGGAGGGGAATTCTCAGCAAAACCAGGTTAGCCGTTTCCAATAAAATTTTGTTTTGCCTGTCCTGACTAATTCTATAACTTGTTTCTCTCTTCTCACCAGCAGTACTTTGAAATTGCCTAGGTTAAATTTGATCCAAATGATCTATATCTATAATCTGGTGGACTGTTGCATATTCCAGGGAGACTTTTCCTATGTGCTTCATCAGACATGTTTTCATTAATCATTCATATTATGGTAGCATCTAAAAGCCTCCATCATATCAGGGCTCCATTGTGCCTGGCTCTGTGCAAACATGCAATACATGACAGTCCCTGCTCCAGATTGCTTACACTCTGTTTTGTTATGGAACAAATGGTGATCTCCTTATAGGCAGCGAAGTTCAAGAAAAGTGGCATTAGGAAGCAGAAAAAACAAACGAAGATTTGATAATATCACATTGTGACCATGTGTTAAAGGGAATCACTGTCTGTTTTGAATATAGATAATGGAGCAACTAATTAACTGAGTCATTTTGGATTTGCAGCATGAGGTTAGATTGCCCTCAGCACCAGAGAACTGATAATGCTTACTGAGGTGGATGTATATTAGTAAGGATTTTATCTAAAAGAGCGAAGTACAGTCTCAGGTTTTAACTGGATAACAAAGGACCATCAGTATGAACTTCAGAGGTAAATGAAAACATTGTTCAAACTATTCAAAGAAGGTTTTGCTCTTGCTCCTATGGAATTCAATGGGATTTTTGCACCTGTGTATGGGAGCTGGCTCAGGTTCTTAATGTTTTACATAATGAGGTATTAAACCCAACATATATTATCCTTGGGAATGAAAGGATACTGCACTGCTATGGACAGGGTTTTGATTCATGGACACAAATTTGTGAACAATCCAGAATTATGATCTAAATCTTAGTCATCACCTTTATTTTCTTTTTGGAGGAAGAGAAAGTTAATTTTGCCCTTTCTATATCCAGAGAGAGATTTGATCATGAGAAATAATATAAATCCTCCTGTAAGATGCACAGCCCTTCTAGAAAGGTGAAAGAAAAAAATATCCAAATCTTATAAAATCAAATCAAAGAAACCTAGGCACAAACATTCTTCTTCTTAGTCTCTCTCTTACAGAATAAGTAAAGATCTCTGATTCCAAATTGGAAGTCTCTGAAGAGACCTAGGAAAAGCTTTAGTCTTGGGGAATAATATGACAATATGGTTAAGAGGATAATTAAAACCCTACAACAGAAGGATATGTCATATGGCCATCCAACATCTTGACAGAAGAAAGGAAACACAACAAAGTCAGTCAGTCAATGGTGCTTGGGAGTAGTGTGGGAGAAGAGCCCAATATGCGAGGGGCAGATCTTCCCATAGTGGCTACAGGTCCACTCTCCAGATGGAGACTGGAGCACACTCTGCTTCCTGGCTCACCTGTGGGCCCCTGCTTGGGCTCTCTGATGACTCTTTGCAATGACTGCACCAGCCTTGACCCAATTTCTCCAGACTGAGCAGTCATGGGCAGGGTTTTCCCAGTTGTCAGTGGAAATACTGAATTTCTTGAAACCCTTCTTGACTTGTCGCTGTATGAGCACAACCTTCGGCAGATGATCTTGCAGCATGAGCTCCATGTGTCCCAGACAGTGAAGTCTGCGACCATCCAGCATAGTCTGCATAGACTGTAGGCCAGTTTTCTCAAAGATCTCGTTTTTAGTGATCCGTTGCTCCCAAGTGACTCCAAGGATTCTTCTGAGATGGTGAAGGTGGAAGCTGTTCAGTCTCCACTCCTGCTTGGAGTACATGACTCATCTTTCACAGCTGTAAAGGAGGGTACTGAGGACACAAGCCTGATAAATGGACACCTTTGTATTGAGGGTTAGCCGCTTGTTCCAGACACATGAGATAAATTTGCCAAAGGTGACAGAGGCTTTGCTGATTCTCACCTTAAATTCTGTATCCAGGCTAAGTGAACTGGTTAAAGTTGAGCCAAGATATCAGACTTGATACATGTTGTCCAGAGCTTCATTATGGATGTAAACTCTAGGTAGGATATTTGTACCCTGTGACAACTGTTTTCTTAATACCAATTACCCTCCGAACTTCGTACATGCATGAGAGAACTTATTCACCATGATTTGCAGTTCATCAGATGAATTTGAAATGAATGCAGCAGCATCTGTGAAGAGCAGATCCTGAATAGTGAGCTGGGTGACATGCCTTTTGCTCTGAAATCGCCTGATTTTAAACAAGCTGCCGTCCATTCTCAACTCAGTTAGTACGCCGGATTGATCATTTCAAAAAGCATACTTAAGAAGAATAGAGAAGAGGATGCCAAAGCCGGTAGAAGCTAAGACGCAGCCTTGCTTTATGCCAGTGTCAATGCTAAACTCAGACAATGAATTCATTTTCATACTGGATAGTTGCCTTCATTCCCTCGTGGAACTCCTTAAATAGGGAGAGCACATTTTGTGGACAGCCAGTTTTCAACAGGATCTTGTATATGCCATTCCTGCTAACCATGTTGAAGGCCTTTTGTAGGTCAATGAATGCTACATAAAGAAGTAGTTGTTGTTCATGGCTTTTTTCTTGCATCAAGTGCATTGTGAAGGACATGTTAGTTGTGGAGCATCCATCTCTGAATCTGCACTGACTCTCAGGATAAACTCGCTCAGCAAGGACTTGGAGTCATTTCGGCAGGACCCTTTCCAACCACACTGAGTAGAGAAATCCCTCGGTAGTTGTTGCATTCTGCTCTGTCCCCTTTATTTTTGTATAAAGTAATTATGTTTGCATCTTTCAGATTCTGGGGCACGTGGCTATCTTCCCAGCAGGCACAGAGAAGTGCATGGCTGTCACTCACAAGCTTTCTTCTTCCTGCCATTAGGAGCTCATTAGGAGATCATTGCCTGCCACTTTCCCAGGTGCAATCACTTTGATAGCTTTCTTTACATCTTCAAGAGTTGGTATTTGGTCTAGCTCCTGCATCTTTGGAAGCTGGGGAATGGCAGCGAAGGCATATCACAGATAATGGCATCCTTTGAGTAGAGTTCTTTGTAATGCTCTGTCCATCGGTCAAGTTGTTTTTGCCTGTCAGTCAGGATGATACCATCTTCACTTTCAGGTTTTTTATTCTTTTTACAAATTGGACTAAGTGCCATCATAGGTACCATGAAGGTCCCCTCTTTCAAAGCAGGTTTGAATCTTCTGCACAAGTCTTGCTAGTACTTCTGGGCACATTCTCTACTGTCTTTCTGGACCCACAGCCTTAGCCTCTTTGAATTTAAGAGTTCTGGATTTAGCTGGTTGTTCAAGTAAAGGTAGGTGAACTTGCTTTTTCTTTTCTATGCGTGGGAGCAGCAGATGCTGTGAACCAGCCAGGTTGTTTTTCCTTTGTTGTTCCAAAGACATCCTTGGCAATAGCCAGTGTCTTATTCTTAAAATTGTCCCATAAGGTGTCAGAATCAGAGGAATCAGGTCAATCATTTTCAGAAACATGCTCAAGTGCATGTTGAAATTTTTCACAAGTGTCAGAGTCCTTCATGTTAGTAATATTGAGGAGAAATTTGCCTTTTGATTTTGCATGATGGATATTTTTAAGATGTAATTGGAGCTTGGCCCTGACAAGGGCATGGTCAGTGTCGCAATCAGCGCTATGCATTGATCAAGCATGCAATACATTGTGAATGTTTCTGTGACAGGTCAGGATGAGGTTAAGCTGATGCCAGTATACAGAGTGGGAGTGCCTCCATGTGCCCTTGCTGCTGCTGCCTCCAGCAAAATAGATATTCGAGACTATCAGCTAACAAGAGGTGCAAAGCTCAAGGACACGCTGGCCTTTTTCATTAAGGCTACCTGTGCCATGTTGGCCAATAATGTGTCCCCACAGGTATTGCAGTCACTGAGAACAATGAGTCTGTTCCTTATGGGAACATTCTTGATTTGTTCCGGTTGAGACTAGAACTCCTCTTTCTGCTGTTTAAAGTAGTCAAATGTTGGTCTGTAGATGGACAGAAAAGTCAGGGTTCCCGAGTTTGTATTCACATCTAGCCGTATGATCCTCTCATTAATAAATACCAGATGGGTACATTCACTAAGGACAGACTTCTTGACAACAAATCCGACATTCTATGTTCTTGGTTCATTTTCAGGTTTCCCAGACCAGCAGAAGTGGTAGTTTACTTACTGAGAGATGCATTATGTTCCTGATGTAGTTCCCTATCGATTATGGCTGTTTCTGAAGTTCATGGTCTTTCAGTTCAAGTCCGGTTAATACAGTATGAACATTCCAACAAGCAATGATTAATTTAGAACCAGGAAGGAAAACGTTGGAAGGGTTTTTTAGCCCACCTTTTCTAGGTCCTTCCTCGAATTGGGGCAAGCAGGCCACCTCTGAATAGGGCTGCTTGAACATCTGAGCTGCTGCTGCTGACTGGGTCCTTCCCCACCAGGACGAGGGACCATCGAGCACAGACCTTCGACGTGTATTCCTAGGCAAAACAAAGAAGGAAGAGGTTGCTATAGGCCATCCACCTTCGCTCTTGCCAGGGACTATAGAACTCCAATGGCAAGGTGAAGGTCAAGACAATTGGTATAAGCTGCTGCAGCTTCTAGCTGGAACACCATTCCGAGTTGAAGGAGCGCCCACCTTATCGTGTCTGCAATTGAGCCTTTTCTAAATGTATGTGGTCCCAATAATGTGGGTACAATTGGCCAACAAGATTCTGGTTCATCTGCTTTTCTGGGGACATTTTCTTCACCCAGGGGGTCCCACTACCCCACCCTGGGGTACTTCCCAAGTAGAGACAGGTATATTGACTGGTGCCTGTCACTCACCGTTGCATCATTGGCTGCACTGTTTATGCACCCAGTGGCGAATCCCGGAGGGACCAGCCAGACAACAGAAGGTTAAAAAATAAAAGATAAACACTTTTTTCTAACTTCTAGGAAGGATGGGGAAAAATGTCATGTCACATTTATTGACAGACATTATGTGCCGGGTTTTCAAAAATGTTCAGCAGC
The DNA here is from genome assembly GCF_026122565.2 of Emydura macquarii macquarii. Lineage (NCBI taxonomy): Eukaryota > Metazoa > Chordata > Testudines > Chelidae > Emydura > Emydura macquarii. The sequence continues at coordinate 13,436,087 of NW_027130455.1, forward strand.
CCTAATTTAGTTTAGATTTTCAAATGAGCTCAGTTCTTATTTAGGCACAAAAATAAGTGGCTAGATTTTCAGAAGTATGCAGCATGTTGGATGATGATCTTTTTTTGAAAATATGTCTATACATTTCCCAGTGGGAGCTGCTGGTGCTGAGCTCTTCTGAAAACCTAGTCCCATTTGAGATATGGAACATTTAAAATCTGTCTGTGACCTCTTTTGAAAATTTGTTCCTATTAAGGCAAAATGGGAAATTGCCAGTTAAAGCAGAAAGCTGAACAGACAAACTATGAAAACTAATTCTAATAAAAATAAAATCAGATTATTTCACTGTGTTAGGAACGACACAGTAAATCCTTTGGAAGTGGAATTTTTTACTATAAGCATAGTAAGACAGGAAAACTGAGTCCTTGTTAAGGAATTAGAGGGTCTCATCAGCACTTTCAAAATGTGATACTCTTCCTCCAATACCTTTTTTGGAATTATTAATTTGTTACGGTAAAAATCTTTTTAACAGCCCTGAGTGCATGTGCATATCCCAGTGCATCTGTTATGGTCCTTGGGCCATTTAAAACTGGAAGCTGTAGGTCACATGCCTGCTTCTAATCATATAGCCTACAGGAAATTGCACATAAGGCTTCCTGCCTCTTCAGTAGGAGAACAGTTACGAGGTATTTAGGATCAGGGAAGGACTAAGAAGGACAAACCAGAAGGGGGCTGGTGATAGCTGGGGGGAAGGTTCATCTGGGAGGGCTATGAAGCCGTGGAAGAAAAGCTGGAAAGACTGAAGCCTGGAGACAGGCCTAGATAAGACCTTGGTGGGCTGTGGGACTGGGTTTCTTTATTCTGGTTAGATTTTTTTCTTTGCTTCTCCAACTAAAAAGCCCTTGCAATGAGGAATTGGAACTGAGCTGTTATTTGTGGCATGTTTTCTCCTTCCACAGCTGATGAATTGACCCAACAGTTTACGTCCTTTAATTGCCTTATTCTATTTTTATCCTTTTAAAAGTAATTTTAGATCAAATTTTAGGAACACAGAGTGCATCTGGCTTTGTTTTGAGGGGGGTGAGGCCTGTATAACATCAAACAGGCAAGTGCTGAAAGCCAGAAGAAAAAAATTTGTTAGAGTGCACTAACATCCCCAGACTAATTCTTAGTCGTCTGCAAGCTTTGAGACCTATGCAAAGCTACAGTGACTTCTGAGAGCTGTTGCAAAGGGTCGCTAATGATCTATAGATTGACTAAAAGAGGTTCAGGACCCTTAACATCAGCTGTTGGACATTTTATAGCCACAAGGACCGACCAAAATAGCCCCTTCTGATTAATGAGGCTATATTGGAACTGGCCAGATCAGTTTGGCATGCACCAGCATCTTAGTCCCCCTACCCTAAAGAGAACCAAGAAGCATTACTTTGTTCCTGCCAAAAGGGTTGACTTATTATTTTCCCACCCCGCTCCTTACTCGGTGATACTGGTGGCTACAGAAAGAACTTGGTCACACCACCAAAAATCTACCCCAGCAGAAAAGGTTTCAAAGAGATTGGACTCCTTGGTAGTAAGGTCGTCTCTTCGGCAGTAAGTATTATTTCAGTACCTACACCTGGTTTCAGACTTCAGAGACAAACTCCTTATCAAAGACCGAGCCCAATTCCAATCTTTCCTGGATGAGGTAAAATTAGTACTGAAGGCAGCTCTCCAGGCTGCAGTAGACACCTCAGATACCGCGTCCAGAGATTGGACCACAGGACTAGTCATGTGAAGGGACTTATGGCGCCAGCTGTCAGGCTTTTCTAGAGAGATCCAAAATACCATTCAAGACTTTCCCTTTGACGAGCCCCACCTTTTTAATAAAAAGGCAGATGAGTCCCTTCACTCTCTGAAGAACTTAAGAACCACTGTGCAATCCCTGGGGATTTACATTCGAGCCCCGAGGAGGAGACAGCTCTTTAGACCACAGCCACCCACTTCACCGTCCATATTACCAGTGTCCACCTGAGCCACTACATAATCAACAGAGGAGTCAGAGGTCCTGTTTCTCAGCTCCCTCTACTGCTGCAACCTCTGCTTACTCCCAACAGCAGGCCAAGGACCATTTTTGACATGGAGGTTGAGACCTGTGCACCATCACTGATGCTACATATGTCTTCCACAGTCACCTTTGGAGGCCATCTTACTCTTTGCCCACACCTGGCACAAGATCACCATGGACAGTAGGATCCTAGAGATTATCCATCAGGGATACTCTCTAGAGTTTCTTTCCTTCCCTCCTCACAAACCACCTCCCTCATCCCCCTCTGGGGACCACTCTCATCAAGTGATTCTTCAACCGGGGGACAATAGAACACATCCTGCCTCAATACCAGAGGGGATAGTTCTACTCCCCAAAAAAGATGGAGGGTAGAGACCCATGCTGGATCTTTGGCAACTCAGCATCTTTATTCCAAAGCTGTAACATGTGCGCATGTACACACAAACACATACAAAAAGCCTGTGATGGTGTTGTGGCTGAAATATCGGACTGGGGCTCAGGAGATCTATTCCCATGATGTCACTGATTCGTTGTGTATCCTTAGGAAAGTGATGTAAGGTTTCTATGCCTTAATTTCTACATCTTTAAATGTCTTTTATTTGAGCAGAAGGGAGAAGAGAGTCCTATAAATCCTCCAAAATCTTTAATAAAAACAACAAAATCTTCAACAAAAATAAGAGCGCTAGGCCTGGGTCTGCAAAAGTATTTACTCCATTGACTTCAGTGGGAGTTAGGCATCTAAGTATCTTTGTGGATCTGGGCCCTAGTTCTTAACTAAATATAGATGGTAGCTGCTGTAATGGTATTTCCATCAACAAAAAAAGGTCATAATCAAGCACTTGTACTGTAGAGATTTTGGATAAACAGAAATCTTCCTACCAGCGATTAGATGCACTTTATTGGTCTTCTGTCATCCACCCAGGAACTGATTCCCTGGGCTAGTATCCTTACATAGCCCATCAGTGATTATTTCTTTTATTCTATGATAACCAAATCCCAAGACATCTTAAATCACGTTTTATCAGCGAACGTCCTTTCAAATGGTAGCCAACCCGAAAGAATATACTATGTAAAAAAACAACCTGAGTAGTGAATACAGACAGCAGCTGCAAATTTTTTCAGTCGAGGAGTTTATTTGGAGACAGAGTCTATCCATACAGATGGTTGAGACGGGGGCCAAGAAATGCATTAATTCATTCAATGTGAAAAATAGCTGTATTAGGAAGTGCTTACAGTTCTTCATGAAAAGGCAGAAACAACTTGACCACAATGTAGAACCTAAACTGTTATGGTGGATGATGCAGGCACACAGAACAACTCTAGTGATATTCACGGCCTACAGTGAGAGATATCTAGCTGGCTTCAAAGCAAGCACCAATACATTGAGGGGGCCTCTAATAGAAAAAGCCTGTGGACCTTACAGGTTGGAGACAACATGGTGTTCAGTAGAAATGATGAATGTCCACTGCTTCTCAGGGCTGTGCCCTAAATTGTCATACTACAGAAAGGAAGTTACCATGCAAATAAATATTAACCAGATCTTTCAAGGCTTATATTTATCTAAAGCAATGGTTTTCAACTTGTGGTCCATGGACCCCTGGGGTTCTGCAGACTATGTCTAAGATTTCTAAGGCGTCCATTTGAAATTTTTTATCGGTCCGCAAATGAAAAGAGGTTGAAAACCACTGTCTAAAAGTGACAGTTAAAAATACTTTAATGTAGAAAGTGAACAGCTTACAGTGAACACACTGAGCGAGATCCTTGTCCCAGCTCTGGCCCCTATGTGTCACATAAAAGGAGCAAGAGCTGAGGATGGAAGGGGGTGCTGTGGGTAGGTCTATAGCACACAGCGTTGCAGAGATTCCAAACAGACCTGGGAGTCTGCCAAAAGTTAGACAAGTCCCCATGGCTAAGGCACACCATGGTCTCTCCAAACTCCGTAGTAGCTCAGGATTAGAAGGGCACAAAGATATTTTGATGCCACCTTAAGTCTCCCACTGTCCTGGGCATCAAGTTCTGTGCTGCATTACATAGAATATTACTATTATTGGTAATGAATTGCCAATACAACCGTATTATTGCATAATTTGTAATACTTTTCAGCTGGTCTCTGCCTCACATTCTCTCACACACAATGTCAGACAGACCCAAGGATTGGGTATTTTAACAGCTGAGGATGTTATTGTAACATGCCCTCTCTTTTGTTTCCTAACTTTGGTTGAAATTTGTACACCATGAAATACAGATATATTGAAAACAAATAGTTCACTAATAGACAAATTCTGCCACCCAATTCATACTGAGAAATCTGACACTGTAACAAGTCCCATTAAACTCAGAGGGGCCATTCATAGAATAAGGCACTACTTGACCTGAGGGTGATGGAATCAGCACCTCCGCCTCAAGTTTAGTTTAAAATGCAATTTATATCGAGAACTATAATCATTTCATCATGGGATTCAGTGTCTCTTCTCTCTGTGAGTCTCCATATTATAGTTACTCACTTTACAGGTTAAAAGATAATTTGTCTAACAACCAACGAACTTGCAAACTTGGCTTGGAATCTGAAAGCCAGGTTGAGTTGTTTCTGTCTTGTGCATTACCGAGGAAAAAAGGATTTTTCATATGTAATCTACATAGTTAATAATTCCTGTTGATGAGATGTAAGACAAAAGAAAATCCAGCTAATTCTCCCACAGATAGTGGACTCTGGAGTGCAAAGAAGAGCAAAAATTTAGCATTAGTCAATCAAGTCAGAATGTTGAACTTCAAGCAGATCTGTCGATAAGAATGTGCTATCATCACATAATCAACTTTTTTATATTACCTGCACTGCACTTTCCACCTAAACACAGAACTTGTATTTAGTCTCTTACTGTTTTTGAAATTCTATAGAAAATGTTAGTGTTCAGAATAGGCTTAGCTTGCTTACACTGTGTAACTCATATATATTGTGATATAGCAAGGGCAGAGGGCAGTAGGAGAGTGCTCGTTGGGAGGTCTGGAAGGCCCAGAATGCTCAGGGCTCTGTTCCCTGCAAACTAGCTAGAAGTCATGAGGGGGCATTTAGGAGCAGCTGAAGCCAATGAAGGCCCAGCCAGGTGATTGTCTGGAGCAGAGGGTTTTTATCAAACAGGGTGTGAGCTGGAGGAGTAGGAGTGCTGTGCTGTGTGAAGGAGTGCAGAGTGCATGGAGGAGCAGAAAGGAGTGCTGAGGAAGGCACTGGGCTCAAGAAGCCAGAAGGACAGAGGGGGGAAAGTAGCCCAGGGGAAAAGACTGCAGCTGTGGTAAGGTGCCAGCTCACATAGGTGCTACTCATAGGGTCCCTGGGCTGGGACCCGGAGGAGCGGGCGGGCCTGGGTCCCTACCCCCCTCCCTGGGGAGATGGGGTAACTGGTGATGCCCTGGCCCACTATGAGAGGCAAAAGCGTGAGACCCACTAGGGTGAAGCTGGCCGTTTGCCACAATATATATTTACTGGAAGATATAATATTCTCACTCCTTGGTCTCATGCCTTCAGAGTGAGGCAAAGTCAGGAACTCCCATAGTTAAAAAATGTGGAGGGTTTGTGTCCCTACGCAAATCAGCAGGTTGTACGTTCTGCCGTACAGAATCAGTGGATTGGCCCACTGGTGCCTCCAACTTCCTGGGTTTTTGTTTCATGAAAGGATGGAGCCTCAACCTGCATTCCCTACCATGTGTCAAAGGGTTAAGATGATGAGCCACAAATGAGAATCTTGAGATGATCTCTTCAGAGAAGCAGAATGACAAGGTGAGTAACTTTCCCTTCTATTCTATGTGGTATTTGCTACCACAGACCAAATCTAAAACATTATTTATTTATTAAAGCAGAATGGTTTAAAAAAAATTTAGTTCAGTACAAGTAAGAACAGTTAAATGACTATTCCTGCCTCTTCACATTTCCACAGAAGTGTAGCATGTTACATCCTTAAAAAAGCGGAACAAGGATGCATTCTCTCTGCCTACAGTAAGTTCCTTACAGATAGTTTGAGAATAAATTAGCTATGTGTTCTCTTAAATAAGTTTGTTAAGCAGGAGAGCTAGTAGATTGCATTCCTGACTGTTAAAGGCTATAGATGTCGCTTTTCTTCTTCTTTGTTTTGGACACAGAAGAGATCTTCACACACTGAAAAAGGCCTAATTTCTACAAATTATTGAAATTTAATAAAATTTGAAAAATCTATAACATTTCAGCAATCAAACACATTCTTTAATCAGTTTGATCTTTTAGCAAAAGTCACTCAGTGATGGAAAATGGAAAGCAATATTTTAAGACTGACATTTAGGTAGTGCTACTCTTAATTGGCTTCTCATTAGTATGACTATTATAAGATTTTAGGATGCTTCCTTGTGTCTGCATATATTAGGTATGCATGTGAATACAAATAATGACTTATGAATAGTTTGGTAACCTGAACTTTGCTTCAGAACAAGAATATCATAGTGATTTATTATTATACAAATCTGGAAATGGATGGATGTGAATGATAAAGATTAACACAGGATGACTTTGGGCAAACTGTCAGTGGGAGCAAGGTTAAAAGAGTCTGAACTTAATGCTGGTTGCCATTTAAATTGGAGTATATGTACAAGAGAAAGACACGCGCAAACACTTAGCAGACAAAAACTACCTGACTCCTCTATTTTAGTGGAAATATAGCTACTTTCATTTGGTGCCTTTCTGGGCCTTGGTGTTGAGTAGCTGGGAAAATAGATTTAAAAATAAAAGAGGACACAGCAACAGGATGATAGAGGCAAAGTAAGGGAGCAATGACTGTAAAGACTGCACTGCACTGACTTAGTGCTCTGTCTGCTTAGCAGCAGCAAGTAGCCCATTTAAAATGTGATCTTATTTTCCAGGGTGGTTTTTAATTTTTGAATTAAATTGACGAGGTTGCTGCAGGAGTAAATAGCATTCACAGTGGTAGGGCATCAGTGGTGGATGTGATGTTGAAATCTCTGGACAAATTCAGGGTGTTGTGGTTAGCATGCCTCTTCAATGTTGCATGGAAGGCGGGCGCAATACTTTGGGTTTTGGCAAACCAGGGTAGTGGTCCTGGTTTGCCAATCTTTAAGGAAACCAGAGGGTGTGTTCCAGCTACAGGGGGATCGCACTTCTCAGCCTCCCTGGCAAAGCCTTTGGCAGGGTGTTGAAAAAGAGGCTATGCCCATTAGTTAAACCTTGGATTCAGGAGGAACAATGTGGTTTCTGTCCTGGACATAAAACAACGGACCAGCTCTTTGCTTTTGCAAAGATACTCAAGGGATCATGGGAATTTGCTAACCCGGTCTACTTTTGTTTTGTAGACCTGGAGAAGGCTTATGACCACGTTCCCCAAGATGTCCTGTGGGAAGTGCTGTGGGAGTATGAGGTGCCAGTGACGCTGCTGCATGCTATCCAATTCCTCTATTCCCAGAGTGAGAGTTGTCCGCATTCTTGGCATTGTCAAGTTCATTCAAGGTGGGCGTTGGACTCTGCCAAGGATGCATCCTGTCCCTACTCCTGTTCATGAGCTTCATGGACAGGATATCAAGGTGCAGCCGAGTTGGGGAGTATTTCCAGTATGGAGACTTTGAGGTGGCATCTCTGCCGTTTGCAGATGATATTGTCCTTCTTGTTTCTTCAGACTGTGATCACCAACATGCACTCGAACGCATCACTGCCAAATGTGAAGTGGCTGGGATGAGAATCAGCACCTCCAAATTGGAGGTCATGATTCTTTCCTGGAAGAAAAAGGAGTGATCTCCTCAGGTGAAGGGGGAGCAGCTGCCCTTAATGGAAGAGTTCAAGTATCTGGGGGTCTTGTTCATGAGTGATGGTAAACAGGAGCATGAGAGTGACTGGCGGATTAGTGTGGCAGCAGCAGTGATGTGGGTGCTGAACCAATCCGTGGTGGTAAAGCGGGAGCTAAGTTTTCAGATGAAGCTCTCAGTTTACAGGTCAATCTACATCCCCATTGTCACCTATGGTCATGAACTTTGGGTAACAACCAAAAGGATGAGATTGCGGGTACAAGTGGTGGAAATGAGGTTTTTTCCGCAGGGTGGCTGGGCTGACTCTCCAAGATAGAGTGAGGGGCTCAGCTATTCAGGAGAGCCTTGGAGTAGAGCTGCTACTCCTCCAGATTAAGAGGAGTCATTTGAGGGTGGTTTGGTCACCTGATAAGGATGCCCCTTTGGAACTATTCCGGGCAGGTTCCACTGGGAAAAAGCCCCGAGGCTGATCCAGGACATCCTGGAGGGATTATATCTCTTGGCTGGCTTGGGAATGCCTGGGAATCCCCCAGGATGAGCTAGAAGCTGTTGTGGAAGAAAGGGAGGTCTGGTCCTCCCTTCTCTCCATGCTACCACCACGACCCTCACCAGGAAAAGCGGTATAAAAGAAAAGATGAAGAGAAGAATTTTATTTTTTGTATAGCAGTTGTTAGATGCAGGGCATAAATGGATTTCCAATACAGCTGTATGGAAGGAGGAGAGCATTCCTGAGATTGGATTTTTATCATCAGCATTAAAATTGGATCATGGCATCAGTAGTACAGTGGTCACACAGTTATCATGGTCAGATAATCAGTTTAGTGGGAAAACAGTTCTGTTCCTTCCCCTCTAAAGAGCCAACAGTTAAATGAAATGCATTTATAAGGCATAGTAAATGATGTGGTATATTTCTCATGAGGTGCGTTCTCAGGGTGCTGGTCATGTTGACAACGAGGATTAATAGAAGGGATTTGCACTTGAACATTTTTGATGCATTATAAAAGCCATAATCTGCCATCAGGTCCACAAGCATGGACTTCAGATAAGCAGCTTACCTGAAGGCTTCTTTTGGGTAAAGTGTGTAATTAGGGATCCACAGACTCTTCCATATGCCAAACAGTGGTTCAACCAAAACTGTGCTGCTTCCCACTGTATTAGCCCCAAGATAGAGGGGGTCCAAACTTTTCCGCTTGAGAGCCAACCAGATTCTTTCAAAAAGGTCAAGTAAATGCTTTGGGACAGAGTCTCTGCTTTTTTCTGCTCCCTTTACATTAGACAGACTGAGGAGCTCGCAGGGAAGGGACAGCAGCTATTCAGAGCATTTCCAGCTCACATCCATGCAGATTCTAGGGTTGCATAGGAGGCATTTTCCTGCTTCCTGCCGCGATGGGCTGATTCAAACAATTCTGTTTAAAACTTGCAGGGAGCACATGTTCAGTTCATAATCAAATACACGTTTTCTAACAAGTTATCCTGGAGGGTCACAGTTTAGAGCCTCAGTGGCCACAGGTGGCACATTCTAAGGCTAGTAGGTTGAAAGTGGGGGTAATGGGTTTGCCAGTAAAGGGTAGAGATTTTTTTTTAGTAGAATGGACTATGAAGACAGCTTCTGCCAATCGGATACTGGGTAAAAACAGGTGAAAAAATTACTCCAAACTTTAGGTGGAGTAACTAATGTGTAGCAGCCTCCTAAAAAGTGAAGCCTCTAGGAAGATGGCTGTATCTCTGTATTCACATGAATGTCTGCAGATTAAAATATTAGCATTTCAGAACATTATGTGGATTTGAGAAATTTCATGGAAAATTTTAATTTCATAGAAAAAAATTGGAAAACATTATGTGGAACATCCATCATAGAACAATTTTTGAATAAATCTGTTGCAATCCTGATCTTCCAGCACAAATGCAAACATCTGTCTGTTAATGGTATTCTGATTTGGGGTGGTAGTCTGTGTGCTTTCAAACAAAAGCTAAGGAGGCTTTTCTCTGCTTAGGAGCCTGAACAAAGCATCTTGAACCAACAACACATGTTTAACTTTTGGGCTTGCTGTTGTTTGAACACTCAACTTGTTCTTGAGCAGTGCATATCTTGAAATCATCCTGCAAATTAATAAGAAGAGTGTGAGCTTGGTTATAGACAGGAGAGGATTTGGGTTGATATCGACATTAAGATCACTGATGATCAAGGCTTTCCACCTGCAGCTACCAAAGAAAAGAATCTTGTCCCAATTTTTAATTGGAAACCATCCTTTTTGGCTGGATAAACTTTAAGAAGCCTATGAAGCTCAAGGAATTACAACAGAAGTGTACATAGTTTGGCAAGATATCTAGCTAATGTGTTCTTCTGTCCACAGAGTAATCCTGTAATCACATGGTGGTAACCATGATTCCCACAGCTTTCATATTTAATTAAATGGGAAAACTGCATTGCTACTGCAGTTTGCATCAGAGGTTCATAGGATTCTTCTTAGTAAATTTCCTGTTCTCCCACCCTTTTATTTTGTGCTGTTCCTTTCATCTCATATTTTAATCAAACACTCTTTGTGTGAACATTTCTATATTACAACATGAGTTAAAATACTTTCTGAAGCTAACAGCTTTCATAGAGCACAAGCTGAACCCAGCAGTAAGTTTAATTAGCTGGAGAACATACCATGGTAAAAGTGGAACTGATAAGGTGAGGAGCAGGATGAAGGAGAATGGCACTTCAGTTCCAGAACTACTTTGAGTAGCTAACTGGAGGTGAACATAGAGAAGGTGGAAAACAACCTTTTAATACTGTGATATGGTTTGAAGGTGCTGATCAGTATACTGGGATACCAATATGCACAGCATAGCAGATGGGGCTACTACTGTATTATTGGAGGATGGGAGAATATTATGGGCCAAATCTTCAGGTGATGTCAATTATCATAGCTCCATTGACTTCACTTTAGCAAGTTGAGGATCTGGCCCATATGTTGTTCTAGTCCCAGAATCAGGTGATCAGGTTTGGTAGGAGAATGGAACACAGACATGGTATAGATTTTTAAATTGAAGGGTGCAACTTTATTAACTTTCAATTTGAATGGAGCAGGGAATAAAAATCAAAGAGTAGGCACTAATTTGGGTCCAGTGTGATGTTAAAAGGCCTCCATGCCAAATAACCAATATTCAAAGCTGTCCCCGTTCAGACTAACCTCTAAGATTCAGCCCTCGTGTGAGGGGGAATAAGAGTGTTCATGAAACGTACCTCAGTCTATGAAGACTTAGTCTTCCCTTCTCCCTCTAGGTCAGTGATTCTCAATTGGGGTTCCGCAGGAACACTGTTAGGGTTCCGTGAGAAAGTGACACCGCGCCGCCGAGAGCAGCTGTTCTCCGCGCTGCCGAAAAAGGGAAGATGTCCCGGATTTTTCGGCGGAGGGTATCGAGTATGAGTGTAATTTCTCCGCGGAGCCTAAAGGGTTCCGCTGGGAAATTTAATTGAGAAACGCTGACCTAGTTGTTTGTATATAATTTGCTTATTTCGACATTTTTTTTGGCCCCATATGTAAAAATACTGTTAAGAGTTTGGGGGGGTTCCGCAATTATTTATCGAGTTCAAAAGGGTTCCGTGGCCAAATTTAATTGAGAAACACTGCTCTAGGTTAATAGGGTCTGCTAGTTCTCTTGTAGTCTCATGTTCACCTTTTAGGAGCTGGTCCCTTTGAGCCTCTCACCTGTGCTGGACACTGGGGCAATTTTAATGAAATTACAAACTCACTAACAACTTTTGATTCCTGTCATTACTCTGTATTATGCTAAAGCCAGGCCTCCAGGATGCTGTGAGGAAGGTGAACAACACACTGGATGTCTTGTCAGTCTTGCTTCAAGGAGAAAATTCTTTCCTGTTCCCAAAAGCCAGTGATCTGGTCAGACCCACAGCATTTAGGAACACAGTTCATGTTGTACCTCCATCATAGGGCAGAGAAGCAAACACAGCAGACTAGCTGCTGCATGCCATTAGGGCTTCACTTACAGACGAGAAGAGGTGCAAGAGACAATCAGCTCTTTCCCCCACTCCAACTCCAGCCTGGCCAATGGTGGTAGAGAAAGGCAGATAATTCTCTTCTCTTTTTCTCAGCTTCCCCACCCAGGCATGATCTCTATGAGTGTTCTGGACAGAGGGAGGGGAGAAAGCCCAAGGGTTGCTAACCCTACACCTAGTTCTCCCTCCTCTAAGGACCTAAGGGGTTGCCTTTTACTTTCTCATCCATTCATACATCCCCCGCTGAGATGGGGGAGAGGGCATTTTGATTAGAGCTTTAGTCTTTTCATAGTTTCCAAATTATTTATCTGTACATGTATTTCTTTCCCCACTAAAATATTTTCTCTCAGTTGACATCCTGGCAACCCTTTCCTGGCTGGCCATGGATTAGCATTGGACTATTTCATGGGACATTATCTTCATTCTCACTTGAAAAATAAGAATATCATCTATGTCAGGGGTTCCCAAACCGTGGTATGCGTACCACCAGTGGTACGGAGGCCACCTCCCAATGGTACGTGTGTAAGCTGCCTGATGCTCCAGTTGCCAAGGCAGCAGCAGAACTGACGCTCCGCTTAAGCTACTTTGGCAACTAGAGCATCAGGCAGCTTAGTGATTCTCGGCCTGTCACTTCTTCTTGGTGGTGGTACTACAGGGGGTGGCGGTTTATGTTGGTGGCATGCAGTGTGGTAGACTTTGGGAACTGCTGATCTGTGTGGACCATACTCCCATATGTTCATAGATTCCAATGCCCTAAGGGACCATTGCACTCATCTAGTCTGACTTCCTGTATAACTTCATACTTTAGAATTTCCCTAAAAACTAATTCCCCAACTGTGACATGTTTTATGTCACCAAAGCAGCTTAAAAATGGTATGTTTTATTCAGAAATATCCTGTGGAAGCTCAATTAATTCCTCTGGTGAGAAAATAAGTGTATGTTCACTGATAAGTATGTTTGGTCACTGAAAAATCTAGTCCATGACACAATTTCTAATGAATTAACAACCCATTCTTTAAAAATGGGACACACAACCCCTTTGAACAAGAGCCTATATTTCATTGATGTGAAGACTGGGCGCCTAATTCTTTACCACCTTTTACCCTGTGTGGCTGTTCACACCAATGCAAGGTGAGTGTAAAACACTACCAAATCTTGCCCTGGCAGAGGAAGCCTCTAACACAGTAGTGCTGTCAGGAACTGAAGGGGCCATAGGGAGTTAGGGGCATTGGCTGGTATTGGTGACTGAATCCCCTGTTGCTTGTGACAAGGGTCAGCTCATGTGTTCAGCAGCTGTAAAGTCACTGATCCAAATTCTTTGTTGCACCTGTATCTTGCATAGTCATTTACCCCAGAGCAAAGAGAGCGTAAACCATTCGTTTTGCTTTGGCAGTGTTTTACAACCAGTTGGCACTCCCTTTGCAGTGATGTAAATGACTACCTGGGGTGCAGGACTAAGAGAAGCTAGCCTGCTGAATTCCTTTATGGGAATAAAAACCTGCTCAGGGGATGATGTGACTCTTATCTGATGAAACTGCTAATGTTGGCCACCTCTTAATTTGAGGATAGATTGGATTTTATACCTGTCCATAAGGAAATATGGTAAAATGATTGCTGATGAAATATAAGATAAAGGTGCAATGAAAATCTTACCCTTAAAAGGAATCTTACCTTTTTTTTCAGTTTAAATTTGTTTTGTATATGGTGTTCTGTATATGGAAGGAGAAGAAAAGTAGGTTTGGGTTTGCTTTGTTTTTAAATACAGTTTGCTAGGTTTTCCAGGTCAGAGTATTAAGATCTGCCTCTCATTGGTGTCATCGGTAGGAGATAAGTGAAGTCATTGCAAATGCTAATACAACGTCATTCCCACTAGCTAGGCATTCATTTCTAATTAATTAGTGTTTTTTAGTCCCACCTGTCTTCAGCTAGCTTATGTCTGCATTATTCTGTTTCTTGTCTGAGATTCTGTATGAAAGTTTGGGTTTGCTGTCTCTCAGGTATACATAGCAGATGACTGTTTTAATACAGTTATAACCATCACCTATCTTTTATTTTGTTGAAGTATGCTCATAGCTTTTGTTAATTAAGATTCAATCTAAAGTTCAAAAACCTCACAGGTTTTTTTAAAGATGTCTTGATCGTATCAGGGTTTTAACATTTTTGGTGAAGAAAAGCTTTCTGAGCCAATGCTATTGGCATTTTTCATCATGTGCTAATCAATTGCTGTATGACTTTGCTCTAAAACCCACCATGATGTACTGCTGTTCTGTTATGATGACCCTAGATTTTTAACCATTGTGGTTTATGTGGTTTATGTTCAAACTGGTATTCCTGAACTATAATGATACTTTTTCACATTTCTCTTGACTAACTTTGTAGGATACCTATATATCACACCTCCTTTTCACCATAGTGTCAGCTGCATCTACACCCATCTCACCTACCAATACCTTTACCATTCCCATCTTAGCAGAACTGTTGAAAGAAAACTTATTGCAAGAGAGAGCAATCCTACTGAATTCTGTTTCCAACCCTAAATCAGTGTATCATTTCATTTGTAGCTCAGACTGCTGACTGTTGACTGGTAAACAGGTTCTGAAATAATCCATTTAGATGACCTGGGATTTTGATGTCTTCATGTTCCATCAATGCTTTGCTATCTACCACCTGGGTGACATCACAATTGGGAGTGATTGATGTTTTTGGTGAGTTCTTGTACAAGTTGAAAACAAAAAATCTCTTTGCTTTATCTCTCTTGCAGTGATACGCTAATTCTGCCTTTTATTGACATATTCCTGCTTATTGTCTCCCGTTGTTATCTCTTGATCAGGATTCTGCTGTGCCTCTTGTGCAGTCTCATTGTGATGTCTTCTTAATGTAAGTATTTGTAATCTCGCTAATTAGTTGCTTCCTCATCCATCTTCATCTGCTACTGCTTATCTATGTGTCATCTCTTTGTTCCAAAACATTCATACTGTGTTGTATGGAGTGGCATCTTTTGAACATGACAAGATATATATTTGGTCTTGTTTTCTACTCAGGAGCTAATAGCACTTGAGGCTGGTTGGTTACCTGTATGCTGTAATCATCATTGAGTCCTGATTTTTGTCTATATTGTATCAGTTTGAACAAATTATTTTAGGTTTCACATTTTCTTCAGTAGAGTGCAAGATGTGAATATCCCATCACAGCAGCATTTGGCAATCTTTACTTGCAGTGAAGTGGTTAAGGCAGCTAATGGATTTCTGGTATCTGCTGAATATAGTGACTTCTATGGTCCCTAATAAGTTAGTTAGATCCTCTTTGTTCTTTCAGTCTCCTATTAGAAAAGCATGCTGGTAATAATTTTGCCAGGTTCTGCAGTGAATTTCTTTATTATAGTGGTCACTGATGACCAGATTGCAATCTGCATTTGACGAAGTGAGCTGAGTCTCACGAAAGCTTATGCCTACAAAAATTAAATTTGTTAGTCTTTAAAGTGCCACAGAACTCTCGTTGTTTTTGCTGTATACAGACTAACACGGCTACCCCTCTGGAACTGATGAATTGAATTAATCTGAAAGTTTAACTTTTGCAATGAGTAAAGGATAGCTTTAAAATCATTGACCTAAAATTCATGGACCTTGAAGTTGCTATTGAATTTTCTATTTGTGATAGACCTTCTGACTATTAGTGTTTTCTGTGCTAAGAGGCACCTTGCCTCTTCATTTGCACTTACCTTTTTTCTTGTACTTTTTGCCTTCATTTACACTCCTTACTAGAAGAAATTGATCTAAGATCAGGACACCCACCCACCCTCTTCAAAAGTGCTTTTAGGACTAACCAGCCATTTCTGTAAAAGGACTGCGTCAGCTTCCAAACTAGACTGTGTCAGTTCACTGAACTACCAGGTTTATACAAAATCAATAAGAGTTCGTGTAGCTGGAGGGGCCACATTTACTTTGTACACACTTACTGGTAATGTAAGTCTTTCTTGACATTTATTGTTTTGCACATAATAAATTGTACACATCATGCATTTACTGGGTGAAATTCTGCTCTTATGTAAACCGTGGTAACCCCAGTGAATACAATGAAGTATCGGGTTTAAATGAAAGCAAAATTTGACCCATTAATGCAGCTACTCAGCTGGAGAACTTTGACTTAGCTCCACTGACTTCAATGGAAATCTTCCATAGTAAACAGCACCTTTCATCTCAAAGGATCTCAGAAGTTAAGTATTTTAATTGTGTGTGTGTGTGTGTGTGTGTGTGTGTGTGTGTGTGTGTGAGAGAGAGAGAGAGAGAAAATCATACAAAATTAAATATCTACCTCTGCGATGCCTTTGACTGTAGAGTCACAAGGAGATTTTGAGGTCTCACCTGCAGCTATGCTGGAGTACATGGATCTGATTGCAGCCCCTCTTGTGCTGGTTTTAGGTTGAGTGAGTACACTGTATATCACACAAATGCTTCCAATGATGCCTGAAAATTGTGGAGGGAAAAGAAGATGGAGTCTCTGTTTCTTATGAGAACTGATCTATAGGAATGGCTGCAAAAGCCTGAGATGGAATATGCCTTTCTAGCAGATGTTTAGTCTCAAAAACTTTAGCAGTAACAAGATAGTTATGAGGCCTGGGTGCCAGCAGGGACGGAATGCGGAGGAAGACCTTGCAACTTAGATAAGGACAGTTGAAAAGTACTAGGCCAAAATATTCCTAGATAAGTAGTTTTTAGTATATATTGCCATGGAAACTGTGACATGAATAGACTTGTTTGTGTAAGGCTATAAAAGCTTTTGGAAATCTATGTTTAAGGTCACCCTTTGCATAAAGGGACCACCTTCTTTATGTAAAGAATAAACTCTTGGCTTTGCTAAACTGCTGTCTCGTTAATTTGGACCATCCGCTGGGCAACGGACATGTAAGTAAGGACCCCTGAGTTTGGGTTCTTCAACAAAATGTGTGATAAATTTAAAGCTGCCTAGGGAATGCTGAGGAAATGTACCAGCACTACTAGGATCCTTTCCCATCCCTCCTAGAAAGAGAGGGGAGAAGCTTCCTTCCTCTCAGTAGTCAGGAATGGGACTTAAAGGAAGAGACACTCTCTCCCTGCAGCGAGAAATGGGACATAGGAGAAACCCTGTCCTCCTGCCTATCAGCTGGGCAAAAAGAAATAGAGGAAATATAAAGTCAAATGGAATCTGAGAGAGGTAGAGACAATAATTGCTATTTGATGACCTGACATTACTTTACAATCATTTTATTATGAGGAAGCATTACTGTGCAATGACATTGGGTCATGATGATGCAGTGTAATACACAGCAAATGCTGTGATATAATATAAGGATATACAATTATTCTATAATTCTGCATCTCCATCCATTGAAATGATTTCTCTCCGAGGTTTAGAGCTGACGATTAACTTCATGCAGCATATTAGTATTCAGAAAGGTAAACACAAAACAAATCAATGCAGATACTACAAATGTACAGATATAAATTGAAACAGGTTTTATTTCCAGCTGCTAACTGTATCAAGAATATTTACAATATACTCAAAATATATCGACATGAGCCATGGTCGTTTTACTGTAGGAATTGGCAATTCAAGTGAAAATATAAAGGTCAGTGGGGGGATATAAATATGAATAATATTTGTCCTTTTATTATTAATTTTATTGACTGATTAATCTCTACATGATGTTTCTTTGGGGCCATGTGAGTACTGAAACCAAATCATATTAGTAAACATGAAGTGCACAAACTCAGCAATAACAATAGAACAACAGCAAGGTGAATTTTGGATAACCATACACCCAAGATCTGAATGGAGAAAATTCCCTTCTTCTTACTATTTAAAATAAATTAAGTCAGAACTGTCATACCTTTTCCTGCCAAACCCATCTGTGTAGTTCCGTGCTGTTACTTTAAATAGTTTATCAAATAAAAGTTTTGTATATGTGTACAAAATGTTTCAATAAAAAACCAAACCAAGCAAAAAAAACTAAGCATTTGCAAGTGAGTAAATATAAAATAAGGGAAGGCTGAGAAATATTCTGCTCCCCTTACTGTCCATACAATCTACTAAATGTACATCAGTAAACTCACGCATGTTGCATTATATAGCTCAAAATAGCTTAAACTCTGTCCCATGTGTTCTTGTCCAGTGTCAGTCTTAGATTAGGAATGTTTTTAAACCCAGCTACCACATATGGACTCCAAATCCAACCACAGACCATTCTGCAGCTTACCTTCTCATTATGAGCCAGATAAAGCAATATCCTCATTAACATCTTGTTGATTTCAGTGGATTCACTCATTCTCAGCATGACTAAGTATGTCAAATTCTGATCCTAAATTATTAGTCTTCACAAGGCCTTCATGAATTAGTTAAGAATTTCTGTTATCCCCATTTTACAGATGGGAAAACTGAGCCAGGGTGATGGTGACCTGCCTAAACTCATACAGCAAGTAACTGGTCAAGTCAGGAATAGAAATTGAGAGTAGAATTGGGCAAAATATTTCAGAGGAATTGTTAATTTTCCCAAAAGTGCAGTTTCATTCAACTCAAAACAATTCATAAATTCGATCTGATTAGTTTGGACTGGGAAAAAGTTTTTCAGGGACTGCTTTAGAAAATTCCATCTGGATGCCTATTTTATTACCTTTCGTGCAATGGTTAGGGCAGTTGCTTGGGATGCGGGAAAAGTATGTTTAAATACCCATTATAAACCAAGGACTTGAATCATCTCTTCTCTCTCTCAAGGGAACATCATAGCCATAAAGCAATTGGCTGTTCTGGGGCGGGTTGTTCTCAGTCTCTCTTGTTGAAGATGTTCCACTTTTTGTAAATTCATAAACATTCATTGGGCCAGAGAGAGAGAGAGCCTTATTGAGGGTGCAGGAACAAACCATCCCGATGTGCAGAAAGAATAGCAAATATGTCAGGCAACCAGCATAGCTTAACAGAGAAGTCTTCAGTAAGCTTAAACACAAAAAGAAAGCTTACAAGAAGTGGAAGCTTGGTCAGATGACAGGGAGGAGAATAAAAATACTGCTTGAGCATGCAGGAGTGAAATCAAGAAGGCCAAAGCACAATTGGAGTTGCAGCTGGCAAAGGACATGAAGGGTAGCAAGAAGGGTAGCTACAGGTACATTAGCAACAAGAAGAAGGTCAGGGAAAGTGTGGACCCCTTACAGAAGGTGGGAGGCAACCTAGTGACAGATGATGTGGAAAAAGCTGAAGTATTCAATGCTTTTTTTGCCTGTGTCTTCACAGACAAGGTCAGCTGCCAGACTACTGGGCAGCACAGAATGGAAAGAAGGTGATGAGCAGCCCTCAGTGCTGAAAGAACAGGTTCAGGATTATTTAAAAAGGCTGGACATGCACAAGGCCATGGGGCCAGATACAATGCATCTGTGGGTGCGGAGGGAGTTGGCTGATGTGATTGCAGAGCCATTGGCCATTATCTTTGAAAACTCAAGGCAATTGGGGGAGGGCCTGGATGATTGGAAAAAGACCAAAAAAGGGAAGAAGGAAGATCTGGGAAACTATGGACCGCTCAGCCTCACCTCAGTCCTCGGAAAAATCATGGATGAAGCAGGTCCTCAAGGAATCCATTTTGAGGCACTTGAAAGAGAGGAAGGTGATCAGGAACAGTCAGCATGGATTCACCAAGGGCAAGTCATGTTTGAGCAACCTGATTGCCTTCTATGATGAGATGACTGGTGCTGTGGATGTGGGGAAAGCGGTGGACGTGATATACCTTGATTTTAGCAAAGCTTTTGATACCGTCTCCCACAGTATTCTTATCAGTAAGTTAAAGAACCATGAGTTGAATGAATGGACTATAAGATGGATAGAAAGCTGGCTATATCATTGGGCTCAATGGGCTCAACAGCTCGATGTCTAGTTGGCAGCCGTTAACAAGCGGAATGTCCCAGGGGTCGGTGCTGGGGATGTTTTTGTTCAACATCTTTAATGATCTGGAGGATGTGGTGGATTGCACCCTTAGCAAGTTTGCAGATGACACTATGCTAGGGGAAGTGGTAGATATGCTGTAGGGCAGTGATAGGATACAGAGTGACTTAGAAAAATTAAAGGATTGGGCCAAAAGAAATCTGATGAGGTTCAACAAGGACAAGTTCAGAGTCCTGCACTTAGGACAGAAGAATCCCATGCACTGCTACAGACTGGGGACCTACTGGCTAGCAGCAATTGTGCAGAAAAGG
Source organism: Emydura macquarii macquarii (assembly GCF_026122565.2). Classification (NCBI taxonomy): domain Eukaryota; kingdom Metazoa; phylum Chordata; order Testudines; family Chelidae; genus Emydura; species Emydura macquarii. The sequence goes on from NW_027130455.1 coordinate 13,456,104, forward strand.
ACCTGGGGGTTACAGTGGACAAGAAGCTGGATATGAGTCAGCAGTGTGCCCTTATTGTCAAGAAGGCATACTGGGCTGCATTAGTAGGAGCATTGCTAGCAGATCGAGGGAAGTGATTATTCCCCTCTGTTCGGCACTGGTGAGGCCACATTTGGAGTTTTGTGTCCAGTTTTAGGCCCCTCACTACAAAAAGGAAGTGAACAAATTGGAGGGAGTCCAGAGGAGTGCAACAAAAATTATTAGGGGGCTGAAGCACATGACTTGTGAGGAGGGGCTGGAGGAACTAAGGTTTGTTTAGTCTGCAGAAGAGAAGAATGAGAGGGGAGTTGATAGCGGCCTTTAACTATCTGAAAGGGGGTTCCAGGCAGGATAGAGGTAGCTGTTGTCAGTGATATTAGATGACAGAACTACGAGCAATGCGCTCAAGTTGTAGTGGGGAAGGTCTAGTTTGGATATTAGGAAAACGTTTTTCATTAGGGAGTGTGGTGAAGCAGTGGAATAGGTTACCTAGGGAGGTGGTGGAATCTCCATCCTTGGAGATTTTTAAGGTGCAGCTTCACAAAGCCCTGGCTGGGATGATTTAGTTGGGGTTGGTCCTGCTTTGAGCAGGGGTTGGACAAGATGACCTCCTGAGGTCTCTTCTAACCCTAATCTTTTATCATTCTATGAAAATTACTGTAGTCTGGTGATTAAGGCACTCATGTGGGAGATAGGAGATGTGGATTCAAGTCTTCATTATGCCTGATTTTGAGGAGACAGACACACACAATTTTCAGAAGCTCAGTGAAATGACATAGAATTTTCTAATTTGTTGACAAATTGCAAATGTTTTTGGAACCAAACCAAATATTTTTTCTGATTTATTTTTTCAATTTCCTGGCTGAACTGAAACACCAATTATTCATCCAGATTTACATGGGAGTTTCTAATTCCCATACCCAAGTTTATGCTCCCCCCCTAAGTACTAATGAATAGTCACTAACACTAAATCACACACACACAATATATCTGGCAAATAAAATTCCTTGCTGCAACAATATCCTTGTGCATTGTGAAATATAAACAGATTTGGGAAAGAAGGAATTGTCTTGCAATAATTAAGAAACCAAACTCAGTAAAACACTTTGGGGAAAATGGTTGTAGAACAGTGAAACTTATTTCAGTGAAATTATATAAAGCTGCCATGATTTATTATTGAATCATAGAAATGTAGGGCTGGAAGGGACCTTGAGAGATCAAATCCAGCCCCATGCCCTAAGGTTGGACCATTGAAACCCAGGCTATCCCTGACAAGTGTTTGTCTAATATGTTCTTTAAAACCTTCTGTTTTGGGGATTTCACAACCTCCTTGGAAAGCCTATTCCAGAATGTAACTTCCCTTATAGTTAGAAAGTTTGTTCTGATATCTAACCTATATCTCCCTTGCTCCAGTTTAACCATTACTTCTTGTCCTACCTTCAGTGGACATGGAAAATAATTGTTCCCTGTCCTCTTCGACATATTTGAAGAGACTGATCACAGTCCACCCACAGTCTTCCTTCCTCAAGACTACACATGCTCAGTTTTTTAACCTTTTCTGACAGGTCAGATTTTCTAAACCATTTATCATTTTTATTGTTGTCCTCTGGACTCTCTCCAATTTGTCCACATCTTTCTGAAAGTATGGCACCCAAAATTGGACACAGTACTTCATCTGAGGCCTTATCAGTGCTGAACAGAGCAGGACAATTACCTTCCGTGTCTTACATGACTTTGAAGACACCTCCTGGAATGATATTAGCCTTTTTCACAACTGCATCACATTGTTGTTTCTTATTCAATTTTTCATCCACTATAACCCCCAGATTCTTTTCAGCATTACTACCACCCATCTAGTTGGTCCCCATTTTGTAGTTGTGCATTTGATTTTTTCGTTCCTAAGTGTAGTACTTTGCACTTGTCACTATTGAATTTCATCTTGTTGATTTCAGGCCAATTCTCCAATTTGTCAAGGTCATTTTGAATTCTAATTATGACCTCAAAAGTGCTTCAAACCCCTCCCACCTTGGTGTTGTCTGTGCTGATAAAATTTGCAATCTCCTCTCCATTATCCAAGTCATCATTGAAAATATTGAATAGTACCACATCCAGGAGAGACCCCGCTATAGATATATCCTCCCAGTGTGACAGCAAACCATTGATAAATACACTTTGAGTACTGTCTTTCAACCCGTTATGCACCCACCTTATAGTAATTTCATTTAGGCCACATTTCCCTAGCTTGCCTATGAGAATATCATGTGGGACTGTATCAAAAACCTTACTAAAATCAAGATATATTACAACTCCTATTTGCCCCATCCACTAGTCAGTAATCCTGTGAAAGAATGAAATTAGGTTGGCTTGGCATGATTTGTTCTTGACAAATCCATGCTGGCTATTTTTTATTATCATTTTGATCTCTAAGCCCTTACAGTTTGATTGGTTAATAGTTCATTCCAGTATCTTTCCAGGCATCAAAGTTGTTAGGCTGACTGGTCTATAATTCCCTGGGTCCTCTTTGTTCCTCTTTTTAAAGATAGGTACTATGTTTGCCCTTCTCCATTTCCCATGACCTCACCATGAGGACTCCATGAGTCCTCACAGATAATCACTAATGGTTCTACGATTGCTTCAGCTAGATGAATTTTGTCAGGCGCTGTTGACTTGAATACATTTAACTTATCTAAATATTCTTTAACCTGTTCTTTCCCTATTTTATTTTGTGTTCCTTCCTTGTTGTTAAGTGCACTAAATATCTTGTTACCATTAATCTTTTTGGTGAAGACTGAGACAAAATTGGCATTCAACTCCTGAGCCGCCTTGACGCCATCCATTATTAGCTCTCCTTTCCTGTTATTCAGAGGGACCTACACTTCTTTGTCTTTCTCTTGTGTCTAATGTATTTGTTGAACCTTTTCTAATTGCCTTTTATGTTCCTTGTTATGAGTAGCTCATTTTGTGCCTTAGTCTTCCTGATTTTGTCCCTACATGCTCTGATATTCTTTTGTAATTATTCTTAGCAATATGTTCTTATTCCCACTGCTTGTAGGATTCCTCTTTGATTTCCAGGTCGCTAAGAGCTCCTGAAGGAGCCATATTGGCCTCTTACTATTCTTTCTATCTGTCCTCTGCAGTGGTATAGTTTGCTGTTGTGCCTTTAATATTGTCTCTTTGAGAAACTGTCAGCTCTCCAGAACTCCTTTTTCCCTTAGATTTTCTTTCCATGGGGATCTTACCTCCCAGTTCTCTGAGTTAATCATTGATGAATATTCATGAAAAATGGTATCTTTTAAGAAATTGTCTTATCCTGTTTAATCCTGCTTTAAAGCTTATGATCCTCTTCCCTGTTGATGATGCTGAGAGAGTGAGCAAGCTGTTACCTCAAAGTGTGTGTGAAGCAGAGGTTACTCCTTAAGTGACTGGAAAGGAAGGTTTCATGGTAATTTGATTTCTTCTCATCTCCATTGAAAGCTGAAGCCTGTGAGAAACTTGGTGTTGTCTATGTATAATTTATAACCCCAATACTCATTGTTGCGGGGCCAATGCAATACACTATATACCATGAATACTATAGAAAATTAATCTTTTTGTCTGCTATCAGAGGGCAAGGACTCTTGCAGTTCTAGAAAAATGTCACCTTCATCAGCCACTTGTCACTCAAAACAGATTCCATCTATTCTCCAATTTCTAGAATTAATCTTTTGTGCAGGGGGATGGGAAGGAATGAAACCAGCGGTGCAGAAATAAGTAAAGCCAAATTATGACTTCCTCATCCCAGTTGTGCAGAATAGAGAGGGTGGAGAATGCATAGGGAATGCATGTTTTCCCCACCCCTTAGTGTTCCCACATGGGATCAACAACAGTGTAGCTAATCGCTTCTGAGGGTAAAAGCAGGTTCCACTAATGCTGCTAGCATTGGTCAGTGTCCTAGAGGGGTTGCGTCTGGGTGGAATGGATTTTGGGAGGTAGGATGCTGTATTGGGTGGAGTACGAAACATGGTCACCAAAAGGAGTAGCTAGGGTAGCCACTAGCATAATTGACTTCTCCTGGTCTCTGCTGGCATAATCATGGCAGCCTGCTACCACTTGGACAGTGCATCTCTTCTAGCCTTATCCTGTGTGGCAACGGAGTGCTAGATATGTGGACTGCCACTCTCCTCTGCCTCTCATCCAAAGCTATCAGTCTTGGTTTCAAAGATAATTGCAAAGTTTAAAGACAGTCTCCTAACACTGATGTTATAGATACAGTTAAGCTTTGGGAAAAGAAGACATGATGCCCTTTTCCTCTTATATGTCTCATTAAATGAACTAATAATATAAGATGAAGTTCATCTTGTTGGGTTGATGTGATTAAATTTCTTGATCTTTTACCCTAAGGTTTCTGATGTCTTACAAGCCCTGCAGTCCTATAATGCCATGTGTGCGCACACACATGTGTGTGCATAGGATGTTACAGCACATAAAAATAAACATGATGGGCCATATCCTGCTTCTCTCACTCAAGTTACTTAGCTTCCCCCTGATTCCAATGCCTTTCAGTGCAACCCCAGTGCTAATAACAATAATAAACATTCTTCTGATTGCTGTTTGCCAACAGTCAATAGTAGGCCACTTCTTTATAAATGTAAACACAGCACATAGACTCAGACTCATAGACTTTAAGGCCAGAAGGGACTATAGTGATCATCTAGTCTGACCTCCTGCACATTGCAGGCCAAATAACCTCACTCACCCACTCCTGTAATAGACCCATAACTGCGAGTGGGAGGGTCCCAGAGCCCGGGTTCCAGCCTGAGCCTGAACATCTACACTGCAGTTTTATAGTCCCCCACAGCCCAAGCCGCACAAGCCCGAGTCAGCTGACACAGCAGCTGTGGGTGTTTAATTGGAGTGTAGATGTACCCCTAGTGGCTCCTAACTATGCAAAACAGGAACAGAAAGTTGTCAGCACCCAAGAATTATAAAGTGGTCCTCCAGTTGACAGATCTAACATTTCCTGTATCTTAAAGGTCTGTTGCAATATGTTACATTTCTGCTCAAAACTCTTTATATTTCCATACAAACGCTATTTAAAAAACAACATACATATTATAGACTTTACCTTAGTCTAAACGTCCACATGCTTGAGGAATCTGCATGAACAATTTCCACTTTGCTTCAGGCCATTGCATCCTTATTGGTCTGTCCTGAAGTCACATCATAGGGTCAGAGGTTTTTAAACCCTGTTGGAATCTGGTCTTTAGCACCAGTGATATTTTAACTTGCCTGGAAGACAAACACTGTCCTTTGGTCCATATTGAAGTGGTTGCAAGTCTAGGTGCAATGACTATTAATCCCACATAACTGATCTCTATACATTGCATATGAGGATCTGCAATAGATTGGCAAGACAAGAGTTCTCTTCTACCCTGGTCATGGAATGAGGAAGCCACCCTTATGCTGTTTCCAGCCTCATAATCATCAGTTCTTAGTGTTAGCTCTCATACAGTCTTACCACAGTGTCTTTTTTTTTTTTTTTTTTTTTTTGGGGGGGGGGGGTATTGTCACATTCTGGGGTGCAATCCAGACCAGTGAGGGGTTGTGTCACCACTGCCCTGCAGCCTTGGGTGCCCCACAATATTCAGCAGCTATAATTGCCACTTGGGACATTCACAAACAGCATTCCAGCATCCAGGAAACACTTTGAGTGTCTGCGTGGAGCCACAGCCTGCCAGCCACACATCAGTAACACTTTGGCTTCCACCAGCCTTGGTTACTATTTTCAGGGTGACCCCAACACACTTCAGGCCTAGATTTTCCTTGAAAAAAGTGTGTTCCTCACTGTCCAGCTCTCTCCTGAACAATCCATATACTGGAAGTCCATTGCCCCTATAAGGGGTCAATATACAACAGTTTTTCATTTTAAATGGAGTTACCCACACACTTCAGTTTAAAGACAACACTGTTGATTGAAGAATAAAACAAGTTTATTGAACTACAAAGAGAGAGCTTTTAAGTGAGTGCAAGGCATTAGTCAGAAATGGTTACAAGAGAAAAATAAAATGCATCCTAGTGCTAAAACTTAACGGACTAGACTTCATTCAAGATAAAACCCTTACCACAATCTCTCAACAACAGGGCTGACCAAATTTCAGGTCAGGATCTCTTCCAAAGTCAAATGGCTGCTTCTTTTGTCATCTTAGATGAAAGAGAGATACATACGGAGAGATACTTGAGGTTGTTTGTCCCCCTCACTTTTATAGTCCAGTCATCTTTTGAAATTCATTTTCCTGAGGGTTACACCTAGATAAAGTTAATTCCTGATGTGAAGTTGGAGTCACAGTCTCGAGGTGAAAGATGTTTTGTGCTATTTGCTAAAATGTAGATTGATCTATTTCTGCCCCCCTTCTTTGCCAAATAATGACCACTTGTCAGGTGAACCCATCAGCTTTGATGATGGCTGGTTAAAGGCATCAGCTTGTACTTTGTCTTTTAGAAACAGGTTTATTCACTCCCCAGACTTTCTGGTAACCACATTTAAGTAATACATTCAGCTTATGTTCATAGCTTTACATATAAGGTTGCTACATTCATTTCACCATGATATTATTGACCAGTGAGTTACTAGTTTTCAATTGACACCTCACAAGGTATATTTTGTACAAACATTATTACAATAGTGTATAGGGTGCATACAGGGGTGCATTCAGTCACAGGTACGTAATAGTCAAAGCCTCTATGACAGTTGTGACTTTCCATTAACAGTTGTGCAGCAGAACATATCACAGGAGAATTTAAATCCAGTAGTGCAAGATGAGGAGCAATGCCTACCTCCACTGCTTTGTGCATCACTGTTTTAGAAGTTGGTATCAGTCTTTCAGACACCCATTTATCTGTAGACATCCTGGAGCTGAATTAGTGAAGAAGCCATTCTGACACCATGGTGTTCCTTACTTAGATGAATAAAGGATAAGGATTGTTCAGGGTCTAGGCACCTGCAAATGATACACAGAACTCAGCTTTGGTAATATAATGTGATGTGAAAATATGGAAACAAAATCAGAGATGTGGATCAAAAACAGGAAATACAAAATAATTTAAATATATTTTTAGGCAGTTGTTAGTTTTACTGAAATCAAGTGGTGGAGTGTGCTGCCAAGTGCACTCTGTGGTCCTGTTTTCTCCTTTAGGCTTCCCAAAGGAGTCAGTAGTATAGTATTTTTTGATCTCGGCTAAAACTACCCAAGAAAATTACCCATTGGACCCTTTGGCAATGTTTGATTGAATTTGGAACTGAAGGTCCTGGGTTCAGTCCTGCTGATGATCTATGCTTCACAATGATCGGCCTTGGACTGGAGCCAGGGTGTACTAGCCGTTGAAGAGTGTACAGAAAATTATACCTACATTCAGGTAAAAGTAGCCAGATTTGAACTGGCAATTGAATTGCTGATGAAAAAAATGCAAATTGTGCCCTGAAAGTAAAGACTTCCTGTTATGAAAAATTTGCTCCTTTATGTATGCAAAGGTAGTTGACGCACATCACACTTGGATGTGCTGCTGGTTTTTCAAGCACATGACATGGTGGTTAAAATGGTGATAGCTTTGTCTACATTAATGCTGCCGTCACAGTGGAACTGGTCCTGAAAATACCCTCGTGATCGAGGCTTCACTGTCTTTTTGTTCTGTTGAGGCTAGGCAAGGACTCAACTCATTTACACTGGCCAAGTGAAGTGTGTCAAAGCTATTTTGGTCACAACCAACTTGAAGCTGTGCTTGGTCATTTGGAATAGAAGATTTGAGAGCATTAATTTGAGGGCATTTACTCTGAGTAATCTTAAAATGAAAATCCTCATCAGCACTTAGTGCTAAACTCTCACTCTAATCAACCTCTTCATTAGGACACCTTCCGTTTCTTCTTCTTCTTTCTGATGCTGCCTGAACTTCACTGAACCTCTCACAGCTAAGTAATTACAATTATAAATCTGACACATTTCAGAACTGTGATATTCTCTTCAATTTTCTTTATGTACAGTAAATTTATTGGCTAGATCAGATTTCTTTTTTATCCTAAATTTAAATGATAGAAATTTACTGCCAGTCTTGTTCTGTCATATATATCCTCCCAGGAAAGCACAATGTAAAGCCTAGTGTAGACAGGTTGGCTGCATTTCCTTCCTTTCTGAGTGAGTGAGAGCTGCCAGAGAATGGTGGTGGTCTCTGCAATGGGGAGGTAAAGGAGGGTCGATAGGTGATAAACCTCCCTTCTTTTATAGAGATAAGAAAATGAATGGTATGAACTGGGATGAAAATAATTCATTGTAAATACTTAACAATTTCATAGCACAATGTGATATTTCAAGTCAGTATATGGACTTTGTTTTATCTCCTACTTTCACTTATAATTTCTCACTGATTTTCAAGGCTATGTTGTTATTTTTAGCTTTACACATTTTTAGCAGGCCATCCTGTTGGTCTCAGTTCCAGTTCAACCTGCCATCCTAAAAATAATGAATTTAGTGGTTACACTGTAGCCTCAAAGTGAACGGTAGTCTGCTGAATAAACCAGCACACACAATAATGCTAAATTTGGATTGTAAGGGAGCCCTTTCACTGAGTTACTATGGAAACTGAATTCTTTTCTTTAGAAAGATATTCCCACTAGGTTTAGTAGTGTGAAAAAATCCCCATTATTGGAGCTGGGCAACATTTTCCTCACCCCCAATGCCTTCATTCCTCTATGCCCCTACCTTCTAAATAAGGGTATAAAGACAGCTTTTTGACTTTTCCACTTAATATTCAATTTTTTCATGAAGAATTTTCACACTATTTTACATTAGTAAAAAAGCAGTATATCTTCTCAAATTTACTTGTACAGTTGTATGTATCAGTGCTGATTATTTATAGAGCATTGTGTGTGTGTGTACAATAGAACATAGAAAGCATTTGCACGTAATTTGGTATAAAGATCAGAGACAACCTCTCTAACAGCCTGTAGCAAAAACACGAAACAGGTAAGGTGTGAAATCCTCGCCCCATTGAAGTCCATGAGAGTTTTGCCATTGACTTCAAGGAAACAGAATTTCATCCAAGGTACCTGGCTGAAAGACCTTACCATATAACCCAGAAAAATACAATTCATTGGAGGGGAATGTAAATGCTCAGAGACTATAGTGATGACCACTATATTCAAATCTCATGCAGATTAGATATAAATCTGAGGACTATATTTTTTTAGATGAGATCAGCACAGAGTTTGGGATTTGAGACGTGATTTTGAATGGGAGGGAGCTAGTTGGTATAGTGAGAGTGGGCTATTTTAAATATGAAAGAAGGCTTGAATCAGGAAGTGGGAGGAAACAGAGGATGTAGTTAGAAGAAAGGATGCAGATGAAAAGAGTGAGTGAGAGGCCTGATGGGAGGAGGTGAGAGCAGAGATGTTAGCAAGAGAAAGTGGCACAGAGTCTTGAAGGAGAGGCCATGGAGCTTGAATTTCATGCGAGGAGAAAACAGAATGGGAAATTTAGTTTCCAGAGGCTGGGAAGTTTAGTTGCATTTGCAAAACAGACAACCAGCCTACTTATAGACTGGAAGGGTTGTGTAAAACACTGCTAAGACCAACCCCTGAAGCGGATGCCAAAAGCTGATACTTGAGAAGATCCAGAAACCTCCCCTTGAAAATCTTGCTCCAAGGGGAGGAGAAATGAGAGAGACTCAGTTTCCCCTCTTCAGAAATCTCAATTTTATCATTGACTGAACTAGCCATTACTTCTGAAGGCTACCAAGCAGGGCACAACTTTAAATCCATATTTAAATATAGATCCATTAACTCTTTGCACATCCTTTCAAAATTATCCCTGCTCCTGTTGATTATCACTGAAGAGATTTATTTTTTTAAAGAGAGGGTTTTCTGCAAGTAATGATGAAACGTAGATGAAAAGCATTTAAAGTCTCTGTATATAGTCCAAGTAATATTTAACAACAATTCATTACTCCTGTCTTGAAATACTAGGTTTGTAAGCTCATGCAGAGAAAAAGGAATTGAGATAATTGCAGACTTATACTCCATGAATAATTTCTATTCATTTCAGCAGATACAAAACAAATTTAGAATCCCTCCACAACACTTCTTTAAGTCCTTAGTGGCACTGAGCTATGCTGCAGCCTTGGCAGAATATTTGCTTATGTTTTTGAATGTGGGGAGCAAAAAGGGTTCTCCTATTTATATTTCATAAAGGAACAAAAGAACATAAAAAGCCATATTCTTTGGTTCAATGCATACTTTGATAGGAGTGGAGGGGTGGGGCTAGCTCTACCGCAAGGGCCTCTCTGGCCCCTTCTTGATCCACGTGGGGCTACACACCCGTCACAGCAGATCTTGTGGGTTGTGAAACTAGAAAAACATAGCAGTGGTAGATTTGCTTACGTTTAATAATAACATTGCCATGGTTGTTTGAAACACCATGTACACTAAATTGACTTTTGAAATTAATTTCAGGGATGTTAGCTTCCACTAAGCACTTAATTTAATTTTGATTCAGGAGAATGTTGACGTCACCAGGAAAAACCTGAGAAATGTTTGTAGCATGATTTTATAATATGGCATAAAGCTTTCAGGAGTCTGCAGAATTCAGTACATAATAATTCCAACTTTGCAGTTACACTGTTACATAAGTAACACTTGAAATATTTTATCTCCTATCATTTGTTCATATGATTTGAAAAGAACATTTTTCACTCACTGGAAAAAATGGAGTCTGGTCTACAGTCGTTTTGCATGACAATTTTTACTCATGTGCTTAGTTAGGCATGAAGGTAATGGGACTGTTTCTGTGAATAAAGATGATTATCCAGCAAAAGGGTTTTGGGATGGGGCTTATATCTTCACTCAAGTTACTTGTTTAAATTCATCACTGCATAATTTCTACTGGCGGTTAAAATAATATTGCTGCGTGCAGTCCTTAGCAATATACACTGCCTTATATGATTAACTGCAGAGATGAACTGGGTAGATATGCAAAAGCAAGAGATTTTGAACATAAACTGCATATGTGGTATAGCAATTCGTGTACGAAACAATCTATTAGGACACAGCCTATCCTTCTGAAGGACAGTACAGGAATATTACCAATAGTTTAGCACACAAAGTTGAAGCAATTTGCTCAAGGGAATTCAGGAAGTCTGTGGCAAAGAAGGGACTAGAGCCCAGATCCTAAGGGCCTGATCCAAAGACCACTGAAGTCAGTGGAAAGACTCCTACTGACTGCAGGATGCCATGGATCAGTTCCTGAATCCCATTCCAGTTCCTTAACTACAAGACCATTCTTCTTCCAAACCATCCTGCCTTGTTTTAAGACAACAGTCAAGCTGCTTTACAAATGTCTTTAGTATATTTTACAGCTGTTTTTGGCCTTTTCTGAACACTGGCTTTGGGCTAGACATACCAAAATCGAGTAAAACTTGGTCAACAAAACTGAAGAGTAGTGGTTTGATTATTTGGGCTTCATATTGTGGGCCTGATTCACCGCTGTATTGCTCCAGTTTTATTTTGGTGTGACTCCACTGAATGCTCTCAAAGAAAATGTGCCCAAGGAAAGCATGGCTACTACTACACCTTTGGAAAGGATGTCGGATGCTCTTCCCCTACCTTGGGCCAGGATTGGGGGTTTAGCCTATGTTCACATTAAAAAAAGTAAGTCTGTGCACTCTGTAGAAACCCAATAATAAGAGTTTATTATTGACCTGCACTTGATGTATTCAGTTCTTTGTGAGCCTATGTAAGTACCAAATTTAACATCTGTTGTTCTACAGTCTAGTTACCTGTCCTCCTACTTTGCTGTTTAAACTAAGTTGTTGTTCATTGTTTTATCCTTTGAGATTAGCTGGGCAGGTATGTAAAAGCAACAGAAGTGGAGAGTGACCCAAACCAGAGCCATTTATTATTCCAGTCAAAATTCACTTGGAGGGTTGGGAAAAATGACACTCAAATCTGGAAAGTTTTTCAAACCAGCGCTACATTTTCTCCATTTCAAACAGTAATTGAACATCAATGTGTGCCTCCTAAAGCTGATGCATTTTACGTCTAAAGATATGTGTACTCTTTATAGTATATGATGTATTACTAATTACTACTACATTTGTGCTCTCATGCCTCAGAAGAAAGAGGAATCTGAGCTTTCTTTGGAATAAGGCTGAGAATTTTTGTGAGCCAAAGTTTCATGAACACTGACTGGAAAGCTTTGCTGAAATACTCTAATTCAAAAAAACAAAGGGCTACGAATTTAAAATGAGGCTGGTAAAAGGAGCAGTGAATGTTTTGAAGGACTGAAAATGTTTTCAACACCAAATCTTTACATAATCTTAGAAATAAAAGCCAACCATGTAATGTGCATTAACCATTCTCAAGGACACTGATGTTTAGTTCTCCTTGCTCTACTATTTGAGGTGGAGAAATTAAGCTGTGGTTACAACTATACTGCTCTTTTACGATGAGAAAAATTAATTACACTGTCTGCAGAGGTTTTTGTTTCAGTAAAGAGAATATTTTTACAGTGGGACTTGGCTAAAAATGACCAGCTTACAAAAAATTAGGCAAATCAGAATACCCATATTGTTCTTTCTAGAGTTTAGGTAAACTCTTCCAGGCATGGATTATGGGCTTGTCGACACACAAAAGTTGTATGTATAGTGCTTATAGTAGAATTATTTTTGTGAGGGAAGAGGTATAACTGCGTCCACACTAGGGTTGGTACCAGTGTAACTAGTTTGGTAAAAACAGCACCCTAGCCAGTATAGTCATCCAGATACAAGAACAGTGTATAAACCGGCCCTGTGTCCTTCACTGTTAAGCCTACTCTTAAGTGCTGAAAAAAAGAACAGCATTAACTATAACATACTCTCAGTTCATTCTCTAGTTACTCTCATTTTCACGAAGGGCATGCACTATTTCCTGCATTTATATTTGTGTTTCAAGTATTTGTATTTGTTGGTTTTTCCACAAGATTTTTACAGGCCTCACAGAATCCATAATGGACCCATAACAATACAAGATCTGGTCTGGACTGTGATATTACCATGAAAAGACCGAATCTCATTTTAGTTTTGCTTTATGGAAATTACAAACACCAAGTCCGAAACCAAATGCTTAGCCCTAATCCTTCCTCATGCCTCTGCCTTCATCACAGTGTAATGTGAGAGACTGTGACAGCAGTTTAACATCTGTATTACAAGCACTAAATAAATTGGTGTGAGGTAGGGTGGGTGTGCAGATTTTGCTTTTGTGAACAGTTTATTGGGTTAATGTTCTATTTGAAAGGTAAGTAGGACAGTTTTGTTGCCTTTTCTCTCTACTCTCCTCACCCCCAGCAATAGCCAGCACTTTTGAGAGGCATATTTCCTGCCCCAGATTTTCAGAAATGAGTTAGACTACTGAAATAGATGGCCTGACCTTCAAAAGATCTGAGTACTAAGCCACTGACCTTTTGTCCCTTGTATTTCCCTATCATTCAGCCTCAAAACAATATAAATAGACTGGAATGTGGAAACCTCAAAAGGTTGAGAGTTTTCTTTGGATAAATATCTGAAAGCTTGGGTCTTTATTTCAACTGTTCAAATCTATACAAGATCCAACACCCTTCCATTCCAGGATCCACACTGGCCATTCCAAAAAAACCAAAACACCTTGCTTATTTGTTTAAATAATCTCTCCAGGCCATTTCCTGAAAAGCACCAATACAATTGGTGGTGTCTTCTGGTCAATGGCCTTTCACGTCTGTCAGACATCTAGTTTAGACAGCAGACTTCCCTTCCACTGATGAAGCACAACCAGCCCATCTTGAAAAAGCACCATCAAGAGCTTCATTGCCACTGACATCCAGCAAATGCAAAATAAGCATACCCAAATCTGATGAAATCTTTGCTGACCCACAAGTTTTTCACATTATTATTATTATTATTATTCTTTATACTACACGAGTTACTAGAAGATCAGAGCTTCTTATGCTAGATACTGTACAAAGACTTAGTAAGAGACTGTTCCTGCCCCAAAGAGCTTACAGTCTAAGAGAAAAAGGTTGGAGGGGGAACTGGCACAGAGAGATGAAATGACTCACACAAAGCCACAGAACAAATCAGTAGCAGAACCAGAAATAGAACCCAGGTGTCCTAAGTCCCAATCTAATGCCTACCCACAGGATCACACTGCCTCTCACAAAACAATTTATTTTTGCAGAAGCTCTGTGAACTCAAACAATGTAAACTTTACATGCTTTAATTCCAAGACAAATACCATAATTTGCACAGCTTCAGACTGAGTGCAGATGAGTCACATTGTTTCGTCAGGGAAGGATGTGTTACAAAGCCCCCTTTTTTAGTGCAGAAAATCTCCTTTCCTTGAGGATGAAATCCTCCCACAAAGCAACCAGCACGTTTCAGAAACTCTTATCAGCTGGCAACTATAGTGCTTGTTTTGTCAGTTAATTTCAACATGCCTATTAAGGGATAATGCAAAACATTAACATAGTTAGTCAATATTTTAGAGTGACAAATAGAATTTATTGCTGCATTTTTCTCTCTTGAGTTACAAACAGTTTATATTATGTGTTCAGTGGAATGGAACTTACTGGAATGGAACTGAACTATGATAAATCTTTCCCATTCACTTTAGACTGTAAGCTCCTTCAGGCACAGACTGGCTTTCTATGTGTTTATACATCACCTAGCACAATGGGGTCCTAATTTTCAAAAGAAGATTCCTGTCTGCCCGTTCCACCAAATGGGTTTTTAAAAAGAATGGGAGAGGCTAGGATTTTTAAACACACACACATCCCTGCCTATGTCTCTTAAAAAAAAATATATATATATATATATATATAACAATGAATCAAATTTTGATCTGGTATGAACAAACAGGTAGAACTTCAATGAAGTCCCTTCATCATCTCATGCTCTGCCAGTAAAACCTCCTCCTCCTCAATCTCAACTCTTGTGTTTTGGGCTTCTGTAGCACTCTTCTCTTAGACAGATCTGGAAGCCTTAAATATAGCTCTCAGTTCATCTTCTCTAAACTAAAAGCCTCTGTATTAGTACAGCTGTCTCCATATCAGTACCGAGCAGAAGCAGTGGATTCTCTGTGTATAATTTAGTTTTGCTGTTTTGTAAATGGTCATTTTCAATTCCTGTTTCATACAGGAGCAAGAAAGGGGGAGAGAGGCAAGAAAGCCAAGCAGGAGAAGCTACGAAACTGCTCCTTTTGTTCTTGGCTCCATCTGTGTTCAGAGACGTAGGGCTTTGTACATTTCTTGTAAATAAACATCCTCACATCAAAGGAAATACTGGACTCCATCAATTTGTTCTTGCACCTGGAACATCCCTAGGGCCCCAAACTTTGACTAGCCATTCTGGTCAAAAAGGGGCAACAACATCATCACTCACATGGACTGTGTGAAGTCTGCCTGAGGAGAGCTGTCATAACTCAGTCCAGCCACTGCACTCAGCACCATTATAGAGTTGGTTGGGGGACTTTAACATGTTAAGAAACTGAACTGGGAACTGTTTCAAAACTCAAATTCAATTTAAGGCGGAAGAAGCTTTTACACCGATTGACTTGGGTTTGGGATGGGGAAGGGGGAGGTTCTGGTTTAAGGTGCCCCTAATCCAGCAAGAGCTTGGTCGCCTCCTCAAGAGTCTCTGTTTTCTACCCTCAGGCCAGTATTAGCTCAATTTTAACCTTTTTATTGTAAAAACTAAATTAAAAGCCTGATTCACTTTTACAATAGAAAGCAACAGTCAAAAGCAGCACATGGGCCAAAACAGCAGTGTTGAAATGGCAGCCAGGCTTATGGGGCTAGTAGAAGGGACAAAGAGCCCAGTCACTACAAGGAATGTTTAAAAAATGGGGGAGAAAGAAAAAAATCAGACTAATAATTAGTCAAAATATTTTAAGAAAAAGAAAAAGAAGAATTCTCTGCTGTTTTCCTGGTCTGAGCTGTTAATAGTGGAGGGATGTGTTGCTAAAACCTTGAAAAATTATTTTTAACATCTTTTTAAAAAGACATTTAGAATTAAGATGCCATATTCTAACAGCCATATTCTAATATGCAACACCAGAAATGCAGTGGGCTACTCGTCCACGTCTCAGCTAATCGAAGCATATACCACAAAGCATATACTACAAGCATATCCTGTCTACCCCATTGGCAGTGCAGGACTGCTGAGGTAATTCTCTAGTACCATGTATCCTGTACAATATACATTTATGATTGACCTTAGTAGGTGTGAGGATAAGGTAGGGTGAGTAGAACGTTGGTAATTCCTCAAGGAGCAGGGTTAGGAGCGGGCTGGCTAATGCTCAGAACTGAGAGAGGTCAGAAAATGGGCAGGTGGAGATTGTGGGAAAGATGGTTGTTGCCAAGGGAGGCCTTGGAAGATGAGGATGATAGAGGGTGGAGAGCCATAGTGTAGATGATCAATAGGAGTGGCTTTGCTACCTATCGGCCTAGCAATCACAGTTGGCTCCACTTCTCAGAGATTCTTTAAGCGGGTTTTTCAGTGACAAGTGGAGAGCACAGGAGCCTCAGGTACAAAAAAACATGGTTAAATGGGAATGACACCAAAGAGTGTGAGGGAACATGTGAAGCTAGAGAGACAGAGAGGTAAGGAGTAGAGAGCTGGAGGGAGAAGAGAGTGAAAGAGTAATATGACTGATCCCTCAGACTGTTATGGTCAGGAAAATGAGTATATAAAACCAGTAACCCCCTTTACTCAACGTATCTATTGCGTGTGCATTTAGAATCATATCTGCTACTCATCCAACAAAAAATATGTTTTATTATAATTCCTCCTACAAACTCACCTTTGTCATGTTGCCAAAAGCACCCACTCAACAGTGGGGAAGCAGCTGATGAGCTGTCACTTCTTATTACACTAATCACAATGGTCTCACTTGTGCTCTCTCTCTGCCTCTGTTTGTTGTGTCCATCTTTTGGCATATATATTGTAAGATCTTCGGGGAACAGAATATGTCTTCAGGCTTCCAGTTGTTACCACAGTACAAATAATTAATAACTATGACTTTGATCCTGTTATCACTAAGGAGCCAATATAACTCTGCCAGAGTGAACTTGTTTCTTCCCTTCCTTCTGCATCATCAACAGTCTGATCACATCACCTGACTGCAGAAATTTTAATATTGGTGTGATGATACACGAACTCAGAAAAACACAGTTTGGCTTCTGGATCCCAGGCTTAGTTCACAGAAAAAACATCTTTGTACTTTTAAACTGAACAAGTTTAATAGGAAAGTCACTGAGAGGCAGCAAAAAAGGAAGCTCTCAATGTTGGACTTTCTTTTCTTTTAGATTGTATAGCAATATTGGCTTAAAATGCGATGCAAGATAATATTATCATGATTGTCCTAAAATGTAAAACAGTTCTTTTGGAGAGACTTGCTGTTAATAATTATAGCACTCAGAGACAAAGATGTTTGACAGGAGAAATTGAAGGACAAATGCCTATACTGTTTGTAAAACAGTATTTATCACAATTCACTGACTATCTGAAGTTTTTTTGTGTGCTCAGTGCATTTCTCTTGTGTGCTCAGTGCATGAGAACTGAAAACTTATTATTAATTTTTATTATTATTTTATTATTTTGTGTAATGAAAGGTGACATTCTCACAAAATCAGTTATTTCCAGGAGAAGGAGTTTTAAGTAAAGTGCCACATCCTACTCACTAGTGATAAAATTGCGGGAATTGATGGCACCACTGAGTTGTTGCAGAATCCAGTATCAGATTGCCACAGAACAGTGGGGCAAGGCTGCAGCATTTAGAGTCAGTGTATTTGTATACCTTCCTTCTGGATGCTAAGAGCCCACAGTTGTAGTTGATGCAGAAGTGAGGACAGGGATATCCATCACGAACAGATGGATGAGTGAAGTGGAGGGAGGAGGGTTGATAATCAGAGAGGCTCAAAAAGGCTGCGGGTTTTATGTAGACTAGAGCTTGGCGAATAATTGATATTTCAGTTTGGTAGATGAAAGAAACAATCCAAAACACATTTATTTCAAATCAACCCAAAATGGAAATGTTTCTTTTTTTCTCACCTTAGGTAGAATGTTTCACCTGACCTGAAACAAAAGTTTTCAGTTTTCGTCTCTCATTTTGGGTGATTTTTTCTAAAACCCTTTTTTATCCAGGTAAGTGTATAAATGAAACATCATTTTGAAGTGAGATGCTGAATTACTTAATTTCTATTTTTTTTTCTTTTTTGAATTTTTTCCCCATTTTACTCAGCTGAAACTGTTCATCAAATTTGATCTGAATTTGTGAATATTTTCCGTGGATCCGAAGCGGCGTTATTTGGCAAGTAAATTATTCATCTGAAAAACTTCACTCAGCTCTAAGGTAGATAGCTCTTGGCAAGCTCAGTTTCCAACCTCATTATCTGAGGGATGTTGAACGAAAGCAGTACCAACCTGGTAGGTTTAGTGCTCAGTGTCCAGGATAAAACTTCATTGATTGGAGAGCTCCATTACATACTCAAGATAAATTCACCTTACTCTGGAGCTTGCCTGCTGACAACATGTGATAGATATGGGGCTGCCCTGAAATAATTTATATTTTATATGTTGACCTGGCCTGGTTATTGGGAGGGTATTTACTGTCAGAATATATTGGTTTACCTCAATAGCCAGCTGTCAGCAAACTCTTTAAGAGTTATTAAGGGACAATAATGGAATGATTGTTTAATGATTCTCTGTCTCTGCCAGTCTAAGAAATGTGTTTGACTAAGACCCACAAAACACAAGAGAACGAAGAGATCTGGCAGGGTTTAAAAAGAGCACTTTCTCAGGGAGATAGAGCACAGAGTGCGGGCTGAGGGGAGAGCAAGTGCAGTGGCAGAGGTCTCCTGAGTCCCAGTTCATTGCCCAGTTCACTAGATCACGCTGCCTCTGTTTAGCTTTCTCTGTGAGGTTGGAAGCATAAAATTGCAGCTGCCATTTTACCAAAACTGCGTCAGAGCCCAGCCTTTCGTCAGCCAGGGGGAGTATTTCTACCCCGAATGGAAAACTCTGCAGCATCAATCTGTGGCTATATAGTACAGCGATAGTTCATTGTAAAGTTTGCCTGATTATTGAAGTCACTTTGAAGATGTCTTGAGTGTGGCAGTGGCTGCAGCATTTCTGATTTCAAGCTAGGAGGCAAACAGGTCTCTAGAACAAAGCAAGAAGGAAATAGCTTCTTTTTAAGGAGCGTGACTCAGAACTGGGTGAATGCCACGGCTTCAGCAGAACCAAGGAGTTATTAACTTTCTCACTCATTTCTTTAGTCAATCGCCATCAGTGAGCCATGGTACAGTATTTTAGTTGGAATTCTTTTATAGGTTGTCTCCCCCACCCCCATTCTTGACCATTTGTTTCAAGTATTTTGTTTTTAGCATCTGCTGAGCATGATGGTGGACACCAACACAAATAGCACAGGACAACAGGGAAATTTGCCTTTTATGTAAAATATTTACTGTTTTTGATCTGAAATCCTGTGACACAGAACTCTGCCCCCCACCCTCACCAATTTTCATTTTCACATTTTAAACACATGCAATGAACAAAATAAATACACATCTTTTTCAAGGATTACTGATTGATTGATATTGATTATTGTCTTACACCACAGTGGTCAATAAATGTTCAGTCTCGTGAGCCTATATCATCAAGAATATCACATGAATAAATCAAGAATAAAAGCACATGAGAAACAATTGCACTTTATCACAAGTCCCTTTATTAACAAATCCACTAAGCAGATAAACGATCCCATGAATGCTGAAATACAATAGCAGATAGAGAGTGCAAAATGTTTAGCCCTATGACCGGTATTTCTCACATCTCCTGCTGGGGGACCCTGGAGTGTCAGTCATTATCTTCCTCATCATCTTCATTGTTGCCATAGTTACCCATGGTTGTCATCATGGAATCTCCTCGTGTTTCTCCAAAGCACACAGGACAGGCAGCACCTTTTTATGTTGAGTTATGCTTACACCCATGAAGTTTCATACATATGCATAAAGGTTCCAATCCCTTTTTCCTTATCCATACTTTCACACCCCACCATAGAATCATAGAATGATAGAAGATTAGGGTTGGAAGGGACCTCAGGAGGTCATCTAGTCCAACCCCCTGCTCAAAGCAGGACTAACCCCAACTAAATCATCCCAGCCAGAGCTTTGTCAAGCCACACCTTAAAAACATCTAAGGATAAAGATTCCACCACCTCCCTATGTAACCCATTCCAGTGCTTCCCCACCCTCCTAGTGAAAATGATTTTCCTAATATCCAACCTAGACCTCCCCCACTGCAACTTGAGACCATTGCTCCTAGTTCTGTTATCTACTATGACTGGGAACAACCTAGTTCCATCTTCCCTGGAACCCACTTTTAGGTAGTTAAAGGCTGTTATCAAATCCCCTCTCATTCTTCTCTTCTGCAGACTGAACAAGCCTTAGTTCCTCCAGCCTCTCCTCACAAATCATGTACTCCAACCCTTAATCATTTTTTTGCACTCTGCTGGACTCCCTCCAATTTGTCCACTTCCTTTTTGTAGTGAGGGGCCCAAAACTGGACACAAAACTCCAAATGCTGTCTCACCAATGCCGAATAGAAGGGAATAATCACTTTGCTTGATCTGCTGGCAATGCTCCTGCTAATGCAGCCCAGTATGCTGTTAGCCTTCTTGGCAATAAGGGCACATTGCTGACTCATATCCAGCTTCTTATCCACTGTTACCCCCAGGTCCTTTTCTGCAGAACTGCTGCCTAGCCCGTCGGTCCCCAGTCTACAGCAGTGCATGGGATTCTTCACTTGTCCTTGTCAAACCTCATCAGATTTCTTTTGACCCAATCCTTTAATTTGTCTAAGTCACTCTGAATCCTATCCCTGCCCTCCAGCATATCTACCACTCCCCCCAGGTTAGTGTCATCTGCAAATTTGCTGAGGGTGCAATCCCCCCATCCTCCAGATCATTAATGAAGATGATGAACAAAATTCGCCCCAGCACTGACTGTTGGGGCACTCTGCTTGTTACTGGCTGCCAACTAGACACTGAGCCGTTGATCACTACCTGTTGAGCCCGATGATCTAGTCAGATTTCTATCCATCTTATAGTACATTCATCCAACCCATACTTCTTCAACTTGCTGATAAGCATACTGTGGGAGACCGTATCAAAAGCTTTGGTAAGGTCAAGATATATCATGTCCACTGCTTTTCCCACATCTACAGAGTCAGTCATCTCATCATAGAAGGCAATCAGGTTGGTCAGACATGAGTTGCCCTTGGTGAATCCATGCTTTTACTGTTCCTGATCACCTTCTTCTCTTCCAAATGCTTCAAAATGGATTCCTGGAAGACCCGCTCCATGATTTTTCCAGGGATTGAGGGGAAGCTGACCGGCCCATAGTTCCCTGGATCCTCCTCCTAACCCTTTCTAAATAGACTTCAACCTGTTCTTTCAGCACTGAGGGCTGCTTATCACCACCTCCCCATTCTGAGCTGCCCAGTTTCAGTAGTCTGGGAGCTGACCTTGTCTGTGAAGACAGAGGCAAAAAAAAGCATTGAGTATTTCAGCTTCTTCCACATTATCTGTGACTAGGTTGCCTCACCCATTCTGTAAGGGGCCCACACTTTCCCTGACCACCTTCTTGTTGCTAACATACATGTAGAAACCTTTCTTGTTACCCTTCATGTCCCTTGCTAGCTGCAACTCCAAGTGTGCTTTGGCCTTCCTGATTTCACTCCTGCATGCTTGAGCAGTATTTTTATACTCCTCCCTAGTCATCTGACATAGCTTCTACTTTTTGGAAGTTTACCTTTTGTGTTTATTCTCACCGAAGACTTCCTTGTGAAACCAAGCTGGTCACCTGCCATATTTGCTATTCTTTCTGCATGTTGGGATGGTTTGTTCCTGCTCCCTCAATTTAGAGATGCTCAATTTCTCATTGTCTATCACATTAGTTTCCCTTATTCTCATTAACATCTCTGTCAATGAGTTACCATAGCAATTTGAGATTATTATAGAATCTCCCGAAATATTACTATTGGGCAACTTGCATTATTAACTGGTTCATTGCAGCTTATTTTTCCAGTCTATTGCTGCATATTTTCCAGAACATCAGCACGTAACACATCTTTTACTACAATCATACACTTTATTAGTAAAGGGTTAGCTTTCGGTCAATTAGTTATGCCAACCTGTTTCAGACCTAAGGCCTTGTGTAGCTAAGCTGAATATTTTACAGGCCTAAAGCCTGTAGACCTTTCATTACTGCCTTATCTTACTCACGTACCAAACACATTGTTACCAATAATACATGCTTATCAATCCTGTACCGCACAATATTATCCTACATATTCATATACTTATACCTACAACTTAAATCCATTCAGCACGCATTGATGACACATGGGTTAAGCACAACAGTAGATAACAATTAAACGATTATATAAAGTGATTCACTATGGAAGGATACATTGACTTATCACTCAAGTCATCTGTTAGGGACTTGGGTTTACATTGTAGCTTACATGTACTGTCTAGATACCTTCCCTCTGCCCCCCCCCATCCCCTAAAGCATTTCATACGATTTACATAACTAGAGGGCATTTTCCTAGCCATACAGCAGTATAGGTTGTATAACATTAAGGTTGTATAACAATAGAAGCACTGTCTGGTTAGAAAGTTACTCTGGAGGTATATTTTTAGATCATATTCCAGAAAAAGAAGCCAAGTTGTATAGAAATGTGAAGTTCCTAGCCTTTCACTGATAAATTCTCCATAGCAGTATGTCCTGTTTTCTGTGGAGCCACAAAATAATAGTGTGTGTGGGCGGGTGGGGGGTGAAAAATGAAACATTTTGGAACTAGCATTCATTTTAGTCCTTTCTTGAGCCCTCATTCTGTAACATGTATTCTCCTTTGTAAATTGCTTATTGTTGTGCAATAGCTAAACTAGGATTTATTGATTTTAAGTTTAGTAACTACTAATTATTTAAATGCAAGATCTAGTAAAGCAGTTAGACATGGATGAATACTGCAAAGTAGTAATATTAAGCAATCATTAATTTGAATAAAAGTTGCATATGTGCTTCTCTGTTTACCAGCCCTTCTATTCTGCAAATAATTCATAAGATCGATTTCTGTCATTTGCTACAAGTGAACATATAATAAATATAATGCAAATCTATGTTTGTGTAAGTGAAAGTTGATGTTAGAAGAGTTCTTTGCCCTCCTACGGTAATGGGCAAAAAAGGAAACAAAAACTTGGGATGCTTAAGAAATGGGGTGGAATATAAAATGGAAAATATTATAAAGCTATTATTATAAATCAGTGGGACAGTACCACTTAGAATAGTGTGATTAGTGTTGGTCACTTCATCTAAAAAAATATTGTGATTCATTTTGGTCACCTCATCTAGAGAATTAGAGGATGTTCAAAGACAGTGGCAAAAATAATTAGGAGCATGGAAAAATTGCTGTATGATGACAGATTGAATAGATTGGGATTGTTTATTTTAGAGAGAAGAAAAATAAGAGGGGACATAATAAAAGTATACAAAATAATGTTTTAATGAAAGTGGATTGAGAACTTTATTCTCCCTGTCTCAAATGCAAGTGATAGGGGATATCCAATGAAATAGAAAGGTGGCAAATTCAAAACTGATAAAAGAAAATACTTTTTCGCACACTGTTCAGCTGATCCAAGGAACTCATTGTCAAAAGACATCAGTGAGACCAAGAATTCAGTAAGATTAAAAAAAAGACTCTATACTTATCTGTATAAAAAGAATATAAAAAATTATAATAGTAAATGGAAACAATGTCTAAGAATTTTGGAAATGATACAGACACTCAGATTTCAGGGCATAAACCAACCCCTAACTTCTGGAGGTTAGGAGGAACTTTTATTAAGAGCAGGTTATCCCATAACTGCCTACTGCAGGGTTTTTCACTTTTCTCAGAAGCATCTGTCTTTTTTGAATTCATAAGAATGTCCAGCCTCCTCTATCCATATCTAACTTCCTCCCACTAAAAATGTTGTGGTGTCCTTGTCTTATAGACTAGTATATTACTTACCGCCAACTCATTAGTATATATGTCAATTGGTTACTATAGCAATCTTGAAGTTGAATATCTGCTGATGTTCCTATCCTAAAATGTCAACCGATTTCTTGCAGTTATCTGCCAGCAGCTAAGCATACTTGTTTATCATACCAATATGTCTTAGACATCTGGTTAATTTACTTATGCTAAGGCTGATAGGCCACATAGCTTTATGCTAAGGTTAAGCTAATATCTTACACGTTTGGGCCTGTAGGTCTCTTGCATTACTATCTTACACGTATATCTTATGTCAATAGGCTACAGAACAACCCATGGATTGGAATATATTTTGCCAAACAATTTTGACTAATAAAGAAATTTATAAAAAATTAGATCTGTGCACAGAAGATTTTCAAAAAGGGCTGACTTTGTTAAATAAACAATTGGCTCTGAATAGTTTGCCCAAGAGTAAGCCTCAGAAAACTTTATATTAGGCAAAGAGTGAATGCCAGGCATGGTATTAAATATGACCATGCAAATTCTCATTAATTATATTGACTTAGGAATTTATTGAAAAAGAACTTTTAAAACATGGTGATAAAACAGTAGGATATGTATTTGGTAAGAGCCCACGGGGAAGCTTTCAGTAATCTCTGGTTTAATTCTTAATTATTTTCAAGAGTTTGTAAGTTCTTTGTGTCTGACAGATCTTTTACCATTGTTAAGGAACTTTTCAAAGCCATACTCTGCAGCATATCCATGTCCCAATTTGTATTTTTCTACAGGCTACAGTCAGTCAGTTTTTGTGCATCCACCTGCTGTGGATGTGCAAAGCATGAGTGTTGTCTTTATCTGTAAGGTTGTTTAATCATCCATCCTCTCCTACTAGTCAATCAGAGAATTATTGCACTGTTTAGCATTCTAATGGAATTGCCTAAAATGCTCCTAACTGACCTGCTACAAATGCCACAGATACAGCACGTTCAGAAATCAATCACAGCTCCTAAAGAAGCCTCTTACAAGTCTAATTTACAGATGTTCTTGAAATGATTAAGAATTTCATGAAGAACTCCTGAAGTCTTCACTTTGGGCTTTCCTATTAAATTAGCACTCTGCTGTTTTAACACTTCTCATGCTGTGCTGTAATAGTAGGTAGATGCACTGTTCACAGCTGAAATGGAAGCAGCAGGCTCTCTAATAACAGGTCTATTTCAAATTCTTCATTAGATGGGATAATCAACAAAGCAGGAACTAAAAACTTTGGTTTAGTTCCCTGTTTGCACATTACTTCCTGTGAAATTAAACTTTGATTTGTACATAGCACCAACCCTACTGGTAGTTGAACGATTTATTTTTATTGTTGTCTCGAAGATGAAAAACAGAAATGAAAGCACTAGGAAGTTTGCTTAGATCAGCCCTCTGGATCAATTACAAACACTATTATTTGAGCTATGCCCTGGTGAGCAGTTCAATTCCACTTTTACTGACAGAAATGGTTGCTTCTGCTATTGTGAAGACTAACCCTAATTTGATTACTTCAGAAGCTGCATAATGTTCAGCAGAGACAGTCTGAAGTGTAAATGACTGTTTTAGCACTGAAAATGGGTCTTGGCAATATATTTGCATTCTCTCACTGTGTGTTACATCTGTGCTAAGCTCAGGATTAAGATGGCATGGGCCATCTATGAAATGTACGTGTGACTTGGCAGCAGGATGGCCAAAAACTGGCCCATAGTTCTTATCTTTGACATACAGAATAAAGAAATTATTACAGAACATCAGCGTTGTATTTAGGGGTTTTATTCCCATATCTAAAACTTCAGATCATGACACCAGGTTGATATCCCATTGAAACAAATGAACTGTAGCAATTATCTGATCTTTGTGGAATAGTAATTGGAACAGATTTTAGAGGTCCAAGGACAATGGCTGTGACTCAAGAAATTGTGCCATTGTGGTGAAAATGGCAGAGACATGCAAAAGGATATAGCTATTGCTATTATTATTCTTTATAAGCATTCAAAATGTGCAAGGTGCTTTAAAGGTGTCTCACCTCTGAAAAGTTTATAATAATAATAATAATACAAAAAAACCCTCTTTCATTACTGGAATGTGAGAGAATTCAAATTTCAGAGTAGCCTGAAACAAGTCTTAGTGCTCAATCATCTTCATCATCTCATCACAGCAATTTCTGTCCACGAGGATCATCTTGAGAGACAAGAAAAGTGTGTGTATAATGAGATACTCTTCAATAAAGTAAATGTTGTGCAGTAAATTTGCATCAAACAGGTCCTAATAGGACAGAGTTTTTCAGGGGGATACACTAACATTTTTAGATCTTTTGCTTCATATTTTTAAATCGGTAATCTTATAGTTACAGTGACATATAAATATAATTACTTCCAATGTGTCTGGCAAAGAGTGAAAGCTGTTAGGAAACTATGAAAGAAAGACTATATGAGTTTACAGCTTTTCTTGTGACTTTCATATAGCCCACAGTGCATGTAGAAGAAACGGTCTACTTTAAATGGAAATATTTGTTACACCAATTTGAGGCTATCTAGGAGAAGATTGCAGGTTCAGGAGAAATCCAAATATAGGTGGTTGGATCATCTGTTGGTCCTAATGCTCATCATAATACTTTTGCTAAAGGGCTCTTTTCAAATCACCATTTGATTTTTGTAGTTTTGGCTTCTCGGCTTTCCTGGCCTGGGTCATTTCCCATGGAGCTTAGACCTGCATGCAAAGGTTATTTGGCAGTGCCCCAAAGATTTCTCTCTCTGGGCTTTGCCAAATCCACAACTGCTCTAGCTTTCCACATACACAAGCTGACGTATTGCCCACACTGAGCATGTGAGACTGACTAATCTGAGTTTGCACAGAGAAGACTGACATTTTTATGACAGACTAGCACACGACAGCATTAAAGAGTGGCCTTAAAAGGAAACAGTAATAGCTCTGGTTTTCTGATTGATAGTTATAGGTGGCCTTATGGTAAAATCCAGTTCACCTCAGTATCTGATTAATATGTCCTCTATTGGAGGATCGTATCCTGTTTTAGAAGAGCATGAACTAACTCTTTTTCATTTAAATCTTTTATAGTAAGCATGCATTGTCAGAGTTTGGATGGTTTTTGTATCTATTTTTATCAATGGTCAGAGTAAAAGGAATTCACTTAAGTGTGGAGTTGCTTAAATAGGAATACTGATTCACAAATATTTTAATGAATAAAGTTTGTTTGGTTTGCTAAGATTTGCAGAATTATGTTTGTTACACATGAGTATTCAGAAAGCTGCTGGCTGCATGTGAAAATGTTTACTTCACCTGAAAGTTCCAGATTTCAGCACAAATTCATCCAATAATCCATATTTGAAGTACATTATTAGCGATTTATTATTTATTAGTCTCCTGTTTAAAACATGTCATTCATGTAATTAGGCAGCAAAAGCAATACCATGTGTCTTAGGTGACTAAAATATGGGGCCTTTGTCTGTTAGTGCCCTCCGTGCAGTGACATGGGAAGCTACACCTTATGCCACCACACCCAGTTCTGCATTTGTTAAGTCCCTGCCATGACCGGACTTCTCCTGGCCAGATTCTCAGTCGTATCTGTCCCCTTCAGGATGACGGGGAGCTGGAATTTCTGTGGCTCTAGCAGGGGCTAATCAGTGCTACATCTCCTGCCTTTAGGACTTTCCTCTCCAAAAGCCCCCAGGCTGTAGGTAGAGGGGACTAAGGCCCACCCACTCCAGGGAGTTCCAGCTCAGGGCCTTTGTTTGGAACAGCCAGAGCCAGTCCTACCAGGAGGAGGTAATTCCTACCCCTCTGTAGGCTCCTCAGTCACTTGTCCTGCTTCTCCCTCTTTGGAGTGTTTGGTTTGTCTGACAGCTTCTCACCAGTCTGCCGGAGGGATCCTCTCTCTGCAATCCCTGTGCAACTCTGCCCTCCTGCCTTGCGGCCTTTGGATCCTCACAGCTGCAGCCGGGCTGCCAGTCTGCACTGGCTGAGCAGGCAGGCAGTTGTTTCGTTAACCCTTTGGCTGCTGAACCAGCATGGGATGTATAGATCCCATGACAGTGCCTCCTCTCCCCCCACAATACCAACAGTGCTGGGTGAGATATTTTTGTTGAACAGTTTATTCACCGAAAACTGCAGTTTTGGTCAATCAGGAAATAGTTCACAGATTTGTGTCAAGTTTGCCAAATGATTCTGATCTAGCTGAAAAATCAAAATGTTTTGATAATGTTGAAGCGAAACGTTTTATTTCAACTCAACCCAAAACATTTCAGTTTCAGGCATTTTTATGAAAGCAAAGAACTGGATTCACAAAACCGGGAGAAGACCAGCCTACCTTATAACCTTTAGCCCAAGCTTCGTGAGCTAGAGTCAGCTGGCACAGACCAGATGCAGATTTTTCATTGCAGTGTAGACATACCCTTAGTCCCATTATCTGGGAAGCAGGCTGAACCTGCCACTAATGCTGCCAAGCCCACTGGGCTAAATGCAATTCCCCTTAAAGGGCTGGCTTACCCCACAACAATCAGTTATCAAGGTTTTGTTGCTATTTCACTGCTGATCATTTTAACATCGAACTACTGTGTTTATCCCATAAATTCAAACTGCTTCCCAGAAATCTCCAGGTGCCAAAAACCCCAACTGGCTCCCACCTAATTGCCAAAGCTTCCAGCTTCCCCCTCACAAGATCGAATTGTGTTTATGCATTTGTAATTTTAAAAAATTCTGTAGCCTATTGCCACTTAAAAATTTAGGGACAACATAACCTAAATGGAATTTAATATCAAATTACAATAAATATATGATACTGTACTGCCCGTATTGTTTATATTTAATGAAAGAAAAGCACATTTTCTTAATTTATCTGAAGCTGACCTGGAATCTCCCATCTGTTGCAGTGGAGTGTTGCAGAATATACGTCAAGCATTCCAAGGAGTAAACAAGGCCTTGCATGTAATCATATTGAATGAATAGTTCATGGTGAACGATCCATAATCTTTACGTTAGTCAGACAAATGATAAACATGATTAATTTGTATTGCAGACGCATATATGGGTCCCAGTGAGGAACTGGGTTCCCAGTGTGCTGGCATAGTATGCACCCCCAAAAAGTTACAATCTATGAATATATCAAAAGACAACAGGTAGATGCAACAAACATACGGGAGATTCACAAGGTGGAAAATGTTTGAAGAAAATCAGATTAGTTCACAACCCATTACCATTAATTAATATTTGATTGACTATTATAATAGCTTGACCAGTTCAAGTTATGTGTTTTCCTTTGTCTTATAAAAGATGTTTCTGTGGAAGAATAAATATGTGTAAAATCCCACCTGTATTCTGTACCAAAATCCTGCTCATCCTGTTGTTGACTAGGCATGAGTTCTTGTTTCTGGAAACAAATGCAAAACTTGCAGCTTTTACATTTATACCTTTATAACTGAGTTTTCCACTAAAGCTAATAATACGTCCTGTAGGATGATGATCACATAAAAGTAGGGACAGCAGATTGCCTATGATTTGTTGCATAGGTTTTTACACCCTTAAGTTATCTTAATGAAATCAGCTTCTGCAAGGGATTGGATTAGATAATGCACAAATGATACATCTATACTGCGGAGTGA
The DNA here is from genome assembly GCF_026122565.2 of Emydura macquarii macquarii. Lineage (NCBI taxonomy): Eukaryota > Metazoa > Chordata > Testudines > Chelidae > Emydura > Emydura macquarii. The sequence continues at coordinate 13,485,836 of NW_027130455.1, forward strand.
AGTTGATTTAATTTCAGTCAACTTTCGCCTGCTAAACTTACAAATCGAAGGAGCGTCATCACACCATTTTGCATCGGGGGTTTGCGTCCCCACCAGCTGCACATGCATCAGGAATCAAAGCAGTGAACCGTGGGTAGCTATCCCACAGTGCAACAACCCACAGTGCCTTTTGGGAAGGTTGTCGTCCTCCCATGATGCAACGTGTTCCCTCTCCCCTCCCCTTTTGTCTAAAACAAACAGACAAATGTTTTTTCACGTAGTTTTTCCAAACCTGTCTCTACTGCACACACAACAGTGCCGGGGAGGCATGGAGCCTGCTCAGCTGTGCACCATCGTGAGCATCACAAATACCTCACGACTTATCCTGCGGGTATTTTCAAGGCCGAGATAGGAGCCGCAATGGAAACTAGCAACCCCAGACTGTTACTGGTCAGTTGGGAATCAATTTGCAGTCGGTAAATCCACCGTGGGAGCTGCTGTGATGCAACTGTGCTGGGCCATCAATAGACTTCTGCTAAGAAGGATAGTGACTTTGGGAAACATGCAGGACATAGAGGACAGGTTTGCCGGAATGGGGTTTCCAGACTGTGGTGGGGCGATTGATGGGACACATATCCCTATCTTAGTACCAGACCACCTTGCCACAGAGTATATAAACCAAAAGGGATACTTCTCAGTGGTGTTGCAGGCCCTTGTGGATCACTAATATCAGTGTGGGGTGGTCTGGAAAGTTGCATGATGCATGCATCTTTAGGAACTCAGGTCTGTTCAAAAAGATGCAGGTGGGCACTTTCTTCCCTGACCAAAAACTAAATATTGGTGATGTTGAAATACCAATAGTGATCCTGGGGGATCCTGCCTACCTCTTGTTCCCCTGGCTAATGAAGCCCTACACCGGGCAGCTGGACAGCAAGAAGGAGCGTTTCAGAAATAGGCTTAGCAAGTGCAGAATGGTGGTGGAACGTGCATTTGGCTGCTTAAAGGCAAGATGGTACAGTTTGCTCACTAGGTGAGACCTCAGTGAATGCAACATCCCAACTGTTATCTCTGCCTGCGGTGTGCTCCATAATGTGTGTGAAAGAAAGGGGGGAAATTCCCGCAGGCTTGGGTCGTAGAGGCTGATAGGCTGGCTGCAAATTTTGAGCAGCCAGATTCCAGTGTAACGCTGAGAGCCAACAGCAGAGTGCTGCGCCTCAGGGAAGCATTGAAAACTCGTTTTTGCAATGAACCACAGTAACGTACGTCTCTGGTAATGCTGTGCCTTCCCTTCCCATCCCCCACCCTCGCACCATCATTCCCCTCCCCTTCTTTCCCTGCCGACAATCTCCAAGCTCTCAATGAATAAAGAGTAATGTTTTTTAAAGCCATACAGTTTTATTGGTGACCCGTTACAGTGGGGAAAAAGGATGATAATTTAACATTCTCATACGACTACTCGGGCATCCAGAGAAAAGTGTGACTGTGCAAACAAAAAAGCACAGACATTTCCAGTTCTTAAAGGGGCCGTTGCCTCTTTCTACTCCTTTCCACAGGTGTGGAGTGGAGCACGTAATGCACCCTGCTCAATCTCCTCCTAGAGCGCTTTGGGGTGGGGCTGGGAAACAGCTTGGTGGTTGAGCATTTTGCAGGGGCTGCAGAGGGAATCTGACTGTGGTGGGGAAAAGTGTCCTATCGTGGCAGAAGAAATAAGGCTGTCCTCCCGAAAAACTTTCTGCAAAGGATTGCAGAGTACCTACATGAAAGTTTCCTGGAGATATCCACTGAGGATTCTTGGAGCATCCCTGTGCACATAAATAGACTGTTCTGGGGGTAACCCTCTGCTTAAGTGGACCAACACCCTGGAAGCCCATCCCCACAGAAACATAAACTCCTTTTTTTCCAAGAAATATGAAGCTGGACTGGGGCTATAACCACAAAAATGCAATTTGCTATACACATTCACCAGATGTGCTTTCCCCGGCATCAGTCACACTGTCCTGTGTCTGGCTGGGCTGCTCTGGGGTAACGAACAGGTCCTAGCTCTCAGGGAGAATGGATACCCCGCTCGCCTGCCCCCGTTCTCCTCCTCCTCCTCATCCACAAAGTCTTCCTCATTCATCCTAGACTGGGATTCTACAGAGGTATCTATGCTGTGTGGTGGTACAGTGGTGGGGTCACATCAAGAATCGCATGCAGCTCCTCATAAAAGCAGCATGTATTTGGTGATGAGTCTGAATAACTGTTCGCCTCCCTAGTTTTGTGATATGTCTGCCTCAGCTCTTTGACTTTAACGCGGCACTGTGCGCGTCCCTGTTGTGGCCCTTCTCCACCATATCTCACAATATCTTTTCATAGATATCCAAATTTCTTTTGCTGGCTTGGAGCTGAGACAGAACAGACTCTTCACCCCACAGGCTGATGAGATCCAAGACCTCAGGTCGACTCCATGCTGGAGTGTGTTTAGGGCATGCAGTTGCCATGATCAGTTCAGCTTCAGAGCTCTCTCCACACTGACCAGACAGGAAATGGAAATTCAAAATTTCTCGGTGCTTGAGGGGAGGGGCTGTTTCCTGTGCACATGGCCATGGTGCAGCAGAATGCGAATGTCCAGAGTGGTCACAACAGAGCATTATGGGATACCTCCCAGAGGCCAATGACAACGATTTACATTGAGCTGTGCCTACACTGATGCTCATTTGACCCATTCAGTTTGACTTCAGTGCTATGCCACTTGCAGAGCTGGTTTTATTCAGTTAAATTTTACTGCAATTTAGATTGGTGGAACTGACATGCCAGTGGAGATGCATACTTTATGTGGTCAATGTAAGCCGCATTCCGTTGACCTATATTGTCAGTGTAGACAGGCCACCAAGATACTTCCAGCCCATTTAGCAGGTTTACCATTCATCCCCTGAAGTGCAGCATGTGGTGCAGTGGTGGACTTGTTATACCTTGACTTTAGCAAAGCTTTTGATACAGTCTCCCACAGTATTCTAATCAGCAAGTTAAAGAAGTATGGGTTGGATGAATGGACTATAAAAAGCTGGCTATATAATCGGGCTCAACAGGTAATGATCAATGGCTCGATGTCTATCTGGCAGCCGGTAACAAGCAGAGTGCCCCCAGGGGTCAGTCCTGGGGCTGGTTTTGTTCAACATCTTCATTAATGATCTGGAGGATGGGGGGATTGCACCCTCAGCAAGTTTGCAGATTACACTAAGCTAGGGGGAGTGGTAGATACCCTGGAAGGGAGGGGTAGGATACAGAATGACCTAGACAAATTGGAGGATTGGGGCAAAAGAAATCTGATGAGATTCAACAAGGACAAGTGCAGAGTCCTGCACTTAGGACAGAAGAATCCTATGCACAGCTACAGACTGGGGACTGATGGGCTAGGCAGCAGTTCTGCAGAAAAGGACCTTGGGGTTACAGTGGATAAGAAGCTGGATATAAGTCAGCAGTATGCCCTGGTTGTCAAGAAGGCTAATAGCATATTGGGCTGCATTAATAGGAGCATTGCCAGCACATTGAGGGAAGTGATTATTCCCCTCTATTTGGCATTGGTGAAGCCACATTTGGAGTATTGTGTCCAGTTTTGGGCCCCTACAAAAAGGATGTGGATAAGTTGGAGAGAGTCCAGCGGAGGGCAACAAAAATTATTAGGGGGCTGGAACACAAGATTTATGAGGAGAGGCTGAGGGAACTAGGCTTGTTTAGTCTGCAAAAGAGAAGAATGAGGGGGGATTTGATAGCAGCCTTTAACTACCTGAAAGGGGGTTCCAGGGAGGATGGTGCTAGGCTGTTCTCAATGGTAGTAGATGACAGAACAAGAACAATGCAGTGGGGAGGTCGAGGTTGGATATTAGGAAAAAGTTTTTCACTAGGAAGGTGGTGAAGCATTGGAGTGGGTTACCTAGGGAAGTAGTGGAATCTCCATCTTTAGATGTTTTTAAGGTGTGGCTTGACAAAGCCCTGGCTGGGATGATTTAGTTGGGGTTGGTCCTGCTTTGAGCAGGGGGTTGGACTAGATGATCTCCTGAGGTCCCTTCCAACTCTAATCTTCTGTATTCTATGATTCTATGTTACTGTTAGGTTTCACTAGAAACTGTCAAAGACATTGTCTCCACTTTCCATTGAAGGGATATGGTCCTATTTGACTCCTCTCTAAACTTGGATGATCAGGTACCATCAGACTGTGAAAATGCCTTCTTTCACCTCCAGATTACTAGGAAACTTTGTACCTTTAGTGCTGACACAGATGTAGGTCCTATTCTCTGAGGTTGGAACTCTGAACTAACTCCTTGTAAAGAAGCATCTGAGGGCCAAATCTTTCCTATGCAAAATTGGCGGCTCCCTTCCTCCCCACCCTGTCCCTGTTTGTTGCTGGTTCTGCCCTGTAGTAGGGCTCTCTGCTACTTCTGCCCCTCCGCCCCTACCGCACCCGACTTTGGAAAAGGGATCCCTGGCTGCACTCATCATCTTAGGAGGGAAATCACCAAAGTCTGTCTCTATTTTTACCAAGAACCTGTACTAGGCAGGAGGGATCTTCTCCACTTTCTATGTTGGCAGACAGTCAGCTGCTGAACTTCCTGCTATGCCTTATTGCTGATCTCATTATCTTACTTCTAAGTACTTTCCAGGACAGCAAAATGCTTTTGAAGCCATGTAAGTTGCTCCATTTCACAAAGCAGTGGAGCAGGGACTCTCTCTAGCTGAACATGCTGACCAGCTTGCAGTGAAGATAGGATTCCCGGATGTCCTGATTTGATAGGGACAGTCCCGATATTCAGGTTTTTTTATTATATAGGTGCCTATTACCCTCCCTCCCCGGTTCTGATTTTTCTTACCTGCTATATGGTCATCCTGTGTGAAGGGGTCCTCCTGAAGAAGTTGTGCCTCTTGCAGCATCACATTTTTTGATCCTATGCCCTGAGGCAAGGGTCTGGCCAGCTTGAAAGCACTCACCCATGTTGTATTAACAGGATGGGCAATGGAGCGTTTATATCAATTGTGAGTGCTGAAGACATTACTCACTGCTGATGATCTCTAAACAGCTGTGCTTGTGGTTGAAAGGGATGTGCCCCACTAGTTCATTTCTAAGCTCAATTAACTTTCACAATCAAAAGAATAGCTTCCATGATTGCCTGAGGTGATGTTTTTGGCTGAGGCAGGGTGCCAAGCAGGAAGAGAGATTGAATTTTACCCTTTTGTCTCCCTCTTTCTGTACTGAAATAGGTCAACAGAATGTGGAGACAGTTCATATAGCTTTCTGTGGGAGACCATGTGCAGAAGGGTGCAGCAATCTCTCTCTTGAATTGCACCCTAGGATGCAGTGATGACATGATTTACCTTCATGGTGCCCCTAAGCTAATGCCAAGGCACTGATGTGTAATATGTGATAAATGGTCACTTCTGCTTAGCTAAGGCTGGTGCTTTGTCTGAGTGAGGCAAGAGGCTGAGAGCTGTACATTAGCCTCTTCATGGTACATGTCTCAGCCACATCGTAAAGAGGACGCTTCCTGTTGATCCACTTTCAACCCTAAGCATGATTCCACTGAAATAAGTGGATTGGGTATGTCGCAGGGTGGCTGGCCCCCTGTGTCAGAGCAGGTGCTCCTAGTTGAACCAGTTAAGGGGGTGAGGTTGCACCTGGGCTATAAAAGGTCAAAGGGAGCTCAGGGAGGACAATACTAGAAGGAGAACTGCAGAGTGAAGATACAGGGAGAGAGGGTCTCCTGCAATGGTCCCTGAACAAGGGAGCTGGCTGCTCAGATAGCAGGATGAAACGGTATCTCAGGGAGGAGTGGCTATGGCCAGCTTAAGGAAGATTTGTTTTTGTGCATGGCTTTTTTTGGAATTTTACATTAATAAAGAAAACTGACTCCAAGGAGGACTGGGAGTGGATGAGCAAGACTGTGTGGAGCTCTGTAAGGAGTCGTAAAGTAGGGGGAAATGGGCAGGGCATTGCAGAGGCCATGAGTGTGCACTTGGGTGGCAACCAGCTCTGTTACAAGATGAATTCGGGCTGTTAGGTTAAGCCAGGAAAGGGAAATAGGGAGAATATATAGTCTGATGCCTTTTTTTTTTTATCCATTTAGCTTCATCAGTCAGAATGGTTTTCCTCTGATTTCCTGTGATGAGATCGACATGTGAGCTGTAACAAGTTGATGCACAGCTTTGACATCACCAAAAAAACCCAACCAGGAATTAGAATGTGACTTTGGACAATCGCACTCAGATTTTCAAGTTTGGATGCTTCAAATTGAATACTTAATGTACCATATTTAGGAACTTAAAAGTGGCTTGATTTTCAGAGATGCTGAGCACCTGTAGGCCTCATTGAACTGACTGGAAGCTGTGGGTGCTTAACACCTTCAAAATTTAGGCCACTTATTTAGGTGCTTAAATATGAATTTAGATGTTTAACTATAGGAACCCAATCTTGAAAATACTGTCCGCAATGTCCTTTGCCAGATGTTAATAGTAGTTTTAAAGTTTTATTTAAAATTGCTTAAAGTTTTTGGGGAAGTGTGTAGGCATTTAGATTTTTATACCACTGTGTATGCATATTTAAAAATACATTATTTCTCTCTCAAGTGGCTTATGCAATGTCTGATGCTTAGGTTGCTATGGTTAGTATACACTTTGGGTGAATGCTATGGTAACTAGCTACATATGGCATTGTGTAAGAACTGTGCACAAGAATTGCATATCTAATTACAGATCCAAATGCAGAATGCATTCTTTGAATAATGGTTGTACCATTGACTGAATATAGAAGTGATTTGGATTGAGTTTCATATACCATGATACATTTTTCAATTATTTGATTATAGATTTAGCCACATGACCATCCCAATGATGGTGATGGGGCACAGAGCTAAATTGTCTTGCTTTATGGTGAAGAAAATGGATGCCTCTGTGTGAACTGAGGATGTCCTAACATGCCATACCTTTCATGCAAGGTAGGGCAATGGGAATCCATGTAGGTTTACCCATTTTTGAGTGACACTTTTATAATGAATGGAAGGATGAACAGAAGTCTAGCTCTTCAAATTCGTAGGGAAGCAGATTTAATAACAGATGACGTCAAGAAAGCTTAGGTGTTTAATGCCTAGTTTACTTCAATCTTCACTTAAAAGGTTCATGGTGACCAAATACTCAAGTATAATTAATATTAACAAGGCGGAAGGGGAATGCAACCAAAATAGGGAAAGAAAAGATTAAAGATTATTTATAAAATTAGATGTATTCAAGTTGGCAGGGCCTGATGAAATTCATTCTAGGGTACTAAAGAAACTAAGCAATCTTAGAACCGTTAGCAATAATCTTTGAGACCTCATTGAGAATGGATGAAGTCCCAGAGACTGGAAAAGGGCAAACTAAGTATCTATCTTTAAAAAGGGGAACAAAGAGGACCTGGGGAATTATAGACTAGTCAGTCTTATTTTGATACCTGGAAAGATAGTGGAACAAATTATCAAACAATCAGTTTGTAAGCACCTGGAAGATAATAGGGTTATAAGGAATAGCCAGCATGGAATGGTCAAGAACAAATCATGCCTAATTTCCTTCTTTTATGAGGTTACTGGCACGGTGGGTGGGGGGAAGCAGTAGATCTGCTATATCTTGATTTTATAAGGCTTTTGACACAATCCTACATGACAGTCTCATAAGCAAATTAGGAAAATGTGGTCTGGATGAAATTACTAGATGTAGTTATCAATGGCTCTCTGTCAAACTGGGAGTGCTTATCTCATGAGATCCTGGAGGGGTCAGTCCTGGATCTGGTACTTTACAATATTTTCATTAATGACTAAGAGAATGGAGTGGAGACTATGCTTATAAAATTTGTGGATGAAACCAAGCTGGAAGGGGTTGAAAGCTCTTTGGAGGACAGAATTAGAATTCAAAATGACCTTGACAAATTAGAGAATTGTGAAATCAACAAGACAAGTGCAAAGTACTACCCTTAGGAAGGAAAAATCAAATGCACAACTACAAAATGGGGGATAACTGGCTAGATAGGAGTACTGCTGAAAAGGATCTGGGGCTATAGTGGATCAAAAATTAATGAGTCAATAATATGATGCAAATGCAAAAAAAGGCTAATATCATTCTGGAGTGTATCAACAGGAATGTTGTATGTAAGATATGGGAAGTAACTCTATCTGTCTATTCAGCACTAGTGAGGCCTCAGCTGGAGTACTGTGTTCAGTTCTGAATGTCACACTTTAAGGAGGATCCGGACAAATTGGAGAGTGTCTAGAACAAAAATTACTAAAAATTTAGAAAACCTGACCTATGTGGAAAGGTTAAAAAACTGGTCAAGTTTCTGTGACCCAAGAACCTCTTAATGCCAACTGACAAGGGGGTGCAGGGTAGTAACAGGAGTCTCCTGATTCTGATATGTATATATATAGGTCTAACAAAGAGTGTCCTTTGTGGTCTCAAATGAAAGCTGATGTCATACTGGTCATCAATATCACATGTATCAATATACATGACATGTATGTACAGATACTACGTAAGGAGTTATGTATATATACCAAAATATGTTGTTAAAGCCTGGAATAAGGTTTGGTCACCAGCAAAAGTGAAAAACAGGTTTTCTGTCACACAAGAGATGTTTAGCCATCTAATTGTTTACATATAAATTGAGTATTGTCTTGTTCACAATGGGTCTCTTATCACTGAATGCAAATGAGGGTTGTAAGAAAGAACTTCAGAAAGAAACTAACAGGGAGAGAAACACAGCAAGAGGGGAGAACCTTGTCTTGAGGCGCACGTCAGAGGTTTGCTTTAGTATGTTTTGGGGGCAGAGAAGAAACCTGGACACTTTCACTGAGGAAGTAAAAGGACAGTGATTTTGCTTCATAAAAAAGGGATCTTAACCAGGCGTGGCTGAAAATGCTGGAGAGAATTTTGGGAGAAATAAGCTTTTTTAGCTAAGAGAGTAACTTGTTAGTTTAGTCTCTAGGATACATGTTATGATTTTGCTTTATATGTAACCATTTGTTTCCAATATTCTTAAATTTCTGTTCTTTGGTAATGGACTTTTTCTTGTTTTCACTATAAATATATCTAAGTCCTGTGGTGTTAAACTAAGTGGTGATCCTGTGTTGAATCTTACAAGCTGGTGTGTACTGTTCCCTGAGGAATAGCAGGCCTGGCAATTCTGTGATTGTTCAGTGGATAAAGGGCTACTTCAGGGCATGCTTGGGGGTTGGTGTATGCCTGTCACTACCTGCACAGAGAGGTCAAGGCCCTGCTAGGTCATAGAAGGTAGTGCTTATGCTGCCAGAGGCTTTTGGTTTCAGGGAACTAATCCACAGCAGGTACAGACAAGACTGCTTCATACTCAGGACAGGTAGGGGTGAAGTGCCTCACAATCCTGGGTCCAGTGATGTATTGTGGGTCTCTGGCGCATGGGGGCCAATGTTTGCATTTGCACCTGCCACCCCGTCCTTCTCGTAGCAATACTTAAGGACACAAAAAGTCACAATAATACGAAGACTAGAAAAAAAAAAAAAAACGAACTGACTGTATTGGTCATAATTAAGAAAGCTTTCTGTGCTTTGATTTCAGTTAACTTACCTATAACACTGTCAGCACTGCCATTTTCAAAAACAGTTCTTTTGATAGAAAGTAAAGTGGGGTTTGAAAGGTGCTTTTGTTTCATTGTTGATCTTAGGTGGTTTTTGATGATCTTCAATTTGCTGAATGTCCTCTCACAAGAAGCCACTGAGATGGTCATGGTAAGCATCAAAACTAGAGCGATTTGGAGATCTGGGAAAACCTCTTTGTCATAAATTATAATCGATTCTAGCAGCTCCTTGGCACTTGATGGCATAGCAATGTCACTCTTTTGGCAGGTCATAAGCAGCATGCGACAGTCCAAGACATCCTGATAGAGTGATTCCACCCCAACATCGGGTCTGTAAAAAGCTGCAAAATCTAGCAGTATTCTTTCAACCAAGAGAGGCCCAGATCAGTGCTGAAAAGAGACTTCATGTTGAGCAAAAGTCTGAATGATCGTGAAATTTTCACAGGCAGGTACAGCTGCTCCTCAGTTCCTCCTTCAGTCTGTCAGTCACCAAGCACATTACACAACTCAATTCTTGCTGCAGAGACAAACCTGCATTTTCTGCTTTTTCTCCAGGCATCCTTTTCCTTTTCCTGGTTCTATGTTCTGTGAGAATTTCATACTCTTTGGCTACTTGGAGAACAGCTGCAATGGCCTCCTCCACTATTCCATACCGATTCTCCACCAAAAAAAGGCCAAGATTTTCCATGTCAGCAGCAGCTTCTTTAATAGTCATCTTTGGATCTTGGAGTCTTTTCTTTACGATATTAACTCTCCCAAGTATTTTACTCCAAAAGGGAAGTAGAAGTATGAAGGGAAAACTCAGACTGTTCGGTAAACTGTCAGCTTTTATCCTCATCTCCATATTCTCAAGATCATCATCACTCATTTCTTCAAGCACCTCAGCTAGATGGTCAAAACCATGACATATCTCTTGTACAGCATCTTCACTTGCACTCCATTGCGTCATTTTAGGGAAACTTCTAACTCATCCTTCATTCTCTTCCAATGACCCAATGGATCTCACAAAGAACACATACAGGGCTTCAATTGTTCCAAAAAAGGTAACGACATTTGGATCAATGGAACTAGCATGCACACAAGCCAGATTCAGGGAATGGTTATCACAATTAATAAATACAGCTTTGTGGTTTCGATTTAACAGCCTCGCCTGAACACTGCTGATGTGACCGCTCATGACCGCTGCATTATCGTACACTTGACTTCGACAATTTTCAAAAGAAAGGCCATCTGAATCAAGATTTTCAAGAATTAAGGTTTCATAACCAGTTGCATCCTTCTGTGTGATTTCAGTGAAACCGAGAAAGGCTTCTCAAATTTCTACTTGGTGCTTCTTGTAATTAAGATGAATGTAATGAATAACATGAGAGACCTGTTCAATATGCGACGCATCTGGTGTTGAGTCGATCATTATCCCAAAGTATTTCACCTCTCGAATATCATCAAGCAATCCACTTTGAACCTCATTTCCAAGAAGCTAAATGAACTCATTCTGTATCCGCAGGGAAAGGTATCCCATCTTGCCCTGGATGCTTCTTTGCCCAAGTGAGGTGCTTTTCCATCGCAGGATCATACTTGGCAAAGAGTTGTACAACAGCCAAAAAATTTCCTAGATTTTTCTTGTCTGCTGCTATATTTTTGTGATGACCACACAAAGGTAAGTTCAGGGTAACTAGTAATTTGATAACATCCAGTAGTCGTCACAGCACTTCCCTCCAATGATTCTTTTAAACTTGAATCTGTTTTTTAAGAGTATTGTTAACCATTACATTATTGTGTAATTGTCGCTCTGCTTCTTTCCATATACAAAAAGATTGTTGATGGCATGGATTTTCTTCATGCAATTTCAACTTTTCAACTTTTTTCCACTGACTGAACCCACTTTCTTTCTCAAATGATGACCTAGAATTTGCAGGTGAAGTTGGAAAGAGGAGGCAACAAAAACAGAACAAACTTTTTCGTCAAGGCGAATAAACCAGCCAAGTCCTAATCACTTCCTCTCCACTGGTCTGCCTTTTCATGAACCAATTCTTTGCCAACGATTGAGTTTTATTTCTGAATTTGCCACTGGGAAGCTAACCTTCTTTATTCTGAAATGCTGTTGATCCTGCTTTGATCAAAGCATCTCTCAATTTAGATGGCACCACTGGACGTTCATTTTCAAATTGGAGGAAACCAGTGTTTTTGTGTATCAAGGCCAGATGTGTTTTTTTAACATCCTGCTGCTGGTGTGCAGATAGTGATTCCAGTCAGTCACCCTCACCTCTGTCCTGCTCATTGATTTCATCAGCCTCCTATTGATATTCATTGTCGTCAATGGCTTCCTGCCCTTCCTGTTCATCAGTCACTTCTTCTGCACTTGGTTGTTCTTTCTCTACCCGTTCTTCAGTACTTTTGCTGCTCCCTTCTTCCGCATTCGGCATTTGGCTTTCTTTGTGTTCGTGATCATCATCCTCATCTCTCTTAGGGTTGAAAAAGTTCTTGAAAATTTTACTTGCTCTCTCAGCCTCCTTCTCTGCAAGAGCCTTTCTCTTCCTCCTTTGTGCGTCATTCAACTTCTTTGCAGACATGGTCCCAGATCCAGAATGCTACCTAACCTGTGGGCAAAATCTCCCCACACAGAAAAGGCAGCTAGCCAAGATGAAGTGGCTAAACAGGTGGTTTGTATCAGGCTAAACACTATCAAAAAACAAATGCCTGATAAACTGAACTTGACGACTTGTGTGTTGGGTAGCTGCTGATGTGCGGCTTTTCTTCTCCTACATTGCATTATAGAACTCTGAAGTAAATCACCTCAGCCTTAGCCAAGCAACAGATGTTTGTTTCACCCTCAAAACGTCATTTTACAAAAAGTTGAAACCATCTGAAAGTAGAGGTTTCCAACAGAAGGCCCTGCTCTGTTGCCCCCCCCCCCCAACTTTTGCTGCCCTAGGGGCTGAAGAGTGTCACAGCAGCTTTTCAGCCATGGCCCTTGAAGCAGGAGGCTTGGGGGCAGCCCCCACCTGAGCAGGTTTCAGCCACCTTTAGCCCTCGCCTGGTCCCAGGAGTCCCCTGGCTCCCACTCTCCCTTACTTACCACAAACATTGCTGAGGGAATTCCCCATCAACCGTTGCTGTGTCATTAATCGCCCAGCCAGGTAGATCCAGGAATCTCTGGCTGGGGGCCCCTGTGTGCAGCTCTAGGGGCTGGAGGGGGTGGTGTTGGGTTGCAACCCCCACCTCTGCCCCTTCCTGGCTCCTTCAGGGCTGGATGCAGCTTCTCAGCTTCAGCCCCTGCAGCAGGAGCCCTGGGGGCAGCCCCCACTTGAACAGGTACCATGGAATCCAGGCCAGTCCTTAGCCAGTGCCTGCACCCGGCCCCAGAATTCCCTCCGGCTTCCTCCCTCCTCCCTTACTTACCACTTTGCTGAAGGAATCTGTCAATCGCTCAGTCCAGGAAGCCGGAGCGGATCCACCTCCGGGGAAGAGGCGCTGAGAAGTGAAGGGCTCCTGTTCCACCCCAGGATACTCAGCTGTTAGTGAGTGACTGGTGTCGCCGGGCCGCACAAAACTTTGGTGAGGGCCTGGCCAGCAACCTGGCGCCCCCCCCGCCAGCATCCCAGGGGCATGACCCACCCCCACCCCCCACTCGGTATGCCACTGCCTGGGTCCCCCTGTGGAGCGTCACGTTAGACTTCATAAAAGAAGACTGAGGGGATCTGATAGTGGTCTTCAAATATGTTAAGAGCTGTTACATAGAGGATGGTGATCAGTTGTTCTCCATGTCCACCTGGATCAAGGAGATTTAGGTTAGATATGAGGAAAAGCTTTCTAACTATAAGGATAGTTAAGCTCTGGAATAGGCTTCCAAGGGAGGCAGTGGAATCCCCCTCATTAGAGGTTTTTAAGAATAGGTGAGACAAACACCTGTCAGAGATGCTCTAAGTTTAGTTGGCCCTGCCTCTGTGCAAAGCGTGACCTCTTTAGTCTCTTCCAATTCTACATTTTTATGATTCTATAATTCTATGATAATTAATAGTACAGTTAAAGAAGTAGACACTTTACAGAGGTATTACCAGGGTACTTACAAGCAATATACCTGTGCCTTCAAGAGGTTTGATTTATTCATGTTTCTTCTTTGCTTTCGTCTTTCTTTACAAAAATCCTAGCAAGCCAAATATATAAAACTCTATTAATAAGTTTTTTCTTATTACCATTTGTCTTGTGAAATGGATACTTTACTTTAATACTGTCCTAGATATCTTGTGGCCCATGGGCTGAAAGTAAGCAAGTCCAAGTGCTTCTTTAAGAACGTAAAGAATTTTCAGAATTTAAGCTTTCTTAATATATTTCTTTTTAAGAGAAAAACCTTTTAGAAGGAAACTTAATGTAATACCATCTTTCTTGGGTCAGCACACAGACAACCTGGGAATCTGGGAAAATTTAAAAAAGCTCTAAGACAAATGTGAATTGCACTGTGTACAGCAATATTGCACAATGACTTACAGGAAAAGACTTGAACAAGGGTACTATGTGCCACTAAAACTACCATTATCATTTCGAAGAACCCTTTGGCAGCAATGGTTGGGAAGCTCTGCTCTGTTTGAAACAATGAGTGTGATTAAAATCACATTAGCTTTTGAAAATGTCACCAATAGAAATCCTGCATGCTAATTGCACGAATGGGAATAATGCAGCATATGAACAGTATATGAACAATACTGGAGAAATTCTGTCTACATTTTTATGCATTTGACACAAACGCAGATTAGAAACCTCCAGTTTACCATAGTTTCCACCCCCTCCCCCCTCTCCCTCCCTCCCTTCCTGCATTAGATCTGTAAGAACCAAAAAAATCTTTTTTAAGAGGTTCAGTGAATTAAAAATATTGGGAGTTATTTTTTTCAGTGCCTTCTGCAGCTTCCCACAATAAATCTCCTCACAGTGAGAAGAATGCAAGATAATTGACCTTGGCTCCCGCTGTTCGCTTTTGAACTGGGGCACATAACTCATATTGCAGTATCTCACAGTAGTGCCTGTAACAAAGGGGACTGTTGCTTAACAAAGTAATCTTTTCACCTTTGTGTGTGTGTTTTTGTGTACATGGACTTAATTACACTTATATTGGTGTAAATGGGTGGAGAGCCCATCTGACTCCAAACAAAAGTTCACTGAGTGAAACTAAAAATCACCACTTCTGTCTGGTTTAGTAACAAAAAGGTAACTCTAAAATAATGTGACATGAAACACCAGCCTTGTGTCCTCTGGCCTGGCTGCCCTGATGGCTACTCAGATCCTACCTAATACTTCTCTCTGGGCTCAACACCTGCTAAAAGGGTGAGGTGGTTCAGGAAAAACTGGTTATATGCAGTCAGCTAAAGGATAACAGTCCTGATTCAGGAAAGCATATGAACTGGCTCTTTAAGGGTAGTTGGCCTCAGCACCGCCTTTGCCTAATTATCTGACTCCCAGATGATGGATTTAGGCTGGTAGTTGAGTCAGGTAATCAGACATCAAGTGATGGTAGTTGGGGTGTCGCTTCCTATAAGAGGGAGCTGGAAAATGCATAGAGGAGGCCTTAGAGAGAGAGATCTGGGGGGCTGATACAAGGGTAGGGAGCGCTGAGATCTGCAGAGGTATCCAGAAGGGATTCTGGATTAGAGTGGACTGGGAAAGAAGCTTTCTCACAACCAGCCAGGGGGAAAGTCAGGGAGGGGCAAAAACCTTAAGAGGCAATGAGGAGTGTCTGAGGGACATAATGGACTGAGCCTAGGAGGGATATAATGGACTGGTAAACCTAGAGAAGAAGCCTGGGAGAGTCTAGCCTTGAGTTAAACTGTTATTTTGTGTTGTTAAACCAGAGCCCCTGAAAGAGTGTGTTGACTAGTATATGCTGACTAGCGTACATATATTTTGCTGTTATCACTACCCACAATTCATATTCCAAGCATTTAAGTATAGATATTAT
This sequence comes from Emydura macquarii macquarii, assembly GCF_026122565.2. Taxonomy (NCBI): domain Eukaryota; kingdom Metazoa; phylum Chordata; order Testudines; family Chelidae; genus Emydura; species Emydura macquarii. Next base: position 13,501,369 of record NW_027130455.1, read on the forward strand.
TAAGCATTTGTATAGCGGTTATATAGCCCAAATGGACCTGTACCTTTGTTATAATTCTGTACACTTATGCTAAGCATCCCATAACACTTTGCATTAGCTGAAGTAAGCCTTGGCATGAGAAGGTAGGAAAGCTCTCAGTATCAAGACATATGATGATTTCCTCATGGCAACAGAAAAGGGGTTACACACAAACTTAGGAGGTGTTTTCACACCCCTTAGTACTAGAATGCATGGACTAAGAACAAGGAAAAGGGTGCCTCATGACCTGGAATACATGCGTTCAGAACAAAAGACAAAGGGGTACACCATGGTACCAAAAACAAACAAGGTAAAAAACTGATTAATCCAGTTTCAGGTGACATATATAGTACCTTGTACTAGTAAACAAGTAGGGTATAAAAAGATGGTTTAGGGAGGTAACTTTGGGGAACACACTTTCTGCATAAGGTGAATGTACAGCATGGGACTGTTCTTTGGAGATTGGTATCTTACAGAACCTTTTTCCTGCACCATATTAATAAACGTGACTGACATTGGTTATTTGGTCTCTTGAGTATATTTCATAACAAACCAAAGTGCAGTCAAGCAATTGATTATACAATTTATGAACGGGAGAGTTTTTCAGAAGCCCAGTTGTGGAGGTGTGTTTCTTAGAAAGGGGGGAAATGAGACATTTGCAGAGTTGGACAGAGGATGAGGTGAGTCCCTGATACACATACCTATCCAGGAAAGCACTTAGGCACATGTTTTAGTTGTTTTGAAGTCAATGGGACTTACGCTGCTTGTGTTGCCAACTCTTGTGATTTTTTTCCCCCACGAGTAACATGATTTTGGCTAGACTGGATAGTGTTGATGCAAGAATCTCCAGCTTGCTAGTGAATTTGAGTCCTGCCTGGGGGGAAATTCCCTCTGATTGGCTGCTTTATCTGCCCCCTGGATCACAGCAACCAATCACAGCTGCTGTAGGAAGACTTCTGTCACTCTCCTGCCCTCCCATAGCCATTCTTGCAGGAGGGGAGCAGTGAGGAGGGAGCTAGAGAGTCCATCAGCTCAGGACTACTCAGCTCAACCCTACTGTGAGCAAAGGGAAGGGGGCAGCTCCTCAGGGGCTTTGCAAAGTACCTTCTTAAACATACACTTTCTTAATAAAGACAACCAAGAGACTTACAGATCCATGCAAAAACTACAAAACCCGCATACAAAATCTCTCCCTCCAATATTCTCACTACATAAAAAGCCATTTAGAATTTGGTCCTGAGGGTCCATCTTCTTCTTCTGCTGTGCTTTTAGGTTCTATCTGCCCCTGCAACATACTCTCCTTATAGGGGAGCACAATGTAGTAAAATCTCCCTAACCATGGGCAGGTTAGTGATAGAAGGGTAAAGGGTGTCATTTGAGGTGTAGAAATCTACAGAATCATAATTTCAATGACCCTCTGCAGGGTGGATTGATTTAAATCAAGGTGATAAGAGAAAATCATTTATTTAAATCAAGTTTCCCATTGATACTTCTTCACATATTTCTTAAACAATGGTGCAAATCTGATCACTAAACCATGTTAATTTATAACTCAATACAGTATTTTACAACATCTAGGAGGGTATACGTTGTGAAATTTTTTAGATAACTTGATTTTTCTTAATTTAGGAAATAGTATATAATACTCATTACCTGTGTCAAGCTGCAGATGCAGCAGCAGTACATTAGGAATAGTAAGAACTAAATCACACACACAAACACAATAGCACTTATATTTTATTAAACTAAATCTTAAATGTTACATAAATGTTTCACATTTGCAGTTGCAGCACTCTCCTGGGTTGCCGGCTGATGGCTATCCTTAAACTTTTTTTTTTTTTTTTTTTTTTTTTTTTTTTTTTTTTTTTAATTTTCAAATGTTATTAACTCTAACAGACAAATCATCACAACACTAAACGTACGCTGTCCTTAAAACTTCTACAACTAGCTCTCATCTTCCCCACTCCCACTGTCATTTTTATTCATAGACTGAAACAGAAATACAAGTTTTCCTGCTTTTTCAACTCTCAGTCGATTTCTTAACTTTGAGTGAGTAATACCAAAGATGAAAATATTCTCTCTCTGCCTGAAGTAAAATAGGGAATAGACTTAATGGCATCACTGTTATGATCTGTGGCCATGATGTTCCAAAATAAGGGGCATGTATTATGTAATATAAAATAAGAAAATGACACCCAATCACACTTACACTAAAAAGCATAGGGAGAGTCTTGAAGAATGATGTATTGCAAAGTGAATTATTTAAGTTACTAACCAGTTGATCCACATTGTTCTTCAGACATATCCACATCTTCAGCCACATCATTTTCTCCCAATAAGCAGTTTTCATTATGATGTTTTTTTCTTGCAACTAGGCCCTGCATCTCCTTCTTGCACAGCTTACACTGACACGTTTTCCTTTTTTACCCAGGGAAGGAATTTCTTCAAAATATTCCCAGATAGGGTCTCTCTTATGCCCAGAAGCCATGACAGTTTTTCTGTGGCAAAAGTGTAGGGAATGAATATAGGAAGCTGTGTGTGTACTGAATAATGTCTTCCCTTTTTCTTTCCAGTCCACTCCACTGTTCCTTTCTACTCTGCCTCCATCCTTTGTCTCTCTGTCTTTAAGACTGTCTTAACTAACTCCTCTGCCTGGCTTGGCCCAGCTCCACCACATAAACACAGAACAATAACAATCCTATCCAGCCTGTGTCTTTCTTTGCACATGTGACTTTAGTCTGCTGAGAAACAGAAACAGAAACTGAAAGCCCAGAACTTTCAAGAAGCAAGAGCTGATAGTTAGGTTGGACAGACTAGAGCCATTAATTCGTTTTTATGAGACTGTAAGTGTAGGTTTAGCATGTTTGTGATGAGATTTAATTGTAACTATTACTTTTAAACGAGAGAGAAATTTAATATTGTATTGATGATTTAAAAAAAATAAAAAAAATGTGATTTAAATTAAAAAAGTTCAATTTAAATTAAAAAATCCGATTTTTTTGATATTTTTAAAAAAATCATTGATTTTTATCCACCCTGCTCTGTGGTACAGCAGGGGGTACTCACTGCCCCCCACTCCCACCTTCCAGCTCCAGGTCCTCCGATTGGTGGAAATTTTGATAATATAGTGTTGTCAGAAATGGGTTAAATCTGGTATCATTAGAAAGCCCTTTGTCTCATAAACATGATGGTACCAAACATGACAAACCTAGAACAATTATGTAGCTATATATTCGAGAAAATGTTTAAAATCAACTTTTTTCAATTATACTTAGCGGAGGGATGCATTGCTTACATAAAAAACGACATTGATCTTTTGTAATCATAGGGAAGTTAGCCTTGACATACAGGACTGAAAACATTTATTGAACCAAGTCATCATCAGTGTCGTATCCATGTAGATGTGTTGTCACAGTGATCCTCATCCGCACCACACTCACACATCTCTACACAAGGCAGGCTGCTGGCCACATTGCAGGATGGTGAGCGTCTAGTGTTTGCACACAAGCATTTGATTAGCTGAAGGATTGATTTGGGAGCACATAGTATTTCACACATAACTGGTGTGATCAATCCATCCTCTTGCAAGACCCATCCATGCCCAATAGGAGAGGGTAGTTCTGGCTGCATTCGATCAACTCAGAGCCATTCCTTTGCTTGAGAATTTGCTATCTTGTTACCAGATATAAATACATCTCTTGTCAGTGCAGTTTTTCTCTGTTTTCTTGCTTCTTGGAAAACATCCACCAGCGTAGCGCTGCAAGTGTCACAATGTTGGCCTTCAAATGGTTAACTTGGCATAGCCTTCAGTGCATTTATGGCCTTATCAGTGATTGTCTCAGCCATTCTGAGCACCTTCAGAGTGTGAAGAGAGTCTTTGGAGGCTGAATCAAATGCTTTCCAATAAGATCTTTCCAGCCAACCGTCAAGTAATGTCACATCCTGAAAGGTCATAGAAACCTGTCAGTGTGGCAACTTTTAGGTCCGGGAGGGAGGGACACATCTCTGAGGAATATACAGTAATTCTGTTCCCCAGTCATAGGCCCAAAAACAAACTATCCTGGAAGTCTTGGGTAGCATCTCACAGAGAGCACTAGAACATCTGTGTCCAGAGTTAAGTAGCACTTCTGTTTGTGGCATTGATGGCATGCAAGGTAGCTTCTTCATTGTGTCTGTGGAGATGTTTATGCTGTCCATGATTTTGTACTAGACAGGTGCAATTCCATGGAATCTCTTCTTCCTGGGAATATTTTTAATTGATTCCTCTGCATACATGTCAAACCCAAGGTGGACTTTGTCATAGATCCTGTATTTTCTCTGTAGCTTCATAATAAAGTGTTCAGCCAAATCTTAACAGTTTCTTATTTGTCAAGAGCTTGTACCTCAGCCATACCCTCCATTATTGCCACACTGAAAGCCTACACTGGCATAAGATATTTGTCACACTGTCATTGGGTGCTGGCTTAGGAAGGCTGGGCTGGGGGGATTGCTCCTTTGCGCCGGCCAGCACGGAGTTTGGGGGAGTTGTGCCCAGCGCGGAACCTAATGATCTCAATATTACTGAAGCCTCATGGATCCACTGTAATCTTTGGTGCCCCCACAAGGGGGGGGGGGAGGTTCCACACCCCAGGTTGGGAACCGTTGTTCTACACTATTCTAGATTTGTCATGTTTGGTACCATTGTATGAGGGAGAAAGGGCTTTTGAATGATACCCATCTTGACCTATTACTAATGACATTGGATTATCAAAATTTCCATCAGTTGGAGGACCTGGAGCTTGGAGCCACGGGGACAACGAGTCCCCTTGCCATGCTGCAGAAGAAGACACAGTTGAAATTTATGATTCTATAGATTTTTACAAATCAAAGGACACCTCCCTTACATTTCTGTCATTAATTTGTCCATGGAATTACACATACGTTAGTTTGTTCAGGTGTGACAGTCAACAGTGTCTCCCTAGCTGAGAGTGCATACCCCTTTCTAAGAGCAGCTTCTAACATTTCTTTCTTTATTCTCCTTTTTCTGCTGGGGACTTCCCATTGCTTCAACCCCCCCTCCCTGTGGACAAACTAGGGAAAAACCAATTTCTCTTAACTTGGCAATCTCTTTAACATATTCAAAGTTATAAAGGGCAGAGTCATTCAGTGTTAACTAATATTTTGCTTGTTCTGTAGCTGCTTTCAAAGAGGAGTATGACATGTGGTATGGTCTGTATCAGCAAATGGATGATTCTGTGGACACTAAGGGTTAGAGTTATACATAGAGTTCATAAAATCAAGCAGAATTCATAGATGGTACAAAGGGAGATTCCTCAAACTGTCGCACCATGTTGGTGTGGTTTACTAAACCAGGACCAGCCTTCACACATGGCATCATGTTCTGTGAGGTGCATTCCACATTCTCATGCAGAGATTTGAACTGCAAAAAGAGAGAGCGAGCGAGCGAGAGAGAGAGAGAATATAACAATCATACATCTAAATAAACATGAGAGGATCAAATTAGAAGATGGATGAATGGCCAGGGTGCAGGAAGAATCATCAGTAACCAGAATTTACATTGGCCAGTCAGATTTTCCGAACTAGTTTCATTTGCATTTAATATATCTGGAATTGCGCCCTCTTGTGGTTGTTAAAAAGAACGAATGGAAATTTCAGTGTGATATTTTTTTTCTAACTTGGTTATTGCTAACCACATTTCTCAAAACATGCAAAGGCACCAGACTACATTTTAAATTCATGGCATGTCTGAAGTTTTAAACAGAAGCCAAAAAGTGTCTCTGAAAAACTGAAATAAAAGCACAACGCTTTTAAGGATGACATTACAGAATCTCAGAAACAGTGAAACAGAATTTCACCATACTTTGCATGCAAAACTGAACTTTGAGCTAAGAATAAAGCATGAGAAATTTCAGTGAAAAGTCTGCATGTCTGTGCAGCAGGAGGTAAAGTGTTGAGATGAGAACACGTTCTCAGCCGTGTAATTGTGGTGCTAACATTGAATTTAATAAGCACAAGATAATCAAATCTTAAGTATTTTTCTGAACATTGAAATATTTTTAAGGAAATTCATTGGTCAACATCCAATATCCTATTATCAGGTTGTACACATGGACTATTTAGTTCTATGACAGCATTATAAAAATAATTTGATTTGAACATGTTAATGTTGATATTGTTTTCTTATAATAAGGAAGCAATGTGATAGAGGGTTTGGCATAAATACGATATAAGATAGTTGTTAACAGGTAACTTCTTCTGAGTAAATGCTAGTTTTTTAGCATCTTGAAACTTTGAATGTAAAAGATGAACTTTCCCACCAAGGAAAACTTGGACAAAGTAATATTGATGCAAAAATTAATTTAATCAGTATTTTTGTTTCCTGTACTATTAATGAAGAAATTTGTATATGAATAAAGCTCTCTCCACCTCACACTGACTCCTTCTGCAGTGGTACCCACAGGGCTCCCCGGAGGAGGGGGCAAAAGGGGCAGTTTACCCTGGACCCCCTGTTTGAGTGGGCCCCCAAATCAAGTGGCGTTGTGACCTGGTGCATGTGGTCGCAGCATCCCTCATGTTTGGCCAGGCCATCCCTCCATCATGACCAAACCTGAGTGGCATTCCGACCATGTGTACCAAGCGGCAATGCCCAGAGCGGGGAGCCAAACCCAGGTGATGGGTGCAAGGTTGGCTTGCTCTCCAAATCCTCCCTCTTCATGACCTCCCCTCAGTGTTTTGCACACTTGATGTTTTTGCAGGGGTTGGGGGCCTCAGTTTTAGTTTTTGCTTCAGGCATCCTGTGACCCATCCATGCCAAGGGTAGCCCACCTGAAAATGCCAAAGTCAGGGCAGGCTGCAAAAGGAGAGCAGATTCTCCCAGCACTGGTGGCTGACACTGACGTTAGATTCCCCAACCAGTCACAAACAGTGCTCCTGAGTCCCCACACTGGTTATCAAGAAGCCCCAAAAAAGAAATACACAGCCCCTTTTATAGCATTTCAGTCTCTGGCTCCTTCTTAGCAACTAGTAAAGTGAAAAGTTATTTAAAACTCTGCTCACTGTATAAAATGTTCTCCTGATCCCCAAAGGGTCAGCTACATTACCAGATCAATATAGGTTTGGTTCTTACCCAAAATACCAATCTGCCTGCCAATCTTTTAGTAAGCAAAACTAAAGATTTATTATAAAAGGAAAGGATCGAACAAGATGAGAGATGTTAAATGATCGAAGCAATCAGATACATACAAATGACTCCATATATATCAGATTCTTTAGTAGTATTGCAGGCTTGTACAGTTCCTCTGGAGTACATCCAGCACCCGGATGGGCCTCAGTCCTTTGTTTCACAGCTTCAGATGTAGAATAGTTGATCCAGAGGTATGATGCATGAATGAAGACAAGATGGAGATGGTGCAGCAGCTTTTTATAGTTTCTTTTGCTATGTGGCCTGTTTCAAACACAAGCCCACAGCACATTTACATGGAAAAGCACTTGGAGTTCAGTGTTCACAGGCATGTCCTCATCCCCACATGTCCTGAATCCTGATGACTCGTAGCTGTAGCCCCTAGCGTCTCTCCCTGGGTTCATTGTATAACAGATAACCCTCGATGAGTCATCACTGTTGACTCTCATCTGTCTGGGGGGGTGTAACCCAGTAGCACAGCACAAGTTTTGGATACAGATATATCACACATATCCATAATTTACAGAACAAAGACAATATATACACATAAACAATATTATCATATTTAGCTAATTCTAATTTTTCCATTGGTACCTGACATGGCATATCTTGTAAGAATCATTGCAATTTTGCCATATTGGTATTAAATAATATTATAAATGGTCACCCCTAATCCAGACAGTGTCACACCTCCAAAAACCACGGTGGTCCCTGCACTTCTGCTTAACCCTTAGTAAAGATGTAGCGACAAATTGTGTCATATCTAGTAAAAGCCATATGCAGTAAAGGCATGGGGCAAATTCATGCAACTCCCAGTGACTTTAGTTGGAGCTGTGGGTCTGTAATTGAGTGTCAAATTTGGTGGTTACCAATCTGCTACTGAAATAATTCTGATGTCAAACAATCCAGAACAACTTTACTTCAGGAGTGAGAAGGTACTATGCAGTAGGCTGGCAATATTTAAGCTGTAGTTTAAACACTTCGGCTATGTCTACACTACCACTTTTGTCAGTATGATTTATGTCACTCGGGGGTGTGAAAAAGTACCCCCTGAATGACATAAATTACAGCAACAGAAGCATTGGTTTGGACAGCACTATGTCAGTGGGAGAGATTCTCTCGCCAACATAGCTACCACTGCTTATTGGGGGTGGTTTAATTATGTGTACAGGAGAGCTCTCTCCCATCAGCATAGAGCGGCTACATGAGAGATTTTACAGCAGCGCAGCTGCATGGGTACAGCTGTGCCACTGTAAACGCTCTAGTGTAGACATGGCTTTGGTAATTAATCTGCATCACAGGAAAATGTATTAAATCTGTTTTCCTTTCATCTGCTTTTAACTTTTCAATCAGGTTTAGTTGATGGTATTCTCTTGTATCAAAGTCCTTTTTGCAAGGATTGTCTGCATCCAGTTGAAAGAAATGCATAATTGCCCTTTAAGGTTACATAATCTGAAATAATTTAAATTAACTAGTTTGAACTGTTGTTGTATATGAAATAATCATCTGATCCAGCTTGTTTCATTATCATAAAATCACATAAATTAGAGATGGAAATTACTTATTAGACATTATACCTGTGCTTCAGATTATTTCCTGCCAAGTGCATTAGTCTTCCTTTTTCTAACTCAGTATCATCTTATTTCTAATGTCTCTATATCCCTTTTTATTATGCGCTAGTTTCACAGCAACTCCCCCTTGTTAATTTCATTAATATATATTAAACCCTTTTTTCTGATAATTAACCAAAGGGGCTTAATAAAACTGAACCTAATGCCAATCCACCCCACCCCACCACCCCTTCCATCCCAATCTGGTACACTGTCATTTATTATTATCATAAATTTGTGATCCCATAGCCGGTTTGAATTGTATGTAATAGTGCTCATTTAAAAGTCCCTTTAAAATAATTTTGCAAGGAAAGTATCCATGAGACACTGAATCAAGCAGTTTACCTAAAATCCAAATTGTATCATGTCAGTCTAAAATTGATATAACAGGGCTTCACTTAGAAACATAGGTTCATGCTTCTCCATATTTATCATTTTACTATTACAGACTGTATTGTTTACTATAAAACAGAAGAAAAATATTAAAAAGAAATTAAAAAAAATATCTTGGAACTCAGCAGGCGTTAGTATCTACATTCTCTATTCCAGCTCTAATCACAGTGTGAAATGGTGGGTTGAAAAGATGGAGGTGGATGGAGAGGGAGAGAAAATAGGAGAGCAAATGAAAACCTTCAATCAGTAATAATAGAATGCAGCAAATAGCAAAACAAAAATTTCTCATAAAACCCTCACATCAGTATCACAGTTTTACCACTCCAAAGGTACAATAAACTTAAAATTGTTTCCCCCTTTAAAATCATCTCTATTCCAGCCAACACCAAGACAGCTGCTAAGAAGAGAGAAATACAGCATTCTCGTATGACAACATAAAGTATCTTTTATAGAAAGGCAGGAGTGGGACAGTAAACTAGAAGGAGAAGTGATTTTATCTGTACTGTCTATGTATGTGCTTATAATGATGTCCATAACTGTAATATCTGAGTACCTCCCAAGAGATAATTTCTTAAATCCCAATAGGCCAATTATCTAAATTTTCCTCCTTACTTCCTCTAAAGCAGTTTGGGCTATTATTAAAAATAAATCCTTTTCTTTATCCTTTCCTCCTCTTTCACTTCTTCATTTCTTTTTCCTCCTCTTCCTCCTCTCTTCTTTGTTGTTTATAATTGCAGCTGTGGGAAAGCTACATTGTGGATGTGCGCTTTAACCCTTAGACTTGTGTCCATTCGTGTCTCCTCAACTAATTAGTTCCAAACTGTTGGCCTGATACCAGGATAGACCTGACTCCCACTCTGAGCTTCACCCTTGAGGCTGACAGCTTCGTAGTTCTTACAGCACTTCGCTGTTGAGAATTGTCGGAGTTGCATCTAGAGACACCCACTGAGGTATGTTGGAGATACCATGGAGAGCATTAAGATTAACACTCAGACCTTGAGTTTGAGCTGGTATTCTGTGAGGATTCAGAGTAACAAGCAAATGCACCATGCTGAAGTCCTCTGGGCAGCTCTACGTTGCTGAGGAGGTAGAATGATCACACCTGGATACTGTGAGTTGCAGTAGTTCAGACTGGAAGTCACAAAGAGCTGGATCACTCTGCTCAAGTCTGTCTGATGGTGTGGGGCGCATTCTTCTGGATAACTGTAGAGGAGCAACAGATCACCTTTGGCGGTGGGGGAGATGAGGGGCACCTATCCATGTATCCAACAGCGTTATGGACTCAAGGAGGAATTCTTAGCTGCAGACCTTTTTGACAGTCTGAGTCTAGACTCTTTCAGTGGAGAGCGACCTGATGGTGGTTGCTAAGTCGCCAAAGTGTTTCCCTTTTCCCACCAGAATCACCTCTAGCTTGTGTTATGAGCTTTTTCCTCTCCAGTCAGGATAGGCTGCAGTGGCAGGGCAGCAGAGCACAGTCAGTGGGTTAGAAAAAGAACTAGTGTTATGAGCCCTGTCCTCTCCAAGCAAGGAGGGCATTGCATCAACATCAGGGAAGCTGCAGGAGAGCGTAGGAAAGCCAACTAGTGGGAGAACTCTCCCTTCCTGGGAGTCCTTTCTCAGGTAGCAGGTGACCAGTCCCGGTATCAGGGCAATAGCAAGAGAATACTGCATGATTTAATCTTTATAAACCCTTTCCATTTATTTCTCATGGTTCTGTTATCTGCTAGAGATTTACAAAATTTCTCTGAATATTTGTTCCATTACTTTAGTAGGGATTGCAGTAAAACTTACTGGACAGTAATTCTGAGGTGTCAGTATTTTGGTTGAATATCTGTGCTAAGTTTGCTTTTTTTTTCTCTCTCTCTCTCTTACCTTCTAATCATTCCTTGTGAAACAGATAGTTAAGGAAAGAGAAATATTTTCAAATAACTTGAATTGTTTTAGATTAGAATACACTTGTCCAATAAGCAAAATTATAACTCAGTATTAAAAAAAAGCAATATATAACTATTATAAGACACTGAAGGAATGAAATCTTGCATTGTGGTTTGTGCCAGTATCTCTAATAATGCTTTTATAGGGTGTATTACAAATTATTGACTAATTACTTATTTTAATTGGTTGTGCTCATAGTTATTACAGATATTGAATGTTTTTATATAGAAATACAATCAGAAAGTTCCTACACACATGGTTGAAGTGATCACATTGTAGGGTTTGGGGCGGTACTATGCTATTGTATTACAGTAATTCCTTACTAGAGATGCAGTACCTGTGTTCAGTAAGACAGATGATTGCCTCAGATTTTTTACTTCCTATTTCCACTGTTCTGTTCCTGGAAAGGACTACCACTAGACTAATATGCTCTTCATCTAATCTCCTTTGTGCTGCTTCTTTGGCCCTCACAGCTTGGCGAAGCAAAGGAGGAAACAGAACGACTAGGGGTAAAAATGCCTAAGTCCTATTTTCAAAAGTGACCTACGCACTTAAGGGCCTGAGGACAGGTCTACACTAGAAGCGCTACATTGGAACAGTTGCACCGATGCAGCTGTGCCCCTGAAGCGCATCTGGGGAAGACGCTGTATGCTGACAGGAGAGCACTCTGCCGTCGGCATAATTATTCCACCTCCGCAAGAGGCGGAAGCTATGTCAGCAGGAGACGCTCTCCCACCGGCATAGCACCAGTGTGGACAGCATTTAGGTCACTGTAACTTGTGTCGCTCCGGGGGTTGTCTTTTTCACACCCCTGAGCGACATAAGTTAGAGCTACTTAAGCAGTAGTGTAGATCTGCCCTAAGTGTCATTGAAAATCAATGGGACTTAGGCTCCTAGGCATGGATGCACAAAAGGAGTGAGGTGTCCAAGTCACTGTTTTAGGTACCTAAGGCCTTGTCTACACTACAGAGCGTTGTCAACGCAAGTGACAGCAATGATCAAAAAGCGCTGCAATTACAACGCTTGTGCCTGTCCACCCAGCACTCGTGTTGCCGAAGTGCATCCACAGTTGGTGCTCTAGAGAGCAGTGCTTTGTGGCCAGCTATCCCACTGTGCAACTCACCACCTCGTGCCGCTAGGAGCTGTGGGAAGGTGGAACGGATCTCAGTGCATCATTGGTGCGAGCTAACATCCCATGATGCAGTGATTTCCATCTGGTCATCCCAAGGGTTTCTGACTCAATTTCGTGGCATTTTTCAATGGCCCCAGTTTCCTTAGTACCTGCCATCTCTATCTGAAAGGATGGATCCCGCACTGCTCCCCACTGTTGTTGTTAGTATCTGAGCAGATCGTGGCTGGTCATATGGTATATCATGAGCTCCCAATCAGAACTTGAATCCAACATGCCTGACCTGCTGTGTGCCATGCAAACAAACAATGCTGGATTACTGTTTGCATTCACAGAGCATCTGCACACAGTGCACCGCCGCTTTTGGGTGTGTGAAACAAGCACTGAGTAGTGGAATTGCATCGTTATGCAGGTCTGGGATGACTAACAGTGGTTGCAGAACTTTTGAATGCGCAAAGCTATTTTCATGGAACTCTGTGTGGAGCTCACCCCTGCTCTGCGGCACAAGGACACCAGAATAAGAGCTGTCCTCTTGTTGGAGAAGCACATGTGGAAGCTGGCAACTCCAGACTGCTACCAGTCGGTCACTAATCAGTTTGGAATTGGGAAGTCCACCAGTGGAGCTGTGTTATGGAGGTGTCAGGGCCATTAATCGTATTCTGCTACGAAGGATTGAGAGTCTTGGAAATGTAAGTGAAATACTGGATGGCCTTGCAGCAATGGGATTCCCTAACTGTGGTGGGGCGATAGATGGCACACATATCCCAGTTTTGGCCTCAGAGTAACACAGTACACTTGCAACACAGTACATCAATAGAAAGGGGTACTTCTCTATGGTACTGCAGGTGCTTGTGGGTCACAATGGGCATTTCACTGAGATCAACATGGATTGTCCAGGGAAGGTGCATGATGCACGCATCTTCAGGAACACTGGCCTGTACAGAAAGCTGCAAGCAGAGACTTCCTTTCCAGACCAAAAGATTCTAATGGGGGATGTTAAAATGCCCATAGTGATCCCAGGAAACCCAGCCTAGCCCTTACTGCCATGGTTCATGAAGCTTTGTACAGGCAAACTGGATAGCAGCAAGGAGCGCTTCAATAACAGACTGAGCCAGTTGCCAAATGACCATTGAATGTGTGTTTGGCAGATTAAAAGCTCGCTGAAGAAACCTTTATGGCAAGTTGGACCTAAATGAGGAAATATTCCCATAGTCACAGCGGCCTGCTGTGTGTGTCATAATATTTGTGAAGCCAAGGGTGAAAAGTTTCCCCCCCTGAATGGAGCACAGAGGTGGATTGCCTTGTGGCTGACTATGAACAACCAAACATCAGGGCTATTAGAGGAGCACTACAGGGGGTCACTTGAATCAGGGACGCCTTGAGGGAACTATTTTGACAATGAGCACCAATAAGACGTCTCTGTAAGCAGCACTATGCCGTGCTATGACTACTATCTAGCTTGCACTGTGTATTAGTGTGAGGTGCAACCACCATGTGCAAGAGACAAATAAAGATTGCTTTTTCTGCACAGAGTATGTCTTTGTTAAATAACAATTTATTCATAACACACACGAAAAGCTGGGCTGAAGGGGAGAAAGCAGTGAGGGGCAGTGTGAACTCTGACAGCTGAATGTATGTCTAGATATCAGTCTAGAATCTGTCTAAAGAGTTGCAGTGGATGGGGCACTGAGACAGGCTGGGAGTTCGGTTGGAATATGTGGGTGGAGTTTGGGGAGGGCATGTAAAGCAGTTCTATGTTGGCTGCAAGGAGGGGGGATCACACATGAATTCAGTCTGAAGCATTATGAGTGACTTTAGCAGCTCTGTTTGCTCCTCTATGGCTTTTATCATGCGCTCGTGACCTGCTATCACTCGCTCCTGGTTTTGCCTCCTGTCCTGCCTATCAATTTTCTGATTTTCAGACACATTGTCTCCAGGCCCTTTTTTCTTTTATCCTGAGACTTTAAAGGGGGAAGGGCAGATGGCTGCAGGGCAGCGGAGTTCAAACTGATGGCCAAAGCGGTCAGGATGGGCATTGTGGGACTCTTCCTGAAGGCCATTTACCGTGACATGACCAAGCGCAGTGACTACACTGATGCTTTGTTGCTAAAAGCTTGGCGCAAAAAAAAAAAAAAAGGTTTGGCTCTACACCTCTCATTGAGGTGGTTTTATTTTGTCACAATATGAGGGGAGTTGGGTTGGCAGGGAGGGCTGAGTGGGGAATTGCAGTATGTACACCACCACTGTTTTGGCGCAAAAAGCTGACTTTGGTCGACAAAAGTCTCTAGGGTAGACCAGGCCTGAATCCCAGTTTCAGGGCCACTGTGATGCACAAAACTGCTAAACGTCGTAGGCATCTCAATTCAGCGCCTACATTTTCAGAGTAAAAGGTCCCTTGGCACCTCAGTTTTTGCCACTGGGTACATGTAATGTTGCCTCACTCTAGGTGTCTGGACACCTACCTCCCACCTAAGCCCCAGAGTGATTGACAAACCAGAGTTAGACAGGAATTCATCTGTGGAAGTCGTATGTCGGGCCTGATCTAGTAGGCATGCTCAGAGGCCACCTGCCAGATTGGGTCCTATTCAAAACCTGGGGGACAACAGTGATTGTCTTATAAATTTTAGCCAGGTGGTTAGACCCTTGTTCAATTGCCTCCCTCTGCCTGAGGGGCCAAAATGATTGAATAGGTGGTCTCTGATCTTTTCGCTCAGTGGCTAGTGCATTGCTTATGGGATAGTCTGATGTGGGATTTCCTCAATCTCTCCTGTTGAAGCTGTGGTGAAATAATGAAAGATTGATTGCAGTAGGGGGACTGGACCCATGGTCTCCCTCCTCCCAGGTGGGTGCCCTAACTAGGACTAGGGAGCCATTCTCACACCCTCTGTGCGTGTCTCTCTTTCTCACTCTGACCCAGTGTCTGTTCCACTGTGAGTAAATACTCAAATAGTCATTGGCCCATACAGAGAGCGTGAGAATGACTCTGTAGTCCAGTGATTAGAGCATACACCTGGGAACTGAAGCTGGGTCTCCCACATATCACTGGTTAAGTGGGCTAGAAATTATAAGGTGGATACCACCACCACTTTATCCTCCGCAGTTTCATACTACAATGGTGTAGCTGCCCGGCTCCAGGAGAGGGTTCACAGCTGAGAATCGCAGACAGAGATAGGCACCTACCTGCACCCTGGACTTAGGTGCCTATCTTCAAGTGAGGGGGATGAGTTAACATACACCCTTCATATTGGCATCTCCCATTGATTAGCTTAGGAGGCTTCCAATCTAGTATTCTGGTTTTTGTGAATCGCAGTCTAAGGTGCCTTTCTCTCCTCATTCATTGTATAGGGAGCTAGGCACCTAATTCAGGCTTTGTGAAATGCAGTGATTTTCTAGGCACCTAAAAGTTAGGGGCTTTGACACTCAGCATTATAATGCTTAACTCCCTTTGTGCATCCAGCCCCCAAGTGCTTAAGTTACTTTTGAAAATGTGATACTGGCTTCTAAGTCATGTTGGCATTTTTGAAAATTTTACTCAAGGCCTAATTCTGTCCTGGAAAAATAGATTGTGCTGGTACTTCATGAACTACACTTAACAATAAGTGGATAATCAAAGATGAAACAGAATGGGAGGGAAATTAGCTCTGTTCTCCTTTTTCTCCACAAAAAGTAATTATTGTATTTTGTACTTAGTCTCAGGTCTGTGATTGCATGTAATTGGTAGAAGAGGCCCTAATTTTCAGAGAAGTCTCAACTTGGCCACTGATCTTGCACCTCCAACTAATATTGAGTACATTTTATAACACCTGGACACCTAAGTATCTGATTTGTTGATGCAGTCTGGCACTTAGACATCTAAATGATATTGGAGGTGCAAAAATATGAGTCCAAATTAGGGGAATTCCTCTGCAAATCGGACCCAGCCATTTAAATGGGGTTGTGTATACCTCAGTTCTGATTGGGCATCACAGCTTTTGCCTGAGCCATCAGTGCCTTTTTACTCAAAGGCTGAGGAATTCCATCTTTTGCCTGCTATAAGATCTCAGTGCTCATTTCTCCCTTCTTTTTCCTGCATTGCCTGAAGCAGCAATTTTCATCAGCTGCATTCTGCCTTTGCAGTCAGTTTGCCTTTATTTGTTTTAGCAGCACACTGAAGCTTTGTGCACCACTCATTCGTTGCTATTATTTGTTTTGTGTCCTGGTTTTTTTTTAATACTAAGTTTCCTATTAGATTTTTTTTTTTCTGTCCGAGTGGTGTATGTCTTTTCTTTCAAAGCATGTCTGAAGAGCAGGCTACAAAATCAGCCCATAGAACGGTCAGAAGATGTCCATCATGAATGGCAAAGTTCAGTGTTAGTGGTAGCTCAGGAAAGACCAAACCACACCCTACCACATTTAGATGAGAGATCTACACAACGATTGAAACTTGAGTCATCAGACCCTGTTTTTTTCACGGGCCTCCCATGAAGCAGCCAAATCTGACACACAGAAACTGAGGAAGAAGTTCTTGAAGATATTTTGAACCAATTGGGAGTTGAGACACCACATCAATGTCACCCACTTTAGCACAGGTGTGATTTAATCGTTCCAAAGCAATGTGTAAACTCCTATACGTCAAGACTGAGGAGCTATGATAATGGTACCAGGGCAACATGCATTGATATGTCAGGACTAATTCCCACCATAGTATCCTCCTTGCCCTTGGGTGTGCTGAATGTGCTGTTTTCATCATCAGTATATCAATTCATAGGGTCATATAAAATTATTTGGCATTCTTGGTGATGCTGTAGTTAATGTTAACATGCTTTAACTATATTGATGCATTCTCCAACTCTGACTTCTTAGCTTCCTGAGGAAGGTGAGGAGAAATAAGAGTAACTAGAAGTCTGAACTCAGGAGAACACTGAGAAGTCAAAGATTCCCTGCACATCTCCAAGGACTGTATGTACTAAGACAACTGACTCACCCCCAGAAGATGGTTTCCATTCTGGAAAGGATACTAAGCCTTGCCTCTTTACCCTAAAGACCATCACCTATTCTAGAGTTGATATTATGGAGTATCTTGAAATGATGCCCCCTGTAGAACTAGTGGTTTTTGCTCTTTCAATCAATCTCAGTCACCATGGTTGTACTAATATTCCACTCTGGCAGCATTGCAGCAAAGATGGGCAAAAGACTTAAAATCTTATTAGTAAGGGTCCAGAGAGGTTCAGCAAAAAGTGAGGACATCTTAGCTTTTGCTTTCTGCAGTGTGGCAGTGACAGCAGATGCTTCTGCACTGGATATTTATAGCTATTTGTTGGGAAAGGCACCCCTTAGGGAACAAACTTAGATGTGCCTCGGGGATGCCCAATGCATGTAGCAGAAACTGTAGGCTCCAAAAACAGTCTTCAAAGACCCACATCCTTCCTAAAAAAACAGGAAAAAGCATAGATCTTTTGGGGGGAAATTCCCAGTTACACTGAAATTTTCAAAGCTGAGGCATTTAGCTGCACAGCTCCCCATTTATTTCAAAACTGATGAATGGCTAAAGCCCCTAGTCATCATTGAAAATCTTAACCTTGATCAGACAGCTTGTTAAGTAGTTTCCAACCTCAAGGACCTTCCTGTGAAGGTAGATTACTCTAATGGTCTTTAATCTTTTCAGACATGCGTCCTCAGCATTGCTACAAAGTCAAATTCTGGGAAAGCTCACCAAATTTCCCCCTCCAGCATGCACTCGAATATTACAATATCAGGAAGACTAAGGGTGGAAATCCTGTGTCGTACAGAAAAATAAACAAAATAGCTATTAAACCTACACCACCAATAAAGAGTGAATGGATTTTATTCCAAGTATTTCCTAATGTGTTAGATCACCACAACTAGGAGGAGCCCATATAGATCTCACATTATTTGGCTCAAGAAAAGTTGAAAATAATAGGCCTGATTCTAATCTTCTTTACATCAGCATAACTCTGCCAAGGTCAGTGGACTTACTCCTGAATAACACTAGTATAAGTGAAAGTAGAACTAGGTTCACCGGCCCAGATCTTCACAGGTGCTTAGGTGCCTAAAGCCCAGTGGGAGTTAGAGGCCTAAATAACTTTCATAAGCTAGGCCTCTGTCTCTAGGAACATTTTCTTTCTCAGGTGATAATATGGAGGAGTCAAAGTCTCAGTCAGGATGTGTCTCATGTTTCTGAAAGGGAAGCAGACCTTTTGGAGGTACATTGGTGCTGAGTGCTTTTAACACATATTTAACATTGTCACAGCATATTTACATAGAATTGTGGGGTTGGCGGAGGGGGGTTCTTGTTCCACTACTTCAGTGCTGTCCAACCTGTGGGAAAAGAAGGGGACGTCCTCTATTGTGAGTGAATCCCCAGGAGGAGACTAGTAGGTGCTTTCTGTTCCCTGGGCACCGAGTACTGTAAAAGAAGTGAAACAAGATGGAGAAACTGCCCCTAAAGTATTGATTGTGGCCCCTTGATCTTTTTGTAATACATTGGGATATTAGGCTGAAAAGGTTATGGATATGCTACTGGCCTACATATATGACTGGTTAGAATGAATTGGTTCCTGGATTTAAATTGTGTATTTTAGCAAGTTTTTCTGTGTTAATATCATCATGAGCTGAGCCAAATTTCGGCCAGCTTTTAGGTAGATTTAAAAAAAGAAATATTATGAAACTGTGCCAGTGCAATCTGTTTAGAAAAGACTTGTGGGACTTGCTTTTTGTATATTTTCTACTATGCTGTCCGAGAGTTAAATAGTTGCCATCTAGTGGTAGAAAAGTAAAATTTAACAATAAAAGGCTCTGTACCGTTTATCTGCTGCTGCTGAGCCAGTCACAGGGAAGCTAATGCTGTAAAATAGCACAAAGTAACATTATTATTTAATGCTTGATCTGGGATTTGAAGTGTAAATTGCATGGGATTTTTATCTAGGAATATTATATCATAGGTACTGTACTCTGAAACATTAAATGTGTATGTATATTCAAAATGATTGTAATACATTATAAGAGGCTTATATCATGGGTAAATGGACAAAAATATATTTTTGACGTTTTAATATATTGATAGATTCCAAGGGCAGAAGGGCCCATTATAATCATTTAGTCTGACTTCCTGTATAACACAGGCCATAGAATTTCTCCAAAATTATTCCTTTTGAACTAGAGTATATCTTTAAAAAAGCATTCATTCCTGATGTAAAAATTGCCAGTGATGGAGAATCCACCACAACCCTTGGTAAATTGTTCCAATGGTTAATTACCCTTTCTGTGAAAAAATTATGCCTATTTCTAGTATGAATTTATCTAGCTTCACCTTCCAGCCACTGGATCTTGCTATGTATTTTTAAACTGTGATCAAATCACCCTTTGATCTTCTCTGTGTTAAACTAAATAGATTGAGCTCCTTGAGTCTATCACCATAAAGCATATTTTCTAATCCTTCAATCATTCTCATTGCTCTTCTTTAAACCCGCTCCAATTTATCAACACCCTTCTTGAACTGTGGACACCAGAACTGGACACAGTATTCCAGCAGCAGTGGCACTAGTGCCATATACAGAGGTAAAATTACCTTTTTACTCCTGCTTGAGATTCTCATCTATGCATCCAAGGATTGTATTATCCCTTTTGGCCAGAGTTTCATGGGAGCCTCTGTTCAGCTCGTTATCTGCCATGGCACCCAAATCTTTTATAGAGTCACTGCTTCCCAGGATACTGTCCCCCATCATGTAAATAAGGCCTACATTGTTTGTTCCTAGATGTATACATTTACATTTAGCCATATTAAAATCCATATGGTTTGCTTACATCCTGTTTACCAAGCAATCTAGATCACTCTGTCCTCTTTATTATTTACCACTTCCCAATTTTTGTGTCATCTGCAAACTTTATCAGTGATGATTTTATGTTTTCATAAAACATAAAGTGATCCCTTCCTTTAATTCTTTATTGATCACACCTTACCAACAAGAATTGTAAGCGTTGTACTTCTTTTAAGAATGTTTGTTGTATATAGAAAGAGGGTAGTGTCCCTTTAAATAGATTGTGAGCAACTTGCCTTCACAAGCTGTTTAAAGGGATGCTACCCTCTTCCCATACACTGTGTTGATGATCTCAGTCCAATCACCTTTGGATTCACCATTATAGAGCTGATCGATTATACTGTGACCTTCTTCGTTACCTATACCAGTAGCAATGCCAGCGACGCAATTCTTTCCTCACTTGCTTTAAAAACACGGTTCATACTCTGTAAAGGTCTAACTCTCCCCTTTCCTGGAGTTTGGCTTTATTAACAAAGAAAAGAAACAGTAAAATAATACAGCAGAGTAAACGTTCCCCCTCTAGGCTTGTCTGTTCCTAGAGTTCCTCTCTGAGGACTGCTGCATCCACACATTAGCAATATCCTGTCTGTCATCCAATGAGGTTATGAGTCACCTGTCTCACTGAGTTAGCAAAATCCATAAAACCTTTTCCTGGCAGGGTCAACACTTATTGTTGTTTCAGGAGTTTCAGGAACACGCTGCCAGTCTGTTACAGTCCTCTTCTTGATTTTTGTCCCCGCTTTCTCCACTTTCACAGCCAGAGGCCTATCCCTGCTCCAGGAAATGTGCATAAAGCAGTATCTGCTCTTACCCAGGGTTTCTCTGTGATGGAAGGAAAAGAGGGAGAAAAAAGGCAGAAAGTGTTCATATTTTTCCCTGCCTACAAGGCCAAATTTGATTAAACTCAGCCCATGTTTCCACTCTGACTCCAAAAGGTGAACCCAGTGACATTTCCCATCCTCTGGTCACTCGGCTAGAAGGGAAGGCGGGTACCAAACCAGAATGAACAGAAACAAAACAGAGCATCTATTCCAATGGATACTTGACAGCCACAGAATGGGCAGCTGCAACAACCACCGTTTCTGAAGAAGCCAACCATATTCTCCTGATTGTTGCTTGAGTTTGTGGCACTAGTTTCCAATATTTTCTCCAATTCTGGTGTGTTACATGCCTTGTGACTCAACATGCTTACACAAACTACTGACAGGAAGTCTTTATGGGCCCAGCCATGAATGGCAGAGACATGCCTCCCCAAAATGACACTGATATTATCTGTCTCCCTACTATTTTTTTGTAAGTCTAATTTGCTATCTGCTATCATGTGTAGGTCTCTTTCATCACTGATGCTTCTCGGGTTTCTCTGTCCCATTGCGTATAGGTGTGGTTGATTTTTTTTTCTGAGGTATTAGCTTTCCTATTTCCAAGGCGAATGCCCATTGTTGGTAGTCTAAGTCAATTTGTGTTAGTTTTTCTGTTCTAACTGGTGTTTACAGTTCCTCCAAATTTAGGAACAACTGAGAATGTTAATGTGCTGTTTACTCCCTCATCCGGGTTATTTATAAAGATATTAAGTAAGACCAAGCCAAACACCTATTCCTGCACCATACCACTAACCACCTCCACCCAACTCTACACCTTGCTGTTTATCATTACCTGTTGTTTAGGTTCTTTTAGCCAGTTTTCGGTTTAGGTGATGAGAATGTGTCTTGATGCTTAGAACAATTAGAGTGGGAATCAGGAGACCTGATTCCATTCCTGACTCTGCTACTGACCTACTGTGTGACCTTGAACAAGTTACTTCACCTCCCTGTGCTTCTGTTTTGCCTATTTGGGGGAGGCACTGTCTAGTATTTGTAAAGCGTTTTGCACAATGGGTAAGGTTAAGATTTTGTCATGGTTATTTTTAGTAAAAATCACAGACAGATCACGGACAGGAAACAAAAATTCATGGAAAATTCACCTGTTTCTGACTTTTACTAAAAATAACAGTGACAAAATGGGGCTAACGGGGATGAGAGCCAAAGCCCTGCTGCAGGAAAGAGTAGAGGGGGGTGGGAGTCCAGTACACCTGCCCTGAATGCTCAGTTCTCCACTGTGCGGGTCACCTATCCCAGCAGCAGCTCGCCCCTGCCCCCAGCTGCGGTAATAGTAATAGCCCCACACGATTCTCTCTAAGCCTATTCAAATTAATTGTTTCAGTTTGAGTGCAGGTCCTGAGGAGTTCTATGCTTATTTCTCACTAATTTCATATCAAATATCCTTAGTCTACAAGTAAATCAATGTAGTTTCTAATATGTATTTTCCACCCTGCAAACTCAGTCTGGACCTGACCAGAGTGTCAATCTGGTTCTTTCCTTCTCACAGATCATTAACAATTTCAGAGATTCCATAGGCCAAAGTGGGCCCTCGGTGACACTTATGTGAACTGAGTGGGACTTGGTAAATATTTCTGCTGATGCTGCACAAGAAGGAATAGATTCCAGCTCACTCCCTCTTAATCATATTGTCTCTGCAGAGCCACTGGGAATAATGTGGAAGAAAACATTATTTTTGTCATTAAAAGTGACCAGAAATGACTCTAAATACACACAAGAAACACGTTTGCTGCGTGAGTAGGTGCCACAAGTACATAGCCGCTTTTCAGAGCTGATTCACCCTTTATGGTTTTGTGAGACATTGTATTAAATGTTGTTCTAAAGTCCAAGTATATCTATTTGGTTCCTCTTGTTCACTAAAGACTCCATTACTCCTCTAAAGCATTGAGGAGCTCTAAAGCGCCTCCTTAATTGTTCCTTGGGTGCAGCATGAGGAGGTGTTCTTTCTCCCCAAGCTGTCTGGTGTGTGGGGGGAGTGCACCCTAACTATATACTTTCATGGGTGTAACATGCTGCTAGGGACACCCAGAGTTGAGAGCCACCTCTCTGCCTCAGCAAGAGTGAGCTTTGCTGGAGACTAGACTGTGTGTCAGCACCCGGCCACACCAGCCTGTCTTTCTCACCAGCAATCCCCTTAAGGCTCATCCAGCCCAAACCTGGCCTAGCAGGTAACCATCAGTGAACTCCAGTCCCCAAGCTCCTCAGAGATGCTTTTCTGCAATGCACAGCCTCTGTCACTGAACATTCACAGAGTTTGCTGCTCTCTTAAAGAGTCAGTTGATTACAGGTTTGAACCCGTTACGACAAGGTTATTAACTTAAATGAGGTAAACACACCCTTCCTTCCAAACACAGCACTGAGTTGGTTTATAGTAAAAATAAAACAAGTTTATTAACAAAATGACATAGGTTAAGTGTGATACCAAGTAGATGGACTAAAGATAGAAATAGTTACAAACAAACAAAAGTAAAAATATGTTTTCTAAATGGCTAAGACCTAACTTAACAAGCTGCGGTCTTTGCTGGAGGTAGTTTTCTCAATCTTCCTTTCCCAGCAATAGCTGGCTAACTCTTAGCCAAAATCCCCACAGAGTCCAAGGCGCTGGTTTTCCTTGTCTCCTCGAGTGAAAGATAACTTTGTTTTCTCTGTGTTCTTATATTTCAAAGTCTGCCTTTGTTTCAAGGTTCATTTGATCCCTAGGGGTTCAGTCTCCTGGCTCCTCCGGGAGGCGACTCCATCTTGATTAAGATGTCCCTAGGTGTGTGTTCTAATGTGATGCTTCCTGCTGCTATTTTACAATGTGAATGTTTTCTATCTGCAGCCTCCAATCCAATAAATAGCCCATCGAATTTGGCCACACCTGGTTTGAGGTGTTGGCTTCTTCCCTTTGTCTGGAGAAAACCAGTTAATCAACTCCCCCTGACATGCCTGGTTTAAACACCTTTTAATCACAGACTTTAAAGCATAATATCAGCGAGCATCCATAATTCTGTATGCTTCATAGTCATATAAATTTCACAATGATATTATTGACCAGCATATTATTAGCTTTCAAATGATACCCCACGAGACATATTTTGTATAAGTATCATTGCAGTAGTGTGTAGGATGTGAATATAGGGGTGGCTAGGGTCACAATGGGATGTAGTATATTTCCCTACTTGTATTGGTCCAGCTCCATAGACTAATGTGGAAGAGGTGAAAGGAAGCCATGGCCCCATCTTATATCTCCCTTTCCCTTTAGGGCCTTGTGTGTACCTAGGGTGTAGAGTACCTGTAATCCCTGTGCACTAAAACTATATTGTGCTGGCCCTTATGGAGGACAGACATGAGAAAAGAGGTCTCCTTAAACCCTCCTCCACAGTACTCTCAAGTAGGGACCAGGTATAATATGGCCTTAAATCTGAAAACTTATCAAAAAAGTAATTTGTTTTTTCAGGCAGCAGTAAACCACTATAAACCTTTGCTGTTTATTGCTCACATTTCTATTACCCTCCTAATGCTTAGTGATATTTTCTCTTAATTTTTGTTCCACTGTTGTCCTGTGGATAGATGTTATATACTTCCCTACATTTCCCTGAAACCTTTGAAGAAGAAGCCCTATAGGGACTTTAGATAGCTTCCTATCCTAGAGCAGTTACCTTATTTTCCTGCAAAGAAAGATTATCTAGTGTTTACTCTTCCAACTTTGTTTTATGAACATGGAGATTGTTCTATATCATTCCTGTATCAGAAAGTTCAGGGTGCTTGCTTTCAAGGCGCTCTATAACTATAGCTGACTGTCCAGTGGAATCTCTGATTCCTTCTAGGAGACAATCGCTTACATTATTACACCACAGTGAGGCACATTGCACCACACTCTTTGATCTTGCTTTGATGTCCCATTACTAAAATGATGGCAGTAGCTGCAGCCTAGTCTCTTACCTACGTGAGAAGGGTCAATTATAAATGGCCAGGGGAAAGATCTTTTTATACAAAAGAATACACAAAATTTTAACTTTTGTAACTTTCAGTGGGTGAGCTGCTTCAGGAGCTGGATGATTTACATCAGCCTAATTTATTATTATGCTACACAATCCTTTCCAGTCCCTCCTTCTTCTGTGCCATTCACGTTCCCATCGCCCAGGCTTATTTCCCCTTGCAGTACTAATTATATTTAAGGCTTCTCTTTCAGAATGGATGGATGGGTCTGAATCATCTGAAATCACTCGCCATCCAGCCTAGTAGATCCAAAGCTGATACATTTCTGAATGACATTTTAGACACTGCAAATTCTGGTTTCATTACTTTGTGTTAATAACCATTCACACTTTACAGTAAACAGGTACATTATTTCATTTTCATTCCTTTAATACATGCCAAATCTTTATCGCTGGAGAAACAGTCTCTTTGTCTGTCTCCCAGCTGGGATAGACGGACTTGCACTAGCTTTGCTCAAACTAGCATGCTAAAAGTAGTCTATGCCCACCCAGCCTCCTGGGTCTAAGCTCAGATGTCTAGCCTGAGCATTGTCCACGCTGCTGTTTTGAATGTGCTAGCTATCCTGATTCTGTCTCCCTGGGCTAAGAGGTGTGCCTCCAGCTGCCATGTACACATACCCCAAAAGAGAAAATTGAAGTCAGTTAGTGCTTTGGTTTTTGTTCTGTTGCTTTTGGTATTATACGTGAGAGTTCAGCAAAACAGAGCCACTTCTATTTGTAATTGTAAAGACTTCTGCAAAATCCCTGGATAACCATGAGGTTAGTCTTGGACCAAAAAGAGAAGACTTACACATGACTGTGCAGCTATCACGTTTATCCCATTAGACCAGTTAATGATTCTGCAAGGTGCTGATCACCTCCTGCTAAGAGATGAGTGCCCTCAATGTCTCCTAATTCTAATGGGAGTTGAGGGCACTCATTCACTGACAGCACTTGGCCCGTAGAGTTTAATGGTATCATGTAAAGATATTACTACACAATATACAGCGTAGAAGGTAGTTTGGAACACTGCAAAAATATAACATTTTAAGACTCTCATTACAGTCATAGGACAGATGGAAATGATATTAAAGTTTAAGATTATACATATTATACTAAAAAAATCCTGTGCCAATTGTAACTTCTGAAAGAAAGTTTGTGGTGAATTCACAGGAACTAGACTAAAAAATTGGCAAGTGTTGCAGAAGACTGTATCAAAAGAAAGAGACAGAATTTTGATCTAAGAAAGGGCATGCTCTGGAAATGTCAGAGAAATGGAAAGAATGTTTTACTGCTGCTCTAATAGAAGAATGAAACAAAAGGTTAGATATAAAATACAAAATGAGAAGCAGGTATAATTGTGGAAGAAATAAGAGACACTAGGAACTGTGCCTGAGATTTTCAGAGTTGAAAGAGCTTTGGAGGCACAATTTCCATTAGTAAATTACAGTACATACATTCACTTTAAGACCCTCTTCTGCTACTAAAGCAATGTAACTCTTAGTGTAAATGAGAATCATGTTCACTATGTATAGTGATCTGTGGCAAATATATTTATAGATACTTTGATTGGATCAGATCAATACGCAAACAATCCAATTGTGTCCTCTTAAGCTTTCATTCTCTTTTTTTATTGTCTGCATACCTACAATGATAAAATTGACCAATTTTCCAGTTTGACTTCCTAAAGCTGTATCTACACTGTGGAACTATACAGAGGTTCCTGAGTTTTTGTTTCATGGGGGATTGATACCTTTGAAACATACTTATAAATGCTTTATATTGTAATACCAGTATGAAGCATACATCTTTAAATCTGCTAGTTCCACATCATTTAGGATTTCAAGATTTGTTTGAAATTAAAGCTTCCTACAACTAGTGTGCTTATCTGGAAGTACCAAAGAACTCACTTAAGTTGTATGAAACTCTGGGACCAACCTCAAGAGTTCTATGTTTCAGGAAATAAAAAACCAATTATTGTAATTCAGTCCCCTTTCAGGGCTACTACCTTTAATTAAGATTCTCTCCAGGCGCCAGTTCAACTGATGTACTGTAGCTAGTGGAGGATGCCTGCACTTATTCCCAGCACTTGTGGCTGCTATCCCATATCCACTATACTTGCTCTTTTCTTTGATGTTTAATGTTGGCAGCTAGCCAGTCTCTGTCTGAACAGGAAAGCGACAGCAGAATATTAGCGGCGTTATCAACAGTCTAACCAGTCTGGCAACCATCCTCCTTTTGAGTGCTCGTTATGTGGGGGCAACTAGGACAGGTGGAGGGTGTGGGGTGCTGCTAGTGGGAGAGAATGGAAAGCAGAGTTAGGAGGCAAAGCTCTCAGGAGGTAGTGGGATCGATATGGGAAAGGAAGCTTTGGTGGTAGTGGAAAACATTGGCAGGAGAAGCAATAGCTGGAGGGAGAAGACAGGGCTAACAAGCATCTCACCTCTCAGCAGTAGTATCTAGTATCTCTAATCTTGTCTTTCTAATTTATCTTTTTATCTAGCTCAGGGACCATTCCATTTCAAGGAGCTCTCAATAATCCCAAACAAGTAGACTGAGTGGCCTTGAAGACTGATGATGGGATTTGAGCTTCTCATTGGTCCAAAT
The DNA here is from genome assembly GCF_026122565.2 of Emydura macquarii macquarii. Lineage (NCBI taxonomy): Eukaryota > Metazoa > Chordata > Testudines > Chelidae > Emydura > Emydura macquarii. The sequence continues at coordinate 13,528,892 of NW_027130455.1, forward strand.
GTGGTCCACATCGGTAGCAACAAAGTTATGATTGATGATGACCATTTAACACAGTAGTTCTCAAATTAGTCTATTGCTCTGTGGGGGGCCTTCAGTGAGCTGCCATCACAATGGTGGAGAGAATCAGGGCCGGTCCGAGCCATTCTTGCGCCCTTGGCAGACATTATAATTGCGTCACGCCCATTTCGGAAAGGGATCGTGGGAGCCGTTTTGCTGCTCTGCCGTGCAGCCGCCTCTGGGGAAGGGCGGCTGGTTATACGGGGATCCCTCGCCCAGCGCTGAGATGCGGCCACCTCTGTGGTGGATCATCCCCCTCCTGTTTCTCTGTCTCTCTCACCCCCTTTCCCTGGCTCTGCTGCTGCTGCGCGTCCCTGATAAGCCAGCCACCGAGCCCCGAGTCACTCCGGAGACAGCTACAGCAGGGTGTACAGCCTCTTCCACCTCAGGCCGTGGAGATAGAGCCCCTGGGGTGGGGCCCCACAGGTGGACCCCGCCTTTGGGGCGTCATGGCGCCCATCTGGATCCTTCTCCTTCTCCAGCTGCGACTCACCGCAGAGGAAGATAAAAACTTATTGTTTATAGATATATTAATCAGTCATTTTGGCGCCCCAAACAATCAGGCGCCCCAGGCTGTTGCCCGCTCAGACCGTAGCTTGGGCCGGCACTGGAGAGAATGTGTAATTGAAACCAAGGAGCTCCAGCTAGGTCCTTAAAAGTTTAAATAATTTGATGCAGTAGGCTTCAGGTGGTGACACCTGCTGCTAGTTGTAGCTCAGTCTGAGGCATGGTAAGGAAGGGCTTTTAATAGCATTTTTGGCAGGCTTAACAAAAGACTAGCCTCTCTCTATACAGCTGTTTGATGTCATACCATGGGATACCAAAGACGGGGATTGGTTGTAAGATCATCCTATCCTTTTCCAGTAGTGATGGTGTTAGTAGCATTGTGCTCCAAGTATGGCTCAGTTTTATCCTCTCCAGCTGACCCTAGTGAAAAACTGGCATATGTGGAGACTTAGGGGGGTCTCTTATTTTTAAGAGCTATCATTTCTGAATGGTGTTTTTGCCATTTACAACAAATCAGAAGGCAAGATGTGGACTCACGGCTGGGAAGTTGTGAGGGGAGATAGAATTGCATTGAATAAGAGGTTTTGGGAATTGAGTCTGCAGAATTTGCCTCCGATTTTACTATTTGTCTCATCTGATGCGAAAAAGTCCTCTTTTCCATTTGTGATTGTGGACTCTCAACAGTGAAACCGTCTCTCCCTTTCTTCCTCACTGGTAGTGGAATTAACATGTATTCGCAACTAAGGAACTGATTCCACTCCTCCTGAAATTTTGCTTCCCTTGAGAGTTTTGCCCTTGATTTCAATGAGAGCAGGATTGGACAAAGGGTTCAAATTATACACTTTTACTGCTATTGTGATAAAAAAGCAAGAGTGCAACAACAGAGTTGCCATTCTAGCCATGTTCCTGCCTCCTTTTATTTTGTTTAATTCTTATTTATAGAGTGTTTTCCTTTAACTTCTCCCCACAAGTGTTCTTTATGTGATTTCTTTGTATTTGCTATTTGAATTTAAATGTTAACCTTTCGGGCTTTTAAGTGTTTTCATTTTCCTAGTGGTAATCGTTTTTCTTTCTCTTGGGGTCCGCTGGCTTTTCCCATTGTATTCTGGCTTTGCTCACCCCAATGAATAGGCTGCAGAAAGGTGTCAGTGACATCTCAGATTCCAGAAGTGAGCAGACAAAAGACTGCCTTTTTTGCAGTGCTGTCACCTGGATTATGAAATGAGAATGGCAGCTCTTTGTAGGCAGTACACACCAAGCAGGATTCCTTTGCTATACCTCCAAAGCAAATTTTAAAAGTTAGTAAAAAAATTACTCGGGTTTTGATACAGTCAAAGCTAGTAGTGTTGGAAAATATTTAAATTCCTATGTTGTGGAATGATTTTGCAATCAGTTAACACTTCCACAAGTCCTAGAATTCACTGCAGAATTTGGTATTAGTTCTCTGCAGAAGCCAGTAGGCCTTGCTATACAGAATTCCAATTCCATGTGTTCTGGAATGCCTATCTATAATCAATCAGTGGCTGCATTATGGAAAGGTGCTAGCTTCTACTAAAACCCTATTTTCGTCTCCCTATAACTTTTGTCTATAACTAAGTTGGGCTGAAAAGTGCCTCAAATTTCTGAGAAAACAGAGGAAAATTTTCCTGCAAAGTTTGAAGAAAGTTTTTCAAGTTCTTTGAAGTGCAGGTGATTTAAAAACCACCCCAGCTTGTAATTATGACTTTTAATGTTTCTCTCTCTTTCTAGCAGCTTCATACCCTTCCTGCAAACTTCTCTTTAGTCAAATATCATTGAAATATTAGGCTCTGGCAGTAGGTAGAAACAATGATGTTTAATTATAACCCATTAACAAATCTTGTGGATCATTTTGGGGCCCCCTCCTATTGCTGTTGATGTCAGTGGGAGTTATTGGCCTAATCATGCTGTCAGTGTTGTCAGTTTTATTATTGACTACAGTGGGAGCAGGATGAGGCACTATGGGCCAGATCCTTGGCCCACCATCCAGTTACTTTGTGCTGCCAAAGCAGTACAAAGTGATCAGAGAGCTGCCCTAGGCACCAGAAGGTTTATCCCTTGGTATATCTTCTTGGCACAGGATCAAAGGGGTGCTGTGGGGGGAAGAGAGGCGTCACCTCTCTTAGATCCTGAGCTTTTTTGTCTTTTCTTCCTGCCTCTCTCTCTCTCTCTCTCTCTCTGCTGTTTAACAGTCCCTGCCTTATGAGCTGAATCCTCTGTAATGGGTGAATCACCCAGTCCTAGCCAATTATCTCCCACTTGGGCCTGTGCAGGGTCATTTACAAAGTGCACAGAGAGGTGAGTCAGCTCTAAGCTACTTCCACTGTGTCACAGCAGTGTAAAGGTGGCTTAAAGCCAGCCACTTTCACTTCCTCCCACAAGCACTGTTCAGCATGCAGCTCAGGCCTGAGCCCTGAGGAGTTGGAACAGGGGTAGTCAATTCTTTTTTGTCAAAGTCCAAATTTCTTGGTCCAGGTCCAGACTCCAGAGAAAATAATTTAAAAATTAACAATTAAGATGATAAATAAATAAAAAGATTTCAGTGTCCATTCAAAAGCATCTGATGTTCTGGATTTGGCCCGTGGTCTGCCTATTAACTACTCCTGGTTTAGAACATGTGTTCTTCAATTGGCAGATTAAAAAGATCATACAGGAATTTCTATGCCCGATTACTAATGGAGAGCTTCCCCTGGCTCCATGATAGAAGCTTGTGTTTTTGGTGCTAGGTGACTGGGGGTCCAGAGCTATCTGTGCAGATATGTGCAGTTTCACTAGGGAGACCATAATTAGGGTTACAGAAACAGCTCTGTTATGGGGCTGATAGCAGTCAATTATACTGCAGACATGCAACATGGGAGACAGAACCCAGAATCTTCGTTTCAAACAGTCCCAGACATCACTTGAGCTAAAAGAGAATAAAATGAAGTTTTCAGTAGTAGTAAAGCTTTTAACTTCTGCACCAAAGTACACATACAGAGTAGGCATTCAGATAACAATGCAAGTTAAGGAATTTAGACTCCTATACAATAGACCTCATGCTTCAGGGTTTAAGACAGTCTCTAACATTTAGAGTTTAGGATGAGACCTAATGTGGGGAGCGGATTATCCCCCATCTGTATACTGAAGAATTCTTACCCCCTTCCTCTGAAGCACCTGGTGCTGGTCATTGTTGGAAACAGGATACTGGAGTACATGAACCTAGGATCTGATCCAGTCTGGCAATTCCTATGTGCCTAAATCACTTAGGCACTTCTGAAACTTTTATCCACAAATATCAGTCTGTATGTTACTTTGGCAATCACAGCAAAGGCCAAGAATGGAATCAAGCAGGGAGACTGAATGCCTGAACTCTTTAGGAAATTATATCCCACTCATCACCACAGCATCTGAGCTAACCCCTAGAGTTGGTCTTTTAAGGGTTATTCCTGAGGCAGTTTGCCAGCATGTGGAGTAAGTAAGTGGGCTTAGTGCATCATCTAGTGGACAAGTGTCCATATCACAGAAAGCCTTTGTTATTAACTGACTCCATTATTGGCAGGCTCAGCAGAGGGGCAATGGAGCAAATGGGCAAGAAGCATGAATTACCTTCTAACCACTAAAGCTCACCTCTGCTGGTGAACACTGAGGCACATTGGCGGGGTGAAGAAACTTGTACTGCTGCCACCCATTCTGTAACTGTGATGTAGGTAAATAGAGCACTTCATTTTCTAGAACTATTGTGTTAATCTCACACCTTTGGTAGTGATTCTTTTTAAAAATGGCATTAGAATGATGTATTTATTCAGTACAATTCTGGGAGAAGAAGAGAAATGACCCATTATCCCTTTTATCAATCCACCTTCTAAATCATAACTGTATGTTATAATGGGACAGTTCAAGTAGGCAAATATACATATGACATTTAGAACTCAGTGACAACTTTAAATGTAGCAAATGGATTCTGCTGGCTCAAGAAAGAGCTGAATATCTCTAGGTTTTTATTTTTTAAATGGGTCATGATTAGAATTATATTTAACATATCAGATCTGGTAATGGCTGCCATAAATTACTGCATTCCAAGGAAGTGAGTGGCACAGTAGTTATTTCATATTATAGCACTAACAGTATTTTAGTCAAATATGTGTTTATCCTTCTTTAAAGAAAGATAGTGTTTTTAACACTCACAGATTTTCTTAACGCAAGCAAACGGTATTTGTACTATAAAATTACAACAGCTCTATGATGCCAGATAGCTCTTAGAAAGATTTGCATCTGAAGCTCCTGACAGCCTTTTGGTAAGGAATAAATTCCATCATGGGAGAATTTATTCAGCACTCTCTCCTCTAAATCAGAGCCGTGGAAATCAATATTAAATCCTCCTTTGCCTGCAGGGTGGATCTCACTGTGAGGAACTTTGTCTGGGTATAGTTTCCACATTTGCAACACTCATCTATAGAGTAAGCATTTAACCAATAACTATCACCCTGTCAGGGGCCAGGTTGGAGCATTGGGTGTTGAAGGCTAGTCCTGCCTGCTAAACACATAATGGGGTCAGTAGTTGTAATGTTAGACCCGATTCTCCAATAGTTACAGCATGCTGTTCAGCTTCTTCACTGTCAATGAAATTTCCTATTAGTAGATGTCCTGTGGCTCCTACGACGTCACACAAGCTCCATGGTACCCATGGCAGAGATTGGATTTGCCTGCATGGAGAGGAATCTTGAAGGTAGGCATATTGAGGCTTCCAGCAGCAAAGAATCTTGTATTGAAGGTACCAAAGAACTGTGGCCATTAGTCCAGTCTATGTGCTAGAGACGTGGCCATGGAGGTGCCTTGCAACCTTCTCTCTCGCTCTGGGCTCATTTCCCTTCTTTCAACACTTGCTTAAGGCTATGGCTACACCAGAGAGCTTACAGTGGTGCAGCTGCTGTCTGGTGGAGCCAACATAGCATTGTTCACACTGGCACTTAGGTTGGTGTAATTTACGTCACACAGAGGCTTATTCACACCCCTGAGTAACGCAAGTTATACCAACATAAGTGATAGTGTAGACATAGGCTTAGTTCCCAACACACAGCCTCTCTCTGAGCTTGGTGCAGGTTGAAGTACTGAATGTCACCCCTGATGACTACATATAATTTATTTTGTAATCTCTCGTTGCTGCCTGGAATATACACACAGGTAACTCCTCTTAAAGCTAAAAGGAGTTAAATGTCCATTGTGCATTGATGGAATATTGGACTCCATGAACTTCTTTAAACTCTGAGGCTCTGCACAAAAGCTCTTTCTTGACGTTGATTCTGCTATGCTAAATTATTTGAATATGTGAGTAGACGTAGAGATGCAGTGAGTGGGCTGAAACTGAAGGCAGATATTTATTTTGTCACCTGTAGTACTGCTTGCAAAGTATATTTGACTTGCTAGATATTTATAAATTAAGAAGGCTATGAATTGTGGCCTGATTTTTCAAGAATTTCTTTGCTTATCCTTTGCTCAAACTGTAAAATAATATATAAACTGACTTAACATGAGGGAACAGTATAATTTTCAGGTAAACAGTTGTCCAACTACATCTCTGACAAATTTATGTAGCCATAGCTCCTTCCTATGGCTGGAAATGGAGTAGTCTAAAATGGACACTGGTTTTATGTGCTTAGTAAAATAGGCGTGAACAGATGTTTGTGGCTATCATTTCATATTCAGTTTGTTCAGAAAAGAGGTTTCTTATTGAGGGAATAAGATCTAACTTTTTTATTAACTATCTGAAAGAGGAATTAATCAAAATGCTGATTAAATTCAGAGCTGAATTTTATTATCTATCCAATTTCTCCTGGGATGTAACTTTCAAAGATAAATAAAGAAATGCCATTTAATTTTTTAATTATATCTACATCTCTTGGCTGTCCTAAGTCTTTTTTTTTTTTTTTAAATGTCCAACTTTGATTTTAAGCGCATTGGAGCAGGAATTCTTTTTATATATTGTACAGTGCAGAATACACTAATGGCACTCGGTAAATAAGTTGGAAATAATAGTAAGAGAGCTAGTATAGAAATATAGGCAGAAAATAACAAAATAAGAATCATCTTTCAGAAATGTAAACTGATACCAATGGCTTGTTGTGGGGGAATATTCTGAAACAGATATTTAATGGAAGGGAGAAATCTGGAAAGCAATAATGCTGAAAGAGATATATGGTAAAACCAGACAAAAATGGAAACCACAATCCTGCAAATTCTTATGCATGTGCATAAGTGTTTGCAGGATCAGCACTTCAATGGTGGCTATAAAAAGAGAAACAGTGTGTTCTAGTGGATCAAGCAGTAAACTGGGACTCAGAAAATATGAGTTCTATTCCTTGCTCTGCTACTGGCCTGCTGGGTGACCTTGGCAAGTCACTTCATCTCTCTGTGCCTTAGTTTCTCATCTGTAAAATGGGGATAATGATCTTGACTTTTGTAAAGCACTTTGAGATCTATGAATGAAAAGTGTTATATAAGAGCTAGGTGGGGATGGTGTTATTTGGCAACCCTAGATAGCAGTGATGCTGAATCTTATGATTTTATCACGAGTCCTGCAAAATGTGGCGCTTTTCTTAAAGCCATTTTACTGAAATTAAGACATTTCATGAGAATCTCAGCTTGCTTGCTCTGTCTCTCTCACTCTAAGTAAGTTTATTGCCCTCTGGGCTGCAGGAAAAAAAAAACCCTAAGTGCACCTTAGAGGCTCATTAACCAGAAGGCAAATAGAAAGAACCCAAAATTAATTATTTAAAAAATTCTCTTGGTTTTAGGGGCCTGACTTATGATTTTTGAATGTTTGGCATTGGCAGTTCTGAGACCATAGCGTCCTGGCACAGAGCAGGCTTGCTTACCGCTCTAGTAAGATCATAAACAGATGTTAATAACCTGGAGGAAATTCAAAGAAGAGCAACAATAATAATAAAGAAGTTAGCTGGACTGACTTATATAGGAAAGAGTTGAAGAATGTCTAGTAAAACAAACCAGTTGCCCTACGTCAATATTTCAATACCACCAAAAGGGAGGCATTATATCGGGTAGTAATTCAAACAGTGAATTAAGCCGCAATCTGCCAATGAACTCATCCACCTGGACAGAGGGATGAGGGGTCTGTCCCTGTGGAATAGTCTCTGTAGTAACTGGAAGAAGCCTCACTGCTTGAATAACTGGAAGAGCTTAAGTCTGCTTTTGTTAATGCCTATTCAACTCTAATAACCAGATGGGACAGTCCTGATATGTCTAAAGGCTTATCTACACAAGGAGTTATTTGGAAATAACTCCAGGAACCGTAGACAATTTAACTGTGAATATGAATGTTCATGCATGGAGTTATTCTGGAATAGCTAGCTGCTCTGAATAATCCTGTGTAAACAAATCCTAATGTAAAAACAGATTTAAAAAAAAATCCTTGCAAGTCTTCTTTCTATGGCTTTCTTTTGGGCCCTGATGCAATCCACATTGAAGTTAATGGGACTTGTGCATGCTGGATTAGACTCTTGTTGAGTAGTAGGGCTTAGGGTTTAGTAGTTGTAGTAGGGCTTAGGGCTTTGGAGTAGGTCAGTTTCCTGTTGGAACTTTAAGGAAAACAAATGACAGCTAAGATTCTCAGGTAGTTACATGACTCAAGGAATCAGCACCTTAAGAAAAACACTAAATTATCACAGGACTCATGATTAAAAATAAAATTCACAGGAGTTGACAACACTATATTACATCTGGTAACAACACTAGCTACAGCCTCGTGAAGATTCAGGTTAATACATTCTACCTTGATGTAACTAGTTGAGGTTGACCTAGAGTCGTTAACATATGTTAACTAATCTTGACCTAACCTCAACCTCCTTTCATAATCTAAACAAACTGTGAGTCTCCATCCAGACAAATCCCCTAGTCAATGGCTATTATGCATCCCTCTCTGTGCCTGATGTACAAAGGATATGAGTCTGTTAGTGGTAGCTTGAGAACCTCACAAGTGGCATAGATACAGGCTTTCACTTCTGATGGTTCCTAGTGTAAGCCATCACACTTACCCCTTGCAGCTCCCTTAAAATCCTTGTGGGTGCAGAGTCACTTGGGACCACTTTGGACAAAGCCTTCTGTGTTGAATCCTTTCTGTGTTTCATTCACAATTATTCATAAAATGCATTTCATAATCTTTGCTATAATAATACCCAGCAAAACAGGGCACAAAAATCCTGCAAATATATCAGTAAAGGAGTAATTTGCTTAATTGCATAGAAATAGCTCCTGTCTAAGACCTTAAAGCATTTTTACTCTTGGATGTCAAGCCCAGTCTCCACCACAAAGTAGTAATCAGGTGTTAAAGGCCAAACAGATTATCAGAGTGCTTTCTCTGACAGCTATTTAACATCTAATTAATTGCTAAGGGCATAAATTATGAGTTTCTGCTGGGAAAGGAGCAGGCATTCTGCCTGGTTTCTACACTGTGACAGGAGTTTGGAAGTGGTGCCAGGACCATAGCACTGGTGAGAGTCTCTTGGGAGTTTGACCTTTTCTCCCACAATTTTCCTGGTCTTTATGTTATCAGCAAATAGATTAGGCTAGTAATTGCTCCAAGGACAGTTCAGGCTACACAAAGATGAGACACTATTCTGCTGAGTCATAAAATCTTCAGGTAGAAGCACGCTATAGAAACTATACAGGCATAGCTATGTTAATGTAACCCCATCATGTTGACTCAGCCTAGAATGATGGAAGGGATTTTTCTATCAATGTAGGAACCTCGGAACAACAGTAGCTACAGCTACATGTGGGATTAAGTTGATATAGTTACATCATTTAGGGGTGTGGGGCTTTTTTGCATCTCTGAATGATGTAATTATTAATCCAACTGTGTGTGTAGACCAGGCCTATTTTTGAGAGGGTGGGAAAGAAAAAGCAGCCCCTTGGCTGCTTCCTTTCCCTTCTCCCAAAAAACATGGTAGCCTGAGTAGAAGAAGCACTTCCGCTGCCTGAAAACTAGTCAGTGGTTTAGCCAAAAGGTGAAAGGGTGACAGTGCAGAGTAAGAGAGTACTTCTGAGGTATTCAGACTCCTGACGGCTATGATCATTCATGCTCCCTTGCTCAGCTGCTGGCCCAGACTATTCAGCTTTAATTTCTTCCCAGCAGGCTCTCAATCCGCCTCTGGAAACAAATCTGCAGTGTATTCCACATTCCCCAATTTGCACTTAGGGCCTGCTTTATTATTATTTATTTGTGTTATCCTAACACCTACAAGCTGCTGTAGTCAAGGTGCTTCAGTCTTCAAGGGAGGGGCTGGTATAGAGGGACCCAACCCTTCCCACTCCACCAGGTCCTAGCTCAGGGCCCGGTGTGAATCAGCTCCTATGTAGGGTCCACTTCCTCGGGTTACTTCCTACCATTGGCCCTTCTGTTTGGGGCATGGTCCCTAAAGTCCATGTTGCTGTGGTAGCTTGTATTTAGTAGTGAGCCCTCATGGACCCTGGGCAGCATCCTGCTATGATCTCAGGTTCCTCTGTGCAGGGCTGCCGTAAGTTTGGCGAGGCCGGAAACCCTCCATGCTTCAGTCACCTCCCATCATTTTGTATGTATAAGGGGGATTATTTTCCAATGTGCATTATTACTTTGCACTTAACATTGAATTTCATCAGCCATTTTGTTGCCTAGTCTCCCAGTTTTGTGAGATCCCTTTGTAACTCTTTGCAGTCTGCTTTGGACTTAAGTGTCTTGAGTAATTTTGTATCATTTGCAAACTTTGCCACCTCCCTGTTAACCCTTTTTCCCAGATCATTTATGAATCATCATTTTGATATAGGATCAGGACCTTACTCACGCTGACTTACTTTTCCACATAGAGTCCAACTATAGGCATGCCTCAAAGGACTCCCGCAAGTCACTGAACCCTGTAGCAGTGTGTGACTATAACACCACATACATTTAAGACCTATTTTTTCTTCTAGTGAATGAAAGAACTTTTCCCCCAGAATGAACAGGAGCATATGGAAATAGGCAAGATGATGACTCACAGGTGTAAATTACTCCCATGCATAATGTTCCTAGGATCCAACATCTAGTTAGCATGGATTCATCCCACCTGTTTCCCCATACTCACACACATTTGATAGGTGTTTTGGTTCAAACAATGTGCAGGTGGGATCAGAAAGAAAAAGAACTTGCTTCCTGCATTGTATGGAGCTGGGGACAATAAGCACTCCAATCTTTAACATTAAGTGACAGGTTCCCTGCCCCTCACTGTGTGATGGTGTAGGGTTTTAATGTTTAAAAAAAAAAAAAAAAAAAAAAAAAAAGAGAGAGCAGCTTTTAAAGTGGCACATTTATTAGACATTGTGACCTTTGAAATCCAGACAGACGCATTGAGCTTTGTTTCTGACTTAAGGTGGAGGAAGAGGCTAATGGAACCTGCCAGTGCTAGCATAGCTCAAATGAGCCAATCCAGCCAGCAAAATTGCTTTGTGAAACATACATAAAACAATGCAGGCTCCTTTGCCCCACAGCAAGCCAGGCGGGGCTAGGATGTTTGGGTTTCTCTTTTTCAGTTTGCAAAATACTCTGGTCAGCAGACTCCCGCAAGGCTTGTATAATCAAAACAATACATCAGTTAAATTGCAGCATTTACATTATTGATACAGTACCTCTTGAAGGACTCAAACTACTCCCCCTCTCTTTGAATATATTGAGCTTGTAACTCTCACATAGCCAGTTTCCCTGGAGGGTAAAAGCCTGTGTGAATAGGTGGGTGAGCCTTGTAGTATTGTTTGGAGGAAACTGGGCTCAGACCATGCTCCAGCAGCAGATGAAGTGAATTCCTACCTCTATAGCCCCTCTGTGGGCCAGATCCACAAAGTTACTTAGGAGCCTAAATCTCAGGTTTGGCTCCTGTGTGATCCACAGAATTCCCACCAAACCACATAGGCACCTAAACTCACTCAGCCCTTAAATTCCCAAGGTAAAAGGTCCTTAGGTGGCCAATTTTTCTGCCTCTGGGCATGGGCCCTGTAGATGTCAATGTGCCCATCTATTGCCTATGCCCCAGAGTTATTAACAAACCGGGGCCTGCTCAGAGGCCACCTACCAGATCGGGTCCTATTCAAAATCTAGCCAGAGGAGAAGGTAGGGTTGCCCACCTTACAATTTTTAGCCCAATGGTTAGAACACTCACCTGGGATCCGGGGAGGGGAGAAATGATTTGCAAAGAGGCATGATGATGGTTTTGTGAATTGCATTCTAAGGTATCTCTCTCTCCTTGTTCATGGTATAGGAAACCTAGGTGCCTAACTCTACTTCCTGGCTCTCAGTATTCTGTGGTTTTCTAGGCACCTAACAGTTAGGCGCAGAGATGTTCAACAATGCAAACTAAGGTCCTTGGTGGAGCCCACTCCTACAGATGGAGATAAGCACCTGTAGGAGTGGGTACCACAAAGGAACTAGGGTTTGCAATGCTGAATGTGGATTCCAGTGGGGATGAGGTGCTCAGACCCTTTTGTAAATCTTTCTAGGCACCTAGCTGCATATTTAGGTGCCTAAATAGCTTTAAAGATCTGCTCTGATTACCTCACATGCCTCAGCTGGTTGCAATTGCAATAGTATCATGTAAAGAGGGAGGCAAACTCTGAGGTGTGTCTTATGTGCAAGCACACTCAGAGTTTAAAATGTTGGGTTTAGATCTGCAAAATAACAGAAAAATATAGAATACATTAAATATATATAGAAAACCTGTTACTAACTAAACGTTATATAGCCAGAATGATGGTCCGATCTGTAGTGAGCTCCTCATGGATGAAATCCCTGCAATCATATGGAGCTTATTGATGTCAATGGGGCTTCATCTCGTGTACAGTACAGATGTCTGCCCATGCAGCACCCCATTGCACTGTCAAGGCCATAGTCATCAAACCTGTGCTATTCTCTTTGGTGGTTTTATATTTGATACAATCAAGCCAACTGGTATATTCTAGTAACCAGCCTTTCAGTACTTGCAGTCTAACCAAGGAATGTGTCCTTGGAATGGAAGCTGGATGAAAGGTTTCTCGGCTCTAACTTCTTCTGATTATGGCTTTGGCTCTGATTCACTTTTGCGGCCTTGAACAAGTCACTGAGGCCAAAAATGTCACAGGTGACCAATGGTTTGGGGTGCCTCCGTTTTTGGCTCTCCAGCTGGAAATACCTGATGCCCCCATGGCGTCAATTGCAGTTACGAGCGCTCTGCGCTACAGAAGTCAGTTGGAGCTAAGGCTACTCTGCACCCATGAAAGTCAGACCCGGTGTTGTTCTTTTTTAAGTTGAGCAGCCAAAAATCATCGGGCACTTTTAAAAATGTTAGCACTCTCTCCGTTTCCCCACCTGTGAAATGGGGGCAGTGATACTTAACTGCCTAGCTCAAAGGGGCTTTTGTGGGGGTTAATCAGTTAATACTGTAAAATACTTTGCACACATACAGTGCTGAGGTAGAGCAGCAGTATTATTGCTCGCCATGCTCAGTAGAAGCACTGTTGCTTTAAAAAGGGAGCTTGTCCAAGCTCTTTTCCTCCACTGGATCTAAGATGGATGCCCCTGCTGCAGCACAGACTCTCAGCAGACTTTGCACTGCCTGCTTTTTTTGTTTTTCCTGGAAGCTTGCTCCAGACAGGTCAGCAGCACTGCGGATTCAGCAGAAACACGAGGGTAGCTCTCCGCAGGTAAGTTACTACTAACACAATGCTGCTCTTTCACACACCTGTATGGCGATAGCATCCAGGATACTGGCATACTGAGAATTATGGTCCTCTTCTTATTTTTCTCTAGCTGACTCTGAGAACCTAGCTCTTAGCAAGGGTCTAGTCAGACAACTTCAGGCTTCCGATCTCTAAAAATTGTCTTCTGGCTACCTGATATTCATGTAGTTGTTACAAGGGTAGGGGGCTCCTGGTGCAGGGCCTGATTCTGATCTCACTCACCCTGGTTTTACCCAGGCATAACTTCCAGAGAGTTACACTTGATTTATGTTGGAGTCAGTGTAAACACAAAGTACCCTGACGTGCCCAAGAGCCCGATTGCCCTCCAGGAGGATGTGGTATTCTGTCACTAGAGATGGAAGAGTAGGACTAGTCCAAGAGAGCCTTCCGAACTTTCTGAGCTGGCAGCTACAGAGGCCAGTTTTAGCTGCATTGGTTTCTTTTCCTCTGAAATACATTCCTTCCCCTGTAATTCTCCTTCTTTTAAGCATTAATGTGTCTTTGCTGGGATGTAGCAAATGGAACACTCCAATAACTTTCCAGAGTCTACATTTATTTCATTTTATTATCCCAATAGACACTTTGGGGAAAGGGGATTCCTCTTGTGTATTAGTTTTACAAATGGTTGGGTTTTTTTTTTTTTTTGGGGGGGTGGGGGGGGGACTTTAATGAAATAGAGATTAAGATAACACTTTGACTCCTTTAACACCATCATTGCTGACTAATACCATCATTGTTCTGGAAATAGTGCATGTTGCTTAACTGCTGCTGCAGAGCCAGCAGGAGGAAGGCTAAAGCACTTTGAGAGACATTCTCTTCTCTGCTATTATACGTTGCTCTGGAAGCATGAAGGTGCCAGGAGGGGCTAGTGGAGAACTCCCCAGTGCAGAAGCAGAGTAGGGCTCTTGTAACCTCAAGCCCCAGGTAGGAAGCATAAGGATTAAGTGTGTGCATTGGGGTCGGAAGCGGTGCGAGCAAGCCCATAGGCAGCCAAAGAGGAGCTGCCATAAATTATTAAAGCAATAGCTGGGATTGTTGTGATTTACACTGGGGGCTATCTTGGCCCCCACAGCACCCTAGAATTACCCTTTCTACCCCTCTTCAGCTGGACATCACCTTCTGATTTGTGCTTTTCAGGGGCTGCAGCACAGAATCTAGTCCTGTTCTTCTGAACCTCACCCTACTGGATTTTGCTTTTCAACTTCTTGGGGTTGGAGCGGTCAACTCATGGGTGAGGGGAAGGGATGTGTTCAGAGTGTGGAAAAGTTGCCCCATGACATTATATTTTAAAGCTCCAACCCTTAGCCAATGAGCTTTTACTGAGTAGCATACCAGTTTTTCATTGCAAAACGAGGCAAGCTACAATGGCGGGTATGCAAGGATGGTTTGGTGGGGAGGAGATGGGCCTGGGAAGGTTTTGGAAGCTGGAACTGGGGTGAAAATGAAGCTTGACCACCCCTCTGCTAAGCTATACCTTCCTATTTTCTTCCCTTGAGATTGTGTGCAGGTGACTGCTAGTTTGAGGACTCATTGAAAGATTGGTCGATCTAGTGGGAGTGGGTCTTTCAGGTGCCTTTTTTCTCAGCTGGCCTTTTGTCAGTTTTACTGGTTCAGCTGACTGGTGGCTCCTGGTGGCTGGAGTCTCTGTAGGAGTTTACAAAAAAACTTTTTGTCTTGTTTTTTGTAAAAGTTGACGGGAACAGGACAGGCCCTGAAAAGATGAACATAAGAATGGCCACACTGGGTCAGACCAATGGTCCATCTAGCCCAGTATCCGGTGTTCCGACAGCGGCCAATGCCAGGTGCTTCAGAGGGAATGAATACAACAGGTAATCATTAAGTGATCCATCCTGTCGGCCCTTCCCAGCCTCTGGAAAACAGCAATCCCTGCCTGTCATAGCTAATGGCCATTAGATCTATCCTCCATGAACCTACCTAGTTTGTTTTTGAACCCCGTTATAGTCTTGGCCTTCACAACATGCTCTGGCAAAGAGTTCCACAGGTTGACTGCATGTTGTATGAAGAAATACTTCCTATTGTTTATTTTAAACCTACTGCCTATTAATTTCATTTGGTAACCCCTAGTTCTTATGTTTGAGAAGGAGTATATAACACTTCCTTATTTACTTTCTCCACACCACTCATGATGTTAGTCATTTATCCTCTCCCCACAGTCATCTCTTTTCCAAGCTTAAAAGTCCCAGCCAATTAATCTCTCCTCATATGAAAGCTGTTCCATACCCATAATCATTTTAGTTGCCCCTTTCTGTACCTTTTCCAATTCCAATATATCTTTATTGAGATGCGACGATCAGATCTGCATAAAGTATTCAAGATGTGGGCATAACCTGGATTTAAATAGAGGCAATATGATATTTTCTGTCTTATTATCTATCGTTTTCCTAAAAATTCCCAACATTCTGTTAGATTTTTTTGACTGCCTCTGCACATTGAATGGATGTTTTCAGAGAACTATCCACAATGATTCCAAGATCTCTTTAGACCCCATTATTTTGTATATATAATTGGGATTATGTTTTCCAGTGTGCATTACTTTGCATTTATCAACATTGAATTTAATCTGCCATTTTGGTGCCCAGTCACCCGGTTTTGTGAGATCCCTTTGTAACTCTTTGCAGTCTGCTTTGTACTTAACTATCTCTTGAGTTGTTTTGTGTCATCTTCAGATTTTGCCGCCTTACTGTTTACCCCTTTTTCCAGACCATTTATTAATATGTTGAACTGTACTGATCCCAGTACAGATCCCTGGGGGGCACCACTATTTACCTCTCTCCATTCTGTAAACTGACCATTTATTCCTACCCTTTGTTTTCTATCTTTTAACCAGTTACTGATCCAGGAGAGGACCTTCCCTTTTATCCCGTGATTGCTTACTTTGCTTAAGAGCCTTTGGGATTTTGTCAGAGGCTTTCTGAAAATCAAAGTACACTGTATCCATTGGATTAGGACCTGGGGGTAACAGTGGATAAAAAGCTGGATATGAGTCAGTAGTGTGCCCTGGTTGTCAAGAAGGCTAATAGCATATTGGGCTGCATTAGTAGGAGCATTGCCAACAGGTCGCGGGAAGTGATTATTCCCCTCTATTCGGCATTGGTGAGGCTGTATTTAGAGTATTGTGTCCAGTTTTGGGCCCCCCACTACAAAAAGGATATAGACAAGTTGGAGAGAGTACAGCGGAGGGCAAGAAAAATGATAAGGGGGCTGGAGCACAGGACTTATGAGGAGAGGCTAAGGAAATGGAGTTTGTTTAGTCTGCAAAAGAGAAGAATGAGGGGGGATTTGATAGCAGCCTTTAACTACCTGAAAGGGGGTTCCAGGGAGGATGGGGCTAGGCTGTTCTCGGTGGTGGCAGATGACAGAACAAGGAGCAACGGTCTCAAGTTGCAGGGCGGGAGGTCTAGGTTGGACATTAGGAAAAAGTTTTTTACTAGGAGGGTGGTGAAGAACTGGAATGGGTTACCTAGGGAGGTGGTGGAATCTCCATCTTTAGAGGTTTTTAAGCTGAGGCTTGACAAAGCCCTGGCTGGGATGATATAGCTGAGGTTAGTCCTGCTTTGAGCAGGGGGTTGGACTAGATGATCTCCTGAGGTTCCTTCCAACTCTAATATTCTATGATTCTATGATCACCCTTGTCCACATGCTTGTTGACCCCCACTCAAAGAATTCTAGTAGATTGGTGAGGCATGATTTCCCTTTACAAAAACCATGTTGACTTTTCCACAACAAATCTTATTCATCTACCTGATAATTCTGTTTTTCTTTACTATAATTTCAACCAATTTGGGCCTCATTAACAAGCTTTTTAAGTTTAATTAAATTAGATTTCCTCTATAGAAATTCCCTTACTGTTAAAGGAGCAGCAGAGACTAGAAGAATCTGCCACTACAATCCAGTAGCAGCTGCTTTCATATAAAGCTTTCTCTCAGGGCTTATTAAAGCTAGTTGGAAAATGTTCCAAAGAATTTAGCTTCAGCCATTCCCACATCTTTCTATATTTTGCTTTCTACTGACGTTTGTGTGAATAAAGTTCTGTTTGTTCATGGAAAATGAATTTTGGAACTGTAGTGGAGAAGTCATTAAAAAGTAGATGTTAAAAAAGGTGACATTTTCCAAAAAGAAGCGTAGAAACTATGTCAATCTCTGTCTATTGGCTGATAATTTCTGGAAAAGGCTGGCTTTAATGACAACTTTAGGAAATGGGAACTTTTATCCATAAAAAGCTATAATTATATCTTAGAATCCAAACTGTTTTTCTCCTCTACATATATCAATGAGAACCTGTCAGTGAAAAATGTCAGCGGGAAAACCAACATTTTTATCCTCCTCTGTATAGCTTGAATAACACATGTCATAAAAGATCTAGGTTCAGCTCGGAAATGGTTGTATATGTGATTATCGCTGAGCTATCACTTCTGCACTCTAACTGGATTACATTAAATCAAATGAGATTAGACACTATAAAGCAAGATTTAGGTTAAACTTCCAACCCTCTTATTTTTCTTTTGCCTTGTTGTCTGTCTTTTGGATTTACTGCTTTACTGATACTTTGTAATATAAATTTTAGAGTTTCATGTGAAAATAAATAAATAAATTGACTTGTGTAAAGTTCATAATTTCTTCAAGAATCCAAAAAGTACTTATTTCCAATTAATTGACATGCATCGTCATTTTATTTTCACTTCTGCTTTTATTATGTACTTTCTCCCAAAGCCTTAATTAATATTTAAATAATGGTTGCAGGCAACATGAAAGGTGAAGAGACATTAGTCTTGTTTTCTCTCTGGTCCCACCAGCAGAAACACAAGTTGCTTCATGGATTGTTGTGGATTCTCTGTACCCATGAGCAAACCTGTTAGCACATCATCTGATAGCTAGAGTCCCCTGGTCTTTTGGCTGTCCTCTGTGGAATCCCATCAACAAATGGTCTTAGGCCATGTCTACACTAGCATTTATGTCAGCAAAATTTTGTTGCGCAGGGGCATGGAAAAAATCACACCCCTGAGCGACATAAATTTTGCCAGCATAAGCGCTTGTGTGCACAACACTATGTTAGCAGGTGACGCTCTTCTGTCAACATTTGAGCTGGTTTTATGATGTCGATGGGAGAGTTCTCTCCTGTCAGCATCATGTGGTTACACAAGCACTTGAACTTGGATTGTAACAATATTTCAGACTTAATTATTTAAAAATACAATCGTTTAGTTTCTGTTACTCCGTCACAATCCTGGTTGAGTCTCCCTAGGGACCACTTACCAGACTGCTAATCAGACTCAACATTTGGATCCCATGAGCTTCCAAGGCCAGCTGGGTCTGGGCAGAGTCCAGGTACTGTCTGTAGCCCTGGGCCTCTCAGGCACGCTCCTGTGCACAGACTCCCTGTTTATAATCCTTCCTTGGGACCTGAGACTCTGCAGTCCAATTACCCTAGGCCCCAGGACCAATTCTGAGCTTCCCCAGTCACTTATGCATGCTCCCACCTGAGTCCACCTCTGTTAAACTATCATTCCAAGGCACCCACTCTTTGGAAACATGTGGCAGGTAACATAAGGAAGATGGGCTTTGCTCAGGAACTTCTCAAACACACCCACACTTTACTCTTAGCACAGGAGAGTTACAGATAGACTCATAGATGCTAAGGTCAAAAGGGACCAATTGAACATCTAGTCTGACTTCCTGCACAATGCAGGCCACAACAGATCTATGTGAAACAATAAACATCATCACCGCTCCTGAGTCTTGGGGTGGGGAGGCAAAGCCTGTCCGGCTTCCATTTCTCCAGCTGTCTTCTCTTTCTGGCAATGGAAAGTCCCCTTGCCAGGAGACCAGGTTACTTTTAAAAACAGTCTGTGACACCTTTCCTTTTCTCTCTTTTTCCTAGTGATTTTCCATGCTCCCAACCTCCTTGTTGGTTGCTGGGCAGAGAGTCATTAAAAGTCAATGACTCTATTGGTGGTAATCGCATTGTCCCACCAGAATAATTCTATTCAATTGTTGATGGACTTGTTTCAGCTTTCCTAATATAGTCTGTTTCTGCTACAAAATAGAAGTTCTAATCCACACTGAAGGTTACAATTATAAATGTCATTCATAAAACACGAAATCATAAATTAACAGGCATATTCTCCAAACTGTCACACACCCGATGTGCTAATTGTGTTAATACTGTGTCCGTTTTGCAAACATCTACTACTGAATATAGTATTTGCTATTGTGAGTAGTCCAATTACCCAGAAGGCAAAGAACCACTCCCAGAATTGAGCACTGTTTGCAGGATCAATGGGACTACACATATGCTGAAAGTGAAGCACATGCATGTCTTTGCAGAATGAGGGCCTGCATTCAGTTACTAAGGTAGGTTTGCAGGATAAGGCCTATTGCTTGTGCTGAATTTATTGTGAAAAATCTTCAACAAAAGCATAGCAGAACATCCTTTTTAATAAAGGATTTTCCAAACAAATTATTTTATGGCTACTGAAAACTCATAGCAACACTCCAGTTTATCCCTTTTGTGCTAATGCTTAGTCTGAGTAAATGGGTTTGGTTTTTTCCCTCCCTTGTATCTCTTCATTTGCAGCTGGCTGAATGATATAAATAAAACTGATTTTTTTTTTAATGATACACTATGCAAAACAGCCAAGGTGGCAGACCGGATTTCTCCCTCCATGTGTCTTTTTAGCTTCTTTTATTATTATTATTTATTTTATTTTATTTTAATTTAACCTTTCAGATGTTTGGCACTTCAAAGAAAATAGTTACCGTTACATGCTTCTCTTGGGAAACATCAGTTTTCTGTGTAACTTTAGTAAGTAAGAAGTTAGAACTCCTTTTCCTGAAAGTTAGAATTTAATTTACATAGGGAGAGTATAGCAAATCCAAGTACTGTAAGTTAAATTCTGAAACTTTATTTTAAAATGCTGCTTGGAATTGCCTCAGTGAATTCCAGTAACATGAGCAAATGATCTGTTCCACAGAAATGTGAATGTTGATGTGGATTAGTGGCGTATGCAAGAATGGGACAAATGTGTATGCTAAAGACTTGCTCAGAGTAACACCCATAAATGGGGAAAAAAATGAGGTAGTGCAGGCTCAGGTGGCTTGGTCAGGTAAAGTGAAGTCCTGACAACTGTGCGTGTAAGAGTCCAACAGATCAAGAATGAAGGAAAAAGAGGCTGACCCAAGAAGAAGTGGTGGGATGTCGTAAAGCAAGACATTCGCATAAGGTGTGATGGCACTTAATAGAGCACTATAAAGGGAGAGAACTCGCAGTGTGGACCCCATTTGATGGGATTAACATGAGGAAGAAGAATTCCAGCAATTGGGTGTGAACAAAGGGAGGTGCAAGCAGGGGCACACGCCCCCAGATAATCAGCAGGGGCACAGAGCTCCTTGAGCCATGGTGGGGGCACAGAACGTGCCCCTCTAAAAGGGTTTAAATTTTTATTCCTTTGCATGTCCCTGCCAGCCATTTATCATTGACTCCAAAAATGTTATGGCTCAATCTGTTGTGTGCTCACTTCTGTTAACCAGCAAAATGTTAACTTTTATGTACTGACTATGGGATAGAAATGGTTTTATATTGCCTTCCCCAAAATTTAAATCCATGCCAGTAAAGTTGCTCTTCTAATATTAAATCCTGCAAACATTTGAGCATGTGCATAACTTCATGAATAATCCTAATGATTTAAAGGCTATTATTTACATGCGTAAAGTTATGCACCTATGTGATTGCAGGACTATGCACTGTAGC
Source organism: Emydura macquarii macquarii (assembly GCF_026122565.2). Classification (NCBI taxonomy): domain Eukaryota; kingdom Metazoa; phylum Chordata; order Testudines; family Chelidae; genus Emydura; species Emydura macquarii. The sequence continues at coordinate 13,549,953 of NW_027130455.1, forward strand.
ACACTTGCCTAAATATATGGGAAATGGAAATGCTGGTTGGGGCTATGCACTGCCACAGATCTGCTACATCAGTGGTTCTCAACCCGGGGTATGTGTACCCCTGGGGTTATGCAGAGGACTTCCAGTGAGTGCATCAACTCATCCAGATATTTGCTTAGTTTTACAACAAGCTACATAAAAAGCACTAGTGAAGTCAGTACAAACTAAAATTTCATATAGACAATGATTTGTTTATACTGCTCTATATACTATAAACTGAAATGTAAGTACTATATTTATATTCCAATGGATTTATTTTATAATTATATGGTAAAAATGAGAAAGTAAGCACTTTTTCAATAATAGTGTGCTGTGACATTATTGTATTTTATGTTTGATTTTGTAAGCAAGTAGTTTTTAAGTGAGGTGAAACTTGGGGGTATGTAAGACAAATAAGACTCCTGAAAAGGGGTACAGTAGTCTGGAAAGGTTGAGAGCCACTGTGCTACACAGATGGCACTGTATCTTTTGCTGCATGGGGTCTCTGTAGTTTCTTCCAGGGTACCATTTGATTGCTCTCCTGACTTTCCCTCCTGCTTACAGGATTAATATACTAATAATAAATCTAGGCACTTTTATAGCACCTGCCTCATGAGGCTATCATAGGGCTTTACAAAAAATGGGTGAAATTCTGGCTTTACTGAAATTAATGAGAGAATTGCCATTGTTCTTTAATTGTGACAGGATTTCACCCAATATGAATTCATCTTTACAACACCCAAGTAGGTAGGGGATGTTTCCATTTGACAGCTGAAAAACAAAGACACGGGACACTGTCAAAATTGCCTACTTAATTTGAGATACCTGTTGGATTTTCAGAGCTGATGAGCCCCACCCTCAGCCCTCATGACTTCATAGCTTTCTAGTAATACTTTACTTCACCATGAGTGAGGGATGCTCAACAGCTCTGAAAATCAAGTTCTCCTTGCTGGAAAGTTTTGCTGAGGTTCTTGCCCTTAATGAACATAGATGAGAGTGCTGCACAGTTTTTATTTTTCATAGGATCTATTTAGTTTCCAGCTCATTTTTGCCTCTGCTGCCTTTGTCACAGGGGGAGCCTTTCTACTGTGTGTCTGGTTTTGTTTTGTTTGTTTATCTAGTACGACTCTTTGAAGAGACTTTATCTTTTTTAATCATGGTTACAGCCAAGTTTAGTTTTTGGTAGGTCCCTTTGATTGGTGAACAGGGAATTTAGAGAAGAGCAACAAAAATGAATAAGGGGTGGGTGATTTTGAATTGTAACAAGATTAAAAATATAACAATGCATAGCTTGACCCAAGATCTAATGATCCTATCAGTCTGTTGCTAACTGATGGATGTAAACAATGAGGAGTTAGAGGGACTATTTAGGTTAAAGCAAGGAGGTATGAGGGATGAAATTAAGCAAGGTAAAACATAAGTATTCATATTATGACGTCGGTTGTTAAGCAGAACTCCACATTAAAGACAATAGGAGAATTTTTTAATAAACTGATGTCCCGAAACAAATAAGGGTGAATACCTAGAGATGCTTTGTGAACTAGCCCTGGGTTTTTCTAGAGCCAAGTATGAAATAGGACAGAAGCCCTCTTGCTAAATCTGGGTTGGATAGATTTCAAATGTTAAGGATTCATTACAGGCCTTTGTCACTGGAGGCTGGGAGTGCAAGAGGAGTTTACAAGCTGGATGTATCAAGATGGGGCTGATACACGGCATGGATTACTATTCCTTGCAAATCCTGAAACTCGCAACATTTTTCAAAATGTTACTGTAACTCAAACTAATACATCCCATTTCTCATGGGACCAGATGGCCTCCACCTTCTCCACCCACTGTTCACTTACCATAGCCTCCTCTTTTACACTATCCTCCATAACTCCTTTAAAATGTTGCATCCATGCTTTCTGCTATCATGCTTTCATATTGCAGTTAGCTGTACAGTGCTAGGTAACACTACTCTTTTTATATTGAATGACCTCTTATGTGGACAATACTTGGAGGACTGTTGGAACGTTTACTCTTTGTTTAATCTGTGCCAAGCAGGAGGTGGGGTGGGGAAGGTTCAAAGCAGAAGCTTTACAGTGAAGCAGGAAAAGAGAGGCCAAGTAGCTTTATGTCTGATGCTATTTTATTTATGCTAACAAAATTCCTGATTGATCGTTTGAAAAAAGTGACACTTTCTATGATTCTTTCCCATAGCTGGATGACACAGAAGATTTTGCATGTCTTATCACTCCTGATGACTTAAAGGACACTGATCTCATCTTTCAGTCTCCTAATCTTCTTTTCCAGTAGTGCTCTTAACTGATGCTTAATGTGCAGTATATACACCCCATTTTCTGCATTGCTACAGTGAACATTTTGTCCTTGCCTTCTGTCACTTCTTGATTTGTTGACAATGAACAGAATGACAGCAAATGGTGACTGACTTCTTTGAAGATGGAAGAGGCAAGAAGAAACTCTTAATTATAAAATGTTATGGAGAAAAGGGGTACATAACTCTATCACAGTATGCACATAAATCATAAGACTGCACATGTACAGCATGAGGTAAAGAATCTTTTGCTCTAAAAGCTAAAATAGCTAAAGGAGAATCTCCGTTAGCTGTCTCCAGTAGTCCCCAGCTGCTAGCACCGTAGTGTACGGACTTGGAACTGGAAGAGTGGGACTCCTTTTTTCACCTCCAAAAATAATATTTTGGATTGACTTGAAGAGGAGAAAAATGACTCTTTTGGTAAAGAAGTTCAGACAGTGGCATTGGACGCTTATTCACCAAGATCAGTAACTTTATGGAGAAGCCATCTGACAGTTGCTATATATCCTGCCTGGCTGGACGTGATAATAGCAAATAGTAGAGGTGCACTTCATTGTGGCAGGAGTTGCAAGGAAGTAGGTTGGTTCAGTGCACTCAATTGCTAAAGGATTTTTTGACTGGAGGAGGGTTGCAAAATGCAGCAAATATGTGGAATCTATCTGTAGTATGGCAACATCTGTAATATATGATCCTCTATTAATCTTTTCAAAGAGAGGATATAGTGGTAGATTTTTCAAGAAACCTTGTTCCTCCAGTCTGACTTGGTGATTTAAATTCCTTTCCCAGCAATTAGCAATATACTTCTGCTTCACTGATCGGTACTATACAAAGTAAAAATAGAGAAGGGTCTTTGGGCAATCATTTTTGTACAGCAACTTGCTGTGGGTGGTTGTCACCTAATTGAAATAAATGTCTTGGCCATTTGTGATGTGAACTATTATTTCAATTTGCCACTAGAATGAACCTTCTAGTTAGATGTAGGCTAGGGGATATTTCTCTGTGACCATGCAGCAGATGACTCTTTAGTTAAAGCAGCAGTAAGATTAAGAGCGAAGGGCACTATTTCTTGTCTTGTAGAAGCGTGTGGTTATCACTGTTTGAAACATCTTAACATTAAATAAAATCACATGTGAAATATGTTTTGGTTGGAAGTCTGTTACATTTTTAGAATCAGAAACTTTAAGCCGGGAGGGAGGGTTGAACAAATTAGTGTACCCTCTCTCCTGGAACTGAAAACCTATGCAATCATCCCTCCCCCCCCCCCCCCCCCCCGAAAGACTAATAAATGGCCTCTTTTTCACCTCCCTCTGCCCCTCATCTGATTTGAAATTAAATACAGGCAATTTTAACTATATTCTGTGCAAATTAGTTGAAGATCTTGTTTGTGTGATTGTGGGTCTATTTTAAATGGAGATGTCATGTTTAAAATACTTAATGGTGCAGATGTAATGTATTCTTTCTAAAAGGAAATAATTATTGGGAAGGATTGAGAGCGTTACTGATTACTTAAATGTCTCCGCTGAGTGGGTATTAGTACGGTTAACACAAATGCATCATTTTCTGGTATTCTGTAGTAGCGTCTCCTACAAAAAATTTCCAGATTAGTGCTTATCAGACCAGTAATGCAATGTGCTCACACCTTCAGGTAAGAGTGTGATTCATTTTTTTTTAATGATAGTGGCTGCTAGCTGTAACTATGGAATGTATTGTCATGGAAACCACACTTTTCTAAATTTACGCCAGTGCTGGTGATGAGAGAGACAGGACTTGAAAGAAAATCTGTTTAATAATGCGACAGCCAAGCTGGGAATAAACAGATCAAAGATTCAGATATTTTTATAAGCATCGTCATAACATGTATTCTAAATAGGGTCAAGCAATATTTCACATGCTAACCATCAGGACAAGTTGGAAGGAAGTCCTGCTTTTGTGTTACTTTGGAATAACAGGTCAAACAGGGCTTGGAATATTGATGTTTGGTCAAATAGCATCTCTATAATAAACTCCTGTATGATCTAATGTAGCATAGAAAACATGTTTCAAGTCTGTTTGGAATCAAACTGTGGCCACAGTGAATTGAGGACAGTTAATTTTCAGAATCCGTCATTTGCAAGGAAAGTATGGCTTATTGAGTTGTAATTTTAACTATGGAGCAATAGAAGTGCTCCATAATAGTCTTTCTGATCAATTTTGTACGTAAGCACTTTTAATACACACTACTGTAGTACCTAGGTTCTCTGTATGCAAACTGGGAAACCTCAGTTCTATCCTTAAGGAATCAGAATTAATAGATGTAAAAATTATTTTACCAAATCATGATTTGTCTATAAGTGAAGAAAACTGCTTAAAGGAAAAGTGAGTGAACTAGGATATTAAAAAGCAAAAATCCAGACTGTTTAAGAAACTAAATCCTTTTGGGTCTTGGAAAATGGGGGCTAAATTACATAGAAAAGATCCAGTCTGTATTTATTTATTTTTATTTATTGTACGATTCCCTTTACATTGTGGCCTCAGACAGCACACGGCTATAGACTTAAAATATAATCTAGTTACAAATTTTCTAATATTTACTCTGAGATTCTTTGATGCATGTCCATATTTGTACCTTCCTTTGCCATAGGGGTTTCTATAGTCTGTTGTGTAGCACATTCTGTGCTCACTTTAGCTCCAGTCCCTCACAGAAAATATTCCAATCATCTCTTCAGAATACACCAACAATTGTCAGGGAAACAAACTGCTCTCATTTCATCAGAAAGAGCTCATAGTTTGTTGAGCATAGCCTCATGAGTTACAAATGGTAGGGTGAAGTCACTCTTTAAATAACTGCTGGGGTTACTTCACTGTCAGCTGTGAAAGTGTTTAGGCTGCCTTTTTTTGTAGCCTTCTTGCTTTTTTTATTCACAATTTTTATTCATCCAAGTTTTAACACAAAAAAATTTAAACTACAACTACCAGATCGACCATCCACATGCTTTATTATACATTTTGAGTTATCACTACTTAAATTGATGAAATAGGACCATTGATTGCTATTACTGCAGTCAAAATATTATCGCTCCCCTAAACTCCTGTAGTGGTTAAATTCCTGATATACTGGAGGGTAATATGAAGAATACACTTAAAGGTTACATTATTGAATTATATCTGCCTACTCTGTAGATATAGTACCTCAAATGGAGTTTAAAGGGGTGTTTGGGTTTTTTAAGGTTTGTGCTGGTTCATTTTCCGTGTAGCTTCATGTATTTTTTCAATGTCTCCTGCAATCCATCAGACTGTCTATTTGCAAATTTGTGCCTGGAGAAAGCTCCCATGTGGCAGGCGCGGACTGGGTAAATGCTACTTGTAACAGTGTTTTCTCCCATTGCAAACTCTAGCAGCTGAGATTTTCAGCTTTGAGTACAGTTTGTTTCATGCTGAGATTCATCTTTTTGGAAAAAGCAACGGTTGTCGCTTCTATGGAGTTGCAATTCAATTTTTCTGGGGGTTGGAAGAGAGGGAACCCTTATTGGAATGTATATTGATAAAGACTGAAGATTCTGTCTTGTTAGATAAGTAGTTTTTTTGTGTTTATTCCCCTCCCCACAATGACTATGTATTGCAGCAACTCACTGGCTTTTTACCAAATCAGGAGCTGCAGTATTTTTCTTCCGATGGAATAATTTCAGCCCACTTGAGCTAGCATGACAATCTTATGTGATTGTTACGAGTAGGCGTTTATATCCTTTTACATGCTAATGCTGCCACACCTGCTATTTCTCCTCATTTCCATTTTTTTCCTTTCAATGTAAAATCTAATTTCCCAGTGGAAGGGAAACCCTGAGATTCATGATCAATGCTGCATCATTGATTCATCAACAAAGAAGGGGATGGCTGAATGGGGTACAGGTAGAGAGATTCAAGCAGGCTGCTTCTGACTAGCAAGAGAAAAGATAGCTGTCGAGCAGCATATGTTGCCACTCCATGTGCTGTATCAGCTACTTGTTTTTATCCTTCAGTAGGCTGCTACTACTGCAGCACTAAAGGAATGTGCCCTATTGTTAAAAATCCTGACTGCTTTACACCAATGATTTGCCACTGCAAAGTTGCATGCACCAACAACACTTTATCGTTGATGTTTGGATGCAAGGTAGGACACGGTTAATGTATTTAAATGCATGCTGTAACTCCTTTTGATTATCTGTGCTGTTCTATTTAATGTCTGAATAGGAATATAGATTCAGAGCAAATTGGAATATCCTGGCTCTATAGTAAGGTTTACAGTACTGATTCTAGAATAGTACAAGTACAGATTTACATGGGAGAACAAACTGGACTCTGTAGAATTTGTTTTATTACTTCATCATGTATGTAGCTAACAAAGGTAACTAAATCATTACTCTCTCATTTGCCCAGCTTCATTGCTTTTGAAATGTATACCTGTTATTCTGAAATCTTGAACTAAGTAGAAATTTATCTCCTGTTTGCATTGATACCGGTGATGGTGCTCGTAATGAACCTATAAATGAAGTATGCAGCTCTGCACTTCTGTAAAATAAATAAATAAAGTAAGCCCATAAAACCTTTAAAAGTCTGCAGAAGGTGACAAATGCATATTTAAAGAAATGTTTGTCTAGCCCCAAAAAGGAAATCAATTACATTTAAGAGAGAAATTCAATCAAAAGGTGGCGCAGTTATCCAGGGAAGTTCATATTTGGCTGTATAAAGGAATCCCACCACTAATTTTGCAAAGAAAGTGTTGGGTTGGGTTTTTAATTTTTTCCTTAAAGAAAATTCTGATTTTTACATGTTCTTGTACCAATTTTTGCTCATTATTCTTTTACTAAAACGTTTTGATAGAGATGCCTTATTAACCCAAGACTTACTAGCTTTGGAAAAATAAGTTTAGTTCTTGGATTATTGGAGCATCCACCATGATATTGTAGGGGGTGCAGAATTTTTTGCCAATTTCTTTGCTCAGTGGCCTTTATTATGTTGTTAATTACATGAACAGTGTTAAAGCCGTTCTGTTTGTTAAAGGATACAGTGATCAAATACCTACTCAGTGCTACTGAAAAAGAGTTAAGATCACAGTTTAAGGATGATTACACCTGCATGGATTTTTCAATTCTCATCAATGGCTGTATCCATTGAAATATGCCAGTGCAACAAACCTCATTTAGAGTAGGGAGACAATGTTACTTTGTAGTTATCATGACATACCAAAAAATGTCCTGAATACTAGGTAGCAACTCCATAAAATACCATCATACTATAGATGACCTAGTATTTCTAAATGTAAACTAAAAGTTAATGACAACTAGATTATTTTATGATTGATACAGTATCCTTAATCTTTAAGTAGGTTTAAAAAACTTAATCATAACCATTTACAAGTGTTGGTGTGTCTGCCTTTCTACCTCCATTGGTTTTCTAGGTATTTAAGGTGTTTCCCACCATGGGGAAACCATGATTACTCTGTTCTTATTCCGGACAAAACTGAAACGAAAAAAAGGTGCTCTAATTGCTAACAGTTTATCTTTTAATTGCTGTGTTATGATGCCACTACTGATGTGAACAGTGTTGACAGTTTAACAATTTATAAGCTTCTTCAAAGTTCTTCATACAAGCAATTAATGTTTCTTTTAAATTTTAACTTCAAAACTTATCAAAACTGATTGTGAGTGTTAAATTATAATTAATAAAAGTGAATTATTAGTCAGGGGAAATTAAATGCAAGCCACCAATCTAAAAAGGTAGGCCGGTGGCCTAGGGACCAGTATCCAATTTGTATTCCTGCCCGTAAGCATGATTTTCAAAGGATGTTCTTTGATGCACTTAAGCTCTTTCATGATTTTCAGATCCTGTTACGAATAAGCAAGAGAATAAAATGAATACATTTATTTTATTTGTTTAGAGCTGCGGGCTCATTAAGTTAGTCACAGTGTGGTGTTTTCACTTTAAGAAACCACATCATGAATAAAATAACTTGAAGGGGAGGGAGAGGGGAGAGAGAGAAGAGGGTGATGATCCTTCTAAGTCTGATGCCAAAGAACATAAGTGTAATGACTTGTGTTGAATTGACCCTAGGAAAGTCAAATTTGTATTTACTTGACGCTATTACCAGATGTTGTGTAATACAATGGTAGACATACAGAATATTTGACATATCACTGGCACCACTTTCTGTTTCACAGCAAAGACCCTGTAAAATCCCCAGGGAATGAAAGCAAGCCACTCTGCTGCTTTCGGGGCATGCTGTACCATTTTAATGCTGGCTCACATTAAATATTTTGAATGGTTGGATGGTTATTTTGCAAGGGCCAGATATTGCTGGTTCACTATATTTAAAATAACCTTCTGCCCCTCTCACTGGGCTACATGATAATGATAGGAGCATAGTAATCAGATGGAAGCACTCCTATTGCATCATCAGGTCAATTTCTTTAGGAATATCGGATATGGTCCCTGACAGAGGACATACCATCTCAAGACTTAAGAGCATGGCAGGAAGTTTGTCGTTGCTCAAGTCTGTGGCTGCATTCTCCCCTAGATCTAACTGGTTCAGGAATAGACGAGCACGGGAACTAAAGGGATTTTCCTGACTCTTTTGTCCCAAAGCTGCTCTTCCCCTTCCTTTTGTTCGCCAGCCCACCTCTGTGTAGGCTATTTTTTTTTCCAAGTCACTTTGCTTTGGGCTCATGGTTTAGAGACACTCTTACTTCTTTATATTTAAGGGTGTGGATTGTTGCCATTCCCAGCTGGACCTGGTTTTTGTAAAAGGAAAAGTGTTCACTTCTGTTGCATAAATCTGGAATAGCTCCATAAGAGTCTAGCACTAGTGATGTAAAAGATCTCTTTTAGGAGCACATGACTAATCAATTTACAACAAAAGGTAACATCCTATACTTGAGTTGTGTTGTGTGGTGAAAAAAATGGTTTTTCATTATCTCACCATCATAAAAAAAGTCAGTGCTACAATATATACCATCCTTCAAGAAACAATTTAAAGTTCAGACATCTCTCCATGCTGTAAAATAAGCAGGTCAGATAAAAATTAGAGTACAGTAAATATATACTGAATAGAGAGAGAGAAAATCTCCTCTCTGAAAGACTGTACAAGCTTTAAAACTGGAATGTTCCTAACACTTTTTATTTATAATGTTTGTGTCCTAACTTAGAACCAAATACTTCAGGTGGGTAAGAAAGGAAATAGTGGGTCTGCACCATCGTACCCTATTTCTGGCTACACATCACACAGTGATTTTACAGTTTGCTGATTTTTAACAGGTGGATCCATGGGGAGTTTTCTGGAAAAAGGGTGAGGTGTGGCTGCTGGTACCTTTTGAGAACACATGTGCAGTGGCCTAGGTATACCATGTGTTGCATGGATATTCCTGAGAATGGAATAATCTGTGTGACCTGCTGGACAGCATTAATTCTGGACCTGTTTTCATGGAAATTGATAAATGGCCTGGTTTTGGTCCATTTTATGGATTCTTACATTCAAAATGCAGAAGGGTTCAAAGTAATATAATTTGAAAGGCAGGACAGCTTCTCTGTATCTTAGGTACTTACGTTGTCCCCTTTAGTGCAGTGTCTGAATGCACCTCAGTCTTCAGATTGTTTATCCTCAGAACACTTCTATGAAGTAGGAAAGTGCTGTGTTGCTCATTATACAGATGGGGGAGTGAAGCATGGAGAGACTGTGTACCAGATTTTTAAACGTACTGAGGTGCCCAAACAAGCATATAGGTACCTAAAGGGATTTTCAGAAATGGCTAAATACTTAACTCCTATGGTCACACCCAGTCTGGTGGAGCAGGGGATTGAACCTCATAGATTTTAAGATCAGAAGGGACCATTATGATCACCTAGTCTGACCTCTTCCACATTGCAGGTCACAGAACCTTACCCCCCGACTCCTGTAATAGACCCCTAACCTCTGGCTGAGTTACTGAATCCTCGAATCATGGTTTAAAGACTTAAAACGATAGAGACTCCAACATTTTTACTAGTTTTAACCTGCAAGTGACCAGTGCCCCATGCTGCAAAAGGAAGGCAAAACCCCCCCAGGTTCTTTGCCAGTCTGACCTGGGAGGAAATACTTTCCTGACCCCAAATATGGTGATCAGTTAGGTCTTGAGCATGTGGCCAAGACCCACCAGCCAGAAACCTGGGAAAGAATTCTCTGTAATAACTCTGAGCCCTCCCCATGTAGTGTCCCATCACCAGTCATTGGAGATATTTGCCACTAGCAGTTGCAGATTGCCTACATGCCGTTGTAGGCAGTCTCATCATACCATCCTCTCCATAAACTTACCTGTATCTCCCAAGCCCTAGGGTAGCACCTTAATCACGGGACCATAATTCCCCTACAGTACAAATGATGGTTATATAAGAGTAGATGGCTTATGCCTCAATTCAGCAAAACATTGTGCATATGCCTAAATCCCATTGAAATCCACATGCTTAATTGTAAGTATAGGCTGCAGTACGTTGATGAATTGGAGTCTTTAATAAGTAGTTTAGTGTGGAGGTACTGTTACCTCATGCCTCTTAATATCTGCTAATTTTGTTCTTATGTGGAGTTCCAGGAATTATTTCTGTCTGATTGAGATGCTACTTATGCTATTATTTAATCTCTTGACTCTTATATACGGGTGATGTTTTGCTTGTTCACTTTTTCCTGTGTATATTGTAAGAAAATGTATTGGAAATTCCAGCAAAATATACATATTGGCCTCTTCTTATCATAGGCAGAAATGTCCAGCTAATTCCAAACTCTCTTGCTCCTCCCAAGGTGCAAAAGGCCCCAACTCCCTTCAACTACCAAAATCTCCAACTTAACCCTTGACAGCTTCTCTGGTTCTCTTGTTGTCAGTCCAAATACCTTTGGTACATTGCAACTAAAAATGTAAAGACACTGCAAAATTGAAGGTGATGGCAAAATAGATCACAGAGGATCAATTGTACTCATTGGATCATTCATTTTCATATTTAATTCCTTAAACTCATATTTAATTGAAACAAGACCATTGAAAGATTGCCATTTTGCTGCTCCGCAGTGCCACTGAACCCAGGATCCCAGTCACAGAATTTGGGTTTGTTATGGAGCACACAAGACCATAACTCTACTTGCCTCGTGAACATAGTTGTACATGTTCCTTAGGATTAAGAGGACAATAACCTATCCTGCAGTATGTAGCAGTTCAAAGAAACCTGATTATTCAAGTTGTCAAAAAATTTCTTCTCTAATTTTGGTCTGATGGGACATTAGGCCAGTTTATTTGCAAAGACGTACATATGTGCCTAGTCTTATGCAGATGAGTGGTCAAATTGAACTCAAATGAGGCCCTTGATTTCCCACAACATTGTTCACTCAATATCCTTTTCCTAATCAGGAGGTTGGTAGTATAACCTCCTACTAGTATATTTTATATACCTTCCTAGATAGTACTTAAAAATAAAACTAGTGTAATGGAGTAACACATGGCAGATTAATCTGTAAATCCAAAATTGCAAGCTTCTCTTGATAAAAGCCATTTTCTTTGTCAGCGCCACAAGCTGGTCAATTCAAGAGTGTTATAATGATGGGTAATAAAGATTTGAACTGAATAAGGGTTTGATATGTGGAATCTCAAGGTGTCGGTTGACTCAGTTCTTATTTGAGAACATACTTTAGTTCTGATTTTGGATTGGGACTGGAAATGGGGTGGTGTGAGAATAAATCGTTATGGTCATACCTTCTTCTACTCAATCATATAAGGTTCGAGAATGCTCTGAGGGAGTTTACTGCATAGACGTAGACTATCAACAGAGTGAATCAAGTGATACATTATTATCTGTGATGCATGACAATTGACAGAGTGGTACCTGGATGCCTCCTTCCACATATCAACTTTGTTAGGTCACCATGGTTTAAAAAAAACTGCCCAGCAACAGATGTAGTTGCAGTGGAGAAGGCTGGACTACTAGTGTCAGGAGACTGAGTATGATCAGTTGTGTCATAGAGGATTTGGGCATTCTTATGCAGTAACAGTGCTAAAGGCAAAGAGTTTTCTCTCTCGCATAGCATCCATGAAAGCTAAACTTGGGGCACAAACCCAAATCATCTCAGATGGCTGTGTTTCCTGCTATGAGGTATTGTTGAATTTTCTTAGGTAATGGCAATTGGTTTCATATTGAGATAGTATTTAGACTATAAACATTTTAAAAGAAATGCCTAGCCCTAACATAACTTAAATGCATCCTAAGTGCAGTGGTACAGTTTAAGATAGTTGAAGTGAGGCAGGTAGCTTAACACGCAAATGTCCTTACCTGGGGAACAGTTCCCTCCCCCTTTCAAATGCCCGTGGGTGCACTCCGAAGGTCATCAGGCTCAGGCTGTCTCAGACTGAGGGGAGTGAATGCCAAACTCCCGGAACCCACACACGGGAACACCCTGCCAGCAGCCCTCTAGACAGACCTACAGGGCTCCAGCTTGAGCACCTCTGCTGATCTCAAGTGTAGTAGTGTGACATAGGCAGAGGCAATTGTTCAGGTCCTATGCCATGAATAGCTTTACAAAGCAAAACCCACCTCATACTTCACTGAGAAACCCACGTGGATTACACTGATTTAATGTGTTTGTGGGAAGACAAAGTGGGCAGCTGTGTTTTGTGCTTGTTTCAGTTTCCAGGGAGTTTTAAGGTGTAGCCCCACATAGAATCGAATCTCGAGTTGAGGAAAGCATGGCTGACAGTTTCAAGTTCTGCATCCTTCTGGCTGTGCATAGATGATAAAAGTGACCTGACTGGTCATTGCTGCTACCTTCTTTTTTTAGGAACAGTCCCACCAGACCCCCAGATCGTTAAACTGACCAACAAATGGCAGAAAAGATCCCTTAACCAAAGGGACAGATATTATTCACGCCGTAACATCTGGTTGCTTTCCCCAGCCAACTAATACCACTTTGGTCTTGTCTGGATTGATCTGAACCAAAGCTGGCTCTCAACCATAACCCAGTCTTGCCCAGACATCAAGTAAAATAATTGACTATTTTGGCTGGGTCAGGTGAATGGCAGTGTGAAACTGTGTTATCAGCATACTGAAAATGCTGCAGCCCATCTCTTCTCACGGTCCTTGCCAATGGCCTTGTGTACATGGTAAACGAGAGATGACCAGATAGAACCTTGTGGAATGCCATGTGAGAACGCCCTCGGAGAGAGGAGCAGTATGCAATCACTGCCCTCTTGAGTGCTTCACAAGGAAGGAATAGGCACCCTAAAGCACTCGCAGTTACCCCCGCTGTGAGCCACAGGCAAGTCAACACCATCTCATGAATAATGGTGCATAACACAACTTAGCAGAACTCTCACTTGCTTAGCCTGAGAGGGGTAACAGAGAAATTCACAATTCTGGGAACCCCAGCAGATTGTCACCATGCAGTTGGTTTGGGGGAAATTCAGGACTGGGGGGGTGTTGGGGACACTCTGTCAAAAGTAACTAAGGCTGGTGGAAGCCAGGCTGTGACCTACTTGCTTGTATGCAGGCTGTTGGTGTCGGGTGTGTGAGCCACAGCAGAACAGTGTTTAAGGCATCTAGAGTTGCAGGGCAGGTGGTGATACAACCCATTACTGGTCTGGGATGAACCCCAAAACGTCACAATCGCTATACATCTCAAGTGGGAATTTGCATGCTTTCTTGATGTTGTCTTGGACCTTTAATTCTGCTTTAATAGTTTGTTTTTTAAACTCATACAGTATCTTTTTATGTAATGCATTTATTGGAAGTACTACTTGATATTACTAAATATATTACAATTACACCATATGTAGGTACAAATATGACATGAAAATTACATCAAGGCAGAATTCTGATACATAAATGTATTTAAATGACAATCTCAGGGAAACAGAAAATTATCATGGGGTTCTGAATGCTACAAAAAATAGTTTTTATTCTCCGATAAATAGTGTTCAAAATACTTACTTTATTCTAGAGGATGTTGTTAAAATGTCAATATTTCATTACTTTGATTTGTTTTATTTTATCAAATTCCTTTTGTAGATTTAGGTATTCTGTAAAATATTGGTGCCGTACCGAAGTATAGTTAACATACATTATGGCCTCTATTTTGCAAAGAGACTTACAAGAACAGGCCCTTATTTCTGTTTGGAACATCTGTTGATTCCGGGGACACTCTCTCTGCCTGCAGATCCCTTTGGAGAATTGCAGCCTCTGAGGGGGGAGAGAATGGTCTTGGGGTGAAGGTATTGTGGCTAAGTCTCAAGAGGGCTCTATTCCTGGCTGTCCCTTAGATCTCTTGTGTGACCTTTCTCTGGGTCTCTGTTCCCTATCTGTAAAATGAAGATACGAATATTTCCTTGCCTCACTGGGTGCTGTAAGGCTAAATTCCTTAAAGCTTCTCAGGTGTTCCAATAATACAACACAATAGAAAAGCCTGTAAAAACAAATATAACAAGGTCTTTGCATTCTGACTTGAGAGAATGGACCTCTTGGGCTATATTCACTCCACAGACATCATTGAAGTTGTACCCACTTGATTTATTAACTGGTTGAAGCATGTGCAGCCTGCCAATGAGGTATACACTTTTTTTATTTAAAAAAAAAAAAAAAAATGGCTTTAGGTTCCATGAGTTAGGTTTTTATTTAAAAAATAATTAGTAATAGGAATTGTCTGCCATCTGATTGACTGGTATATTCCATTATTACAACAGATGCCTGATATATATTGTAAGTTTAATGTATAATTATGGCACTTACTGTATTTCTGAGAGCTATTGTCATCTGGCAGTAAAATTTTTAGAGGAACATCCTGGCCCATGTTAAATATTTTGTTATAGAACTATTACCTTTTACAAGAGTTAAGAAAATGAGAGAGAGACAGCCACACCCACGCACCTCAGTACGGGACAGGAAACCATGAGCTCCTGAATTTTATTGTTGGCTCTCCTAGCAACTCCCTCTTATGTCCTTGGGCAAATTATCCCTTGCTTCCCATCTCTATTTGAAAAATTGGGTTGTTAATACCTACCTCACAGGGGTGTTGTGAGGATTTATAGTTAGTGTTTGTACAGCACTTTGTGCTTACGTTGCTCTCCTCATCCAATGTGGTGTTGGTTTTAATTTTTTAAATCAAAATTCCAACCTAGACTAGGGTGGGAAGAGTACATTGGAGTAGAGATTGGAGTGGGAAGTGTCAAACTCTAATAATCTCCACCCTAATATCCCTCTAAATAGTGCATATAATTCAGGTGTAACTTGAAAGCTCTTGTTCTGGGGCTCTTTAAAAGCCCTTACTGCTAGGTCTGAGCCCTTGCATGCCAATTTTTGCCCGCAGCAAATTGTCATGGTTGAATTATAAGCCCATGGAAAAAGAGTTTGAAATGAAAATGCTTGACGGGTTTTTATCTGCACCAGTGCCAGCAATGCTACTAAGATCTAATTTATTATACGAACTGGCTGAAGGGGAGAAATACACTCCAGAATTCTGGTGCTTTGAATTTTTATTTTAAAGTTTGCTTAAAAATAACCATAGGGTGACAAATCGGACCGGGAACTGACAAACAGATGAACATCCACCTGTCGCAAGAAGCTAAAATCAATAATTATATTGCACAATTCTCTGACTGGATATGGGGCCTGTTCATTAGAGGGGTCATTCAGTCAAGTGCAGAGGGCCCTACAGCAACTTAGACTGCACATTGATCCCCTGATCCTGCAATTTACAATGCATAGGTTGACTGCTGCACTCCTGCGGAGCCCCATTGAAACCACCAGTCTGTTCAAACATACCCAACTACAGGATTGGGATCTAAGGGCTCTGCAGCATGGTACATTTTACCTTGGGAGTATAAAGTACAACACCTATAAACAAAAACTCTACTCTTCTTCATTTTCACACTATCCTTTTTGTACTGTTTTTGCTCCCAGTTTTCTTCTCATGGCTGAAGTTGGATTGTAAATTCATCGGAGCACGGTGCATGCCTTCTTATTCTCTAAAGTGCTTAGCATACTCTTGGTAAATAACAAAATAATTTATTTATAACATGCTAATATCTCCCATGTACAGTAGTTTGGGATAATAATACACTGGGAAATTATTCCGTATTAAGATACAACTTGAACTATTTTTTTTTTATTTCTATAAAATATAGATTCCATTCCCATGCAATAAAGGGCGTCTCTGTACGGAGAACTCATGTGCAGCAAGCCCTAGCATGCATGCGCTAAGTCACCATTTTGACCTTGCTACCGCACATTAAAAGTTGCTACATGCTGTAGTTAGAAACATATAAGAGCATTAGCAAGATAATATTGAGGTATTTAATATCCAACAATGCGCTCAGCATTGTAGAAAACCCACTTTAAGAAGTGACATGGTCTCTGGCCTGATCATCTTTCAATCTAACGTAGAAGAAAAATAAGGTGAGTATAGTGTAGTGTCTAAAGAAAGTTAAAAGTTCTAGGTGTTGTTCCCAATCTGTCGCTGATCTATTATGACACCTTGGGAAAGTCCAATTGGGTGAAATCCTTGCCATGCTACAGTTAATGGGAGTTCTGCTAGTGAATTCCGGGGCCCAGGGTTTCAGCCTTCATGCGTTAGATTCTCCATCTATAAAATGGAGATAATACCTAGTATAGAAGCATTTTGTGAGATTTAAAGGTTCTGTATAACTCTGCTAATCTTCTTCCAGTGCTCCCTCTACTCAATCCAGGTGCCCTGCCGAACTGCTGTCTTCATTTTCCTTCTCTCACTAATCTTGTGCCTTCTTCCATGCTACTGCCTCCCATTTAGAACTCACTCTTAGTCCCTTGGTTTTGCAGTGTGGGTGAGAGGATGGGTGGAGACACAGACGCATGAAACTCTCTGCTTGACCTGTATTGAGGCAATATTCCCATTTTTATCATTATGATGATCTGGTGATTCTAGGCCCTGGAGAAATGTAAACTAGTAGTATTACAAACTGTGTGTGTCTGATATTGATTGGTTCAGTGTTACCCCTGTTACTCATCTGAGGAAAATCAGAAAAGTTGGTGAGGGGAGGGCAATAGAAGTGATGGTTTAACATGGTACTTGGGAACATCAAACAAGTCTGAGAGACCAGGTAGATGAGTTGATATCTCTTATTGGACCAACTTTTGTCTCTCACCAACAGGCTTTTGAGCTACACAAAACTCTTCAAGTCTGGAAAAGGTACTTAGTGTCACAGCTAAATACAAAGTGGAACAGATTGTTTAGCTTAAGCAATTGACACACACTGTGGGTGACCATTCAAAGTGAAGTGGTCCATTAACACTTCTGAATAGGACAAAAAAGGGCGGTTAGTGGGTTAGATTGTTGTAATAAACTATAAATCCAATGTCTTTATTAAGACCATGATTTTTAGTATCTAGCGAAGTTATGAGTTTAAGTTCCCAGGCTTATCTTTTGAATGGGTTGTGCAGGTTTCCTTTGAGGACGAGAACTGAGAGGTCAGCGTGATCACTTTATGAAGTGTTTGTGCACAGATGATATGGCATTTTTGTCTTTCACATTCTTCTTTGTAAATACATTCAAAAGTGTAGTAATTGTCTGGTTTCACCCATATAGGCATTTAGTGCATTCAATGAAGTATACCATATGTTCTTGTGATAGTTGTGTAGGACCCATGGATCTTGGAAGGTGTGTTGGGCATGGGTATTGATCATCATAGCAGTGGAAATATGTTTGTAGGGTTTGCATCTGTTCTGGTGGTGGGTCCTAGTCTGTGTGGGCAGTTTGTTTCTGATGTTGAGCTTGAAGAGGCTGGGGGGTTGTTTGAAGGCCAGAAGAGGGGATTCAGGAAAGATTTCTTTCCGGGAGTATAGCTATGGTTGTTTAATGATAATCCATATGGGTTTATGGAAGAGAGATCTACCTATCTTTTAGAGAAGATGCAAGTTGGAAAGTTTGAAATTTCTTTCTGAATAAAGACTGAGAAGGCAAATGTTACCTTGGATGGTGTGTGATAGAACATAAGCAAAATTTGTTTTCTAGCCTCTGTATAACAAACCAATTGTACTAGTTTTATTTTTGTTTTTGTTTGTTCTAGGAAGATCTGGAACTTGACTGAATTGATATCCACTGAAATGAGAATAATCAGAGAGGAGGCTTGGGAGGAGAGACTGCTTTTCATTGTCCTTAATCCAGTGAAACTTCCATTGATTTTAGTGGGGGAGTCTTGCTGGATTAAAGGACTGCAAAAATAGCGCAAAATTTGCCAAGGAGAGAGTTCAATGACTAGAATAACTGATGAAGAATGGTTCACTTGTAATCAAAAAGACCAGAGTGCATTATCAAATTAATAAGAAAACAATTCTTTGTTCTGTTTAGGTTTCATTAACTGAAAATGCCTTTTTGTTACTTACAGAACGGATTTACTTTCCATGCCTCTCTAATGTATGCATTCTCAAGTACTCTAATTTCAGACCTAACAAATTTAATGCAGATCTAGTGGTGTTTAAAAGTTAGTGGAGTGGTGACGATTAAGAGACTTCAGGTGTCTATCTAAATACTTACTGATTAGCAAGTGAGCATAAAAAAGCAGGGCGTAGTGTTCTCTTCCACTTATTTTCAGTAAATAGTGCAAGTGTTAAGCAGTGGAAGATGAGAGAAAGTCAAGATAAACTGAACTCTAACTTTGTTACAATTTCCTTTAAAAATGCCTTTCATTTGCCCTCTAGCTAGAAAAGGGGACCAGGAAAAGTAGAGAAATCTGTTGAATAGGAAAAAATACTTAGCCTTTGATTGGCAAGCAATATAAAGGTGTTTTCTTCACTATCTTTTGCTTGGACAAGTAAATTTACAGCAGAAGGAGAAATAATCTCTCTATATTCGTCTTGCTGTCTCTCTTGACTTAGTTGTTTCCTGGCTGGAAATGACTAGTCTTGCTTGTACAATGAATCGTGTTCTTGCTGGCTTCGCTATTGGCTACAGCTGTTTTAATCCTTGTTTCGATTGCAGATAATTTCTTTGCCTTGTTGCCACACCAGATGAAAATGGAAGTGTTGTGCAGCTTCCTACTTTGTTCCCATTTGACCCAGCAATGACAGTGTGGAAAGCTTAATGACATGGTGACACACGATTAGTCCCCAACTCCCACATTTGCTTCTACACTCAAGGGGTGTATGACCAGTGACGACGTTTAAAATGCAATCCCATATAAGACGTCTCAGTTTAGTATCAAGAAACCATGCCAAAGTCACACATGCTAGTGACACAGGATTTTTTTTAGGAATTCCATAGTGGTTTACCAAGAGAGACTTTGAGTCTGCCAGAAGCAAGATGTCTATGCTTGGTGTCAGTTCAAACTCCTCAGAATATCTCGCTTAAGTGGAATAAGGAGCCATCTTCTTCCTCACAGGTCTGGGAACTAACCCTGGGGAGGGAAGGGAGTACGAAGCTTACCTTATGTTGTGTGACTTGTTTCTTTTCCACCTGAGAAATTGTACCTATCTCTTCGTAACTCAAGCTAGAGCTCAGAAATAATCATAAACAGAGGAGAAAATGTAGCAGGAGTTCTTTTTACTAAGGATTTGGTATGCCCTTTCCATATTAATTTATCCTCTTCTGTGTAGATCTGTACGTTTTGTTTAAATTCTGAAAGTCAATGGTCCCCTATTTGCATCCTGTGTCAGACAAAGAAGCCTATTCTCATGTACATGTACATGTACTTGATTGTCAAGTGCACAAGTGGATACTCCAGAACAATATAGCCGCTGATTGTGTTGTTCAGCCTGTTATTAGGAAGGTATTATTTGTTTTACCCTGAAAAATGACTTAAGCAATGATGTGCGACTGTTCTAATTTTTATTATATAAAATTCCAGATTAACCCTTTCCTCAAGGAGAGGTTAAAGCACTGAATGAGGTGGGAGTTGAGAGATCTGTGTTTTATTCCTTGCTCTGCCACAGATTTCCTTTCTGGCGTTCACCACGTGGCCTAGTACTATATATTTATATGCCAAGTGTTGTATTTTTTTTAATGTTGTTATCTGGTCCAGTTATTAGTTATTGTGATTGATGCTTGCAGACAATTCAGTTTTCTGCTGAGTTCAGCAAAAGCATTAGCAGAACTGCCAGGCTGCAGGGATCCAACTTTTGACAGCTGCATTAACCAGGTTATTGGAAGTACAAAATATTATTACAGCCCAGTCAGTGACAGAGGTGGGAATAGAACAAAGTTAGAGCTGCTCTAACAATTCCTAAGAGCACTTTTTAAAGTTTTTTTTTCCCCCCCAGTTTGTAGCCTTCCTCTTCCCCACTGCTAAAAATAAGAAGGCTGATAATCACTTTAAGGGAAATACGCTAATAGGCATGATTTAATTACCGTACCTCTGTCTAAGCTCATACGCCCACAGCACCTCTTACATAACCCAAACAGTTGAGTTCTAATTATACAATTATATTTTAACATTTGTTAAATGGTGTCATTTTAGGAAGGGGTTCTTCTGTGCTGCATAGTGGAATACTGCATCTCCAGAGGGAATAAAGAACTTGCTCAAATGTGAAAAAGGTTGCTACCTACTTTTTAAAATTGTACTTTGCACTAGAGAAAGCTGCTAGATTGACGGCACTGGAAACTAAGGTCACTTTAACCTACAAAACTGGTAAACTGTATTGACTATATCAATGTTACAGTATCCTTGCAAGACACCTCAACCTTTGCACCAGAGGAGGCTATTCTCCATGCCCATTCAATTATTGAAATTGGTGCATTTGTGGGTCAGCACTTCTGAAAATCATTTACACTTCGGTGCCTAAACCTGCATTTAGGAGTCTAACTACAGGAACTCAGCCTTTGAGAATTTTGGCCTAACTTATTTCATTTGGGCCACACCATGAAGCTATAACTGAATTATAATGCCTAAATAAATGCTCGCATTTTAACTTTACTTTTAGCATATAATTGGAACATGAGAAAGAACATAAGAAGGGCCATACTCTGTCAGACCAATGGTCCATCTAGGAAGTATCCTGTCTTCCTACAGTGACCAGTGCCTGGTACTTCAGAGGGAATGAATACAGCAGAAAATCATCAAATGATCCATCCCATCAGCCATTTAATTATACAAAACCAGAAAACTTGGAGTTAAGGATGCCCCGGCAACGTTACCTCTGATTCTTATGTACACTGTATATCTAGGATTTTTTTATTTATTATCATGATCATAGTCGGATTTAGGACTTGATGTACTAGATCAGACAATGAGTCCATCAGACTAGGAATCTTCTCTCCAGCAGTGGCTTGTATCAGGTGTTTCCCCAGCTCAGTAACACAGCTATTGTATAATGCAGTGTGTGCAGTGGCAGTTGTGAATTCCTGTGCTTTCTGGTGATGTGTTAATCCTCCGTTCTGAGCTCTGAATACCTGATAGATTTTGTCATAAAACTGATCTAGTCCTTTTTCAAATTCAGCTACAGTTTGTGACACTGACACCCTGCAGTTATGAATTCCACAGGCTCCCAAAAGGCTGACAATTGGCAAACGTTTTTCAAACAAGCCCAATTGTTTTCAAACACAAGATACTATTTTGTGCTTATATTAGATTACACTATATCATTTGGCACTAGCAGTTAACCTGGCCGAGTTAATTTCACCTCAGCCAGAGCTGGACAATTAGTTGGGTTTTTTTGGTTTGTTTTAGTTCTGGGAGGGGATTGAATAGCTGTTGCACTTCTGCAGGATCAGTGTGGGATTCCAGTAGCTAGGCTGTAGAGCAAACTTGTCTGGAGTGAGCCCTTCCATAGTGCCTAAGGGACTTGCTGTTCCCAGCATGTGCTCCCCTTACTCACCTACCCTCCCTCCCACCCCCCAAAAAACCAAACCAAAGAAAAACCCACAGTGTGATGCTGATAAACCGGGTGCTAGCTCTTGCCAAGGCTTTAGGCCTCAACTGAACACTGAAAAATACATTGCTGGAAACCAGTCCAGCTAACCTGTGTGTTAGTGTGGTTAAGATGAGTTTTGGACTTATATTAGTGTATTTAGACTTTATGAAGTAATTATAAATTGCAACAAGTATTAATGTCCAATGTCTGTATCCCATGCTATAAGGTAATACTTAAGTGTTTGCTATATAGCTGTAAAATGTTTGTTCTGAACTGTGTAACTCACCAAACAAGAAAACACTTTACTTAGGGCAAAATGCTAAATCCTTATGAAAGGATGCCCATCAGGAAGGACTATCAAAATGAAATGGGCCATTGTGGAACATCACAGTACAAAGATTTTATGAATTGCCCTTGCACATCCAGGAAGAGGCTACTTGCAAAAGGGCTTGTCCCATCAATTTGAGTTCTGGAAGAAGGAAATAGAGAGAGCTGACCAAAAAAACCAAAACAAAACCCCAAAACCAAAAAACATCTCTCCCTGTCTGGATTCACAGGGCTGGAGCTACAAAACAGAAGCAGAGATCCTCAGGGTCAACCTGGGTTAGCCACAGAAAATATTCAGTGCTGACAGACTGGTACAACACTGTCACCTCTTGGAATCATAGACACTAACTTATTTATGTATATATGCTTGCCTGCTTTAATCTGTAGATAACACGCTCATTTCATTTTCCTAGTTGAAAAATCTTTACTTAGTTTACTCTAGGATTGGCTACAAACAATTGTTGTTGGTGTGAGATCTGAGGTATATATTGACCTGGATAAGTGACTGGTCTCTTGGGACTGGAAGTAACCCGAATCTTTTGATCTTTGGTGTATAGCAACCAACTATCATGAAGTCCAGCTTGCCTGAGTGGCAAATTAGATTAGAATGCCCAAGGAAACTGTCTATGACTCCATAGTAAGGCTTCTAGTGTTTCAGGAGTTCTCATTTGCTGCTGGGTTGGTAAAATCTAGTTGTACAACCAGTTTGGGGTGTTTGTCCTGCTTCTTGAGAGTATGTCCTGAGTTGGCATTCAGTTATGAACCACTCCAGACAGCGTGACAATCAGTTACTCCTTCTCTGAGTACTGGGATGAGAACTCATGGACACAGATACATTGACTGGAAGCATGTGCCTGCAAGGAATGAAATGCTGGACTGGGTCTTAAGGACAGGGAAACAAGTGGTGAAGCTGAGAATAGTCTGAAAGGGCTCAGAACTGTTAGAGAGAGTGATTCTCAGCTGTCAGAGACTCAGACCTTTTAGTCAGGTAAAAGTGCTGAGGAGGAGTTAGATCAAAAAGCATATACTGTACAGGAGTTCCTCATTGTATTGTCTGAGGATGGTTAAGGGGTTAATGTGCAATATTATTTCTTACTGCTTTCATGAGATCCTACAAATGTACTCTCCCAGAAATATGCTATATAAGTATTCGGTAGTGTAATTTTCCAAACCGCAGTCTCTTTTCCTAGTTGTCTTAGAGCTTGTCACTTTGAGTGACATGGTTTTTCAGCACAATGGCTGAAAAGAGAGAGAATGCTTTAAAGGAAATAGTGATGATTCCTCACTTTTCCTTAGGTGAAAAAATACACAGTTGCATTTTCTGAAATGTCATTATTTTTAGTGAACTGTTGTCCAATGGCCAAAACCATATATCGAGACTATTTCCTATATTGCTGTTCTGTACTTGGCTTCTATTTTCAGACCTAGAACTAGTGGACTGATGTTAATTACCTCTGAATGCAATAATGTACTTTAATTTTTTATTTTTATTATTTTTTTTAGGATTTTGGTGTTTAAGCATGAATGTATAAATGGGGATAGATGTTTCTTTGACACAATACAAGATTTCTCCTAAAGGGAGATGTTAAGAATGGAATCTGTAGAATAAATATATTCCAGTGGTCATTTGGTAGTTATATGTTAGAATGGTTGAATCTGGAATTTACTTTATTCAGTAGCACTCTGTTAAATATAGCAAAACTTAGCCTTTTGAGATGGAACAATTATTTCTATTTAAATCCATCCACTTTCACTGTGAATCATGTGGCCAAAGTATAATTTTCCGCATGTTTGTGACTGGGTAGCCTTCCACTCGAGGACTGTACTTCCTAATGGTCAGTCCATCCTGCTGCCTGGCAGGGCTCTTTAAGAGTTGAAACTCTTAAGAGCTGCACTGTTTTAAATACATGAGACTTCTAGTGAAGAACCGGCATCTCTGGATGAATGAAGATTTATTCAAAATGACACAGCAAATTACTACTAATAGAAATATAGACCTACCTGGCCCAATTAGTACATCGTCTAACTCCTTTGCTATCAGTGGAGGTGTATCATAAATAAATATCTGCATTGAGCCCTAATGATTCTCTGTTTTCACATGAGTCTGTATGATCCTGTTACTTTAACAGAGCTCACTGGCTTCCCTGCAACTAGATAAGAAAAATCTGTAGTGCTCTTCATTCCTCCCCTTTTCTTTTTTCCTTCCCCTTCCCCCTGTATTTAATCATTCTGACATTGTCTGTGCCTCTCTACAGTGCTATCTGGATATAAATTCCAGCTTTCTCAAATGTCACCCACACAACGCTACAGAAATATTCCTCTTTGCATCCCTTGAGTGTTATGATGCATAGTAGCTAAAGCACAGTCTTTAACTTAGGCCTAGTCTACACTACAGAACAGCTTACGTCTATAAGCCTCTATGCTGTAGTGTTGCTCCTGCTGATGTAAGTTGCCCACTACACTGACTTAATAACTCCACCTCCGCAGGAGGAATAGCGCTTAGGTGGATGTAGTTAGGTCGACAGAGTGTTAATATAGACATTGTGTGGCTTACACTGCATTGCTTATTGACAGCTGGTGCCCTGCCACCCAGGGATGACAGCCAGCCCTGCTGCCCGGGGCTCGGCTGTCAGTGCCCCACAACACCCCACACTGACAGTTAAATTGGTGCAAGTGCTCCTGGTGAGGACGCGCACTGCCAGCAAAAGGAGCTAGTGTGAACAGGCCAAATTGATTTAATTACTGTGGTGGCGGTATGTCGACGTAACTTAAGTTGGCTTCATTTTGTAGTGTAGACTTGCCCTAAGTTATATCTGCCACTTAACACAGCCGTTCTTTTTGACAGTGAAACTGGGTCAGTTTTACATACAAGAAAGATAGCCAGCTGCTTGCTACCCTGTGCTTTTGAGGTCTCTACTACTTGCTTCAGTAACTCAGACCCATAAGCCATGAATTACAGAGGCTGCCACAGAAATCTTAGACCTAGCTCTTGGTCAGAATTCTCTCTCTTGCAGCAGGACTATAAGGGAAGTCAATTCTTTGCTTGCATATTATGTAAAACACACACAAATTGAGACCCCCACAAAAGCCTTGTTTACATGAGCATAATTACCTGTGGCTGACAATGGCTGTCAGCAACCAATACGGCTGAACTGGCGATTTACCTGAGGAGTAACCAAGGACCAACCCTGTTCAGGACTCTTTCAGAAATCCTGCCTATTTGTTAAATTGTGTTCAGCACAGCTTTAATAGCACCCATTGCTGACACCCCTTGTCAGAAACAGGCAATTTTGCTGGTGCAGACATGAGCTATAACTCGAGCGTAGGATGCTTCAATGAGCAAAAGCTTGGAAGCGTTCACTTAGCTTGTGTGTTTCTGGATTTTAACTACTGGGGAAACTCTTTGTGTCTGTGGCTATTTATTGTTACATACAAAATGTTCTTGGAAACCATTCTGAATTTAACAGTAGCTAAACCCATCTGTTCTGCTGAATTTTCGTTTCATTCAGCCAATCTGTGTGTCTTAAAAGCTATAGTTGGACTTTACAACAATGCTTTGAGTCATTTTTTTAAAGCAGATGATAATGAATGAGGTTCTAAAGGGAATAGATAGCCCCACATACCTTTTAACCTAATAGTTAATTTTTTATTTATTTTAATTTTTTGTTGCCTGACATAATTAAAGGGTTTATATTGGGGTCTGCATGAAAAACAATACCTTGTCAAAGTGGTTCATAATTTCATATCAACAGCTCACTTTGATTAATTTAATAAAACTGGGTCAGTAAAACCGATTACTTTGTAAATGCGTGTGTAAGCTTAGTAGAATGCAATTGCTACTAATTTTTGCAGAAGGCTCTCAGATGTTATGGTGAGGGGTACCAGAGTAAAACCATCAGATAAGTCGATAACCAGTGTAGAATAAGTTACTATGCTACTTATAAATAAGGCAGCCAAATCATTGCACGTACAGGAATTGAAATAGACTATACAATGGCTTGCAATCACACAAGTGATTTTGTTATGCAAGCAATGCAATTGTTAACTGAAAAAGTCCCTTGTGGACTTAACGGAGTCTCTGGCTTTGCTTAAGTATTTTTTTATCTTTTTATTTTTTACTTTATCTATCTTAACTTTCTTAGGTGGGGGTATTCCAAGTTGGTTGGTTGGTTTGTTACTAGTGTGTATTTGCAGGAATTCTTGTTTGGGTAGACGAGGATGTTACTGCTGTGTCATTTTTGCTGCGGTGACAAGTCTTTTTTTCAGAGAAGGTTGTACAGCATTTCCAAAAGATGATCAGACTCTGGGGTCACTTGATTTCCTCTGAAAGCTGAGATGGAGTGGCGTATATTCTCTGCTGGGAATGGTTGGTTGTCCCCAGCTCTCTCACATTTTTGCTGGGTTTTGTAATGTGCATTGTCTGGGTCCCAGCGGAGTGCAACTGTCTTGGTGATTCATAGATCAAAATTCAGTCTTTGATGGAGCTGGATTTTGGTCCTAATCTTCAAAATGGATTAAGTCCTTAAACTGGCATCAGAAACTGACTGGGAGCAATGTCAGTAACCAAAACCACCTTCTAAAAATGGAAACACACTTGTTAAGGCTTTTGGTGGTGCCTTATTAGTAATTTATATATTATTGATGCCTACAAAGGATATTGCTTTTAAATTATGCCCTCACCCACTTTCATTTTTAATAAACAGTCATAAACATCACATTACATATTTTCCAAATAATTTGTGCAATGTTAATTTGAAAGCAGGAATATTCTTCAGGCCCAATAAAAATAGCTATTGCTGAAATGCCGACTACCTATTAGTAATCTGTTTTTTAAATAAAATTGCTGAAATTGTGTGTGTTGGGGAGGGAAGAAAATGTTACAATATGACGTTTATGGAAGTTCTTAAAAGTGAGAAGAAAAAGTATTTGTTTTTGTGAAAGAGCCATAGGTATGCACTCAGCATGTTGGCAGCTCATATACATTTAAAGAAAGAGAGTGGAAATGTGATCTGTATACCTGAAGTTGGATTGAGATTTTATATTCCTAGCTCTGCTGGTGGCCTGTGGTATACGGAAGCCAAACTAGATGACCTGGGATCGATTCTGGCGTTAAACTCTAGAATTCTATTGAACACCATGAAATGGGATATATTGCTTTTAACTTTAGATAGGGTGGCCTTTCTAAAATATTTGTGCTATTTAAGGCAATGGCTACATTACAGTTCATGTGTTTTACTAGCAACAGTGGAAAAAAATGTCTGATGCAAGGCTAAGATCAAGATGATGGATATAGTGGAAAACAGAAAGAGACACCAATTGCAATCCTTCATCTTCGTAAATACACGTATGGCTGAATCTCACAAATAATAGCAGGCAGTGTGCTTACCATGAATAATCCTATTTAAATCTACCTTGTGGGAACTACACCCAATACTAACAGTTCTAGAATTGGGCCATTAAACATTACCACTGGTTAACTTCCTTGCAACTTAACACTCTTATTCAAAATCTAGTTTCTGGTTTGTAAAGCACTTTGTAGCTGGAGCACTTACAAGTATATTTGGCTTAAACATTTAGGTGTACAAACAATGGGCTGTATTGTTATTCCATTATTTTGTCCTAGTTGGTCTTGCAGTGTTGACATGATGCTGACTTTGAAATGTCAATGTTATTGCAATAGAAGCTGTAGAAAGTGAATAAAAATGGATTTTTCTTTCCCCCATAGGTAGACAACTTGACTCTGTCTACTGAGTTTAACTGAAAAATGCCCATTGTCGTAAGCCTAACATATCTTTGAGTAATAGAAGATTATTATTATATATTAGGGTAGCACCTAAAGATCAAACCAAGATCACAGCCCCGTTGTGCTAGGTATCGTACAAACACATCGTAAAAGAGAGTCCCTCCCCAAAGAGATTACTGTCTAAATAGACAAAGGCAGACAAATGATGATTGGAGGGGAAACAGAGAGAAATGTACTCTGTACAAAACATATCATAATTATGTGAATGTGGGGGCGCCAGGGTGCTACCGTGAGGTATAGAATGTCTCAGAAGTCCATGTTTAAGATCATGGACGTTACCACAGCTCCATGAAGGCATGTTGAAACACAATGTAACTCCCAAATGTAGCTAAGTCCTGGGTTCCGAACTGGATTTGACGGTCCTTCTCAAGGACCTGCAAATATTCCAGTTTGGAGTGAGATGCATTAATAGATCTGGGGTGTAGGGTGGACGGAAGCTGGCATAGCAGCTCCTCTTAGTATGTCTGGCTCCAGTTTATTTTACAAGTTAAGCTTTATGATCACTGAACAATTTTGTTCATAAAGTGCTTCACCACTGAAGTGCTACACAAGCATTTAACAAAAATACAGTTTAAAATATCATTCACTTAACAATGGAAAAAGCTGCTCATGCAAGGTTTAGACATTTCAAGGATGAGAAGAGATACTCCAGTGTGCATGGATAGAAGTACTCTTATGGTTCATGAACTGTAACATATACCAGAAATTAGTTCATTTTTCTTAACTCTAGAAATAATATAGAAATTGATGTTAAGCTAAGTACATGAAGAACTCTTGTTAAAGTAAAATATCCTCCACTGAATAGGAAAGCTGTACAACTGGTTAATACATCCTAATATTAGCTCCCTGTGGGCCAGGTTCTGATCTCTGTTACCGGGGTGTGAATCCAGATCAACTTCATTGCAAACAGCAAAATTACTCCAGTTTTTCACAAGTGTTACAGGGATTAGATTCTGGCATAATATGGTTGATTAGTACACTTAGTTCCCAACACTAATTTTTGATAGCAGTGATTTTTTTCATATAGGATTAGATGCAAACCCAAAAGTCCAGTTTTCCCCATGTCTATTCTGATGAGGTGTTCACCTCTCATAGAAGCATAGGGTTAAAGGGACTGCAAAAGTCATCTAGTCTAATTCTCTGCCAAGATGCAGGATTTATTGTCTAAATAAACCCTGTGTGGGTTAATGGAGGCCAGGAGGTGCCAATCAACCTTAGATGCTGCCCCTGGGGGGGAACCAGGGATTGATAGGGAATAGGCAGATGAAGCCCAGCTGAGGGAAGGAGCTGTGCTAGGATTGTAAAGCCAAGAAGTGAGAGCAAGAGGGGTCTACAGGGAGGAAATCTGTTGTCACTCCTTACAGAGAAAGGGTGTTGGCCAGGGACAAAGAGAAGATCCAGGAGAATAGGCATTGGGGTTCTGCCCTGAACTAGGGAATTTTATGAGAGGCCTAGAGAGGTGAAATAGTGACGGAGTGGAGGAAGCTCCGGTGGTTGAGCCAGAGATGACCGAGGAGATAGAGAAGTGTGGCAGGAAGGAGCCCAGGGAAACAGCAATGGAGACTGAGCAGACCTGGGTTGCTATACAGAGGGACCTTGGGCTTGAACTTGAAGTAGCGGAAGGATTCAGGTTCCCTTACCAGTCACTGCGGAAGTGGCACTGGACAGACTAGGAAGGGAAGACTTCCTGAGACAGTCTCAGGACAGCTCGTCCAGTGGGATTTTGTTACCCCAGAAGTGGAGTGGGAACTGTATAGTGACCTGGCTAGAGGGACAAGTCACAAAGACACAGAGGTCACAATATGAGTAACTGTTGGTAGGGGGATCAGACACAGTGAGAGTTAATTCTGAGACCTAGCCAGAAGGAGCCACACTTGTGGTGGGTGGACTCTTCCACATATATACCTAACACAGTAGGGATGATAAACGTTTCTGAATTGATTAGCATGCATTAGTTCTTGTGCCATTAATGACCCCCATTGATACTAGCATAGTGTTATGAGACATTTGTCTGACTTCCCATCGGGGTGGGGGGGTTGTTTGTTTAAGCTTTCTGATAAAAGGAATTCAATATGCAATGAAATAAAGTTAATGGGGGTGAGGGGGCGTCATTTTCATTTAAAGAGTTAGTTCTTTTGTAAAATGGAAACAGAGGAAAATATATATTAAACTTGTTGTCATTGATTTGTTAGGTAATGTACTAGAAGATGCATATAAAAGCAGCGGTTCTCATTACAGTCCACATTAGTCAACAGGTTATTCAAAATATAGTGAAAACTGTGGGATTGCAACTCCATCTCCCTCTTGTCAAACTTTATGCTTTCTCCAACGTTACCCCTCAGGTTTGGAGATACTCCCCATAAACCTCCACAAGCTTCTTCATTCTCCAGATTCCACCTTAAAACTCTCCTTTGCCATGTGTAGGAAGGCGCTGTGGCCTTCCTCGGAGCTTGGGCCCAAGGAAGGGTCATGATGGCCCTGCTGGGCAGAACAGGGCCCTACTGGTCAAACTGCCTGGAAACAGATGGGTGGAGCAAAGGCAGGACAGGGAACTATAAAAGGCTGGCCTAGCGGCTCAGTAAGGGGGAAGCTGCCTCCAGAGGCAGACGTGTCTTCCTGGAGGCTGTGGCCTAGGCCTAGGCCTGACCCAAGCCCACTGGCTGTTTGGAGCCTGCCCAGACTGCTGGGCCTGAGTAGCTGGGACAAGCCACCCGAGACTACTGGATGGGAAATACCCCCTGAGGCCGGCCCTGACCTGGAGGAACTGCCTGACGCCGGGGACCCTTTGGAGCTGACTGAACCTGTGGACCGGAGGAACCCCTGGGACCTGGAGGAGCTGCCCTCCGCAGATGAACCCGAGGAGTTCCCGGTCCTGCCGCTGGTTGATGGTGAGGGTCTCGTAGGACTGCTGCTTGCCATCTACCCCAGCGACCTGGAGGGAGACTGCTACCTGCAGGTACCCAGGGATTGGGTGGGAGGAAGTGTCCCAGGGACAGCCGACTAACAAGTGGCTGAGTCAGGGGATAAACCCCATCAGCGTGTTACGGTTGGATCCCCGCTGACTCAGTGGCAAATGGCTTTGCTGCTGATAGGGCCCTGGGCTGGGACGCAGTGGAGTTGGGTGGGCCTGCGTCCCCCTCCCCCCTTCCCTAACCACCCTGGGAGTGACATCCTCTTTGTTTGGGTAGCAGAGGATACCAAACCCTACTAGCCCCGCCTGCCTGCAAGGCCAGGGCTCCAGAATATTTTGCCTGCCTGTCCCACCTGCTGGAGGGCTGGGGGCTATTGACTGCCTCATCAGCCCTGCCCAACTTGCGGGCTAGGGATTATAAACTGCTTCCTTGCCCTGCCCCGCCTGAGGGCCGGGCGCACCAGACTGTTTGCTAGCCCCGCCTGTGGGAAGGCTGGAGACAACAGACTGCGTATCAGCCCTGCCCTATGGGAGGGCTGGAGGGCTACAGACTGGGAAGGAAGCCTGCCCTGCTGGAGGCCGGGGCTAAAGTCTTGTAACCGGCACCATTTATTCCCTAGAGGAAGGCATTGGAGCCTGGGTCCGAGGAAGGGTCGTGACCGTGCCACCGGTTTATACCATGGTACTTACCAAAAGAATAACAGATAGTTGGTGTGGTGGGAATGCTGCTGGTATGCTGACCAATATTGTCTCACTGTTTCCTTGTACTTCTCAGTCTGTATCTATCAATTGTATCGTGTCTTCTACTTAGATTGTAAACTCCTTGGCAGTGTTTTTCTCCAGGAATTGAAATTGGAGTGTGTGTGTTCAAATTTACAGATAGATGAGGGCTGAGGGTTGAAACCATGAGGGTGAAGATGGGCTGTATGGTGCCATAGTAAAAACTGAAAAACATTTTATGACCATTTTTTTTTAGATTTAAATCCTGTTTTTAAATCATCACACAAATGAAAGTTGGCTACTCAAGCCTTCTATGAAGCACTACATCTATATTCTTCTTGGTTTCTTGTAATTTTGCAAAACTCTGTTAATGAACTTTTTAAATGCAGTGTGTTCATCTTTGGTGGCTTCTCATGTGCCCGCTACTTCCAGTCCTTCAACTGATATGCTCATTAGTTAATTCATGTGATCAGGCAGAAGGCGACTTCTTTCAGAACACACAAATCTATTCAATGATGAGAAAGAATGCTCAGCTGTAGCTGTTGTTCTTGGGAGTAGCAAGAGGTGATTTCCTACTTCTTTCTTCCCAGGAAACATAGCACAAAGATCAGGGCAAGCCAATTAGAGATGATAAAAAAATAAGTTGAAGTCAAATCATTCATCGTATGATATTCCGCTCTGTGTTCAAATACTCTATGTCCTGATCACTTGGTGATTGTCTTCTCTGAATGAAGTAGCAAAAGTAGTTCACCAGCCTCACTACTTAGATCCATCCGTTTCTGGTAGATGCTTTCCAAGCCCAGTAATAATGGTCTCAGTAATTTTAAGACCACAGCCAAGAATCGCTCCTTAGAAAGCCAGTAGGTTTTCTCATGTTGGACTGATACTATTTCTATTTTTTCCAAGGTGTTTGGTCTTTTTGGACTCCTGCTGAAAAAAAGAGTATTACAAAGACATTACATTTATGGCTTTAATGTCTTTTGAAGATTGTGCAGCTCATATTAGTGCTAGTTAGAGTAGATGGCCTCTGCAGTATGTATAGGAGATATTAGGGTTACACTTTTCTCAGAGCAAAGCTTGTCCATCATGTCTTCCAGAGAAGTCTGCAGCTCCATCAAATGCAAAAGCAGTATCTGTTGGGGCCACTTTACAAGCATTTAACTCTGTTAAGATGTGGGTTGTCACAGATGCAGCCGATGTGTCTTGAAATGCATCTACTGGCCTACCACTGACATCAAGAAAATGTACGCAATGACTTAATACTTGATACCCATTTGCATTGGTGTATTCATCAGCCACGTATGAACTCTTTTTGAATGTGGTGAGAGAGTTCTTCACTTTTTCAGTTTGAGTCTTTCTCTTTTGCATCACATGATTCTAACCAGTTAGTTGTTTCTTGCAGAAAGATAGTCAGTCTTGTTCGGAACCAGTGTCCAAGTTCAGGGTTAACAAGTGACAATGCACTTAACATTTGGCTGCCAGTTTGTAGTGTTTGGTATCTCTTGCTTAAATAGAAAGTATGATGCGACAGCCATGTTTGTTTGCATAAACTGTGTTGTGTCTCCAGCATTCTTAACAGCCTCATTAAGTACTTCTAAAATTGGCTTTGAGAGTGACTGGCTTATAAGGCTTTCTGAATGCCAGTGCAGTCCAGAGGTTTGGTGTTTTGTAGCCTTTTCTCAGCATTGGCTTTGCTGATCAGTCTTGCAAACTAAGGTCCTCCACTTTTACCAATTGTAGCAGTGGGAAGCTTTCGTTCTTCATAGGGTTTTTTTGCAGGAGGTGCATCAGTAGCCATCTTCTGTAACTTCAGTAAATGGGAAAACTTTGACAGACAAACATCAGGAACTGACTTTAGGTTGTGGGAGATGCTATCTTCAGTAGGTAGCTGTATTTGTGCTGTTCAGATGTAGATATATCACTTGAACCTTCAGATGACATGTTGGTATATTCTTGGTTGGTTTTTGAAGTGTTTGAGTGGGAAAATTGTTGAATTGTTTTTTTGTCTTTTTATTTGCACTTTGACCTGCAACATATAAAACAGATGTGAATAAATGTTTTGTTAGGATAATGCAAATTTAAATAAGGGTAGTGCAAATTACGCCATAACACACAACCATTTTAGATTTCTAAAATAAATATCAACATTTAAAAAAAATCTATTTAATTTAAATTAACATAAAATTTTTCAGATAATAAAAATGTTTAGTATGGGAACTCCCCAAGATAAAGACCTCTCGAGATAGTGATGATGTGAGATAACAACCTTGGCAAATAATGGATTTTTAAAATCTTGGCCTACTAGGAAATGTATATTTATGTTTC
The DNA here is from genome assembly GCF_026122565.2 of Emydura macquarii macquarii. NCBI lineage: Eukaryota > Metazoa > Chordata > Testudines > Chelidae > Emydura > Emydura macquarii. Next base: position 13,584,204 of record NW_027130455.1, read on the forward strand.
CCAGTCAAAAAACAGCATTCTGTAGCAAAGTCATTAAAATATAGTCCAACAAACAAATGTTTCTTTAGCACGCTTTTCCCTCCACCGCTCATAGTTGTTGTCCTTGGTCAGTGGAGACCCAGAGTGCATTTGCATGAGTTCACCTTCCACCCTGGAGGTGGGGCAAAGACATCATGCTCGTATCCGGCCCCACACCGCACCACTCCACGTGCTGCAGCGCTCCACGCCAGCCTGTTCATTGCATGTCAAAAGAACACCTGTACACCTTTTTGTAACATATAATCAGTGTGGAGATTACAATTCTGTGCATATCTAACTTGAGCAGCATAGCATATTGTAAAAAGCAAATCTGTGCTTGGAACATAACCAAAACTTTAGGATCTGATTTGCTGAATCTGAGAACAATCACTATTTCTCTTTTGTTCTGGTAACCATTTGTTCTGTGTTTGAACAATTAATTTCAATGTAGAATAATAAGGGAAAACAGAACTCTACAGGGCACTTTTTCAGTCTTTTAATATGCTGTGATCTCATAAATGAGCTTTTTACATCAAACCTTTCATTTCCCATTCAGGACTGCCAGTTTATCTTTCTTTTCCTTTGTGATACATAAACCTGTTGGTTCTAAATAAGGATTCCCACTAACCAGTGCAACTTGTACCTTCATTGTGAATTTAATCAATTTAAATTTCCTGTTTTTCCACTGTTAGTCTTTCCTTGGACCCATTAATGATATAAGAAATTAAAATAGGACACACACAGCACACACCTGCTGTTCTTGGCATGTCAATTGAATGCTTCCTCTCAAATCCCAAGAAAATTTAGTGTGATTAGTTTTAGTTTGAAGGGTCTCCTATTGCTCCATCTTGGGTTCCTTCTAACAACCCTGCATACTGTCTTAATGCACCTGCATGCTTTTCCATTTTATTTACATACAGGACTGAGTTCTACTTCCAGTTATACTGAAGTTAATGGTGTTACTGCAGATTTGCTCTAGTCTGAGATCAGAACTAGATCCACATATGTTTAGTACAACACCTCACAAAAACTCATTTCATGTATGGACAAAAGCTGTAGTACAGCTGGTCTGTATTTTGTCCTGTTTGCACGCTGTATTCCTCTGAGCGTGCTACCCCTTAAAGACCTATAAAGCTTCTGGATACATTTTCTTAATGCAGAATTCAAGTTTTGTGTATCTAAACTGTCAGAGCTTGGCTATCATGACCATCTACTTTGGTTGTATGTGGTTGTAGAAAATGAGAAAGCAACACTATTACTCCTGAATTTTCAACAACTCTCGCAGGGATTTTAACATATGACTAACATAAAAGGGAGGTATATATATAAAACCCAATGCAACTCCTTGCAAATACACTATTGAGTACTTAAAGCCACTAAAAAGTTATAGGCTGCATAGCTACAGGCGTAGCATTTTAAACTCTTTGCACACACACGCGCCTCCCCCCTCCACCCCCCAAGCTCTTTCTATTCTGGCATGGCTCTTTCACCTCACTGCCTGACAAGGATTCATGAGTTTACTGCAATGACATTGACTCAATCCCAGCAGGAGTCTGAATTTAATTGCACTGTGTTGCAAAGAGCCCAACACAAGAAAGCCCGATGAGTACTAAATACAAATGAACTGTCTCCTCTTTCTACAGCCTCACAGATTGCAAGCAAAATTAGAATACTTATTAAAAGTTGTGAAACAATATAGTTTTCTCCCTCCCCAAATAAATCAGAAATTAACTACTTGAGAATTTATTTACTTCTTCCTTGTAGCTTGGTTTATTAATTGTTACTTGCAATTGGCAGATCTTGTAGTATGATATTGATTTTTTTATCCATTTTGCTTGATATTTTTTCGCCTAAAGAAAAAAGATATTTAGAATCAATAAACATATGCTTTGACTATTGTATAATATAATTTATATTTAATTTATGGGCACTCATTTTAGAAGGCCTCTGGGCACCTTAATGTATCTCAACACAATTTACGATTTAAAGACTATGCCCAGATGAATTCCCAGGGCAGTAACAAAATCTGAGAAGTGTCTTAGGAGCACACAACCAAATACAATATGCAAACTAAGAAACAAGCTTTGGACCAGAGCCATTGTGGAAATCACCTGTATACTCCTGGAAAAGTTAAGGAATAGAGTGAACTCCATGGAGAAGTCTTTGGCTGCCATCCTCAAGATTGAGATAACTATAGATATTTTTGACACTGTAGGCCATACTGAACCATCTCCTTCCAGTGGAAGGGTTTGGAGCACATGTGAGGGTAGTGAGCATAGCCATCAAACCCCCACATGGTGCTGCCTATTCTTCCCTTTCCCCAAAAATTTTTGTAGCTCAATTAAGGCCACTCGTGTAAGTGAAGAGGACTATAGATAAAAGGTGAATGAACGGCAATGTAACTGGGAACTAGATTCTTAGCCACACTAGGAATTCTGTGACAGCTTCATATTAACTAACATAGTAGGGCTGGCTGGAAAACAATTATTTTTCACAAAAAAATTTCACTGTTTCAAAATTTTGTTTTTCCCCCCAAATCTTTCTATCTCTCACAAGAGGTGCCATCCTTGACCTGAGAAACCTTCCCAATGGAAATGTTGAAATTTGATACGTTTCGATGAAAAAAACATTTTCCAGCAAAAGTTTCTTTAAAATATATTAAAAAAATAAATGTGGCCTGAATGAATGATACAATCACTACAATAGCCTCTGGTTTCATATTTTTCAAATATTAAAGTTAGTTTACTTTATGTATCCACACCAAGTTTTCAATGTACTGCAGATGTTTGGATTGAGAATGCTTAGTTGTTGTGGGAGGAGGGAAGTCAGAGATCTTGTTAGGTGGGTAGTTGGTATTTTTGTTACATCAGGAAGAAAGAGGAGGCTGTTCGGGATTGCTGAATAATCAGATGGATGTTTGTTACAGTAATCAACAGTGACATAGTTAGCAGCATTGATTATTCAAATTGTCATCCTGGTATTTCAGAGTTAATTCAGACATTGAGATGGATAGGGCACGTAACACCTCTGAGTTATTGCAGTGCTGTCTGCCTGAGTCTGTAGACAGCCTGAATCATCTTATGGTTCATGGTTTCCAGGTCATCTTCAGAACCATGAGGGATAGAAACATGGTGTTTTTGTAAATGAAAGCACAAATCAGCAGTATAATGTTGCATCATGGGAGGGATTGTATGGCAAATTTTCGTGGTCAAGAAATCCTAGAATAAATTACTTTCCATTGTAAACTTCTGCTTTCCAGAAAGGTTTAATGAAAGATTTCTCTTCTCTGGTGAAAACATTTTCCCCTCTGATAAGTTATGACACCTCTTTGTTTGTTTTAGGTGTGTATGACCAATCTATACTACTTGTCTTACCATCAACTTTGAAAAATAAAATTACCCAGTCACTACTAATCCATTCTCAGCCATTTATCTGGGTAAAGATGAACACAAGTCAGATATCACATCAGCTTTGTTTATGTCGAGTGACACAAGGTAGCAGGGAGTCACTTCTCCAAAACATGCATGTTTGGCAGTATGAGACCCAATGTCTTCAATATGTCGCCAACACTCAGCTTTCCCTCTCTTCCAGCTGATCAGATGGGCTCAGTTGATTGACTTAATCTGTGTTTTGCTGGGATTAGGTCTTAGATGATGGTAAACTGACTGAGACTCAACTCCTACATGACTGAGGCACCTCAGCAACACCCTATTTTTCTTCGAGTGACATCCCTATTCTTCATTTCTTTTCAAGTGATATCCCTCCACTTCAGGTGTTGTCGTGTCCCATGCCCTTAATCGGAGATCTTCTCAGCAGTATTTGCCCGGGTCGTGTGTGCACAGCTCCCATCTCGCGATGCCTTTGGTGCAGAGCTCTTGGCGTATCTTCTAGCACATTCACAACCTGACACCGTTAGTTCCTTCTCAACCGTCCAAGTTCTGAGACAGAGAGTTACCAGCAGTTAAACTTTACTCATATTTAGCAGGTGTAGAGTTAGTTATTAGTTTAGTTTAGTCATAGTTAACTCTCTTTTAGTGAGTTACCTACTTACATGTTCAAAAAAAATTTTTTTTCTTCAAATAGCGGAGCTCATAGGCATAAGACATGCCAGGCTCCACTGGTTTTAAGAGATACGGATGGGCACTCACTCTGTGTATGGTGCCACAAAAGTGTACACACTGTAAAAATCTCAAGGCAAGGGCTAGGAGGGACAGAGATCTGAGGTTGAAGCTAATTTAATGGAAAGGTCCCTCAGACCCTCATCTAACCCGAGACCAGACAAGCCTGACTCAGAACGCACAACAAAGAAAAGAGCTTCATCTCCTACTCCTAGTACTGCGACAAAGGGAAAGTGTTTGCCTAACAGGCTGTCTCCTAAACGTAGTACCAAAGAGGCTGTTAGAAATAACCAAACAGGTTGTCCCTGGGGTGGACTGGGGAGACGGAACCCTTTATTGCCTGCTCGTTCACCTCGACGCTGCGAGTGAGCAATGAGGGGGTCACTTTACAATCCTTTTATCCATAACAGTGTGTAAATGTATACATTTTCAGCAACTTCCCATAGACCCTTATTTGGTTACATTGACACCTATAAAATGAATATTAACAACTGCATGATTAATACAATTATACCCACCCCTTGTTTGATGTTTACAGGATTACCGTACAGAGGGCAGGCACATCACCTTAAAACCTATAAATTTTACACTAACATTCTTTGAAGTATACAATATGCAAGTGAAGGAAGGAAGATAATGCTCTGTTCCCACCAAAGGCCTTGAACAGGAGAGGGAATATATTGTTAGCCTCATCCTCTGCACAAATGGCTAGGAAGGGAGGAAAAGAAGACAGATAACAGACTTTAGCTAGAATTCACACTAATTAACAAAAACAAGGTTTGCCCGTGCCATGACCCCATTCCCTGTAACTTAGGCATTACCATTTGTCCAGCTTTTAACTCTTTACTTTCCTACAGAAGCAAAAGGATCCTCAGGTACAACATGGTCAGTGCCACCTAAGGACCTGAAATGTCTGGATGAGGAGTCGAGCAACTTACAAAAACTGTCGTCCTCCAGCATGGCACCGCATAAAAATACGGTGCAGAAACCGCCTGACCAATGGTCAATGGCAAATATGGCATCGCTAGATTCAGTGGCGCTGAAGAAAAGTACGGTGCCGAGAGAATCCACAGCACCCATGCCAGCACCGAGACCTATTGCGGTGCCAGTAATAGAAAAAATGTCAACCACGGCACTGATGACCGGTAAGGTGCCGACAGCGGCACTGATTGCTAGTAACACACCGCTTGTGGCACTGACTTCCAATACAGCACCGGTCTCGGCACTGACCACCATTCCGGATCTGACAGTAAGCATAGCACCGACTTTGGCACCGTCAGACAAAAGAATGTGCAAAAAAAAAAAATCATATACAGCTCATCCAGACTTCATCACAATGATCAGAAGGGACCACGGAGTCTCCGGTACATTTTGCACATGATGAGGTGTTTTCACCAGTACATTTCTCCCTCAATGCTGATGTTAGTGATGCAATTTTCATCTGAGCACTCTTCTCCTTAGACCTTCGCTAAAACCGAATGAATATGGCCGTCGTACAGGACACAAACCATATCCATGTTATGGCCCACGATGGTTTTCTCCGCCTATGCCATACCATATACAATGGCATAACTGAGATGCGTGGTCCTCCCACTCTAGGCTATATGACAGGCATAAGAGTTCCCATATAAGTAGGATGAAATCGGTGACATCATCAACTTCGAATAGATTGGTTGAAGCGAGGAAGGAAGCTCAGACAGAGGATGCTACTGTGGAGCAGGATACATCTCCTCCTCTTACAAACGAATCATCTTAACCAGATGAAGCTGTGATTTCCCCCCTGCACCTACGGTTGTAGATGACCATAAACAGTTTAATGATCTCTTTAAGAGGGTAGTTCAAGATTTACAGATCCCTCTAGAGATTACCCCACAAGTTGCTGAATCACCTCACAGAATCACCCCACATGTTGCTGAAAATATTGCATACAGCAACATCGTCAGAAATTGCACTGCCAATGGACGAGGCTTTAATGGAACCCGCCTATAACATATGACTGACACCAGCAACTATGCCTCCTATCAACAAGAGGAATGGTAGGAAATATTATATTTCAGCCAAGGGGATGGAATTCTTATTTATCCATCCACCTCCAAACTCGTTAGTTGTGGATGCTGCCAACCAAAGAGGAAAACAGACAAATTATAAAACTACTCTACATGACAAGGATTGGAAAAGACTTGATTTATTAGGCTGGAAGATCTACTCACGCTCCACTTTACTAATAAGGATATCTAACTATACAGCACTACTGTCTAATTATGACCATAACATTTATGAAAAATTGTCACAATTCATTAATGATATTCCAGAGAGTAAGAAAGATCAATACAAGAAGTTGATTAATAAGGGACAACTTGCAGTCAGAACATCCCTGCAGGCTGCTTTAGATGTGGCTGATACTGCAGCTAGGACAACGGGCACGGCCATTGTTATGTGTAGGGCTTTCTGGCTTCACTCTGCAGGCCTTCCTAGGGAACTGCAGATGAAAATAGAAGACCTCCCCTTTGATAAAATCCACCTTTTTGCCAAAAAGACAGATGAAGTCTTGCACTCAGAGAAGGATTCTAGGACAACTCTGAGCTTGCTAGGCATATATACACCTGGAACAAAAAGGAAACAACGCGGGTTTCAACCTTATGTTCGCAGATATCCCTTTGAGCCATAGTACAGACAGTACAAACCCCAAAGAGGAAAACCAAGATCACACCGATGCAGACAACCAGTGCAAACATCCTCCACTTCCCAAACTATACCATCAAAACAGCAGTTTTGAGAAATTGGTCGAGGGTCTGAGAAACCAGACTCACCAGCCAGCCTCACCAAAGAAAAATTTCAAATTTTGTCTACGACAGTTCCACCTCAATTGGTTAACAATAACAGACAAATGGGTTTTAGAAATAATTGTGTCAGGATACACCATCCCATTTATATCCATTCCCCCTACCCACTACTCCTCCCTGTCCCTCTTCAGGGACCCATTTTACATGCAAATATTGCTCCAAGAAATAGATCATCTTCTACAAATAGAGGCAATAAGGCATGTACCAACCCACCACATAGGGAAAGGATTATATTCCCACCACTTTGTGGTACAGAAAAAGAGCGGAGTGTGGAGAACCATATTAGACCATAGGGACACTAAGCAAATTCATGAGGCGACAAAAATTCAAAATGGTCACTTTAAAAACCATAATACCAGCACTGCAAAGATGGGACTGGTTCTTAGCCCTTGACCTTCAAGATGCATATTTCCATATTACTATCCACCCGGCACCCAGACGCTTCCTAAGATTTATGGCCTATAGCAGTCACTACCAATACAAAGTTCTACTATTTGGCCTTTCTACAGTACCAAGAGTGTTCTCCACAGTGCTTGCAGTTTTCATGGCACACTTAAGGAGACAGGAAATTACCATCTTCCCATCCTTGGATGATTGTCTGATAAAGGCATCTACCCAAAACGTAGCCAGACAAGCTACCGATCAAACCAAAAAACTGTTTCAGAGACTTGGACTGAGGATAAGAATCGAAAAGTCCACTTTGAATCCAACATAGCGTTTGGAGTTCATAGGAGCAGACTTGAACTTGACAATAGCCAGGACATCACTACCAATGTTAAGATTCAGAGCTATTACGGACCTCATGTAGTTAGCAAGGAACAGTCGTACTGTGACATGTGTTCTCTATAGCTTCTGGGCCACATGGCAGCTACAACATTTGTGGTAGAGCATGCTCGGCTACACATGCAATGCCTCCAAGGATGGCTCGCCTCTGTATACAGATCAAACCGACACAGTCTGTATTGACAGTACCAAATGAGGTAAAAGACTCCCTTATATGATGGACCCAGGAGAACAACATGATGGCAGGAATTCAGTTTTCCCAGGTGCCGCCCTCAATTATGATTACCACAGATGCCGTCACTCTTAGAATGGGGAGCACATATGCAGGAATACACAATACAAGGCAGGTGGTCAGAAACCGAAACTTACCTTCATATAAACATATTAGAACTTAGAGTAGTGTGCAGTGCCTGCCAACATTTTCTACCACACATAAGAAGCAAATCTATAAAAATAATGACGGACAGTGCTCCCTATGCAGCGAATCAATGAGGTTCTGGAACTGGCGTATAAAACAGAACATCAACATATCAGTGGCATATCTGTCCAGCAAACAGAATAGCATTGCAAACAACCTAAGCAGACATTTCGCACGCAACCATGAGTGGGAATTGAACAACAAAGTCCTGAAAGAAATTTTTCAGCAATGGGGAGATCCAATGATAGATCTTTTTGCCACAAAACAAAACTGCAAGTGTCATCGTTTTTGCTCGAGAGTGGGAAAAGGACCAAGATCAATGGGCAATGCTTCCTTACTCAACTGGGGAAAGGGACTACTATATTCCTACTGATACCAATGGTACCCAAAGCGATACACAACCAGGGCTGACAAGGCAATTGTGATAATTTCATGAATATGTCAATGCACAAACCCATTACGCTTCCCCTGAGACACAATCTTCTTTACCAGGATGCCGGACAAACTTATCACCTAGAAATACAAAAACTCCATCTTACAGCATGGTTCATAAATGGTTCTGCCCCGATGAGTTAGAATACTCGGAACAGGTTAGACAAATATTATAAAACAGCAGAAAACCAACAAGAAAGACTTACCTATAGAAGTAGCACAGATTTGAATCTTGGTGTGAAGACAGACAAATTGAGGCAACTTCGTCTTCTATCCCAATAATCCTCAAGTACATATTGCAACTAAAGAAATCAGGTTTATCAATTAGTTCTTTAAAGATACACTTATCAGTTATCACTGTCTTCCACGACAAAATAAATGATACAACCATATTCACTTACCTGATAGTAAGAAGATTCTTAGCAGGTTTACAGGGAGTATTTCCAATCGTACGTGCCCCCACACCATCATGGGATTTAAATTTAGTACTCCGAGCCATTACTAGAGCTCCATTCGAGCCTTTAGCAACATGTTCACTTCTCCACATGTCTATGAAATTATCATTTCTAGTTGCCATTATATCAGCCCGTAGGAGAGAGTTGTGCATTCATGGTCTATCCACCTTACACGATTTTTCACAAAAATAAAATCACCTTCAGGCTGTATCCTAAGTTCTTACCAAAGATAGCGTCGGACTTCCATATTAATCAACCTATCCATTTTACCTACCTTTTATCCGAAATTGCACACCAATCCACAGGAAGCAGCACTCCACTCTCTGGGTGTCAGATGGGCCATAGCCTTTTACTTAGAAAGAACAAAAACATTTAGAAAATCCGATAAACTTTTTGTATCAGTAGCAGAATGCACAAGCGGCAAAGTCATCTCTAGCCAAAGACTATCCAAATGGATATCAATATGTATTCAGATATGTTATGAACAAAGAGGTTTACAAGCGCCCTCAGGAACCAGAGCTTATTCCACAAGAGCAATATCCACTTCCATAGTGTTCCTGAACAATGTTCCCATAACAGACATATGCAAAGCCACGACAGGCATCAGCGCATACTTTTGTAAAACATTATGTTATTGACCAGGCATCTGCCAGGGATGCCTCACTAGGCCTAACTGTACTGTCATCCATTCAAAATAATTAACACCGAAGTTCTTCCTGCAATACAGGGCACTGCTCTATAGTCACCTAAAGTGGTGCACCCACAGGGACATCACTCGAAGAAGAAGAAAAGGTTACTCAACTAGTGCAGTAACTGATGTTCTTCGAGATGTGTCCCCCTGTGGGTGCTCCACTACCCACCCTCCTCCACTCTACTTTGGAGTTCTAGCTGTGGACTCTATGGTAGAGAGAGAACTGAGGGTGGGGTCAGGTCACGCGTGTGCTAGAAGACGCGCCGACTGCACCATGAGACAGGAGCTGAGCATGCACAACCCAGGCAAATACTTCTGAGAAGATCTCTGATCAAGGGCGCAGGATGTGTCGACATCTAAAGTGGAGCGCCCACCACAGGGACACACATCTTGAAGAACATCAGTTACTGCACTAAATAAGCAATCTTTTCTTCCCACCAAGCTGAATGAAATGGTGGAGTTGTATTACTCCCTCTCTTGAGAGAGTTTATTTACCTTGTGTTTCTACCCGGTAGATAAATGGTGACCAAGACTCCTTTAATCACTTCTGCGGTACACACTCAGAAATTAGCAAACTTGCTTTTCAGATGCGAATATACGCTCTGATCTAAGATTGGATTCTATAAGGCCTTCTATATGGCACTATATTTTGTGGGACCACTTACAGACTTCAGTAACCAGTGAATGTTGTGGCCTGCTTATTAATCAATATTTCACACAGGGAGCATGTGACACCAGTTGATTTGACTGCAGTTAGATGTTGATCTTAACCTATGAAGTCCTCAAAGAGATTGTGTCTTGATTATATCAGAGAGATGCTGTCTCTCTGTGTGATTGCCTCACCATTAGAAATTATCTGAAGGATTCAAGCTAATTGTCCCTGACTTTAACTATGTGGAGGCTGAAGGCAGAGTACTCCCAGGGAGGAGGCCCGCTGGGTCACTTTGGGTCAGTCACTTCACTACTTTATGCCTCAGTTTCTCTCTCTGTTAAATGTGGATAATGATGCTTTTTTCCTTTTGTAAAGCACCTTGAGATCATGAAAAGCACTGTGTAAAAGTTGGTCTTTTTTATTTTATTTATTTATTATGTCTGGAGTTATCTGATGGTTCTATATGGGTATTGATTTGTTGAACATTGATCTCAATTATTGTTTAACCATGATGCATGTACCCAGAACACTGGATGGGAGAACATTCATGCTTCTAATTGCGATATTGCTACTCAAAGTGCTATGGGTGGCAACTCACATGAGATGCTGAGCACAGTGTGACACATTTTCAATGATCAGCCCCATCCAAAAGGCTTAATTTACGTTAACCATGTCACCCCTGTCTGCATCCCTTCACTGCCTCCCCTTTCTCTAGCGTATCAAACATACGCTTCTTGTCTTCACTTTCAAGGCCCTTCATGACCTATCCCCATCCTGTCTATTGTCTCTGAGATGTCTGCTCCCACGCTGTGTTGCCATCCATCAACATCCACTTGTTAAATAATGTAATTAACTGTCTGTGGCCCCATCCAAATTAAAGTAACTTTTTTAGATTTTATATCTTTGGTTCTATTCTTCTAGACAATGTAGAAATAAAGATTCTTCACAAAGGCCTGGGATTTTAGAATGAAAGTCAATAGGAGTTGGGCACCTAACTTCTTTAACATCCTTTGAAAACTCCTCCAGAAAACAAGATATGAGTCATTCAAAACCTGAGAAATGGAAACTTTTAAAACTTTTTGAAACAAATCAAAAACAAAAATGAGAGAGAAATAAAATGACAAGCACTAGTGAAAAGATAAGAACACAGCTTGACTTTTCAATTTCAGGTTAAATTTGAAAGGATATCAGTAGTTGTGAATTTTGTTTGTTTCTGTTTTATGTTTCAGTTTATAAACAAAAGAATTAACAAAGTACAGGTGATATAGAAATCATTAATACAACAAACGAACATGAAATACCACAATGTCTTTTTACTGAGTTGCTTTTCCAAATAGAATCCTAATTTAAAATATAATAGAGCTATTTGTTTGGAGCAAGGAAGGAAAGATTGAAGTTTATTGAGAGTCAAGAAAATACCCATGTGTGAAATAGCTCTAGTGTTTGTTATAAAAGCAATGATTACTGCATTGACCAATTCAGAGTGTAATTTTAAATATTTATTAGTTTGACACATGATAAAGCATTCAGAGTTGCAACATTTTATGGGCAGTTTAACCTTTTATAGCTGGAAATAGGGAGCAAAAACATCCTTTATTTCTATTTCCATTTGTACATGGTTCCTTTTTCGATGTATTAGACTTTAACAGATCTATTTATTTTTCTTACTCCAGTTCATCAGGATGGATAAAGAAAACCTCTTGTTGAATCTATCTTTATCATACTGTACAGAATTATCCCTGCCAGTGTTGCTAAACTGTTGTTGTTCTGTATTGTTATGATGTGGGGAGGCTTTTGTTTTTTGTCCCCCTAGTGACCTGTTTTTGTTTTAGTGGTGTCTGGGAGATATTACTTAGATATTGCCTGGGCTGTTTTCTGTTATGAAACTGCATAAACTCAGTGAAATCCTGGTATAATTGAAAATCAACTACAAAACTCCCATTGACTTCAATGAGGGCAGTATTTTGTCCACTATTTTTTTTTTTTAACAAATCCTCACAAGGGTATGCAGCGATTAAGGGGTTGAATTACAAAAGGTTGAGACTGGATGAGCCTAGCTCCTTACCTAAGTGTTACTGACAACTTGACTATTTTCAAAAGGGACCTAAAGATCCTGATGTAAAAATATATCATAGTTTGGTGATGGAGTCTTTTAAAAAGCTATTTTTAATGTAATCTTGAATGTTCCGCTGAAGTCTATGGAGGCTACTATTAAAATCCTTTGAACAGCTATTCACAGGTAATTGACACTTACCATGGTTTCACCTATACCTTTGTAGGGTTAATTAAACAAATAATTGCATCCCACGAAGTGGGTTTCTGCCCACAAAAGCTTATGCCCAAATAAATTTTAGTGTTTAAGGTGCCCCAGAACTCACGCTGTTTTGCTAAAAACAGACTAACATGGCTACCCCTCTGGAACTCATAAACAAAGAATACAATTTAAAAGGTTTTAATAGTGACCACTTTAGACATGCAAATTTTGTTGGCATGCAAAAATCGGTCATTTTATTTCCTTTGCTGGAACACCTGGAAAAATCCACACTCCTGAGCAACACAGATATACTAACCTAACCCCTGTGTATACAGCACTATGTCAATGGGGAAGTTTCTCCCATCAACATAGCTACTGCCTCTTGGGGAGATGGACTAACTATGCCAATGGGAGAAGTTCTCCTGTTTGCAAAGGAGTGTCTTTGCTTAAGCAGTACAGCGGTCCATCTGTGCTGTTACAGCGTTTTAAGTGTAGACCTGCCCTGAGGAAAGGTAGGCCTGGTGTGGAACTACCGTGTTCTCTTCTCAGTCTGTGGTATTGTGTTTAGTGGGGCATGTGTGTTCTGCCTGGGATCTGTTTATGCCAGTTGACTTTGTACATCCCCCTGGCCTCAGAAGCGGACAACTGCCCTCGATACACTGCTGTTGGTTTGCCTCCTACTGAAGTCCATGCCATGATATGTCACAAGCCATAAATAACCCAACAAAAAAGGTTGTTTCTAGTACAGTGCTATTGGAAACAAAGCTAACATGTATAATATTTAGCATAGTGGTTTTTAATCTTCAACTAATCCTCAGTTTTTCCATGTGCAGTTGTCTAACATTACTGCTGTAGTAGAAAGAGAGAGCCTGAAACGTGGGGCCTGGTATAAGGCCTAAGGCCTGAAGTAAAGTCAGGCCCTGCTGATATAAAGCAAAGTTATTAAGAATCAGGCTATGAACAAAAGTCAGACCGTGTTACAAGGCAGCATGCAGACAGTTGTTGGTTGTGTGTTCTATCACACTGAACAGATGAGAAGAATGAGGTGGAAAGTTAGAGACTTGAGCAAGTAAACCCAGAAAGTCAGTGGTGACATCAGTACTCATGATTCTGTCCCTTTCTAGTGGGGGTAAAGTGAGCACTTGAACTGCAGATGAGATTTTAAATCCTACTTATTTCTTGAACCCTGTGCTTGTGACCGTAATGCAGTTTGAGTTGTGTGTTCATTCTACATCAACACAATGATCTGGGGTTAAATGTTGCATAGGAAGTGAAAGAGGTTGTTCTGATTTTAATTGTTGCTGTGACCTACTCTCCTCCCACCCTGAAAGATCCACAGACATTTGTCAGGAAAGTCTCTTGCTAATTGTAATCGTGCTTGCGAGTACTGGGTCAGTTGTCATTTTCCATTACAGAAACTTAAATTTAGGACTTTTTTTAGTTCAGTTATTTTAAATAGCATTACACTGAAAACTGCCATTAGGGCTGGTAGCTGGATGCAACTTAATTTTCTAGAATGGTGATGACCTCAGTCTCTTAATCTGTATATAGAAATGTCGGTACTTTTCTTTTTCTTCTTTGTGGGCCGGGGGTAGGAAGCATTGTGGCTGCAGACACTTGGCTCTTGGCAATATAGCTTTATATGGTTCCACTTTAAGTCTCTTCTGTGATTTGATTTTTTTTTTCTCTACACACACTTGTTTATCCATGGGGAAAATGGAATTTATCCTTCATAGAAGCCAAGAAATGTACCTAACAATTACTTACCCTCCTCTAATGGCAAAGGGCCAAATCTTGCTCTGATATACCGATGTAAATCCAGAACTATAGAAGTAACTTTGGTTTGGTGTCAGGGTAAATGAGAACAGATTTTTGCTCCAGGAGAATATAAGGAATCCTTGGATCTTTACTTGTGTTGAACATAGTACATTCAAGAGTGGAAATTTGCATTAGAGCATTCCTTTTGTTTTTTATTAGATTAAGGAGTCTGTTAATAGACAGTTACCTCTTCTATCTTTGCTATGTCAATTAGCTTGTGCATTTGAGAAGCCTGCAAAACAAGCAGGCCTTCCCTACACTGTTGGCTTCAAGGATCAGTCTTTGAGAGACCCAACATTTAAACCTTGCTAAAAGAGGCAGCTTCTCCTAAGCAATTCCCAGATGTTTCCATTGGCACAGAAAGTGAATTGTTAACAAATGGTTCATCTTTTCTTTTCTTAAACATTTTTCTTCACATATTTTAACAAGGCAACTGTATTTCTCTCCCTTCACTCCCATGTAAAATCTGGTTTACATACTAGATTTTCCAGCTAAATAATCCAAAGGGGTTTTTCTGGGTATTGCCTGTTACCTGTCCTGACAGTGGTTTGGTTTCTAGGCACAGCTTGTCAGTTTGTTCAATTCTGGATAAGCAGACCCTTGTGAGGAACAAGAAACATAACTTCATTCTTACCTGATTTAAGGCTGGCTAATTTATTGAGAGTCAGGTTTAATAATCCTAATATCCTTAAGGAGGTGTTTTTGTTTTTGTCTTTTTTCAGTGCTAGATGTAATTAGGATGTTAGCATAGCTTTAAAAATAGCAATGAAAAACATTGCCTGGTTGCTGGGCTGGATTAACCTAATTGTAATTGTTGAAAGCATGACATTTAATGTTGTGCTTGGTCTGTTTGCCTGTCAGGCACCTTAGTTTGTGAGCTCCAGCAGCCTAAGGAAGGTCAAGCCATTATGATCAGCTTTTGGCTGGGAGACACCCAAGGAACACCTAATTGCTGCAGAAAACAGTAGTTGTTTAGTAGGTGTCAACAAATTAGGATTGAACGGCCAATGCCCCAGTATTGCATTGAGACTTTGTTGCTGGATGTGTCATATGTCAGATGAAAAGTAAAATCAAGGTCCTGACCATTTGCCAAATTCTAATCCCTAGTTCCTGTATGAACCTGTACTGCTGCTGGGGGGCTGGTGAGCATATGCTACATTTCACGTGGCTGCATTTCAGTGTGGGTGGAGTGGTCCCTGTATTGTAAATCACTTCATAGAAGATTAGGGCTGGAAGGGACTTCAGGAGGTCATCTAGTCCAACCCCCTGCTCAAAGCAGGACCAACCCGAATTAAATCATCCCAGCCAGGGCTTTGTCAAGACGCACCTTAAAAACCTCTAAGAATGGAGATTCCACCACCTCCCTAGCTAACCCATTCCAGTGCATCGCCCCCCCGCTAGTGAAAAAGTTTTCCTAATATCCAACCTAGACCTCCCCCACTGCAACTTGATACCATTGCTCTTTGTTCTGTTATATGCCACCACTGAGAACAGCCTAGCTTCATCATCTCTGGAACCCCCCTTCAGGCTGCTATCAAATCTCCCCTCATTATTCTCTTCAGCAGACTAAACAAGTCTAGTTCCCTCGCCTCTCCTCATAAGTCATGTGCTCCAGTCGCCTAGTCAGTTTCGTTGCCCTCTGTTAGACTCTTTTCAATTTGTCCACATCCTTACTGTAGTGAGGGACCCAAAACTGGACATAATAGTCCATATGTGGCCTCACCAGTGCCGAATAGACTGGAATAATCACTTCCCTCAACCTGCTGGCAATGCTCCTACTAATGCAGCCAATATGCCATTAGCCTTCTTGGCAACAAGGGCACACTGCTGACTCATATCCAGCTTCTTGTCCACTATAACCCCCAGGTCCTTTTCTGCAGACATGCTGCCTAGCCAGTCAGTCCCCAGCCTGTAGCGGTGCGTGGGATTGTTCCTTCCTAAGTGCAGGACTCTGCACTTGTTTTTGTTGAACCTCATCAGATTCCTTTTGGCCCAATTCTCCAATTTGTCTAGGTCATTCTGTATTCAATTCCTACCCTCTAGTGTATCTACCACAGACACTTGTCAGTCTCACGGGGGTTTTAAGACTTGTGTTATATATTTCTGACTTGGATGAAAGGCAGTTTGTATTAGTGCAAAGTACTAATATTCCTATTTTAAAGATGTCGGGTGATGAAGATACTTGCTGTCTGCTGGACATCTACGGGCCACTGAACATCAGTTGATTTTTTTTTTCTTTCATGCCTTATATACTTAGACACTTGTCTGTGCTCAGATCTACATGTCAGGCAATCTTTAATTTCCTGCTTTGTTCTTCTTGTTTGTAACAGGCTCATAATGTTTCACCTTTTTGGTGTGAAATTAACCGTGGATGGGGAAACTAAAGTGCACTTTGCCTCCATTTTTGGTATCCAAGTTGATATCTAGGATTTGTAGATCATGATTTTCACAGATGCTGAGCATTAATATCTGATTGTAATTGAAGGTGTGGGTGATTGGTTCCTCTGCCAATGAGGCTCAAGGTGAGGAACCCCAAAATGGAGGTGTGGTAGAAAGAGAGTGCCTGAGACATGAGGCCTGAACTAAAGTAGTAATCAGGCACTGCTGATATAAAGCAAAAGTTAGCAGGAGTTGGGCCCTGTTATAAAACATGCTTGCTTGCAAGTTCACAGAATCTGGGAAGAACAAAGCTGGTATTGCAAAAACACACACATTCTTAAGAAGTACTAGGCACAGGACACTAACGCAAACACATTCGAGAAAGGTGGTACCAGAACACCCCAATACCAAGTATGGTACCAAACCCACTCCCCAAAGATAACAGGAACATGCTGACCCCTCCTTTTGATCAAACCAATATGTACAAGGTAAAGGTGATAACTAACGACACCAGAGGGGTAATACGTAACTTGTTTGTATCTTTGCATAAAAGAGGGTCTCAGAGGGAGTGTCTTTCTCTGGCCTAGGGGGGAATGGAAAGTCCTGCCATTCACTGAGCTGTGTCCATGGTCATGTTGTAGTATAACTGTAGACATTGATCCTGGCAGCTAACACCGTGCTTCGTCGACAGTAAACTTGGCTTCTTGCCTTCACTACTGTAAGAAATACCTTTTCAATTTGTCCACTTAGGACTAAAAAGGTCTGATAAAGAACATCGGATACAGGTAAAGAGTAAAAAAAAAAAAACCCTAGTTTTATTTCTTTAACAGGTTTGCAAAGCTGGGCACAACTCCAGAACAAAAATCTATTCGGAAAGGAGCGCGCCCCTCCTTTATTATTCAGCACTATATATTTCCTATCCCGGCCGAAAGAATCCCTCCCTTCGTTCCCCATTGGCTGGGTACTAAAAGGTTTACACCTTTCGCAACCGCCTACTACATACATTGTCAAACGTCATTCCATGTTCATGCTAATGAACCAATTTTCTATGCAGGGTGTGTGATAATATTCTAACACCTCATTACGCATGCGTCTTTTAAGGTGCCTTTTTGACCTTTTTCTAACGGGATTGTTTAGTCAAGGGTTTTTCCTTTCAAGGAAGATAACTCCCGACTACTGGGCCCGTTAATTAACCTAGGTTGGCACATAGCCTTAGCAAAAGCAGGAAGGGGGGTAGACGTTGATTTCTACATCTTGTGGTTTGCCCTTTATCTGTATCCAGGTGCCTGATGTCTGTTCGGCCTTCAACTTCTTCTTTATCTATTAGCCCCCCCTTCTTTTCTTTCTCACGCATTTCTTAGGCTTGAAGCTGATTGAGTAACTTTCTAAGTTAATATATGCATATAGCAAAAGTATTACTTTTCTATACCTACAACTATTTTATTTCTTTTAGATTTTTACCTTTTTCAGTCCTCCCTTTTTCTTTTTATCCTAAAATAAAATATGTTGTTTTTCAATTTTTGAATTTACTGATCATTTGCTCCAGTTTTTCATCAATTTCATTTGAAAATACCACTGGGGTGGTGGGTTTTACTGACATTACCAACAAATCAGTGGTATCACATTTTTTAATGGTGGGAGTAGTTACCAAAGTCATTCCTTTTATACTTGATACCACCAATCTTTGTATGAGAGGTATCAAGCAAGGAATAAATAACAATCCCCCCAAAGCCAAAAGTATTACAAAGAGTATTTTTTTCCAGTCCCCAAAAATGGATCTAAACCAACCTCCCTCTTCAAACGCCCCAGTCCATTTTTGCACTGGGACATGAGCAAGTTTGACCATTCTATTTGTAATTTCCTCAATTGCTTTTCCTTGATCATCAATTTGAATGCAGCAGTTGGTCAGATTAAACTTCCCACATACTCCTCCTTCTTGGGCCAACAAATAGTCTAATGCTAGGCGATTTTGATAAATTGCTGTTCGCATCTGAGTGTTTTGTTTGGCCATTAAATTTAAAGCAATAGCCGTGTCATTTGTTAATAATTCTATCACAGCTTGTAATCGAATGAGCCTGTTTAACAAATATATTGGGGTTCTATATCCATACATACCATCCTCGGCCCAAGTGGCAGGTCCATAATATTGGATTATTCGACTTGGAGGCCACTCATCATCTTTCCAATCTCCTATTTTAATGTTTGCAGTACTTATGAGAGCCCTTTTTACTCGTGAATTGAGATCCTCATATACTGGAACACCCAGACGGTTACCCGTTTCTATGGGTAACAAGAAAAAACTTGGTTTTATATATCCTAATGCACAGGACCCTTTCCATTTTGGGGGTAACTTTGCATAAGCAAAAGTTCCACATAACCAATACATGTTTTTCGGGGCCTCCCAAGGAGAAGTGGTTTGAGTACCTAACTGAGAGAGCCATTTTTCAAACTTAGTCCCAGTGAGATTAGTCTGCTGTCTTAGCCCATTTGACCACCATTTAGTGCTACGGATAGTTTCATTATACTGATAGGCAGATTCACATCTTAGGTGTCCCACGTTTTCTGTAAAAGTTTCCCCTTCTCTAGACCAACAGAGTTTTGCCACTAAATTAGTGGACAATACCCATTTTCCCTCCGTTCTGGTAGTCCAAGTTACATTGGCTATAGAATAATTTATTTCTTTAGCTTCCCAAGGCCATTGCTCCCCCATATTGGTTCCTCCACATACATAACAATTTTGGACTCCTAAGGTTTGTGCCACTTTTTCAGCAAGATTTACAAACATATTCTTAACTACTATTGGGATTGGGATGTCTTTTTCCATTTCCCTATAGTAGGAATGAAAAACAGACCTGACTTCTGTTTCAGGCAGGGTTTGAGCAGTTATATGTATACGAAATGTATTCCCCATTGTTACTATCCCTGAGGTCTGCAACTCAGGGTTTAAAATCCGCATTCCAATAGAATAAGAGTGGGGAAATGTTGTTTTTGTGTCAACCTTAATTCGTAGTTCCATGGGGTTACAGCTGCCACTTTGGCAGGTTGGCAATCCTCTTTTTCTATGTATGGTTACTTTTGCACTGGGAGACTGGTTCTGCCAAGTAGCAGAGGTAATAGACTGTTCATCCCAACAATGGGTTTCACTTAAGCACAGAACTTTGTGATACGACCCATATTGTCGCTCCTTCTCGAGTGAGCCACAATTTTGGAGTGCTTTACACATGTCAAACTTTAAAAGAACCACTTTTGTCGTGTCTAGGGTTGTTGTATTTTGGACTATTTGTTTATCAGGTGACCTCCATAATGTTACCGCATATTCCATTCTAGGTGTGGTCTTTGGGTTAAAACATTTTTTTTCTTTTTCACAATAGGAATATATGGCACCATTATTTGTACAACTAGTTATTATTCCTGTACATGAATAGAATGTGTGATAGGTAAGTGTGTGACTTATTTGTGCTCCTTGCTTGGTAATGACAATACATGATTCACAATTCTGATTTCTCTGGCTCTGATTCCTCCCACTCACCCCATTCAGTAGGGTCAAAAGGAGGATCCACTTTAACACTGGCCAGGTCCACCTCCCGTGTACCCTGACAATTGCCATAGGCATAGTGGCAGTCGCTATGTATGGCCCCACACTCATAACAATGAGAACAACAACAGCATCCACACCAACAGTTGCAGAATTTACACATGAGGCTTTTTCTTTTGCAAAATTAGTTTCAGATCTCCCTTTGGTTTGGCAGTCCACTTTTCTTCAGGTTCCTCAGGTGCTGGAACACTTTTAACTCTGGTGTGGTGAGTCCACCCTCTCTCAGCTGTCCGGATGGAGCTCTCGGTGGTTAGTAATACTAGGTAAGGCCCCTCCCAAGCTGGTTTCAGGGACTCTTCCTTCCACACCTTCACCAATACCCACTGTCCTGGCACGAGTTTATGGACTGGAAATTCCAAGGGAGGTGTTTGTAGTATCAAGGCTTCCTGTCGGAGAGAAGACAACTGCGACAGTATTTGTATAACAAAACTTCTTGCAGCCTGGTCTTTAATTAACTGAGTTCCTTTACCTTCTAAGAATTTATACATAGGCATTCCATATAACAACTCAAAAGGAGACAGCCCAATGTCCTGCCTGGGTGTTGTCCTGAGTCTCAGTAGAGCCAAAGGAAGGACCTTAGTCCATGGTAAATGGGTTTCCAAAATTAGTTTTTTTAGAGCAATTTTAAGTTTTCTGTTTGCTCTTTCAACTTTGCCTGAACTCTGGGGATGCCATGGAGTATGTAATTTCCATTCTATTCCCAGAGCTTGACTCACTCTCTGGAGTACTTGGCCAGTGAAATGTGTTCCACGGTCACTGTCCACTGCTTGGACCATTCCAAAATGGGGTATTATTTGTTCCAACAAAATTTTAGACACCGTTCCTGCCCTTGCAGACACGGTAGGGTAGGCCTCAATCCACCCCGTTAGGTAATCTACCAATACCAAGCAATACTTCATCCTTCCTGACCGAGGAAATTCTGTAAAATCCACTTGAACAAATTGAAACAGTCTCACTGCCAATTCCCTTCCACCCACAGTGTTCGTTATTTTTCGAGACTGATTTACTTTCTGGCAGGGTATACATCCCATTACTATATGCTTAGCAATGGCATAAATTCCAATAGTGCAATAGCTATTTAAATAGGCTTGCACCATTCCTTTTATCCCCCAATAACTTCCCTCATGTAAATAGGACAACACTTCTCTAGCTAGTCCTTTAGTTAACCATACTGATTTACTTTCTTCTTTGATCAATTGCATCAGTTTTACTTCCACCCATCCCTGGACTTCTTTAATGGTTAATCCCAGGGATCCAATTAAATCCCTGCCCAACAAATTTACATTTCCTTTTATATACACAAAGTCACACCAAACTTTAGGGCCTCCTTCCTCTTTTATTTGCACTAAAATAGGTTTGCAAATTGAGGATTGTATTACATGACCTCCAATTCCCTGCGCCTATATAGTTCCCTTTCCAATTTTTACTCCCCGGGGTAAATAATTTAGAGTAGACCGTGTAGCCCCAGAATCAACCAAAAATTCCACCTCTTCTTCATACGGACCAACCTTCAGGGTTATCAAGGGTTCCTGGAAAGCTGGTCCAAAAAACAAAAACCCCTAACTTCCCTATTCTTCAAACAGCACAAAGTTTTCTATTTCTTCCTCCCCCTTTTGTTTTGGACATTCCCTTTTCCAGTGTCCTTCCTCCTTGCACCAGGCACATTGATTTGGTCCAAGTCTGAACCTGTCCTGGTTAACTACCTGACCTCTCCCTCTTCCTCGGTTCTCATACCCCCTTCACCTCTTTCTCTTATCCCTCTTCCTTTCATTGGCTGCCTAACCTTTTAAATGATTTGAACCATTAACCTAGCCTTTTGCTTTTGCTTACACTTTTCTCATCCCTTTTGACATACCCTTTCCGAGCCTTCCCTGCTTCGTCCAATCCCTCGTTTCAATCCTTTATTTATTTATTTATTTATTTATTTATTTGCAATTCCACCTCACTCCCAATATCCACCACCCCTTCATACTTTGATTTAAACTAAATCATTTATATTTAAGTCACTTTAGTCAGGTTTATTTACAGACCATTCCTTTGGGAGAAGGGCCCTTTTTCCCTCAGAATGGCTGCAATGAAACCAAGAATTTACTTTTTTATATCAATTTTACAACTTTTAACTGTTTCATTTCCTTCAACTTTTTATAGGGTTAATCTTTTACTTTTTTTCTACTTTTACTTACAATTTTTGGCAGCAGGCTTATCTTGTTTTACACACACATTTATTTTCAAAACATTAAGTTTGAGTCTTTGGGCTTTATATTTGGGAGATTTTTAATAAGCCCCTTATTTCCTCTGTACTGAGAGGAGTATACTTATGAACATGCTGAGCTGTTTTCCATTTAAAATCAGTGTATTCCTCCCGTTGCATGATAGCAGTACTGTGATGTGCAGAGGAGTTACTCTTTTAGTTTAACCCTTAAAGCACTGTTCTCAGTTTGGAGTTTTTTCAATTTATAGTTCAAAATTGCTTTTTTTAAGCTTTTCTTTTCTTTTATCAGACCACCACAACAAACTGTCTTTTACACATACCCGTCCATTTATCTTTTACCATAGGTTCCTGAACCTTTACTTTGTCACCCGGCTTCCCAAGCTCATTTAAATGTGACAACTATAGTGGTGCAGCCTATTTTTAAGGCTGCAAGAATACTTTGTTAATTGCACAGTGGATTTCTAAGGCTTTTGGCTGAGACAGCCACCAAGCCTGATTTTAAGTTTTACACTAGGGAGGCAGGCTCCTGCATTGTTGAAATTTACAAGCAAGGGATTCAACAGGCAAGCACCTCTGCTTGCGCTGCTGAAACTGACACACAGGGATTTCAACAGCCGCCGCCCCCCCCCCACCCCAGACTGTTGAAACTGACAAAGTTTCCTTGGGTGTGCACCCCCGATATTCACAACAACAATGGCATGCTTACTGTTATCCCCACACAATCTCACACAAAGCAATAAATATTTTTCCAGGTTTCCTAACAGGAAAAATTGGGGTGTCACAGAGGATTCAAGTAGGCACAATAATTTCTTGTTCAAGGAGAGATATAATCACAGGACATATTCCTTTTGTATGCTGGATATTTCAGGATCCTGTCCTTGTTCAAGAAATACAGCCAAAACAGAATTTTCATTTTCACAAGGTAAACAACAAATTAATCCCATCTGGTAAACAATAAATAGTACAATCAAATTTTACAGAATAAATCTTTCTCAAAGAAACAGATAGTGATTTAGACACCAGATGCGGCATTAATTGGTTTACATTCTTCCTTGATAAGGGAATAGAGAAAACTCCTAAACTTTTAAGGTGGATCTGCTGACTCCAGTGTCTGAGAAGTGTCTATAAAACATTTTACTGGTTCCCCATCAATAAGACAAGACACATAAAGACCTGATTAATCTATTAACAAAGAGGGTGCATTAATGAAGTTACTATTCCCCAGGCTGTCCTAATAATTTTCAATTTTTCTTTTTTTGGAGTCCTTTAGACTCCTTACCCGGGATTCATGCAATCTTTCTTTAGAGTTTTCACCCTGTCTGCATTTTATCTTTAGCCTCCCTTTCTCCTTTTGGCCATAAACCATGTTGTTCGAACCAGAATTCTTAAGGGCCCGATCCTTATTTTTTTACAATTTCCCATTATGTTTACCCACTCCCTCCCCCTCTCTCAAAGGTTTTTAGAAACAAGAGAAGAGAAAGGGAGAGAGAAATAAGGAGAGAGAAACAGAGAAGAAAAAGAAAAGAAAAAAAAATCTCTCTCTCTCTCTCTCTCCTGAAATACTTAAGGTAGCACTTCAAGCTGCCTCCTGAAACACTTAAGGTAGCACCTAATTACAAACAGTTTTCAAGATGCTTTTCACACACTTATTATACCACATAGTCTGACCACTCAGTACTTCTTTAGAGAAACCTGCCACTCAGTATTTCTCTCCCTTCCCATGGTAGAGGTCTCTTTAGGAGTCTTATTTTCGTTTGTGTAAGTATTTATCACACGCTTCGACCATCACCGACCAATCTCCTCGCGGAGGTATGGAACTGCGGTTCAGGTCTCCACACTCACTTCGTCCCCTTATGGACGTCTCACACAACACCTCCTTAGACCATCTTCCCACTCGACCAACAAGGTAATACTCAAACGACAAACCCCTTTTTGTCTTTCTTACCTTAATCCGTGCACAGAGTTGCCTGGTCTTGGCGCGCTCCTTTTTCCTATGGCCCTCTACGGCCTTAACCTTTAGGCCCTCTACGGCCTTAACCTTTAGGCCCTCTATGGCCTTAACCTTTACAATTAGTTTTTACCCGATCCGGTTCTCGTCGGATTCTTCAGCAGTGACAGAGGCGTCGTCCCCTAGATAAGCCTAGGACTGTTGAACTCAACAGGACGCGTCATCCAAGACTATAGTCGGGCAACCGTCTCTGGAGGCTGATGAGAATCCCGGACGAGCCCCCCAAAACTGTAAGAAATACCTTTTCAATTTGTCCACTTAGGACTAAAAAGGTCTGATAAAGAACATCGGATACAGGTAAAGAGTAAAAAAAAAAACCCTAGTTTTATTTCTTTAACAGGTTTGCAAAGCTGGGCACAACTCCAGAACAAAAATCTATTCGGAAAGGAGCGCGCCCCTCCTTTATTATTCAGCACTATATATTTCCTATCCCGGCCGAAAGAATCCCTCCCTTCGTTCCCCATTGGCTGGGTACTAAAAGGTTTACACCTTTCGCAACCGCCTACTACATACATTGTCAAACGTCATTCCATGTTCATGCTAATGAACCAATTTTCTATGCAGGGTGTGTGATAATATTCTAACACCTCATTACGCATGCGTCTTTTAAGGTGCCTTTTTGACCTTTTTCTAACGGGATTGTTTAGTCAAGGGTTTTTCCTTTCAAGGAAGATAACTCCCGATTACTGGGCCCGTTAATTAACCTAGGTTGGCACATAGCCTTAGCAAAAGCAGGAAGGGGGGTAGACGTTGATTTCTACATCTTGTGGTTTGCCCTTTATCTGTATCCAGGTGCTTGATGTCTGTTCGGCCTTCAACTTCTTCTTTATCTATTAGCCCCCCCCTTCTTTTCTTTCTCACGCATTTCTTAGGCTTGAAGCTGATTAAGTAACTTTCTAAGTTAATATATGCATATAGCAAAAGTATTACTGTTCTATACCTACAACTATTTTATTTCTTTTAGATTTTTACCTTTTTCACTACTGAACCTGAGTCTGTGGTTTTATTGGGTAGTCTGAGGTCTGCTGTGTCAGCTATCTGCACAGAGCCGGGACAGCACATTGAAAAACACACACATGCAGCCAAACAACTGACAACAGGAGGCACCTAAAACTTTAACGGAAAAGCTTGAAATTTTTGTGGTCCAAAATCATCGTAATGAAATAGTTGAAAAGCTGGGATTAGACCCCAGAAGTCTTAAATTCACAATCTTGAGCTCTTTCCTTTAAATAGCACCCCCTTTTCCTTCCATCTTTTGTCATCATCCATCCAAAATGCTGCTGCTAAAAATGATCTAAAATGATTTATCCTTATTACATCCCAGCACAAAATCCTGATCAAAATAAAATTAATATGGTTCTGTCACAGAAGTTAAGGATTCCATGACTTTCCAGGACCTCCATGACTACTTCTGGAGCAGGGTTAGAGCAGCTGTCAGCCCGTGGTTCACTGGAGTAGCGGCTCTAGGGCTGAAGCAGCAGCTGGGGTTAGGTCAGCACCTGTGGCTGGAACAGTGGTGGGGCTGGAGCAGCTGCTGGAGGGGTAGAAAGAGCGACGGCTGGCCTCTGGAGTGGCCCCTTTGGGTCAGGAGCGGCAGGCTTGAGCAGCTGCAAGCCCCCGGCAATGCTCTAATTATTTGTCCTCTCTCGTTCTTCCCCTCCCCACCCGACCCCCCCCCAAGTATTTTTAGTAAAAGTCAAGGACAGGTTGCAGACTTCCAAGAATTTTTGTTTATTGCCCACGACCTGCCCCTGACTTTTACTAACAATACCTGTGACAGAATCTTAACCTTATTGATGGGGCTTCTTTTTTAATGTCAGAAAATCAGGATAGTGCTTGACAGGATGACTAGTTCAACTTTTTTCAGCTCTGAATATAAGTCAGAAAACATAAGTATAATCATTCCATTTCCTGGTTAAGGTTGGTTAGTTACTGCTTTCTCAATAATTTTCTACCGGAGTATGGTGTTGCTTACAGGGTACTTGTGCATCTTTCCTCTGTGTTAAACATGCTGCTTCTGTAAAACTGTTTCACAGGATTTTTGCTTCTTTCAGTCCTACATTGTACACTTTGCCTATGACACTTCAGTTATCTTTGCTTTGTGTGTTGTACATGGAAAACTTCATAATGTGAGAAGCACAAATAATAATGTGAAGTTTGACTTCTGTGAACTGTCTTTAATCTTATTGGAAATGTGTCCTTCCCTGTGGATAGCCCAAGCCCCTTTTAACTGTTGCCACACAGTTTATAGGTGATTCCCAGTTACTAATAGAATTATTCTAGTATGTTGTTTGAAAGGGTATTTCCCATGGCAACCATGATCATGAG
Source organism: Emydura macquarii macquarii (assembly GCF_026122565.2). NCBI lineage: Eukaryota > Metazoa > Chordata > Testudines > Chelidae > Emydura > Emydura macquarii. The sequence continues at coordinate 13,611,208 of NW_027130455.1, forward strand.
AAAATGATGCCTTTGCAATACAGAGCTAATTTCAAAGAAGCTCATTTAAATTTTATGCTTTATGTGCAGTAGACGAGTATGATGTTCCTAATGTTTCATTAGTTAAGGCCATATTTTATTTCTATATATGTCCCTCTCCCTTTTTTTCTTTCCTGGTCTATATTTAATATGTTAAATTAGGATACAGCACGAGAAATCTATAGGACAAGTAAAATAGTGGAGGATAAACTGCTGTCCTGTCTAGAATATTTGAGTTCATAGGTTGCACCCATCACTGTAGTGTCTGAGTTGATGTTGCAGATGGGTTTTTCTGCGTGGCCATTTTGGACCAATAAAAATAAATAAAAATACTTGTGTTGGATGTGACTTGTGCTTGCTAAGTTTTATATTATTCACGTTACAAATGGGCAATGATTGCACCTAACTTTACTGAAATCTGAGCATAAAAATTAGTTATTAATCTGAAACGTTAAGTTATTGTTGAATCCTTCAGGCCACAAAATTAACATACCTTTTCATGCTCAATATGCTTGTTATTCCCGCTCTGTGATTTAAAACAAAGCAATTGTGTAAGCTGAAATAAAAAGCACTTAGTTCATAGATAGGCCAAAGCGTAAGTAATGCACCCAGGTCAGGGGTGCATGACTTTATATCTACATAGCCCTTAAGTAATGCTTCAGGTTTTAATTAATCATCACAGGATGAATTGACTTAGAAACGTGCACGCACGAACGCACGTAATGTATTCTCTGCGTCTAAGGAAACTTAACTTTTTTTGGCCTAAGGGACTCAAAGTATTTCTTTTAATGTGACAAAACATCCAACACTCTATATTCATAAGATCGTAGCTTCAAGATAAATGCAGTGCTTTCTAGGTTCATAGTTCCCTAACACCAGAAGGGACTATTGTGACCATCTAGTCTGACCTCCTGTGTAGTGCAAGCCATTGAATTTCCCTACAGTAATTCCCAGAGCATATTTTTTAGAAAAACATCCAATTTTGATTTTAAAAATTGCCAGTGATTGAGAATCCACCATGACCCTTGGTAAATTATTCCAATTGCTAATTACACTCATTGTTAAACATTTACCTTATTTCCAGTCTGAATTTGTCTAGCTTCAACTTCCAGCCATTGGATGATGTTATACCTTTCTCTGCTAGATTGAAGACCCCATTATCAAATTTGTTCACCATGTAGGTACTGTAAAAAATCATCTCTTAACCTTCTTTTTGTTAAACTAAACAGAATGAGCTCCTTGAGTCTATCACTATAAGACATGCCTTCTAATCCTTTAATCATTCTTCTGTCTCTTCTCTGAACCCTGTCCAATTTATCAACATCTGTCTTGAATTGTGGACACCAGAACTGGACATGGTATTCCAGCAGCAGTTGCACAGGTGCCAAACAGAGAGAAAATAACCTCTCTACTCCTACTCAAGATTCCCCTGTTTATGCATCCAATGACCCCCTTTTGGCCACAGTGTGACTTTGGGAACTTTGTGTTCAGCTGATTATCCACCATGACCCGCAAATCTTTTTCAGAGTCGCTGCTTCCCAGGATTTTCCTTCACTGTGTAAATATGGCATATATACTTTGTTCATAAATGTATACATTTACATTTAGTTACTTTCAAATGAATATTCTTTGCTTTTGTCAAGTTTACAAGTGATCCAGATCTCTGCAATATTTGAGTCATTCTGAAGTGCTGTGCCTTGTTCAATTTTAAATAGCTCACATAGTGGGGCGTATACCACTTAGTTGTCTCTGAAACCTATTCTACTTTTTTGGAAGCTTCCGGTTGACTTAAGAAGAGAGGGTAGCAATTTCTAATGACAATGAAAGCTAATAAACTCTTTTCTAATGTTTGTTTCCTGCTTTCTTTAGAAATTCTGTAAAGGGATATCTTTCTTGGTTCAAACTCTTAGGCCCCAATTCTCAAATTAGGGTACCTAAAATTAGGTTTCCAACTTCATATGAAGGACCCTAAATATAAGTGGCAGGACTTTCAGAAGTTGTAAAACACCCACACATTCCATTGAAATCCATGGGTGCAACAGTTGGTTTGACCACTCCCTAGCTGAGCAAAGCGTAGATTTAGAATCGTTAACATTTTAGGATCTCAGACATAAATTCAGGCCTTAACCTCCTAGACACCACTGTTAAAATTTCTTCTTGTTGTTTAGTCTAGCTTTTCCTTTGCTTTGTTTCATCCTAGACCTACTCAGGCCACCTAAAACAATTCCTCCCCATCCTCCATTCTCTCCAGCACACCTTAAGCCACATTTACAGTAGAAACTCTTGTCGGTATGGTGATGTTGGCAAAAAGTGTGTTGTCGATATAGCTTACTTTATTGGGGAATGATACAGGCTGTACTCGCAAAAGCACACTTTTTTTCACCAGTATGAGCTACATCTACACTGGGAAGGTTTGCTGACTTGTAGCTATACCAGCAAGCCTTTTCTAGTCTAAACTAGGCCTTTGTCATAGTCTTGATCTAGTTCACTCAATTGCATGTGATGGGGGAGTGGGGAGGATACTTTTTGCTTTTCTATTTCTTATGGTTGTGGTGAAAACCTTTTGCATATAAACAGCGTAAGCCAATACAAAGGGGAATAGGCAGTTATGTGACCGTAGCATTTAGGAACATTAGTCAGGGGCTGGTATCCCATTGTGCTAGCGCTGTACAAACGCTCAAGAAAAAGATGGTCCCTGTCCCAAGGAGCTTACTATGTAAGTATAAGATGAGAGAGACAACAGGTGGATACAGATAAATGGGGGTAGAAGGAAATTGTAAGACATATAGGTCAGTAGGATAGACAGTGGACTAACTGTTGAGTTTATTGTAGGCATCATGGCAAAGGAGAATTTTAGGGAGGGTTTTGAAGGACAATAATGAGGTGGCTTTGTGGATGTTTATTGGAATACTGTCTAATTGGTTCTCCCTGCTGCTATTGGGAACCCTATGGGAAACATGAAATTCTTATAAAGCAGAGTGAGATTGACCTGATTCGTGGGAAAGCTTTGAGCAGCAATAGCAGAGGCAACACTGGGGGGTCTGTTAATTAGGAGGAAGGAATCAACCATGGAGGCTGGGGAAGGCTAAGGAGGGCAGAGAAAACTTGTATGCTCTTTCTTCTGGGAGAGAGGATGTTCAGGAACAGAAGGGGTGAAATCTCCTTCTCACTGTTAAATCTCACATTTAAAATAACACAATTTTTTCTTCTATAGCATGGATTCATGCAAAAATGTACTGACTTCACATAACTGGGAGAGAAGGGTATGAAGAAATCTTCCATTACACAGTGCCCCTGTAGGCTAGGAGAAGGTGCACTGAGCTGAAAGACAGGAGACTGTGTTCCAATTTCAATTCTTCAGATGACTGCTGTTAATGTTTAGTGTCCTTCACAAATCCTATCGTAAACCAAGGTCTCATACTGAAACTTTTGGCAGTGACTATCATTCACTCATTTCAAAGGTGAGAATAGTTTTCACAAGGTCATCAAGAAAGTTCCAAGTTCAGTGACAGCAGACAACCAAAATATGGGTTCAAGTTACTTTTTGTCAATGATATCTGTAACCTTTGAAATACACACTGTTCCCAAAATTTATAGGGAGGAGGTAGAGTACAAAACATAGGGAAAGAGTTGGGTGAGGGTGGGGAGGGAGAAGTGGAAACAAACTGGCAATGTATTGGTAAAGGAATATGTGACTGGGGAAAAGAGGGTATGTAACGTTAGGTGGCTAAACTTTTCATTTCCTTGCCTTTGTGGTTTTGTCAGATTTTTTTAAAACAATTAAATGGTATTGGACACTTCCATTTTTCTTACTGTTCGGTGAATTTTCAAATATGGGGAAATGGGTTCCCTTGTGACCATAAAATGTGACTCTGCTTATCATGCTTCTGGCTGAATCCTTCAAAGTATTCATTAACCAAGTACTTGATAATTGTAGACACTGCATGGCTTACTCATTAGCCAGGTGTTGAAGAACCAAATATAGCTCTGTTTTATTTTCCAAAGAATGTTCTCTGAGGCCCTGAAAATCTGGTTTCTTCTTTTCCATTGGCATTGGTATGAATGCACATGCTATGACAGTGACCAAAAAAGGGCATTTGCAACATGTCCTTAATTTATCATGAAGAAAACATTTTTAGTTTGTAAGAGACTGCATTACTTGTGCAGATGGTCATTAAGCACTACCAGTTGATTTATACCAGTGGAGCCTTGAAGGGAAAACTTGAAATAAGCATGGTTACGGAACAAGATCCTGTACTCTGTCAATGCTTTGGGAAATCTTTATGAAGTGCACAAAGGGACATTAAACAAATTAAAAGTGAAATTTTCTTGCATTTGGTGCAGCAAAATAGGATAGAATACTACATATGAAAACTTAAAAACCAGAGAATGTAAATAATTGCACACCTAGTGTTGGAGGTTAGATTGTTTCCAGTAGACTATGGAAAATGATACAACTTAATGAGACTGTTAACCTATGTGGTATAAAATATTACACAAACTAAAATAAGTGGCAGATGACTTCTTGGACGTTGCTTTTGAAAATGTGATGGGCTGACTTGAAAAGTGATCAGTTTGTGCATTTGTAACTGATTTGAGGCTTTATCTCTTTAAACCCTAACTGGTATGAATGATTTCATATGAGGCCAGAAGGATTTGGCCCCTATTTTGTATACATTTTCGATCTATGATGTTCTATAAAGTTGAATATATATACATAGTTTGAGAATTTCTTTTAAAAAATGCATAACAAGAGAGAAACGAAATCCTGGGTAAAGATATGTGTATTACTTGAGTTGCTAATCTTTGGATTAGAAACTAAACAGAACTCTCTGCCTATCTGTAGTAGCTTTCCAAGCAAAGATGAGTGGATCTTTCAACTGTTTGAAAAGGTTAATGAAGAAATGAGGCATTTATATGACACTGTATACAGAAGAAATAAAGACAGGACTTGCCTTGAAGGACTTACAATCTAACACAAATATGCTGCTCAGTACAATAACTCTGGAGGAGAGGGTTAAGGGAAGGAGACTTAAGTCTTCTGGGGAAATCAACATGGGCAGGCTTTATGAAAGAAGTGTGTGTGTATATGTGTGTGTGTTTTTGTTTGGGGATTCTGTCTTTTTTTTTTTTTTTTTTTTTTTTTTTGAGTACAGGGAGGGCTGTGGAGTATGTGAGGGCACTCTTTAGTATAGGAGGCAGTGTGAAATAAGGGGCAAAACTGAGTGATAATGACATAAGAAGCTTTGGGTGATGTGTGGTATTAGAGCTACACAAACAACTGATATTTTCTTAGACACTGGCAATTCTAAAAAAAATATTGGTTAGATTTCGAGCACTTTTTGTTTGATTTTTCAAATAAAATGAAGGGATATTTTGAAACAAAAAGTCACTATGAATTGAAGCACTTTTGCTTTAGAAAATTTTGAAACAATATATATATTTTTTTTGGCTGAATTTTTTTTAATTTGACCAAAACAATTTGGCAAAATTGACTCAAGTTCAGGAGCTGGAGTTAGTCCTGCTTTGAGCAGGGGGTTGAACTAGATGACCTCCTGAGGTCCCTTCCAACTCTAATATTCTATGAAATAGTTCAGTATTGCTGAATCTGCATTTTTCACAGAAATTGTTTGTTGAAAAACTTTGCCCACCTCTTGTTGGGATATTATGAATGAAATATTTTGCCATGTCAAATCAGATCCTCATATAATGGGGAGCAATAGAGGGCACTGACAAGTTCAGATATTTTACTGATTAAAATGAAACATTTTTCTTCACTGTTTGACATTGTAAAGGCTGGTAGGATTTTTGTACATTACACCACCCTGCCCACTCATCATAAAGCTAAGCAAGAGACATCTATGAGACTTTGGATCATAGAATCATGGAAGTTGAAGGTTGGAAGGGACCTCAGGAGGTCACCTAGTCCAACCCCCTGCTCAAAGCAGGAGCAACCCGAACTGAATCATCGCAACCACAGCTTTGTCAAGCTGGGCCTTAACAGCCTCTAAGGATAGAGATTTCACCACCTCCGTGGGTAATCCATTCCAGTGTTTCACCAGCCTTTTAGTGAAAAAGTTTTTCCTAATATCCAACCCCCCACTGCAACTTGAGACCATTGCTCCTTGTTCTGTCAACTGCCACCACTGAGAGCAGCCTAACTCCATCCTCTTTGGAACTCCCCTTCAGGTAGTTGAAGTCTGCTATCAAATCCCCCCTCACTCTTCTCTTTTACAGACTAAACAAGCCTAGTTCCCTCAGCCTGTCCTCATAAGTCATATGCCCCAGCCCCCTAATCATTTCTGTTGCTTTTCTCTGGAGTTTCTACAATTTGTCCATATCCTTTCTTTAGTGGGGACACAAAACTGCACACAATACTCTAGATATGGCCTCACCAATGCTGAATAAAGGGGAATAATCACTTCCCTCAATTTGCTGGCAATGATCCTACTAATGCTGCCCAATATGCCATTAGCCTTCTTGGCAACAAGGGCACACTATTGACTCATGTCAAGCATCTTGTCCACTGTAACCCCTAGGTCCTTTTCTGAAGAGCTACTGCTTAGACAGTCATTCTCCAGTCTGTAGCAGTGCATGGGATTCTTCTGTCTTAATTCCAACTTTTCCTTGTTAAACCTCATCAGATTTCTTTTGGCCCAATCCTCCAATTTGTCTAAGTGATGGATAAGTGATGTCTGTTGGTGATGACGATTTCAATTTTATTTTAATTTAACTTTAGCCTGTTTTAAAATCAGACTGCCTAGGTGTCTAACCTATGTGAAGATGCATGAATGATCCATAGATTAAAGTCATAATTATTGTAGGCCCTTGAGTATTGTATAAGCAGGAGGCTATAAATAGCCAAGACATTTCTTTGGTAGTATAAGCACAAATTTTACTAGGTGCACTAAACTGGAATCAGGGGAGTGTTGCTGATTGCTGCAGGTGTTCTATTTTATCTGTAAACCCCTCACTTAAAACTAGTCACTGCCACAAAGCTTAAAGATTCCATAATGTACTCTGTAGTAAAAGATTAAGTTCTCCCACTTGCTGGCCAGTTCTAGTCTGGTCATTTGTATTTCCTTTACATTAATACTCTGACATTTTTCATTCCATAAAGTTGCTTCAGATGAGTACTGACTTGAATATTTAGCTAGTGCCTGCCATAAGGTGCTGGAACTAGGGTGCTGGAGGTACTGCTGTACCCTCTTACTTACCAAGGTTTCCATTCATATACAGGGGTCATAGTTTGTTTCAGTAGCTCTCAGTACTCCCACTATATAAATTGTTCCAGCATGCTGTACTTCTGCTATTTCCTGTTGAGTGCATATCCTCCTTTAGAGAACATTCAAGAAATAATATAGCATTAAACCACCTCTTCCTTCCCCCGGCAGAATTAATTATTTGTGCGAGTGCAAAACAGCTGTAGAACCCTACTGTTCTGACTCTGGTATTACTTTACACCATTTTGCACTAGTGCAAGGCAATGAAGAAGCTGCTCCCCTTCCATCCAAGTTCCATCGTTACATACAAAATAATTGAAATGTCACTTATCTCCAGATGAAACAAATTTGCTTTATATAACTTCTTTGGTATATTATTCTACTTTACTGTGTCTTTCTTAATTAGCTGAAAGAATAATCTGAACTAATCTGCAGAATTGGTTTAGGATCACCAGTATCTGGTGTAATAGAGATAATATAATGTAATCGAGGAAAGGCAAGTAGTCCTGATGGAGTCTGTAACAGCGTATATTGGGCCCTTTAAGGCCCCCTACTGGAGGTCTCACTGTCCTACCACACCCTGTCTGAAAAAGGAGCAGTGAAGTGGGTTCTCCAGGGCTGCCCAGAAAGGCTGCAGGGAAGCAGCAAATCAGAGAGCAGCAGGCTCACTTAAAAGGAGCTGCAGGTCCAGAGCAAGTCAGTTCCTAGTTGGGACCAAATGAGCAAGGAAGAGTGCTCCTTGCTGGTTACTGGAACTCAAGGGAGAACCGGAAAACAGGTTCTGGAGGTATTGGCATTTGGTGACGAATAATAGGAGTTGAGAACTTCAGCCTTGAGTTAAGGGTGAAGAGGAAGGGTTACGTGGGAAGCAGCCCAGGGAATAGCAGCAGCAATTAATAAAGGAAGCAGCACATGGCTACAATTTGCAGAGTCCCTAGTTTGGGACCTGGAGTAGTGGGCAGGCCTGGGAGCCCTCCACTGGCCATTGGGGAAGTGGCCTAAACCCCAAGAAGGGGATAAGAGTTAGTACTAAAATCCCAAGAAAGGGACTAGAATTATATGACACCAGAGAACCGCTGAGACAGTCTTCAGGGAAAAAGCCCTGGGGGCACTGCTCTATGCCATAGCAGCTCAGAAAGGGATGAGAACTGAGTCCAGAGACCAGGCTAAAGACATTAACAAGGGCACAGGGATAGGCCCTGTTGGACTTTTTACCCTGGAAGGGGGTTGATTCATCCATTTTAAATGGTGTGACTTAGTTGGAGGACTGAGGCATTGAAGACCTGCCTGATGAAGGCAACAGCTGATTGGGGGCACTGCAAGCAGAGAGAGAGAGAGAGAGAGTGTGCAGGTTCATACCCAGCTGACGAGAGGCACTCACAAGAGGTGTGTGTGCCTCATCACAGAGCCCAATGGGAAAAGAGGAAGAAGAAACAAAATCAATAACAATATCACTCTGAAGTCAAAGTGTTGAGGCAGAAAATGAACCCAGATTAATCATCTCTAGCATTTGATAATCACACAGGTGCTCATATTGGTAGTGAAAACTAGCCTGAAATTTAAAATATATTACACATGTATAAATATATGAAAACTGTATTGTGAATTCTAAACTACTACTTTTCAGATTAAGAAAGTAATTAATCAGGTCTACCTTTTTAAAACATTCTTTTCATCAGAATAGTAGATGACTTCTGAGCTTTTTGCCTGTGTCTACGTTTCCCTCATAAACTGTACATTTGGATTTTAATGCGTACTATTTTCCCAAACTAATTTATTTTGGTTACCCTTCTTCTTGAGATCTCATTTCAGCAATATTTCTTATTTTTGGGTGTATGCATGCATGCACGTTACAGCATTTGCTTTATGGGGGAAACTGTCGTTAAATTGCTCTTGCAAATTGATTATAATGACCCTTTGGTTTAATCTTATGATGCAGGGTTAGTTCTAACTCCTCCGTTCAGGATCAAAATCTTGTGATATCATCTGCGCCCTCAATTCCACCATGTTTGTGGTAGTGTGAGTGAATCTAATGTTTTTATTGAACATAGTTATCCGTTGGCAGGAGCCACAGTTATCCAACAAATTGCACACTCTTTGAGTCAGCATCTCATATAGGAGGCAAGGCAGCTTCACACCGCCCCATGCATTGTAAGGTACAGATAGTGCCGGTGTGCTCATGTTGAGCTCTGATGGGGAAATAATACATGCATCAGTATCCATTAAAATGTTCAAAGACACTATACATATGTTCCACCAAATATGATGAGATATCAAAGCAGCACTGTAACTTCTTATACGCAGCTAATTGGCCATTTCCACTTGCTATTTTAATGTCAGTCTTTCCTTTGAGTTGGATGAAACATGAAATTTCATTTGGTGTGATCATTTGGCTTTGCATAGTGGGAAATAGTTGGACTTTCATGGCATAAACAGAATGAGTAAATCTTAATTTTGTTGGTGGATAGTAAAATAGTTCATAACCACTTATTGACAATTCCAAAGGTGACACGCAAACTATTAGATCTAACATAATGCTGTTGTACATACAAGGCACAGTTGATGGAAAAAAAGATTCTTAAATATTTATCTTAATGTGAGGATTCAAGATTAAATTTAACGATACGGCTTTTTGTTCTGGTGTCTTGAACTACTTACAACTTCTCTCCATTATTCCTCCTCTTTTAATTCTTCTACTTCTCTGGGCACCTTTACATTTTAGTTTTTCATTGAAATGGTCCAAATATGAGACCAAACTTCATATTTTCTTTAAATAGTTGCCTTTCTTTACAGCAGGCCCCAACCAGGCTCAGGCCCTCCTTGTGCCAACCAATGCACAAACAGAAATGATAGTCCCAACTCTGAAGAGTATATAACCTGTTTTCAGACAAAGAATGGGGTGACCAATGAGTGAAACAAATGGAAGGTATGTGTGAGAGGATAACAGTGATGCACAGATTACATTCGAGAGTAACAGGAAATATACTTACTTAAATTAGCTATATGAGCAGCAAGATGGATTAGAGTGCACTTTTAGTATAAATTAAGTTTTATGTAAACAAGATATATCTGAAGTTCTCTTTATTTCCACTGTTAGGAATAAGTAGCTATATAAAGTGGTCTTACTTTTACTGAGACACTTTACATAATCACAATACCTTACTAGCAGCAAATTTCAGGGGGTTTTTTGGTTTTGTTTTTTGTTCTGGCCGAGCCAGAGCTCTTTCACATTATTGTATGTTGGCCACAGTATCCCAAACTTTGTTTTTTCATGTGACTGTCAGATGGAGTAGCTTTACTACGATAAAATCCTATAGCCCAGGTCATCTTTCACTGGGAAAATATCTGTGGGAAATGGTAGGAGGGAGGAAAACACAAATATCTCCTCCATAGAGTTTCTCACTAAACCATTCCATGGGACAGGAGGTCAGAATGAAAGACAATTCTGACCCAAGAATCCTCTGAATATCAAACCAGATTTCTTCTCATGTGAAGTGAACTCTTGATTTCAATGATGCATAAAAGCCAGTTGGATTTTTTTTTTCTTCGGCCACTTATCAATGGTCATAACTTATTGGGAAGAGTATTTTCTTCACATTCTATTAACCAAACATGTTTGAATTCTGGAGGAAGGGAATAAAAATCCCTGACCAGAAGGAACTGTACCACTATGCTGCTTGGAATTTGCGGAGGGTAATATTTCTAAGCTTTAGCAAGGGATCTCCAAACTGCTTAGCTTGGATTAGCTCTAAAGGACATGTACAGCTTGCATTTTATAGCAGCTTCTATAACCTTTTGAATCCTAAGATTAACTCTATATATAACTTCTTATTTCTTTTTCCTAGTTAATGAATCTTTAGTTAGTTTATTACAGGATTGGCTACAAGCATTGTCTATGGTGAGAGATGTGAGGTAGAATTGACGTGGGGTTAGTGACTGGTCCTTTGGGAGTGGGAATAACCTGAATATTGTTGTGATTTTTGGTGTAATGAACCATCTATCACAAAGGCAGGCTTGTCTGGGTGGCAAGATAGTCTGGAGTGCCTAAGGGGATTGTTTGACACTCCATGTTAAGGCTGTGAGTGATTGAGGAGTTCACACTTGATGCTTGGCTGGTGAAATCTAATTTATAGAATACAACCAATTTGGGGTTGTGCCTTCGTTTGTAACAGTCTGCCCTGAGGTGGCACCTGTGCTCAGAGCCATTCCAGGCAACTTGACAACTATATTTTTGGCTCTGTGTCATTACATAGGAGTGGCTATACTTGTACAAACCAATGATCCATCTAGCCTGGTATCCTGTCTTCTGACAGTGGAGATGCTTCAGAGGAAGTGAACAGAACAGGCAATTATTGAGTGATTCATGTCCTGTCATCTAGTCTCAGTTTCTGGCAGTCAGAGGTTTAGGGACACCTAGAGCATGGGGTTGAATCCCTGATCATCTTGGCTAATAGCCATTAATGGACCTATCCTCCATGAATTTATCTAATTCTTTTTTGAACCCAGGAATAGTTTTGGCCCTCACAACATCCCCTGGTAACCAGTTCCTCCGGTTTATTGTGTGTTGTGTGCAGAAGTACTTCCTTATGTTTTAAAGATCCTGTGTATTAATTTAATTGGGTGACACTTGGTTCTTATGTCACGTGAAGAGGTAAATATCACTTTTCCTCCACACCATACATGATTTATAGACCTCTATCAAACTTAGTCATCTCTTTCCTAGAATGAATAGTCCCAGTCTTTTTAATCTCTCCTCATAAGGAAGCTGTTACCCACCCCTAATCATTTTTTGTTGCCCTTCTCTGTACTTTTTTTTACAATTCTAATGTATATTTTTGGAGATGGGGCAATCAGAACTGCATACAGTATTCAACGCGTGTGTGCGCACCATGGATTTATATAGTGCTGTTATGATATTTTAGTCTTTCTTATTATATATCCTTTCCTAATGGTTTCTAATGTTCTGTTAGCTTTTTTGACTGCTGCTGTAAATTGAGCAGGTGTTTTCAGAAAACTATCACGCTGACTCCAAAATCTTTCTTGAATGGTAACAGCTAATTTAGACCCTATCATTTCATTTTTATAGTTGTGATTATGTTTTCCAAGGTGCATTACTTTGCACTTTTCTAGATTGTATTTCATCTGCAATTTTGTTGCTCTGTCACCCAGTTTTATGAGATCACTTTGTAACTCTCCGCAGTCAGCTTTGGACTTAGCTATTTTGTGTAACTCCCATACATTTCTCTCTATTGGAGCTGTTTATTAGCCCATAGACTTAATTTTTTCCAAATCTTTTTTTATTTGCTTGCCATATGTTTCTATTTGCTGATTCAGCTTTATGATCTGGGTGTTTACAAACAAAATTACTCAGAGCACTACCTATTTTCAGTTTGTTTTTCATGTGTGTGTGTGTGTGTGTGGGCGTTGAACTTGTGTAAGCTAGTGAATATTAATACTGATCTGAGAACTTCAGAGATGTTACCTGGCACACAGTTGTTAGAAGGGGTGTATGATGATCAGGACAAGACTTCAGATAAGTGTGATTTGATACACTACAAATAAAAATTTGGTTTCTCTTGGTTACCAGTGGACTGTAACTGCTTTAAATGAAGATGAATTTTGCTGATTGGCATAAAACTCTTAAAATCCACTGATTAAAGATGATGTAGAAGATTATTTGAGTCTCAGGTGTGACATTAATAATTTATGCTAGTGCATTTATTGTATTTCTTTTCTGCTGTGGCATTTTTCAAAATAAGGGATTGTCAACACTTGCAGTTATGCTAGCAAAACTTGGTTGCTCAGGGGTATGGAATACCCTCCCCCCCCAAGCGATATAAATGTTGCCGCATCAGCGTGGGTGTGGACAGATCTGGGAAAGAAACATGGAGGGTCAAAGCTAAATACAAGATTGAATAGATAGTTTAGCATAAGTAGTTAGCCAATATTCTAAAAGCTATTCAAGGTGAAGTGGCACATTAACAACCCTGTAGTCATAGGACAAAAGGGCGGGGGTAGTGGGTTACAGATTGCTATTATAAGCCATAGTGAATGGACCCCTTAATGTATCACAAAATACTCTCTTAAATAAGTTTTTAAAAAAAAGAGAGAGAGAGAGAGCCCTTGGTATAAATTTCTAGCATTCCAATGGCAAAGCGAGGGATTGAAATCAATGCAATCAACAAGACTACTGATATGATTACTGCTGCTCAAGTATTGTTTCAGACTGAAAAGATTTCTACTTTCTAGCTTCTTCAAAGCCTTGGAAAGGTCAGATTTCTAAGGAAAGCGTAAGGGCAATCCTCTTTGGCTTTATCTAGTGTGACTCTATACCTGATTCTGTGAGATTGCATCATTTGTATAATCCTCAAAGAGAGTTTCAAAAAGACTGTTCAAATAGAGAAGTTAGTAAACAGTAATCCTGGCAAAAATATTGGTATGGCCGAGGGGAATAGCTCTGGGGGAAACTGCTTCTTACAGGAATAGACTGTACCTTTAACTCTTCTTGAAGCAATTTTTTTTCTCTTGCAATCTGCGAAAGCCAAGATGGAAGGGCCAGGAAGAATAAAATTGGGGTATTTAGTGGAGTTCTGTGAACATTTGAAGTGCAATGTACTATTCAACAGAGAAGTGTCACATGTATGCCAGTAGGGGACACTATGGATGGATTTGGCCCACTACAGCTCACGTGAAGCCAATGGGATGTGTAGGTGCTGAGCACTTCTGAATGTGAAGCCACTCAAATATGGATTTAAGTGCTTAACTTTATGGATTTAAATTGGCCCCAGACTTTTAAATAAATGCACTAATAGACACCTAGAGCTTCATTCTCTTTTCACTTACACTGACATCGCTCTATTGACCTCAGTAATTATCTGATCTGCAGTAGCCTAAGTGAGAAGAAAATTAGGACTAGTAAGGTGAACTGTTTAAATTGCTATAGAAATAAATGTGTTTTGTCCCCTTCCCCATAAATTCCCTGAGTTTTCAAGGAATTGCATGGGATTTAGTCATATATACCTTTTTAAAGCACTGTGTAGAAGAGCTCACTGCCGGCAGACAGCATGCATTAACTTACATTGCCACCTCTAGGATTTGGAACTCCTTTTGGTCCCTAAACGGTAATTTGGGTGTAGTCAGCAGCAGTGCTGCCCAGGGGTGAAGGGTAGTGCTGCAGCAAGGTTGGGGTAGGATGTGTATCAGAGCAGAGACAGCGATTTCCTCTTGCATGGAAATCCCTTGCCTGGAGTGTATCTTCCTCACCCTCAGAGATGAGCAGTTCATAGTGATGGAATATTTGCCTCTTCACGGGGTGGGACACTCTATAACCTTTAACAGAAGACTCTAAAGGAAGCTACAACTCAAGACTTATGGAGTTTCCACTCTAGTTCTTGAGTTATTCCCACACAGAGAAGAAATGGGGCCCCGAGGGCAGTGTGGGGTCAATGTCTAGAACTGCTCCATAGCACTCCTAGAATGTGGCTTGCCAGAGGGATGTTCTAAAGAGGTCATAGTAACTTCACTGCCATCTATTCTTCTACAGTTCAGACTGTTTCCAGGATGAATGTGCTCAGCGTATAAATCTGGACTGGGTAACATGAGACAGATGGAAGAAACTGTGACTTGAACGGATTTTTTTCTCCTCATAATTTTTCCTAAAGCTCTGAAAAGTCATAACTACATAGCCCATAAATCCAGCTGTCACCCTATTCATAGGTGGCTGTTTTTGTTATTTTTTTCCTATCATGGTATTTAGTCTCTGTGTACAAAAGTTCCTTCCTAGTTGTGAATGATTGCTTCATTCTTAGTAACATCTGGAACATCCCTTAAATCCTCCTATCATCCTCTTCGTTCCTCACAGTAAGTCTTTGAAGTGTGTTTTGTTCTCTTAGCGCTTTACCATCTGTTACTGTGATGACATTTCATCAGGGAATCTATTTAAGCAATTTTGGAAAAGAATAAGTACATGCCTAAATTCAGCTGTAGGCTGCTACTATATCTTGTAGCTGTAGTACAAAACAACCTCCATGTCTCTCTCTGGAAAGCATTTTCTTTTCATCCTTACTCTCCATCTGGAGAAACACAGAGAAATCAATCTCAGAGTTTCATAGAGTTTAAGGCCAGAAGGGACTACTAGATCATCTAGTCTGACCTCCTGTATATAACAGGTCATTAAGTTTCACCCAGCTACTTCCTGTATTGAGCCCAATAACTTGTATTTGACTAAAGCTTATTTTCCAGAAAGGCATCTGGTCTAAACTCAAAAACTTCAAGAGATGGAGAATCCACCACTTTACTTAGTACATTATTCCAATGTTTAATTGCCCCCACTGTTTTAAATATATATACAGAATGTCTAATTTAAATTTGTCTAGCTTCAGCTTTCAGCCATAGGTTCTTGTTATGCCTTTCTCTGCTAGATTAAAGAGTCCTTAAGTAGGCAGTATTTGTCTCCCCCATAAAGTTACACCTCAGTCTTCTTTTTGGTAAGCCAAACAGATGGAATTTTTCATGTCTCTCTCTGTAAAGTATTTTTCTCCAGCTCTCAGACCAGGTTTTGTGGCTCTCTTCTGTACCCTCTCCAATTTTTCCACATCTTTTTAAAATGTGGACACCAGAACTGTGTGCAGTATTCACATATTAATCTGACCTATGCTGTATCTAGAGGTAAAATCATTTCCCTACTTCTACTCATTACTTCTCAAGAATTGCATTAGCCTTTTTAGCCATTGTATCACATTAGGAGCTCTTGTTCAATTGCTTATCCACCATGACCTCTAAATCCTTCTCAGAGTTGCTGCTTTCCAGGATACAGTCCTCTATTCTGTAGGTCTGGCCTGCTTTCTCTATTAACTAGCTGCATGTTTCTGCATTTTGTCTGGTAAACTGGACCTATTCAATTGATCTGTGTCATCCACAAACTTTATCAACAGTGATTTTATGCTTATTTCCAGATCATTGGTGAAAATGGGGGTAGCCTCAGTCCTTATACTGATCCCTATAGAACCCCAGTAGAAAAAGACTTATTAGTGAAAGTTACCTATTAACTACTTTTTGAGCTGTCAGTTAGCCAGTTCTTAAATTATTTAATATGTGCTTTATTAATATTGTATAGTGCTAATTTTTAATCAGAATGTCATGCAATACTAAATCCAAAGCGTTTTAAGAATAAATATAATATATCTGTGGCGTTTCCTATATTAACCTAACTTGTAGTTTCATCAGAGAATGAAATCAGGTTTGACAAGATCTTTTTGATATAAAAAGCTAGGACAAGCATTTATAACATCCTTTCTTAATTTCTTATGGTCAAGTAGAAATCTGTGTTTTCTAAAGATTGTCTCCTCTTTTTGCAAACTTGGGTCACGTGCACTGATATATTTGATACATGACCTTTAATGAGTATATTGTACCTTAAGTAAGTTCTTAAGAGATTCACTGGACTTTAGTTATAACCATAGTATCTTTTAGAGTTTCAGATCAGCTTGCAGATGTTGCCTATGAGAATAGGTATGAATCTTTCAGCTGTATGTGAAAAGTATTATTCTTTACAGATTTAAAGAGGTCTGAATACAGATTTAGAGGAGAAGGAGATTTTATTTTGCTTGAAAGATAGATTGACGCATAACTGTAGTAAAGTTTTAGTTTTGCTATAAGAAAAATCATGTGCTCAAATTTATCCTTTTGGATGAAAAGTTGAACCAAAGTTTCAACTGCCCACTTGAGACATGGGGATTGTGATTGATTGGCATCCTTTCATCTGAAAATTGCAGCCTATGATATAGATGATTTGCAATGTCTTATGTGACTAAATATTCCAATCTGAGATTTGCATAATCTTTGGCAATTATTGCAAATATGTGTGTCTTGGTTAGGAGCTGCTTGCTTCCTACAAGCACTTTTCTCTTCAAGTTGTAGGAGCCAGTTCCTGTCATGGACTTTGATGCCCTGATGGAGGCAATAGTGCCACTTGTTACGATCACAGGCTCAGGTTTCCCATTGGTCAGGATTAATTCCAAATTTCTTCATATCTCACTTGCATGTGTCTTTATAGTAAATCTTGGGACATCTTGTTGTTCTTGTTCCCTCTGATAGTATAGTCCACAGAGTACGTCCTTAGGTATGCGTCCATCTTCCAACCTGCTCAGACAGTCCAGCCAGCACAGTCATCTTTGCTTGAGCAGCACTGTCACACTTGGTACATTTGCCCTTTGAAGGACCTCTGCATTAGTAACTTTATCTTGCCATTTGGTGTTGAGTATATGGCGTGAGCAACATAAGTGGAAACTGTTTAATCATCTCTCCTGATGAGTGTAAGTTGTCCGTGTTTCCCCATCATACATGAGAGTGCTGAGGATGCAAGCTTGATATACTAGCATTTTGGTCTTGATAGTAAGTTTGGAGTTGTTCCATGTTCTTTTAGTCTACTAAAGGTGGTGGCAGCCTTTCCAATGTGATCATTTAGTTCTTCATCCAGTGAGAGGTTGGTAGTCACTGTAGAACCTAAATAGCTAAACTTTTGGACTACTTCTAACTGATTGGCATTTAAGGTGATTAAAGGAACTTGTGAAACCCCCTGTCCTAATACAACCACTTTCTTAATGCTGATAGTGAGAGCAAATGCCTGACAAGCACTTGAAAGGTGGTGCATGAGTTCTTGTAATAGATTTTCATTGTGGGCTATAAGAGCAGTAATTATGAATGAATAGAAGTTCCCTGATTAGCACCTTTTTTTACGTCAGTCTTTGCCTTAAGTCATGAGATATTGAAGAGTTTCCTATCTGATCTTGTTTCATGTCCTTAAACGCACAATTCAGGAGTACCAAGAAGAGTAGTGTAGGGGTAAGAACACATCCTTGCTGCACTCCATTTTTTATCACAAAGCTATCTAAAGTAGACCAAACTGGACATTTGCTCTCATGTTGTTGTGAAATGAACATATCAGACTTAACAAGGTTCATGGACGTCTTGTCTTTTCTAATATTGCTTCATAGATTCTAAGGTTAGAAGGGACCATTATGATAATCTAGTCTGACCACCTGCACAATGCAGGCCACAGAACTTCACCCACCCACTCCTGTAATAGACCCCTAACCTAAGACTGAGTTACTGAAGTCCTCAAATAATTATTTAAAGACTCAAGGTACAGAGAATTTACCAGCAAGTGACCCATGCCCCATACTGCAGAGGAAGGTGAAAAACCCCCAGGGCCTAGGCCAGTCTGCCCTGGGGGGGAAATTCCTTCCCGACCCCAAATATGGCGATCAATTAAACTCTGAGCATGTGGGCAAGACTCACCAACCAGACACCCAGAAAGATTTTTCTGTAGTAACTCAGAACCCACCGCATCTAACATCCCATCATAGGTTATTGTGCATATTTACTGCTAATAGTCAAAGATCAGTTAATTGCCATCTATGGGGGGTGAGGGGAGAGAGAAAAAAAGAAAGGGTAACTAATATGCAGTAGACACGTGTATTCAAGTGCAACAGAAGGGAGGTTTTAGGATATTTTTTCTATATGTAAAATGGCATTAAGTATGAACACTGTGACAGGGTCAGACTAGATGGCTACCGGAGAGTGCTAGAAGGCCAATACATCAGCCCCAGGCTCAGCAAGTCCCTTTTCCCCTGGTTGCTGAGCAGGGGTTACTCCAGATTAATTAACACACCTGGAGCCAATCAAAGCCCTGCCCAGGACTTGTTAAAAGCCTCCCCTTCAGAGGAAGGGTGTGACTAGAGTTGTGAGAGTGAGGTGAGCTACCAGAGAGTGTGGGAGTAGGCAAGATGCTGACAGAAACCAGGAGGGTTTAGGAGAAGGAGCAGAACGCTGGCAGAAGAGAACCCTGCAGGTACAAAGCCCTGGAGGGGGAAAAGCCCTGCCCGAAGAGGCAAAGGACCTTCCCCAGGCCTGGATGCCTAAGGGAAGAGACCCTGCCAGAAGGGGAGGATAGAACTGGACATTTGGTTCAGCACTACCATGCCCAGTGGGGCTGTCCGAAGTCAAGAGCCTCCCCTGGGAAAGAGGCCAGGAAGGGCTGCTATCCAAGCAGGGTCCAGACATTAAGTCTAGGCGCATGGGGAAGTAACCCAGGGAAGCTAGCAGCTTTCCTGAAGCCACAGCATAAGGCTGCTACTTGTATGGTCCCTGGGTTGGGGCCCGGAGTCGAGGGTGGGACCAGGTCTCTCCCTCTCCACCCCCGGCCATTCACTGGAGGGGCAAGAGCCCCAGTGAAGAGGCAAGGGCCTCTGAGAACCAGAGACTGGACTGGGACCCAGCAGGGAGCAGCCATCTTAGAGAGGCTGTATTACCCTCCCCCACTGCTAGAGGGTGGAAGAACACTAAGGGTTGAAGCAGTTCCCTGACCTACCACTAGAAGGAAGCGCTGGACCCACTGAGGTAGAGGAAGAGCTTTGTCAGAACACCTACATCAGGAAGAGCTTCTGAAGATGAAACAACTGCAGTTATATCTCTTGACTGCATATCATCCTTTTTGTCTGTAGAAAGGTACAACATGTTTTAAATTGCTTACTATTGGGCATCCTCATCAACTGTTTCCTTCTGTCTATGATAGTTTAATGGTTAACTGGCTACCATGGGATGTCTAAAGTGCAGCAAATATGACAGAATTTTGATTGTAATATGTAGAACTTTATCTAGACCTATGTTTGTTCCTTGAGTTGCCTTTCAAATACAGGCCTTCAGATGGAACTTCATGTCTGAAAGGGGAAATATATAGGTCTCTTTTGGAGCTGACACAGGAAAAACTATCCATAGACTACAAGCAGAAAATAGTCACTGCCTCCTTTTTGGAACTAACTTACTGTGAGTTTGTCATCTTTGAGCTTCAGAGACATTCTCATTTTTTGTGACCACTTTTAATATCTTCCTTAGAGATTGACTTTATCACATTTGGACAGTTTTTGTTTGTTTTGGAGAAAATGCTGTAAGAATTACTTCTGCTTGATCTCTCGTTTGCTTGATTCTCTTGCACATTTCCTTTCATCGCTTTTGATCTAGAATTGGCAATTTTAATTGCTGGGCATTTCATTTTATTAAGTGTAATTACGTTCCTTTAAAACCTACAATGTATTCAGTGAGCTAAGTTATTTTGCAGCTCCTGAATTTCATTACCCAGCCCCCAGTAGAGTAGCTGACTGTTATGATCTGTTCTTGAATTCATTCTGATAAACGGTTTAACATCTTTGGCAGTGAAATGTTAATTTTGCCTGCAATAATTGACCATTTGTACCTACAAACTGCAGGTAGGTGCATATATGTAAATATGTCTTATAAATCAAACAGCATGCCCCTGGCATTTGACTCTCCTGAACAACATCTACTTCTTGTCCATCCTTTCCTGTATGTCTTGACCACTTAAAATTGCTGGTTTTGTCTGGACTGACTTGAGGTAAATGATTCAGAAGAACATAAGAATAGCCATACTGGGTAAGATCAGTGGTCCTTCTAGCCCCAGTATTCTGGCACTTGCTAGTGACAGATGCTTCAGAGGGAATGAACAGAACAGGGCAATTACTGAGTGATCAATCCCCTGTTGTCCAGTCCCAGCATCTAGCAGACAGAGGCTTAGGGAAACCCAGAGCATGGGGTTGCATCTCTGACCATCTTGGCTAACAGCCATTGATGGACCTATAATTCATTAAACTATCTAATGCTTTTCTGAACCCAGTTATACTTGTTGTCTTCACAACATCCCCTGGCAACAAGTTCCACTGTGGTGTTGTGTGAAAAATGTACTTTGGTTGGTTTAAAGCTGCTGCCTATTAATTTTATTGGGTGACCCATGGTTCTTTGTGTTATGTGAAAGGGTAAATAATATTTCCTTATTCACTTTCTCCACACCACACCATTCATGATTTTATAGACCTCTATCATAACTCCCCTTAGTTGTCTCTTTCCAAAGCTGAAAATGCCCATTCTTTTGAATCTTGCCTCAAATGGAAGCTGTTCCATACCCCTAATCATTTTTGTTGCCCTTTTCTGTACTGCTTTTCCAGTTCTAATGCATCTTTTTTTGAGATGGGGTGTCCACAACTTACATGCACACCTGGAATACTGCATGATCATGGATTTATAAGTGGCATTGTGATATTTTTTTGTCTTATTTATCCCTTTCCTAATGATTCCTAATAGTCTGTTAGCTTTTTTGACTGCTGTTGCACATTGAGTGGATGTTTTCAGGAAATTATCCACAACTCCAAGATCTGTCTTAAGTGGTAACAGCTAACTGAGACCCCATCATTTCATATGTAAAGTGCGGATTATGTTTTTCAATGTGCATTATTTTGCATTTATCAACATTGAATTTCATCTGCCATTTTGTTGCCCAGCCACCCAGTTTTGTGAGATCCTTTTGTAGCTCTTCACAGTTAGCTTTGGATTTAACTACCTTGAGTAATTTTATATCGTCTACAGACTTTGCCACTCCACTTTTTTCAGATTCAAAACAAAAATTCATATTTAAAAAAATCAAGATGAATAGACTCAAACACATGTATATCTCTTCTGTCTCTCAGCATGTCACCTTGACTTACTTTGAAACTGGACATTTCACCTTAGGGTTGCCAACTCGTGATTTTTAGCACAAGTCCTGTAATATTTTCTGTTATTAATTAAAGCTTCAATGCAGGGAGGTATGGGAAGACGCTGAGAATATCAGTTTTCATTTCAAAAGTAAGTATCTTGTTTTCATGGCTGCAGAGAAAACTCTGAAAACTATGAAGAAATATTATTTCCTCCTGCCTGGACTATTGCAACTTCCTTCATTTGTTCTTAAGGGTCCAAGAAACCCAAATAGCACTGTAAGTCCTCTGAAGCCCTTAACACTATGTTGGTGGTTTTGTCAGTCTGAAGCTCTTGACATGCTTTTGGTAGCTCTCTGCCTCAATCTCATTTTACCTCCTCTCATTTTAGACCTCAACTAAAAATGTTGTTTTCTCCCCAGTGATTCTTTCTGTTTGTTGTTTAGTAGGGCTGGTCAGAAAAATATCAAATTTTGAAATTTTTATGGAAAAACACTTTTTTTCTGAAAAAAGATTTCCCATTTTTCTGACCAGCTGTATTAGTTATCCCTCTAGCTGCATAATGTACTCTAACACAATAAAGCATTTTTGGTTCCAATTATGGGAATTACTCTGACTTTACATAGGGTAGTTAAAATAGCTTTGGGTCAAAAGGAGGGAATCTTGGTGGCTTATAAAGAACACTGTCACAATGAAGAGAAGAAATTTGTTCCCAAATCGCACTTATTGTATTTGAGTGACTTTTGAAAACTAGTTCTAGTGAACAGAAACTGTTTGTGCCCTTCCTGAATAATGCTGTTTGGGTTGTGAAGAGAATGCTGGTAGCTGAGGCTATAAGAAGCTGTAAGAATGGCTTTCATAACATTGAAAGCCCTCCCCCACTGGTTGGGTTGCAAGTGGACAGTGAAAGAGTGAGGGGATGGCAATTGGAATGGAAATTGAAACCAAGGATATGTCTACACTATTTTTCAAAACACCCACAGCAGTGAGTCTCGCAGCTTGGGTCTTCAGACTTGGGTTTGCGGGGCTTGTGATATGGCACTAAAATCTGTCTTGCCAGGTTTTACGGCATGAATCACAGCCTGAATGGGAACAACTGTACAGTGCTACTCTTTTTAACACCACTACCTGAGCCCAAGTCTGTAGAACCAGGCTCTGAGATTTCCTGCCGTGGGGCAGAGGTGGAGTTTTTTTGTGGTGTGGACATACCCGAAGTGTCTTTTTGTTTTGGATGCAACTGCCTCTTGCCAGTCTTGAGGAGGCAGGTGATGTTATGTTAGCGCTCTGGCTGCATTAAAGTTGGCTGCAATTTTAGACAATATGGTCTTACTTCATTCCCTCTGATATTTTTAGTTATACTGTTGTGAGCTGTGTGATGGTGATGGAACAACCCCACAAGCTTATTAAACCAACTTTTGCAGAAACTTGAGGCCTTCACGCTGTATGTTTTACATACCTTGAATGTTGTACAATGCTGAGCGTAGTACCCTTCGTAGTCAAGAATAGCACTCTGTAGTGAATGCAATGCCGATTCTTTGAGACTAGTGGACACTGACCAGACGCTCTAGTTCTAGTGGGCTCTCTATCTTCCAGACAAACTAAATAGCTTTGCTGACTAGTATCACTACTTGGTGTCCCTAAGTCCTGGTTTAGATTTCTGACTCCATTAGCCAATGTACACTGCTGGTGCTTTATAAACAAGCAGGTAATCTTTCTCTAAACAAATGATCCTGAACATAGCAGTCTTGGGGTACATACAGCAGTTGGCTTGGTTTGAGTGTTTACGTATGTTAGGAAAATATGCTCCTTTTGATTTAATGTAATCAGTATTGTAGTTAGGGCCTCATTTCTAAAGTTAATTAGTACTTACTTTCTCTCTGAGTGAATGATATATTTGTGTTAATAACTAATCTATCTCAATTCTGTGACAGCCACACATAGCCACTGTACAGTTGTTTATAGTACTAGATTTCAGGCATCATTTAAAAACAAAAGAGGTTAAAATTTAACTCTATGAATATATTAAGGTATTTGACTTCACATCTGTTAGTGCTTCCTCTTCTAATGATCTTTTTAATTTAACTGGAAAGTGAAAGTGTTATGGTTTCCATAGTGTGTTTGTGTTGTTAGTGACAAAAGGGAAAACAGAATGTTTGAGGTAAAATGTTTCAGTTGTTTTGTATGTGGATTCATTTTTCAATGAGTTTTTTTTATTTGCTTATATATGGCTTGAAAAAATACAGATTTACAGATCCTAGCATGCAAAATTATCATCCTATATGACAGGGATAAATCATGCATGCACATCGTGCATCAAAGTCATAAAATGGGCAACAAATGCAATAAAAAATAAGGTATTCAAAAGTTTAACAAATGGGGAGGGAGGTGCCATTTGGTCTAGGGCCAGCCTTGCCTCGTGGGCCAGGCTAGTTCACTTCATTCTACAATACAACACATTGAGAAATCCTAATTTTAAACCATCCAAGAGGAGAGCACTGCATTTGCTTTACAAATATTTGACATCTCACTGTTTCTCAGAGGAAAGTTTACCTCCCTCGAGAAGCAGTAGTGCAAAACCCTTGTGCTCATTAATTTGACCTTGTTTTGTCATGAACTAGAAAGAATACTTTTGTAAAATTGTATTCCCTTTACATCATTTTTTCTGGAAGAGACTACCATTTTTCCTGTTTCTCGGGTTCGAATTCTGGATTATGCTACAGGGATATAACTAATTATAAATACTTCTTTAACGGGACTGTTGAAACGTTAAAATACCAGCATTTCAGATCTCTTAGACTAATTGGCTTCTAATTCATATTTCCTGTGTAACCCCCCTTAGCTACTAGTCCATAAAGTTCACAATTTTGAGATGATATTGGCACTTTATAACTGCCTCTCTGTGCTATGAAGTTATTAGTGATGGCGTCACTGTGGGACTATATTTATAAGGGATATAGACTCAATGAGTGAATGCTAGAGACCTTTTTTATTTCTAACTCTATGCTATTCTGAGTCCTGTGTCACAGGATGTACTATAACACTTTCTGCAATAAAAAAAGTTGAATACTTGTACACTTCTATAAGAGGCAATTCAGTTGATGTGGTGTTGCCTACCATTAACTGTCACCATAAATTAGAAAAAGAAGAAATGGTGAGTGCAGCAGTGCAGTGACATGGAAAGTTTTCCAGTGATGGTTGAATATATAAGCTTTATCATGTTGAGTTGCCCAACAGCTAGCCAGTTAAGGGAGGAGGATAAAAAAGTGTTGTCTTGCAGAATAAAAAGGACAAACTTAAAACACTTCTGGTCATTAAAATGTGAAATGGCACAAAGGATGGTTACATCTGCTGAAACAAACAAAAAAAAAATGCATGTTATGTAAGTTTACAAATAGGAGTCTAAAGTGGGCTTTAATTAAAGTATTCTTGAATACAACTTTCTCCCTTAGTAACTCTCCACTGCTGAAGTGGATGCTGGAATTAGTAAAGTTTGTTGTAAGCCCCTGATGGAAGTCCTTCAAAGTAGATGCAAATGAACCCAATTGCTTGATGTAAAGCTGTTAGGTCTGAATGATGAAGATGTAGTTGCTGTTGTTTTTATTAAGCAGGGCCATAGCTATGTATGGAACTTTACAGACAAAATGACAAGTCCTTGTCCTAAGGAATTTATAATTTTAACTTACGTATAGTACAGTATTTGTATTGTATAGTATACTATCGCATAGTATACTATGCTACTTATACTATAGTACAGTCATTGTGTTGCTAATTAAATAGCTCCTAAGTTTTTTTCACTTTTCAAAATTCTTCCATAATTATGGTGTAAAATTGGTCTTTGATAGTTTCATGGCCGCTATTAACTTAAATCTTGTGTTTATAAACAAATGACTTTTCCTCTGTTGTTCTTATTAAATCTTTTTATTTGAAGTGAAGGAATTCTACAAATACAATTTTCTAATTAAATTGTAAACCCTTAAAAAAGAAAAGTTTGCTTGTTTGCTATTTGTGCACAGCCTCTAATATAATTCAGCCCAATCTCGATTGTGGCCTTTGGGCGTTTATTAATAATAAACCATAACTCTTGATACTTTCATCTGTCATTTCTCCTAGCTTTGACAATGAAAATAAGTGGGGTCAGATATTACTTTCAGCTTGATAGTGTTGCAGTGTTTGGGCTTCAAACACCACAGGGGAAAATTTGTTTTAACAAAAGTTTTATTGGCATTTTAAGAAATGTGGCAATGTTTTCATTGCTCATAGTTTCCTAAAAGTTAGCGTTTTTTTAAATAAAAATTAAATTCTGGGCCATAAGTAAGTTGACAATGACATCTGTCAAAATTGACATTCAAAAAACTTGAAATCCAAGCAAACATTTGCTTGTCATTTGCTTCATGCAGTGCACTTGTAGCTTTGTCGGTCCCAGGATATGAGAGACAAGGTGGGTGAGGTAATATCTCTTATTGGACCAACTTCTGTTGGTGAGAGAGACAAGCTTGTCATTTGTCATTTTTAATTGTCTGTTTGCAGTCTCCATAATAATGCCGGTTTTATTCTTTTAAATTGTTCTTGAAATCTTTGAAAACTGTGTGAAGATTTCTGTTTATCAACTATAATAATGTAAGTGACCCTTTCCTGGACCAAAAAAGGCTTTATGATAAAGATGAAGCATCTTTTTAAGCTTAAGGAGTTGGCCTATGTAATGGAAAGCAAAGCTATCCTATGTTAACTTTTTCAGACCTTAGTGAATTTCAGCTTAATTTTAATGATCTACAGCCATATGCTTCATCAAGATGAGACTAATGAATATCTTTTTATCTTAATACACGGTGACACTTTAAATTTCTGACTTACAGGTTAGAAAGATGGTTTTGTGTTTAGGACTTGGGAGACCTGGGTTCACTATCTGACTCTTCCACAGACTTCCTGTGTGAGCTAGGGCAAGTCACTTAACCCCTTTGGCAATCAAGGAATGACATTATCATAGAAATGTAGGACTGGAATAGGCCTCAAGAGGTTATCTAATCCATTCCCCCACACTAAGGCAGAGCCAAGTATATCTAGACCATCCTTGACAGATGCTTGTCTAACCAGTCCTTGAACCTCAACTGGCTGGGATTCCGCAATCTTCCTTGGACATCTATTCCAGTGCTAACTTATAGTTACAGTTAGAAAGTTGTCCTCCTATCTAACCTAAATCTCCCCTGCTACAGATTAAGCCCATTACTACTAAATCTACCTTCAGTGGACATGGAGAACAATTGATCACTGTTCTGTTTTTAACAGCCACTAACATATTTGAAGACTGTTATCAAGTCCTCCCTTATCTCCTTTCTCAAGACTAAACATCCCATGTCATTTTTCTTACTGTCTTCTGGATTTGCTCCAATATGCGCACCTCTTAAAGTCGGGCATCCAAAACTGGGCGCAGTACTCCAGCTGGGGCCTCACCAGTGTGAAGTACAGTGGAACAATTATCTCCTTTGCCTTGAATAAAACTGTCCTTTTAATACATCCCCAGAATGTAGGTGCAACTGTATCATGTTGACTCATAAAATTTGTAATCCACTATAAACTCCTGTGACAGTGTTGGGAAACAGTAGCTGAGCCAGCGCTCTGATCACTGTGAATCTAATTACTCTAGAGTAGACCTCATTAGGAAGAACTGTGCCTAACTAGGCTAATTAGTCCATTAGGCATATGCTAAAAAGCCACAGGGGGAAGAGGGATGGATCTCTTTTCTCTCCCCTGCTCCCTATGACTTTAGGCTAAGTCTGTATAGCGTGCAAGGATAGTGGACACATATTTTAAATAAACTGCATCGGGTGTTTTACCAGCAAAAGAGCTCTGAGCCATCTGTGGGCTTGAAAAGAGGCAAGAGTGAGCTGCCTAGCCACACGCCCAGATCCTTTTATGTAGTACTCCTGCTTAGTCAGTTAGTTAGCTCCATTTTGTAGTTGTGCATTTGATTTTTCCTTCCTTATTGTAGTACTTTGCACTTGTCTTTATTGAATTTCATTTTGTTAATTTCAAACCAACTCTCCAATTTGTGAGTCATTTTGAATTGTAATCCTGTCCCCCAAAGTTTTGTATCTCTTCCATGCTTTTGTGTCACCCACAAATTTTATAAGCATATTTTCCAAGTCATTAAGGAAAATACTGAACAGTTCTGGACCCACTGTATATGCTCTCCCAGTTTGACAGTGAACCATTGATAACTAACTACTCATTGAATATGGATTCTCAACCAGTTGTGTACTCATCTCATAGTAATTTAATCTGGACCGCAGTTCCCTAGATTGCTTATTGCTAGATTGCTAGATGTTATGTGGAACTGTCATGTGTGAATCTTTAGCTTGTATGTTGTATCTCTTTCTCATATTCCTGTGGCTGTCTTGTCTATTTGTTTGGGCTTGTAAATAGTAACACAAAATATTATAAGTATTTCCTTTACATTGAGATGAGGAAGAAACCATGAGGTCAAGACTATAGTGAGCTAGGAATAGGGTATACTGAAGTGATTTTAAAACACTTGAAATTGAAGACTTGTTCAGGCTAGCTTGTTTTAAACATTATTTAGCTGCTGCTATGCGTGATGCCAAACTGTATGTAAGCAGAGTTTGGAATTTGTATGTTAAAGTAAATATTTTCTTTTTGTTTGTTAGTCTGTAATAAAAGAATGACAATTGACATGCAAAACCTGAGAGATATGCTAACGAGAAAGCAAACAAAGAGGAACCTACATTTCAACAATAACTACTTGGATGGGAGCATTAACAATATGAAAAGAAAAACCCATAACAATTAAGGGAGACTAAATCACATGAGTTCTGGGATTTTAGTATATCACATGCTGAAAACAATCTTTAAATAACAGTATTGAAACCATAATAGCAGTCTAAGCGCAAGTAAAGAGAATCATCATGGAAAAACAAACTGAGCCAAATTGTACCCAGAGTTCTACTTCTGCAACTGCATTGACTTCAACAGGGTTACAATTGTTCAAATTGGGACAAAAAATGGCCCACTGAATATAATAGTAAAATTCTAGTATTCTGTATCTTTCTATGCTCAGTTTTATCACATATGAGCAATACATATTTCTAGTTTCCATTATTCTCAGTTTTATTAGAAAGACAGATCAGTTATTGTCAAAAGAGAATTCAGACTTCAAAGTAAGCAACTTCAGTTGTTGCTCCTGAGTAACTACCTAGTTATAGACTCATAGAAATGTAGAACTGGAGGGGGCCTCAATAGGTCATCTAGTCCAGTGCCCTGCATGCAGCAGCACTAAGTATTATACAGAGCATCTCTGACACGAGTTTGTCTATCCTGTTCTTAAAAATTTCAGTGATGGTAATAACCTCCTAGTTAACTTGTTCCATTGCTTACATATCCTTACATTTAGGAAGTTTCTCCTAAAGTCTAACCTAAATCTACTTTGCTGCAATTTAAGCCCATTACTACTTCTCCTTATCCCCTGATGACTCAACAGCAATTTATCACCCTCCTCTTTATAACAGCCTTACTTGAAGACTGTTACGTCTTCCCTCAGTCTTCTCTTTTCCAGACAAAACAAACCCAGCTTTTTCAATCTTTCCTCTTAGATCTTTCCTCACATTTACCAGACCTTAATCATTTTTGTTGCTTTCCTCTGGAATATCAGCAGTTTGTCCACATTTTTCCTGAAGTGTGGTGCCCAGAACTGGAAATAGTACTCCAGTTGAGGCCTTATCAGCATCAAGTAGAATGGAAGAATTGTGTCTCATGTCTTGCTTACAGCGCGCCTGCTAATACATCCCAGAATGATGTTTGCTTTTTTCCCCAAGCAGTGTTCCATTGTTGTTCATCTTTAGTTTATCCATTATAAGCCCTGGATCCTTTCCTGCAGTATTCCTTCCTAGGCAGTTGTTTCCCATTTTGTATTTATGCAATTTGATTACTTTCTTCCTAAATATAGTACTTCACATTTATCCTTATTGAATTTCATCCTCTTTATTTCAGACCATTTCTCCAGTTTGTCAAGTTCATTTTGAATTCTAATCCTGTTTTCCAAAGTGCTTGCCACCCCTCCCAGCTTGCTATTGTTCACAGACTTTGTGTACCCTTTATACCATCATCCAAATCACGTATGAGGATATTGAATGGAACCAGATCCCTGCAGGACTTCACTTGATATGTCCTTCCAGCTTGACTGTGAACTGTTGATAAATATTCTGAGTACCATTTTCCACATGAGGAAATTGGGCAGAAGAGTCTGT
The DNA here is from genome assembly GCF_026122565.2 of Emydura macquarii macquarii. Classification (NCBI taxonomy): domain Eukaryota; kingdom Metazoa; phylum Chordata; order Testudines; family Chelidae; genus Emydura; species Emydura macquarii. The sequence goes on from NW_027130455.1 coordinate 13,641,250, forward strand.
GCCTATTAGAGCACGCTATGCTGCATAGCCTGGAATGAAATCCAGGTTTCCTGAGTTTCATCATTCCTCTATTGTCAGCAAATATCTGTGAAAGCCAGGGGCAAAGCACTGCATCCTCCTTTAGTGCTGGTCCACAAAGAGCTTGACAAGTTAGTTCTGCTGTCAGTTTCTCCTTTAGTGCAACTGGCAGAGGTCTGTGGTGTGGCTCTATTCTAAACCTTAATTCTGGCATTTCCTAAATTTTGAGTGTTTTGATTTAGCAACCTCAATAAACTTATTTTAACATAATTTTTGTGTGTGTAATATTGATATACACTAAAAGATACAGGCATGCAAATATCATGGTGATGAGCACAGGACAAATACATGATAGGAAATATAGAAAGCCACCTGTCTGCAACAATCTCTACAAATCTAAACTTCTTCATCTGGCTTCTTAAAATACTTTCTAACACCTCATTTATCTGTGTGTGTGTGTGTGTGTGTGTGTGTGTGTGTGTGTACACGTATACATGTACATGTTTAATAAGGCTTTTTTTACATTGTACTTTTTTATTTAAATCAAAAAATTGCTGCTTTATTTTCTAGCACTTCCTATTTCCTTATTTGACTCTCTTAATTGAAGATCTATCATATCAATATTTTTTAGAAAACATTGACATGCTCCAAGATGTTTCATAGACAGCCACAATGAAATTCCTCACATAGAATTGGAGTTTCTGTTGCTTACCCATGATTAAAAAATTGACATAAAGTCCAATAATTTCTTATTCTGTATTGTGTTGCTCCTTTTTGTGCTTCTTTGATGTTTAAAACTACCACAAAACAAAATACTCATGGTAATGTACAGGAAAAGTGACCTCAGTAAGTGCAATTGCACCCTGTCACTCAGTGTTAGGAGAATGATTTAAATCAAACATCACAACTGTTTCAAATACAGTAGGCCAGCTCTGGAGAGATAATAACCTCTCCAAGGAACTAAGCAATTTCTAGGGGATTTGGTCCTACTGCAGTATTTCCTCTACAATAGAATCTGCTCCTGGTCAGTGTCATGGATTGGACACATGAGCTATCCTGGTGAGAGATTTCAGCAGGAATAGCCAGGAGCAGGAACAGCAGTGCGTGACCAACAGACATGTCTCACCACTGACGACATCAGTTGGACCTCAAAGCATGGCCCCAGGGTCCATCAGAGGAGCTGCTACCCCGGTAGAACTGTCAGGAGCTGTTGGTAGTGACTGGACAACAGACTTTAACTCCCCAATGGAGAACATTGGCTCTGTCTCCTTTCCCTAAGCCGGTGATGAAGTGGCAAAGATAAGGAACAGGTAAGCCAAGGTATTAGAGACTGGCTGTGCAAATTCTCATGTGGACAGAGTTTTAGTCCTTGGCTGATTGCACACAAAATAAACCCTCTTCAGAGTGAAATCGTAGACTCGTTGAATTCAACTGATTCTCATGGGAGACTTCAATCACCCTGACATCTGCTGGAAGAGCAATACGGCAGAGCACAAACAATCCAGGAAGTTTTTGGAGAGTGTCGCTGACAATTTCCTGGTGCAAGTGCTGGAGCAACCAACTAGGGGCCGAGCTTCTCTTGATCTGCTGCTCACAAACAGGGAAGATTTGGTAGGGGAAGTAGAAGTGGGTGGCAACCTAGGCAGCAGTGACCATGAGATGGTCGAGTTCAGGATCCTGACGAAAGGAAGAAAGGAGAACAGCAGGATATGGACCATGGACTTCAGAAAAGCGGACTTTGACTCCCTCAGGGAACTGATGGGCAGGATTCCTTGGGAGGCTAATATGAGGGGGAAAGGAACCCAAGAGAGCTGGCTGTATCTTAAAGAGACCTTATTGAGGGCACAAGAGCAAACCATCCCGATCTGCAGAAAGAATAGCAAATATGGTAGGCGTCCAGCTTGGCTTAACAAAGATGTCCTTGGCGAACTTAAATGCAAAAAAGAAGCTTACAAGAAGTGGAAGCTTGGTCAGATGACTAGGGAGGAGTACATAAACACTGCTCGAACGTGCAGGAATGAAATCAGGAAGGCCAAAGCGCAATTGGAGTTGCAGCTAGCAAGGGAAGTGAAGGGGAACAAGAAGGGTTTCTACAGGCATGTAGCCAACAAGAGGAAGGTTCGGGAAAGTGTGGGCCCCTTAGAGAATGAGGGAGGCGACCTAGTGACGGAGGATGTGGAGAAAGCTGAGGTACTCAATGCCTTTTTTGCCTCTGTCTTCACAGACAAGATCAGCTCCCAGACTGCCGTACTGGGTGGCACAGAATGGGAAAGAGGCGAACATCCCGCAGGGCTGAAGGAACAGGTTCAAGACTATTTAGAAGGATTGGACATTCACAAGTCCATGGGGCCGGATGCAATGCACCCGAGGGTGCTGAGGGAGTTGGCTGAGGTGATTTCAGAGCCATTGGCTATTATCTTTGAAAGCTCGTGGCAACAGGGGAGGTCCCTGAGGACTGGAAAAAAGCAAATATAGTGCCCATCTTCAAAAAAGGGAGGAAAGAGGATCCAGGGAACTACAGACCGGTCAGCCTCACCTCAATCCTTGGAAAAATCATGGAGCGGGTCCTTAAGGAATCCATTTTAAGGCACTTGGAAGAGAGGAAGGTGATCAGGAACAGTCAACACGGATTCACCAAGGGAAAGTCATGCCTGACCAACCTGATTGCTTTCTATGATGAGGTGACTGGCTCTGTGGATGTAGGGAAGGCGGTGGACGTGATATACCTTGACTTTAGCAAAGCTTTTGATACTGTCTCTCACAGTATTCTTATCAGGAAGTTAAAGAAGTATGGGTTGGATGAATGGACTATAAAATGGATAGAGAACTGGCTAAAGCATAGGGCTCAACGAGTAGTGATCAATGGCTCCATGTCTAGCTGGCAACAAGCGGAGTTCCCCAGGGGTCGGTCCTGGGGCCGGTTTTGTTCAACATCTTTATTAATGATCTGGAGGATGGGGTAGATTGCACCCTCAGCAAGTTTGCGGACGACACTAAGCTGGGGGGAGTGGTAGATACCCTGCAAGGTAGGGATAGGATACAGTGTGACCTAAACAAACTGGAGGATTGGGCCAAAAGAAATCTAATGAGGTTCAACAAAGATAAGTGAAGAGTCCTCCACTTAGGAAGTCCCATGCACAGCTATAGACTGGGGACCAAGGAACTGGGCAGCAGCTCTGCAGAAAGGGACCTGGGGGTAGCGGTGGATAAAAAGCTGGATATGAGTCAGCAGTGTGCCCTGGTTGTCAAGAAGGCTAATGGCATATTGGGCTGCATTAGGAGGGGCATTGCCAGCAGGTCACGGGAAGTGATTATTCCCCTCTATTCGGCATTGGTGTGGCCGCATTTAGAATATTGTGTCCAGTTTTGGGGCCCCCACTACAAAAAGGATGTGGACAAATTGGAGAGAGTGCAGCGGAGGGCAACCAAAATGATTAGGGGGCTGGAGCACAGGACTTATGAGGAGAGGCTGAGGGAACTGGGCTTGTTTAGTCTGCAAAACAGAAGAGTGAGGGGGGATTTGATAGCGGCCTTTAACTACCTGAAAGGGGGTTCCAGGGAGGATGGGGCTAGGCTGTTCTTGGTGGTGGCAGATGACAGAACAAGGAGCAACGGTCTCAAGTTGCAGGGCGGGAGGTCTAGGTTGGACATTAGGAAAAAGTTTTTTACTAGGAGGGTGGTGAAGCACTGGAATAGGTTACCTAGGGAGGTGGTGGAATCTCCATCCTTAGAGGTTTTTAAGCTGAGGCTTGACAAAGCCCTGGTTGGGATGATATAGCTGAGGTTAGTCCTGCTTTGAGCAGGGGGTTGGACTAGATGACCTCCTGAGGTCCCTTCCAACTCTAATATTCTATGATTTCAGTCAATTCAGGATTTCACTGAATGATCTTCAAGTTGGGGGCCCAATTCCGCTCTCAGCAAAATCAGTATAATTATTCTGGATTTATACAATGAAACTGAGGGTATAACTGGTTCCATAGTTTAAAAAATGTTGTACGAAGTAAGTTAATTTGTAAGAAACAGCTTGCTTGAAAATGTCTGAGAGGAACTTTTTCAGGTAAAACTACACATTGTTTTTTGCTTCTTTTAGAAGTGCTTTAAAATGGTCATTTTAATGTGGAAAATTTGATATGGGGGAAGGAAGACATGTTAATTATGACCCCAGTGCAGGTTCCTTTCACTTGAATTCTTTTTCTTGCCCTGCAGAATATTTAAGAGGTACTATAATTACTTTTTTAAAGCTTCTAAAACATTTTCTTTACCTTAAGAAAATTAAAAGGGACACAGTTAGGTAGTTTAGATTTAAAAATTGTTTGTTTGTAAAACCTACTGGTAGAAATGTAGTTATGAATAAAATTTTTAAAAAATGAATTTGCTTATTTTAGGGGGTTTTTTGTATTTAAACATTTTTGCAGCACTCTGAAGGTACTGGAAACTGGGAAACTCATTATTCAAAATGAGAGAAATGCCAAGAGTTAAAAGAACAACACAAATGGTGGAAAAAATAAATGTGACTTTAAGAATTCTTAGTGTAGTGTGGAAGGAGCATAGACTTTAATTTCTAGAATATGTGTAATAATATGATACTCCCATGAGGCTGAATTTTTTGTTAGGCACTCAGAACATTCTCAAAAGGATACAAAGAATTATTATGGATAATCCTATAAAGTATTCAGTAACTTGATTTGTGTTGGTAGTAATTTTTGGAGGTGCTGGAGTTGTTTTAAAATCCACATTTCAGTGTCTGACACATATAGGGTGACCAGATGTCCCAATTTTATGGGATAGTCACAAGATTTGGGGCTTTTTCCTATATAGGTGCCTATTACCCCGCACCCTTTGTCCCTATTTTTCACACTTGCTATCTGGTCACCCTAGATACACAAGTATATTTCCTAATGAAGTCAAATTCTCAGTAGTTCTAAAGCTCTGTTAATGAACTGCCATGACTTTTCCCTATACCTTTTAGGAATATTCTATACCACTCCAGCTCCTCCAAATTCTGTATCCTACATAATGCTTTTTTATATAGGATATTATGGCTAGACGGATGAAAATTCTCTAGACAAGCCATCTTTATCTCTTCAGTTTTGAAATATATGCCTTATTATAACAATCCAGATAGCAAAGTTGCCTACTATGTGTCTGCCTTCTGGTAAGGACATAAATAATACTTATTTTGCACTCCTGTAGCACCTTAAGGTGTTTTTCAAACAACAAATCAGTCACTGTTTCCTCACTCATCATTTTGGATGTCAGCTGACCTCTTCATTTGAAGTTTAGTCTTATTCCACTTTGTTCACTATTTTGTGGTCTCCCCTCCCACCCTTCATAGGTCTTAGCAACAGTACGGTCAAATCAATAAATCTAAACTGCTTTTATTCCAGTCTATCAAATCTAGTTAAAATAATTTCTGTTTTCTTGTTAAGAGAAATGAAGCCTATGTAATAAATGAAAAAAAATCACATCATCCTACTGGAGAGTTATTTCTATACAATATAATGCACAGAAAAGCAACTACAGATTGAGAATCAGCATGATGGAAAATGCAGTTATTCTTTTGTACCACAGAAGGTTGACAAAAGAGTTATTGTAATTATTAACTTCTATAAAAATCCCTTTCTTCAAAAGTTAAGCTGTAAGCATTAAATGGAGGTGCTGAATCATAGGGCTGGCTGGAAAACAAGAATTACGTTTTGTGAAAAAATATTGAGGTTTTTAATGTTTATTTTTGTTATGCGGCTGAACAAAACCAAGACCTTTCCCAAATTTTTCAATTAAAAAAAAAAAAAAAAAGGCACACACCTTAGAATAGCTAAAAGCCTGGTGGGTGGGAGACCCAAGTTCTTTCTCTGCAGGAGTTTTATTGACTCTGCTGAATACCGTTTGTCACCTCACAGTACTGGATCATTGTCTATTTTTTCCTACCTTTTCATCATTTAAGAGAGATATTTTTAAAGTTCCTAAACTGCTTCTACTAAGATACACATCATTAAACGCTTTTTTGTTTATGCCTTTTCAGTGCTTGGTGTGTGGGTGGAATTGCATGTCACCACAAGAAAACTTCTCTTCAGTCTGAGGCAACTGGCTGGCAGGAGCCAATCGTTCTATGTAGCTGTGAGAGAACTGGGCAAACTAATGTTGGTGTCACTTCCTGTTCTGTTCAGGACACAATTAGTAATCCTCATTACCAAGTAAACTGCTGGGCTACCCTGAGAGCAATATCTCTCAACACTTGACTGACAAGCTGGTTTTGATCTCATTTTTACACACATGTGCCTCAAGGGTGAACTCAGTGGAGTCAACTAGTGTGAAAGTGGCATAAGGGAAGTCAGAATCTGGCTCAGACTCCAAACATTGCTTGTTACTAGCATTGTTCGGAGTTGATAGCCTATCATCCTTCTTGTTAACTGTTGGCACTGTTAAGATAAGCCGGCACTGTTCCCCCTATAACATTTATAATGCTTGTAAAAATAGCATGAGAAGTAATACAGTGAATTTATAAAGGGTAACCTGAAAAAATCCATTCATTTAAGGATTATATACTACATGCCCCAAGGAGTAAGGATAAAGGGATGTATAGTACATTGTAGTTAAACATTTCTTGGTCAACAAAGTTCCACATTGTGGCTCCCAGTCTGTCCCACATTCAGTATGGTAATGACATGTTAATAATAGAACCCTGTTCCAGTCTGTCCCACATTCAGTATGGTAATGACATGTTAATAATAGAACCCTGTTCCAGTTTGTCCCACATTCAGTATGGTAATGACAGGTTAATAATAGAACCCTGCTAGAACCTTTGAGCCAGCTTTATAGTGGCTCTTTTAATATGTGGCTTATCTGACAAAGTTTCATTTTCATATCTTGCTATGATCTCCTTTGGGAGATGAAATGGAAAATGTTTTAAACAGACAAAGATTTTGTTTAGTTAATAAAGCCATTTACCCCATTTTTCTCTAGCACGGCTCTAATGGTTTCCATAAGTGATCTGATACTAGCAACATAATGCAAACTGAGATGTTCTTTTTCTAGAGCTCAGAGTTTGATAATAGTTTGAAAATTTTGGGGATATTGGGGGGACATTTTCGATCATAAATCCTGTTGACGGCGTGTTCAACTTTTGGACTTCTCAATGTTAAGAATGACCTATAAACAGATTGACTTTGCTCTTCATTTTGGAGTGGCATGTTTTCTGTTCTGGTTAGCCTATAAGTGGTCACATACTTCACTCGTGTGGCGTTGCCTTTCCAGAGAAGGAATAATTCTTTATGGTTACGTTATTATACTTGTTCCTGCTCCAAATTTATCTTTCACTAGTTTTTTCCTAACTCCCCAGCGTAATTTAAAAAGGGACAGCAGACTTCCCATTTCCCAGGTTAGATTGGGTGAACTGCCCTGCCTTCCACCGCCCTCGGTCAGAGGGCTAACACAAGGCCCAGTCCCCAATTATGGTCTTTTTTGAGTGGTGGATGGGTTTCTTCTGGCCCTCTCCACCGGAGTGAATTTCACCCACTATGAACAGCTACACTGGGTTTCTTTTTAAATGAAACATTATCCTGTTGCAGACTTAAAGCCAGTGACTTTTTTCTGCATTGTCATTAAAGAACACTGTGAAAATTCAGATCTAGATTCAGAAATCTGATATAGCCTATGAGAGAGAGAGAGAGCTGACCCACTTATGAAATCTAGTTTGAACCTTGGCTACCCCAGAGTCTTGGAGTAGTTGGATCTGGGGGTTTGGTTTCCCTCTATTTCTATTAATTACCTATTTCTGCTTTAGAAATTGAGAGCCTGTAGCTCAGGGTGTTTTTTAGAGGAGGAGAGGGCAATGAAGCTTGCATAGTCTATTGCAGCTGTTTTCAAACTGTGGGTTGTGATCCCATCTTCAAGAAAGGGAAGAATGAGGATCCAGGAAACCACACACTGGTCAGCCTCACCTCAATCCCTGGAAAAATCATGGAGTGGGTCCTCAAAGAATCCATTTTAAGGCACTTGAAAAAGAAGAAGGTGATCAGGAACAGTCAACATGGATTCACCAATGCCTGACTAACCTGATTGCCTTCTACGAGGAGGTGGCTGGCTCTGTGGATGTGGGGAAAGCAGTGGACGTGATATACCTTGACTTTAGCAAAGCTTTTGATAAGGTCTCCCACAGTATTCTTATCAGCAAGTTAAAGAAGTATGGGTTAGATGAATGGACTATAAAATGGATAGAGAGCTAGCTAGATCATCAGGCTCAACAGGTAGTGATCAATGGCTCCATGTCTAGCTGGCAGACAGTAACAAGCGGAGTGCCCCAAACGTTGGTCCTGGGGCGTGTTTTGTTAAACATCTTCATTAATGATCTGGAGGATGGGGTAGATTGCACCCTCAGCAAGGTTGCAGATGACATTAAGCTAAGGGGAGTGGTAGATACCCTGGAAGGTAGGGATAGGATATAGAGGAACCTAGACAAATTGGCAGATTGGCCAAAAGAAATCTGATGAGGTTCAACATGGAGAAGTGCAGAGTCCTGCATTTAGGACAGAAGAATCCCATGCATACCCACAGACTGGGGACAGATGGGCTAGGCAGCAGTTCTGCAGAAAAGGGCCTGGGGGTTACAGTGGATAAGAAGCTGAATATGAGTCAGCAGTGTGCCCTGGTTGCCAAGAAGGCTAACAATGTATTGGGCTGCATTAGTAGAAGCATTGCCAGCAGATCAAAGGAAGTGATTATTCCCCAGTTATGTCCAGTTTTGGGCCCCCCCACTACAAAAAGGATGTGGACAAGTTGGAGAGAGTCCAGAGGAGAGCAACAAAAATGATTAGGGGGCTGGAGCACAAGACCTATGAGGAGAGGCTGACGGAACTAGGTTTGTTTAGTCTGCAGAAGAGAAGAAGGAGGGAGGATTTGATAGCAGTCGTTAACTACTGAAAGGGGGTTCCAGGGAGGATGGAGCTAGGCTGTTCTCAGCGGTGGCAGATGACAGAACAAGGAGCAATGGTCTCAAGTTGCAGTGGTGGAGGTCTAGGTTGGATATTAGGAAAAGCTTTTTCACTAGGAGGGTGGTGAAGCACTGGAATGTGTTACTTAGGGAGGTGGTAGAATCTCCATCTTTAGAGGTTTTTAAGTTGGAGCTTGATAAAGCCCTTACTGGCATGATTTAGCTGAGGTTAGTCCTGCTTTGAGCAGGGGGTTGGACTAGATGACCTGAGGTCCCTTTCCACTCTAATCTTCTATGACTCTTCTATGATTCTACACGTAGATACTCATTCACTATATATAGCTATATTTTTAATGTTTCTAATTATCAAAGCTCTTCATCTTACCATGAACAATTCTTCATTTTATATTTCAGTATTATAAATCAGTAATATTATTCTGTGCTACCCTTAATCTATTAGAAAGGGAATGGGGAGTTAGGGAAAACATGATGATTCTTTAGTGTCAGCATTTCTTATTCTCTTTGAATATGGGCTTTTCATTCAAAGTTCAGTTTTGCCTGTTGAATCATTACAAAGAAACTTCATTAGAAATATTCCTGTGAATTCATTTTTGAGGGGTATCTCATTTTTGGGGCCTTGATATTTAGTTGCTTTTAATGGTACCCCAACAGCTGTCAAACATGTTTGACAGAAGCTGGGAATGGGTGATGGGATGGATCATTTGATTACCTGTTCTGTTCATTCCCTCTGAAGCACCTGGCTTTGGCCACCATCAGAAGACAGGATACTTGGCTAGATGGACCATTGGTTTGACCCAGTATGGCTGCTCTTGTGTTCTTATGTGCCATTTGTTCACATTTTAATTATCCATTCTTTTGAGTTTTCAACCTTCTCCATTACTGTCCTTAACTGTTCTTCCTCTTCACTTGAAGAATCCCTTTTTGCTTTTAAAATGTACACTTTCTTGCTTTTTCTGCACGTATTAGTATAATGGCTGGATTTACTACGTCTACATATTTGCCTGAGTGCTGGGCACTTTCTATACTCATTGTTTTCTGCTGTCCTTGGCCAGTTGAATTGAGTTGAATCTGTGAACCTTTTCCTTACTGTTTTAGACATAGGCACAGAGCAAATGACTGAGTACTTTCTCTACGTTTTTTTTTTTTTATTATTATTTGTGTGTTCTGCTGGCTGGCATATACACATTGTCCTTTCCAGTGTTAGATCCATCTCCCTTAACTATTTATTGTTCCACACCAGGACAATCTGGTCTACAATGAGAGAGACTTTTAATATTCCATATTCACAGGACTGACTTTTTAATTTTAAGTATGTGACAAACTCCTATCTTGTCTCCATTTTCATTTTGTGTTCTTATCTTGAACATGCATCTTTCATAAGTATCATTCTTTCTTAGGGATGCAATAATCCTTAAAGCTTTGCAGAAATATTGAAGGTGTTTCTCTCTCTTCCCCACCATCATCATGGAATGCATTATACACAACTAAGGCTTCAGTGCCTGCCCCTGTTAGGAGCAGAACAATCTTTTGCTCATCTTCCTGTTTGTTTGCCCCTGTGGCTTTCTTATAAAGCTCAATTCGCTGTTGGAACCTTTTCCAGGCACATTCATTCAGCATTTCCCCTGGTTCTCAGGGCTGGTGGGGAAGCTATTTGCAGTTATTTCTATTTTAATTACTTTGATAACGTGAAGGACATTTTACTGTAGATTTTCAGTTTGCTTGTCCATTACTATGACTAAGTTTTAGCAGGTCATTTTAAAATCCTCTTGGAGTTTGGCTTTGAAAATAACAAATTCTAATGTAATCAAGGATCCAATGCAGAATACGAGAGGTTCAAATAAGAGATAAGACTATGATAGTTCAAGAAAGAAGGTGAAGAGAGTGCCATATCCTTTGGTTACTTCCCCTATCCTACCAACACCACCCCTGGTCTTGCATGGATTGAATCTCAGCTAGCTTGATCCCCTCCAGACTCCAAACATTACAGTGCAAATACATCCTTTACGTTAGATTGAATGGGTGGGGGTACGCATGTAAAAATGTTTGATTTGTTTGTCATTGATAGACCATAGGCCAGATTCCTGGTCCCATTTGCTCTGGTTATTCAGAGTAGTATGTCTATTGATTTCAATGAAGTTATTCTTCTAAAAAGTACTGATGTATCCATGAACGGAATTGCACCTCCTAAGTCTAGGAAGGAGATTTGGATAGATAGCTTTATTTTTTTCTTCTCTTTTATTGATACTAACATTTTGGTCAGTACATTGAAAATTAGTTTTCAGGCACTTCTACAATATTTAATAACTATCATCTCACATACACTCCAGCTCTACAAATATAGGAAACCACCTTGCATTGGTAGGAGGATGGACCATTAGGTCCTTTTCATCTCTGACTTATCTGATAAAACTCCAGATGCCTTTCACTATTCTGAACACATTGGGATGTGTTTGGGATGGTGTGACACTAGGCCTGAAAAAGCCAAGCAACTTTACAAATTGCATGGTCCAAATCTGACCTTTGAAGATATATTAAAGGAAAATACAATGGTAGCGAGGATCATTCCTCATAAGTAGACTAGAGCTTTGATATGCAAGTGTATTGTTGGTAGTTATTTGATGTTGTTTACATATCTCTTGTTAGAGATTAGCAGTGTAGATAAACTGCTTTCCTGTCTATCTCTGTTCTATTAAGAGTTCAAAAGGAACATATGAACATTTAGATGGAACTTTGAATGTAACAATACTATTGTTTGTATTTCTCTTTGAAGTTTAAGTAGTAAATCCCTGTGAATGGTTGTAAATGGCCAATAGCCTTGTGCTAATGTAACTAGTTACTGGTGTGCACAGGACATAGAGATGATACTTCAGAGTCCCAAGTAATCATCTGTTAATTGTTCAAGGAGACACCTGCAGTCAAGAAAACATTTGTCAGCCTGTATGGATTTATAAAAGATTCTAGTGGACCGATCCTTTTTATCTCGAATCTGTCTGAACTCATCAGGGCAAGATTGGGATGCCAGTGACCAGTGTGGAATCACCCTGATAATTCTCATGGGAGAATTTGAACAGATTCTGCACATGGACTATTAGTCTTCATTTTTCTCTGGATTGGATTTCTAACAAAGAAGCTCTAAACAATGATGACCCCTCCAAGCTGTTTAGGTCGTTTCAGGGACTTTGCAATTTAAGAACTTGGCAACTCAGTTATAATCTCTACTTTGAAACTGACCTAAGAGCTTTATTTTCATCTGTGTATGTATACTGACCTTTTAACTGTTACTCTTTTCTTTTTTAAAAAATAAATGTTAGTTTAGTTAAGCATTGGCTTTAAGCATGTATTTGGGTAAGATCTGAATTATTCAGTGACCTGTTTGGTAAAGTGTCTTCTCCTTTGCGATTGGTAGAACTTTTTTACATATGATGGATAAAGATTTTCAGTAATACCATCATATTTAACTTGGCTGTCTGGGTGCTAGCCCAATGGCTGGATAGTTTTAAGGGAACTGTGTTTGGTCTACTGAATGCCCGGTGAGGTTATCAGAACCTGTTTGTTGCTGGCTTGGTATACGTTATGGAAGAAAAACCAACAGTATTTAGGGCTTTGCCTGTCCCATTTTTTTCCAGTTTGCCCTGTTTAAGCTATCTCAGCCTGGCTCCCCTGGAGGCCAATGTCACAGATGGAATTTTTGATCCTTTAATTTGTTTTTTGGCTCTTGTTAACTTTGTGTCAAAACCTATACACTATCTAAACAATTTTGTTTCTATTTAATTTCCTGTAAATTGCTTAGCTAGAGAAACTGTTCCCACCTAGCAGTGACAAATTTGCATTGCAGAGGATGAGAAAACACTGTATAAATTAGGATTTGCTGCAGTAAGGTTTAGCATGATGTCATCTTCCACTGTAAAATCTCTAATAGAAGGCTGAACTCTTCAAATGCAAGGAACTTTTAAACCAAAATTGCATGGTTCTTGCACAGTCCTCAGGATGAGTATAGCTGGAAGATTAATATTAGAGGAACAAATGCACAATCATGTACATCACTGAGGGTAAAAATCAGTGAGTCAAACTGTGCTCTTTGTTCCCATTGAATTCAGTGGCAGCTGTGCAAACTTATCTAAGGGCAATGTTTAGGCCATTGGCCATATTGTTGGTAACTGAACTCTAGTTACAGTAATGCTGTAACTCCAGGCATATTTCCAGAGCTTTTTAAGCCCATCAATTAAAACAGATAATTTGCTCTTAAACCCAGTTGACTTGGCCAGAAAAAGGGAGAAAAAGAATCGGCACTAGACTGGAGTGTCTAACTAATACATCTTCAGAAGACTTTATTGCCTTGGCAAATTCTTTATAGTTCCTTCTCCCTTCATAAGAAATCCATGGTGTGAAAATGTATGGTTGAGACTCCCAGCATGACGTCAACAACAAACACCATCCTTATCTTTAGGGCATGATGCATACTGATTAACTGTGTACAGCAATTATATAAAATAACAGAGTAGTTCATATGCCATCACTGAGTCACTAAATTCATGCAATAATTCATATATGATAAAACCGGGAAAAAGCCTTTTTTAGTAATTACTAAATCTACATCATTCCCTGCCATTATTCCTCTAAAAGGAGTTTGCTGCTCCTTGTTTCATTTAACTTCTGAATTCATATGTAAACAGCTCTATTCTTCTCAAGTTCGTATCACTGTGATATCTAGTGTTTTCTAGTAGTGCATTAAATAATGTGTCTAGTATCCATTTGTATCTTTATTTCTGTTTGCTGCATTTGTATATTAGCTAGGGGAAGGTAGGAAGTGTGGAAAGATTTGAAGTAGACAATAGATTCTTCAGGAGTTGGTTACACAACTCTAAAAGCTCTATCTGCTGCACAAATTGGCATGTGGTAGACAAATCCATTATGCCTTGACCACAGGTGTTATCTCAGAGATTTAGGTGAGCTTTTCAGTATCCCAGGCCATTAAGCATCATGCTAATCTATCGGAAGTCTGTGTAGTTGAGTGGACGGTAGCTATGACATGTGCATGTAACTTGTGTTGCTTGGTATGCCCACTGCTGCATATAGTATGGATGCTTCCTAAGCGCTGATCCACTGTTGCCATATGCACTGACAGGTAAAAAAAACGGCTATGTATGTGTCTGCTTCCCATTTTAACATTAATACATAGGTAAATAATACATGAATTCAGGTTTATCTAAAACTACAATTATAAGAGTTTAGTCCTGCACACCAGATGTGCGATCTGAATCTAAAACTTAATGAAATCAGTGCAATACAAGACTTTTCATTCACTTGAGTGGAATTTGGATCAGGTCAGAAGTGCTTATGTCCCATTGACTTGAAAGGGAGACACTATGTTCAATAGTAAGTCTCTGGACTAATCTATACTAATGTTCACTTACTGTGGAGTCTCCATTGCACTGCGTCAATGGGAAAAGCTCTCCGATCAACACAACCCTACTCTTTTTTTTTTTTTTTTTGGGGGGGGGGGGGGGGGAAGAGTGGAGAGTGGATTTATTGCTTCGACCGGAGGTCACTTCCAGAATTGATTGAGCGGGTCTCCACTCTTCGCTCAGTCGATCCCGGTGCATTGATCTGTGCAGCCCCGGCAGTATAGACATACCCTCTGACAAATTAGACCCTAAGGAACATAGGCTGAGGCAGTCCTCTGATCACACTTCTGAACATTTAGAGAAATGATAAGAAATAACAATAAGAAGAACCTTTTTCTTGCAAGTTCAGATGCATATACATTTGTAATTACATTGATATAGTGAAGCAAAAATTTCATGACTCTAGTATGCTTTAGATACAGTAACTTAGTGATCTACAATATGTGAAAATAATTGATCTAATCTAAATTGACAATAGTGGGAAGAAAATTCCCAGTTAAAGCTCAATGATTAATACTAAAACTTGAACTTATGCTACAAAATTGAATATTACATCCATTTTGTAATGTGAAGCCCTGAACATTATCAGTAGACAAAACAATTAAATCTATATAATTGTTACCGGATAGTGCTGATTTTATGATACTGAATCTGTAATGGGAAAAAATTATTCCATGAAAACTGAGAAGGTTACTGTGCACAGTATTGCCAACCCTCAAGCTTGGTCTACACTGGTGGTGGCAGTTAAGAGTTGATATGCAAGCTACGTAATGTAGCTTGTGTATCTCCCGATGATGTACTTATGTTCACATACCCCAGTTTCACGGAACTGTGTTGATGGGAAATGCCCTCCAGTTAACGCAGTCTTACTCCTTTTGGGGAAGTGAATTAATGGAGTTGACTGGAGAGTGCTCTCCGATCAAGTGAATGGGTCTGTGTAGACCCACTCAGTTGATGCCACTGCAGCAATCCCTGCTGCTGTGGCCATGAAGACATATCCTCAGTGTTAAAAAATCCATGAGATTGGCTTCAGAACCACAAGATTTAGGATATAATCAATTTCAGAGTCTATTTTATTTGCCTTCTGGTGTCTAGCATTTGGGATTCACAGAATCATAGAAGATTAGAGTTGGAAAGGACCTCAGGAGGTCATCTAGTCCAACCCCTTGCTCAAAGCAGGACTAACCTCAGCTAAATCATCCCAGCCATGGCTTTTTCAGGCCACATCTTAAAAACCTCTGAAGATGGAGATTCCACCACCTCTCTAAGTAACCCATTCCAGTGCTTCACCACCCTCCTAGTGAAAAACTTTTTCCTAATATCCAACCTAGACCTCCCCCACTGCAACTTGAGACCATTGCTCCTTCTTCTGTCATCTACTACCATTGAGAACAGCCGAGCTCCATCCTCCCTCAAACCCCTTTCAGGAAGTTAAAGGCTGCTATCAACTCCCCCCTCATTCTTCTCTTTTGCAGACTAAACAAGCCTAGTTCCCTCAGCCTCTCCTCATACGTCTTGTGCTCCAGCCCCCTAATCATTTTTGTTGCCCTCCACTGGACTCTCTCCAACTTGTCCACATCCTTTTTTGTAGTGGGGGGCCCAAAACTGGACACAATACTCCAAATCCGGTCTCACCAATGCCGAATAGAGGGGAATAATCACTTCCTTCCATCTGCTGGCAATGCTCCTACTAATGCAGCCCAATATGTTGTTAGCCTTCTTGGCAACCAGGGCACACTGCTGACTCATATCCAGCTTCTTATCCACTGTAACCCCCCAGGCCCTTTTCTGCGGAACTGCTGCCTCGCCCATCGGTCCCCAGTCTGTAGCTGTGCATGGGATTCTTCTGCCCTAAGTGCAGGGCTCTGCACTTCTCCATGTTGAACCTCATCAGATTTCTTTTGGCCCAATCTGCCAATTTGTCTAGGTCCCTCTATATCCTATCCCTACCTTCCAGGATATCTACCACTCCCCCTAGCTTAGTGTCATCTGCAAACTTGCTGAGGGTGCAATCTAACCCATCCTCCAGATCATTAATGAAGATGTTGAACAAAACACGCCCCAGGACCGACCTCTGGGGCACTCCGCTTGTTACTGGCTGCCAGCTAGACATGGAGCCATTGATCACTACCCGTTGAGCCTGATGATCTAGCCAGCTCTCTATCCATTTTATAGTCCATTCATCTAACCCATACCTCTTTAACTTGCTGATAAGAATACTGTGAGAGACCGTATCAAAAGCTTTGCTAAAGTCAAAGTATATCACATCCACTGCTTTCCCCACATCCACAGAGCCAGCCACCTCCTCGTAGAAAGCAATCAGGTTAGTCAGGCATGACTTGCCCTTGGTGAATCCATGTTGACTGTTTCTGATCACCTTCCTCTCTTCTAAGTGCCTTAAAATGGATTCCTTGAGGGCCTGCTCCATGATTTTTCCAGGGATTGAGGTGAGGCTGACTGGTCTGTAGTTCTCTGGATCCTCTTTCTTCTCTTTCTTGAAGATTGGCATTATATTTGCCTTTTTCCAATCATCAGGGACCACCCCCAGTTGCCGTGAGCTTTCAAATATAATAGCCAATGGCTCTGAAATCACATTCATGTTTCCAAGATCTTCTCTGCAACCAGGAGGTGTAGAAATTTCCTTTAGTTTTTAATGAAAGTTGAGATTCTCAAGTAATCAGCAGAATCCAGAGGGTCAGGCTTTAAGAAAAACACTAAATATAGTGAGACTGCCATTAAAATCATGAGCATTGGCTAGGTTGTGTGGATGTACAGCAGCTGAAATCTCTTTCTAAATATAGTATTGAATCACAAACTCCTTAATTTAGCATAGCTCATCCGAGAGTCACAGGAGCAGTGGATTTACAGTACAGGTATGCTTTTGCTTTGTGGTTTTATTGTAAACTGCTTCTGATTATACTGTGAAAATTGGTGCTATTGACCTCTAGTGTTGGAAAAAAATTACTGCTGATTTTCCTTTCCCTTCCAAATTGTGTGTCTGATTCCTATAAATGGCAGGGGGAAGAGGCTGTTTGAGCTTTGTGGATTATTACATTTAGATATTTGTGGCAGGTTTTTATGTCCACTAAGAAAGAAAATGTATCCAGGTATTATTGATTTGTTGTATTACCTAGAAGCCATAGTCATGGTAGATTAAGACCATGGTGCTAGGTGCCTTATGAACACAAAGCAAAAAGATAGTCCCTGACCCAAAGAGCATCTTATGTAAGTATAAGACAATAGACAACAGATGGATACAGAGAGATGAGGGAGTACAAGGAAACACTGAGACAATATTGGTTAGGATGATGTGCAGTGTTCTCAGCAAATCAGGAGCCTAACTGTTGTCACTCTTTTTGACTTTAGGCATCACGGAAAGAGAATTTTAGGAGGGTTTTGAAGGAGAATAATGAAGTATATCTGCAGGTATTCAGAAGGAGCGTGAGAGGCAGCATGAGAGAAAGCACAAAGTTACTTTTTAAAAAAATTCACAAGTTGGTGATGGAGGCTGACATCATGGATCAGAGTGTGAGTCAATATCTCGATAGTTAATGAGAGATGGTCGGTCATGAAGGGCCTTGAAAGTGAAGACAAGTAACTTAAATATTGGATGCATTACTTGCAGAGTCAGTTGTGTGAAATGCATCGTCTAGAGGTAAAGACTTTATTGTGTGGAAGGTAATTTAGGAACAATGTTTGGTTCTTATTTACTGTAGAGTTGACCTGAGTCTCATTTATACAAAGGCTGCTGTGTGCAGCTCTGGCAGTACAAAGGGGAGTTAAATTGGGTGTAAATGCAATCGCGCTTCAAAATTTCTTTGCACTGCCGGAATGGTATAAAGAGGCCTCAGTGTAAATGAGAATTAGTCCCCACACATTGAGACTTTTTTGCTGTCATTGTATTTATTATTTTTCATCCTTCTCCCAATTTTAATTCAGTTTGTAATCATAAAGTCAAGTATATAAGATTGTGTTTTCTGGGGACATGTATTTTAAAACAACAAGATGAGAACAAACCAGTTTCTCCAACATAATGATATAGTTTAAGAAAAAAACCCCCAACAAATTGAAACCTAAAACATCCCTTCCTCCCCTGCATGCGTGCACGCACAACACACGTTTACTTTTACCAGAAATATAAAGCAGTTTATAACTGTTAGTGATAGACAGTTCAGTTATTTTCACCTAAGGATGAATGAAAACCCATTTGAGAGAGTGAGTTTCTCATGGAAAATAAGTGCAAAACAAATACCATGTGCAACAATGCAATCCTGGAGCATTTAAAATTTCACTTCCTGCAGGAGACTTCCAGTCCTGTAGGGTGATGTCCATTAAATGAAACAAAAGTTCGTGTAAATAAGGCTCTCTTCCCTTGGGATAGATGGGATATTGGGGCTTTATGACAGCACATACAGAACACACTTGCACCAGCTTCAGTGAAATGCAGAGGACAGAACCCATATAAAAATAGTCCAGACAGAATAAATGAATTTAATTCTAATGCAACAATTATAAATGACTTAGAGGTGCAGGAGAAGAGAGGATTTTTTTTCATTTATTTCAGAGGATGGGGTGCTGTGGTATACTTGAAAAGCTGAGGGAAAACAGTAGGAAAGCATATGAGATGAGGACAATAATGGTGAGTGGGTGGGATGTGCATGTGCAAATATGTACTAGAAAATGCATTAAAGTCCTTAAATACATAATAGTCCCGTTCAAAGCAGATTGAACAGAAAACTTGAGTCCCATGAAAACAAAGGAGTAAACGTGTATAATGTGGGAGGGAGGGGAAAGTAACATCCCAAAGAAGTCCACAGTGCACTTCCTTACAACTGTAATTTTTTTAGTGTTGATTTATAACAGTAAATTTCTTGGTGTCAGTGAGCTATGGACAAAACTGTTCTCAAATCTACAGTGTAACTCCAAGGAGTTCTCCGGTTGGAGTTCATGTCACCCCATGGTGGCAGGTGGCGATAGTAAAACAGCTAGAACTCAGCAGCTGCTGGGAACTGGGAGACTGAACTAAGACAAAGGGAGGAGAAGCACTGTTACTTCCTCTTCCAGCTTCTCCACCTGCCCATCCCTCCACTCTGCTCTGCTTCTGAAGTGCGCTACCTGAAGCTGCTCACAACACTCAGCCAGGTCATCCTCATGGGATACCCAAGGAGGAGGTGAGGCACCTCTTCTGAAGCTTGTAGATCTGCCCCCACTCCACAGCAGTCCTCCACTACTGTGTACCCAGCCCCTAAAATCAGAGTTGTTTGCCATGAGCCCAATTCCACAAGTCCTTTTAGGCCCACAGATTATGGAATGTGACTGCAAAATATTTTTCCAATGGTATGACCCTTCTGTGCATGGATTTCCCTTTGAAATTGATGGAGGTTCAAATAAAGAGTGTCTGCAACATCAGGCCCTTAAAGACCATTTCTAAAGCCCTTTTTTGGCTGGTAATTTTTAAATAATGAAGCTACGTTCCCTGTTGCCCGAAGCATATTCTTTATTAGCATGAAAAGTATTTAATGGTGGAGAGTTGTACTATTTATAGAGACCTTAAATACCATTTCTCTGCATTCCTTTTTACAAATTTATTTAAAGGCTTTTAAATAAACAGCAACCTACCCATATTCTTTGCTAATAATTTCCTCATTCACCTTTTTAAGTGGCAGCATAGTGGCTGTAATTAAAGACTTAGTACTATTCATGTCAAAGTTCAGTCTAGGTAGACCTTGAAGAAAAGAAAATACAGTGACCAGAGTTTTAAATTGTCATTCAGCTTCATTTTCTGTGGAGATTAACAAAAAATGAACACAAAAACAAACGCTTGCTTCTTATTGGAAAAGCCACAGAGATATGCAGTTGGATGGTCCTGAGTCTAAATGCGAAGATACTGCACTGATGAAGCCATTAGAGTGTACAGACAAACAATTTTGTACTTGTGGAATTTCTAGGGCATGCTTCACCATAGAAGCATAGAACTTTTATTTCTTGCAATGCTCTTTTCCTTCCCAATTGAGAAAGGGGGTCTAGTGCAATGTGACTACATTCATTTGTGTTCTGAATGGCGTGGGTCCTGGACATCTGAGGGATGACACCTGAAATGCCACCTCTCTCCTCATGTGGGTGTGAGACAAGAAGGAGATTGCTCAGTGATCAGGGCACTAGCCTAGGACTTGGGAAGAGCCAAGATCAATTACTTGCCCTGCCAGAGGTTTCCTGTGTGACCTTGGGCAAGTCACTTAGTCTCTGTGCCTCCATCCCCTATCTGTACAGTGGGCATAACAGCACTTCTGTTGAGGATAAATGCATGAAAATGGATTGCAAGGCCCGGAGATGCCAGGCCACTGGGGTACATAGAAATGCCTACCTAAGATAAATGCAGTCACCTGAGGTGCTTGAGCTAGGATGGCATTGTTCCTGTTATAATCAGAAGGATCTGGCAGCAGGTCTTCCTCAGTAGAAGGCCTATGGCTCTATAACCTGCTTTGCACCTTGGTTCACCGGAGCCAAACTTTTACAACCTGCAGCATACATCGGTTTCCTGGGATTTTCCTGGGAGAACATGTGAGAGCAGCAGAATAACAGAGGTTGGCCTGGAGAATGTCAGTGGAGACTATGTAATGGAGATCATGCTACATAGGGAGGTTTTCCTGGATCTTTGTCCTTTGGCAGCTTTGGTTTTAGATTTTATGATTGTGGAACTTTGCTTTTCACATTTTGTCATGGGCTTGCAATGGGAGAAAAACTCCATAAATTATATGAAGAAAACGCACAGTCATAAGTGGATTTTAGTTACGGGAGATGTGCGTCCATGGCCAGTGACTGAGTAGTAATGGCTCCCCTTCTGTAGCTAGCAATGTATATTGCAGGTATGAGATTTCAAATGGTCACATATAAAACATTCTCACTCCTCCTTCCCCCAAATATTCCATGTAGTCGGGTGTCTTTCTAGCAGTGAGAGGTATCCTGAGAAGACCAGCCAAGGGAATGGCCTGAATTAAGGTCCAATTAAAGAGGATTATTTCTTTAAACATTATTTAAACATTTAAACTTTATTTAAAGCTAAAGATGTTTTCTTGATCTTTTTGTCAGCTTCATATAATTTGTGCACACCAAGTAATTAGAATGTCTTGTCTGTCCTGTTGCAGTTGGTGATATTTATGAACCTGTCAGCTCCATTCAAAAATATCTGTATCCTGGAGAAATTTTCAATACCTTATGTAGGTTAGATTTCAGTAATACAACCGTGGATGCTGAGGTATGGTAAGGTAAAGATAAAACCTAGTTTATAATATGTTCTTTCACATGAAGAGTTCTGTTTATTAAATTGTCAAAGTTTGTTTTCAGTAATTCAGTTTCATTACCAAACTCTCTCAAATCAAATAAATGAATTGTTCAGGGGATATTTCATTGTGAAATAGAATATATTGCTTTATCGGTGAGATGAGTTCCTTGGGTCGTTATCTTCCCACTCAGCTAGTCTGTAGGCTTGGAGTTAACCCAGTTATTGTGTGCATTAGGTTTTCAAATGCTATTATTTCTCTTCATTATGAAGAACAGGAAAAAGTCTTTTGAAAAAAAAATTTTTTTTCTGTGAGAATATATTCTTTTTTCTGCCCAAAGAGACTATGAATCACTAAGAAAGATAGAAAAATTACACCTGACATTCCTGATGACTTTTCTCATTAATAGTTGCACTCACTGTCATCATTTTAAAGCCTTTTATGATGCTCAGTATGAATGATATATAAAATATAACATATAAATAAAGTTGTGCCAACGGTTACATTATAAACAACTATTAGAAAAGTTTAATAACTCATGGCCATAATTTTTTGCTCAGAGTGGGAGCTGAGTATGCTACTATATATATCTATATATATCTATATCTATATATCTATATATATATATAGATATATCTCATAGATGATTAGGGTTGGAAGGGACCTCAGGAGGTCATCTAGTCCAACCCCCTGCTCAAAGCAGGACCAACCGCAACTAAATCATCCCAGCCAGGGCTTTGTCAAGATGCACCTGTAAAACCTCTAAGGATGGAGATTCCACCACCTCCCTAGGTAACCCATTCCAGTGCTTCACTACCCTCCTAGTGAAAAACTTTTTCCTAATATCCAACCTAGACCTCCCCCACTGCTACTTAAGACCATTGCTCCTTATTTTGTCATCTGACACCACTGAGAACAGCCTAGCTCCATTTTCTTTGGAACCCCTTTTCGGTAGTTGAAGGCTGCTATGAAATTTCCCCCCATCCTTCTCTTCTGCAGACTAAACAAGCCTAGTTCCCTCAGCCTCTCCTCATAAGTCTTGTGCTCCAACCCCCTAATCATTTTTGTTGCCCTCTGCTGTACTCTCTCCAACTTGTCCACAACCTTTTTGTAGTGGGGGGGGCAAAATGACACAGTACTCCAAATGCAGCCTCACCAATGCCAAATAGAGGGGAATAATCACTTCCCTCGATCTGCTGGCATTGCTCTTACTAATGCAGCCCAATATGTCTTCAGTCTTCTTGGCAATAAGGGCACACTGCTGACTCATATCCAGCTTCTTGTCCACTGTAAATCCCAGATCCTTTTCTGCAGAATTGCAGCCTAGCCGGTCGGTCCCCAGTCTGTAGCTCTGCATGTGATTCTTCTGTCCTAAGTGCAGGACTCTGCACTTGTCCTTGTTGAATCTCATCAGATTTTTTTTTTGTCCCAATCCTCCAATTTGTCTTGGTCACTTTGTATCCTATCCCTACCCCACAGCATATCTAGCACTCCGCCCATCTTAGTGTCATCTGCAAACTTGCTGAGGGTACAATCCAACCCACCCTCCAGATCATTAATGAAGATATTGAACAAAACTGGCCCCAGCCCCGCCCCCTTGGGCATTCCGCTTGTTACTGGCTGCCCACTAGACATTGAGCCGTTCATCACTACCCCGTTGAGCCTGATGATCTTGCCAGATTTCTATCCATTTTATAATCCATTCATCCAACCCATCTACCCCATCCTCCAGATCATTAATGAAGATGTTGAACAAAACCTGCCCCAGGACCGACCCTTGGGGCACTCCGCTTGTTACCAGCTGCCAGCTAGACATGGAGCCATTGATCACTACCCGTTGAGCCTGATGATCTAGCCAGCTCTTTATCTATTTTATGGTCCATTCATCTAACCCATACTTCTTTAACTTGCTGATAAGAATACTGTGGGAGACCTTATCAAAAGCTTTTCTAAAGTCAAGGTATATCACATCCATCACTTTCTCCACATCCACAGAGGCAGTCATCTCATCATAGAAGGCAATCAGGTTGGTCAAGCATGACTTGCCCTTGGTGAATATGCTGATCTCCCATCCTCCTTGTTGCAGCAGGGAAACTACATGCGTCCTATAGTCCCATGCGCTCCACCTGGGGCTATAGGCAGCAGCTCCTTTCAGTAGCCAGTGGGAGGGGAGTGGCAGGCCACTTTGAAAGCCCCAGAGAGCCACTTTTGGCAGCCTCCTCGCTGAACTCCTTCTGTCTGGCTGAAGTGGGGGGATGGGGAGAGGGCTGCTGGTGGAGACTGGTGGCCCTTCAGGGTTGTACCAATTATATCTATGGTCCTCGAGCCAAAAAGGTTGGGAACCGCTGCATTAGAGGTTGGTTCATCCCTTAACGTGTGAGTCTTTATATTGTTCCCAAAGCTCTTCAGTTTTTTTAATTTTGTTTGTTCATAATACTATCTACTGAAATTCTGGATGTTCTTGTCCATAAAAATGTCCAGTCGAACATGTGACCGATATATAGTCCTGTTGCTTAACATGCTACTGGAACATGCTCAGATATTGCCATGATGAGCACTGTATATAGAATAGAATCCTGTTTTGTATCCTGGCTAAATTTTTGGCCCCTGGGGCTATGTCTACACTGCAATAAAACACCCATGGCTAGACTGCGTCAGCTGACTCAGACTTGTGGGGCTTTGGCTGCAGGGCTGTAAAACTGCAAGTGTAGATGTGTGCAAACTTGCGCTGCAGCCCAATCTCTGACACCCTTCCCCGCACAGGGTATCCCAGAATGTACCCTCAAATACCAGAGGTAGTGGTGTAATCTGTGGAATCCATTGCTGATGTAAAAGAATGATCCATTATGATGAGACACCTTCAGTGAACCAGAAGGGTACCAAAAGGTTTTCAGAGGGCATAGAATACATTTTTAAAGGTTAGTTGAAACTTAGGTTCTGTGTTGAATTAACAAAGCTGTGTGGGACATTCAGTAGATAAATCTGTACAAAATTTAGTTTTGTTCTTGGCTTTTAAAGGTTACCATTTTAAAACACACACAAACACACACAGTTCTGTTTCCTTAGGACATCTCAGAATGCCATCTTCCTTTTTTAAGTGAATATTGAAACAAGATGTATTAAAATAATTTGTGTATGTAAAATGAAAAGAAATACCCAGGTGAGCCACACACAGTAATAGAGATTCTACTATACAAACTGCACTGTGGTTCTCTGGAATTTACCTTTAACAGACTAGAGATTAGAGCTGTCCAAAACATTTATGATGAAAACAGAATCACATGAAACCCACTTGCTTTTTTCATTACAAACTCAAAACCAGGTTTATTAATAGGGTCATTAATATTAATAGAACTCTCTTTTGTGAATTGTCAGCTGAACCTGGCTTGTGTGAGTATCATGTGAAGTTTACTGTTTCACATGGTTTTGATGTGAAATTGTTAAACAGCTGTTGGCTTTGAATGAGTTTCACATTGAGTTTGTTGTATGCCTGAACTAGAAACTCCAAAATTGCAAACCTTATGTGGATCAATACCAGTTTTATATAGTTCAGCTGTTGCCATCCTCTGCATTTTAAAGGATGATCCATTTGTACTATCCTTTCCTCTAATAACCTCTGACTGAATATTCATATTACCTTTTTCTAGGATTGCTAATCCTAAAGAAGATCTGGTTTGATTAAAAGTAGGTGGAATTGGGGGGGAAGGAAGATGTATTCAATATGCAAACAGCTGAAATAAATGGATTAGAGTTAATCTAAGTGAAAAGTTTTGTAAAATTAAGTGAAATTCCTAGCATTTCTACTTGGTCTCGTAAAGAATAAGAGAAGAAAAAAGGTATGTGTATAGGCCGGGCATATATATGTAACTTTTAGAGCTGGTTGAAAATTTTACAGTGGAACACTTCTCCACTGGAAAATGCTGATTCAATGAAATCAAAAACAACTTGAGTTCTGTAGCACTTTAAAGACTAACAATTTTAATTTCAGTAGGCATAAGCTTTAACACGGCTACCCTCTGGAACTCTTCTAAATGAAATCAAGGCATTTTGTAGGAATGTGTCAATTTTGCCATGATTTTATTTTGAGTGAGGAAAAAATAGATCAAAATTATTTGTCTTGATCATTTGTAAATGATTTTTGATGTTTTTTGTGCAGAAATTATGCATTTATTTTACTTTTATTATAGTAGAACTTAAAAAGTTGAAATTGAAATGTTTTACTAAGAAATTATTTTTTTAAAATTCATTTAGTGAGAAATTCCATATGTTTCATTTGAAATGAAAGCAAATTTCAAAATTGCAGACTTTCCCACATAATTTTATAATGCCGTCTGATACCACTATGGGTGGCAGCAATATAACTACATAGGTAGAAGTTAGTGCAAACCTCAGGTGGAATAGCATTTGCTCTTCAGCCTTTTCAGACAGAATCAGTTGGAATGTGTCCGACTACCTATTTTCTAACTGTATGCAAGTAATCCAAATTCCAAGTCCAGTTCTTGGATGTGATGTGGGTACGTGACACATCCTGGTGGATTATACATCCATAAATTACATTAATGCATTACAAGATATAAATACTGTGTTAATTTGTTAGATAAAATCTTGCTTGAGGATTCATGTTTTCTAAAGAATATTAAAGACTAGTATACCCATTTTCCTCAGATTACAGGTATGAAATTTCAAAAAATAAGAAGCTCCTCTCAAAACAAATAAACCAAGAAGTGTGTCTGAAAATTGACTTGGTGTTATCTCCTGAAACTTCATGCTTATGGGATAAGCAAAATGGGTGCCCTGTTCTGTGGACACAGACTGTAAATATACGTTACATGGATTTTGTTCCCAGTGGGGAAGAGGATCAGTCACTGTTTTATGTAAAGGCATTTCTAGGAAATATGAAGTGTGTTAAAGCTAGAACAAGGTACCTTAAATGAGTCCAGAATACTTGATTAGTCACTTTTACATATAGGGCTAGCTGGCAATATATTTCTGAAGCACAGATGTTCAGACTTCCTTCCTGATAGCATTCAGAGATCTCCTAAAATGTTTGCATAGGGGTTTGAAAAGGCAAACATCTGGCTTTAATAGTGTAAATTAACACTTGCACATTAGCAGCATAGATGAATAAAAGATAGTGGGGACTGGGAAACTTGAGGATTGCAAATTTTCACACAACTAGTACAGTAAATAAAGTGCTTCAGAATTTTGGTAAGCAGTAATTAAAATATTGTTGACTAGAAGGCCCTGATTCACCAAGGGACTTAAGAACATGCATAACTTTAAACCTATGAGTTGTCCCATTGACTTCAATTGATTTCATATACTATTCCTTGCTGATTCACGACCTGAAAGAGGAAGAAAAACTGGAGGAAAAATGTTTGCATTGGAGGTATAACACTACTTTTCTTGTGAAGCTCAAGAAGAGAATGTGTTAAGTTACCAGATTCACAGCTATTTCACTTTTAAAATCGCGAACTGTCATCAAAGAAGTGAGATGTCACACTAAATTTTTCAAAAAACTTTACTACATTGCATAACAATTATTTAGCTGTAAAGGAGACTCTGCGACACATTTCCTGCTGCAATCTTTTGGTGATCATTGTTGAATGCTTTTATAAAAGGCCACAATTTTAATAAATAAGTAATGTTGAAAAAGAGGCATGAAGGCATGGAAGTTTAGGTACAGAATATTAGTGACAACTGTGAGAACTGAGTACCAGTATGTTCAGCTTTCAGCCTAATGGTTTGTACTCTACAAGGGAAATTAGATGATTTATTCTATGTCTTAGGAATTGTAAAGAACCAGGCTAACTTAGCACCACCTGGATAATCACTATGTTCTAAAAATACAGATGTCTCTTTGTAACAGACTGTGGGAATGCACATACAGGCAGAATAGTTGTCACTAAGGTGTAATCATGTAGCACTTGGAATAAAATATATAACCTTTGGCTCTATTAAACAGAAGCTCCTCCTGTGAGATAAACTGTCTCCACTTGCTTAGCTAATAGATTGAAAGTAGACAAATACAATAAAAGCAGCATATATGATATTTGTAGATGCTTCACAGCATATTCAATGTTTTGGGGAATTATGCTCATGTATTGAAGTTCCATAAATGGCAAAAATGACTTTAATGGGAATGGATGGTTTGGAACTGGTAATGCCATATAGAACCTTTTGACTTTTAGATCAGTGGTTCAAATTTACCTTAGGTCAACAGTGAGCAAAAGGCATAATTGTCTGTCCAACGGGTTGCAGCTTTCAGTTGAGTTCCCAGTGGGCAGTTATTCCACAAAACCACAGTCTGAGTTGTCATCCTTGTTTTCATTCTCTGCAGAGATGCTAAGGACTGACTGAGTGTGAAGAATAATTACCCTCACAAAATAGAGGTGGTTTTTACAGAACAAAGTTTAGGAATATGTGTTAGGAGAAAATGGAGAAGTTTGCATAGTTACTGCGTCATTCTGTAAATAATCAGAGGACTCGGGTCTTTAGACTGTCAATTTGACACTTTTCCTAGAATTAAGCAAGAAAGAAAAGTGAAGAATCAAATAGTTTTTAAACAGAAACTAGGTTATATCCCCTGCTGGATTGATATCAGCTGAAGGTTTGGCCCATTGTGTGTGTGTGTGTGTGTGTGTGTGTGTGTGTGTGTGTGTGTGTGTGTGTGTCTTTGAAAATTAGTGATATAACTAATTAGTCCAGCTGTATGACTGAACTGCAAAAACCTTTCTAAACAATAATAAAAAATTAAAACTACAATCCCTTTACTAAATTATTTGCTGGAAGGGTTTGTAGAGTTTTTCGTAATGTTTGTATTTCAAAGTGAACAGTGTCGGATGACTGCCTTCTGATCTGGCCTAAATCTGATTTTACCCAGGATGAGTTTTGTTTTGTCTTCATTTTTAATAATTAAGAAAAACAGGAAGTATACCATGACATTGTTAAGCAGGTAGGTTTCTGTACAACCTTCCTGTAAGGTTGTTCTTAAAACTGAAGGAATTTGCATTTTATAATACTGTTCATGGTCCTCTTTACAAGAAGTTTATTTACCTCAGCTGAAAGTAGAACAAGGTTAGAGAAGGTATTACAGTGTGTATCTCTGCTACAAAGATCTTTAGTGAATGAAAGTACATTGTCCTTGTTAAACTTTAACTAAGCTAGACTTATTGCAAGATATAAGTATGTTCCAATCAGCCTGAAAGGATGGACAGATTTTTTTTTCTTTTTTGCATACTACAATAAAAGGGAACAAAGTACTGTATAGTTGAACAAGAAAGGAAACATAAGAGAGATGAAACTTTAGACCCATCTGAGATTAGGTCCATGTGTAGAAGGCTGAAGTCAAGTTGGGGCACAAAAGTTTTGTCCAATATGAGGTACAAGCTAACTCGTTCAAAAATGACTGGGGCTTTTGTTTACCCAACTTTAGACACCGTAAAGCAAACCTTGGTTTTCGGAAAGTACACTGGGCTAAAGTGCATAACTCTCTACAATACAAGAGGCTCTGTACTTTTGTGTCTGTCCAATGATGGATGACAAAATGGCTTTCTGTCTCTGCTTATATCTCTGAGTTCAATTATCTTGTTTAAAGAGACAGGATCACATTATGCTGTTCTTCCCTTCCTGTGGTTTTCCTATCCTCCTGCTGATTTGAATGTTAATGGGGCTTCCATTGTTTTGGTCACACCTTGCATATCAGGGCAGCTGTGCTTGATAAAAACCTTGATACCATTTTGGAAGCTGCACGAATTGCGGATGCTTTCATGGAAAATAGGAACCATGAGAGACATAAGCCTCAAGGGAAAACCCCTATTTGTTGCAGGTTAAAAGTGAAGATGGGTTCAGGAATAAGACTAGCCCCAGCTTGGCTAGGAAATCTTATACAAACCCAGAACGTAAAACAGTTCACCCAGGGGGAAAACCTGGTACATGCTACCTGTGTGGACTCGTTGGCCATATGAAGCCAAATTGTCCAAACTTTGGGGACAGGAATAATCCAAGGTCAGTAACCCCCCAGACCACAATCAATTCAAATGCTGTCACCTTAAGTACAGAGACTGGCCAGATAAATGTTGACCCCGCCACCTTGTGTCTGGAAACAAACATGGCAGGTGTTAATGCTACCACTTTTGTAATCCCTGGTGGGGGAAGTGAGGGTTGCCTCACTAACTATGTGAGGGCAGAGACAGGAAGGGGCAATGAGGAATTCATAAAGAGTGCCAGGGTCAGTGGGATTGTGTGTACTGGATGGAGGGATTCCGCCTCAGAAATTACCTTAGTTAAAAAGGAATTAGTCCAGGAGGAGGATAATTTGCCAGATAGGAGTGTGAGTTTGGTGGCACTTTCTGAATACAAGGTAAAGGTACCCTTAGCAAAAATCCACCTGGAGTGGGAAGCTTTTAGAGGTGACATGGTAATTGGAGTTCGAGAGCTTCTCCCAGCAGATGTTTTGATAGGGAATGATGATATAGCTGTTGTTAGTAGTATCAATGTCATAACCCAGTCCCAAAAAGAGTATGAATGTAAATCGTCTGGGTTACCTGTAATCAACAGGGAAGTTCGTAAAGGCGGGGGTGCATGACTCCAAGTTGTCTGTGTCTAGCCAGGTGTACTGTGACAAGGAAGAGAGTGTCTCTTGCCTTGGAATTGTGGAAAATAGCAGCTTGTCTGTTGGAGTTGGCACTTTGCCTGTTAAGGAAGTGATCTCACTCTCCCATTGTTTGTCTGTGAACAGCCATGTGGGCTGGGACAAAGGGGAGGAAAGTTCAAAGTATTTGTCTAGTAAGAACGGCAGTTTATCTGCTGGGGAAGAGTTGGTCTCCAGTGTACGGTCTGTGGAGTAGGCAGAAAGTACCTCTCAGCTTATGCTGATGAAGGATTTGTCAGTTGTGCCAGAGGTGGTTCTGGATTCAACAAAAACCCAGGAAGCAAATATTCCTAAGCCTGTATCTGTTGTGGGTAATGACTTGCCCATGGAGGGAGCTACCCCAATCTCCAGAAGTTTGTCTGGGAACAGCCATGTGGGCTGGGACAAATGGGAGGACATTTCAAAATGTTTGAATGTTAAGGATAGCAGTTTATCTGCTGAGGGAGAGCTTGTCTCCAGTCTTCTGCCTAAAGAGCTGACCGAGGATGTGCCAGTTGTCTCAGAGGTGGTTCTGGATTTAACTGAAACCCAGAAAGAGTCTGTTAGGGCTCAGGAAGATGTTTCTTTAGAGCAACCTCTAGCTGAAGAGGGAAAGGACATTTCTGTGGAAAATGGATTGTTGCCTAAAAATGCTCCTGAAGGAATAAAACCTCCTGATAGCTCTTGCAAGCAGTTTTCTGCAACTGAAGGGTGTGAAAGTGAATGGATTAAGTTAGCTCAGGATGAGTCACTGCCTGTGGCAAGCAACAGTGTATATGTTGAGAGACTTGGTTCAGTTTCTAACTGCCAAAGTTTTTCAAATGTGGATGGATTCACTGACTTTGTTTTAGAAAGGTCCAGTTTGAATAAGTTGGAAAAGGTTCCAGATGGAGTGGAAATTATTAGGAAGCTTAAACGGCCCTGTAACCAAGTGACTGTGCTTGATTAGTATGGTGGGGAGACAATGATGTTGGAACATGACTGTCTCCAGGCTGCTAACTCGGTAAGTGAACAGATAGTGTCTCAGTTTCAGAGGGAAGATTGGGCAGCTGGAGCTACACAGCAGGACAGATGTGTAGTTAATCTCTGAGAAAACAGGGTGGCAAGCAAACTCTCACCTCTCAATGCTTTGAATATATCTTGTAGTCTCTTAGTGGACTTGGGTACATCTGATGCTATGTGGAGTCAGAGATTGGCAATGGAAGACTATCAGAACCCTGTTTATGAGATGCTAGTGAGAATTTCTGATATCTCTTTAAAACCAAGTCCAGTCTTGAAATGGATAACAGTTAAAAATTTGAAAACTAGTGAGCTAGCTAGTGTGTGTGGTAGTGCAAGTTACCTGCCTGACAGGGGGGAGAAAGATCTACCCATAGCTGTTAGCACGGAGGACCCACCTGGCAAAATCACATAAGACAAGCATATAGATTATGCACCAAGAACCCACTATTGAGCTAACTGAACCCTTACAACTGTTTGTAAAAAAATTGAATAACATTGTTACCTCCATAGTAAACCTTACAAAGAAAAAGCCTGTTTTAACTAAACATGATTTTGCTTTTAATATTAGGGACAGTGCTGTCTTATAATTTGTTGCTAATGCCAGAAACTGTAGAAATGTACCATGTGCCTGATACTTTGTAAAACCCTTGAAACATGTTAACTGTGTTAATGTAAAAGCAAAAATGAAAAGTTCCTGTGATGCATTCAGCAGTGTCTAGGAAAACACCTTTCTGTATCAATTTTGCGTGGGGGGGTGGTGGTGATGGTGACGCTGGCTGGATTGAGGGGCCCTTGAGGTGTATTCAGGAGCTCTGATTACTCCCTTCTACACCAATCTCGCATTGGGGGTGTCACGCTGGCTGGATTTGGGGGGTGGGGGGGGGATTTATTATATTGCTTGACATCAGTATGTCAAAATCATAATAAATCATGTGAGATATGCCATGTCAGGTACTGTTAGAAAGGCTATAATGTGCTAAGTAAGATGATGATGTTTATGTTCATGTGTTATGTGTGTAATGGAAGTTATGGATATGATTGCTATATCTGTATTTCAAATTTCAAACTGGGTAACACCTCAAACAGCATGGCTATAACAATAGCCTGTTTAGTGGCCCATTAAGAAATTCACAGGTACAAGGGGCCTAGGGGGAGAAGCCAGGTATATACCCGATGAGTTGCCAGGACTTGCTCATGTGGCTCTGGACTCCACTTTGGTTCCTGTGAAATTCCACAAGCAGCATGGCAAGGTCCAGAGGACATAAAAGACAGAGGCCCGGGATCCATTTTGTCTTTAGTCTGTCTTCCAGTCATCACCTATTTTTGGATTAACTCATCTACTGAAGCTGTGAAACAAAGGACTGAGACCCATCCAGCTACTGGATGTATACCAGAGGGACTATAAAAGCCTGCAAACTCCACAATTCTTCTAGAAACCTGGTATATATGGACTTTCAAACCATTTGTATGTATTTGATTGCTTTAATCCTTTAACATTTCTCTTATAGTTTGTTTCTTTCTTTTTATAATACACCTTTAGTTTTATTTACTAAAGGATTGGCTGGCAGCGTGGTATTTTGGGTAAGATCTAAACTTGTATTGATCTGGTACTGTGGCTGACCCTTTGGGGTCAGGAGAAACCATTTTGGTAAAGAGCATAGAGTTTAAATAAATGGTCTCTTTACTGGACCTCGTAGCTGATTGGGAGCCGGAGACTGAAATGCAGTGAAGGGGGCTGTGTACATCTTTATTTTGGCTTCTTGATAACTACTGTGTGGAGTCAGAAGCAGTTTGTGGCTGGTTGGGAAGTCTGACTTCAGTGTCACCCACCAGTGCTAGGAGAATCTGCTCTCCTTTTGCAGCCTGCCCTGACCTTGGCATTTTCAGGTGGCTACCCTAGGCATGGAAGGGTCACAGTGGGTGCCACTTGTTCCAACCGAGAACTAAGAAACAGCAGGCTCACACCCTGACCACAAGAGGGGGCAGTCGCAAGAGGCAGGTGCCAACCCTATTACAAACAGATTATAACCATAGTGAGTTGGGGTACCCTGAATTGGTCAGGCAACCTGAAACTCATTACCTGAACCAGTGAGCCCCTTGCTGGGATGCTATTAGTGTTACAGTCTCCCACCTCACAGATGAGTGCATTAGCCACTGGGCTATAGGGTAATTCTTTCTTTCTCTTTGGCCCAATGAATATTTAACTACTTTATACAAGCAGAACAGCTTCAACAGGAGAGGTTGCCTGAGAGTATTGCATAGCCTAGTGGTTAGGGCAAACTCCCAGAAGTTGAAACCCAAGTTCAAATCCCTGCTCCCCAAGAGGCAGGAGAGGATGTTGGTATCCCACATCCTGTGTTCATGCTCTGACCACGGGGCTAAAAGTTAAGGTTGCCGCCACTACTGTCTCAGTCTCTGCTTCCGAGGATTTAGATGTGCTCAGAACATGACTTCTGGGTCTGACCGTGAGGACAAGATAGATATGGGAGCACCTACTTCACGAAATCCCATTACGGCTTAGGTGTGAGATAAGCACCAAGCTGCTGGGCAATGTGAGGATTTAAAAAGCTGTGTGCATGCCCAGCCATTTGAATTTAGATGCCTCTGGTGCTTTGGAGACATAAACACCTACAGGGTTAGGCAGCAGCTGAATAGGGGTTTTGTGAATGCCCGTAGTGTCTACATGTTGGACTTGAGTGACCAAAATAGTGATTAGGCATTTATGTGTCTTGTGAATCTCACCCTGAGAGGCCAAGTTGTCTTATTAAAATCAGGGTGCTCCTTATTTTATGAGTGAAAAAATATAAATTGGATTTTCATTTCCTCTAATGGGGTATGGAACCAGTGCAAATCCCCCTTCCACTTCCCCACACAAAGCAACAACTTTCCCATAAAGGACCTTGTTTTTAAATAGGGATGCACTTATTGGCTGACTCTGACATATAGTTCCTTGTTCCTGAACCGCCTTGCTGTTTATCTGCGTTCTGGCATCTAATGACTACCTATTTTGCCAACTGGTTGCAGCTCTGCTTTAAACAAGGATTTATTTAATACCATTTTGTAAAGATGCAGGCCACCCTTCCATTTCACAGAATGGTAAACTCAGGCACAAAAGGGTAAGGTCCACATTTTTGAAAAGTACTCCCTAGTTTTGGGAACCTCTTCTAACTTTTATTTTTGAGTGCCAAGCTTCAGATAATTGGGGCTTGATGGGTGCCAAAAACCCATGATTCTCAGAGAAGTCAATGTGTGTCTCAGTCTATCATGCATTATGTTAAAATGTATTAATTCCTTCTTTTTGTAAGGTGACTGTTAAAATTCATAGCCTTTGAGATAGGGGTTTGATAAATAGTGGAAAATGTACATATCTGGAACCTGTAATAACTTTTCCAGCAGAGACATAGATTGGTTTTGTCATAAAATAATTTGTTAACTTCAGAGATAATGGTCTGGATTCATCAGAGTGGCGATGGATAGATTATTTTTCTAATTTATGCATATAATAGCTGACTTGTATTAGTATTTACGGAATGCCAGTCTTCCATAAACATTGAAGAAGTTACAGGGATAATTACTGAATTTCAGAGTTTTAACAAATAAGAGTGCTATTTAACTGTGTGTGCATGTGCATGCATTTTATTAAAAATACTAGATTAAGATGTTAAGGTTGCTATGTTAAGCACTCAAAAGGTCTGAATTAAGGTAGCCTGGTCAACCTTAATTTGGCCCCTTGTGTGTATGCATTATGCTAGTATCTAATTACATGATCTCTGCTATCTTTTCCACAGGAACACAGGCTCATTCAGTGAATGGGGGGTTAGTTCGTATTTCTTTTTATTCTCCACATTCAGTGACCCATTGCTTTATTTAAAGCACACTATTTAAACCCTGCTCAGAATACAAAATTATTAACTTTCTCTTGGGTTCTTCTGTAGTGCTCCTCACTATAGTATCTGACTGCTTTGCAGACTCACAGAACTTCTGGGACATAAGGGGGTAATTTCATCCCCCTCTTACATATGGAGAAGTGAGGCATAGCTAGATTAAGGTAAAAAATGTCCATGAAGTTTGGCTGCTCAACTTGAAACACTTAAGGCCTGATTTTTAGAGTACTCAGCCTTATATAGCACTTTATATGTTCAAAGTACAGCTCCCATTGACTTCAGCTGCAGCTGATAGAGTTCAGCGCTACTGCAAGTCAGATCCTGCAGTCTCAAGTCAGGCATCTAGGAAATGAGGAGAACACAGTTAGTGACAACCTGTGAAAAGTTTAGTTTAAATGACGTGCCCAGCTTCACACAGGAACTCTGTGGCACAGGCAGGGATAAAATCCAAGTTTTTTAGGCCAGCATTCAACTGCCTAAACTACAAGACCTGCCTTTCCCCCGCAACCACCTATCTCATTCACTGCACACTTTCCAACTTGTGCAACGAAAGAGGCAGGGATCCTACAGACAAGCCTCATTCGCTAAGCAGTCCTGATTTAACTCCCACGACACTGTGCATCCTGGGCACTGAATGAGGCAGGGGTGCCATGGAAAATTAGTTTCCTAATTTTTGAGCACTTGACTTGATAATCTTAATATTCTTTTAACATATTTTGTGGATGTAATTTCCTAATCAAAAATAAAACCGCAGAAATAAAGAGAGAAATTCCCTTATGTGGAACCATATTGACACCCAACTTGGGTCATCAGCAGGGTTGGGTTCTTTAGAACCACAGCAACAGACCTCTACCACTTGAACTAATAGCTGTGGTAGGCTGTTATCCTTTATGGGGACCAGTCACTAACGGGATATGAGCTGCATACTTTGGTAAGGGTTTCACAGCTATTTGCTGACAGCAGAGGATTATAGACTCTAGGCTGCTCCTTCAATTATTAGTTTTGGGGGGGAATATACTGTGGTGGTTCTGCACCTGTGGCTCCAATCTCTGACCGCCTCTGCTCTTATATCCACCCTGTCTCCTGTCCTTGATATCCTGCCTCCCCTCTGCTTGAGGATTTCAGGGCTATTCTCAGTTTCGTCAGTACATAGCATTTACAACACCCTGCAGGGTTGCCAGAAATAAAACCCACTACTACTGTATGTACTGCAGGGCTAAACTCAGATAGGAGTTGAGTTTGATTGGAGGTGACCCTTATTAACCTGTCAGTTAACCAACAGGACGTGTATAATCTGCTGACATAACTTGAGAAGGGGGCTGGAAAGGTACAGAATTAAGCTTCAGAGCCTACAATAAAGTCACTATTCCAAGTATCTGGAAAATCTGTCCCTCCCCCCTTTCATTTCCTTGGTGCAGCTGGGTGACTGTGAAAGAAGCGCCACAGCCTTGGACAGTAGGTGGGGAGGTTCTTGTGTGTCTTGTGTTTTATTTTGGATTTTTTTGTTTTAAATCTATTAAATGTTGTGGCCAAGAATGTGGGGAGTGGAAAGTTACTTTTCAGTTCATTAGAACACAGAGGATCAGGTGTATCTTATGCTGCCTGAAACCTGGGCTAGATTATACACTATCTACTTAGTGCATATGTCTTGTGTGTAAATATGAAGAACAAATTAATGGTAAGTCCTTACCATTGTCAAATTGGGGAAACTATAGTTTTGAATTTAATATACCATTAAAGATAACTCTCTTTATAATCTTCTTACTTTCAAGTCAGTCTTATGGTGTAAGGCCTGACTCATGATTTTGAATGCTTGGGTTTGGTAATAATGTAGATAAGCAATCATTAATATTATTGGACATTTAAAAATATTGATTTTTATAATCAATAACAACATTCACTGCTTCATGCCAACAAAAGCCACCCTTTCAAATCCCCTCTCTTGTTATGTTGATGCTTGAAGTCCAAAACCAAAAACCTACTTTAAATTATTGAATGGTAAGTAGCAACCTCCAGAGGGCTGAATAGAGGCAGTTAATGGGTCCAAAATGTGATGCAGCATGTGGAGCCAAATGCTTCCTGGTACATATTTGCAGGCAGACAGTTTTAATTAGGATTTAGAATTCCATGAGGAATGCAGGATTCAGAGTTATTCTCAGGTCTGCTGATATATAGCGTTTGAATGTAGTAACCCCTGAAAAATCAATAGGTTCCTACTCATTCATAATACTTGGTACTTGTACAAATAGTTACAGTTTCTCCAGCTGCAAGCTTTGAATATGACTCCTGTAAATGCTGTTATTAAGAATACTGCCATATCGTCATACATAAATAAATTAAAATTCTGTGAGTACATCTCTCAGGATTCTTTACAATAAAAATCAACTGAAGTTTTATGACCTTTCAAAGCTACTTATTTTCCCCCCCAGATGCTTTTCATATAATGGTTTGGATGTGAGCATCTTTTAATTTGGTGGTTTTTGTGCCATCTTGTGACCTAACTGTGTAATTGCAGCCACATAGTATAAAGGAAAGTGTCCTTAACTAGAGAAACAAGGTGGATGAAGTAGAACTTTGTATTGGCCCAACTTCTGTTGGTGAGAAAGACAAGCTTTCGAGATACACAGAGCTCTTCTTCAGGTCGGGGAACACTGCATACCTTGAAATGTGTTAACTACTTATACCAAAGAACCTTGTTTTTAATTGTGATACTTTGAGTACCTTTCCCAGACCTGAAGAAGAGCTCTGTGTAAACATAAAAACTTCTCTCTCTCTCTCTCTCTCACCAACAGAAACTAGTCCAATAAAAGATACTACCTCATATACCTTGTCTTTCCAATGTCCTGAGACCAATATGGCTACAGCATATAATAATATACAATGCATACAATAATAGTTAGGTTAATGGCAATTTAAAAACTGTATTTTATCATCCTGCCCTTCACAGTGCAAAATAAAATTGGTTTGAGGCTCAAGAAGCAGATGGGGAATATGCTATAAAACTATGGGGTATTTTTGTTTGTTCAGTTTTTATTTTCTTTTTATTACATGGACATGATGTTCCTAAAACTGCCTTACTGTTTTAATGTCAAAAACAAACACACCAAGCCAAAGGTGTTTCTTCTCCTGAACAAATTTGCCTTGCTGCATTGTATAGAAAAACTGCACATGCTGCTGTTTAATGTCATAATAGGGTTCCCTTCTTCAAAAGAGTCTGGCTCTAACAGATTGTGGAGGACAAGAATTTTCTGAATTTAACTAGGAACCAGTATCTCTAGTTCTCACTCCCCAAAAGGAACATTGTTACTCGTTATAATTTATACAGAGATACTTACATTGTGCTATGTACTGAACTGGCATATGGGAAAAATAATCCCTGCTCAGTTTACTGTCTTTTGGAACCCTGGTCAAAAAACTAACAGAAAATTAAGAGCATTCACTAGAAACTAATTATATACTTCATTTCATTCCATTGTGCATTTCACTGTGGTCAATAGTGGTTAGAACAGCAGATAAGGAATTAGCCTCCTAGGTTGTTAATTGATTCCACATGTGACTTTGGGCAAGCTGCTGAATTTCTTTGAGCCTAATTTTTTCACTCATAAATTTCATTCTATCCTGAACTTGAGGAAATTTTCATTGAAACGTACCCTTTCCCACAGAAAGACAAAACATTTTCCAACAAAAATATTGTGTCAAAGTTCCTGACCACTTCTATTCACAATAGATGTAATTATTCAATGATTTCAGCTTCTTAGCCTGCTCCTACATTTTTGGCAAGCAGATATGATTTCTTCCAGTTTATTTAATTTTTTTTGTTTCTTCATAAATTTGCAAATATTCAGAGTTAAACTGTGTTGCTCAGTTGCAGTTGGTTGGAGGAGTAACATGACATTATTTCTGTTTTCTGATTGGATGAGTGAACAAACTTCCAATTCAAATACTTGTGTGTGCAAATGTGAAGTTTGGTTTCTCACTATGCTCACATGTAACACTGAAATTAATTGCCGGTGAACAATTGTGCCAATAAAACTCAGTAGGTTTTTGCACACAAAAAGTGAACGAAAAGAAGGGCAAGCATGGCCCTAAGGAATTCATTTAAAAACTCAAATGAATATTCATAGAACGCATTTTACATGATTTGCCCCCACTCTAGTGTTATGCCACCACAAACTATTCATTTTAGCATTTGCCTAAGTCATTTTGGGTTATTTTTGACAAGGCAAAAGTGTTTTTAACTCTAAATAAGTAATTCTATTGAATTGTACATTCAGTAAATTTGCTTGCATCTTTAGTTGTTTCCCATGGCAGTTAGTTGATTGGTAACTAGCATTAGATTAAATGCTAGTCTCTGACTAAAGCAAGTAGCATACATAGCCATTCTTCTGGCCTTAGCAAGTCATGCTGCCCAAAGAGGGAACTGCATGATAGGAAGCACTGACGTGTGTGTTTACCACTTGCTAATATAGTCAGGTGTTTTTCTGTGCTATGCTTGATACTTTTCTCTTTCTCTTAAAAGTTCATCAGCTGTGATTACTGTATGGGAGTTTAATATAGCTGAGAAATCTTATTCTTTACTTGATTTCCATTCTACATGAAATTCCTGCATGAAATTGTGATGTTTCAAAAGGTCTTTTCATTCCAGTTGAAAACATCTCTCGAAACATCAGATGAAAGTTCTGAAAAATTCTGATTTGAGAAATGTTTCGTTTTGACATTCCCAGATTGAAATGTTTTAGTTTTGGCTTTATTCTACATTAATAGGAGTCCCACTCAGATACTCATGGGAGTTGTAATTTGAGTTCCTGTCTGGCTACAGCTCCCATGGTACATTGTGTCTGTGTGACTTGTATGATATACCCTATTGTTTCAGACAGAGGGGAGAGGCAGCCCAGTGATTGAGCCCTGGACAGTGAAGAATGGGAGCACAATGCATTCTAACAACAATTCCCGTGAGTCACCATGGTAGCTCAGAACCATATTTAATGCTGAACTGACCCAAAATAAAATATTTTTTTAGATTTTTTTCCAAATCCAAAAAAGGTAAAATCATTTTCTAATCTGTGAAAATTTTGCAACAAATGCTTTTTCCATTAACACACAAAATTCTCACAGCTCTATTCCTTACCAGACTGTCAGGGTAATGTAAGTTCAAAGAGTAGAATATGAAAATTACAGTATTTCCAAAAAGAAAGTAACTTGTTGTCAAGTGGATGTGTCCGTGTCTTTCTCCTTTTTGCATCAGACCTGGCATGTATCCAACTGCAAGATTTTGACCAATACTCTGTGCTGCGTTCAGCTCCTGCCTTCTTTTCAGCCAACAATCCCCCTGCAAACAGAACTTCAAAACAAAACAAAAAAACTTCCCTGCTGTAGTAAAGTGAGATGGTGGTGCCATTTTGTAGCAATAATCTCACATTGTAACAGGAATGATTAGTTATTAAAAAGAGCAAGTTCACATTAAATTCACAGCAGCACACTGCACTCCTCCATTATAGGTAATTACATGGGCTTTTAAATATCTGATGCTAGCTCGCAGCATACAATACCCTGTGAGCAGCAGGCACTGATTTGTAATTTAATTATCATAAACCATCCACCTGTTCTTTTGTCAGCATTTCTATGCATTTGTTTTCTTTCCAGAAATTTGAATTAACCCTTGGAGAAAAGACCAGTTTCCAAGGAATTAGTTGTTTTCCAAGGAAGTTTGCAGGCCCACTTCAACGTACAATGCTAGAGATGAATGAGGGTCTCTTACTACGGGGAAGTGAGTCAGAACTATTGCTTGGTGTTCCCTGGCATCTCAGCTGCTCCACTACTTTCCTGGAAACCCTCCTTTATCCCTGGCTTGCCCTCATGATGCAGTGTTTAGGCCTGGAGCCAGAAGTAAAAAGCCGTTCACGTGAAGAGCCCAGGCTCAGCATGTTCCCAGCTCTTTCTTGGCTCTCATGCGGTTGCAGTGAGGCAGGCCCAAAATGGGAGTGAACTAGCCACACGAGGAATGTTCTAGTTACAGCACTTTGGGAAGAATTTGAAAGGGGCAAGGCTTGTGGGGAGGGCAGAAGGAAAAGGAAGGTACAGAAGTGTACTGTATATTTGCTTACTAATTCGTGGAGATTATATATGCAGATTCGCTGCATGCTAATGGTTTATATGCAGTTACAGGGTGACATTTTCAAAAGCACCTGAGAGACTTAGGCTCTTAATTCACTTTAGAAAATGGGACTGAGGAGCTTAAGTCAATTAGTCGCTTTTGAAAGTTTTACCCTACATCTGTTTTCCTCTCTTATTCTTAGTATTTTGTTTAGGTCTGTGACCAAGTGTAAGGAGTCAGGAGGTGAGCCTGCACTCTGATCACTTACATGCTAATTAACGGCCCAGGCAGAGGCAGGCACAGGAATTTAAACTGGAATGTTTTTGGAGGGGCACATTAAACACACAAAAAAGAGAGATTCGTGTGACACCTTTCCCCCAGATTTCTTGGGATGCCTCTGGTGAGGAAACCCAGCAGGGAGGAGGCAGTGGCTCCCCTGGCAGCGGCACTGTCCATGTCTCTGCTGCCCAGGGAGAGAGGAAACAGAAGGGTGGTTCCTCCCTCCACTCCTACAGCTGCTGCTTCTACTTCCCTGTTGCCGGAGTCCCAGTGCTGCTGCCTGCTTTGCAGACTGCTGGCTGAGGTGAGTTGGGGTGGAGGCAGAGGCAGAGGCAATGCATGGGACTCCAGCAGCAGGCTGCAACTGTAGGGGTGGGGGGAAGAGGAGGAGGTCAGCCAGCTACCCTGCTGCTTCCTCTCTCCCCAGGCTGCAGGGACATATGGAGATTTTTGGGGTGGCCTGTCCCCCT
The DNA here is from genome assembly GCF_026122565.2 of Emydura macquarii macquarii. Taxonomy (NCBI): domain Eukaryota; kingdom Metazoa; phylum Chordata; order Testudines; family Chelidae; genus Emydura; species Emydura macquarii. The sequence continues at coordinate 13,683,264 of NW_027130455.1, forward strand.
GCTTGCCCCCCTTTGTGTGTGCCCCTGGGCTCAGGAGAAGCTGATTGCGGGTAATTGTCTGATCTGGCTGGATGGGGTAAGAATTAAATTGGCCCCATCAGCTCAGGGCAAGATGATGGAGTCCAGACCCCTGTTACTAGGTCTAATTTTACTTTATAGGAGGACTACGTTTTTTAAAGTTAGAGATGAATCTTTAATAACAGACTAAGATAATATAAAAAATATAAATAAATGAAATAGCTAATGAAATAGCAACTTTAGCTAATTTCACTTAGGGGTGTTTTTTGTTCCTACAAGAAAGCCATCCATTTCCACTGAAATCCTAAATTAGTAGAGATTTACATTTGATTTGTGGTATGGGGTTTTAATGTTAGACTGAGTGCTAACATTAGTTAGACTGAGTGCTTAGTTTGTAAAATTTACAACAATCAACCGGGTGTTCCTGTTAAGTAATGCAGTATCTAAAATCATGGAATTAGAACAACTTCTCTGCTGAAGCTGACTAAAATTGTGAAGATTTTCTATACTACTGAGGGAGTGTATTGCTAAGAAGTTGTGTGAGCTCCACATAAGTATTCAGAATAAGTTACTAATAAGTGCTACTATTATGTTTTACTTAGTGCTCCAAGATCTATGGATGAAGAGCACTTTATAAAGGATGGTAAATAACCTCTCCACTTCATGGTGGAGAAGAGACTTTCCCAAGATCATGAAGTGAGTCAGTAACAGAGGCAGGAAAAGATCTCTGGTCTACTAACTCCAAGATCATGCTACCTATGCTGCCAAGGACCAGGTTTTTTGTTTGTTTTTCAGCTACATTGCAGTAGCCAGCATGATTATCGAATACAGGTTTCTGCTGACCATTCCCACCTTTAGTTGACATGTTTGAGTGCAACACACCTAGTGCCAGCTGTTCAAAGAAAGGTGTTTTTTTCACTAAAAATTTTGACACTTCAAAAATCCCTTTCTGTTCTAAAGAAGGAACAAAAAGTTAGACTATGGAAAACTTTTGTGAAATAAAGTTTCAAATTGGAAATGTCTAAATGGAAAATGTTGACACCTCTGATCAAAATGGAACAATTCAGTTTTCTGAAACAAATTGAAAATTTTGATTTTCCACTAACTGAACAATTGGAAAAATGTGGACTGAATCAACAGGTTTTCCCCACGTAACATTTTGATTAAAAACCATACTTTGAGTGGAAAATTATTTTAAAAAAATCAGCTCTAGCTACAATGTTGTTTTAGAGCAATAAATTATGACAAAACTTCAGTCTAGTCTGAGAGTTCCTGGGTTCCAATAAGCATGCTGTGCCTGATCTGTCTCTACTCTTATGATACCCATTGCTGTAGTGTCTGAGCACCTATCTGATGATGACATTTCTCAAGCTGGGCAGTGGGGGGACCTCCCTTAAAAGAGAGACCATCTTGGAGTTAATGTGGATTTGTCCTTGCCAGTTACCGTGTACGTTCTATAAGTGTGGTATATGGGAAGATGTATGTGAAGTGGTGCAGATATACCTCATAGAGAGAACACAGATCGATTCTTGCCAGCTGTGTATTTTGTAAACAATCGGTGTATGCTGAGTGCTTCCCTTATGCCAGAATGAGAGTTTGTAAACTGGAAATAGTTCCTTTGGAACAGCATATAGACTGCAGCACACACCTGAACTCACCTTTCAGTGGATTGTGGGGTGGGGGGGGTGGACGTGTTCATCACATGTGATTTGTAATGTCTTCATAAATTGACACAGCTTCACTACCGTATTCACAATTTAAAATAAAAGTGAGGCCTGAATTCCAAATGGGAAATGAATACAATGGGTTTTCATCAAGATCTTCCTCTGATACTGGAACTCTTGTGAATTATGACATGCTTCATTTTTTTGTTCTAACATCTAATTTTGTGAGAAGGCCAGTAGGTCCAAGTACTTATATATTTTTAAATTTGGTTTTGCACATTTACAGAAATACTGAGTTCTTAGCTGAAAGCAAAAATTCATAATAGCACCACATCCCTCCACTTTGTGCCAAAGACTTCAAGAAGCCCTGTAGATTTCCCTTAAGCTCCAAGTATTTTTTTAAAAAAGTAGTGCCAAATTGTCCAGCCAAACTTTACAGTGGAAGGATGGCCTTGTGGTTACAGCACAGGAGTAGCAGTGAAGAGACCAGAATTCCATTCCTGGTTGTGTAACTTCAGAGAAGTCACTTAAACCGTCTGTACCATGTTTTCCTCATCTGTAATATGGGGAATAGTTCTCCATCACCTAGCGGTGAGCCTAACTCATGTTTCTAAAGCATTTTCAGATATTCTGATGGAAAATATTGTAGAATTGTAATGTATTATTATTATGAGGGTTTTGGGATGCGGACCAATGTCGACTAGGATAAATGCAATGTGTTCCTTTTTCCCTTGTACCCCCTCATGGGATTTCAACCAAAATCTCTGAAGGTAAAAGTCTAGTGCATCAATGCAGTCTACTGCCAACCCTGCCTCTTTTTCAATGAATTGCTTGGAAACAGGTTGCTTCTCCTGGGTTACTGATGGGGGGAGGGGAGTTCGAAACTAATGCTGACTAATGAGGTATATTAATATTAATATGTGTCTATGGTTCTCACAGCTGCTTATTATTCTTTTTTTTCCCTAGAAGTATCGCTATCAAGATGAGGATGCTCTGCATGATCATACTTTACCTCGTTTAACCCATGAAGTGAGAGGTCCGGAACTTGTTCATGTGTCAGAAAAGAACTTATCTCAGATAGAAAATGTCCACGGATATGTCCTGCAATCACACATTTCTCCTTTGAAGGTAAGAGGAATATTCATTATGGCTTTGGTCCTAAAACAGATGAGATCACTTGTCCTATCATATGGCCATCCAACATCTTGACAGGTGAAAGGAAACATGGTGAAGTCAGTCAGTCAATGGTGCTTGGCAGTAATGTGGGAGAAGAGCCCAATGCGCTAGCGGCAGACCTTCCCACAGTGGTTACAGGTCCACTCGCCACTTGCCTTATACTCCTTGAGAAAGATAAGTTGGCCTGTGGCCAAGTTGCTATTTGAAATGCCTCTGTGAAGTTTGATAGTTTTGTGTCAGGGCTTTAAGTCCTGGTGGATATTGTACAGTAACAGATTATTGCTTTGCTGGCACAGCTTTGTATTAGAACTGTGAGAGCTTGGAGAAAAATCTGTCTTGGCAAACAAGCCTTCCCTTTAAGGGATGAAATGTTCCAAAAAGCAAGTTCTGGCACTGTTATTTTGGCATGACAAACATTCTCTGTCCTTGCTCCCAAGGTACATTAAGCATTGTAAATATATAAACATTGATGGAGGCCTGTCTTATTTCTCATTTGAAGCCTGGTGATGAGTTCCATATAAACTTTTCTGGGTGAGAAGAATTTGTGGCTTGTTGCTATCTATGCCTTTGTCATTATGTGATATGTGTCAGTCATTTAAAAAATATGGAGTTGCTCTATATCAGATGCCTCCATTAGCAATGCAAAAGCTAACCATATCTGAGGGAGCTAACTTATTTTTGTCATCCCAAAAGAATCCTGTATGATTACACATACTAAAAGAGGTGAAAAGCTGTTGTTCATGGTTTAAAAAAAAAAAAGGTGATAAGAGTTTTTAAATGTTTGTAAAATTTTCCCGGTACTTGCTAAGCTGATGAATATAATGGCTTCTCTAGTGTTTCACTCCTTGTTAGGACTGGGAAGAGAAAAGAAAAATGGTAGGCTCTTTACTTAGAGGTGTTTCTGTTCTGGTAGCTTTGTTACATGTGATGACTTAGCAGTTTGCAGGTGGCAAATGTGGTTGGGCTTCCATGATGCTGTATTCAGGGTGTGGAATGGGAGGAGGCCAAGAGGTGGTTACTGTGTGGTGGCAAATGAGTCTATTTTAAGATGTGTATATGTGTGCTGTTAGTGTTCAGGAAGGTGGAGGGCCTTTCCTCCATGGACTGGCTTTTAAATACATAGGCAGTATCCCTTTTAAATACATAGTTGTAGTACATAGAGGAGCTCTCTAGTGGGCTTTCCTGTCTTATATTGCCAAAGCTAACGGTGTAGTAATATGTAGATAGGCCTTTTACATTAATGTGTCCATAGTAAATGCAGGGTTATTAGGAGCCTGATGGCAGTGGCAGCCACAGCAGTACGCGCTTGTGTGCTGTGTATACCACGGACACTGGCGAGTAGCAGCAGCGCTGGCCGCCCCATTGCCCAGTTAGGTTTGGTTCTGCCAGCCCTCCATTGTGACGGGAGGACAGGGGGGCCAAAATTAAATGAGTAGGATTGCGACCCCCCTCTCCCTCCGTGCACCAGGTCACAATGCTACTCGCTCACAGCACCAGTGTTGGCTCTTCAGCACCCCCATCAACATTGCCATGGGAACGGCCCTGCGCCAGAGTTCCCTCTTGGGGGCATACCTGGCCTCGCCCCACTTCTAGCAGCCTGTGTCCCTCCCAGGGATGAGAGGCAATGCTGCACCTGAGAAGGCTGGGCTGGAAGGTGGGGACTGATCCTGGCATGGACTTGATGGACCCACAGGGATTGACTGTGCACACCATGGAATAAATTTCTGGGGGTTCCCTTGCCCGACTGCCCCTGTGGTCTCCTCATATCCTTGAAGTTGTGTAGAGAACACAGACACAACAGTTTATTGTCCTGGGGAGGTGTTGTGAGGCAAGGGGCTCTGGTCCTGGAAGGTATCAGGGCTGACTGTATTTTGTTTAAGCAAGGGAGGTGATCCCTTGTAGATAAGGCAAAGAGAGACAGACTTTAGTTAACTTGGAGATGGATAACTCCCTGTAAGGCCACCTGACCCAGTGTGCTACTGTGGTGATGGACTGTTCGGGTTTCGGGACCCGCCCACAGCAGAAAGCCCAGGCAAGCGCAGTGCTGTGAGGTGGGTGGAGGAGGAGGGTCGCTCCAGATCTGTGGAGCTGCCCATTAAAGTTTCTCAGCCTGGTTTCTACCGTGGTAGTAGAAAGTGCTTGTTACACTGGAGGAGTGCAGGGAGGAGAGGAGCTATGCAACATTGCTGCTGGTACGTCAGTGTCAACTACAAGTCTCCTTCTCATCCTGTTTAAGGGTCTCTGACTCTGTCCCCTCACGTCTGCTCTTTGCTATGGAGTCTCTCTTTTTGACTCTTGCCCCAGCTTCTCACTCAGTCATGTAAAACTGCATATGTTCTTTGCTGCTTTCTTTTGCTGGCTTCCAAACATCAGGAGGGAAAGCAGAGCCAGTGTTTAACCTGTGCTGTCCTCTTAAGTATAGAAAGGGCATGGAAGGTCAGAGTAAGTCATTGTATGGACCTGTAATACTCTGGTCCTCTTCTCAGGAATGTCTGCTCCTTGCACTCAGTCTTGCTCCTCAGCACTGACTTGATTGCCTATTCGCAAGCCTACCCCCTTGTTGGGATCTGAGTACAGGAGTTGCATCATCCTGAATTCTGCACAAGAGAGGATAACCAGAGTAGCTCTTACTGAACTCTCTACCTGGTTCTCAGAGATGCTGCATATACAATATATGACGTATTTCCTGAGACTGACTAAATGTGATGGAGCACACACTCTTTCAACCCAAGATTGAGATCCATGTGCTTTCAACTAGTATGTGTGTGACAGCTGTCACCTTGGCTGACAAATCCCACTGAGAATTGTTTTCACTGGAAAGTTTGCTCTGTCCTGACCCAGTTTTCTGAATGCAGGTCAGAATATTTGGTGCAGAGGAGAAACGTGTAAAAGACAAATATGTGTAATGCAATCACAAGTTCACCTTGGCCACGAGGGGAGTAAGAATTTACGTCTGACAAGCAATCCAAGTGGAATGCATGAAGCACGGGCACTATACTGGATTGCTAGATAAAGGGTTAAATATTGACTGAATAACCTTTAAATCATTGCCTAAGTGGAATTTCACAGTGGGGTCTGTGGCCCCAGAATGAATGTTTTATGTGAATGATTTATTTGACTGCCTTTAGTCGTCAAACCATTCAAGTAAAACATGTTTTTAAAGTGATAGAATGATTTGCACAACTTATTTTCTTTTTAATGGAGAATCATGAATGATATATATATATAAAAAATATGTAATTGATTTCATTCCGAATGAATACCAGAAAGTGGATTTTGTTATCACAAAATCAGATCTTATTTTAAACTTTATATCTCAATTTCTGACAAACTGGGAGAGGTGAGTTTGGAAGAGGAAGAAGCCTCTTTGCGCACATTACTTCTGTTATTCTTTTGGGGAGGAAATTGGCCATGATTATACGAGCTGAAAATTTCCTCTTGCTGAAATATCCCTATGTGGTTTGTTTGAGCTTGACATTTAATATTGAAGCACTGTGCACTTGATTCTCAAAAGAGCTCAGCTCTAATTTTGGCACCAAAATAAGTGCCAGATCTGGGCCAGAAGTGTCCCAATTGTAGCTGCTGGCTGTTGTGGACTTCTGAAAATCTGTCTTTTATTTAGGTGCATGAAGGGAAACAGAGTTCTGTTTGAAAATCTGGTCCCAATTGTTAGTGCTGAACACTTGGAAATTTTGGCCCTGAGCCCCTTTGAAAATCTGTCCCTAAGACACTCAGTTATCAGATGTGCTTGGAACTTGGATAACGTGTCTGAAATGTATTATGACCTTCGCCCTTTGTTGGTTGGGTATCATTCAACTATCTAGGGTCTAGTTTGCATGAGCTGGGACACAATACGCAATGGAAGAAAACAGAAAAGGACAATCCAAACAGTATGTTGAAAAGTCATAGTTTCTGCACAGCCCAATAGCTGTCTATTTAAAGGTGCTTCCTTTACATTTAATAACGCTTATAATGTTTTTGGGTATATGGCTAATTAATATTTTAAGAATACCCCCAAAATAATAACAATTCCATGATCTTGAACAGCTTTTGGAAGGAAAATACACTTTCAAGGAGAATAATTTGCTTCCATTGTCTACCATTGTTCTCTCTTGTTTCATTGTAACTCTGGCTGGACTTCAGATTTTTAATATGAACTTTGCTCTTATATATGCCTGTAGAGTGTCATTTGCACCTATGAGAATATTATATATTCAACTAAAAAACTGTGAAGGGTGCTAAAGTTGCACTGTGAATCATTCAATAGTAAGGAAAGGACAATATTTATGCCTGCCTGAACAACTTTAATTCCATTATAATGTAGAAGCTTCTGTAAAACCCTTTCTTTGGGCTGTTCACAGTAAATGAGGCACTTTTATATATTGATATTACTGAAATGTGTTTCGTATCGTTGGGTTTAGCAAATTATGTTGATTCCCTAGCTTGCATTGGAAAAATGTGAAATGTAAAGGTCTCAGTCAAAAATCATCATCTTGTACTTTCCTTCATTTGACACTAGATGGTGGAATTTGCTGGAAATCCTTTGGTCTGAATAGCAGGCTTTCAGTAACCAGTTATTGAGAAGGTTTTCCGCATACGGGGTGGGAAGTGCTTACTTAGTAGAAATATAAGGAATGGTTTGTTAAAGATTTACTGTACGTAGTTGCCTTTTGGATCCATGTTTTGCGGAGAAATCTTTTGGCTAAAACAAACTTCACAAATGTATCTAGTATCCAGAGCTATACATTCTGTCTTACTCTCTAACTGAAGGCTTTTTTTTTTTGTAATTCCACCTGGGAGTAGATCTAATCAGTGTTCATTAAATGAGAGAGAGCGCGAGAGAGCTCTTACATCTGCTTTAAATTCTTGGTATTGGCTGTCTTTGTTTTTTCTATCTCCTTCACTTTTAATATATGAGTAGCTCATTAGAAATAAACTGAGAATCTTTGCTGTATCTTATTGATTGTATGCATATTTTAGATGTCAGGTTTTCCTAGTCCTTCCCTTTACTTTCTGGTTTAAAGCAAGAGCTGAATGTTGCTTTCTGGTGGCATTTGATGCAGAAGAGAGCATCCGAGCCCTGTGCTAGGATCCTTTCTGTAGGAAAGTTCAAATGCTTGTCTTGCTGCCTCCTCCTTGATGGTCCTACTTACTGGAAGAGGAGGGGGACTACAACCTTGTTCATTATTTTTGGTGCAGGTGTGAGACACTGTCTTCAGTCTCAGAGTATACTATAGGGTTGCCAACCTTCCAGGATTGTCCTGGATTCTCCAGGAATTAAAGAGGAATCTTTAATCAAAGATTGCCATGTGATGAAACCACCAGGAATACGTCCAACCAAAATTGGCCATCCTACTGACATAATGCACAGAGAACCCGGGGACAGTTGCGGCACTGAAGAAATGGAAAAGGGGCCCTGACTAGAAACAGTCCTAGAATTGTGTGGGTGGGGGACTGGGAGATCCAGCTTTGCTAATTATTTAGGGGGCCCTGAAAATAGAGAGAGAGGAAATGAGCCTACAGCTGTGAATATCAGAAACAGGAGCAAGCTGTTGACGGGCCATGTGTTTTTCAAGAAGTGCCACAGATAAGGGATTTGATGCTGAGACTACTAGTAAGAGTCAGTTCCCTCCTACACTGTCTGGCAGCAGCAGACTCTGATTCCACTGCATACTTTCCTTTTGTGGTAGAAACAGGTAGAACCCTGTGCAGGACTAGCGTACAGTCCTGCAGCAGGACTGGGTTCCTGCAGACCCATTGCCATAATAGTGGGAGCAGGTTGGAATGGGTATTGCGAGATGGGAGCGGGATTAAAAATAGTCCTTCATTGGATTTTAGTAACCGATTTCTCTTCCCTTACTCTTTAGAGTCTGCTGCCACCGCCAGGAAGAGGCAATGTCACTTGGCAGTGGTCGTCCACAGGTTCTTTACAAGTACATGAACTGTTGTCTCACTCCTGTCACTCACTCATCTGTAGCTGCAGATGGTCATTTCCCAAACCTTCTTGACCGTAAAGGCAGAAAGTGGCCAAAAAATGCCCAGGAGGTGCTCAGTTTCTTGTTCAGATGTCAATTTTGTATGCTGTGAGCTTTTCATTGGAATATGAGATCATTCCCATTCTCTGAAATCTTTTGTTTGGTAAATGGGTACAGATCTTGTAAATTAATCACAGTACTTCAATGTATGTGTCTTATGATTAAGTCACATCTTACAGAATGAGAAATTCTGATACCAAATGCAGGGAGAGACTAGTATAGGAGATTTTTCTTTTAGCAGGGAACATTCCTCTTATTTGGTACATTCCTCTCCAAAGAGCTGGCATTCTTGCACTTGAGTTTGCAGTTGGGGCTGTACATTTTTTGTAACACTAACAATTATTCCCTCTTATAAGTAGCATGGAAGAAATGATCAAATTTATCAGGGGCACATGCTTTGCCGCTTTGATTTTCAATAGCAAATTACAATTACATAGCAATGCATATACTCTGGCACAAATGTTGTTTATTTGTACATTTCCATTCTTCCTGGACCTTTGCAATCTTAAAATTTGCCCCTGTCTAAGATGCCTCTTTGTAGCGTGTTCTATTGGCTCTAAATGTCATAAATATATTGATGATTTACAATCCATCTTAAATATTCTTTGCTGAGTTGACACGTTGATAGTGCCCTCACTTTTTGCTGATGCAGTTAAATCTTAATTATTCAGCTTTGTTATCTGAAATTCATTTTCCCCCTGAATCTCAAGTTCACAGAGAAATTGAAATTCATTTATCCCACACTCTGATTATCTGGAGGTTTTCAGATGTCCCAGGAGACATCTGGGTAATTGACATTTTACTGTACATTCCCCAACAGGACTAGATGTTCCGATTTTACAGGGACAGTCCCAATATTTGGGGCTTTGTCTTATATAGACATCTATTACCCTCCATCCCTGTCCTGATTTTTCACGCTTGCTATCTAGTCACCCTAACTGGTGCCTTAAAATTCCCGTATGAAGTCTATATTTTATGTTGTTTTGTTTTAAAAAGGACTTCAGTGTACTTTCTTTTGGAACTCCTGTTGAGAAAGGGCCTTATCACAGAGTAGGACTTGCACTTAAACTTGAACATGGCCAGTGTTGGATTCATTTTGATTTCCTCTAAGGTATCCCACAGCTGAGGTTCTCCCAATGAAAATGCTCTCCCTCCTGCACCCATATTATATCTAGGACCAGAGCAAAAGTTATAGTGTTCCAAAACTCCACAGCTGTATTGGAGCATTGTGAACGGTGGTTGAGAGAGCGCAAATTGTGTCCATTGTCTTTTCGATCAAGACTAGAACTATAAAACTAATTGGGGCAATATGGAAGATAAATGTGAGACTGTCTTATGCATGGATGAATACATTGGCTGCATATGCTCTAATCTGGTGTCCATGTTCTAATTTTGTCAAAAGTTTGTCAACAGTTGATTATCTGTGTGTGAGGCATTTTTAGTCCAAGGATGGATTAGCAGGATAGCAGTGATTTCCATAATAAGCCCTTTGATCTCTGTACTGATATCTTCCTAGCTTTGTACTTTGTTTTTCATTTGCTTTTTAATATATAGTCATTGACAAAACCCTGCAGTTAGTTGCATCTTGGAGTCTGTATCTGTGTTCCTGCACCTTCATTGAATATTCAGTATTTTCCAACATTAAATAGGATGCAAGGCTTGTTACGAGTTTGAGTGTCTCTCTTTTCTTTTATCTCCTACTGCACTGGGGATACATGTATACCATCAATCTGTATCTTTGACCTATGGCTTTTAAATATAAAAATCCAATCAAATTTTATTCAAAAAACCCACAGATGGGTTCAAGCCTATTTTTTGCTTTTGTGCACAGAGGTAGCGCTGAATGTTTTAAATTCCATTTCTAGGCAAGATGAACAGCTAGCTAGTAAATCAAGTCAATAGTATGATGAATAAAACCTCTCTTGCTCAATTAGCTTAATGTGGGTAAGAGTTTTGCGAACCCTGCTTTACTAATTCTCTAACAGAGCACTATAGAAAATGGTGCTAAATCTTGATGTCCTTGTCCTGCTGAAGAATAGCTGGTACTTTCCATTTCTGATGTTGTCCCCTATTTTATGCATTTGATTTTTGTCCTGGACTATTGAATAATGGCATCTCACATGATTTATGTTGTGCAGACAGTATCTTGTTATCTTTCCAGCTTCTGACAGAGTTAAAAAGAAACCTAATAAAATTGCTTCTGTCAGTAGATGATTTAATTGGCAAAACCTCAGCAATTTAAGGTAAACTAAAGGAATTGTAGCTGGTTTTTCTGAAAAATAAATGATGGCTATGATGGGCTCTAGCAAATTCTGACAGTTAAAGAAGCTATCTACTAACCCATGTAAAATTTGCCTGAAGAATTGATAAAGGAATTCCTCGTTTTCATGTCTGAGGAAAATATTTTCTGGATATGGGTACTGTTCATTTTATAGAGGGCCTTCCCGGTATTACAGATCTTTTCATATATTCATCTGAATATACATAGTTTTGGTAGATTTGTTCCCGGTTCTCTTTCTTTTGGGTACTATATTTATTAGAATTAGTTAGCTGGGCTACTTTATAGTTTTGTCAGATATTTGATTTCTCTTTTTAAGGACATTCATAATCTGATCCTTAGGACTTTCTTTATATGGTGAACTATTTGGTCTCTCCTTTCCCCCACCCATGCTTAATTTCTACAGAATTTTGTATAATACTGATCACTGTAAAATTTCTATTTGCTTTTCAGTAATTCATTGAATCGTTCTTTACTTTATATAAATTAATCTTGTGACTGCCTGTGGAATGCAGAATGTTTTAGGGAATAAATATAGTATCTATACATAGGTAACTTACTAACTGGAATATGTAAAATACATCAGCTGAACATCTTTTTATTTCCTTTTTAATGAGAGGGAACTGTAACAAATATCAGACTTGTATGTTCTTTCAGTTCTCTATTTGTATCCGGGAGTAGCATGTTTGACAAAAAGGGTACTTATGTAGGCTGGCCCTCTGAGGGGTTACCCTTGTAACAGGATCTGATAAGGAGAATGAGCCAACCCAAATCCACTTGTGGATGGCTAATTAGGATAAGCAGCTGGGTGGAAGTTAGCTAAGGAACATCTGAGTCTTATATAGACTTATAGGCTTCTATAGGGAGCAGACAGGAGACCAGAACAGAAAGACGAAACTCCTGAGGGTGGAGAGAGCTCCTCAGGATATCTGGGTAGGAAGCTATTCCCAGTGGTGTCTTCCTGGAAAACAAAGGGAGTGGAACAGCTCCTAGAACACACAGAGAGCACTCCAGAGGGGAGTGACTACAAAAATGTCCAGGCAGGGAGATATTGAGGGCTTGTCTACACTTAAAATGCTGCAGCAGCACAGCTGTGCCGTTGTAGCACTTAAGTGAAGACTCTACCTAGGCTGATGGGAGAGCTTCTCCCATTGGTATAGGTAATCCACCTCCCGGAGAGTAGATAGCTATGCTGATGGGAGAAGACCTCCCATTGACATAGCGATGTCTAGACCGGGAGTTAGGTTGGTATAATTTCCACACCCCCCGAGTGATGTAGTTATACCAACATAAGTTGCTAGTGTAGACCAGGCCTGAGAGAGACCCTGAGTTATCAGGGGAGAGTTCAGAGCTCCAAGCAGTGGAGAAACCTGAGGACTTACAGCAGAAGGCTTGCTTACATACCACATTGGGCAGTTGATTTAAATAAACTAGAGCAATTAAAGGTCATTGCTCACTCTATACAAGGCTCATGAAACTAACTGAAAGCCTGCTAGGGAAAAACAAGATCGAGAAGAAACAACAGTTCCACACCAGACTGCCAGGGGCTATTGCCCTGTAATATATAATATTGATACTTTTGTCCTTTGGAAGTGCTTTGAGATCTGCTGATAAAAAAGCTCTGTAACAGCGAGGTATTACTAGACAAATTATAACATTAGAGATTTGTCTCAGGTAAGTCCGCTATCTTTAATGTCATTTATTTCCCTGAACCACAGTATAGAAATATTCTCCTCTCAGATCTCAGCTCTTACAGAGGCTTTGCTACGCTGTGTATTTTGTACTGGAAAGCTGTGTACCAGTAGTCATGGTCATAATCAGGGATCCTAGAAATCCATTTGCCACGGAAAAACATGGAATTTGCATTTTTACACAAAACCTTTAGTTTTTACATTTTGTGCAAAAAATAAAAACATACAGTACAGCCCCATTTATCTGAGCCTCCATTATTTGGTTCTCCATATTAACTGAACCCCCAGCACCTCTGGCTGACACCTGAGCCCCAGTGTGGTCAGCCCTGGGCGCCTGGTGGTTTGGTTAATACGGAAAACCGGATAATGGAGGCTTGGTTGGAGAGGGTTCTACTGTATGTCAATAAAACTGTGTTCAGCTGATACCTATATATATATATATATATCTTGTGGCTAGGGAAGCTAAAGTTCAGCGTTTCATTTTAATCACAGAAAAATGTGGATTTTTATGTTGTGGGGTTTTTTTAATCAGAGAATTTTGGTTTTTTATCATGGAAAACTAGGATCCCTAATCATAAGGGATATAAATGCAATTTTTCATCAGTAGAGGCTACATGCATTTATACTTCCACAAATAACACGTTAGTAGGGCCATACCAAATTCACAGTCCATTTTGGTCAATTTCATGGTTTGATGTTTATGTATAAAATTTCATCATGTTGTAACCATGGGGGTCCCAACCCAAAAAAGGAGATTGTGGGGGGTCATGGGATTGCACCCTCACTTCTGCGCTGTATCAGCGCAGCCACAGAACTCCTTGCAGCTGAGAGAGGTGTACGCAGAGATGGATCTGATCGCCTCTTCCCTCCCTCCTCTGCCCCCAGAAAACAGTCCCACAGGGGAAAAGGAAGTCCCATCCCTACCCAGCCTCACTGGTACTAGCAGACGGAGCCTGGCGCACAGTAGGAGACCCCAAATGGGGTGCCCCCAGCCCTGTCCCTTCCCCTCCCCTACAATAGCTAGATTTCACTGGGGAGATCTGATTCCCATGATGCATTTTTCATGGCCGTGAATTTGGTAAGGCCTTACAGACTATATATCAAAAATGTTCTGTAGTATCCCAATGAAAAATAAATTTGAGGAAAGGATAGAATATATTATAACAAACTAAAATTCCTATGATTCGTGAAGGGCACAACACAACTGCCTCCCATACATAAAGGACAGTTTAACTTAGTTGAGCAATAGATTTCTCAATATTTAGATTAGTTCCTCTTTTGTTTCCATGCACTGCCTTGTCAACTTTTTACTTCTCATGGTGCTTACTTTAATCATACAGTTGTAATGAATCCATCTGGAGCTTGGACTACAGCTGTCATCCTTTAGTTCTTAAAATCACAGGCTACCTTCACTTGAGCTACAAGATGTCCTTCAGCTGACTAGTGTTCAGAACTGAATTTGAGAACCCATCTAGCTAATTGCTCCAGGCATTTATTGTTCTGCTATATCTGACTAATGAGAATGCAGCACATTCTCATCTCAAGATGTGAGTCACAAAGGCTTCAAAAGCTAGGCAATTTCCTGTGTAGATGGGACTTTAAAACGTATATATTTGACCAAATTATTTAATCAACTGTCTATTTAATAATTCTTAAATATAACCTATTGCTGGAGCTTGTAGAATAGCAAGCAATATATTTGAGTTCCACTGGTATTAATGTAGTATATTTATTGAATAATATTTGACCATCTATAGAGCTGATTGAGGATCACAAAATATTTATCATAATTTTGACATACTGGTGAAATTAATCTATCATCTTTGCCAAGTGCTGTACTATGTGATTAATTTTACTCTTTCCTGGCATTTTACTTTTTTCTTCCCGTCTCCACTCTTTCTCTTTGCTATATTAAATCATGATGCATCCTTTCCCATGTTGTGTTCAATATCCCATTTCTGTCCCCACCCCACCTTCTCTCTGTTGCCCTTCCCCCTAGCCATTAGTGCGTCCACACACAGATCTTGGAAATTTTACTAGCCACCCAATGATGGGTTAAACCAGCTAGCCAAAGACAGACAAACAGTTAGGAGACCTATTTCTTCAGAACTGTGCTCTACTGATCCTTCCACATTTTGTCTGATACAAGGAAATCTTTTCACAACTCTACTCTTCCCACAGTCTTCGTGTTTTTGTTAGTCTATCCTGCACCTGTCCCTCCTGTTGCTCTGTTTTTTTCCTAAGCCACAATGACGTAAAACAGACCTGATTCTTGCCAGTCTCACAGCTTTCCCCTAAAAAACTGGTCCATTTTCACCCTGCTGCTGCTGGAAGCTCTGCGCAGCAGCAGTGGTAATGCAGTTGGCAAACTCGAGCAAACAGTAGCTCATTGGTTATGTTATTGGTGCTTGAAAGGTGTCTCTTACACCCATAAGGGTTAGAAATTAATGGTATTCACCAAGGAAAGTTTGCTATCTATGGGGGATGGATTTTTCAAGGCTTGACTATCATTATAGTTTATTATAAACACGTACTGTACTTCGGCTTTGAATTTGAAAAACCCTCAGTGGTTGACATTTGTGGCTTCAAACCTAAAATAATCATTACAACTTGCTAATTGACTTAATAAAACATTTATCGCTGATAACACAAAGGTGGAAAGGCTGATGGCAGTAATGTTGTTTTCAACACACAAAGAAGTTTCCACTTTGAAGTCAGTCACAAATCATGTCTTTGATCAATAGGTAATGAGATCTCAAGCAGAAAGCCAAATACTTAATGAGGGAAATGGGGTGTGGTGATATTAATATATGGGAATCAGCCAAAATCATACAAAATTAGCAAATAATGTGCTAATATTGGGAGTTACATTAAGCAGGTTTTGAAGATCACATTATCTGATTTCAAGACTTAAATTGCTGCTGTTCTTTCTAGCAGTTTTTGTCAGCTGTTAGTACTCTCTTGCTATTTTGCTGGCACACTTCTTGTGCAGATCTGAGCTGAATTAGAGTCTGTGGTTGGAAGCATCTTTTCCTCAATATAAAATCTGAATTTACTTTGAACAGTTGATGGCATGTAGCTTTAGTTCCTTCTCTGAAGAGCCGTACTAGTCTTACAGAATCCTTGATGTCAGTGTTCCAGTAAGGTGTAACCCTCTTCTTTTTCTGGGTACTTCGGAGCAGGCAACACTAACCGGTGTGCAAGGGCGCCTAAATTTGTTAACAACAAAGGAGATCCTGAGTATTCCAGTGATGATGTAGGATAGGTGGGAATCCTCTATCCACCCCTCTGCTGCAGTCCCTTTACTTCTAAAGGAATTTAAAATTGACGGTGCCTCCGTCTGGCTGGCCCCTGCACACACTCAATAGCGGGCCTTGGGAGCTTCCAGGACTAAATCTAGTCTAATAATAATAATAATAATAATAATCTGTGACATAGGTCTAACTCAACAATTGCAACTATGCAAACTAAACATCCAATATACTTAAATTAGAGTTAACACACTTTTACTTAACAAATTAAGGAAATATGGCATAACAGACTGAAATTAAACATCACTACTATTTTAAATCCACAGGGGCAGTTGAGTAAATCAATTAATAAATGTAGTATACAGTATTAAATGAAACTTCTCTAGCCGGCATTTACACTGCCATCATTTACCCCACCTCCAGAGTGTGCACTCCCCTAGAGTTCAGAGCCCTAACCCCTTGCTTGCGTGGACACACCTGAAGATCTGAACAAGCAGAGAGCACTCTGTTGGTTCAGTGTGTCAGTTCAGCCCAGGTGTCAAGCTGGAGGTTTGGAGCTGGCCCAACCAAATGTCTGCAGTCCTGGCCCTGCTTGAAGGAACTCTCTCTCTCTCTCTCTGCCTCTTCTCAGGCCCAGTCAAAGTCTCGCTGCAGTGTCCCTTCCTTTACAAGCCTGGCCCCAAACAACAGAGGCGGGGGGGACACTCACACCACTTTCACTACAGGACCACTTCAGTCAGCTCTAGGCTCAGTCCCTGCCCTGGCTTGGGCAATGCCACCAACCTCCAAAGCTCCCTGCTTGATCAAACTCCAGCAGACTCTCAGCAGCAGCTTTGGGACTCCAGCAGCAGCTTCGAGACCCAGGCAGCAGCCAGCAGCAGTCAGCCAGCAGCTTCCAGCCTCTCATACCAGCACCGAAATGAAGTCCCCCACGTTGTTTGTTTGTTTGTTTTGGACTCCCTGGAAGGGGAAGAGTCTCTCTCCTTTTTCCCCAAGGCATCATGGGAGGAGGCATCAGCAGGGAGCTTTGGAGGTTGGTGGCATTGCCCAAGCCAGGCCAGGATCTTCCCATCTGTAAAACTCCCAATTAAGTTCCAAGGCCCCTGAAGTACAGGGTGCCTATAAAGGCAAATGAAAAGGAGTGGAGTAAGTTGTAGACAAGGTTTGTTCTGCAGACATCAGTTATGGCTAATGGGGATCATCATGAGAGAGCTTCTGAAAATCGGGTCTAAGGTGTCTCAAGTTGGGCACCCCAAAATGGCGGCCACATCTAAAAATGTTGGCCATTGCAATGAAAGCACAGGGACTGGGGACTGAGAGGACTGGATTTTAACCCTTCTTGTCACCGTGGCCTACACTATGAAACAACCATTTCTGTCAGTGGGTGCCAGCCACAGCAAGAGAGCAGAACATAGTTGAACTGCAAGCAATGATGGGGACCAACTGTGTTCAGCACCTTTCTCAGCAGCTGTGGTTTAAACCCTGCTGAAACTGTCCTTGTGTCCACCATGTTCTGCCAGATCCAGTCCTGATGCTCATGGCCCCAGTGGTTCAGTTTCATAAGTTAGATGAGACCTTTGTGACCTGGGACAGATGAGATAACTTCCCCCCACCTCCATTGCCCAATGTGTAGAATGGGTAAAAATCCCCACCTTCATAAGGTGTTTTGAGCTGCCCTGATGAAATGCGCTATCTAAGTACAAAGCATTGCTATTGATATATGATCATTATCTGAGTGAAATAGTATTGGCAAAGCTACATTTGTTACTACTATAAATTCTGAATGTTGGCATTCTTTTTCTTTCCCTTTAGCCCTTAACCTGCTGGTAGTTTCCAGACTGCCAGTCAAATGAATGTTTGAGAAGGGAGAGGGGATGTTTAGAGGAAGTACACCTTCCATTTGGAGAGACCACAAGAAAACAGTGTATTTGTCATACCGTAGCTACAGAGGAGCAGGATAAATACAGATTTACCTGCCAGACCAGAATGCTTTGAATACTGTATATATTAACCTGAATGACTATGTGTTGGTCTAAGTGATACATATTTAATAGCCTGCCATAACTTTTAAGACTAATTTCATATAAATGCTTTGACAAAAGCAGGATATTGACGTTTTTCACACCGTCCTTTGCTGCTGTCCTCTCTTACCACAATGGACTGAATCAATGGTTGAGTTTCTGGGGTACACTCTGAGCTGCTGTAAATTGGTGTTACTCCACTGGACTTATGCTGATTTACACCAGCTGAGGAACTGACCGTCATCTTGACTTAATTCTTTTCCTGCTCCTTCCAGTCACTTGATACATTTGCAGTGTTGTTGTTTAAACTTGTTTCTTCTGATACTACGCTAATATTAGAGGTGAACAAAATTACAGCATCTGTCTTAAACAGTGTGTCTCAGCAGGCACTGAGATGAAGGCTCATCTAGTTTTTTTTAATGCAAAGTTATAACAATCTCAATATAGATTTTTCTGGCAACTAAGAAACCATTTTTACTCAAGTTATTCGATTAAGAAGAACTTGCTCATAATTTAATGCTGCTGCTGTAGCAGACCCATTGCTGGAAGGTTTTAAGTAGGTGAGATACTAATTAAATTCTACTCAGTTTTAGCTTAATATTCAGAACAAGGTTGCACACATTGAGTATCTATTCTTTGTACTGCCACAGAGGATTAGGAAGGGAGAAACAGATAGAAATATCAACCTCCAAATGGTACGTGCTGGAGTATATTGCTTACAATTATGGATTTATGAAATATTGCTTACAAATTAGAGAGAGAAACACCAAGGGTCAAATTGTCCCTCTCTATGTGCCCTCTGTTTTGAATAGCATCAAGAGTGGTTAAAGAGAATTTGCCTCAAGTTTTAAATAGTAAAACAACCACTGAAATCACAGTGTTTATTAATTTTAAAGATCAGGAGAATGTAGGGTGAAACCCATTTCTCCTTCAAAAAACCAGACCATAAAAGGAACCTAATTGAGTGAGGGGGCCCTTCAATGACATGGACTCCTAACTTCCTTGAACTACTTGGAGAATCCCAGACTTAATCTGGAAGGTTGGGGGAGAAGGTGCCCTTTGACCAGGGCATTCTACTGCAGAGCAAATGCGCACCCTCTTTCTATTATATTGTGTTTTAGAGGTTCTCCTACTGCCCTCATGACTGTAGTATCTGAATGCCTTGCAGTAGTGCATTTATCAACATGACTAATAGCTGCTACGTTTTTTTCTCTTCTCATTTTCCCAGGGAGAGGAGAAGTGCAGTGGAGTGTCTTGTGTGGTAGGGCGTGTGTGTGTGTGTGTGTGTGTGTGTGTGTGTGTGTGTGTGTGTTTTTAAATATACATGTTGCTTTGTGTTCATATTTGAGAAAGTAGGTCAAAGAACTATGCCTTGCAATTGGAGCAGAAGATGGTGAGGTTTGTGATGGTCCTTCGTTCATGGGAGGACTTCATTCCATAGTCTCAGACCAGCCCTCAAGAAAGCTGTCTCTTGCACAGATGAGCTTTACCCTTACTGTAGAGAGTTTATTGTGCCAGAGGAACATAGTAGTCAACCATGGCCTTCATCCCAGATCTTTAGATGGTTCTTTAGATATCCAGGGCCAGGCCGTGGAGTACTTGGAAGATAAGGACTTCCTTCTTACCTTTGTCAGTCCAGCCTATGGACTAGACTAGTGTTATAGCTCCTCCAAGCCATTTGTCCAGGGTGTTTAGGCCACTGGATTGCCAAAAGTGCAGAATCCAGGGATGTTTTCTTAGCTCCGTCCCATTGCAGCCTTCAGTGGCTGACTATGCAGGACTTGTTCAGAGACTTTCTGTGGTACAACTTCTTCCCACGCTCCCAGTGTTTGTTATTGATTATTTGTATTGCAGTCGAACCTTCGGGAACCTTGGATCAGGGTTCCATTGTGCTATGTGCTGTACACACACAATGCAGGGCTTAAAGTGGAGCAGAAAGAGAAAGTCCATTGAAAGTCCATTTAATTTGGTAGGGATAAAAATGACAGGGCTTGATGTATAGAAATTAACCTAAATCCCTGTAAAACATCATTCCCGATTAAATCCTTCCATATGTTATTTTGAATTTTCCTATATGATTCTAGAGCTGGGATATGATTTTCTATAGGATGATTTAAAAAACCTGTACAAAGGCAATGTTGTTATATTACATTGTACAGGATATTTTCCATAAAGGTTGTGCTGGTCCTCTGTAGCTGTAACATAAAAATGTAATATACACATTTTGAAAAATAATCAAAGATTTAATTGAAAAAAGCTCCAAGAACCCACCCCCTTCTGAACCAGAGAGATCGAAACCGTAAAGGAATTGTTAGGTTGATTAGTGCAGAACATAAACCCATGACTAATGTACTATTGCTTAACTAATGTGATGATTAATTCATGGCGGTGGTTTAATTCTTTACTTGTGTTGCTCTGAGTTGGTGCTATCGCTTCCAGCAGGTAGGCTTTTCAACATAATCTGCATGATGCTGTGTAGCAGCAATTTATTTTCTTATTGTTTTATTACTTAGTAATGGCTGGGTTTAGTATTCTGGTACAATCTGACTGGGTAAGCTGCTAGCAGGTAGCCCAATAACAGAGGAAGGCCAGTTGTAGGGTAGATATAATGTAATTATGTAGGCCATGCTATATCATCCTGCAGCATCTCTTAGTCTGTAAGGGCATTTGAATCAGTGATTAAAAAGTCTCATTTTAAGGAAATGAGAAATATTTCATTATTTAGAATAAGAAAAATCAATATGACAGAATTAATGAGGTTAAAATCCAGAATTGAAAAGAATCCTCATAATCTAGTTGTTAGATCTTCATTTCCCTAGATTAGTGCTCTATCTGCTATCTCTTCCAGGCATGCTGTCAGTCACTTGGAGAAAATCATTCTACTTACTTTGGAAGGGAATACTTTAAAACCATATTTTGCCAACCCAGTTCTTTCCCCCTCAAAATTCCTAGGGTGCATTGGGATCGTTAGAATGGTTGGCAGAATGTGTTTCTTTATTGTAAAATATCAACTTTATAAAAGTGACAAAAGATATTCAAATAAAGACTATGGACATTTTTACGAGTGCTGGTGTTATTGGCATTTGAATCAGTGAATATAAGAGTTATAGTTTCATTGATTCCAAGGCCAGAAGGGACCACTGTGATTATCTAGTTTGACTTCCTGTGTAACACAGACCATAGAATTTCCCCAGAATAATTCCTAGAATAAATCTTTTAGAACAACAACATCCAGTCTCGATCTAAAAATTGCCAGTGATAGAGAATCCACCACAGCCCTTGGAAACAAGTTCTGTTTCCAGTCTGAATTTGTTTAGCTTCAACTTCTAGCCATTGGATCATGTTATCCTTTCTCTTCTAGACGGACAAGCCCATTATCAAATATTTGTTGCTTATGCAAGTAATGATAGACTGTAATCAAGTCACGTTAGCTTTCTCTTTGTTAAAATAAATAGATTGAGCTCCTTGAATCTGTCACTATAAGGCATGTTTTCTAATCTAATCATTTAATCGTTCTCGGGGCTCTTCACTGAACCCTGTCCAATCTATCAACCACCTTCTTGAATTCTGACCACCAGAACTGGACACAGTATTCCAGCAGTGGTTGCATCAGTGCCTAATTCAGAGGTAAAATAATCCCTCTACCCCTACTCAAGATTCCCTTATTTGTGCATCCACGGATTGCATTACCTCTCTCGCTACAGCATCACTCTGGGAGCTCATGTTCAGCTGATTATCCACCACAAAGCCCAAATCTTTTTCAGAGTGACTGCTTCCCAGAATAGACTCCCCCATCCTGTAAGTATTGTCTTTGTCCCCAGATATATATGTCTACATTTAGCCATATTAAATAGTATATTGTTTCCCTGCGCCCAGTTTGCCAAGCAATGCAGATTACTGTGTATCAGTGACCTCTTCATTATTTATCACTCCCTCAATTTTCGGGTCTTCTGCAAACTTTCAGTGGTGGTTTTGTTTTCTTCCAAACCATTAATAAAAATGTTAAATAGCATAGGGCCAAGAACCTCTGTGAAACCCCACTGGAAAAGCACCCTGTATGATTACATTTGGAGACTTATCAGTATTCCAACTTTTAGTACATTTAATGGGTGCCATGTTAATTTTATATCTTGCCAGGTTTTTAATCAAAATGTCATGTGGTACCAAGTCAAACACCTTACAGAAGTCTACTACATCAAAACTATTACCTTTATCAATCAAACTTGTAATTTCATCCTACCATTTACAATACTTACACTATCACACTCTTTCAAGTTCAGTACATATGAGTCTGTTAAATGTCTCTGAATCATTGTTTTTCTAATTACGCAACCTAAATGCACGACAACTTAGTCATCTGGCTGTCCATAAGTTGCAATTACTGCCTGTGGTTGGTTTGGAATTCTTGAGTCTTGTTCTGTGTCTGCCATCTGTAGAGTTTGCTCTATTGACTGTACTTTCTGAGGAACAAACTGTAGATATCAACAGTTTTTGTTGAACTCTCCACTGTCAGTTTTGATCACATATGATCTGAGCGCTGAATTCTTTTTCTTTACGACAGCTGGAGCCATCCATCCTTTTTTCTCCATCCAATTTGACATGAACACGATCACCAGGTTCTGGACCCAGCAGTTCTCTAGCTGAGTAATCTCTGTTGTAAAAGTGTTCATAAGCTCTCTGAGCATTTTTATTTGATTTGGCTTCTCTTTCAATGTCTGGGCCCTTTGGAGATGGATTCTTTTCCAAAGTTTTAACAGTAGTTTTGAATTGATGTCTTGTCAGGCGTTGTGCTGAACTATAGTAATAGCTGCGGTTGGTGTCAGTCTGTAACTCAGAAGAGCAAGGAATGGATCTTCCTGCTGTAGGATTTTCTTGCTGTCTCTACAGCTCTCTCAGCCTCTCCGTTGACTTGTGGGTAATGTGGGCTGCTAGTAATGTGATCAAAATCATAGTTCACTTGGAATGATTTAAATTCTGCTATAGTGAATTGTGCTCCGTTGTCTCACTAGTTCTGGAATACTGAAATGAACAAAAGTGCACTTCAGTTTTTCAATAACACTGCAACATTTTATGTCTTTTGAAGTCCATTACTTCTGTATATCTGGAAAAACAGTCCACTACTATCACATTATGATGTTCTCTGAATTCACATAATTCTATGGGTAGTCTCTCCCAGGATCTCTCTGGTAGGAGAGTTTTCTACACTGTGTGGTTCAGGATTGTATCTTAGGTTGATTTGTACTGGATCTCCTTTCAAAAATCCAATATCATCAAATCCTCCAAGTTCTTCTGTCTGTCTCACTAGGCCTATCATGGCTGCCATACTATATGAGAAGGTTGTTGATCTTTGAACCTTTGATCTCCTGCATTTTGAATGCATAACTTCTGTCTTTGTAAGTAGTCTCTGTGGTGAACTGGCCGTGCAGTTCAGAATACCTCCAGGGCTAGTCAGAGCTGTGTCAGGTGAATTCATCTCCAGTGTAGACAGCGCTGTGTTTGTGGGATAAGCCCTCCCATCCACATAGTTTTACCACCTCTCTGAGAGGTGGAATACCTACACTGATAGGAGAAGCTCTCCTGTCAGTATAGATAGCATCTGCACGAAGTGCTACAGCAGCGCAGCTGCACTGCTGCGGCTCTGTAAATGTTGAGAAGCCCTAAGATAACTAGGAAGTCAGCTTATGAGTCAGTTTTAAAGTCAATAGTCTTGCTAAGAATATTCAGTTTCACTCTCCTGGCAGGTTCTATGTCATCACAAGTGATAAATCCCAGAAACAGTGGCTCTTGAATGTCTGAAATATGAGTCAACTCCCTGACGACTTTTGATGAGGCAAACAGCTGCAAAATGTCTGTATTTTATGCATGTATGACATTGTGTGCCTCTGGCTGGACATGCATCGTCTTGGGATATGACTTTTCCATGTCTGATGCATGTAAGCTGGAATTTTTCCTTCTTTGCCTGGGGATCTTGCTGCAGGGGTCTTATGGTAAAGGCTTTTAGCACTCATGTTGCATCTGTTAACAGCTTCTAAGTTAGTTTCTTGTTTTTCAGGTTTGGCAAGTTGCTCTTGGTTTTGCTGTCTCAGCAGCTCAGACTGCTTTATTATCTGAATTGCTGTAGTTAGGGTTCAGTGTTTGTGTTTTTCTTAATTGGAGCTGCTGTGTAAGGTTTTTATTTGTTAACCCAATAACCAGCCTGTCTCTGATATTTTCATGTTTTGAATTCCCAAAAATCACAAATTTTCAGCCAATGTATGCAGAGCTCTTATAAAACATTCAACATTTTCTCTTGCTTCTTGAATTCTCTGGTGAAAGTCAAAGGATTTAAAGATATGTTCTGCTTGCTTCCCTCTAGCATAAATTAAAGAAGATACCTTTATCTCTAGTTTCTTTTGTGCAGTTTGTTTGCAATTTGAAATCTTGCAAAATACTGCTTCCAGGCTGTCTATAGTGAAGGTTTCTCAAAGCTGAAGTTTTCTGAGGCATTGAAGAGTAACCTGTTGATGTGATCCTCCAACCTTTATTGCTGTTTTCCTTCTGTTTCTGTTCTTAGTTTACTTCTGACCATGTCAAGCTCCTGTACCAGATGCTTGCTTGCTTATACACACCAGATGAGTTCAGGATGAGATCTTTTCATGTTGTGCCAGGTATGGCTATGGGTTAGCATTAAAGTATTTTACACACAATGCCATCTAAAGGCAGAATGGTATAATACAGCTCAGCATTCCATTACGGTGTTAATAGTCATTTAATTTAGCAAAGCTGTGTGGCACTTTGGTTCTTAAAAAAAAAAAAAAAAAAAAAAAAAACTCCTGAAGAGTTTACTATCCAGGGCCCCAGTCTGGCAAATACTTACATACATACCTACCTTTATACATTTGACTTGCGCAGTTAGAATCAAGGAGACTGGTCACATACATGGGCAGCACATGCAGAAATGTTTGCAGGATCAGAGCCTAACATGTCTGTGTGACACCTTGTGTCTGAGAACAACACCCCAGAAACTCCATATTCACCAATGTCATGAAATTATGATATATTCTGTACAAAGTATGCCTTGTTTGGTATTATTTTAAAAGTCTTGATCTGCTGAATATTAATATCTTTTTGGATTGTATATGCAATCATATTATGTGAAGTTGCAAGGTTGGAAACTCCCACTAACGGCCTTTCAGGCGCAACAATGGAGTGGCCAGACAGCATTAATAGCTATCTCTCACCCATTCAAGAATAGATTCCACTAACAAGAATCGTTTACAGTGAAGGCTTTGATGTCGGAAGCATGTTTACAATGGGGGTTGACTGACAATGAGGACAACCCCACAGGTCAACAAGCCCGATTGTTCTAACAAGCTGAAACAGACTATAAAAGAAGGGGAGTGACATCATAGCTGGACTCTATTCCCATTCAACTGAATACCTGAAGGATCAACTGGAAGACAAAAGGACTTTGAAAGGGGGAAGGGGAGTCTCAGGCAGGGATGGTTGCCCAGCCTGTGTTTGAGAAACTGCTTGTACCAGCTAACAAAGGTGAGACACTGCTAATTCAAGAGCTTGTTAGTGTGTAGAACTTTGACTGTGCTCTTAGGTTTATTTCATTTGTAACTACTTTTAGTCTCCTTATACTTGCCACTTATAATCACTTAAAATCTATTTTCTTGTAGTTAATAAACTTGTTTAATCTTTTATCTCAACCAGTGTGGTCTCAAATTGGAGTGTCTAGAAATCTTAGCTCAGTAACAAAGCTGTTGCATGTCTTCCCCACAACAAGGGGGGGAGTGGACTTATTAATATAATTTGGG
Organism: Emydura macquarii macquarii; assembly: GCF_026122565.2. NCBI lineage: Eukaryota > Metazoa > Chordata > Testudines > Chelidae > Emydura > Emydura macquarii. Next base: position 13,709,200 of record NW_027130455.1, read on the forward strand.
GAATAGCCTCCTTTTGGTGAAGTTCTTACAAACTGTATGGGGGTCATTGACTGCTGCTTCTCTATTGTTGGGACGTGAGTGGCTAGGCAAAAGCATTCATAATTCACTTGGATGTATCTCTGCCTGTAGATGGCTGTGTAAGTGTAGCTTGCTGACAGCATCACAGTATGAGAGGCAACCCAGGTTAGCAGTTACATGATCTAGCTGAGTGTGGTGCTGTGCAGTACTGTGGGGCTAGATGATAACAGTGCCTGGAGGGGCTTGCTGCTTGTCACTAACAAGGTATTGTGAGGGACAGTCCAGGCTGGAGAGTGAAGAGGGCATGATGTTCCCACTGTTTTCAGGTTGCGCCCTGGGGGGACCCCCTCACAGTCTGGATGGTTTTTTCTTGCATAATCACAACATATTTATAATAATAGAACAGTGTAGATGCAACTATAGTAGAACCTCAGAGTTATGAACTCTGAAATGGAGGTTGTTTGTAACTCTGAAACATTTGTAAATCTGAACAAAACGTTATGGTTCTTTCAAAAGTTTACAACTGAACAGTGACTTAATACAGCTTTGAAACACTACTATGCAGAAGAAAAATGCTGCTTTTCTTTTATTTTTTTAGTAGTTTACGTTTAACACAGGTACTGTGCTGTATTTGCTTTTTTTCCTCTGCGGCTGCCTGATTGTGTACCTCTGATTCCAAATGAGTTGTGTGGTTGACTGATCAGTTCATAACGCTGATGTTCATAACTCTGAGGTTCTACTGTAGCTCCAAACTGTCAGATAACTTGAGCTACCTAATTAGAATGAAGTGGCTGAGCAGCTTATCTGCAGTCTGTCGGATACAACACCCACAGTACTGGATGGCAGGAAATGTTCATCTGTCCTTAAAAAAGGCACTAGGCATGATACTAGGAATTACATTCCAGTATGTCTTTATTTCATTACTAGGCACATTTTAACTAGATATACTTGATATAAGGAAAAACAAGCACAGCTTCTGTAAAGGAAAACCACATTCCTTTTAACATATTAGAATCTATGAACATATCAGTAATAGTGGAAAATGGGGAACAAAGATGGTGTAATTTATTTGGACTTTGTCAAAGGTTTTAAATAAGTCTCATTTTTACAAGCTATTAAAGAAAATAAATTGTTTAAGGGATAAAGTACTAAGAGACCAGTACTAAGAGAGGCTAAGAAATAAATGGCCAGTTTGCAACATACTAAGACCTTGATCCAGTAAAAGACTATCCATGTGCTTAAAGTTGAGTGTGTACTTAAGTTCTGTCTTCTATTTGGGTATAGGAGCAGCAATGTCCAGTATTACTGGGAAAATGGGCAGATGGCAAAATCTGCAATAGCAGATAGTGAAGAGAAGGCAGTAAAGAACATCCATGAACATCTAATGAAGCTAGGAGAATGGGCTGCATGGCAGCAGATGAAATTCAGGGTTGATAAATGCAAAGGTACATCAGAAGGAATAACTAGAACTACTCATACACATTAACTGTGTGTGTGCGTGAGAGAGAAAAACCTATGTATCTTTGTGGATAACTCCATAGAAACCTCTTCACAGATGCAGCAGTGATTGAAAGCCACAAATAAAAATGTTTGGATGGACATTAAGAGGGAGAAAAAGCGATACTAAAAATATTCTAATGCCACTATATAACTCAAAGGCATACCCTCTCCTGGAGTAGTGTGTGTGGTTCTGGGCTATGTCTTTGCAGAGGGAAAACAAAGATTAAAATAAAGATATAGCCAAAAGAGAAAGGGGTTCAGAGATGGGGACTTAAAATGCAAGGAAAGATTTCATATGCAGAGAGAGAATGTGAAAAATCACATCTGTTTAGAGAGATGAGTAAAACGGGACAGAAGAACCATACAAAAGTGTGGCCCTGCCTTAATGGTGCTGTAAGAGGGGTAGGGAGTTATAATCCAGGTTGGATTCCAAGAAGTTGGTCAGGAAAAATCCCTAACTGTTGCCTAGGTCTCCTTCCCCTGCCTTTAGCACAAGCAGGATGTATAAGTAGCCTCCTGTACCAGGTGGAGACTTGTGTAATCTACCAGGGTGGTGGAGCAGGAACAGATAAGATCCTGATGGCAGATTCCAGAAATGCCGTGTATCAACCCCAAGCATTCAAAAGGCATGAGTCAGGGTCTCTGAAATATTAGAAGTTTAAAAATGATTGTCTCTTGTTTTCAGACCCTTTAGGGTGCACTCAGATCATGTTTTCAGGCTTTTGTCTATAACTACAAGGGCTGGAATCTTACCTTTTAGTTTAAAAAACTCCCTGAGATGCTCACATAATCACATGCCTCCAGGAACTGGTCCTTTAAGAAAAACACCGACTATCACAAGTTATTTTTAACCTGCTCCCCCATTGCACACTGCTTTGGTTATGTTTACGACACATATTTTGTCTCTATATTAAGCTGCACATATAACCAGAGGAAAAAACAGAAGAATGTGCCGTGTATGATTGTGCAAGTTGGACCTTAACCTCTTGAATTTTCTGACTTCTTTGATTTTCATTGTTCAGTACAGGGTTTAATATAACTTTTATTTTAACTGATGAAGTTACTGAGAGAGGTTTGTACTCAGGACATCCTTGCAGTGGCGGTGTTTGTCCCATAGGGGCCCCCCGCCAAAGTTCAATGCCAGGGGAAGCCCCTACCTGGGACTCAGAGGAAGATATGGAGGCAGTGCGGGAGCTGGAAGAAGCCCAGGGAAGCAGGGGGTGGCTACCTCCCAGAGCCCATCCTGTTCCTGCCTCCCCCCTTCCTGTGCCAGGGATGTAACATTACAAACTGCTGCCAGTCACAATTTTCTTTGCAGGATGGTGTATCAGCAGCTCCTGCTTCCCAGGGCTGTGCTCTGTCTTTAAAGGCACAGTGCATCCCAATTCCTGGACAAGGCAGCATTTCCCTCTCTAATATGACGTATTGAGTTGCTAAAGGAGACTTGATTCAGAGAAATATTTTTAACTGCACCCCCTCCAAAAATGTCAATGTTTAAAATAATTCCGTATCAGTTTGTGTCTGTATCAATCCTCATTACTGCTGACAAGTTTCTGCTGTTCTGGTTGCCTGAATTGGACTGCCTTTTTCTTGCAGTCCACTGTAATGGAGTTTCATTGCTTTAAATTATTTACTTCTTAAAATGTTGAGTTTTACCCTTAACACTTCATTTACCTTTCTTACCATTGTGTGGATAGATGTCATGGTCCTATTTAACTGATCTTTTAAATAATTATTGCTATTTAAAATATTAATAATTGCTAGTAGAGTCATCAGCCACATCTCAGTGTTTTTAGAATGCACTTCCTGATGATATTGTGACATTGATTTTTAATTCCAATTTTTTTATATACAAGTTTATTCTTTGGGATCATATGACATGAAGGCTGATGTTAGAAATAACCAAACAGGTTGTCCCGGGGGTGGACTGTGGAGACTGAACCCTTTATTGCCTGCTCGTTCCACCTCGACGCCGTGAGTGAACAACGAGGGGGTTACTTACAATTCTTTTATCCATAACAGTATGTAAATGTATGCATTTTCAGCAACTCGCCATAGACCCTTATTTGGTTACATTGAAACCTATAAAATGAATACACAACTACATAATGAATATAATTATACCCGCCGCTGTTTGTTATTTACAGGATTGCCATACAGAGGTCAGGCACATCACCTTAAAACCTATAAATTTTACACTAACATTCTTTGAAGTAAAGGCATGCCAGTGGGAGAAGGAAAATAATGCTTTCTTCCCACCAAAAAGACTTGCACAGGAATGGCGATAGACTCATCCCTTGCGTAGATGGCCAGAAAGGGAGGAGACGAAGAGAAATAACAGACTCTAACTAAAATTCACACCAATTAACAGAAACCAGGTTTGCCCTTGCCTTGAACCCATTCCCTGTAATTTAGGCCTGACCATTTGTCCAGCTTTTCACTCTTTACTCTCCTACAGCTGACTGATTTACTGGTTTGATGTCAAAACTTGATCAGTTTTCCTTTAATCCACCAATGGGGATTGCCTTTGTTAACTGTTGTTTTGCCTCTATCCAGCACCCTTTTCTTTTTTCACGTCCCCACTTCTGTGTAGAAACTGAAATAGTCATTACAGGACAGCTTTTTAAAGGTTGAAAGCATCTAGATTCTTTTGAAAACCCACTAGACGCCTAAATGTCTTTCAAAATCTGCCCCAAGGGCACTATCTTATCTTGTAGGAAATCTTCTTCAAAGGTACATTTCTACTGTAATTTTTACTGAATATAGGTATACAACCCTAAAATGGATTGTCAACCACAAGGATTCAAAAATCATGAATAAGTAAATACATTTTGAGTTCTTTTAATTTACCCTTTTGTTTGAGCCTTTAGGGCAAACTAGCTTCATACTTTTTCTGTTACCTCTTCCAAAGAATCAATATACCTAAAATGGTGATACATTTTTATAACAATAAATACTGTTTTGGAAGTAACATGATTCTCCTCTTCCTTTGTAATTGAAAACTTATTAAAAATCCTTATTTCTGTAAATAATTTCCCATCCCACAAACACTGAAGTCCACACTATTATTTCATGTTTTGCATACATAAAACTTGATTCTTTTTTCTATTGAATTGTTTATACTTCTAATTGCATATTTTAATTTCATAGACTTGCGTATCTACATATTTTGTTATGATACACTTCAATGATGATCTTCATTGTGACAAGGTTACTGTTCTGTACTGCCAAAATCAAGGATTTTTTAAGATAAATTATCCTTGCTCCTTTGTGTTGGTTGCCTTTGGAGAAACCGAAGTGCCTTGTCTCTGTGATAGTATGCAGAACTCTTGGGGTACAGCCTGGGAGCTGTGGAACCGCTCGTTACCCTTATCAACTATTTAGCTTGAGGTGGGCTCTCCACCATACTTTGGCTGATGACGCACAGTCTCTCCAGGCTCTGTTATCACCCAACCCAACAGCTGGTGGCACCACACATCCAATTTAGTTCAATGAATGCTTTCCACAGCCACTCATGAACCAACAATAGAGACACTCCAGCTAACTCCCCAGCCCAGGACCCCAGGACTATACCGTCTTGCCCTGGTCAAAAAGCCTGACCAATCAAATTTACTGTCTAGTCCATCCTTCCCTCAAAGTGGAAGGGATGTGCACCAGCTTTAAGCAACTCAGCTCATTAACAAAACACTTCACTCAACCACACTGGTTAAGACAAAAGATTAAACAAGCTTATTAACTAGAGAAAAATAGATTGTAAGTGATTATAAGCTGCAAACATAACGAGGCTAGAAATAGTTACTAAAGGGAAACATAAAAATAAGAACACAATCTAAATTCTAGGATTTGAATTTAGAGATGTTTCACCCTGAGAGATGGTACAAGTAGGCTACAGGTTTTCAGTTCACACAGACAGAGACTGCTTTCCCCATCTGAGACTCCACTCCCCTGGTCCATAGTTCTTTGTCTTTCAGCCGTTTCTACAGGTGTTTAGCTGTGGGGGAGTAAAGACAAATGATGATGTCACTTCCCCTCTTATAGGTACTCCCAGCTTGCTAGAATGGTCCATGCATGCGATGTGAGGGCTGCTCTCCATCAGTCAATCAATACCCCATTGTGAACGTGCTCCTTACAGTGAATCCTTCACTGTAAACAGTCTCTGATAGTGGATTCTTTCCTTGATGGCCCATTAGCACATCTGGTCACTTCATTGTTGTAACTGAAAAGGCATTTTCCACCTCACAACATGTTCTAATAGCATTTAAAGAAATATTTTATGTCTTCCCATACAATGATGGCACATACAATTCAACAGGACATTAAAGTTTAGCCGATCAAGACTTTTAAAATAATACCAAATAAGACCAATACTTTGTATAGAACATGTCATATGACATTGGTGAATATGGGGCTTCTGGGGTGTTTTTGCAGACAGTCTATCTCGACTATGGTTTTTACAGGGGGATAGCTAATGCATGTTAACTATCCCATGGTAAAAACACACATTTTCTTAGCATTTAGGACACAGATTATAATGCTGACACTGATGTTAAATTTACCATTATTATTCATAGTTTAAAAACTCTGATACTGATTGAATGGTTAACGTTGCTCCGTTGCCCGCAGATGTATTTGTGTATGAATGTCTGCAGCCCCTCATTTGTGTGGGTGTCATGGAAAGCCAGTTAAAGCATTTTAAACTCAAGGAATTAACAAAGGCTTCCCCCCCACATCCCTCCCCTCAGGACATACTTGGGTACAATCTGGACTCATGAGCCCTGCAACCTTGGGTGCCTTAGGATGCCTTGCTGAAGAAGTTCCACCTGCCTTCTAGCATGCTTTGGCTCTCCCAGTCTTGGTTATACTACAGGGTGACCCCAACACACTCCCAGTCTTAGATTTCCCCCCAGGATGTGTGTCCTGTACTGCTCAGCCCTCTCCTGGACAATACAAGTTTATATAAAAGCTGCTATTTCTTTAATAAAAATATTATGCACAGAACTTGCCACCTCAAATGGAGTTTCCCCAAACACTTCAATTTAAACACACTGGATTTGATAAAGCAATAAAGCAGGTTTATTAACTACAGAGAAATTTTACGTAAGTAAAGAGGCATAAAAGTCAGAAATTATTAGAAACATAAAGATAAAATGCAACTGATGCCTAACTTAACCAACTATGTTAAATTCAAAGCACAATTTTCTCATCATGTGCTTTCAGCAGTCTTACTGACCAAACTTACAAACTTCTTAGGTCAGGTCCACTCTTTCCAGATTCCAACAAATACTTCAGTTCACTTGCTGTGAATGTGATGGGTAGGGAGGGGGGAAGGGTGCCTGGGGGTGTTTGTCCCTCCTTTTTTAGTGTCAGTCCCCCTCTTGAAAACTGAGATTCAGGAGACAGAGTCTATGTGGAAGGATATTCCCTGCTGGATTTTTCTAACCTGTCTGAGCATCCTTTGTTACCCTTCTTGCTTGGTGACTGTTTACTGCTTAAATCGCTGCTGAAATGCAAATTAAGCAGAGCACACATTCTTTTGTTTGAGACAGACCTGTTTGCCAGCCTCAGTTTGCAATATGTGTTAACAGCCATACAGTGGAATCTTAACTTCCCATACACATTTTATCAGAACAATAATGACTGGCAAACTGAGTTTTCAAATGATACCTCACAAGGGATACTTTATTCAAAAATTATTACAGTAGCATGTAGAATGTGGCCACAGGTATATTCTGTCAAACACACTCCTCAATTTTTCTTATTATCTTCCCTTATTAAGGGCTTGTATAGATGGTGTGGCATTACAGGAGTCATACATTATAGTGTCTTAAACCCTGGTGTGGACGCTTTCATTCAAAAGTAAAGTGGTTTGGTTTTGATGACAGCAGTCAGCAACCCTAGAAGACTTCAGGAGTCCTGCCCAACACACTATTAATCATCAGATCTTTGACCCGTTTTGAAAGTTTTCAAATATTGCATAGTCCAGGTGTATCTCCCATTTGTTTTTGAGGTTTTTTTGTTGTCGTTGTTTCTATGTTTGCTTTTAAGTCCAAAGAGAAGGAGTAAAGTAATGGAGCATTCACCTTACCTTTTCCAGTAGAAAAGCTGTGACAATATTTCATGGGTATAAATTTTTCACTGACACAATTTCAATAAATGGTTTAAGGTTAAAGTTTAGGTAATCATCAAATGATCCATCCTGTTGCCATTCCTAGCTTCTGGTAAAACAGCATTCCCTGCCCATCTCGCTAATAGCCGTTGATGGACCTATCCTCCATGAATTTATCTAGTTCTTTTTTTAACCTTATCGTCTTGGCCTTCACAATAGCCTATGGCAGGGAGTTCCACTGATTGATTGTGCATTGTGTGAAGAAATACTTCCTTTTGTTCGTTTTAAATCTGCTGCCTATTAATTGCATTTGGTGACCCCTAGTCCTTGAGTTATGAGAAGGAGTAAATAACATAGCTTTACTTACTTTCTCCACACCAGTCATGTTTTTATAGCCCTCTATTATATCCCCCCTTAGTTGTCTCTTTAACTGAAATGTCCCAGGCTTATTAATCTCTCCTCATATGGAAGGTTTTCCATACCCCCAATCAGTTTTCTTACCTTTTTCTGTACCTTTTACAATTCTGGTATATCTTTATTGAGATGGTGTGACCAGATCTGCATGCAGTATTCAGGATGGAGGTGTATCATGGATTTATAAAGAGGCAATATTATATTTTCTTTCTTATTATCTATCCCTTTCCTAATGATTCCTAACATTCTGTTAGTTCTTTTGACTGCCATTGCACATTCAGTGGATGTTTTCAGAGAACTATCCACAATGACTCCAGGATCTTTCTTGAGTTTCTCTCCTCTGGACTCTCTTACAATTTGTCCACATCTTTTTCTAACATGTGGTGTCCAGAAGTGGACATGGTACCCCAGTTAAGCCCTCACCAGTGCTGGGTACATCAGGACAAATACCTCCTGTGTCTTAGGGTATGTCTTCACTGACGACGGCAAATTTGCTGCCATCAGATCGATTCTTTGGGATTGATTGAGCAGAAGTGAAGACCTGATCAGTCGATCCAGATTGAGTTGATTTAATAAATCCACCCCTGGAAAAAGGAGAAACGCTGCACTGACAGGAATGCATTTCCCATCAGCACAGTGAAGTAAAGACACCACAGTAAGTAGAAGTTAGGAAGCTGATGGGAGATACGTAAGCTACTCCCATCGACTGCCACCAAATTTCCCCGTCAGTGTAGACCAGGCCTTACATATGACATTTCTGTTAATTCACCCCGGAAAGATATTAGCCTTTTTCACAGCTGCATCACATTGATTCTCATTCAAACTGTGATCCACTATAACCCCCAGATCTATTTCAGGAATATTACCGCCTAATCAGCTATCCCCTATTTTGTAGTTGTGCATTTGATTTTTCCTTCCTTGATGCAAAGTACTATACTTAGCTTTATTTAATATTATCTTGTTGAATTCAGACCAATTGTCCAGTTTGTTAGTCATTTTGAATTCTAATCCTGCCCTCCAAAGTGCTTGCAACCCCTCCCAGATTCATGTCCTCTGCAAATTTTATAAGCATACTGTCTACTGCATTATCCAATTCATTAATGAAAATATTTGAAAAGTACTGGACCCAGGACTGAGTTCTGCAAGACCTGACTAGATACATCCTTCCAGTTTGACAGCAAATAATTAACTAGTTTTTGAGTATCGTCTTTCAACCAGTTTTTCATCCACCTTGTAGTAATTTCAGCTAGACTTCATTTCCCTGGTTTGTTTATGAGACTGTCTCATAGGACTGTGTCAAAAGCCTTACTGAGATCAAGAGATGTCACCTCTACTGTTTCCCACCCATCCCCTGGGTCAGTAACCCTGTTGAAGGAAATTAGGTTGGTTTGGCATGACTTGTTCTTGGCAAATCCATGCTTGTTATCCCTTATTATCCTATTATCGTCTAGGTACTTATAAATTGATTGTTTAATAATTTTTTCCAGTATCTTTCCAGGTGTTGAAGTTAGGCTGACTGATCTATAATTCCCTGGTCCTCCTTGTTCCTCCTTATAAGATTTATGGCTAGATTCACAAAAGTTTTATTGCCTACATTCTGATTTTAGGCTCCACTGCCATTCCCAAAACTCTGCCAGATCTTTTAGGCACCTAATAAACTCACTCAGCACCTACATTATCAGGATAAAAGTTCTGTAGGCACCTACATTTATGCCTCTGAGCATGTGCACTGCTTCCTTACTCTAGGTATTTGATGCCTATAAGCCACCTAAGCCCCAGAGCGATTTATGAACCAGGGAAGAGGTGGTGGTGGTGGGGAGGGTGAAAATTCTCATCTTGCACGTTGGGTCCAATCCAGAAGGCTCAGAGGCTGCCTATTGGATTGGGTTCTATTCAGAATCTGACTCAAAGAGGAGAACGTGGTATCATTATCTAACTTATAACTTCTAGATCAATGGTTAGAGCATCATCTGGGATGGGGAGACCCAAGTTCAATTTCCCCCCCCTCAAGCAGGGGGAGGAGGAGAAGGATTTGAACTGGGGCCTCCCAAATCCCAGGTGAATGCTCTAACCATTGGGTTAGAAGTTACAAGGTGGGTACCTCCTCCTCCAGCTGTTTTGTGCGGAGTTAGGCACCTGCCTAGCTCATTCTTTCAAGAAACAGCTCAGGCACTTAAGCCACTTGACTCCAGGATATGGGTTTCTCATATGTGGATTGTCGGGCAGAGCTGGGCGCCTACCTGCAGCGGGGATTTAGGCACTGAACTCTGTGAGGTGGGGTGGGGTTTAGCACACATCCTTCTGGTCGGCATCTCCCGTTGGCTGCGTTTAGGCAGCTCCCTTCTTAGTCAGCTAACTTTTTTGGATCTCACTCTGAGGTGCCACTCTCCCCATTCATTGCACGGGGAGCTTAGGATTTGTGAATTGCAGTTGTGTTCCTGTCAATTTCTTGGTACCTAGCAGCTAGGTGATACTGAGTTCTCTAATGCCTAAGTCCCTTGTGAAACTACCCCTTAGGCCTTTTCCTCACTCCTGAAAAGGGTGATGTTTTTTGTTTTGTTTTTAGTTTAACTTGAGGTAACGAAGGTGTGGGAGGTATTCTGAGGTAAAAACACAGCGAGGACAAGGCACTTTGGTTTTAGCAGTGGGGAAAAGGCCTGAGTAAATGTGTCTGGAATAAGATCAGATGGCAATGTACTTGATGTTTGTACCACAGCAGAGAAGTGCAAATTCTATTTTGGAACTTGATCAATGTGTGTAACAGTAACAATGATGCAAGGGCGGGGTGAGTCTGTTTAAGGAAAAATGGTAGATTTTCTGCCCCATAGTTTGTTTAAAAAGGTATTTGTAAATATTTCAAATAGTGCTTACAATGCTTTATGCTAGTGTCAGTGTTATGGGTATATTAAATGTTAGTTTACAGTTTCTAATTTAGGGTGGAAAGAGACTAATAAAGAAAAAACAAATACCTTCATTCCGGGTTTTATATGCATTAGCCTTGCAGTTTAACTCTGCAGAATGCTTTCCCTAATGACAAAAGTAACATTGTGTCCAAATTTTAAAATAGAAATTTCACAATGGTAGTAAATTGTGATAGGAATGCTGCCAACCTTCACAATTTGCTACTGCCAGGGTCAGAGGAAGGGGAATGGCAGAAGCAGCAAATTGCGAGAGGGAAGCAAAACAGAACATCCAACTGCTCCTGGTGGCAAATTGTGATGGTAGCATTTTGTAACATTACATCCCTACTCTTGCTCCCAACTGCGGACTTTGCTGTCCAGACAGAGCTGCTACTCTGCTCTGGCTCTGGCTCTGCCTCTAGATCTGCCCTGGGCTTCTGACAGGTCAGACTCCTGCACTCCGTCTGCAGCATCCCTGAGGTGACCCAACTCTGATCCCCACGCAGGTCTGGCACCGGCACTTGCTGGCTCAGAGAATGCCCTGCAAGGGAGGGAAAAGGGCTGCCTGGCAGGGGAACACATGGCTGGAGTTGCCAGTGAGGGACTTGTGTTTGGCCCACCAGATGTCGACTGTTCCTTCCTGCTCCCCGCTGGGATGCAGGGGCGCACAGGTGCTGGAGCCTGGTGCGGACCTGGAGGCAGGTAGTAGGGTTGCCAGGTGTCCGGTTTTTGACTGGAAAGTCCAGTTGTAAAGGGGACCTGGCAGTGACCAGTCAGCATTGCTGACCAGACACTAAAAGTCCAGCTGCCTGCAGTAACCGGCCTCTGCCACTGGGGAAGGGGAGCAAGAAGAGCAGCAGCTGCTGCTGGAGCCTAGAGGAAAACTCCGGAAGCGTCCAGCTCCAGCGGAGAGAGGTACTGGCAATTTCCCCTCCTTCAGTCCCCCCCAGAGCACATCTCCCCCACCCCAGTCACCCCTCCACCCCGGGCCACCTTACCGGGTAGTAGGGCTGTTATTACAACAGAGCCCCTTGTGGGGAGCAGCTGATGTCCAACAGGCCAAATGGAAGGCCATTGCAGGCCAGATCTTGGTTTCAGGATGCCCTCTCACTGCCTCTGGGCCTTGCAATAGCTTGGAGAGCAGGTACCTAATGCTGCCACTGTATCCTTGTTAGCGTCTCCTATATCATGTGTTGCTGAGACAATGGTGAGAATCAGCAGAAACAAAATAAGCTTTCCTACTAATGAATGCAGTCTGGTTCTTTGCTAATTCCATGGAACAAAAGCTGGTGACAAACATCTTGTAAATCCAGGGTAGGATACATTACACAACCCCTTATCTCAATCAGTAGCAGGACATGTTTACTGCTATCACTTCATTACGACCATACTAGTCAATGCACATCCAGATATTCCTCCTCATTTCTTTAGTCACTGCTATAAGAGAAATCAAAGTATATGCGTTTCTCCTTTTGATTATTAGTAAGTGCAAAAAGGCTTCCCACTCCTCAGCTAAGAGTTGATCCTACTATATGAGTCCTGCTTGGGGGTTCACTGACAAGGACTGTTCTTAATTCCTGCTAGAACAGCTTGACTCACTATCTTTACCTTTTGTATGAACTCCTTCCTTTGTTTTTGTAGTCCCTCCTTTGAGTGATTTTAAGTGGGTGGTACAAAGAGTAGATGAGAAAGGAGCTAATTAACCTTCCCAGATATTAAAAATGCAAAATATCCATACACGCAAGTTTGTCAGAAATGGTAGTGGCAAGACAACAGACTATAAGTTGTAGTATTTTCGTATGTGACAAGTTAAGCTAACTGAGTCCTTTCAAGAAAGTGATTCAGCAGACCCAGTAGTTTGGAGCATTCTTTATCTGGATTTATATACCAGTACTATGAAGTGTAGCCCCTCCATCTTGGACTTCAAGGCTTTGGTTTCCAAGTTGAGCACTGTGTGATCTAGAACAGCGACTTCTTTCAGTGTACATGATGAATCATGTATGACCAGGGGCGTGTGCAGGGATTTAAATGTGACTACTTTTGGAGGGGCATTTTAAACACCGGCCCCCCACCCAGTGCCCCCAGGCTCTGCTGCACCTCCCCCCCAGCTACCTCCCTGGGTTCCACACCCATTCTCCCTCAGCACCCTTGGGCCCCACTCTCTTCCCCTCTTCCCCCTACCCGCATTGTCCCAAGCTTCATTCTGCACACTCCAGGCAGGCTCCAAACATTTACTGGAGGCTGCGGGCGGGGAAGGGACGGGACTCGGACGGCTTCCTCGCTGGCAGAGCTGTCCTGCCCGCCTGGCTTCTGTGCACCAGTTGCCATCTAGTGGGGCTCAGTAGGAGCACTAGTTGCAGTGCCTTTCCCAGGTACATCTCTTCAGCTATGCTCAGCACGACTCCCACCCTAGGAGAAAGTGGGAAGGATTGGCTCGGGGGAGGGAATTCTGGGGTGGGAGGCCAGAGCCAAAGCTGGGGGCAGTGGTGGAGATGATTACTGGGGGGTATGCCCCTCCTTGTCCGTACTTGTGCATACCCTGTGTATGACTGACTTTGACAAAATATTCAATTTTGCCACATAAATATTATGTTACTATTCCAATCTTGGCAGGGTATGTTGGGTCATTTGCCAAATGTTCATGAGAGCCATAAAAACAACAAAAGGACTACTTGCTACTTTTGCACTGAGGTTTAAATTTGTTTTTGGACATATGCTAATGTCAAATCACCATAGACATGCTTGGCTTTTCCAATATAATCCATCTGGTGTACGCCTCTTTCCAGCACATAGCCCAGAGGACATAGCGTGGATGGGAGTCCAGGAGGGTTTATTGCTGGCTTTGTCAATGACTCGCAGTGTGACCTTGAGCAGGTCATGTAATTTCAGTTCCTCCATCTGTGAAAGGGAGATAATACTGCTTACCCAGTTTTGGAAAGCACTTGAATATCTACAGGTGCAAAGCATGGCAGCCAAGATTTTCAAAAGCAGTGTGTGGTGTTTTGTCATGCCTCAATCTTTGTGTACTCAAGGCATTTAGAGGGGTCTGGTCTGGCTTTCTCAAAGTGCTGAGCATCCAGGCTCTGGAACAAAATAGCTCCCTTTAGGTCTCTCATATTAATCACCCAGAAATGACTACTTTCTCTTGAAAATCTTGGCTAAAATATATGCTGAGTATAATAATAATAATTAATACTTAATGGCCTCCTTATTCAACACTTTCTTTCCTAGATGTAGTTCTACGTCACTTTTTTCTGCAGTCCGATCTTGTAATAATCCCCACCAGACCTTGAATCAGAACTCTGTAATTAATGCCTTCAAGTCCTATGTTCACTCTGCTAACCAAAAATTGTGGTCTAACGTATGTAGTTTGGCTACATTCAACAGGCTCTTGAACAATATGTTTGCATTGCCTTACAACAACTCTAAACATCTCTGTTGCCTAGGCTGAAAAGTGGGCTCTACTTTTAGTCTTGCGTCTATCAAATGAATTTTCCTATTTGCTGTTAGATTTATTGGTAAAGGTAATAATGGACTTCTTAATGGTTTGTAATCTACCTTTTGTTAGTTAGTTACAGAGAATATAAACATTAGACTGTGGGTAAAATTTTCAAAATGACTTAAGTTCTTTTGAAAAATTTACCCATATTCTAAGTGCCTGTTTTTTGAAAAATGAGATTTAAACTCCTACGTCAATTAGGTGTTTTTTAAACACACTTTATCTGAGCTGTGCGGGACTCTTACTTAATTTATATCTCTAGTGTTGTAGTGGCATCTCTCTCCACAGGGAGAGAGACCTTGGTTTGTAAATAATCTAGGCAAAACATAAGCTTTATCAAGTGGGAAAAAATTGCCCTTTTGGATGGGGGAACAAGGGATTATGAAATAAAAATAAATGAAAGCATCAAAACCAAACCTTTTATAACTGTGCATGTGTGTGTAAATATTATTGGGCATGTCATGCCATTGCTCTTCAGGCAGAACTCCAAATTAAAGTCAATGGGGAGTTCTGCCTAAAGTCAATGGCATATTATAGTCCATTATCTTGAATATTTTACAAAATGGCATGAACTTCTTATGCCTTTTTAATTAAGCAGTATATGTAAACAGAAAAGGTTCTAGCAGCTCTTCGCACATGGTTTTTAGGTTAAGAACAAAATGATTATGGCACAGGAGAATTAACTGTGCATAAAGTGTTGTTTTGTTTAGCTACCTTTTATGTTGTATAGATAAAGCTGGGAGAAAATGTGTTTGAAGCTAGGCTGTCATGCTAAAAAGACTTGAGAAGGTTACAGGTAAGGTTCCATTAAAGGTTTGTCTGACACTATGCATATAACTGATATCAAAAAAAGATGAAGCATCTTTTATATTTCAGCTATACCTCGTTAAGCATCCTGCCCAGGTTGATGCATTATGTATATGACATCACTGCATTTAACCTATTAAGATATTCCAAAATGTCATAATTTTCAGTTAGATACACAATTTGACTTTCCTTTTTGAGATAGGTGGGGGAGGGAGATTCAAAACACTTAATCTCACTGGTCACTTGCCCCTGAAGATTCAAAGACAGTTGACAGTCCTAACTTTTTATTTTGTGTCAGAGTTTAAAAATTTGGGAGGGGCGGGGGGTTTGGTGAGGGGGAGGGTTGTTGATTTGTATTTGTTTAAAAAAGAAGGCAATATGGAATGTGTCTCCATCCTATTTATTTTAAATTATCCATAGCTTTCTCCTCATTGTAATGCCAAACATGTTTTCCTCAGCTAAAGCAGCTAGACAAGTGTCTTATGGGAGAAATTTAGAAAATACATTTTAACAGAGAGTAACTACTGGAAGGTATAAAGGAGAGCAATAGATAACACCCAAAGGGAAAATAAGTATACAAATAAAAAAATAGACTGAAGAGAGACCAAGACTTGACCAGATAAAGAATTTATAAGATTAGGGGACATAGAAAAAAATCCGTGTAGAGATTAAGATAGGAGGGCAAGTGAGAAAACAAGAAGGAAAAAAATAGTATGTTGCATGCTACTCCGGTGCTGCTTACTTCTCCCTACCTTTAATCTCCTATTTAAAATATATCTTGAGCTTCATTTGAAAAATGCTTTGTATACTCTCTATTTATTGTTACCCTTGTTTATCTCTTCCATTTCCTTTCTCTTTGGATTGTGACAGGTTCCCTCATGGGGTACTGTCTGAAAACTGTGGAACTGCTGTGCTTAACACTATAGCCTGGGTTAACTCTCAACAATGCCTGCTAGTGACAAGCAGCAGACCCCTCTGGGCACTGCTATTACCTAGCTCAGTGGTTCTCTAGCCACTCATGAACAATAGAGAATTGGCACCAGCCAATTCTCCCAGCTTTTCAGTACTGCACCCCCGAATTATACCACCTTCCTCTGGTCAGAAGCCTGGCCAGAGTAAGTTCATTAAACAGTCCATCCCTCCCTCAAGGTGAAGAGTTCATGCATCAGCCTTCGTTAACTGAGCAGATTTCCCAATCACTTCAGCCACATACACTGTTTTAGGTAAAATTATAAAACATGCAGATTTATTGACTACAGAAAAATAGATTATAAGTAGTTGGCTTAAAGGATCAGAGGTAGTTCCCAAAGAAACAAAAATAAATTTGCAGTCTAAATTCTAATTAGATGGGATCTGAATCAGCAATATCTCACCCTACAAGCAGTTCCTTAATACACATGTTGGATCTCTCTCCCAAACTGGGACTACCCTTGCCCCATTTAATAGTCTTTGTCTTCCAGATGTTTCTTCAGGTGTTGAGTTGTGGGGGGAGTGAAGCCAAATGATGTCACTACCTCCTCTCCCCCCTTATAGCTTCTTCCAGCTTGCTGGAAAGGTCCATGCATGTGATGGGGGGTGATCCCATTAGTCAAGCAGTGTTCCTTTGCATACGTGATTCCCTCTGTGAAGTCCCCATTGTATACCACCGTCTCTGGGATAATGGATTCTCTCCTTGCTGAGTGTTAGCCATTAACACTGTTTGGACACTCCATTGTTGTAACTGAAAGGCTGTGTGTGAGAGTTTCCTTTCCCACAACATGTTTCAGTAATACATACATAGCTTCACATAAAATCCAACAGAATATTAATACTCATCAGAGCAAGACTTTTAAAATGATACCTCACAAGGCATACTTTGTACAAAACATCACAATTATATGACAGTGGTGAATATGGGGTTTCTGGGGGGATGCTTTCAGAAGCAGTGTCACACCCTTGTTCATCTCTTCCATTTCTTTTCTCTTTAGATGTCATCCTCTGTTCTTGTGGTTATCTCATATAGGCCTCAGTGCTGTAAAGATTTTTGTCTGTGCTTAACTTTATGTATTCTAAGTGATGTGAGGCAGCGAGGCTAAGGGGCAGCCAGAGAGTGACAGACGGGAGATACATAAGTTCTGGAATGATCCGGGCCTTGTTCCCTGTGAACTAAGGGGAGGTTAATTAGAAGCATCTGAGGCCAGTAAAGACACAGCCAAGGGCCTGATAAAAACCAGGCAGCTGGTGAGAGGAAGGAGAGCTGGTGAGAGTGGAGGAGTGGGGTGACTGATGAGAAATACAAGAGAAACAGTTGAAGGAGGATGCTGGGAGGGAGGCTTGGCTGCTGAACCCCAGAAGCTGAAAGGACGGGAGGGGGGGAGGAAGTAGCCCAGAGGAAAGTAGCAGCTGGAAGCACTGGTGGCAGTGCATGGCCACTACTGTTAGGGCCCCTGGGCTGGGACCCGAAGAAGTGGGCAGGCCCGAGTCCCTTTCCCTTCTCCCCTTGCCCCACAGGGCATTAACAGTCTGGCCAATGCCTGGAAATAGGGGCCACATGGGGCACCCTGACCCTCCACAAAAAAGAAAAGTGCGGGACTCACAATAGCCGGCCCAGTGATTTGTCACACTGATCATATTGCAATCGGCAGTTCTACCCCAAGGCGGGCAAGTTGAAACATATGCTTAAACCTTTTCAGCAGTAGGGCCTTAATTACAAGTGACGCAAGAAAGGACCATGTCCTTCCTATTTGTGCGAAGTACCATATTTGTGGTACTATATAATATTAAATAATAGACTGAGATATTAGGGGTAATTTAATTTATGGGCAAATAGTCTGTGCCATGATAAGAACATAAGAATGCCCATCTTAAGCCAGACAATGGTCCTACCTAGCCTACCTTCCAAAAGTGGCCAATGCCAGATGCTTCAGAGGGAATGAACAGAACAGGGCAATTATCAAATCATCCATCCCCTATTGTCCAGTCCCAGCATCTGTCTGGCTTAGCGACACCCTGAACATGGGGTTGCATCCCTGTCCATCTTGGCTAATAGCCACTAATGTATCTATGTTCCATGAATAGGGCCCTACCAAGTTCAGTCTGTTAGAAATAACCAAACAGGTTGTCCCGGGGGTGGATTGGGGAGACAGAACCCTTTATTGCCTGCTCGTTCCACCTCGACGCCGGGAGTGAGCAACGAGGGGGTTACTTTACAATTCTTTTATCCATAACAGTATGTAAATGTATGCATTTTCAGCAACTCCCCATTGACCCCTATTTGGTTACGTTGACATCTATAAAATGAATATTAACAGCTACATAATGAATATAATTATACCCGCCCCAGTTTGTTGTTTACAGGATTACCATACAGAGGTCAGGCACATCACCTTAAAACCTATACATTTTACACTGACATTCTTTGAAGTAAAGGCATTCCAGGGGAAGAAGGAAGATAATGCTTTCTTCCCACTGAAAGACCTTGCACAGAAATGGCGATAGACTCATCCCCTGCGCAGATGGCCAGGAAGGGAGGAGAAGAAAGAGATAACAGACTCTAACTAAAATTCACACCAATTAACAGAAACCAGGTTTGCCCTTGCCTTGACCCTGTTCCCTGTAATTTAGGCCTGACCACTTGTCCAGCTTTTCACTCTTTACTCTCCTACACAGTCTAGTTAATTTCACGGCCATAGGATTTGAAAAGTGGTCAGTTTCATGATTTCAGATGTTTTCATCTGAAATTTCACGGTGTTGTAACCGTGGGGTCCTGACCCAAAATAGAATTGTGAGGGGGTTGTGTAGGAGGGTGGCAGGATTGAGGAGGTGTCTGATCTCCCCTGTGCTACTGGGAGCAACCCAGCCCGGCTGGGACTAGCAGCTAAGGGGCCTCTGCTGGGGTGCTCCCAGCAGAACAGGGCAGATCAGAAGCTGCCTCTGCTGCCCACCCCAGGAGGAGGTACCAGAGGTGAGTCTGATCTCTCCCATGCTGCTGAGAACCCCCCAGCCCAGCCGGCAGTAGCTGCAAGGGGCTCTCGGCTGGGACGCTCCCAGCAGCATGCAGGAGATCAGATTTCATGGGGATGGGCCAATTTCACAGTCTGAGATACATTTTTCATGGCCATGAAATTGGTAGGGTCCTATCCATTAACTTATCTAATGCCTTTTTGAACCCAGTTATAGTTTTGGCCTTCACAGCATCACCGATCAGAGTTCTACAGGTTGACTGTGCATTGTGTGAAGAAATACTTCCTTCTGTTACTTTTAAACCTGCTACCTGTTAATTTCATCACGTGATCTCTGGTGTTATATGAAGGGGTAAATAACACTTCCTTATTCACTTTCTCCACACCATTCATGATTTTATAGACCTCTATCATATCCCCCCTTTACTGGTCTCTTTTCCAAAATGAACAGTCCTAGACTTTTTAATCTCCTCATATGGAAGCTGTTCCATACCCTTAATTTTTTTTGTTGCCCTTCTCTGTGCCTTTTTCATTTCTCATATATCATTTTTGAGATGGGGCAGCCAGAATTGCATGCAGTATTTAAAGTGTGAGTGTATCCTAGATTATATAGTGGCATTATGATATTTGTCTTATTTTCTAATCCTTTCCTTATGGTTCCTAACATTCTGTTAGCTTTTTAGACTGCCTCTGCCTATTGGGTGGATGTTTTCAGAGAACTGTCCATGATGAATCCAAGATTTCTTTCCTGAGTGATAACAGTTAATGGAGACCCCATCGTTTTGTATGTATAGTTGGGATTATGTTTTCCAATGTGTAATCACTTTGCATTTATCATTGAATTTCATCTGCCATTTTGTTGCCCACTCACCTAGTTTTGTAAAATTCGCAGTCGCTTTTGGACTTACTATCTTGAGTAATTTTGTATCATCTGCAACTTTGCCACCTCACTGTTTTACCCCTTTTTCCAGTTCACTTGTGAATATGTTGAATAGTGCCGGTCCCAGGTACATGGGGGACCCCGCTATTTACCTCTCTCCATTCTGAAGACTGACCACTCATTCCTACCCTTTGTTTTCTATCTTTTAAACAGTTACTGATCCATGAGAGGACCTTAATGAAGATGTGAATAGAAGAGAACATTTGTATAATTCTTTTTTTTTGGAAGTGTAAGGGGCCAGAAGAAGTGCATTTTCTAATCTGTGTCATGTCCAAAGGAAAATTCTGGCCCCATTGTGTTTATGTAGCTCCTCTGTTGAGCAGGCAACTTGATTGGACGTTAATGGTACATGCACCTGAAAGCAAATTTTAGCCCTTTGACCCACTTGCTGAAAATTAAACTGGAAGCTCAGCAGTCAGCCTTTCCATTATAACTTGAGCAAATCTCTGGGTCCTTGTTCTGTTTTTGGAAATTGGGTTTTTCTAAGTAAAATTTTATATTTACTTGGACACAAAGTGAAGAGCAGGCACTGTAGGAGACGGGAGAAAAGGGGTGGGACTGTTACCAAATAAGCCTAGGAAATGAATTTGCTTCAGTAAGTAAAAAAAATCTGGAATAACCACACTTATTTTATTTGGTTTGGAAATAAATGTGGTTTTGTCCGCAATGGCTGGGATTGTCAAAGGATGCCCATGGGGAACTTGGTTCCTGATTCCCTCAAGCAAATGTGGTGTAAAATCCATGTGAAAGAATCCATTTGTGGTTGAAAGAAGACAGGTAGAGCCCAATCCTTTATTTCTGGCTCCCCATCCCATGCTTCAACTACTCCATCACACAGCCTCCCTGGTCGTTAAACTTAATATACTGTTCAAAGTGTGTTAGATACATAGCAGTCAAATATAAATCTGAATCCTGTCCTTCCACACCCCCTCCACAAAATAAAAAAAACAATCACCCTCCCTCCCCCCCAACCCACATTACAGGGTGGCAGTGGCAACCTTGGATTGGGTAAATCTCCTCAAAAGTGTAAGAGGGCTAGGCACATTAAGAAAGGCAGCTGGGTTAGGGGCTTCTCAGACCGTGAACCTTTGGTCTTGAACGGAGTATTCTGAGCTGTTGTGTGATTGGTTATGTTGGAATTTTAAAGATTTTTAACTTTTTCTCTCTAAAGCATTGTAATTGCCTTGGGAATCAAATAGCCATTAATGCCAAGGATCCAAATTAAGATTGATTAACAATTCTATGAATTTTGCCCAACAGCCATAAGCATTGGTTGCCTTAGCAACTTGCTAGATGAAATCAGAGGTTAAGATCCAGAGGGTCCATTAAAAATTCTTGTGAAAATTCAAATTGTTTATTGTTGAGTGAAATGCTCTGTTATGTAGTATATACTCAGAAATCTTTCACTAAAAATTCTTATCCCAGCCTCATTATTCTTCAGTCTGACTTTTTTCTGTCCGATTATTCTGTACAGACAAAATAATGAACACAGCTGTAATATTCAGCAAACATTTTACTTTTGCAATTTACTTCTGAAGTTAATGCATTTAATACAAGAAGCCCTTATGTTGTCATTATGTAGCAAGGTGAAAATCGTACTCAATATTACATTGCTGAGAAGAAGTTTCTGATTTTTTTAAGAGGAAAGGATATATAGCACCCTGCTATCTCATACTGGGACCAATTGAGACATATTTCTTGAGGAAGCTTCAGGGGACTGGTAATGGGCTATGCAGCTATTTGAGAGCTCTGACTCTGCAATCTGGTCCTTGCTATTGGATTACTGCACCTTGGGGAGCCCTTTGGATTCAGTCCACCCACATGATTCCCATTGCGGAATACAGCCCAGGCCCCCACTGCCTCTATTGCAGCTCCCTTTTGGATCTTCTCCAGTTGTTCCTGCCCAAATCCCAGGGCCTTTCCTCCCCCTCTTCCTACAACCTTGATCACTCCTTAAATATCAACTCCTATTACCTTTGGGCGACTGCACCTTTTCCACATTGCTACTGATGCCAGTCTTGTTTTACCATACCTCAGCTTCTTGCACAAACTTCTCTGCCTTCTTACAAAAAGACCTCCAAGGAGTCTGAACATGCTTTATTGCTGTGGATGCTGCCCTCTCCTAAACTTCACCTTTTCTCTCCTCAGCAAAAAGCAGAGCCAGATTAGCTGTTTTTGCTTTCTGCCAATTGGGACTGGGAGACCTCTTCTTCATTCCTTTCCTGCAAGGCAAAATGCACTTGAGTCTTGCCAAGGAAGGAACTAGACTGACCGGTTGAATCCTAAACAGGTGGTTTGTGTCTGAAGTAAATGCAGAACCTATTTTAAACAAAATTTTGGCATTCTCTCCTTCAACTTGTCTTTAATGGGTTAGCAACTGCTTATTCTTCAGTGACCTTCTCACAGGCAAAGATGAAAGAGTGAGAATAACTGGAAGGGAGATGCTGTTTTTCAAAGGCAGAAGGGGACAATTAAACAGATTAGCGTAATAGAGAGATCCCTGGAATGTGTCAAACATTGAAGGAGAA
The DNA here is from genome assembly GCF_026122565.2 of Emydura macquarii macquarii. Classification (NCBI taxonomy): domain Eukaryota; kingdom Metazoa; phylum Chordata; order Testudines; family Chelidae; genus Emydura; species Emydura macquarii. The sequence continues at coordinate 13,731,853 of NW_027130455.1, forward strand.
AAAAGGTTTAAAGAAGGTAGAGAGAGAAAGAAACAATCAGCTTTTAGACTGGTGAACGTAAATACATGTAAGTTCCTTTATTATACTGCACTGCCCTGGCATATGTCCTGTATTTTGGTAAATCTGGAGGAAAGGTATGGGGTGGCTATCCTGACCACATATGTTAATTTGGCTGGCTACTGTGGCTCTCAACGGTTTAAAAGAAACCATCCCTCTCAGTCCCCCACAAAAACACCCAGAAAATAATCTAAAATTCACTGCAGTGTGCATGTGACCCTCCCTCAAGTGGGAGACTTGAAGCTCCACCTGATTCTGAAAACTGCCCCTTGAAACCTTCTAAATTATGTTGGCAGCTATACCAAAATCTCCAGCACAAAGCAGCTGGACTCCATTTCTCTTTCAGTGAGGTAGGCTGGTGCCAACCAAAGTTTATCTCCCTCTGCCCTCACTTTAATCCCAGTCTCATATTTATTAAAAAAGAATCTTCTTACTGTCCTCCCCAAATTGCTAAATCTATCCCTGCATTTAGGGCTATGATCCTGAAAAACAGGGTAACCCTCTTTCTTAACCCTGTGGGAAACATAATGCACAACAAGGAAAGGAGAAAAGGTTGAGACTGGGAGTTTGTTTTGAGAATCCATTGGGCACCCCAGAGATTATTTTAAAATGCTTGTCTGATCTGACTGACTTGCAGCTAGGGGACATTCGTCTAGCACTTCTTGGACTGATCACACACACGTAGGCCTTGACCTGGCAAAAATGTATGTACTGGCTTAACTTTATGCACTGTGAGTAGTCCTATACGTTTTTGTCTGGTTGGTGCTTATAAGTAAGCTTCAGGAGCGAGAAGAACTTCAGTCAGAACAAGATGCTGAATCAAGACTGGAGTAAATAAAAACACCTGGAAATAAGTGCCCCTAAACACCTGGGTGACCCCCTAAACATGTGGAAACACACCCTAAACACCCTTAAATCTGGGAACCTGGTTCTGGAAAAGTTGGCGGAAATTGGCCAGTGTACTGTCACAGGTCTAGCGGCATCTCTTCACCCTTTCAGGTCTCTCTGGGTATGTCTACATTGCTCTTAAAAACCCGCTGCTGACTCGGGCTCAGGCTAAGGGGCCATTTAATTGTGGTGTAGATATTTGGGCTCGCGCTGTGATCCGGGCTCTAGGACCCTGCAAGGTGGGAGGTTCCCAGAGCTCAGGGTGCAGCTCAAGGCTGAACATCTACACTGCAATAGCCTGAGCCCTATGAACCCAAGTCAACTGGCATAGGCCAGATGTGGGCGTCTAATTGCAGCATAGACATACCCTCTGAGTGCAGCCACCTCAAGTCTTGGGCCTCTTGCCTTTACCTGTCTCAGGTGGAATATTGCAATTCTTCCACACTCAGACCAGGACTCGAGTATGCTGCCTGGTCTATACTAATTGCTGATCATCCTGTGATGTCTGATTAGGTTTCTTCCCTTTGTGAATCATTGATATTGACTAACAGCCTTGTGGGGCTGTATTTTTATTTAATAGTTGGAAGAACACATTGTGGGAGGGAGAGATTTTAAAAGAACAAACAGCCCACACAAATAGTTAGCTTCACCACTTAGGCTTCACTACAAACAAAGCTAAAATGGCTCTCCTCTTTGTTTACTGGAAATGAGTAGAACCAGTGTGTGTGTGCTTCTAGGAGGCCCAGATCCTCTTGAGTGTTGGTGTGACTCAATCTGACCCATCCTGTTCAAAGTGGCTTTGGTGCTCCCTAATGAGAATTAAAGCCATTAATACTCTCGGAGGCCTCTTAATATCTTTTAAGTGTAAGCAGCTTGGCAACTACTAGAAAGGACCTCCCTCTTTTCGTAGGTGGGTAGGCTCAACTACCTAGTCAGATCTGTAGAGTGAAATATCCACTCCCATATATGGTACAGAAACACCACACTAGTAACTGTTCCAGATACAGTAGTAATAATTAAAAAACACCCCCATGTTTGTCACATACTCAAGCAAAGTTAAGGTTTTGTCACCTGTAGTACTTCAGTACAGATGGATACAGTGGAATCGATACTGCAGTCTTTGCAATGTATGATTGCAACAGAATTCATGCTGCTAGAATATGTGACCTTGGAATTGCTTGAGGTGGAAGATATTAAATTAATAACCAAAACATAAAAATCTTATCCTTTGTTATCCACCCCAGGTGAAAAAAGTCAACATTTCTCCTGAGTGGCTACTTAGCTGAAGGACTTAATCCAAGTTTCTATGCATGTTTTTGAATGTCTCAGAGTCGATGCTCTCAAACAAATCCTCTGTGGAATATGACTAAGGCAGCTCTTTCAGTGTCTTTTAGCTTTTCAGTACCAGACTTGCCATGGAATTTTGATACATGTTGAAAGAACTCTTATTTTTGTTTTGCTTCACATTTGTGTATTCTGTTTCTTGTGGTTCTTATTTCTGACTTAGAGATTTTTTTTCTTCATTTTTTTGAGAACACCTACTTTATTGTCTGAATTGCAGCCTTTAAAAATTGTGTTTTCTGGTGCTGGATGTGGGATAACTGTTCTGTTAATATGAGCCGCAGTATGCATCACTCAGTATGGGCCAAAACATGGTGGAAGCAAGAGTCTTGCTTTAGAACTATGTTAGGTGCTGCAGAATTGCAGGAGCAGAACTCGCACTGATTCTACGTGCTGTCTGTGTTTTTTCCCTCGTTCACATAATACAGAGAGAAAGAACAGAGAGAGAACCAGCTATGAGGAGGAAATGAGATTCCTTTCTAGGTTTCCTTCTCTGAGAAGAAAAAATAATTTAAAAAAAGAGAAATTTGAATGAGAACTTAAAAAAAAAAAAAAAAAAAAAAAAAAAAAAAAACCTCCTAGGTAATAAAAATAGGTGTGCATATTTCTTTGACTTTTCTCAAAAATAGGTTAGATATAAGGTACTGTATTTAATTCTACCTTTTCTGTTTAATGTAATGATGCTTCACTCTTATATAGATGCTTCACTGTTTTCAGCCACATATCTCAAAGTAATTTACATAGTATTGTCTCAATTTTACAATTTGGGAAACTGGGGCACAGGGAAGGCTGAGGATTGCCCAAGGACAGTCACTCAACAAACTAAGTTAGAAATAGGAAGCTAATCCATGTTACCAGAGTCCCAGGTTAGTGCACCTGTCTTCTAGGCAACACTGCTACTATTAGTACCTTTGTGTTCTACAAAGTAGCTTTCTTTTCATCTCCAACTAAGCACTTGAGTAACAATTATAAATAACAGATCTGGGATGCTAGAGAAGGTAAACAGCACATAAAAACACGATTGATAAGTTTTCCTGCAGCACTTATCTTTAATAGAATTCAGTGCCAGCTGCTAGGTACGGTTGGCACAGCTTTGTTCAGCTTACTGCAGCCATTTTAGGAGTTGTAAACGAGAGAAAAGGTGATGTATTTAAAAAAAAAAATCACAAAAAAATGCATTTTTCTGGTGTAAAATTGAATGTGGCTCTCCAAATAAAGCAGTGGGTCAAAAGATTGCTCTTATACCCGTACTTCCAGAAATGAAGAATCATAGAAGATTAGGGTTGGAAGGGACCTCAGGAGGTCATCTAGTTCAACTCCCTGCTCAGAGCAGGACCAACCCCAACTGAATCATCCCAGCCAGGGCTTTGTCAAGCCGGGCCTTATAAACCTCTCAGGATGGAGATTCCACCACCTCCCTAGGTAACCCATTCCAGTGCTTCACCACCCTCATAGTGAAAAAGCTTTTCCTAATATCCAACCTAGGCCTCCCAGACTGCAACTTGAGACCATTGCTCCTAGTTCTGTCATCTACTGCCAATGAGAACAGCCTAGCTCCCTCCTCCCTGGAACCTTCTTTCAGGAAGTTAAAGGCTGCTATCAAATCCTTCCTCTTTCTTCTCTTCTGAAGATTAAATGAGCCTAGTTCCTGCAGCCTCTCCTCATAAATCATGTGCTCCAGCCCCCTAATCATTTTTGTTGCCCTCCGCTGTACTCTTTCCAATTTATCCACATCCTTTCTGTAGTGGGGGGCCCAAAATTGGACTCAGTACTGCAAATGAGGCCTCATCAGTGCTGAATAGAGGTGAATAATCACTTCCCGTGATCTGCTGGCAATACTCCTATTAATGCAGCCCAAAATGCTGTTAGCCTTCTTGTCAATAAGGACACACTGTTGACTCATATCCATCTTCTTGTCCACTGTAACCTCCAGCGCCTTTTCTGCAGAACTGCTGCCTAGCCATTGGGTCCCCAGTCTGTAGCAGTGCATGGGATTCTTCCGTTCTAAGTACAGGACTCTGTACTTTGTCCTTGTTGAACCTCATCAGCTTTCTTTTGGCCCAATCTTCTAATTTGTCTAGGTCACTCTGTATCCTGTCCCTGCCCTCCAGTGTATCTACCACTCCCCCTAGCTTAGTGTCATCTGCAAACTTGCTGAGGTGCAATCCACCCATCCTCCAGATTATTAATGAAGATGTTGAACAGAACCGGCCACAGCACCGACCCCTGGGGCACTCCGCTTGTTACCGGCTGCCAGTTAGACATTGAGTCGTTGATCACTACCTATTGAGCCCAATGATCTAGCCAGCTTTCTATTCATCTTATAGTCCATTCATCCAACCCATAATTCTTTAATTTGCTGATAAGAATATTGTGGGAGACCATATCAAAAGCTTAGCTAAATTCAAGATATATCTTGTCCACAGCTTTCCCTACATCCATAGAGCCAGTCATCTCATTATAGAAGGCAATCAGGTTGGTCAGGCATGACTTGCCCTTGGTGAATCCATGCTGACTGTTCCTGATCACCTTTCTCTCTTCCAAGTGCCTTAAAATGGATTCCTTGAGGACCTGCTCCATGATTTTTCTGGGGATTGAGGTGAGGCTGACCAGTCTGTAGTTCCCTGGATCCTCCTCCTTCCATTTTTTTGAAGATGGGCACTATATTTGCCTTTTTCCAATCATTCAGGACCCCACCCCCACTGGGAGTGCACTGGTTCCTAATACAAATGAGTAGGAATCTTTAAAATTGGCTACCTCCGGACACTCATGAAGATATATATTGAAATTGTCTTGTGACCTGATGAACTGCCTTACTCTGCAGAGAGTAAGCTGTGTGCTGGTCACCCAAATCACTAGTTGGGTGGGCCCGGGTTCCCCTACCAGCCACAGTGGAACAAATCCCAAGAAGGGAATAGGGATTATTTGAGAGCCCTAACAAAGGGCTGAATTTAAAGGGCCTAAAGGTGGAGCTGGAGACCCTAGCGAGCACAAAGGAACTTTTCATTTTGTAGACTCTTTACTACCCCAGAAGGGGTTCATTTGAAATTTGTGATTTGGCCAGAGGTCCAAGCCATGGAAGCTCCACAAAGGTTGGCCAACAGACTGCAGGGGGTGCCAGGGCAGAAAAGGACTGCAGTACCATATCTAGCCACTAGAACTCACTCAAGGTGAGTTGCCCCCATTACAGCACCATATTGCTAACCTATCAACATAGCACCTCATCCAAAACCCATTAAATTACATGGAGATACAGAGCCTTTGTAGTCTGTGGTAGTATCAAGCCCTTAATGAAGAGATGAACAGGTGGGGAAACCTTGAGAGGGATTAGATTTGAAGAGCGGCAAGAAGGGGAAAAATGCTTTCAAAGTGTGCTGTGGACTTTAATGGATCACCTTCCAAGTACCTATCATTAGTACAGTAATGGTTGGCATGCAGTGTGATCTGAAGATAGATCTGCAGTACACTATGTGACATAGTTTTTTGGTTTTGTGATTGCCAGTGAGCCAACCAATAGCCAGATTTTGCTTTCTGCAGCAAGGGGGGTAAGTTTGAAAATAATTTTGTTTTTGCCCAGACTAATCTAAAATTTAGATCACTAGCACTTCTCCCGCCCTGTTAAGCCTCTTTAGGCCTTAATTTTTGAGAGATAAATTAAAGGACCACAAACTGTTTTTATGAGCACATGCTATCTGGGCACAGCGTTCATGTTTGGAAGTATGCTTTCAATTCTTCCCTTGAAACTTGGATCAAGCTATGATATTAATACGTTTTCCCCTGTCAAACCATTTACTGATTTTTGGAGTTAGTATACAGTTTCAAACTGAGCCTGTTTCTAGTATTAATGCATAGTGGGCTTTCCCCCCCCTTTCAGATCTAGCGTATGTTTTATTTCAATGCAGAGGTGTAAATATATATGTGGCAGCATTTGGCTTAACTGCTTCAGTACCTTTATAGACACTTTTCTTCCAGGAAAATGACAAAATATGCCATACTTATTTGCATTTCCTTAAAGTATTTAAGTTTTGTGGTATTGGGAACTGTGACCTTCTGGGTTGAGCTTCTCGGACAGAGTTTGTGCAGGATACTGAAACTCTTCTTATTCACAGCTACTTGGAACTGGTCACAGAATAAAGAGATGTCTTGAAGCATTTAACACTGAGCAATCACTGAATGCTGCAAGGAACCAGAAGTAAAAAAAAAAATTAAGAAAATACCCTGAGTGGAACAATGGAGCAGTTAAAAGCTCCACCAAAGCCGCTAGGCTGAACCTAAACAAACAGAAATGTAAATTGCATGTAATGGGAACAACATACCTGGGAGAAGAGTTTACACAGTAGTGGGTACCGGTAGATCACAATAAGATCACCAGCATGCCTGCCCCAACAGATCACAAATGGGTACAAAGATTCCTTAGAATAGTGAACTACAAAGAATTAGAATTGTGCTTAATCTAGAAGTCTGGGCGTGCTACTGTGCAAAGTTATCCAATGAATGTGGGATGCAAATCTAATAAAGAATTTTGGAAACAGAAGGATTTCATGTCCCCAGTCTTGTAGAACTATGTCCACCCACCCCATACTTTCTCTCCTTATTTATTGGGTTAGTGTAACAATAACATGTTGATAAAATAACTTGTTAAGCAAACAACTTCAAAGTTTAAGCAAGAGGTTTCCCCAAATCATTAATTAGACAGATGTCCACATGTCTTGAGGGCCCTCCCTGACAAAACACATCCCAAAAGTCAGAAATAGATAAGTGTCCTGTTTTCCCAAAACACATACCTCATCAATTTCAACAGAGATCTTATTAGGAAGGACACAGGGTCGGCTCCCGCCTTGACCTCCCCCCCCTTCACTTCTTGCTTAGATATGCTCAGGCCATTGCAGAGGCCTGATAAGACCTACTGATTTAGTTGGTTTTAGCAATAAGCATGATATTTGATATTCCAATTATCAGTAGAGGTCCAGATGTTTTGCTGGTCCACCAAAATCTCACCATACAACCTTGCCAGAAGAAACAACATCTAAAGGTATATCTGACTTATTGAGGTCTGACGAGCCCAGGTTAGTGGGCGTGAGTGAGCACTTTACAGAGAAGTATAGTTTTATCCATTTAACCTCAATGCAATGTGTTGATGGAAAACAAAGTGAAAATAATTAAGTGCCTATTGAAAAAGGTTGCCGAGTCAGACTCAGTTCCACGTTTAGTAATGTTAAATTACCAATGAAGCATGGGTTATCACCTGATGATAGCTTACTCAATATAAAATTGAGAACAAGAATGCCTTCACTACTGGAAATTAATGTCAGTCACTGGGGACTTGCAGATGTATAAAGAGAGACACAAGGGAAAACAAAAATGTCACTGATTTGGGGTCATGAGATCTGCTGCTGCTTCATGAAAATTGTTGCTGTGCAAGTCTGATGGGAAACAATGTCCAGAAAAGGCAGTGGTGTGTCAAGAGGTTGTGGTCACCGTCATATGAGGTTGTCACCTTAGACAGATGGGCACTATGAAGAACTAGGTGATGCCTTCTCCATAGCCCAGAGTGAAGGGCATTCTGTCTGCCATTTTGCCAAAGAAGGATTCAGATCAGGAGCTGACACAACCTTTGGTAAGTTGTTCCAATGGCTAGTTACTCTGACTGTAAAAAAATGTAGGCTTTATTTCCAATATGAGTTTGTCCAGCTTCAACTTCTAGCCATTGGCTTGTGTTGTACTTTTCTCTGCTGGACTGAAAAGCCCATTATCAAATATCTACTGACGCCAATCAAGTCATCCCATAACCGTCACTTGGTTAAGCTAGAGAGATTGAGTTCCTTGAGACCTATCACTATAAGGCATGTTTTCTAATCCTTTAATCATTCTTGTGGCTCTTCTCTGAGCCCTCTCCAGTTTATCAGTATATGTCGTGAATTGTGGACACAAAAACTCGGCATGGTACTCAAGCAGTAGTTGTACCAGAGCCATATAGATAAAATAACTTCTCTACTCCTATTTCTGCATCCAAGGATTGCATTAGCTCTTTTGGCCACAGTGTTGCACTAGGAGCTCATGTTCAGCTGATTATCCACCATGACCCCCAAATCACTTTCAGAATCACTGCTTCTCGGGACAGAGTCCCCCATCCCATAAATGTGGCTTACCCACTTTGTTCTTACATATACCCATTTACATTTAGCCATATTAAAATGCATGTTGTTCTCCTTGCACCCAGTTTACTAGGTGATCCAGATTGCTCTGTACTAGTGACCTGTCCTCTTCATTATTTACCACTCCCACAATTTTGGGATCTTCTGTAAACTTTAACAGTGGCAGTTTTATGATTTCTTTCAGATCATTAATAAAAATGTGAAATAACATAGAGCGAAGAAACGCTGCAGAACACCACTGGAAATACACATCTGTGATGATTCCCTGTTTATGGTCACATTTGGAGACTTATCAGTATTCCAGCTTTTAATGAATTAAATGTGTGTCACGTTAATTTTATATTTTTCTACATTTTTTAATCAAAATGTCATGTGGTACCAAGTGAAATGCCTCACAGAAATCTAAGTATATTACATCAACACTGTTACCTTTATCAATCAAATTTATAATCTCATTTTAAAAAAAAATCAAGTTAGGTTGACAGGGTCTATTTTCCATAAATCCCTGTTGAATGGCATTAATTGCATTAACCTCCTTTAATTCTTTATTAGAGTCCCATATCAGCCACTCTATCGTCTTGCCTAGAATCAATATCAGGCTGACAGGCTTATAACTACCTGGTTTCATCCTGTTTATTCTTTTTAAATATTGGCACAACATTAGCTTTCTTCCTGGAATTTGCCTAGTGTTCCAAAATTTATCGAAAATCAACATTCATGGTAAATCCTTTGGATACAAGTTATCGGCTGATTTTAAAAATGTGTAATTGTAGTCCTGCTGTTTAAACTCCTCCAAAGATACCAGTGGAATGGAAAGAGGTGTTATACGCTGTGACTACATCATGTGGTTTTTCCCCAAATAAAGAACAGAAATATTTATTGAACACTTCTGCCTTTTCTGCATTATTATTGACAATTCTATCATTTCCATCTAGTAATGGACCAACACCTAATTGAACGTTGTTAGCAAGTTTAGTTATTTGGTGGGATACAAGTATTGTTAATTGTGTTATATTGTTTGTTTTTTTTAAGTGTTATGTTTTGGCTTGGAAGGGAAAATGTGGGATTAGGGGGTGTGTCTTTAAGAGTTGAACTTCCCAGACAGAATCCAGGCAGGGCACTGTGAAGCTCTTGGTAGGCATAGCCAGTTGGAACCAGGCACAGAATAAAGAGATTTCTTGCTAGTACCTTAAGCATTGAGTGATAACTGAATAGCACAAGTTCCGCTGGTGTCCTGACCTTCCCGTGTATAGCTTACTGTGGTGCAGTCTAACATAGCGGAAAAATATAGCTTTAAAGGAATGATGCTGCAGTGACTCTGCATGAAGATCACTTATTTGAGTTCTATGATTGCAGCACTCTAGTGTGCCATACTAACATTGGAAATGTTAAGTGGTACCCTCGGCATTCGTGTTTTCTATGATTTTTTGCTTGCGATATACAAGAGAAAGCACTATAGGCATTATTCAGCTTAGTGGGGAAAAATCTTATGAAATTTTAAAATGATACATTTGGAGCCTGGGAATGCATTCATCTGTACAAGGGTTATCTGTCCCTGACAGGAAATGGATGATAACGTTCCATCTTTTTAAATCACTCAGAATTGTATGAAGCAGAGGAAAGATGGTGAATGTTTAAGTCTGAGTTTTTCTGAAACATCAATTCATGAACATTGTGAACAGAGACTAACTTTAAATGGGTCAAAACTGATATTGTAGAGCAGTATCTCTGAGTATGTGATGAATGTTATTGCCAGCGATTGAAGCTAACAAATCAAAAACAGTATCTAAAACAAATACACAAGGACATGACTTGCTTCACCAACAGGGAAGGGGCGTGTTTTCTAGGCAAGGCCAGGAACAGGAAGAGCTTCCTTTCTGGGACTTATTGGGAAGCACAACAGAATGCCACATGATGTTTTTGGAACTTAAGGCAAATATAGGTAAATACTTTACTTTACAAAATTTTAAAAATGATGAATACTAAAATGTATCTGTTGTCCAATGGACTAGATGAATCCCTGCTTTTTCCCCACTTGGCTCAGTGTCTGTGGCAATGGACTAGGAAAACAAACATTTCTGTCTCTATTTTGGAAAAGTACAAAGCTAACTGAATGAATTTCAGGTCACTGATACTGAAGCAAAAGTCTCTCTCTATTATTAAACCAAATGTTCCTCTGAACTCTTGTAATCCTTATGGAAAAGTCCTATAGCCACTAATAGGGATGAAATCAATATGATTATATAGAGTGTAAGAGTTATGATGTTTCAATAGGACTACTCTATTGAATTCTAATAATGGGATGTAATTCCCTATTTATTTCTATAGGATTGTGAAAAAAACCACAGGTTTGCATTTTTCTTTTGCATTATACAGGACTTTTTTCCATAAGGGTTCACTGTAAATGGTCACTTAGATGCCTTAATAGGTATTTACTGCATTAAAATATTTGTTTTAAAATATAGGTTATAATGGATGAAGCTGAATATTCTGAATAGAAACCAGCTTGGTCTAAGATTTAATAATGTAAGGTGTATTGTTGAATTTAACAACTTTGCAAACTCTTCTGAAAGGCTCTTGTACCTGTAATAATAGACCTCCACTTGGTTTGTGTATTACTGTGATATTGGCATCCTTTGGAGGCTATACAGAGACCCACTACCACCTTTATTTCTCTGGAATTCATTTTATTTTAGCTTATCTTTTGAGTTCAAAAGAAAAGAATAACAGCAAAATCTTTCTGGTCTTGGAACCTTTCCCACTTGCACGCTTTCAGAAATATCTGTGATCTGGTTGCATTATCAAGAATTCTGATTCGATATTTAGGGTACTGTCATGCTGTCTGGAGTGGCTTATGACTGTGAATAACTATCTCAGGGCAGACTGTCAGAAGACAAAGGCAGACACCCCAAACTGGTGGTATGTTCTATAATTAGAGTTCACCAAGCCAGTAACAAATGTGAACCTCTGGATCACTATACCAGTCTAACATGGAGTCAGACAGTCCCTTTAGCCTCTCCAGTCTATCTTGTCACGCAGACAACTGAAGTTTGTGATAAGATTATTTAAACCAAAAATCACACCGCATCAGGTTTCTCTCAGTCCCAATAGACCACTCACTTACCCCAGATTAATTGATACTCCATATCTTGCATCAAAGAAGTTACAACATGCCTTGAGTAAAGGGCGAAGCATAGCGGCACTTCCTCAGACGTAGACAAGGGATTGAATTGTGACTGAGTCAAGATTCAGTCCCTGCTTCTCCTTTACTCCAGGGGAAAAGTGAGATGTGCCAGGCCTAATTTACAATGCTGACAGGCAGCCAATTCTATAGTAAACTAACTATAGGTTTATTAGCTAAGAAAAAAGAATGAGTTATTGAGAGATTAAAGCAGGTAAAATATAATAACAGGTTCACAGTTTGTAACTCCAAATGGTGGCAGTGATGTAATATTCTGTCAGTCTCCCAAAGTCTTTTCAGGGTATTTCTGGAGCATCGGTGCTGGAACTAGAGGTGCTGGGTGTACTGCCATACTCTCTCGCTTGAATTAGCTTCCATTATATACAAGGTTTACAGTTTGGTTCAATGGCTCTCAGCACCCCAATGGTAGACATAAATCTGTAGTGTAGACCAAGCCTAAGATCAAGATACAACAGTCTGGGGAACTAACAACTGTTCAGGCCCATGGTGAGAGAGGGGGAGACACAGTAACACAAGCCTTGTTTTTGCATAGTCCACCTGTGTGCATGATATATATAGGTATAAGGATATTGTGGTTTTGTTTAATTTCTAAGTATTCACCACTCTCTCGGTGTCTGCAGGCTGTAGATCTCTGCCATAGAACTTTTGGATTGTGTTTTGGGCTGCTGTGGTAGTTGCATTTTGAGTAAGTGTGCTAGAGAACCAGCATCTGTGGCCTTCAGAAACATGTGCATCTTGGAAAGCTTCAAACTTTGGAGCTCATTATGAAGTGACTCAAGTGATTTTTCCAAGTTGGCACCTGATAAATTTCACACTTTATCCAGTAATATTGTGCAAAAAGTTGTGACCATCTGTTTTGTACAGTAACTTCAGTAACAACGTGAGTCACAACTGCATGTCTGACCCACTCCAATCCTCGGTGCTTTCTTTACCACTCACATTTCCCTGGTTACTTTGCTAGCATATGTAAAATTGGCTTGGAACTAGGCTGCTGCTCTAGGCCAGCTCAGCTGCTTTATGCTTCTCTTTCCTTCATACTTTTATGTATGAGTATTCATTTCTGAAGAATGCCAGATACTATTATTTGCAAACTTGTCACAAGATCCACATGTGAGACTGTTTGTGTATGTATAAGCATAAATCAATATGCTGTCTAATCAATATGCTGATGGAATATTTGCAATGCTTCATTGAAAAGGACAATGAGAAGCCAGTAAAATGGATGGTATAGAGTTAGTCTGCAACAATTTAAATACCTTGGTTTAGTTGTCGTCTTTCATAGGGCTTGTGTAGAGCAGCAACTGCATTTTCACCTGAAGTGAATCGAGCCAGATGGCTACATCAGGAGTGACAGAATTTATTGCAGTGATGCCTTCTCCATATTTATAAATTGGGCAGTAGGTAGTGCTATGTTTGATGGTCTGTTGTGGGACACCACACTGGCATGCCGCGGAGTCCTTGATTTTCCATTTGTGCATTAAATGTTTACATCTACCACGATTGGTTTAGATTCGGTTCAGAGTTGACCAAGATATCCATGGGAGGTCAAACCCCGGAACTTTTTGCATGGGGTCTAGCACAAGATGCTTATTTTTTAAGTCTTGTTTAGCCCAATCTATTTTCCAACCTTCTTCTGATCATAGCCTGAGTGCATGAGGCTAAGCGAATACTCCCAGAAAGGCTTGCAGGACTTAAGATGTTGGGGGGAGGGGAAAATTGTCAAGGGCTTGGTGGATAGGAAGACATCTGTTTTCCTGGATTTGCTGGGCTTCTTGGTTCAGCCTTGGTTGAGCCATGATGGGAATGTAGAAGGGGGATGTTAGGAGCCACATGCTGAGCACTTGGTGTAAATGGATGGAGCTGACAGGAATTCTCTGTTAAAAGAATGTAGTAAGCAAATTAGACAGAAAAGTGTGTAAGATCATTATTAGGCCAGGCATAACTTATGGGTTGGAATGCTGGCCAGTTAGGAAGAGAGAAGAACTACTACTTCACATTGTTGACATGAGAATGCTCAGGTGGAAGCTGAGTAAGAGGAGAGCTGTTAGGCTATGCAGTGGAACAATACAAGCCATGATGCAGGTCGCTTCCATCATGGAAAAAATGAGGGAGGTATCGACTGAGATGGCTTGGCCATGTGAGACAATGAGATGTGCAATATGTTGGCCAGAGAGTATAAAGGCTAGTAATCATGGGACAAAGACCACAAGGAAGACATGGTTCAAGACGCTGAAGAATGGTATACAGGCCACTTAAGCACCAAATTTTCTTCTTGAATTGGAAATATATTAAACAGCCTATTTGCCTTTATAATAAAATCCTGTATTTCTCAGTGTGTGGCCTCATAAAATGTTTCTTTGAGAATATGCCCCTCACTCAAGAGATTTGGACCGGCTCACATGAGGTCAGATGAGCAGTTCTGCTCAGCTGCAGTCTAATTAAAGTTCCGCACTTATTGAATTTTTGCATTTCAAACCCTGAATGGATAATGTTCCACTCTACTCCAGTACAGCATACAAAATGGATAAAGAATATGTTTCAACTCTTTGGACTCCATTCTTCCGTCTCTGTGGAAGAACTGAAATGCTGTTAAATAATATTAATATACTTCACCAAACAAAGTGGAAATTGTTTAATCACAATTAAAATATGAAATGTAAAACTTAATGCAAAAAAGAATTACTGCAGTCTGGATTATTAAAGCAAGGCCACGTCCTAGCTGCTGAGCAAAGAATAAATTGTTAGTTCTTATATAATCTCTCTTCTTCGTCCATGGAGGATTAGATTTCAGTTAAGTGTTTTAAATGCTAGAGTCACTATTTATTTATAAACCAGTTTGGAGCTTTTTTATTTGTCAATTTGTATTTTCTCTGAGCTGTGGGGAATTTTAAAAATATTTTCACATATTATCACAAGCCTCATAAGTGAAAATGATATCATTTTTTGTAAATGTTCTCAAATATTTTTAGAGGTTTTTTTCTAAAACAGATTTAGTTGAATAAATGAAGTTTGTGGGACCTTTGTTACTGTTCAAAAGAAGCGAATTAATTAACTTCTAGGCTCCAATTGATTAACCCTATGTGTGTTCTACTTCGATGAATTATTTATATTGCTTTCTATTTGATGGGTGCTGACGACAGGTAAAATTTATTTAAGCACCTTTTAAAAAAATTCCCAGCATGCTTAGGGGGATACACAGAATATGAAGTAGAGATGCTTCCTACCTCCACAGACCTGACAGTCTTCTGTTATTTTTAATAGCACCCAAACTTGTGTTGCACACTTCCAAAACACTGAGAGAGACACAGCGCTTGCCTTAAAGAGCATACATTCTCACTTGACTGGGGATATGTGTACGCTGCCATGGCTGCGTTGGGCTCCGCGGATCGATGCAGCGGGCTCAATTGGGCGGGCAGTGGAAACCCACACAATTGATCCCAGAAATGCTTTCCAGCCAATGCAGTAAATCCCCCCACCCCCGATAAGAGTAAAGCTGCATTAACTAGTGTGACTAAAACTAGTTAGACATCCTAAAAACATTAAGGCTGAATTCATCTCTCATGTAGCTCTGTTCACTTCAGTGGAATTACCCCAAGGGTGAGTTTGGCACATGGTATCAATCAGCTATAAATCTTATGGTAATAAGATACACATTAAGAACATCTGGAACTTTAAACATGGTTATACTTCATTCTGGTGGTAGTTTAGAATCATATTTTATTTATATCATTTTAAAATAGTCACAAGGAAGACACATGGGTAAAGACAGTTATTAAATATATAATAATGTTTTGAGGTTGTGCTTGGTTGCTCTTACAAGAGCTTATCGATGTACATAAGCCATGCAGACCATACTTTTTAAAATATTACCATAAATCAGATTACAGTATGTCTGTCTTCACAGTTTCCCTCGCAGTTAGGCTACTGTGTGTGGAGAAGTATAATGGAGAAATTACCTTCTCTTATGAAGCCCAGAGCTTACTCTAAATGGGTTATAACACATTTTATTATCTTGGACTTAAAAATGAAAAGAGCCTTTGTATAATTTTGGACCCACTGCTATTAAAATAGATTAATTTGTGTTTATATATTTGCAGTATTATATTTTTCTCTATTTTTTAGCTGGTTGTGGCTGTGATTTAGTATGCCTTGCCAGTGCTGCTCCACCTCCAGCACAGATCTAATTGAAAATAAAACCTTTTGTCTTCAGTGAGTGAGATCAAGCACTCCTAAATGTATTAAAAGTGAAGGCAATGGAGACCAAAACAGATTGTGTGCCTTGTCCAAGAAACAGCTGGAGACACAGCTCCTACTGGTAGGCTGTCTAATGTTCAGTGCCCTCTCAGAAGAGGTAAAGAGAAACATGAGACTTAGCATATGCTGTTTCTTCATGAGAGCCTTACTTTCACGTGCCCTGTGCCTACAGTGGGTGAGGCAAAGCCAATGAATTAATCTGTCCTTATCCACATTAGGGAGAGAAATATATGGGGACAGTATGTTTCATTTCATTCATCAGCCCTGTCCTAGAATCACACAGGCAGTAATGCTTCATGTAAAGAATTGTGTTGTCCTGTTCTAGCTTATGCTTTAATAGCAATTTACTCTTCATACTAGAAGAGCTAATCAGAGGGTTTTTTTAGTCCTCATCAGATTGTGACTGAGGCCTAAAGATTGTACCCCCCCCCCCCCCCCCCAGTTATCAATTCACTTTCCTGCATACAGTCTGCACAGTTTCCAAAGAAGAGACATGCCAAGCTGGGGGCAAAAAATGTCTGTTTAGTACAAAAAAACCAGATTCAAAGATGAAATAGTAAGAGGAGTAAACCTGTGCAGGTTACGCAGAAAATAAACACAGGTATCACCTTAGGCTGTGCAGTTTCATAATAGAGACACTCCCTTTTCTAATACAAGTTATCCGTTGTCCTTGAACAATTTCCCTATGTGCCTCCTAGCTACAGGGGGGGATCCAGCATTTCATGCACAGCTTCCTACCTAGAGTTTCTAGAAGGATTTCATTACTAAAAGAGAACAATCAAACGGGTGGAGGATGTCTTCTGCCATCCTCCATTAGCACACGACTAACTGATCATCAAAATGTATTTTAAACGGGGTAAGGTGCCTAATTAAAACTTTAACATTTGTTAACATCTTGCTTTGAACATCTCTTGATCTTTACTAATAAATCACAACTGTTCTTTTCATAAACACTCCTGCTTCCTTTCTGGCCAAAGTAGTCACTGGTGCCGTACCATCCCTAGTCATTATTCTTGTTGGTCAGGTAGGCTTTTTTTTGTGTGTCCTATTAGTAATCATTTATATTATGGCATTGCAACAAATCCTCCAATCAGGGTTGTGCTAGGCTCTGTACAAACTTATCGGAAGAGGCAGTCCCTGCCCCAAACAACTCTTGGTATCTGGCTACTTCACATACATAATACTTCTGTTATCAGAATACCACTGTGTGCTAGGGAAAGTATTCTTATCTTCATTTTACCAAATGGCAGTTGAGGCATAGAGACTTGCCCAAGTTGTATAGCAAGCTAGTGGCAGAGCACTGAAGGAAGTTCTGGTCTCTTGTCTGCCGGTGTTTGTATTTCTCTGCAATATCTTATGTCCTCCGTACCTTACTCAACAGAGAGAACACATGTTGATGAAATGATTCCAGAAAGATCAAGACCCCATTTTATACTTCTGCTCATAGGAAGCAAAATACAAGATTAATCTTTAACAACTATTTTTGTTGTGCTTTAATGTTTGTTTGAAGGAATATATATCTGTGCTCAAAAGTAACGTATGAAAAGTGAATTTAGTAAGCAGACATCTCTTCTCTTTTCTTTTCTTTTTTTTTTCTTTCACTTTTGCAAGATACTTTTGCTTTTTGGTCCCAAATCTAGCCACTGGGGACTCCAGCAATGTTATTTATTTATTCTTTTAAATTGAGTGCTCCCAAAATTTGCTGAACTGACCCCACCCCAAATAGGTTACAATATAAACATACACATAACACAACAACCTATAAAGCGTGGGAGAAATGGTGAGGGACAGAGTTACTATGAAAAGCTCATCTGCTTTCCCAGTGCAAGAGTTAAACATCTCAGTGGTTCTGTTAGACTGACTTTCTTCACATGGATGACAGAGCAGAATTGTATGCAGTGTAGTTACAGCTTTTGTAGGAAGGGTTTGAATGAGGAGAGGAAAGTGGCTTGATAAACAGGTACAAACTGATTTTTATGGAAACCAAGCTAACCACACTGGCCCCATTCCACTGGTTTGATCAGAGTCTCTATAATTGCCTTTACTTTCTGTCTGACAGCATGACTAAGAGCTCATCAGAGAGTGTTCTGCTTGCTGTTTTCTTGGTAGATGATATAGTGAAAGTCCAGTGATTAGGACACTAGTTTAGGACTCAGCCGATTCAATTACCTGCTCCACTGCAGACTTATTGTGTGACCTTAGGCAAGTCACTTAGCCTGTCTGGGTATGTCTACGCAGCAGCTGGGAGGTGTAATATCTAGCATGGGTTGATATGCATGTACTAGCTCTGCTCGGGGTAGTGCCTAAAAGTAGAACTGGGGCCACGGCTCCACGGACAACGGCTCAGGCTAGCTGCCTGTGTACAGTCTTGCCTGAGCCCTGGGTTCGTATTCAGGTGGCTAGCCCAAGCTGTCATCAGTGCTGCTATGGCCACATCACTATTTTTGGCACTGCCTTGAGCAGAGCGAACGCATGTAATGAGCCCATGCTGGATATTACACCTCCCAGCTGCTGTGTAGAGGTACCGTCTATGCCCCAGTTCCCCATCTGTGGAAAAGAGAAATACTGTACCCCTGCCTTAACTCACAGGGTTGTTGTAAAGATAAAGCTGTGAAAGATTGTGAGGCATTCTGATATTACAGTGATGGGCACCATACAAGTACCTGACATAGATACTTAGATGGTAAGTGCATGAGCCTCCTCCCACTGAAATTAATTGCATTCTGTTCCATTTCAGACGTGGCACTCACCACCAAGAAGTGCGCTAGCAACATACGTAACTAGCATCTGTCATGTGTGGTTTATTCTTTCTCTCTTTCCTTCCTCAAGGATGAAGTGCATGAGGTTTTATTATATTTATTATTTTGCCATACAAATACAAGTCTTTTGTTAACAGTATGCTCCTCACCTTCATTTGTTGCAAGAATGTTGAGCAGCTCAATAGTAAATTAGGGTTCTTTATTGCCACTTGAGTTTTGTACTGTTAACTTTAACTGCTGAGAGAAATTGTAACAAGTTGCTCTTAGAAATTTTTGAAGTACTTTGCAGGGGCATTCACTAGGGGCGGAGGAGAGGCAAGCAGGGGCATGGGCCCTCCTAATAATCGGCAGGGGCACTGAACTCCCAGGCCGTTGGGGTGGGCCACAGAACGTGCCCCTCCAAAAGTGGTCAAATTTTTATTCCCTCTCTCACCCCTGGTTATTCAGGTACTTGTGACAAATTTATGCTGAACTATAGACAAAAGTAAGAGCAAAACAGGCATTGCTCAAGTTTTTGTTAAGGTTGCTAAAGTTTGCAAACTTAATTGTTTGGCTCACTAGAGTTTCCCAAGCACCAGCAGAAATTAGAGTGGAAAATCAATTTCTAAAATCAGAATTAAGTACCATAGTTAAGTCTGTCTCCACTCCAAGGCTTAACAAAATAAAAAAGTTGAGAGAACTGGCTAAGTTTAAAACTTTCCTTGTTCTCTTATGCTATTATGTTGTGTAGTACCAGAACACCAAATTGCAAGCAGTAGCTGCCCATAATTTAAGGGTTACATTAGTGCCAGGGATGACCCTTTGTCAAAGTTGAGTTTCAGAAGGGATAATTTCTAGATCAAAGTGACTGGGCACAAGAGAAGGGCTGTAAAGTTAGAGCCAGGAAAAAGAGAAAGAAAGGAAGAAAATGAGTCACTGCCTTCCTCAGCATCCATCTTTTCATCTTGATTCCTTATTTTCTTGCTCCAATCTTCCTTTCATCAGTTTTTCTTTCTCCTCTTTCATTTTTGTTAGAGGCAGTGACTGTAAATCAGAACTCCTGGGCTGTATTCCTTACTCTACCACTGACTTGCTACATTGCTTATGGTGACTCATTTAACCTCTAAACAATTCAGTTTTCCCTGTCTATAAAAGACCAATCGCACTGTGATAAAGTTTAATTTGTTTATGAACATTTTGAGCTCCTCTAGTGACAGACTTCACAGATGTGCAAAGTATTATTATTAATCATTGCTCAATCTTCCTGATCATGAGGAATTTAGAATCTATATAGATAAGGCAGAGTGGGCTTTAGCATTTGCTGAGGCAGACACAGTCACTATGGGCATGTCTAGGAAAAATGTTGTTTATAATAGAAAAGAGGAGGACTCATCCTGCGAGAACCTTATGTATAGCAGTGAAACCAGTCTCTGAAAAGGCTCTTCAAAGCTGCTGTCTATATTGCCCTTTGGGTGAGCTGAGCATCTAAGATCTGGGCTCTCAAAATAAGTGGCACAAGTTGAGGTTCATAGCACTTCTAGATGTACTTACTGACTACTACAGCTTTTAATGGCCCTTCACAACATGATGTTGCGGTATAAGAAGATCAGCTAGAACAGTAGCATTCTCAAGGAGGGCAAACTGATGGCTGAATATGGGGTCAGTTCACAGCATTTCTAAAACCTCATTTTAAAGAAGACTGGGTGACTTGGTTTCTTCTCTTCCTCACTTTCTCACCACTCCCTGCTCTGCCTAATGTGACTTTATAAACCTGGGGCTGGGGTTATTATATTAGCCCTAACTGTATCTCCTTTAACTTGTGAATGGGAGTTAAAGGTTCATTGGGAGTAGCAGATGCTCAGCATCTCTCCAGCCTCTAAATGGCTAACTTTTTCCAAACATGGCTGTTTTCATATTACCATAGCAATTGCTTTATTATCTAGTGGACCTATATTTTCAATTACCTGCTTCATATGTGATGTATCTACACATTGTCTATTGTGTGTGTGTATTCAAACACACACGCTGGCAGGAGCTCAAGAGGCTATTTGGTACACCGCGCGTGCACACGCTTACTATAGAGATGACATCTATCTTCAGAACTGGGGGGATGACACCACCACTTGCGCATCCCTTAACAAGTGAAGATTAATGCCCTGTCTGAAGCTACACTGCATTGCTTTATATGTGCTGTTTAAGTACAACGGCACTATTAAAAATGAAAAAATAGGCTGTCAGTCAAAATGACATACGGAGTATACCAACAAATAGCAAGGCGTTTAAAATAATTGTCTATTTCAATACTTGGAGCATCACTTGTGATTTATTTCAATACTATGTGTGATGTCATGAGAATAATAGGATTTTATCAGAGGCAGCAATCAAACACTTCATTTTGTGTTTGTGCACCTGCAGATTTGTCTACAGACTAACTCTGCTCACATAACCCTGAGAATCCTATTTAATATATGTGAACATTTGATTGAAAGCACCCACTCATTCCCAGCAAGAAGCTCCTTGTAAAATTTGCTCTTAACTGATTACCTCCTATCGGCAATTGTAGTCTTACACAATCGCATTCGTCTATCCTTGAACACAGCACTTCACTGATCAACCTATAGTATTTATTCCTCCTGTGAGCAGACCATAGCTGCGAGCTCCAATTTTCTAAATCGAGACAGCTTGTAACATCTCTGTAAAACAAGACTTTGTTATAGTTACAGTAAAAAAAAAAAAAAGTAGGTACAAATCCCATTATGCCCCCCTTTGACTATTTGTGAAGGCTTAGTTTATGAAGGAACTAATGAAATGGTTTATAATCTGACTATTTCTTAAGTGTAGATTTGGGATACATGTGGTTTTGAGTTTTAGAAATACATTTATAATTCTTACATTTCTAACCCTCCTTTGCCTGTAACTTTTTGGGTGGATGGAAGAAATGATCTTCCTACTATGCTGTCCTTTTATTTATTTATTTATTTTATTAAATGAACAATTTTCTTTTCCTTTCAATGGGGCTGCAGTTTTGGCTTTTGTTTGCTTCATATTTTTGTGACTAACGGATCAGTAATGCCACTAATGATGCCAGTGGTAAGTTTTTTCTATGCTGGCTGTTCTGATGCAGCTGAGCATACAGAAGAATAATACTGTAAATTCTATATATAAATAGTGACTTTTTTCTGTTTCTCAAAAAAAACCCCCAAAAAACAGACAAAGAAATACATGCACATGGAATAGTACTGAAGCAATTTCAAAGCATAGGTTTTCTGTACCTAAAACTTGGGTGGGGAGGAATGTTCCCATATGTGTGCATCTATTCAAGTAGGATTCTGTTATCGCATTAACATTTCTAGTGTTAGTGAAAAAGCGGCAGTGACGTTATTTTCTCTTCCATCTATTTTTCTGATCTGTGTCTACTCATTTTTAAATGTGAGGTCTTCAGTTTTCTGCTGAATCTTCCAGGGCATCGTTCTTTTAATGAAGGTTAACACTCCTTTTCAGGAGGATTTACCTTGCAAATCATACTCCCTGAAGGTGGGTCACTCTTGTTTTTCCCTGGCTCCTCCTGTGACGCCACAGAGCCCTGTGGAGCACACCCCAATTATCAGTTGATGTACTCAGTCTTTTTGCCTCTTGGAGACCCAACTACACACTCTTTAGAGTCCTGTGGATGGGTGGGGAGAGTGGTGACATGGCACTGGCAACTTTATTTCAACAACCTCACTCCAGATCTGCCAGTTGTTGGCCCCTCTTCCTGATGACCTGGCTTGTAACGTTATGATTCACAGGATTAATTAGTTATTAATGAACTTAGTTAGAATTGACTGGCAATAGTTATAATAAAAAAAAGTTTTCCCAAAGATTTCACCAGACACTAAAATTTTAGTTAGAATTTTTCAGGTTTTCATTTAAAAAGAAAAGGAAAAGAAACCTGAAAATTTTTGACAAAAACAGAGTTCAGAAACAAAAACAGGGATCTATAGATCTCAAAGCACTTTACAAAGGAGTTCAGTACCCCTGTTTCCATTTTACAGGTGAGAAAACTGAGGCACAGAGAGTTGAAAGGACTTACCCAAGGTCATCCAGCAGACTGGCACTTTTTTTTTTTTTGACCAGACATACACTCAAATCTTGGACACCAGCATGTGGCTTGTGTAGCTGGGCTTGTGTGCATGGGAGTCTTACAATCTGGAGAGGAATCCTTTCCTTCCCAAACTCTTAGGCCCTGAAGCCTTAGTAGATCACCTCCATGGAACCTGTGAGGCAGTAGTAGCTTTCTCAGCCCTGATGTGCCTTCATTCTAAGGAATGCAGTGGCTATGGGATCCATGTAGCAGTGGGCTCACTGGCCATGCAGTGCTATCTGCAAATTACCCCAACCCTCATGACAGCACAGAAGAATCTTCTGTGTGTGGGCTCCACAAATTTTACTCCTACATGGTGGAAGAACACTGGTTCTGTTACGCTTTAGCTCCTCTTTATCCTTGGGCGGGAGAGGAGGGTCCAGGATTTGCCCTATAATGCTAATCAATAGCAAATGTGAAACCTTTCTGAAAAGCCTGAGGGTTTGTGGCTTGAATACTGTTGTTGGCTGGGAGGAACATCTGGTTGTTGCTCTTAAATCTGCAGCCAAAAAGAATACATTACTGCCTAATGCTCAGCAGAGAATTTAACAGTAAAGCAAATGGAAGGGTTAAAGCCAAGGTATGTGGCAAAAGGAATTTAGCAGCAGATTGCTGTTTCATTGTAAAAACAAGCATTCATAAGCATTTCACTGCCCCCATGTAAAATAACTAGTGATTAAAGGAAAAGGAGCAAACAAAGCTTAGGTAAGGCAGAATTTAAAGAGGAAATGTAAGAGTGTCAGTTTCTTAATTCATAATGAATGAGTTCAGAAACATAGCAAAGTTCCTTAAGTGAGTCTTACACCTCTAAAAATTACATTTGGTATCAGCAAATGAATTGAATGGCTGTGAAGTTTTTTTAACTTGTCAACTGAAAAATCTGAGAAAAATATATACATCTGTGCAGGTAAAGCAAGTGTTATCAGCAATGTTATCAGTGAATTCATTCACTCATTTCTCTTTCACATTTTAGTTGCATTTGGCCATTTAAAACACCTGTTCCTTCACTTAGAATAGGAATGCATATTCACTATTATCAGCACTTCTGCCCCTTTTGATTTACCTGTGGTACTGTGTATCTTGCATTTAAACTGACGTCCCTGTCATTGCATACTAGCAAATGAAAAAGAATCGAAGAGTTAAATTTCAGAACACAAGAAGCAGGAGGTGAGCTGTCTGCTACACTAGTTTACTGCAGCTTCCTTTCATACTGACACACATGTAGTTTGTGGTGACAGTGCTGAAGAACTGCAGACAAGCACTTAGCAGACGGGATGTGAGCTGGATGCAAAGATGCCTCACCCTGGACCTCCTGCTGGCAGTATGTAAATACACCTGCAGACTGGCCATGCAGGGTTTTTCAGAAACCACTATGACCGGACCTGAGAAAGCAACAGCATAGTAGTGAGACCTTTACGATCGTTAGACTTGTATTTGGGAGCTGGTGGAAGTTTATTGTGCTGCATATCCAGACTGAAATCTGATCACTACAATGTTTGCCTCTATTTGGTATGCCAAGAAGCTGGGACGCAGGTTTGTGCATAATGCCAGGAAAGCAAAAATAGAGAAGGTATGTTCTTGGTGGGAAGATTAGCCTTACCTCTCATGTAAGCTGCCTGCTGCATACTGTAGTATATCTGAGTAGGTTTTTTAATAAACTGAAAAAGACCTATCACTATGTGATTTCATGCAAACATTATTGATTCATGTTTCTTTGCTTGTCAGTTTGTCTAAATGCTCAAGAGCTAATCATTTCCAAAGTCTTTATGGCCCTTTCATTTTGCAAAATAAACAGCTGTACATCTGGTATCTTGCGTGTTCAGGGAACACTCCAGTAAACCTGTTGCTGTGCTGCATTATTTTTATGACTACAATATTAGATTCTGAAACAACCATTGTTTTTTGCTGCTTGTATATTTTTATCTAATATGGCACCAATCAGAATGTAATATGTTAGGTGTTAAAATGGTTGGGGATTGTATTTCATGGTACTTGTTGAAATCCTATATGGCAGCTTTGATACCTCCTATTTAAAAAGGAAGTAGCTATATTAAAAATAAATGGCTAAAATCATATCCATTAGTCATTGGTTTCTAGCATTATTTTTACCCTGTTTTTACATCAATCATAAGAGCATTTTTATAAAATATGTGACTGCTTAAGCAGCTGTTTTCTGTAAGTCCTCATACTTAAGATGCCCCTGTCATCTTTTCCTGAAAAACAAAACTTAATGTGTTAGAATTTACAGTTAGGAGCACTGGAGATAAGTCTTCCATTTTGATTTATAGAAGGTATTTATTTAAAGATCTGTAGACCATCTTTGTGTTGAATTAACAGAATGATAGACAGCATTTTTAAAATGGGACATTTTCACCGAACATGGAACCCTGAGCATTAGGTTGGGGAAAACAGATTGAACTACAATGCTGTAAAGTTGCCTTCATTACTTCTGATGTGATGACTCCCTTGGTTTCTTCTGTCTTTGATGTAGCAAAAGAATTCATAAAAAGGTTGCTTTATTATTTCTTTGGCATTTCTTTGTGATACAATCAGCAACCCCGCACACAATTGCTCCTTCATCTGAATTCATTAATAGCGGAAAATGCTCTTTACCAGGAGCAAGTGATAAACAAAAGTAAACAACTGTTTTTAAGGCTATGGGGGCAGGGAGAGACTTTCCAAGACACTCATTCCAAGGTTCCAAGTGGTGAAAAATGCACAGCGCCAAAGCTATGACAGATTGTATCTTAAACATCCACATAGTTGAAAATTATCCAAAGATCATCATAATTAATTAAACCATGTGATAGGTTTTTACCCATTCTTACGGGAGTGCTCACAAATTCCATTGGCTTACTTTGAGATTTATTCAACTTTTTTGTTGTTGTTAATCTCATTTCAACAACCATGTGCGGTACCATATAAACTCCCGTGTGTGCACATGCTCTGTGTGTGTGTGTGGTGGGTGGGTTGCGGGGGTGGGGAGGGAGGGAACCCAACATCTAAGCCTTGACCATCTCCTTCCATGGGAGTCTCCAGCCTTCCTCACCCCCAAAATGGCAGCTGAGGGATTAAATATTTGTCGGACAGAAACACATTTAAAAGTTTTAAAGCTGGTCTAGAATGCATTATATAAAACAAATTGGCTATTTTTAAAAATCTTATTGAACCCCTATAGAAAGGTGCAATAGAATTTAATAGAAAATGGTATTCTCTCTATACAATTCTATAGCATAGTGTAAAAGAATATCAAAATATAGTAAATGTGTCATTACCTATTAAATTCTTAAGTTATTTGTAGAATAGCTTTCGTAGAAACCTGTTGGATTAATACCTATTCAGTTCTATTGAACTTCCATCAGGCATTTGCAACTCACTACTCTCTTCAGTGCCATTCATGTTTGAGAGCTGCTATTGAGAGTTTTGAGGGGAACTGCTTGCATGAGCTTTGGTCCAGTACACTAACAGCACATTCTCCAGTGGAATGTCATCAGAACCAACATTTAGAACCACATGTTTGTGCTCAGTTTTCATTCTTTTTTTTTCTTTGTCTTGATTATTGCCATGAACAGGACTCATCCTTCAGGCTTCTTTCCATAGGCATTGCTTACAGTGTCTTAGAACTCCTTTCATAAATCACCATGATGTACCAGTGGCAGGAGGAAATCCATGTCCTAGTATGGCACGTAGGTTTTCCTCTTGAGTGCTAGCGATGATCGGAAAGTGATAAACACTGACATCTGCAGTCCAGTAATTTGATAGCAGGAAAAACATCATTTCAAAATATGGTTGACAATAAGTAAATGAAAAATAGCATCTGACTTTTTGTAAGGTTTAAATTATTGGTATTGCTCTCTTGAATAATCAATATTAAAAAAGGCTTGTTTTACTTTGTTCAAATATTTTTACCTGAAAGCAGAGTTGATATTTTACTGTGTGTGCATGATTTAAATTAGCTATACTTTTAGTAATACTTTTAGTATATTTTTAGCTGTTGAATATCATAATCTAAAAACATAGGTTTTAACAGTGAATGTTTTCAGAAAAGAGATAATTATTTGTCGTTTTAGTTCATGGACTAAAGGCTGGGAGAATTAGTCTCTGTACTTGGCTCTGCATAAATTTCAGATATCAGGCTTAACCTCTCTGGACCTCAGTTTCCCTGTAAGTAAAAAAGGGCATAGTCCTTGACTACCTCCACTAGTTACCTTTAAAAATGTTCTAATTTTGCCCTAGATAAAGAGAACAATTTTTCAAAATTGTAATATTTTATTGTATTTTTTAGATTTGTAAACTCCTTTGGAGATGGGCTGAGTGCTATGTATGTACAGCACCTAGCACAGTGGGGATACAATTCTGATTGGGACTTCTTGACACTATAATACTACTGCTAGTGCTGCTATGAAGTAGTTATATACTTGAGATAGGGAAGACTGCCAGTATTGAGAAAAGGTTACTTCAGACAATTAGACTTGCCTGTGAGACTTGTGTAATTAGAGTTGGTAAAGTACTTTGAGAGTGTACTATATAGACCTTGCTGGTACATTTTCAAATAGTTCTGTTTGAAAGAGCACTACATAAAGTGCACTAGGGAACCTTTACTGTGCACCAGCAGGGTTTACAGAGACAAATTAATGAATATGCACTTTGGAAATTACCCCCCTCACTCCATAGAGCCCGTTACCCCACCATGTAGACAAGCCCTTTGATTGATAGTTTGAATTTTTCTCATTAAACTGCAATCAAGCAAAAATCAAGAGATGTTAACTTGATGTGGTTAAGCTGTAAAAATAAGTATGGTAAATGACTGGAAGTGGTACAGAAAGGTAAGTGTGCAATTAATCATTTTGATCTGAGAAGGAAAATTGAAGATGAACACAAACTGAAATGGCAGATATTCTGATTGTCATATTATATTGGTGGGTTTCTTGTTTTAAAAGCAGATTACTTGGTGTGTGGAGCAGCTTTTTGATTGCAATTAATCACAGTGAAATTTTTTCAGTGAATAATATATGTGCTGAAAAATGCAACTTGTGGGGCACCAAAACTTTTTGGATGACTTCAGTGTATAGTTTTGGCTGAAAAAAACTAAACTTAAAAAAGAAATTCACAAAGTCTTAAATGTTGAAACATTTCATTTCCACAGTTTCAAAATGAAAAATTTCATTTCCAAATGATAATTTCAAAACAAAACATTGATTCAGAATAACATTTTTAAAATGAAATATAGATTCTAATTGACGTTGAGAATTGAAAATGTCATTTCAAATGGACACAATCTAAATTTTTGGGGGGGGTTCATTTTGGTGAGAAAAAACAAAAAAAATTTTGATTTGTTAAAAAGTAACCAAATATTTTTCTGGTTTTTCAGTTCAGCTACCAAACCAAAAAAATCAATTATTCACTCAGTTCTATGCATAAATTGATGAACTTTCATAAAAAGGAGTAAAGAAAAAAGTATATTTGTTTCAAATGACTTGTCCTTAATGTTTTTCTTATGTTGAAGTGCTCTTATTCACTGCCTTCGTAATTCTAAGAACCTCTCTTCTGTAGTTCACAATATGAGCCACCTCATGAGAATGCTTCATAATATCGTAAAGCTAGAAGCAGAGTTTTTTCTTATAAACGTATATAAAATGCAGATAGGATCAAGTTTTAAATCTCTCAATATAACAGTGAGTGGTGGAAGTTTAAATAAAAATGAAGTATGTTCAGACACTGAACATTATGAATTCCCATTGACAATGAAGTGAATGGTTTTAAGTAAAGCACTTAGGACCTGATCCAAAGCACATTGTGGGCAATGATGTCTTTTAGTTAACTTTCATGGGATTTGAATCAGGCCCTTGATATTGAAGCATGATAATTGTATTTGGTACTGGCCAGTACTTTTGCTCCCTTGGAGGTTAATGATTGGCTAGAAAAACAAAAGGTGTGTAGGTATTTACAAAAAGACAGAAAAATCTTTATTTAAAAAAGGCTGACAAAACTGGAATGTGTAATGAATGCAATTCTCTATAAATACACTGGCAGTTTTTGGAAATGTTTATAGAATACAATCTGTAGTAAGACTAAATAGTGATCTATAGATTCCAAGGCCAGAAGGAACCATTGTGATCATGTAATCTGACTTTCTGTATAACACAGCCCTCAACCTCCAAAATAATTCATTTTGAAGTCGAGACTATCTTAATATGCATTCTTGATTTAAACATTGCCACTGGTCCACCACAACATTTGGTAAATTGTTCCAGTGGTTAATTACCCACGCTTAAAAATGAATGTCTTAGTTCCATTCTGAATTTGTGTAGCTTCAGCTTCCAGCTATTGGATTATGCTATACTTTTCTCTGCTAGATTGAAAAGCCCATTATTAAATATTTGTTCCCCATGTAGGTACTTATAGACTGTAATCAAGATACGCCTTATCTTTCTCTTTGTTAAGCTAAATTTACTGAGCTCTTTGAGTCTAACACTATACGGCATGTTTTCTAATCCTTTAAATCATTCTTGTGGCTCTGCTGTGAACCCTCTCCAATGCATCAACATCCTTCTTGAATTGTGGCTACCAGAACTGGACACTGTATTTCAGCAGGGGTTACATCAAAGCCAAACAAAGAGGTAAAATAAACTATCCCTAGTCGAGATTGCCCTGTTTCTGCATCTAAAGATTGCATTAGCCCTTTTGGCCAAAGTGTTGCACCACTGAATCTTCTTTCAGAGTCTGCTTCCCAGGATGGCCTATATTCTTTGTTCCTGGATGTATACATTTACATTTTGCTGTATTAAAATGCATATTGTTTGCTTGCACTCAGCTTACCATGTAATATGTATTGCTCTGCTGAGAACAGATCCCTGCAGGACTCCACTAGAAACATAGCTCGATTCCCCATTTACAATTCCATTTTGAGATCTATCCTATATCCAGCTTTGAATCCCTTTAATGTGCGCTATGTTAAATTTATATCTTTCTAGTTTTTTAATCAAAATGTCATGTGGTACCAAAGTCAAATGCCTTACAGAAGTCTAAGTATGTTACATTGGTGCTATTACCTTTATCAACTGATTCTTCATGGCAGAATGTATATCCTTGATATCTCTCCTGTGTCTTTATTTTAATGTGACTTGCCTCAACAGTAGGACATATTAGGATGATGTATCTTCCTTAAACCAATGTTTTTACAAGCAGCTCTCCAGCTAGCTAGCTTGAGAGAAATGATATTCAGTCATACCAGTATTTACTCCTGTGACAGGGTGGCTGGGATGGTTCACACTGAGAGTGCCACATTCAGGACAGTCTGCAAGAGATACGGCAGACGGTGCCCCCAAATTGGTGGTTTATTCTATAATTACATACACCAAACCAGCAACGAAAGAGCTTCTGCAGTACCACCCTAGTTAACCAGAAACCAAATACAGCCCCGTTTCGATATTCCAGCCCTTGGCTCACATCCAGACAACCCAATCTAATATAATGAGGGATTATTGAAAACCTCTCAATTTGCCCCACAGTGGGAGACTGAAGTAGTATAGAGCTCTAAAACAGGCAATTAGAGTACACATGGGCAACTGCTGTGGCTCTGGGAAGTGTCAGATAAACGGCCTCCCTCAAGGCTCAGTTCTTTCATCAATACTATTCAATGGGTACATCAACAACTTCTACGTCGATGACATTTGCTGCAGCTACCACGCTCAGTCCTTCTCAGAAATTGACAAGGTCTTGAATGAAGATATGAAGCTCTTTGCAGACTATTGTAGTTGATGGTGCCTGCAGCTGAGCTTTTCTAAGATGGTTTCTAGTGTATTCCATCTGCATAATGCAAGCACAAGCCATGAGTTAAACATTTTCCTCAATGGCTAATACCTGTAGCATGATCCAGCTTCAGATTACCTCTGTGTGACATTGGACATAACGCAACCACTTGAGGAAGACGGTCAAAGTCGGCACTCAGAACAACCTGCTCACAAAATTGCCGGTTCATCCTGGGGTGCGAGCACCCGGACACTTAGAACATCAGCCCTTCTCCTCTGCTATTCAACAGCAGAGTCCTGTGCTCCTGTCTGGTGTCGCTGTTCTCACATGACTAGTCAATGCAGAGCTTAACAAAGTTATGCGTATTGTTATCAGGATTTTATGGGCAACACTGTTGCTGTGGCTATTGATACTTAGCAACATAGCACCGCCCCATTTTTGCTAAAAGAAGGCCTCTGTTGCACTGCTGGCTAAGATCTGCTAGAATAGTGACCTGCCATTGTATGAAGACCTCTTCAGTCAACCACCAGCTTGCCTGTCTTCTAGACACTCATTATGGTCATTTATGCCACCATAGGACATGACGGTAGAATCTGCTTGGTTCAACGAGGGGTCAATGATGACAGTCATTAATCACTCTCTCTCATCGCTGACCCAACCATCTGTTCACCAGGTTTTGAACTGCCAAGGCACCTGTGGTCATTTCTGAACCATTTTCGAACAGGACAGGGCAACTGTGCAGACAATCTCTTTAAATGAGGTTTTCCTAATGACACGCTGTAGTGTAGGCTGCAGAAGATGTTGTGATGCGTTTGAGATAGTGATGCGGCAGGTCTGGTCAGGGCTGGTTGAGTAGTAAATAGGTTATATAACCTGTTTTGTAACCCATTATCTAATTGTGCTTTGTGCCAAGGAAAGCAAAAGCGTGAGCCAAGCTACTTGTTGTAAATAAGCCAACTTCTGCTCTTCCCTAGAGTAAATATGCTATGCTGTATAAGAGCTTGAAATGTGAGTAATTAAATGAGACCCCACCATGAACTCACCCTGGAGTGTCTGGCATTCCCCAACAGCCGCTTCGCAGAGCCCTAAGGTCTCCCTCTACTGTTTGGAGAGTAAGACATATTAAAGCTAAGTGTACCTAATTGGAGTGAGCGTGTTTTTATTCCTTACCTGGTATCCAGAACCGACACGCAGCAGTGCCTGGTATAACGCACGCGATGGCACTGCAGTCAATGCCAGACTGTCACATATTGTTGAATGTCCACTGACTTATTTTAACAGTGGGCTACTAGCTCTCCAATTGGCTGATGATGATGCCATTAAATGGTTGGACACATTGCACACACGATGATATAGAAACCCCATTTCACCATATGTGTGGTTCTTACTGATCCCAAAGGATCAGACGCTTATCCTCTGGTCATACTGCATCTCAGATCTTATCCAAATATCATGCTATCAGCTAATCCTGCATTCTCTTTCTCTGAATATGCTGAGGCAGATGTCTGTGAAAAACAGGCAGTCTGGATATATTTTAGAACTGCAGCTATAGGGAAATTATTGCTAGACTTACAGTTTGACTGCTTGCTTACCAATTTTTTTAGTGACATGTCTTTGTAACTCCTTCTTTTGCCCAGTGATTGATTTGTTTGATAAGCAATGTAACATTCTTTTGATTGACATGTCTCTGTAACTTTTGGGGTATAAGAGGGAGGTTGCGAGTCTGAGTAAGGAGGATTGATTCATGGACAATTGAAAAGGCATTCCAATGGGAATTGCTGGAGACCAATAAAGTAAAGCTTTAAGTTCAGAGCACTTGGTTTTGACTTGTCTGTTCCAACCATATAGCAGACAGAAAGTGTGCATCTCTCTTGGTTTATGTCCTAATACTGACTTGCAGAGACTAAAAGTTACTGGGTTGAGTATCCCTGGGTAACAGGGGGGGTGTCTCCCTCTCTTTCTGGTTTTGATTAGAAATTCCATCCTAGTCCCAAGAAACCTTTTCCTGACAAAAAAGTAATCAAAACAAAACTGATTAAAACCACACAGTTCATTTTTGAGAAATTGGTATTTTTTGACACGTAAAGTTTAGGTAAAAAAATTCTAACCAGCTTTTCTGAGGACTGAGCAATTATTGGAAGGTCCAGGTTAGCAAAATGTATAAGCAAAATAATTGAATATTGAAGAGAGAGGTTCTTTTGTCTATAATTAGTATAATATGTCCTATGCTAATGTTTTATGAATTTTGTTCATCTGATATTATTTTCCATTTCTTTCGCATATGGTTTCTGTTCTTTTGTTGTTGTGAGTTGTGATGCTGTATGATTAAAGATGACCATTTATATCACTGTTACCACTGTTCCACAGTTTCCATTAATCTTGCACAACGTATGTCATGTAAGGTATCAATGGAAAAGTTATGATTTGCTAAGTATGATTAACCTGTTTATATGCGTGTATCATCTTTGTAACAATAACTCTACATAGATGATACATCAAAAAGCTTACAAGCCTGCAACTGAGACATCTGCAGTAGCTTCTAGGAGTTAAATGGCAAGATTGAGTTCCAAACACCAAGGTATTGAGAAGAGCTGGCATACCCAGTGTAAAGGCTCTTATAGCAACCGCGCAGCTGAGATGGACAGATCATATTGTCTGTATGCCGGATCATCGGCTCCCAAAGATTCTCCTCTATGGTGAATTCAAGGAAGGGAAAAATTATAGAGGAGAGCAAAAGCTGCCCTATTAGGACATTTTGAAAAGGAATTTGAAGAAGGCAAATATTAACATAGAGAATGGGGAAGAAGTTGCCAGAGATAGATGTAAATGGAGATCTGTAGTGTATGATTCCATCCAGGCAGTTGATGCACACAGAGAGACAGCTATCAACAGCATCATCTTCAACGGCATAATATCAAGCAGCTTTCCAATTTCTCCTGCCCAAACCGTCAAATGCTGGACTCGCTTATCATTGCCGATCTAACAAGTGCTAAATTTCCCTCCTCCACCATCATCGTTGAGTACAATGGACAGCCAAAGATCATCTTTGTATCTGAAGTATGAATACTGGCTATGTACTTGTATCTTAGACTTGAATTGAATTCCTGGGTGACACCCCCCAGATGGAATTTACATTGGGGCTAGACAGCTATGTACTGAAGGCCCACCAAGGATGCTCCACTCTCACAATCAGCCATTGAAGAAACTCATCCTGTCCAGATAGCTCAGACAGCAAGGCACAAATGGCCACCCCTGTGATTCAGCAAACAATGGAATGATGTGTGATGATAACCCGTCAGACAGTGAACAGATGAAGTGGACCTCCTGGTTTGCCTAGTTATACCTAAAGAGTCCTAAAAATGGCTAAAAGCAGCAAGCAGAATAATTGGTAGTCCATCCCAATAATTGGCAGTGACTTGGGTACCTGACTGGTTGCTAAAATGCCTCTGTACCCCCCGTCCAGAATCAGCCAGTAGACAGGGCTTGCACATGCCTCATTCAAAGCAGGGATTTGAACCTGGGTCTTCCTACATCCCAGGTGAGTGCCCTAACTATTGACTATTCTAAAGTTTCTCTCTATTTTTGTGAAAATTTTTGGAAGTTCTTGTATTATCCCAATGCAGAATTGAAAAAAAATTAAATTTTTGTAGAATGGGAAAAATGTTTTCTGCCATCTCTAGTCCTCAGGCCTTCAAACCAGACCTCACCAAGTTGTTTCATTTCATTAGGGCTCAAAAGGAAACACATCTTTTACTTGGCTGCAGTCAACATCCTATAAGGTTGCATCTTTTCCTTGTAACAAATCCACCTCCCTGTTTTAAAACCTCTTCACTAAAGGGTATCTCATATAATTTCCACAAGCCCCAAATAAGGGAAGGAATGCAGTTGTGCTCTTCTAGAGCAGACCAGGGACCAAACTGTAACTCACTCGTGACTGAACACCTGGAGTTAGGGGAAGAGAGAATTGCTGTACTGATTCATGTCCCCTTTAGAATGTCTTACAGAAACAGACACAAGCTTTAGGACATTCCACTGGAACAGCCTTTTAAATTTTCTTTGCATGCATTGCATTTTATGGACTTGAGGAGATGCTCTCATCTCTCTACAAAAGGATTTGTGCACCTGACTCTCCATTTGAAAA
The DNA here is from genome assembly GCF_026122565.2 of Emydura macquarii macquarii. Lineage (NCBI taxonomy): Eukaryota > Metazoa > Chordata > Testudines > Chelidae > Emydura > Emydura macquarii. The sequence continues at coordinate 13,766,504 of NW_027130455.1, forward strand.
GAATGTTAATACTGCTCCATTCAATCATCGATGTGCCATTTGCTTTAGCACCATGATAATAATAGGGAGATTAAATTTGAGTCTGGATTCTGGGTGGATGTGGTGGTGTTTTGGCTTTAATTAAAAGTTTTTTTTTCCCTTGTACTGAGACTTAATTCAGATCTATATGGCAAACAAACTGTTTTTTGGTAAATGTTTTAAGGCAGTGTACATGATTATTAATACATAGTAGTAGGAGATACCTCTTAGGTAGAGGTGAATTACAATCATAATAATAAAATGAATCCAAATAATCCTCCAAAAATACAAGAGTAAATCATGAATAGCTTATTATGCACCCAAGTCTTGAAGTCAGTCCCCTACAATCATTTATTTAGCTTTTTCCTAGGAGTTGTTTTGAACGTGTTTGCCTGTGTGCGCGCACATCCCTGAAGGGTCCCTCAATGTACTGGTGTGTTTCCACCTGAAAGGCACTCCCCTTCAGGGCCACTGAACTCTCAACTAAGGAAAAGTAGAGGGGATTCTTGTTAAGATCAAGCGGTATTTCTCCTTCATTGGCTGAAGACGTTTCTGTTAAGCAAGTACTGTCACACCCTTGCTATGGATTAGAGCTCCACCTCTGCCCTACTCTGGTTGATCTAGGGGACTGGCATTGGCAATTGATCCTAGCTGGGTGCTTCATGTGGTAATGCCTTACATTACCACTGTGCTACCAAGTCTGCTCTGCAAACTCAGGTCTGTGTACAATGTACAGCCATGCTTTTTAATTTATAATCAAGGTGGTCACTACCTTGATACCTTATAACACAGCATAGTGTTGTGAACCTTTCAGAAATAGTAGCTTTCATTTTTCCACTTAACTTTTCACCTCAGTCACATAAAAACAAAACAAAAAAACAAACAGGATGGCATTTGGAAAACAACTTCCACACCAGTGCCTACATTAATTGCTACTTCGGGTGCTCATGCTCTGACTTGAATACACTCAATCTGGATCTATTTCTAATGAATAACCAGCATTATTACCACTAACTACAGAAGAGTGTTTTTATAAAAGGAAGAAAAAATAATTTACTCTTTGTATTCTATACATAATTTTTGTGTGGTTATCACCTGATAAAATATAGTGCAATGAACTATATTTGGAATTTAATAGGATTTTTTCCTTCTTGGTCTATAACTATATCAAATTTGGTTAAATCCCGATGTGTAGCATTGTGAATATAATGTTTAATTCAAATGTTTTCTATACTTACAGAAACTTGCTTTTTTCTTTGCCTACTTCTGCAATTTGCAAGTGCATGATGAAAATGACTTGAGTAATACACAAGTATGAATATTTTTGGCCTCAATTACCTCTTCTGTGTCTTGCATAAGAAATGCAAAATATAGCATAATAAAATACTTGTTTGACTTGGGATGTGAATTACCCTTGGCATCTCTTATATGTATGCAGATATAGATCAGGTTAATATATTGACAAGAAACACTGTCCTAGGGAGTCAAAGCTTTCTGAGAAACTGATAGAATTCTAACTGGTTTCTAAATTATTTTGGGCCTGATTCTCATTTACAAAGCCCTTTTACACCACCCCGACAGTGTAATGTGACCATAAAGTGAATGCAAATGCAATCTGCTCCTAATTTGAGGTGTCTCTGTGCTGCCAGAAAGGGTAAAAAGGACTTGGTGAAAATTAGAATTGGGCATATTGTGATCTCAACAATTCCTTGTAGGTAACTTTTATCATAATGCAGGCACATTGTTTCTTTAATGGTGTATCTGTACTTTTGGGGAAAGGGAAAAGGTGTTTCCTTGCCATGTAGGAACTAAAATGAGCCAAAATCCTAGTCAACGCAAGGCAGATATAGTTTTAGCACATTAGCAGTTCTAAATAAACACTATGGGGTAGGCTAGGGTTTAGCTAACGTGATAAGGTAATGTACCACTTTTCCTAGTAAAGATCAGTTCTAAGTGTTCATGTGAAATATTATCTTGACATCTCTGCAGACTGAAGTTGTCTTCTTGACCACAGGTCGCATACATCTAAAGAAACAACTGAGCTTAGCTTCACTTCGATTTTTTTGTGTTTCAGCCCTGTTCTGGGGTGATCATCTCTAGATATGGAGAAAGTAGTCTCCAGCTCATGCATAGACCTTGGCTCCTCTACTGAGACAACCAATGAGGGTGTCAATTAATGCTACATTAGGTAGCTCTTTGTGTAAAGTGGACACCTCTGCAATGTTAACTGGTCTATGACCATACTCCTTTAACATAGACCCCCAATGCAATAACTGTCGTTATCAACCTATGCTGGATTTGAACAACTGACCTGCATAGGTTAGGTTCTAAGCTCCAGTACTAGCCCTTCAACTAGCCAGTACATAGCAATCTACTTTCCATTCACTGATTCTCCTACATTATGGACACACATGGGTGTCAAACAATGCCCCCAAAAGATGGAATTTAGCTTTTGTTATGCAGCACCCTGGTTTGAACATAAATTAACGAAATCTCCTGGTCTCAGAGTGAGATTCCCACTTATAAAATATTTTATGGTTGAAACACTACTACCTTGACAGAGAGATGGGGGCAAGGTCACATCATTAGGATAACGATTATGTAATTAAAAGCAGAGAACCCTTGAAAAAAAGCAGAGAACCCCTGAAAACACTTCCAGATGCTCTTTTGTACTAAAATCATATAAAAATGGCCAATATCTCTAGAACTATGGAAGATCTGCTTAAGACAGTTACCCTGAGATAGGCTAACGAAGACATGTTGGAATTCAGAGGCTAAAACTTATGCTAATATTTTGGTCTGTACTGTATTGTCTTTCTAGATTGTAAATTTCTTAAGGCAGGGACTGGATTTCTTCCTTTTTCACAGTAGTGGAGGCTTAAAAAATATTAATATATAGAAATAACACACAAGTCTGATGATGAGGGGAAATGCTTTGTACTTTTCACTGTATTTTGGTGAAATACTTCAAGAAGGATAGGAATTATTGATGGATAAGTTTTATTTGTTCTCTGTAAACCCCTTTATTTCTCCCTGCAATGCATCCGTGTTTTCTAGTCTGCTGTTGGAAACTGATGTAGGGTTTCCACTTTTCTCTTGAGACGATAATCTAGTCAGATCAGCCTTATTGGTGGGGGGATTATATTTTCTTAATGTTCAGACTATACTTTTTCTTTGTTTTCTTTGTCTGTCTTTTCTCTGGTCATACATGTAGAAATTTCCCTCTTCATCCTCTTCCCAGAGCTTACTACCCAGGTCAGTGAGATCTACAAGAAAGGATGGACTTAAAAGCATATAACTAATTGCAGAATTATTGATTTTTCTAGCACAGAATATATGCACCTAATTCCTGTCTTATGTGCACCTAATTCCTGAATTTGAGCCAGTTCCTCCTCTCTTACTATTACCTCTTTTGCCTGACTTGTTTCAGGCCCCGCAAATTCTGAGGCATTCAGCTTATTCTATGGAAAGGAAAAAATCTTCTAAATGTGATACCTAGCATGTGGCATGTTATTGTTTGTTCAAGCTGCTCAAAGTTTGGAGAGATACTGCTCCTGGTGAATAAAACTTTCATAGTGTAAGTATCATTTTCCAAAGTGACTTGGGCACTGAGGTGATGAGGCCTTTACATTAGCACCATAAACAATGCGCCACAACACCTAAATGAAAAATCTGCCAGTTGAGATATAAGATTATCCTAATTAGAGTTGGGAGGTGGGAAATCTGCTTCATTGGGACAATCCAACTGCAAGTGCAGGATATACTCACTCATTCTCCAGAATTACCTCTCTGCTATTAGTCCAAACTGCAGGGCATTCTTTTTAAGTGGGTGTGAATAGCCTTGTGCACCAAAGTGCTGCACTGTGGGTGCAAAATTGAAGGTTCCGAGTTCACACTAATGTAGTCCTCTGTGAAGTGTATACATCCCCTCAGCCTAAATCTTTTCTTGAAAACCTTCACTTTTCTCTTGTCCTACACATGACGTGTATTATCCTGTTTAGTAATTTAGAATGGCATTTCAAACCTATTTGGTATTAAAATTACTCTGGGGAATTTCAGTATCAGCGAGTAGCAGGCCACATTACACAAGCGATGCAGCATGTTTCAAAGTACGTTGTCCTTCGCATCGCTGGTAAGAAGAACCTTCAGACAGGACAGTGTTCCTTACTGCTCTTTTTAGAAATTTACCATCACTGCAGGAATGGATTTAATTTCAGCAAAACACCTTCAGCTTGGCTACAATTAGCAATTAAATATTTAGTTGTGGAGTAAATTAGGCATGCATTGTGATCACTGGAAAGTGGGCTCTTCATTTACTGCTGCATAAATGTTTTACAAGGTGTTGTATTGTTTCTAGTAAATTAATAATGAAGATTTAGATTTTAACTGATTAATAAAGGCTAAGAAAGAATTAAATTCTGGACTGGAGATAAAATTGAAGTAAACATCTTTGGCAGTGATCCCAGCTGTATTGTCAGTGAAGTTACCAAGTATCAGGCATCAATTGGGGAAGGGGGGAGGGAAGAATCAGAAAAATTAGAAGCCTAGAATGAGAAATATTTTCATCTTAAGTTTGCAAATGTCTTTCAAACTCCAATACACGTTTGTCGTATGGCAATGAAAGTTAACAGTATTGAGAGAGCAAATTATCAGGTTTCTAAAGAGATGTGAGTTATAGAAAACAATGAAGTTTAGTAGCTGGGTTATTGAGTGTTTTTTCATTTGTTGTAGAGTTCTTCACCACAGGATATAATATTTTAATGAAGTCTTTTTAGCTTTTGGTGAAATCTAGGAGTGCAACATGTTTATCTGTCTCTGCAGTTGCTACTTAAAATTAAGATTTGGCTCTAAAACAAACACACTAGCCGCAATTCAGATCTCAGCGTACGTCTACATTTGAGCTGGGAAGTTTGCTTCCCAGCTCCCATATATGTATCTGGGCTAGCTGTGCTCGTGTTAGCATATAAAAATAGCAGTGTGTCTGTGGTGGCTCAGGCTAGCTACATGAGTACGTACCCTGGGGGTCAGGCAGGATTGTATGTGGGGTGGTTAGCTCAAGCAGCTGCCCAGGCCCATAGATATATTGCTATTTTTAGGTGCTAGCTTGAGCACAGCTTGCACAGGTACATCTGTGCAAGCTAGGAATCACACCTCTTAGCTCAAATGTAGACATACCTGGAGGGTATGTCTACGCTGCAATGTAAGCCCAAGGTTACTAGAATTAGAGTTAGCGGACCCTGGGTTTAACGTAGGGCTTGAGTGTGTAAACTCATTTGTAACACCAGGTTAGGAATTGTTGAACTCTGGGGCTCCAGCATCTGCATTGCATTATACAGGCTGAGTCGAACAACCCATACCGCCGACTTCCAAGCATCTTCCCAAAATGTAGCCTTTCTAGCCCTTTGTTCATGGTGTAGTGTGGGAAAACTTGAATGTCCACCAAACTTGACTACCCAGAGGACAAAGAAAGTCAGCTGATGGGATTGTTGGAGACTTTTGGTGAACTCCCAGAGCACGATTCCAGTGGGGCTGTGTCTATGCTCAAAGCAATAAGGCTTGAACCCTGGGCCCCAGCTTGACTCATGCTTGGACCCTCAATCCCTTGGGCTGCTGAAACCCTAGGTCTGAGCTCTGGGTTTGTGCGGTTTGTGTTAGACAGAAGGGGGGGTTAGCCTTGAGCCTGATTTCAAACCATGGGCTTACAGACGTACCCTCAGTTACATTAATTTAAGTGGAGTCACAGTGGTATAACAAAGATCAGAATCTGGCCCATGGCTTCTCTAGAGAAATGGCTTATATCAGCTGAGTGGAGGGAAGATTATTTTAATTGACATAATTAACTTTTCTTGTAATTATCTTGGACTTGAAAATGCATTTGATTCTTCCCTAATTGCAGCATCTTCACTGATAGAGCCAAACATGCTGTGTGTAATAATGAAGGTGGTTTTGGAAGGCCTTAATGTACATAATTGGAAGCTTAGGTGACATAGCCGCCAGTTTGCAGTACAGTTAGCAGAACAGGATTGTATAATTGGAGTACAGTGTAATGGGATTACTTACAATCTTTAAACATTGCTTTCATTAAGAAAAATAATAAGCATATTTATTAAATGTAGTCTCTGTTTGGGCCAATATTTGTTAGTATGAAAAGCTTTTTTAATTAAGTTCTTATATAAAAAATGCATTGAAAACACTAAATCAGATTCTGTAAAATGCTTTTTGCATAAAATTTCACTAAAATAAAAAGCTGCCACAGCAAAGGTAGTTAAGCAAATATGGCTTAGGAGTTGTTCAAATCTAATAGTCATTGTAAATCTTGTGATATTCCTTCAGCATATTCAAGGTCAAAGCAAGAAAAGTCTTGATGTTGGGCACCCTTAAAAATGTCTACCCTTCTGAAATACTTTCTCATTTCTAGTGGCTTTCCCAGTTATATGGGGAGCAAATCAAAACTGTTTATCTTTTAGAAAGATATTCTGATATAGCTCAAATAGAAGCTGGTGCAGGAATAACTGGATCCAGTTCTATACGTTGTGATATGAAGAGGTCAGGCTAGATGATCATAGTGGTCCCTTCTGGCCTTAAAAATATTTCAATTTATGAAAATCTCTATCAAACAAGTAAATATCTTGAAACTGCTTGAAAAATTAATTATGATCACTATTGAAACCCGTGCCAGTACCGAAATATAATCTAGATGGCCTTCTGCACATCCTTTCAAAACCAATTTTGGTTGGACGTATTCCTGGAGGTTTCATCACGTGACATAATCTTTAATTAAAAATTAATCTTTAATTCCTGGAGAATCCGGGACAATCCTGGAGGGTTGGCAACACTAAAACCATGACCGCAGTTCAGGAAATCTCTTGTTCCCTCTCTAAGGCCTGGTCTGGTCAGGATGCCTTTTCAACATAAAGATGCTGGAAGGCCAGTGGTAAAATGGTAGATCCTGGAGTCCCAAGAAGCAGGGGTGACATTTGATGATAAATGTCCTTGCTTTCTGTCCCTGTGTCCTGCTGTACATTTTAGTTATACCCTTCCCATCCAGAAGGGATGTGAATCTCATCCTCTTAAAATGAACCATTCCATTATGCCAACCTGTGACTTCACCAGGAACCTTGAAGACCTCTTTGTACAGTTCATTTATCTTAATATACTAGTTTGTCTCCAAGTTTTGATGACTTTCATAATCAATTTTGTGAGACAGGCTGGGTATTATTTTTGTTACCTTGGAAACACAGAGTCTGCATAGCAGGTTTCCTGTATATTCTGAACAGAGTGGAAGGAGAGAGGTGGTATGCAGGGACAACTGGTGGCTTCAGTAAGCAAGGGGAGAAAACCAGCATGTGGATGAGCTTTTAACAGTAGTGATAGAAAAGGGTGGACTTTGGTGCTAAGATGGAGAGAGACTGGCTGTGGGGGAAGTGGGAGAGGAGAGTCAGATGACTCAAAGATGGTTGGCCTGTGTGTTGATAGAAAAGCATGGTGCAGGTGGAGTAGCTCTGGTTGTGTAAGGTTGTGGGGTTTGGCTGCAGGACCAAAACTCATCCTCCATTTTAGAAGATGTGTTTTTTGCGCTGCAGGGGGCAGATCAAACAGTGGCAATTTGCAGTTTAGAGCAGACCCTGATTTCAGTTTATGGAATACTTCAGTCAAAATAATTATCAGCTCTCATTGTTTCAAGGCAAAGGACAACACCAGGTGGAGGTCACTGATTAGGAATGTGGGTGAGGAGTTCACATTACAATAGTGTTTTAGATGATAGCCTCCCTCTGGATGTCCTATCAGAGTGGCAGCTATCCATTCTAACTGGATAAAATGTAGAGATTAGGAGCTAAGAGGTAGATGTGGAAATTACCCACTGGACCTGGGAGAGGATAAAGTGAGAGAGAAGAGAGAACACATTCCTTGAGGAATGTGAACAATTGGAAGAGGCAAGAATGGGGAGCCATTGAAAGGGTGCAAGGTAGGTGGGAGACCTGTTGGAATGTTGAAGCTGAGAGAGAATGAGGGAAGATGGAGTATCTGGGAAAAGTTCTCCTTAGATTTAGCTAGGAGGAAGTTATTAGGGACCTTGGTGAAGGGGATGGAATCTTACACTGGAGGGCATCAAGGTGGAAGTTGGGAAGGTAGGAAATTAAGATAAGAATAAACAGCATGGTTCAGGTTTTTGTATACATATTTTATGCAGTTTGCAATCCTCTGTATTCTGCATTCAAGTAAACATTTGCTAATGAGATCTTGCCTTAAAACTAGATTTCAATATTTTGTAAAATATAAGATCAGCATTACTAATTCATTACTCTCACACACTTATTTTCCCCCAAAAGATTATGATGACTTAAAAGGAGGTGTTAGAGACCTAGAAATAAAAATACATATATTCATACAATAATGAATAATGAACTACGTAATTTACACATAGCAAAATACACAACTAAATAACATTCCATCATAGATTAAGGCATCAAACTCCCAGGATGAAAAAGATATATAAATCTCAGTAGCAGTACCAAGTTCTTGAGTTTGGGGGATTTAGTGTTCTTGATTGTTCCCTTTTGACTTCCTCAGTGTCTGAGTCGAATCTTGATTATATTATAGTTAAACTTATGATTTGAGACCACCTGATTGATGAAAGTACATTTTTTTCCTCACCATGATCAAATATAAAACCAGAAGCAAAATACATGATGAAAATATTTTCAGTTAAAATGTTTTTTATAAAAAATGCCATTTTTGTAGAAACGGGAACATTTCACGGAAACATATCTGTTTGACTACATTTTCATCAAGAAGATTTCTTGAATATAGGATGAGGAGAGAGAAAGAGAGACCCACCTTAACTACGATCTGGTGGTTAGGGCACTAGCCGTGGATGTGGTTTGCTATGCTCTGGGCCAGGGCCCTCACCACTGGGCTATAGTGAGGGTGGGTCTCTCTGCCTGTTCACAAATACTTTTGAGAGGTCTGGTTTTCAGTCCATATCAGAACAAAAAACACATTTAGAACACTCAGAATATTTCACAAAATGAATAGAAGGAGGATGTCACACTGTCTGGAGTGTCTCACAACCATGAGTGCTTGCCTCAGGGCAGACTGTCAAAAATGTGACAGATACCCAGAATTAGATTTTACCAAGCCAGTAACAAATGTGAACAATTGGATCACTATAACTGTCTTACCTTGGAGTCACAGACAATTTGTGATTCTCCAGTCCATCTTGCCACCCAGACAAACTGGACTTAGTGATAAATGGTCTCAAACACCAAAGATCACACAATATTCAGGTTGCTTCCAGTCCCGAAAGACCAGTCACTTACTCCAGATCAGCTGGTACTCTAGACACCAAAAGACAACAACTGTAGCCAATCTTGTAATAAACTATCTAAAGGTTTATTAATTAAGAAAGAAATAAGAAAGTTAGTTACAGATTAAAGCAAGCAAACATACACACACACACAAATGAGTTATCTAAATCCAAAGAGTCACAGAGTTGTAAAGATCTGTCAATTCAAAGTGTGTTTCAGAGTGGACCCAGGAGCAAATCTGTGTCTTAAATTTGGTTTCTCTGGCCCTGTGAAAGTTCAAACAGAAAAGAGATGAAAAATCTTCACATCAGCTATTTTTATTTCCCTCTTCCAGCATTAAGCATGATTGGATGAGGCCTTTTGCATGTGCTTCTCCAGAGGTACAATAGAGCCCTTAACCAATTCTTTGTATGGCAATGTTGCCTGATGGCCCATCTGATTTTGATAGTTCTGGATGGGCAGGGGGGACAATTTCCATGTGTGGGTTCACAAGTTCAGAGCAAACATTTTCAAAGTTTTGTAAAGCAAAATTTATGTATTTTCTTATAGCATGGAATACAGACATTACAAGTGAGATTAATGCATGTAGCAGTTTACAAGCAATTCATAGAGTGTAAACAATAAATACATTTTAAAAGACTAATATTTTAGTCAAAACTAACATACTGGTCAACTGGTCTGGTCTCCAGCTATGAGTTTGTCAATTCTTAGCTAATACCAGTAGCCTAGGCAATAGCTGGCATCTGGGCTGCCAGTGTCACAGATGTCATATGAACTCTCATACTATGAGAATATATTTTTATTTTTGTAAATGTTCCTATCTTTTTTTGACCATGGCAAGTCACTGCAAACTTAGGCTATGTCTACACTACAAAGTTTGGTTGATGCAAGTTACGTCAGTGTACAGCCACCAAAGCTTGTATATCAATCTATCATGTGCACACTTGGGTGCTTGCATCAATGTTGCACCTACTCACCTGGAGTGGTTGTGTCAATGTAAAACGTGGTGCATCATGAGTAAGCATCCCAGTGTGCCTTGTGTCATCATCTGGCTCAAAGTCTTATGGGGCATTTTTGCAGTGTTTTGTGAACCAGTGATTCACCCAGGGATTTCTGGAAGCTAGGTGCCAAGTTCTCACCATGCCACTCTCTCCAACCCATACTTTCCATATCCCATAATTTTTGTGACATTTTTTAAAACTCCTGCAGAACTTTTTGATTTCTGTCATCTCTGACAGAAGCATGAGCCCCGCAGAGCTCAGCACAACTCTTATGAACACTGCTGATATAGGGCACATAATTTGCCTGTATTTGTAGAGCTTGAACAACTACTCCAACAACGTGATGAGGAAGATGTGGAGATGTTCAAGCATGATAGCTGAATGACATAGCAAGGAAAAGAATGCTAGATTGCACCTGGTGTTCACAGGGCCTGTCCATTCGGTGGATTGCTCCTTCTAGAACTGAGACATGAGCACTGATTTGTGGGATTGGATGGGAACACAGATTTTTGGATGTTGAGCAGGGGCTGCAGAACTATCTGATGTGAAATGTCCGTTCCTCAATCTGTGTGCTGAGCTCACGCCAATTTCTAGGACAGGGACTCTGAAATGAAAGCAGCATTGACAGTGGAGAAGTGAGTGGTGGTCATGTTTTGGACACTTGCAATGCCAGATTGCTATTGGATCACTTGAGTTGGAAAATTCAGAGCAGGGGCTGTTGTCATCTAAGTATGTATGGTCATTAAGTGTCTTCTGCTATACTGGACTGTGACTCTTGCTAATGTACAGGAAATAGCAGATGGATTTACAGCTATGGGTTCCCAAACTGCGGTGAGAAAATAGACAGCACGCATATCCCTAATCTGGCACCAGTCTACCTTGCCAGTGGGTACATCAATAGAAAGGGATACTTTTCTATGGCTATTCAAGTTGTAGTGGATCATCTGAGGTGTTGGCTGGTCAAGGAAGGTGTGCGATGCTTGCATCTTTAAGAACACAAGACTTTTCAAAAAAGCTGCTCCCCTGACCCATGAAGCTTTACACTTGACCACCCTGAAAGCACCAAAGATTCAATTATAGGCTTACCAGGTGCAGAACGCTTGTTGGATGTACTTTTGATAGATTGAAGGGATGCTGGTGCTGTTTGCTCACTAGATTGGATGCAGTGAGAAAAACTAGTGTTTATAGCTGCATTTTGTGTGCTTCATAATATCTGTGAGGCAAAAGAGGAAAAGCTGCTGCTGTGGTGGGGGGGGGGGGGATAGGCTATCTAATTTGGACAAGGGTGATTAGAAGAGCCAATCATGGAGGTATGTGTCTGAAAGAGACCTTAAAAGACCGTTTTAATAGTCAGCCACAGTAATGTTGTTTGATGCTTTTTATAAAATAGTCTCTCTCGTGTACTCACTAAGATTAAGTATGGGTAAATCTTTGCCTCCTGCTTTGAATTCTCTCATGCATGGTGTAATAAATATACTCTGAGTTTCCAAAAGTTGAACTTTATCATGTGCAAAGAAACAGACAACAAATTTAAGCGCAAACAAAAAAGTTTAAACTTTTATTGACATTGTAATAGGATGAACCGTAGTTGAAAATCCCAAGTAAAAATAGAAATAAACTGAGCATTTATGTCCATGTATCTAAAATTTACTACAGTGTAGTAGGTTGTGGCTACATATACACCAACATGTGGGTTTCGCAGATCAGTGTATGTGTAGCTATTCTTTTCCCTGATGTCTGGCATGGAGTGGATATTGATAAGGATGTACACCATTCTACCACCTGGTATGTTTAGGGGTGTAGGGACCAACTGTCATGGATTTTTCTCCAAGCATTAGAAAGGCTGCTGAGTCCAAGATCTTTGGGCATGTATGTCAGCAGTGTTCTGCAGCATCTGAGTTTGTTGCCTGAGCAAATCCATAGTGTTCTGGTTCATTTTCCGCTGCAGTTTTCAGTCTTTTTGCTTCTTCTGCAGCAGCCACTCTTTGCCCTTTTCTGTGGTCACATTCAGATGGCCTCTCAAATTATGAACACTGGGCATGGAGGCTATCCTCCAATCTCACAGAAGCTGTTTTCTCTAGTACTCTTCTTTCGCCTCCTGATCAGGGTCAGACGTTCAACAGGTGTGGAAGGCATACCCCTGAAGGCCATTCACATGAGAAGTTGCTGTTTAAAATAGATACCCATGAGACTTACAGTCACAATGATGAGTGCCCTTCCCTGGCTATGGGAAATGGGAATGGGTGTATTGGCAGTGAATATTGGCACTGTTTTCACAGGCAATGGTGATTTTGTCTGATATCTCACTTCTAAGGATGACCGGCACAGAGAACCCAGCTGCTACTGGTGACCCAAAGCTGTCTGGGCTCATATGCCACTAGTTTGTTTATTGCAATGGTCCATCCTTATTCAGTCAAACAAAGTAGCCCACCTGGGCCCCCGACCTAGCCCAATAAGCCAAAGAAATGAAAAGCAGATGCCCATTCCACCTCTGTTTGTTCTACCCCTGCCCGAGCACAGGACACTGGTCTGATGTGGATTGTATAATCGGACTGCCATACTACTTTTTTAAAAAAATTATTCCTTAATGTTTTATTTTCTAACATTATACCAGTAAAGCAATCGTAAGTTAGTACCTTTGTTCTCTCAATTTAGGGATGGGATGGGTAGCATTTTTAAATGGGGAGAGGGATAAGCACAGTGAGAGAGATGAGATTCCAGGGCATTGAAAAGAAAAAAAAAATGTAAGGAATAATTCATATACACACTTATTTGCACTCCCCTTTCCTTCATCAGCAGAATTATCTGCTCTCACCTGTCAGGACTGGCGTAACCAGGCATAGCTTCAAACCATTCCTGGCATAGTTTGAGTCCACCGCCACGTTCTTTTCTGCCCCTAGCCCCCCTCCCTTCGCTGTTCATAGCAGGAGGCTCCCCTTTCAGATATCTGAGCTGCTAGGTGTGCTCATCAAGGTGTGCATCATGAAAAGGCATTTCAAAACCACATCTGCTGTTTTAAATGGGTGGGGAGTAAGCTTCTGGTCTCAGTAACTATTGTTCAGTAGAGGTCAAAATTTTGACCAGCGCGATCAGTCACAGCGATGGGCCTTGAGGGACAGCTGCTGGAGAACTCTTATGTTTGATACAACTAATGCAATGTCTACATTTGCACTGCCTTGACCTAAGTAGGTTTGACCGTGGCTCTGAGTTGCTTGGGGAGGAGGTTATTGCATCTCTGTAATAAGGCACTTAGTTGATAAGAAATACATTTTACTGTAGACGCATGCACAGCTAGATCGACGCAAGTTGACTTATGTTGATTTAACTTTGTAGTGTAGACTAGGCCTTATTCGCCTCAATGAGCAATACTAAATTTAAGAGGACAATATGTTCCTTCAAACGTGATGTGCATTTAATAGCTGTCACTTGAACTCTTGTGTTAAAGGGAAGAGTGCTTGATGCTTCATCTGTGGTGGGCTTCCTTTTGTATACAGAGCAGCCAAAGCTAATTGAAGGAATAAGACCAAGAGTATTCAGAACTAGAGAGAGAGTTTAATCCTATTAATGTTGTAAACATTAGAGATTGAGGGACCTGGTTACAATTTAGCAGTGCCCCAAAATGATTAAAGCATGGTTCTGTGATACCCGTGTTGTCCAGACAAAATAGTGTGTTAACTGCATAACTGACAGTCCTGGACCTCACAGGGGCATAGCATAATTTATTAACACAATTAAAACATTGTTTGGTCCATCTGCCCAGTCAAGAAGGAACTCTGATTGGACAGCATTTGGGCACTACTATGTTGTAAGCAAGTCCTCCCTCCATGAAGAAACTCTAATAATGTAGGTCAAGATTTTCAAAAATGATTTGTGATTTTTTTTTGAAGGCTCCATTTTTGGGTACCTGATATGAGACATCTCATCAGGGCTTGATTTTTTTTCAGAAAGTGATGAGCCCCATTGAGTCACCTTGGGTCAGTAACGTAGATGCAATGGTACAAGTGATGCAGTTACAGCACGAACCACGAGGTTATGGGGACCCACCTAGAGGGAGAGCACTCCAGCTCTTCACCTGGTACATGGTAGGAAAGCTGCGCCAAACTTGAGTGGTCCTGTGAACCTGGCCACCAGATTGCAACCCCACTCGTCACTCGAATTTTGGCCTGTACTGTGTGAATGCAGGATGGGCGATACGAGCAAGTGGAGCTGCAGGATGGCTGCTGTCCAGGATTAGGAGAAGCCGTCCTAACCTGGGGTGGGAACACGTTGCTGAAAAATCACCGGTGAGTGGCCAGGAAAGTTGTGTGGGTGAGGGATTGGGGCAAATTGTTGGTGGGGTATGGAATGACTGGGAGGTTGGGGGGAACTGTGAAGTGTGGAAGTGGAATAGAGAACAGGGTCCCTAACCTATTCTTGCATCAGTGCCCTCTGGGGCCTTGTTCAGCCACACTTTTGGATATCCAGAAATTGAGGCACCCAAGATTACTAGACTGTTCTGAAAATCTTGGCCATATATAATCGCCTGGAAAGTGAGGATAAGAGACTGTCTCAAGGTTGGAACACATCACTTTAAAAAAATATAAATAAAACATACTGCATCCAGGAGTTATAAGCTGCATTTGGTGAATCCCATCTAATTTTGGTTTTCAACTGTCCACACATCTGTCGATATTTCTAATAAAACAAGCAAACCACAAACCCCTTTTCTCCATCATGCTGTGTGTCAGCCTTGACTGGGTTCCTAGTCTTGTTGAGGCTGTCCATGCCTTCCC
This sequence comes from Emydura macquarii macquarii, assembly GCF_026122565.2. Lineage (NCBI taxonomy): Eukaryota > Metazoa > Chordata > Testudines > Chelidae > Emydura > Emydura macquarii. The sequence goes on from NW_027130455.1 coordinate 13,781,603, forward strand.
CCTCTTTGGTATATTAACCTCTCTACCTTGTTGTTTAATGTCTGAAGGCAGGCTGGTAGGCCCTCAGAGCAGGGCTTGTGCCTTTCGTCTGTACTGGGAGGCGCTTAGCACAGTTTTGAGGGCACTGAATAGTGTAACACATAACAAACATTGCAGTCATACTGGCAGTATCCAGTGACAGCATCCAAGACCTAATCTTCCTGAAGCAATCTTCAGAAGTAATAATGGTATATACATACACCACACCATAAAGAAATAAATGTAGTATGTTATGAATTATACAGCCTGGTGATATTCTAGCTGTGAGTGAAAGCTAAATTAGTTTAATTTTAGTTAGGCACTTCTAATATGGGAAAGGAAACATGTCGTACTTCACAAATGGGCACCTCTCATTAATGTGCATATGCATTCTCATTAAATGTGTTTATTGAGGCAAAAATAAACACGAGTAAAAAACCAGGAAATAAGACTGTCAGTTTGCATGCTGTCACTCTGAATAGAACTACTTTTAAAAAAGAAGCATTCATACTTTTTTTGTTTTCATGCAAAGAATAGCAGGTAACCAATCAATCACTCAGTACGTTTTCTATCTCTGTGATCATGCTGTGTATTGTTGTCTTAAATAGTCTAATTCCCTGTAGATGCTTAAAACTCTGTTTCCTAGAAAGCCTTTTCAAATATAAAATTACCCAATTCCTGAGTCACAACAATTTGAAATAAACAGGAACCTGAATGAATCTGAATAATAGTGTTGACTAGCAAATAGTAATGTTGTTTCAAAAGAATGGAAGACTTGAGTTCTTTTGTGTGATTTTCTAACATGAAAGCTGGTTAAGATTCTAAATTGTTAACAGAATGTGTGTAAAACTATTCAAATCCCATTCAACTACTTTAATCATTCAAGCTCCTTGTTAAAATACACTACTGTCAACCCTACATCAATAATCCACCTGATACGGGACTTCAATATAAATACCAATTAACTTTATAAAAAAAAAAAAAAACAGTCAGTTCAGTCTGTTCACCTTGGGAAATATCAATTTACCCAAAATGCATCTGAATCTAAGAAACAACAACACCCTATTAAAACAAAATACTACACTGCATATTCCTCCCAGAAAGAAGATGAGAGAAAGAGAGACAACAAATCCTCTGAAAATGTTAGTCATGCTGCTTAATGTCCTAGTGGAAACCATTCATATACTACAGTGGTGAGTGCAGTATGAGAACTTACAGAGAACAGAATAGAACACACCTGTGACATTATATTAATAATGCAGTAAAGCCTATTAACAACCCTTAAAGAGACTGGGATATTTGATGATTGTTGACAGGTGGCTATGTAAAACAGTACGACTGACATGTAAGAATTCTTGTGAGATTTTGCTGGCCAGTAATTTAGTTCTGAAAACTTCATTGCAATGCATCCAGTAATAAAATACACAGAGTCAGAAAACTGGTTTTTTGAGCAGTTTCAAAGCAACCTTTCAGCAAGAGCGGTTTAGTTTGGACATTAGAAAAAACTTTCTGTCAGGGTGGCTAAGCGCTGGAAAAAATTGCCTAGGGAGATTGTGGAATCTCCATCACTGAAGGTTTTTAGGAACAGGTTAGACAAACACCTGCCGGGTATGGTCTAGCTATTACTTAGTCCTGCCTTGAGTGCAGGAGACTGGACTAAATGACCTAATATATATATTTAATATAATATAGAGGAATATATGTTTATATAACTTTTTTCTTCACATGCATATGCTTAGTAAAATCCATATAGACAGAATTGTTCAGCCAAAAATTGTATTGCATGATACATGATGCTAATCTGATGTACTATTCTGGCTTGTTTCACTGCCTGTCCAATAATGAAATGGCAAGGATGCCTGCTCATCTGGGACTACATAACCAGAGTGACATGGTAAACATAAACATCTAAGTGGAGACCTATTCACAAAATACACACAACTATGGGTTAAACCTTGCTGAAATTTACCAGGGGCCCCAGCAATATGAAAACTCGACCCACAGTACAACCTGCTTCCGAAAACAATGGAAATATTATACACTGAAAAACATGCTGTCCTTGCAGATACTCTCGGAAGCCTACTTTGCAAGTTTTGTACCTTTTGGAATGAGTTCTGTTCTGAAGGCAGATGTCAGTGTGCCTCAAAATTGTCCTTTCTCAATCATACAACATTAGATCTTTCCGGTGATCCATAGGGATATGTGTCCAGATCTCCAGACAGCAGTGAGCCATAAATTTGCAATTTACTTGGTATATTTCCCTAGTTTCTAAACCATTAAAAGGAAAAACCACAGCAACTGCTGTGGCAGAAAATGAAAACCTCAGCTGAACAGGTATTAACTCTAATAGTAAAAGTGTAGTGTGCATTTTTAATCAAGAGGGTAGGATACTGCTTTTCATCCTAAATCCATAGTTTGTGAATTCAGAGGGTTTTTAAGTCCCAAATAAAACATAGTCATAAATAACATTTCACTCAGCACTTCTTCATCAGTTCAGAAATAGAAATAATAATTACCATTAAAAGTAAATAATAGCAAAGTAGATGATATCAAATGCAAAATCTACTCACCCATTAGTCTGTTTTATCTGACTAGCATATTGGATTTAATTAGGTTTGTCATAATTTTACAGCTCACTCCTATGGGATTCAGCTACCTCTCCAACTTTATAGGAGGCAGGCAGACGTCTCTTTACAGTTGTTCCTTAGGCAGTTCCAAGGAGATGAAACATGTTTGTTCATAAAAAATCAGCATAACTAGCAGTTTTGTTAGTAGTGTGCCCCGAAAAATGAATTCTGGGATGTTGCCTGCCTATTGCCCCCTTAATCTGTTCTTACTGAGGTAAAAGTTTCCAAGGTTGTTAAGGAAACACTAAAGGACACGGATAAAAACTTCCGATAAAGTAATTGATGCAGGTAGTATTCTTTCCAAAATCAAGTCTCTTCTTATTGATGTAACTAATAATCCCTACGACAATATGATCGAAAAATTCTAAACAAGATACAAAAATCCCTGAGGCACAATCCCTTTATTGCAAGTAGAAAGCACTCAGACTACAGCAACGTATAGTTCAATTGATTCTAAGCGAAGCAATTTATTGCAAGTGGCCAGTTTGCAACAAATTGCTGACAGCAGATTTTAAAGTGCTTTAAAGTATAGATAGATATGTTGCAGTTAATAACAGAATTTTATGCAGACTCCAAACTGTTGCTGGCAGTTGGCCTTTTATGCTCTATTGTAGCTCTCTTATTATACCTTTCTGTTCTTAGAAGCAATTACCTGACTGGTACATACCCAGTATTAACCATCACCTCAGAACTCTGATTGACAGCTCTGACCTTTAAAATAAGTTGCGACCGGTATGAGTGGGTTCTGACCAGCCAACTGCTCAGCTAACTGACCTAGCTGTCATCCCTTACCGCAGTAGTTGCCAATAGTTGCTCAGTAGTTGCCAATCTTGCACATGCTTGCCATTTACCTTCAGAGCTGTGATTCTGCTGATCCATGCACACATACTTGGCTCTTTGCCAGGGCACCATTTTAGGAATCCTAAGCTGTTATGGAGCATGCTCAGTCTGCAGCATCCATCTCAGGATGGAGTTACTTTTACTCATTCAGAATAAAGATTTAGGAAAGCAAAATGGAGACTGGAGAATATCTCTGGTAAAGTAGCACCAAAACAAGTGTTTAATATTAATGTTCATACTCAACTTTTTGTCAGAAGTTTTGGAATCAGCATATTTTTTAACCTTGGAGGACATAAAAAAGTGGGAAGAGAAATTCGACAGAACTTATGGAGCAGTTTTTAAAGCTATTTGGATGATCAAATTAAATCTGTGAATAGCCTATAGTCAAGTTTCTATTTTTTCCCTCCTCTTTGTGCATGATAGATAAGTTATGCCAGTTAAGCCCCTGTTGGTTAGTCAATAAATTCTCTATTCTCACAGCGCGACTGGCTTGTTAAGGGATGATGGGTCCAGCTCCACCTGTGACACACTTCTCCCCAGGGGAAGAAAATATGCAAAATCACGTGACAGGTGGGTCATGCGGCTGAAATCAGGCCTTCTAGGGTAGAGATAAAAAAGAAGCTCCTGGAGAATTGAGAGAAGGGCGGCTCTCTGAAGCGGGGTTGGAAACTGGTGACTGCACAGCCCCATAAAGGAGGGTTATGGAATCTCTTAATCAGCAGGAAGGGTTTGGGCCTGAGGGGCCAAAGGAGACTTTAATTTTATAAATTCTTAATAAATTGGACCCCAGGAATTTTATTCTAAGTACTATGGGCTGTGAACCAGTTATCTGTGAGAAGCCAGAGAGAACTGGAGATGGCATGCCTGTAAGGACCATGCCTGCCACGAGAGGGAGTGCTCTGGGACGGCACCCTGCCATATCTATAAAAAGAGACCTTGGCCCTCTCCCCACACCTTTTCCCCATCCCTCTTCAGGGATCACTCTGAGAAGTGTGTGCTACTTCAGGATTTCCAGTCTCTCCTTGTGGGGGCCATACAGGAAGTTCCCATGTCATTCAGAGGGAAGGCATTTTATTCCTGATGCTTTCTAATCCTGACAGCAAAGGGGGGGGGGAGGGGTCTCAGGCCTATTTTAGACCTAAAACAGCTGAACGAGTTCCTAAAGGAAACAAAATTCTGAATGGTTGATCTAGTGCAAGGTAGTCAGTTACTCCCCCTCCTCCTTCCCCCCCTCACTCAAGGTCCAGATTTCTTGGTCAAGGTATGGTCAGGGTCCAAACTCCAAAGAAACATTTTGCACATCGCAAGTGCCCCTGTTCAATGAACATACACACTGCTGTGTAATATACCCAGGGCCTATTGGAGGGATAGTCAGTAGGCATATTTCGGGCCAGATCTACATAGCCAGAGGCATTTGACCAGACCATGAAACTCTGGGGGCTGTGGACAGTTAGTGCGGGGGAGGGAAGCGGAGGACTTGTGTGGGTAGAGGAGTGACTGGCTGTGGGCTTTGGAGAGCTGGCGCCCAGGGTGACACATAACGCAGGGTGGCAGTTGCTCCCCCACCCTCCTTAAATGACTCTGACTCATAAGTTGGGGGGAGCAGGTATCCCACACATGGGGGTTTGGGGCTTCAGCTCTGCAGGAGGCGCCTGGACTCCAATATGCCTCATGAAGGCTGAAGCCCCGAATCCCATCACGAGTCCCAGCGGGGCTGAAGCTCCAAGTCCCAGCGCATCTCCCATGGTCTGGTGAAAAGCCTCTGGCAGTCTGGATTTGGACTGTGGGCTGACTATTTGACTACCCCTGCTCTAGTATCTGTTATCCCTTCCTTGGATCCTGGGGACTGGTATGCTGCTCTCAACTTAAAAAGATGCTTATTTTCACGTGGCAATTCACTAAAGCCGTCAAAAGTTTCTCATTCACGGTCAATGAATCTCACTACCAGTTCACCCTACCGCCTTTTGGCCTGTCAGCAGCCTCTCACATATTCGTAAAATGCATGGCTGTAGTAGTGGCAATCCTGTGAAGGTTGGGAGTCCATGTTTTTCCTTACCTAGATGATTAGCTACTGAGAGGCCAATATGAGGTATTCTCCAGCATAGAGATTATACAGTTCACTTTGATGCACTGGGGCTCCTAATCAATACAGAGAAATCTGTCCTGACTCCTGTTCAAAGAACAGAATTTATTGCAGCAGACCTGGATTCTACAAAATCTTTCTGGATTCTTTCCTGCCAGAGTCAAGGTTCCAAACAATGCAGGTCATTGCTCAAAACTGCCTCAAACTTCAAGGATATATGGTGATGTGCACTTATGAGGTGCAGCATGCCAAACTGCACCTTAAAGAACTATAGGGCTGGCTAATCTTGATATATTTATTGGCCTGTCGTAATGTGGGCATCGTGATTCAAATATCTACTCAGCTTTTTGCCTCTCCAGACTGGTGGGTGAAACCTGCAAATGTTTGCAAGGGAGTTCCCTTTGCCCCTCCACAATAGACAGTCACTCTAGTCACAGATGCATTGGATCTAGGTTGGGAAGCTCATTTAGTTTCCCTTCAAACTCAGGGCCTTTTGTCTCCTCAGGATCTAAGTCACCATATAAATATCAAGGAGTTTTGGACCATCCATTTAGCTTGTATGGTGTTCCTCTTCTCAAGGGGTGGAGTTTGTTAGTGCTCACAGACAATACAGCAGTCATGTTCTATGTAAACAAACAAGTATGGACCAGTCAATGAATTATGCCAGGAGGCGATCCTCCATTGGAATTTCTGAATCACCAGTTCTATCAACCTGAAAGCTGTTTACCTTCTAGGACTTCATAACACTTTGACAGACTACCTGAGCAGGTCCTTCACAGGTCACCATGAGTGGTATTTTTACCCATATATGTCGAGGTCCATTTTCCAGTGGTGGGAGACTCTCCAAGTGCATCTATTTGCAACAAAAGCAAACAAAAAGTCATCTTTTTTGTTCTTGAGCAGGTCTCAACCCAGATTCACTGATAGATGCTTTCCTTTTTACCCTTGTCAAAAGGCTTGCTGTATGCCTTCCATCCAGTTCCACTCTTGCCCAATGTCTTGTGCAAAGTCAAGGAAGATTCCACTCACCCTATTCTAATAGCCCCAGCATGGGTCTGTTAACACTGTTGTTTGATTCTACTAGTCCTGTTGATCAGACCTCCACTGTCACTCCAAAGAAATGTGGATGTGATTTCCCAAGACCATAGCTGCCTTCTTTATCCTAACCTTCAGGTCCTCCTCCTGACAGGATAGATGCTCCATGGCTGACTACTTCAGAATAAGATTGCTCTAAGTGAGGAAAGGAAGTTCTGCTAAATAGTAGAAAGCCTTCAACTAGGTCTACTCTAGTTGCTAAATAGGAGTGATTCTCCATTTGGTCCATACAAAGAGACGTCTCCACAACTCAAGCTCCAATTTACCATATCTTTGGACTGAAACAAGAAGGGTTAATTCTTAGTTCTATCAGAGTCCATCAGGTGGTTATCTCAGCTTTCCACCCTCCTGTGAATAACTGATCATTTTTTTCAAACCCAGTATCCATCAGATTTCTAAAGGGTTTGCACAGATTATATCCTCAGGCATGCAAACAGCGGAGCTTAAATTTAGTTCTAGCAAAGTTGGTGGGTTCCCCCATTTGAGCCGCTAACTTGTTCCCCATTACAGCAGTCTATGAAGGTGGTTTTCTTGGTTGCTATAACCTTACAGACTATGCCAAATTTGGACAAGTGGTCCTACAGGCCCTGTTGAAGTAGACTCCAAACCCACCTCCAGCTCAAACTGCTTGTGAGTAACCTACAGTGGAATGGGTGTGTTCAGTCATTCACAGAAGAAAACACCAGTTACTTAACTTTCCGTAACCGTTGTTCAAGATGTGTTGCTCAGGGCCATTCCATGACCTGCCCTCCTTCCCCTCTCTATCGGAGTTTTTCTGGTAGGAAAGAACTGAGAGGGAGGGGGTCAAGGCAGTGCTGCCCTTTATGCCTGTATGCGGTGGTGTGAGGCACAAGAAGGCGCTCATGCTGCCTCGCTGAGTGCTGCTGAGGGAAAGATATCCAACAACTGTGCACAAGGCACACACACACCTACAGTACAATGGGAATGTGCAACACATCTTGAGGAACAGTTACAGATAAGGTATGTAACTGTTTTGTTTCTCTGTAGGTACAATTCAAGGGGTAACAAACTTATCTATGCAATCAATTTACCTGCTAACTTAAGAGTACTCTATCTGCTGGTAGTTTTACATTCTTAATCTTTGTTACATAGATTAACTGTAATATGTTATGTAAGAGCCGTGCGCTGTACAGTTTTCATATATTGCTTTCATGGATTTTCTGACATAACACTCAGTACACAGTACTACAAGGTGCTGCATATGTGTAAAGTTATTGAAAACCAATATTTGGGAGATATCATGTGATCATGTAATTAAAAATAGCATAGTAATACATATACACAAGGGTTAAGAGTTAAGTTTACCTGTTATTTATTGAATTTTTAGCATTCAGCAGTGCAAACTTTTATTTTTTTAATGTGATAATTTCTAGTTCTATTTTGTCCCAAATAGAAGTTGATCTTTCTGAAAGCCAATTTCTGATTTCAAGATCTTTATGTTGATAGTAGCTGGTGATGTAGTTGAAAGTACCAGCTTAATGGAAAATACACTAAGGTGTCTTTTAATCCTACAATGCACGAATGTACCATAAACTCCTATTAGCTTCAATGAGGCCTATGTGAGTTTTTGGAGAGGAGGTTAAAATTTTATGTCAGAGCATGAAGTGCTAGCAGTTAAAACAAACTTGTTTTGAATTGCAGTGGAGTAAATATGAAAATTGAAAAGGGAGACTACATGCAGAATGGATAGAAGATTTAATTTTTGCAGTCTTTTTCCTGACTATTATCTCACTGAAAGTAATTTTGTATGTTTTGTATAGATGGAGCCATTACAACAATGGTTACCTTGCATCATAATATTTCTGTTCTGTAAATCCATTCATACTATATATAGCTGGGTGGTAAAAGGTTCATATTGATTATTCTACTATAATAATTTTATTCATTTATATACCTGCTTGAGATCAGACTAGTTAGAAATAATATACTGCGTATACTGGAAAACTTATTGAACTATGGATAGATTTAGACAACATTCTATGATTCACATAGTCTTCTTTCCGATAACTATAATTCATTGTTATATGGAGAAAACATTGAGAAGATTTTTATAGAGTTTATGTATAACTGATTACTGAATCATACAAACTGCAGTGCTTTCATCTTGATTAAAACTGGGAGTACTTCTGTGTTTTTAGGGGGAAAAAGTTTTTCTTTTTCCATATGAGCTACATATTTAAAAGAGAGCAAGGTTAATAAGTCAGGTAATAAAACGTATATTTGTTCAGAATCTGGTACATTCTGTATTCACCTCTGACCTAATTCCACAAAACAGCATTGGTAAAACAAGTAACCAATGTCTGATTTGTGGAAAACCATTGAGATTGTCACTAGAAACCTGGGAAACTCAAGCCTCCCAGTAAAATACACAATTTGTTGCTAGCTCTGGCAAGTTGTGATAACAAGCATTTGAACAAGCATATATAACAAGCATTAGTCTGCAGAAGATAAGAATGAGGGGAGATTTGATAGCAGCCTTTAACTACCTGAAAGGGGGTTCCAGGGAGGATGGAGCTAGGCTGTTCTCAGTGGTGGCAGATGACAGAACAAGGGAGCAACCGTCTCAAATTGCAGTGGGGGAGATCTAGGTTGGACATTAGGAAAAAGTTTTTCACTAGGAGGGTGGTGAAGCACTGGAATGGGTTACCTAGAAAGGTGGTGGAATCTCCATCTTTAGAGGTTTTTTAAGATGCGGCTTGACAAAACCGTCGCTGGGATTATTTAGCTTAGGTTAGTCCTGCTTTGAGCAGGGGGTTGGACTAGATGACCTCCTGAGGTCCCTTCCAACTCTATGATTCTATAAAATCTCATTACTTACTTTCTGACTTTCCTTGTTTCACATCCATTTCAGTTTTGAAATGATAAACATGGCTACAGTAGAAAGCGTTGTGAACTATTAGGTGATGTAGAATAATGCTTTTTAGCTCTACTGTCTTTAAGATAATGCCAATTTTACAGATGTGAAACTGAGGCCCAAAGAAGTTCAAGTGGATCAGGTAATATCACACAACAAATTGGTAGAGAGCTGACAATAAAACCCAGGAGGTCTGACTTCACATTCCTTGTTCTAGCCACTAAATTAGGCCTTTAGGCAAAAGGAATAGTCAATTATTACTATAGACAGGAATGTATCTGTCTTATAGGGATTGGGTAACATGTCCTAGTGGGTCTTTGCCAAATTCCATTTCTATTTAATATATTTTCCCCTTGATTCATGCTGATAACTTGTATCTTACGGCCTTCCAAAACTGTTGAAATATTGTGTCCTGAGTGTCCACATTTGTCACGATTAGCAGAATAGTTTACCATATATGTCCAGCCAATGCAATTGCAAAGAGAATGTGTTCCCTTCTCTGGTACAAAATGAGATTTAAGTTGCACTGAAAATTATCTTGCCCCATATGTTTGACTCCTGTGATGACACTAGCATTTCTCATATATAAGCCCCTCTCTATATAAAGTTTCATATATAGAGAAAGGGAAATTGCACATGACACTTTGCAGACAGTATTTCTATTAGAAGTTTATGCAGGAGACCCCATTTTATGAGGCTTCAGATTTTTTATATTTTTTATGATTTTACAATTTAGCTGCCAGAGTGTTTGAGTTTCAGCAGGGTTTACAGGTCTAAATTGTGGATACATAGTGCTTGAAATGTAGTTTCAGATCATTGTTGTAAAATGTCAGAGGTGAGGCTACAGATGTCTCAGATTATGGGATCAACATTTAATGTTTTTTCCACAGAAGAAGTAGTGCAAGATTTCAAGATTCCTTGCTTCCCCTGTGGAGTACTATACTGATTGCACAAAACCTGTTGAACTGTAGTGTAGGAGGAAGCCATTAATTTATCTAAATGTAAATGCCTTAGTAATAAGGAAAAGCTTCAATAGGATAATATGTGTGAAAAGAATAGAACTTCATTAAGGTCAGGTCTACACTACAGATCTATATTGGTATAACTGTGTCGTTCAGGGGTGCGAAAAATCCACAGCCCTGAATGATGTAGTTATACCCCCATATAGAAAGCTTCTCTCTTCGGCATAGCTACTGCCTCCCTTCAGCATAGGAGCATCTTTGCTTAAGCGGTACAACAGTGCAGCTGTGATGATGCAGTGTTTTAAGTATAGCCCTACCCTAATATATTCTCTGTGAGCTTTAAAATGCAAAATCAGCCCCCACGGAATATTTAAAGTGTTCTTTCACCCCTATAATTCGCTGAGATCAATTTTACAAATGAACTGAAAAGGTAACAGAAGAACAGCCTTTTGGTAAATAAACATAGATTATTATTTAGCAATTCTTTAATTTATCTTTTTTTAAATGCATAGATATATATGTAAATCAAGAGCAAGTTAGCTTGGGTTTTGGTACTAGTATTATTTGCTGAGTACTGACCATATAGCAGTGCCTGCCCTGAGGAGTTGCATAATATATGGTCCTGATCCTGCAATAACTTATTCAAGTACTTGGTACTGTGAATTGTCCCATGTACTTCATAGTTGTTAGTAAGCCCTACGTATGATAGAAAGTGATTTCCAGGGTTGGGCAACATGAGTCAAATGCAGAAGATTAAATGCAATGAGACTGTTTGTTTTAGGCGTGGGGACATTTGTCTCTGAGCAGGGGAGTTTTGTTTGCTTATTCAATATATATTTCCTGGTCTCTCCCTCTTTTGTCCTGTAATGTACTGCTGAGGTGGCAAAGGTATTTGTCATGGATTAGTGCTTGTGGATGTCAGGGAAGAAATTAGACTTCAGGTGAGATGATATCAGTAAACAACATCATTTTCATTCAGTTTGGAAAAAGAGAAGGCAGTATCAAAAAGTAGATGCTTCGCATAAGTTGCAGACATGGAGAGATCAGGAAATAGTAGACTTAAACATTTCTAGATCTCTACAAATGTCCCCCATTATCCTTAAAGAACTGTTGCCTTATATCTCCTTTACTATCCAGTAGCTTGCATCTAAATAGAAATGTCATTAGGTGAAAATTAACATTACACCCTTAACATTGTATGCTATTAGATAACTGAAAGGAAGAAGAAAGAAGAAAGTTTTCTGATGGGGTAAGAGAATCCATGGAGTTGAGACTTTATTAAAATTCAACTTAATGCTACAATAGCATATATATCATCCTGACCTGAAATTCTTGCCCCACTTCCCCTTCTTTCTCTCTCCTTCCCACTATCTAAGGATGCATAATCAATGCTATTAGGGTTGCAGTGATAATTTTCACCATTAACGGGGTAAAATAACTTCCATTGCCAGTCAAGGGGAAACCAGGCCAGTAATCAGAGTACTTAATGAAACATCACAACAAATATTGTGACAGCAATTTTCAGTGAAGTGGTGCTGGGATAACAGAGGAAGCTTACTCAAGATAGTTGTCCCACTGTCTTATCTAAACTGACCTGTAGAATTACATACACCCATCTCTGAAATGCAAGCTTGCACTTTATATTCATACATGTAATTCTTTAAAGAAAAATGTTAGGTTCCTACTTAAAAATAAAGTGTGTAGAAATTAGAATATCATCTAAAGTATTTATTAAGTTTACAGAAAGTTATCACCCAAAGTTGCCAGACTCCCTTACTAGGGTTATTTTTAGCAGAGGAGTCTCATTAGCAATAAAGTTACAATGATATTAAAGCTATTTCATCCCCTAGCTATCTATTAGAAACATTGCACCAGTACAGATTTGCTCTCTTTATGTGCTCTGGGACACGCTATAAGAAGCGCCAGGATCCAGTGTTAGAGCAACTCATTATAGAAATGTCCTAAAAGAGCCTTTCATTACTATGAATATGATCTAGTTAGATTTTAATTAGACATCAATCTGATTTTTGCCCCTACAAACTAACAGCAGCTTCTTTTTAACTGTAAATGTTTATGAAGAGTTTTGACTAGTATTGTTTGCATAAACATTGAAAGATGTATTTTCTAATAATTTTATGCTGGGTCTTTAATAAACCAAAATAGCAGTAACATACACTCATAAATTAATATTAGGTAGCATATCATATGCATGCTTTTGGGTGTGATTGTATCTTCACTCCACAGTGAATCCCTCACTGGCTAACTAGAATTATAATGAATATATTGTCACATCTTTAGCTAGGAAGAGGTGGTCACATGACATAGGGTCTTAGTCAGATTCTGTGGAGGAATTCTGAGTTCTTCCAGGAATGCAGTAGATCCTTGCCAACATATTCCAATTTCTGTAACTTTCTGAGCCTACAGAGGGAAGAGAAATACTGATTTAGGATGGCCCAATAACAAATACTGCATAAAAGGCCAAAGTCTGCCTTAAATGTACACAGTCAGCTTGTTTTGAGACCAATGGGGTCTGAATTGTATACGTATATGTGGCCTGTAACAGGCAAATAGACACATGTCCTTTTATCAGGGAAAATAAATGTTTACATTGTAAAAATGCTTCAATTCATCCAAAGTTTTATTAATCAAAAGTTCTAAATCTAGCTTCACAGAGGCAACATGGTCCAGTGAAGAGGGCTTCATTCCCAGCTCGGCCACTGACCTGCTATGTGACTTTTGGAAGTCATTCATGTCTTTGTTTCTCTTTTCACCGTTGGTCTGTCTTGATTATTTAGATTGTGAATTCTTCAGTGGAAAGACACTCTTACTATATGTTTGTACACTGTCTAGAACTATGAGCCCTATATCTGTGGTTGGGCTTTAATGTGCTTCTGTAGTACAAATAATTTGTCATATCAATACAAATAATAATGAGGCAGGAGTGCAACCATCTGCAAAAGCTTTTAGCTTTTTCTCTTAGCTATTGTCAAATCTTGGGTTAGAAATGGCAAAATGCATCAATTTTTATCTGATTTGTGTAGAAAGCTACTGTGGCACTTTGTACCTCAAAACAGCACCCTGGAACTCCCATATTCACCACTGTCATATAATTAGGATATATTTTGTACAGAGTATGCCTTGTGAAGTATCATTTTAAGAGTCTTGATCTGTTTAACATTAATATCCTGTTGGATTGCATGTGCTATCACTGTATGTGAAGTTATGAAGTTTTGCTGTGTGTGTGTTCTTAAAACGTGAGGTTGGGAACACACACAACCAACCTTTCACGTGTAACAATGGAGTAGCCAGACAGTGTTAATGGCTCACCAACATCCATCAAGGAAAGAATCCACTATCTGAGGAACTGTATATAGTGCAAACTTCTCAGAGAGAGCACGTAGATAATGAACACTGCTTGATCAATGTGGGTGGATCTCCACATCACAAGCATAGATGTTTCCAGCAAGCTGGAAGAAACTATAAAAGAAAGGAAATGACATCACTTGGCCAACCCCACCCCACCCCTCCCCCTACTCAACACCTGGAAAAAACGCTGGAGGACAAAGACTTTAAACAGGGGAAGGGTGGTCCCAGATTGTGTATTGAGGAACTGTAACTTGCTTGTACCATCTGTCAGGGTGAGATATTGCTTGATTCAAATCATTGTTACTTTGTAAAACTTACACTGTGAATTTATTTTTGTTTCTTAAGTAACCAACCCTGATCTCTATGCCAACTACTGACAATCACTAAAAAAAATCTATCTTTCTGTAGTTAATGAATCTGTTTTACATTTTAACTAAAACAGTGTGTTTTGGTTGAAGTGCCTGGGAAATCTCAGCTCAGTTTACAAAGGCCTAGTGCATGTCCTGTCCACATTGAGGGAGGAGCGGCCTGGGTAATGAAGTAGCACTGGCCAGGCTTCTGACGAATGCGAGACATTACAGTTCTGGGGTGCAAGGCTGGAGAGCTGGGGGAAATTGACTGGAGCCTCTTGGTTGTTGGTTCATGATAGCTGGAAAAAGCATTCGTAAAACTCAGCTGGGTGTGTCCTTGCCTGTGGATGTCTGTGTAAGTGCAATATCTTTTGTGACTTGTCACAGCATCACAGTGTGAGAGGGAGCCCAGGTTGGTGAGACAGAAGACTTAGTGGTCCCACAGTCCAGGTTGCATCCCGGTTACACTACACTCCATGGGTAAAATTCTGCTCTGTTATGCTAGTGTAAATCGAAAGTAACTACACTGACTTCAGTGAACTTATTTTGTATGTACTCTGGTGTAACAGAGTAGGATATGGTGCTCTGATTCAACTAAACTTATTTAAGTAAGTCCAGTACATTTCTGAACATTGTACATCATGCAATTTGAGACTTTATTGCATTCATTCACATTTTCCATCCAAATCATGGATTAATTTAAGTGATAATTTAGCTTTGCAGACAAAGCTGTAATATCAGCTTGGTGCACAGGGTTTTAGTATGCTGCTGCGGTTAATATTAATGAGAGTTTCATGGCTAAAACCCTGAACCTAGAGTTGAAACCATCCCCCAAGAATTCTAACTTCACAGATTTCTGGAATGTATTTGTATGGATTCTGACAGTCCCTGAATTGAGTCTTTTCTTCTTCTGTTGCTGCATGATAAAATGATCATGGTTCAAGGGCTGAAAAGGAAAATTCAAAGCCTGAGACGTTCTCTTTGATGCCTTTGTTCCTACATATAATCAGGCAGTAAAGGAACCTGTGGAAAGGTTGGCAGAGGTACAAAACAACAACCACAACCACCAACCCACAATGTTCATTGAACTGAAAAAACAAAAGCTGCAAACAGCCATCCTCAGAAAGAGAAAAATACAGAGCTCTGAATAAAAATTCAGCTGTTCTATTGTATAACTGTCTCTACCACTCTGAATATTAGACTAATTTGATTTTAATCTGTTTTATATAAAAGAATAAATATAAGGAGAAACTGTTTGTCTAAATTTGTCTACCTTCATTGAGACGGTTGTATGGACCTAGAACAGCAGTTCTCAACCTTTTGCATATGGGATCCTCCTCTTATCTAGATGAAAACTGTCCAGGACTTCCCTCCTGTTCAGCAATATGAGAAGGGCTAGGTGGTTCGCAACCCTGTTGTATCTGTTTACAACCTCGATATTAAAAACTTCTGACCTGAAGGAACCACTTGGCTTGCACCTGTCCCAGAATGTTATAGTACCTTCAGGGCCACAGTTAGAATCGGTAAAAGCAACTGTACAGTAGCCAGATACAGTCGATGCAGGCAACCATTTGGCTCCTCAAAATGGCAGTCTGTTTAGTGGTACATGTCTGTTCATCCCCCCTACAGAGAAAAAGGCCATAGTACAATGCACATTTTATAATATAATTATGGAGATATTTATTTATTTTTCCTTTTTTCCTTCTTTTTCATCTTAGACTGTTCTAAATCTCTCTTACTTAAAGACTGTGGTGCAAGCTATTTCATTTTGTTTCTACACTTTCTAGAGAGAGTGTTCCTGACTCTGGAATTTCCAGTTCATTCTAACTCTTTTTGCAGAACTAAAAATCAGACAAGCAAAAATGCAAGTGTGGTGTTCAGAATTTTTAGTTTCTTATATCATTCTTCGTTTGATGGGAAATGTTGTCATTGTTAATATCACCTATGTTTTGTCCATCCATCTATTTAAACTAAGGGCTTGTCTACACTTACCTCTGAGATTCGACAGCAGTTGACCGGAGTTACACAAGCGACGCAAAAAGCTTGTGTAACTCCTGTCGACCTCTCCGCTTCTGTTCTGCGTGCTGTCTTCACTGCACTGCGCTGACAGGAACAGCATTCCTGTTGACACAGTGCTACGCCACTTGAGAAGGTGATCTTAATACGTTGATTTCTGGATCGACTGAGCAGGTCATCACTGACCGCTCAGTCGATCCAGAGAAGTCAATCTGACAACAGTGACTTTGCCGCTGTCAGTGTAGCCGTAGCCTAAGAACCTACCATACTTTCCATTGTGCAGCTGTCTTTCTCCTTGCAGCTAGCAATAGGAAATTCAGCAATTCACATGGCTTGGCATTCAACTCCTGTTGTAGCCAAAGAGATCTATGGCCATATCCAGTTCATAATTATCTACTCTGGATGTTCTATATGTGGCTTGATACTTTGGCAAGTCCACCACATTTGTCTCATGTCTCCCGTACATTGGTAGAGGTTAGATTTCCTTCTGTAGTTTATATATGATCTGTTTGGTATACACAATAATAGTATATTGAATATGGGTTTTGTTTTGGGTATTCAGGTAAGAGGGGCAGATTACAGTTTTTCTAGCAGTTGAGGTTGACTTTTCTTCATTCCTCTGACTTGTTCTATCTGAGATGACTTTTTTTAGCAATGTTACAAGTCAAAGGAACTTTGAGGCTGATTTGACATGTACTGACGAAGAGCAGTGTGTTAATATTCTGATTCTACAAAGGAAAAAAGAAGTCAGTTATCAAA
Organism: Emydura macquarii macquarii; assembly: GCF_026122565.2. Classification (NCBI taxonomy): domain Eukaryota; kingdom Metazoa; phylum Chordata; order Testudines; family Chelidae; genus Emydura; species Emydura macquarii. The sequence continues at coordinate 13,798,594 of NW_027130455.1, forward strand.
ATGGTGTTGATTATATTTCACAGCTGCTTAACTGATTTTAAATGAAGACAGAAGTGTGAAATTTTTCAAAAAGAAAAAACTGGCTGTCCTACCACCTTTTAAAGTCTGTTAACCATTATAAACAGAAGGGCTGTCAAGAATACAAATGCTTAGATTGTGGATAAATTGAACTGAATATGAATGATTTTAATTGTGATATAAATGTTTACTGTTATATTAATGAAAAAGATTCTATTTAATGTAATTTAATGCACTTACAAATATTAATATAACAAAATCACATGGGGGTGAGGTAGGCCACCAGTCATACCAGGAGACAGCATTAAATCGAAGGCTATAGAGCTGGCAGTTTTTAAATCCTGGTTTCTAATCCTGGCTCTTCTATTGGCAGCAGGTAACTTCATTTGTCTGCCTCAGTTTGCCCACTGATAAAATGGACATAACATCTTTCTACTTTACAGGATGGTGTAAGGATGAATTAGAGTTTGTATAGTGCCTTCAAAGTATTATATAAATGCTCAGTGTTGTTTGTTTCAGTAATGATACCACATATTTGACATGAGATGAAAAAATGATAAATATATAAACCAGCAAGTAGAAATATGATTAAGAAAATCTGCACAAATCCTTTTTCACATTGATAATTTTAGCATCATCAAGTATTAGAAAGAGTACAGTCGCAAGTTTGGGCTAGTTACCTAGGGCATATCTACACTACAAAGTTAAATCAACTTAATTTAAGTCAACATCCAGCTGCCACAATAATTAAATTGGTTGGACATGTCCACGCCATGCTCATTGTGTTGGTGGAGTCGTCCTCACTAGCAGCACTTTCATCGATGCAGAGAGCAGTGCAGCATGTGCTGTTCCGCAGTGCAACTAGCCGCAGGAGATTTTGGAAAGGGCTTGCAACATAGCTTTGACACCTCATGATTCAGTTTCCTCTCTCCTTCCCTGCCCAGATTTCAATGGCAAACATACTTTTTCGCTCCTTTTTTCAAAAGGCTGGCTTAGCTGTGTGCATGCCATAGCCCAAGAAGCATGGATTTCCCTCAGCTGTGCACTCTTGTGAGCATTACAAACACCTCAGACCTTATCCTGCAGTATTTCCAGAGCCGAGACAGGCACCACCACGCGGAACATTGTGATGTCCTTCAAGCAGCCCTGCTGCAAGCCATAGAACGAAACAATTCCCAGTTGCTGCTGGAAGTCACACAGAGCTGAACACAATGGAGCACCGTTTCTGGTCCCGGGAAACAGGCACTGACTGGTGGGATCGCATCGTTATGCAGTTATTCAGTGGCTGCAGAACTTTTGAATGTGGAAGGTCACTTTCCAGGTACTGTGTGCAAATCTTTCCCGAGCCCTGAAGCTTAGCAACACTAAAATGAGTCCTGCTCTGATAGTGGAGAAACGAGTGGTGATCGTTCTATGGAAGCTTGCAACCCCAGTCTGCTATAGGTCAGTGGAAAATCAATTTGGAGTTGGTAAATCCATGGTGGGAGCTGTTGTGATCTAAGTGTGCAGGACCATTAATTGACTCCTGCTAAGTAGGGTTGTGTCTCTGGGCAATGTGCAAAACATAATGGATGGTTTTGCCATGATGGAGTTCCCTAAGTGTGGTGGGGTGATAGGTGGCACGCATATTCCTATCTTAGCAACCGACCACCTTGCCAAAGAGCACATAAACAGAAAGGGATACTTTTCAATCGTGTTTCAAGTGCTGGTGGACCACAGGGGCCATTTCACCAGCATCAGTGTGGGGTGGTCAGGAAAGATGCATGATGCACGCATCTTTAATAACACAGGTCTCTCCAGATTGCAAAATAATCACTGATGATGTTGAAATGCCAATAGTGATCCTGGGAGACTCAGCCTATCCTTGGCTCCCATGACTCATGAAGTCATACACTGGTCACCTGGACAGCAGTAAGGAAAGGTTCAACAATAGACTGAGCAAGTGCAGAATGGTGGTGGAATGTGCCTTTGGATATTTAAAGGGTTACTAATGCAGTTAGCTTACTAGGATAGACCTCAGTGAAAACAATATCCCCATTGTTATTGCTGCATGCTGTGTGATGTATAATATCTGTGAGGCTAAGGGAGAGAAGTTTCTGCAGAGGTGAGACATGGAGGCAGAGAGGCTCACTGCTAATTTTGAGCAGCCAGATACCAGGACAATAAGAAGACCCCAGTGAGGAGCACTGACTCTCAGAGGGCTTTGAAAACCCATTTCAGTAATGAGCCACAATGTGTTCTGCTTATCTGCATTGTGCCATCTCATTGCGTCTTCTCCATTGCATCAGTTTTCCTGTACCTCCACTTCCCCCGAGCTACTCCCCCCAACACTTGAAATAAATGAAGAGTACTTCATTCTTGAAACATTGACTTTTATTGAACAAACACAAAGAAACTGAAAGACCAGGAAAAGAATTTGTCCTTGGACAAACAGGGTGATAAAATTGGACGGGGAGAAACCATGTCAGTGGGTCTGCAGAAGCCCAGAAGTCTTGCCCATCAAAGGTCACTGAATGGCCGCCATTTATTCTTATTACCTTCCCCCGGTGTTGAGTGGTAGAGATACTGCACTTTCCCCTCAGCTTCCTGGAACATTTGGAGCCATTTCATCCTGCGTGCCACACTCATGCTCTTGGGCTGCTCTCCATGTCCATGACCAGTTTTTCAGAAAGTGAAATCCTCTAAGCTCTCTGCTTAGTGTCCGCTGTCCCAGGCGTTCATTATGTCATTGAACATGTCATCATGTATTTATTCTCTTTTTTCCGTCTTCCAATTTGGGAAAACCTCTCTGCCGGTGTGGAGGCTGAGCTGAAGGCCAGCCTTTCAACTGTAAGGTATGCAGAGCGCAGTGCATACTCTGGATCTAGAAAACAGTTAGTTATTTAAAAATTACTCCCCTTATTCCACTGAAATGCAAGTCAGAACATAATCAGTATCCCTAGCTATTCAATGAATCAGTTTGCTGTTCCAACCATGGTGAGTATGGCTGAGCCGAGCCTGCGCTGGGCTCCGTGCCTTCCTGCCACTCACAGGGAGCCAATCCCAGCCGTGGGTTGCTCTCACTGATGGGGAGCCAGCCCTGCTGCTGCTCCCCTCCCCCCCCCAGTTGAAACGGTAACCATCTGTTTAAAATGTTTAAACAGCTAATTACCGTTTAACAGATTTAACCTCTTACATCCCCAGCCCCCAACCCTTTGCAAAATGGACAGTGTGCAGAGCCCGGAGACCAGCATTGAGACTCCCAAAGTGCAGTCTTCATCTGAGATGGCTCTGGGGGGAAGCAGGGGATTGGACTAGATGACCTCCTGAGGTCCCTTCCAACCTTAATATTCTATGATTCTAGTGCTGTGGCTGCAGGAGAACAAAGGAACCTCGCCTAACCTCTCCCTTAATGCTTCTGGTAGCAGTTGCACTGGGCTTGCAGATCCTTAGGTCAGCCCTGATCCCTGCCACCCAGACCACCAGCATGATGGGGAAAATGGTGTTGAGGGACCCAGAAATCACCATGGGTGGGAGATCACGTGCTCTGTTGTTTGTGATACAAGCACTTGTAATGAAAATTACCACTGTCTCCCCTGGGTGACCCTATCTGATATCAGTCTCCTGAGGGTAACAGAGATAGCAAGGGAGGAGATTCTGCAAGCATCTAGGTACAGGATTGTCTGTGTATATCTCACTTAAACATTTCCCTGCCATTGCATGGTCTCAAGCACTGGTGAACCTCAGTCTTTTCTTTTCTCTGCCTTTCTCATATAGTAGTCTAGCCTCTTGTCTTTTGGGTCTCATTACTTTGGTCTCATTTCTGTTGCTGGGTTTAATGGGCAGGTGCTGGGTGATATTGGTGGCCTGTAACACACAGAACCGGGAGATACCAGCACCCCTTGTCAGTTTGAATTAAGAGATTCTTGAGTCACATACGTGTTGTTCAAGTGAATGCTAAGGCTTGGTCTACACTACAAACTTAGGTTGACAGAATCTGCCGTAGGTCAACCTAATAGTGTATGTGTCTACACTACCAGGTTTCTTCCACTGATGTAACTCACCCCTTACGTCGACTTAATTACTCCACCTAGCTGTAACCATTAATTTGATGTTGATGGCCAACAGAGAGGCACTGTAAACGCAGCATTGTTTAAGTCAACTGAAGTGGCCTCCAGGAAACGTCCCACAATGGTCTGCTGTGACCACAGGCATATTAATTTAAATATATTTTACAAGAGTGCCCCCTTTCTTGTGTGTCAGCCTGATGTGCTGGATTTGGGAAGTGCATTATCAAGAACAAATACGTTCTTCCCATGGTGTAAGATAACAATGGAAGCATCTTCAACAAGTAGGTAGACGTCTCCTAGGATGCTTCTTTTTTAAAGTTAAAGTATTCCATAGTGACCACATGGAACTCTGCAGTAAAACTATTGTAGGGTACTGTAAAATATATTTAAATTAATATGCCTGTAACAATTCTTCTTTTGTGTGGCAAGGGGAGTGATTAGCAATGTTCAAATAACCAGATTAGTGAGCCTCTGAGTAGCTTCAGAAGAAGCTTGGTGTAAATCTGAAACCCCACTGCAAACAATTAAAGTGGGCACTGATTTACAGTGTGGTCCATTGTTTGTGACTCGTATCCATAGACACATTGTGGATTATCCCTCATCTTCCACAGGTGTGAGGAGTGACAGCACCAAGTGCTAGGCTGCGTTAATCTTAACTGTATGTCCATTATATAAAGGAAGTTGATAATATTATAGGCAGATAACATTATCAATTTCCTTTGTACAATGGATTTACAGTTAAGATTAACCCACTCAGTCCAATGAGAGTCATGTCTAAAACTAGTTAAGCAAAATATTAGTTTCCTCTTCTTGTAGCAATGTAGAAAACATCTTTTGTTCACTGATGAAAGTGTCAGCTTGGATTGCTCTACAAAATTAAAAAGTTGTAGGAAATTTTCCTCTTTCCAATACGGGGGTGTTTGGGGGAAGAGGAGGGTGCACAGACAGGCTTCCCAACATTGTATCTTTGTTACTGGCTTTAGCTTCTGTTTTGGTGAAAAGAGGGTATGTGTGCCCTTGCATGGGCTCAGTCCTAGGGGATTGATTAAAACAAAAAAATCTAGTTCATCTTATCTAGCAGAATTCATAGCCCTCTGGCATTTAATTATGTGGCTCTGTAAATTATATACAGAGAGATCTTTTTTCTTTCATAAGGATACTGCATCTTGATTGGCTAAATTGAATATATGTCAGTGGAGTGGTTTTCCATTGTGTGTTCATGCTGCATGATTGCACTGATATGATCTGCTTTTGGCAACTGTAAAATAGAAAAGGGTGGTAGTATTACAGTAGGAGAGGCACAGCACCAAGGATAAAAGTCAGACCTGCTATCAACTTTCAAAGTTGGTGATAAAGAAGTATGATTGATTTCATGGTGATTTCAGAATAAAAGCTATTTGTGGTAATTAAATAGCAGTGTCAGGTTAACCACAAATAATTTACTTAATTTATATACAAATCACTTCTCAGGATATAACTGACTGCTAAGCAAAGGAATGTTACAGTACACTGAAAACCAAAATAGTGTTTCATAAAGTTATGAAGGCAAAAGTATTAAGGGAAAATATATTTGTTCCTTTTCTATATTGTACTAGAGGACTAGAGAAAATACAGGCATTCTGAAGACAAAGGGAGGCTGGGAAATGAACTACATAGTGGTAAATAACTCAGCCTTGTTGAACCATAGAGGAAGTGTACCTAATGTTGGAGCTACGTCCCATGAGAGCTTGCGTCCACCTTACCAGAAACGGTGTTCTTTGGATGGCCAGAAAGGAAAAAAACAAGACTCTAGCCAAATCAAGTGGCCGTCTCTTCTTACGGTATTCAAATGGCGGCAGAGTTTGGAAGAACGCATTCTGAAGAAGCACAAAACTAGTCTGAATTGTTTTCAGGTAATGTATCGGTCAGGGATATCTTGGGTAATATTGGAAGGAGGTTAAAGTTAAATATAACCAGTGAATGTATGTGTTTGTTTAAACACATGATATCAATAATGTATTACATATGCATACCAAAGATCTTTGCTAATTTGCACTAGTGATTGGGAAATGCACTGTGAATAAATTCAGATTTTAGGTTATCAAGTAAATGAACAAACTGAATGAAGTAAACATAAATTGCAAAATTTAAATATCAATTAGTTCTAACTGATGTTTTACAAACATCAGCAAATGTTCTTTAGTTTGTTTTATAAAAATAATGAAGTCTTTGTGATACCACATTTCATATAGGCACTCTGCTAATAATGCCTTGCTGAAAAAAGAGAGCTTCTAATTTAAATTGCAAATATGGGGATTGTGTGATTTCATGAAGATCTAAATATTTTATTGGGGGAAAAAATAGAAAATTTAAATAATTTTCATGTAGAAACAACAAAATGCTAATAGTAGGGTGATTCACTATCTCTTAACAAGTTACATGAGCATTCTGTTTTTCACCAAATTTAGTAAAACACCATTTTTAGCCACCTCCCCAAATTAGATGAAATGGATGTGTTTAAAAGGTTGAAAAATTAAATAGGATTTGCAATTCATTTTAATGTGATTCATACAGTAGAATCCTGGCTCCAATGAAATCCCTGGCAAAACTTCTGTTGAATTCCATAGGTCTGGGATTTCACCCATAATCTTTAAAATACAATTTTATGACATTTATTATATTCACTGTGAAAATGAATACAAGATGATGTGTGTAGTTCTATTTAAAAATATATTTGTGTTCAAGCCAGGAATATGTGGAAATCAGACAGATCAGGCATAAAATCTGGAGAAAAATTAGATTATTTTCAGGAATTAGGTATAGTTTCTGCTGGTTAATGTTACCTGTCTGAGGAATGAACACTTTATTCCCATCCAAGTCTCACACACATAGGTGAATAATTAAATTTTGTGATTATAATATTAGTTTGTCATCAAAGGATTTCTGCTCACTTAGCTTTGCTTTTTAAAAGTTTAAAAACTAAACTGTGCAAAAGACTTTAAAGCTTCTTTGAGAAATGATTAAATTGTAACCCTGGTAGCTGTGACTGGATTTATAATAGTGAATGGTTAATCACAATCATTCACATATCTATTCTTTTCAGAAATGATTTATTTTTTAATTCATATTTTAAATGCTGTGCATGCTCTGATAGAGGATAACTTGATAAAATGTTTATTCTGTTCATATTTTACATAACCACTTGTAAAACATGCCACGCCATATTCCTGTTTGGTCATTTAAGCAGCACAATCAAAGAAAATCCTCTTGCTGGTACTTTTTATCATCTTTCTGCTGCTTCTTTCCTTGCCAAAGAAAAAGTCCAACTGATTCTGGCCATGAAATGTATCTAAGCCTATTTTATCTGTTGGAATTAAATTTATCTCATGGGATTATATTTTAATATTCCATAAAATATAAATGTTTATATTGGATTATGATAAATCAAGTATGTAATTCTGTAATTTTATTATCATTAGTGTAGGAGCGAGGAGGAGGGAAAATTATTGAAGGATGACAACTACTGTGCAAATTTAAAATGGAGAGTTGTAAAATGTTTTCATACTTAAAGTAGATAATTTCATGCACTGAACTGAGGATTTGTATTGCCAAGTTCTTTCACTTGCTTTTATCAAAAGCTCCTTACAAATATGTTCAAATTGTTTTTATATATAAATAAAATTCTATTGTATCTGTAATGTCCTGTTGAGACCATATAGAAAATGCATGGCTTGCAGACTTCTGTACTATGATATCACTGAGATGATTAATATAATTTACTAGGCATCATATTGTTGATCTTTAATTTACATAAGATATTTTTAATCCATATATACTTCAGAAGAAGAAAAGTAGCCCTAGAACTGACATGAGTAAGAATATGCTGTTTCATATACCACTGCACATGTTTTAACCGTCGGTTGGGATGGAAGAGTGAAATGCCTGCAAGCTTCATGGGAACAATTTAAAAACACCATAATAGAGGCTCAAACTAAGTGTCTACCTCAAATCAAGAGGGGGGAAAAAACGTAAGAGGACTAAAAAATGCCACCATGGCTAAACAGCAGAGTAAGAGAGATGGTTAGAAGCAAAAAGTTGTCCTTTACAAATTGGAAGTCAAATGCTATTGAGGAAAATAGAAAGGAGCATAAACTCTGGCTAGTCAAGTGAAAAAGTATAATTAGGGAGGCCAAAACAGAACTGGAAGAGCAACTAGCCAAAAACACAAAAACTAACAATTTTTTTTAAGTGCATGAGAAGCAAGAAGCCTGCCAAATAATCAGTGCGCACTATGGAGGTACTAATGGAGCACTGAAGGAAGACCAGACCATTGCAGAGAAGCTCAGTGAATTCTTTGCATCAATCTTCACTGCAGAGGATGTGAGGGAGATTCCCACACCTGAGCCATTCTTTTTAGGTGAGAAATCTGAGGAACTGTCCCAGATTGAGGTGTCAATAGAGGAGATTTTGGAACAAATTGGTAAATTAAAGTCACCAGGACCAGATGATATGCACCCAAAAGTTCTGAAGGAACTCAGATATGAAATTGTGTAAATATTAACTGTGATATGCATCCTATTGCTTAAATTAGCCTTTGTACCAGATGACTATAGGATAGCTAATACAACACTGATTTTTAAAAAGGCTCCAGAAGTGATCTTGGCAATTAGAGGCCAGTAAGCCTAAATTCAGTAGCAGGCAATTCAGTTGAAAGTATCGGTTAGAACAGAATTATCAGACGCATAGATGAAATCAATCAGTTGGGGAAGAGTCAACACAGCTTTTATAAAGGGAAAGCATACCTCACCAATATATTACAGTTCCTTGAGGTGTCAAGGGTGATCCAGTTGATATAGTGCACTTGAACTTTCAGAACATCTTTGAACTCCCACACCAAAGGTTTTAAAGAAAGTAAATTGTCATGGAATAAAAGGGCAAGGTCCTGTCATGGATCAGTAATTGGTTAAAAGATAAGAAATAAAGGGTAAGAATAAATGGTCAGTTTTCATAATGGAACGAGTTAAAAAGTAGAGTCTCTCAAGGATCTGTATGGGGACCTGAAAAAGGGGGTAAACTGTGAGGTGGCAAAATTTATAGACAATACAAAATTATTCAAGATAGTTAAGTCCAAAGCTGACTGAGAAGAGTTACAAAGGAATCTCCCCAAACCTGGTGACTGGGCAACAAAATGGCAGATGAAATTCAGTGTTCATAAATGAAAAGTAATGCACATGGGAAAATATAATCCCAACTATACCTGGGGATAGAAAATGATGGGTCTCAATTAACTGTTACCAATCAAGAAAGAGATCTTGCAGTTACTGTGGATAGGTCTCTGAAAATATCTGCTCAGTGTGCAGTGTCCCTCAAAAACCTCAAAATGTTAAAACCATTAGGAAAGGGATAAAAAGACAGAAAATATTATGCCACTACATAAATCCATGGTATGCCAACACCTTGAATTTTGTGTGCAGCTTTGCTCTCCCCATCTCCAAAAGGGAATTGGAAAAGGTAAAGAGAAGGGCAAGAAAAATGATTAAGGGTATGGAACAGCTTGCATATGAGGAGAAATTAAAAAGACTGACACTATTAAGCTTAGAAAAGAAATGACTAACGGGGTTGTGTGAGAGAGATGTACAAATGCATGAATGATGTGGAGAAAATTTAATAGGGAGGTGTTATTTTCCACTTCACATAACACAGTCAACCTGTGGAACTTGTCACGGGATGTTGTGAAGGCGAAGAGTATAACTGGATTAAAAAAAGAATTAGATAAATTCATGTAGGATAGGTCCATCAGTAGCTATTAGCCAAGATTGATGAGGGACACAACCCTATGCTCTGGGTGTTAAACTTCCTACTGCCAGAAGCTGGGACTGGATGACAGGGATGGAACATTAAGTAATTGCCCTGTTCTGTTTATTCCCTCTGAAGAATCTGTCACTGGCCCCTGTCGGAAGGTTATGGGCTAGATGGACCATTGATCTGGCCCAGTATAGCCATTCTTATATTCTTATGGAAAGTCAATAATTACATTTATTCAGTAAGGTGACGTTAAGTCTCAAGTTGGGTTTGAATGGGGGCTGGGGGGGAGAGAAATCATCAACACTCAATTGCCTCAACTTCACAGTTGTAAGGTAAAGGCCAGATCTTGGTGGTAATTAGTGATGAATAGACTCATTTTGTCTAATTTCCACCCCACTTAAGTAGAGTAAGTTTGACACAAACTATCATAATTTGGTTTGCAGAGGGGCGAGGGGAGGAGAGGAAGAGAGAAAAGCAAAAAGGAAAAGAATATCCAGTTTCTTCCTTTTAATAATACCTGTGTCTTGTACATAGCATTTTTTCATCAGTGGATCTCAATGCTCTTTACAAAAGAGCATTGTTACCATGTTCTTCAAGGAAGGCTTGGTTTCAGTCTTAGCCTAACTAAAAAAGCAGGAAGTAAATCTGTCAGGTAGCACAGTCACACACAGCAATCAAGATCATTTGGTAAACTGGGATATTCAGACAAAATGTTTTATTACAGCCAAATGCAAAGTTGTTATATTATGGAAAGCAACAACTCCTGAAAATGATTTAGGTATCATGGTGGACAAGACCCGAACATGAGCTGCTAGTAGGATGTTGTGGTTAAAAAGGACTAATGTGATCCCAGGATGAACAAACAGGGTACCAGTGAGTAGAAGTAGGGAGATCATTTCATCTCTGTATATGGCATTTGTGGGACTGATACTGGATTACTGCATACCATTCTGGTGTCCACATTTTAAAAGGGTTATTGAATAATTGGAGAGGGTGCGGAACAGACCCCAAAAATGGTTTTCAGCTGGAAAAATGTCTTACAGTGAGAGACTTAAAAAGCTCTATCTATTTAGCTTATTGAAAATAAGATTGAGAAGTGAGTTAATTACTGTATAAGTGCCTTCATGAGGAGAAAATACCTGATACTAAAGGCCTTTTTATTTAGCAGAGGAAAGCATAACAAAATCTAATGACTGGAAGCTAAAGCCAGTCACATTCAAATTAGAAATAAGGTACAAATTTTTTTAATAGTGGGGGTGATTAACCACTGGAACAAACTATGAAGGGAAATGATGCATTTTCCATCCATTGATGTCTTCAGATCAAGACTGGATTTTTTTTTTTGGAAATTATGCTTTAGCCAAACCCAGGTTATTGGACTCAATAAAGGGGTAATGGGGTGAAGTGTAATGGTCTGTGATATATAGAAAATTATAGTAAATGATCTAATGGTCCCTTGTGGGCTTAAACTCTGAATCTGTTCCCTCGTCTCGTCATTTGACTGATTTTCTGACATCACTCTGAAAGTCCAGGGTACCAATACTGGAATACTCAGTCTCTGTAGTTCATGATGGCCAGACAATTTTCTCCATCACAAGCTGCTGAACAAGAACAACAACATACAGTCCTGAACACATTTGCAATCCTTACAGTCTTTGATAAGTCAGGCCAGAAAGTTTGAGGCATTTCTATTTGAGATTTGCCTAGTCGACAGAAATGTGATTGCAGGCCCACAACTGTATCTCTGAGACTCTTTGTATCTAAGAGCGTTCTCAGATCATCTTCTGAAAGTGGAGATTAGAGGTAGACCTCTTCGCCACTCACCCGAGTGAAAAGTTTGGCGTTTTTCTGGTCATGAAACCCAGGATAGAGTGCTATGCTAACATGATCTTTCCTTGTGGAGTGTAGAAAGTTCAGGTACGTCTGTTTACCAGTTCTTCTAGTCACAAGGGTTCAACAAATTACACAGCAATAGCCCTTTACTGGCCTTGACGGGTTTACTTCTCATCTCTACAGCAGATGGCCAAGAGATTTGTTGCTAGGGCACCCTGCTCCATCCCTGTCTGCCTACAGCATGGTGTCTCTGAGCTGGTGGACAAACATCGCTGCCTGCCCAAACCCTCTATCAAGGGGCCTGATAGGCCTGTTTGCTCATCACCTTCATTTCTGAGCTCAACTTAAAAGCTCACTATTTCTTAGTCTATTTGACAACTATAGTATATTGCATTATCAGGCTTGTTCAGGGTATAATGGTTCTCAACCCCACATTAAATACCCATATGTTGTGGGATCTCGGTAGATTCCTGAACAAACGAATGAAAAGCCTTCAGGAGCTGTTTTGCTGGTAAGGTCAAGTGTTTCTTTCACATATCACTTCTCTGCTAGAAGTGACTTCGACTCAGTAATGCTACATGTGTTAGTGTCTTTTATACTTGGTTGACTTTTCTAGCACCCGTAGTCACTGTCGCTACTATTAGGACAGAGTCAGTGCTAGCCCACTGGAGGTCCTAAGCAGGAATATTTTTTAGTCCCCTCCCGTCCATCCTAAAACAGGCAAGTTCTTATAATGAAAAGTGAATATGGGACCCCCTTGAGTTCCTCGGGGCCCTAAGCAATTGCTTAGTCTGCTTATGCCTATGCCGGTTCTGTATTAGGAGTAGTTCTTTTGCATCTTGGGGAGTTTCATTCATGCTATTAACCTGAGACCCAGGAGTGAGAATCCTGCAAGGTGATATTTTTACAGAACCCAAATTTTGTAAGCAATTTTCCATTACGTTGTTTAATTTGCAGTTGGTTGTATGCAACATACTTTGCAACCCATCACATATGCAGAATCTGACATTGTTTTGCAGCACAGTATATAGGTTAATGGTTGAAAGCAGCCCGAAATATTGGATCTTTCTTTCTATATAGTACAGTTTATTGAACAGCAGTGCTGCTTTTAGGTTTCTGGTTTTCACATTTATTAAAGACCTGAACTGAATACAAAATTGATTTTATTCTAATCAGAAAAGGAAAGGAAACTTCTACATAAAACTGTTCCACTGCATAAATATTTCATGTCCGTAACTAACCCTTTGGGGGATATAGGCAGTCCTCTCCTCTCCTGCTAGCTGTCTTCATCTTCCCTTCTGTTTTTTTTTCCCCAAGTCCCAAAGTGAGGAAACTTCAAAAGCAAAGAACCTTAGACAATAAAAATATTATTCTTCCATACGGCACATACTTGCTCCTCCATCAACTAACGCTGGAGACAGCACTGTAACTGTCAGTAACTGGTTTTACTATGCGGTATTTGGGTATCCAGGATATAGGCCTCGGTTCTTTGACTAAGGATCATCATTAATTCTAGATCTGTCCAGGAAGGCAACACCCATCCCAACCTTTCTCATCATGTAACATGGTAATGGATTTCAATGAATGTGGCTGCCAGCAGATGTGAAGTACACAAGCACAGTGATGTAAATAAACAGAAAAACAGAGTATCTATGATTTGAATTAGATACTGGCTATTGTGACAAAGCTCTTCCTCTACCTCAGTGGGTCCAGTGCTTCCTTCTAGCGGTACGTCAGGGAACTGCTTCATCCTTTAGTGTTTTTCCACCGCCCTAGTTGTGGGAGAGGATAATACAGCCTCTCTAAAATGGCTACTCCCTGCTGGCTCCCGGTCCTGTCTCTGGTTCTCAGAAGCCCTTGCTTCTTTGCTGGGGCTCTTGCTCCTCCAGTAAATGGCCGGTAGGGGGACCCGGTTCCACCTTTGACTCCAGACCCCAACCCAGGGACCATACAAATAGCAGCCTCATGCTGTGGCTTCAGGAAAACTGCTAGCTTTTCTGGGTTAATTCCCCATGCACCTTGACTTAATGTCTGTACCCTGCCCAGACAGGGTCCTTCCTGGCCTCCTTGCCAGGCAAGGCTCTTGACCCTTGACAGCCCTACTGGGTGTGGTAGTGCCCAAACCAAATGGCCAATTCAATCTTTCCCTTCTGGCATTGTCTCTTCCCTTAGGCCTCCAGGCCTAGGATAGGTCCTTTGCCCTCTTCAGGCAGGGTTTCCCTTCCCCAGTCTTTGTATCTGCAGAGTTCTCTGCTGCCAGCATTCTGCTCCTTCTCCTAAACCCTCCTGGTTTCTGTCAGCATCTTGCCTACTCCCACACTCTCTGGTAGCTCACCTCACTCTCCTAACTCCAGCCATGCCCTTTCTCTGGAGGGGAGGCTTTTAACAAGTCCTAGGCGGGGCCTTGATTGGCTCCAGGTGTGTTAATTAACCTGGAGTAACCCCTGCTCAGCTTCCAGGGGAAAAGGGACTTGCTGAATCTGGGGCTGATATACTGGCCTTCTAGCACTCTCCGATAGCCATCCGGCCTGACCCTGTCACACTATCTAAGACTCCTATTATCCCCTGGTAGTTAGGCACCATATAAAATTAAAAACAACCAGAGTTCTGTGGCACTTTAAAGACTAACACATTTAATATTTGCAGGCATCAGCTCTCTTCTTCAGATGCAGTAATACAGAAAATAGGTAACACAGAGGCATCTTATAGATATACAGGTGCATTGAGAACAATGGGGGAGGTGGAGTCCGGTACTTAAGACCTAATGACGACCATTGAGTAGGAGGTGTGAATGGGTGAGCAAAGTAATTTATCTTCGGTAAAATTAAGTTGTACTGTTTGGCAACATTTTATTTCTAGATTTTAAACCTATCAATGTATTTATTTCTATTAAGGGACCTGGAGAATGGCTTTGCTGGCTCACTTAGAAGAAATTTATTTATATTTAAATTTCATAATGAGTTTCCTTGTCCCTTAATTTAGAGTTTAGCCTTGTGAACACAGGGAGACACATTTGGGTTGTTTAATGAATACGTTAGGCTAATCTTTGCAGATATTGCAGTTTAGTCTGAACTGTGGCAGAAGGAGATCTGCTACCTGCTTCTATGTTTTTCTGGTAACTTTTCTCACCTGAAACAATGAGAGTCTGTAGCACCTTAAAGACTGACAAATTTCTGCAGGCATAAGCTTTCATGGGCTGCAACCCACTTCGTCAATGCATGAAATGGAAATCACAGATAGGAGGTGTATATATACATCCAAGGGTAAGAAACAACAATGGGGAGGGCAAGTGCTAACAAAGACAATGCAGTTAGAGTAGATGAGGCCTATTCACAATCGTTGATTAGAAGGTGAGAATGTGTGAACAGTGACAATTACTTTTTGTAATGAGAGAACCATTCCAAGTCCGTATTCAGACCAGTCTGATTGTGTCAAGTTTGCATATGAGTTCCAGCTCTGCACCTGGGAGAAACTGGGACAGTTGTAATAACGGAAGCAGATTACAGAGGCATATAATTTTGGTGGTGGTGCCAGTAAGGCTTGCATAGGAAGGTTTTGGCAATTGGAGGTGGGAGAAGACTTGTGCTGGGGATATATAAAAGGATCATATGGAGGCTTCATTGGGAAGGACTTGGCAATGTGAAAGGTCTGGTGAGGTGCAGTCCTTGAGGCAACCATGCATCAATTTCACCAGTCACTGGTTGGTGACTAGAGTCTGAAGGGGGTTAAAAAAAATAGGACAAACTTTAAAAATTGATGCAAAGGCCCTGAAAACTCTCCTTACTTTTCAGGAGCATGAGGTCACCTCACTCACTTACACTTACTCCCTTTATTGCATGCCACATATACAGGTGATTTGTGTGATTCAGACACAACAAATCCTGCATTTGGGTAGGGAGTTAGACTAGATGACCCTTGCGATCCCTTCTAATCCTATAATTCCATACCTACAGGATAATAGGGTTCTAAATTATAGAACAAATCATGCCAGACCAATCCCAGGGTTACTGGCCTGTAGATGGGGGGAAGCTGTAGATGTGATGCATCTTGATTTTAGAAAGGCTTTTGTCATAGTCCCACATGACATTCCCATAAGCAAACTAGGGAAATGTGGTCTAGATTAATTACTATGAAATGGACTCACAACTGGTTGAAAGACTACTCAAAAAGGCTAGTAGCAATGGTTCTGTTTCCATCTGAGTGGATGTATCTATACTGTGGTCCCGCAGAGGTTTGTCTTAGGTCCTTTTATTAATCAATATTTTCATCAGTGACTTGGATATGGAGCGGAGAGTGTGCTGATAAAATCTTCAGATAACACCAAGCCGGGAGGAATTGCTAGCACTTTGGAGAACAGGATTAGAATTCAAAGCTATCTTGACAAATTGGAGAATTGGTCTGAAATCAACAAGATGAAATTCAATAAAGACAAGTGCAAAGTACTAAACTTAGGAAGGAAATAAAAAAACAAATACCCAGCTACAAAGTGGGGAATAACTGGCAGTAATAAAAAGAGAGTGCCGGAGACATAGGGCCTAATGTAAGGCCTAAGACCCAAAGAAAGTCAAGCCCTGCTAATTTAAAGCAGAGTTAGCAAAAGTCAGGCCAAGTCAGGTCCTGCCCTGTTACAAAGCAGATGTCTGCCTGCAGGTTCACTATCCAATACATGAACTTGGCAAGAACAGGGCTGGCATTGCAAAAACACCAGCACTCCTAGGCACTAAGTATTCGTGTAAATACATTCCAGAAGGGTAGTACCAGAACACCCCAATCCAAATTTATGGTGTAAACACATTCCCCAAAGATGATACAAGGACACGCTAACTCCTGTCTCGACAATGCCTCCCAATTTTGTATCATCAGCAAATCTCATTAGCTCACACACACTTTTTGTGCCAAAGTCATTAATAAAAAAATATAATTGAATAAGATTGGTCCCAAGATCGGTTCTTGAGGAACTCCACTAGTAACCTCCCTCCAGTCTGATAATTCATCTTTTAGGCTTCTCCTTTAGCCAGTTCCTTATCCACATTTCAATGCTTATACTGATCCCCATCTTCCTTAATTTACTTAGTTATCAGGATTTGTATAGCCTGTTCATTTTCTTAAATATTGTCCATATTATGCTGTAAATCTTATTTTATGTGGCATTAAATGGAGAATCTGTATCTGCTGAAATGTGCCTGTCACTCTGCTGCAGCCAAGGGTTGGGTAAAAGGAGTCATTATTTCAAGACTCTTAGGTGTGTGCCTTTGGAGGTGGAGGTGATGGCCCTGGCTCCACATGTGGGACCCTGAATGTCTTCCTTCTGAACATTCAGATGTAGGCGTCACAGCAGTAAACTACTAAATGTTACAGAACTGTGCATGGAGCAGAGGGCTCAGTATTAGAGAGGATCTAGAAATAATAAAGTAAAGCTGCAGTTGCTTATCATTCTGACTCTGTTACATGATCTTTTGTTTTTACTGTAACAAGCTGCGAACAATGAATGTGCCATCTTGTGGTTTCTAAAGCCACTGCAATTACTTGATCCTGAGCTTTCTTGTTAAATTTGTAGCCAGACTGTGTTCAAAGTGTGGATATCTACGCATTGCACCTTGTATGACTTAATGAATTGCAGCCATTCTTTAGCTGTGAAACAAATTTGAGTTGGGACTCTTGCTGGGGAAGGAAAACATCAAAGGGAAGTGGAACTGCACGATGGGAGTTGACATTTTATAAGGCTTGGGTTTTTTAGGGGGTTTTCTTGGTGTGGGTTTTTTTTTTTTTTTTTTTTTTTTGTGCCCTTCCAGGTAATCTGATCTTTACAGCACTATAATTGATCTTTTTCTCATCTAAATGTAATGTTTTTCAGATTACAATGTTTTCTTCTGTTCCTATTTGTATATTCTCCTCAGAGTTCATAATATCAGAAATTAATAAATTGACTCCATTGTCTTACAGATGGAAGCTTTTAGCAGAGCACATGCTGAAGATCACAGCTCATTCAATAATGATTTAAAGCGTGTGTAAACACAGCATTTTTTTTTTTACTGAACTAGGCTCGACATAACCAATTCTATTTAGAACAATTTTCTCATTTGTAAAGAAGGCGGACAACTGCTAGTGTGTTGCCAGCCTTTACCCTGGTCAGGGAGAAGTAGAATATAATAAAAACAATAGTCTATCATATTTGTGAGAAATCTTTGTCCCAATTATGCTCAGTCTTTGTGGAAGCTCCCTGGCAAAATCCTGGAACAAATCTTCTCCTATGTAGTTTAAATAATTGCATAATCAGAAGCAAAAGATGATACCATTGGGGACTTTTACAGTGTTGAGGGGCAGGTGAAATATGCAATCCACAGTGGGACAGAGAAGTTGGCAAATAATGAGACGTTATGGGCACAAAACAATAGCTTGTTATTTTAAAAACAAAATTAGTTCCTTTTTGCACTTATTCCACCGAATTTGATCCCATGCCTAGTTCACTTCTCTAGGTACATCAATGAAATTGCTGCCACATAAATCTCATGGTTCTTAGTTTCTCTAGTGTCATGCTCTCTTTTTATTTTTTTGGCAAACTGCTGTCCCACCATGATGCCGTCTACTGGCTGGAGTGAGTTTTGCAGATTGTAATGGCCAAACCAGTTCAAAGAAGTAAGAGACAGTAGGTCCAGGAATTCCATGTGCAACTGCACAAACTCTAGCTGTCATGACCATGATGGAGCTGTCCCAGATGGCACTTCACAGAACCCATGCCCAAGAGCAGGGAGCAATCTGATATCTGTGTGTGAGATTGGGGGCAGTGGAGATCATGCCTTTTGCCATGTTTTGATTATCTCTAGTTTGGAGCAACGGCACACCGTTCCCTGAAGGGTAATGGAACTATTTTGATATTCTACCCTTTGAGATGAATGAAACCACTGTGTTTTCAGGTGTCTGAGGGAAAATGGTAAAACCACAGACCACCCTTCCATTGGCCTGGTACGACTTCATAATGCCATTTTATCCTCTACCATTGCATTCCTCAGTGTTCTTTTCCCCACCCAGTTTCACTCTGTAGTTCACCCTGGTTCACAGATGTCCTGAATAAAGAGGGTTGTGAGACATCTAGGATATGTTTACCCAGCAACGAGATGCCTAAAGCTGGCCTCTGCCAGCCGACTCTGCCTCAGGGGGCTTGGTCTGCGGAGCTGTTTCTTTGCTGTGTAGACTTCCGGGCTTGGGCTGGAGGCTGAGCTCTAGGACCCTGTCAGGTGGGAGGGTTCCAGAGCTTGGGCTCTAGTCACAACCGTTACCTCTTGTGGGTTTGGAATTCTGCAGTTCATCCACTCTCAGTCCAGGATGTGGTTACAGCTCCCTGGTAGCAAATGTGACTCAGTCAGCACTCAGAAAAGGTTTCCCTTGGGGGCCTGTGACCGCATCCATTTGCAGAGAGACAGAAAGAGCTCTTTTAAAACAAAGCATAACTTACATTTGCCCAAAAGGTTACACAGCTCTTAAAAGAATTGATTTAAACACAACAGAGATCTACACGTATATTCCCTTACCTAAACTTAGCGTCTATCCACAGCTCAGGTAGGATCTGGTTTATTCACCATCTCTCAGTTGGGAGAATCTGCCTGGAGTACTTGCAGCCTGGACCCTATGTATCTATGTCTGCATCAGACTCAGTGTATTCACTAACATATCCTAGACAGCTACTCCCATTTTGCCAGGAGCTTTTGGGGATTACATTTCCTTTCATCCCAAATGTAGTCTAAATAGAGTCAAGCAGGTGAATTCTGCCAACTGCTTGCCCAGCCATTGTTATCTTAACTCCTTTGAGGTTGTGTATATAAGGGTGACGTGTCATTGGGGTTTTTTTTCTGGGTTCCCTGACAATTTCCCTTTTACAGCCTCCTTTAAATCCATGCATTCAGTCAGGCTACAATATAAAATTGAACAGGGGAACCAAGTCATTCATAATAGTCCTAAAAATTATAATCCAAATTTGTCCCCAATTTATCGTATCTTCTACATAAAAATCACTCTTATAGAGATTTAGCTGTGAAGTAGACAGCTTCTCAAGGGGGATAGATTCTAGATCTCCTTCAGTTTCAGCCAGCATCAGTCACCAAGTTCACGGAGAGCCCCTGTTCTTTTTGTGTAGTTGGGGCCTTTGTCCTTTTACCGCCTGGCCTGAAAAGAGGTGTTGGTTAATTCAGCCTACAATGGACACAATATTTTCACAAAGTCCCAGCCTACCTTAAAGAAGTGATTGTAAGACTTCTGCAGAAGGTAGCCACCTCTTTAATTTTCACAATCTTGCTAGCAGTTGATCTCTGTCCAAAATTTATTTTCTGGGAAGTGTAGTTGAAAAGTTGTGGCAGAACAATTCTGGCAGTATCTGGAGTTATCCTTCACCCTCTCTAAACAAAGTTTAGGCCTCCTTGTCAGCTGTCTCAGCAAAGGCATCAAAGACAGAATGAGACTATCTCAACTATCCTCTCACCCCTACGGGTGGTCCCATCGAATCAGGATGAAAGCAATGGAGGGAGGATGAAGAGGAGGAAATGGTTACTATCTATTCTGCGTACCATTTATGTGTCTAAATATACTTGAGGATGCAGAATTGTTAGTTTTGCATCATTCATAAGCACTAACCTAGCTTTGAAAAGAAAGCATATTGTTGTGTATTTGCAAAGTGTGCCAAATTGCAGCTCAAGAGTTGGCCAGTCAAACAAGACACTGTTGGATCTAGTTTGGTTCTCCAGGCATTGTCTCACTTTAACTTGGCATTAAAATTAGTTTTTCATAACTTAACTGTCAGTAGATATGAGACCTTTTCTGTGATTCATTTCGTACAGCTAATTTATTTTTTTGCACATGTTTTTAATCAGACACCGCTTCATTGTTTTTTCTCCTAAACAAGAAGGTGGTAAGCATTTAGACATAAGTTTTGGAAAAAGAAACTCTAGCGTGATTTGGGCCTTGTTTTATGAACAAATGTAAAGTATTATGTGACTGCTGTAATGATGGCAAATAAGATCAGAGACTATTCTGGACATGTCACACAGTATATGATTCTTGATGTTGGGAGAGCCTAGGACCTAGTGATTGTCATTTCAGTTTTGAAACACTACTAAGGGATTGCAATCCATAAATATTGGGCAACAGAGATCAGATTTTTAAATAATAAGTTTTAAAACAAATTAAACTGAATTCATTAGTGAAGAAGAAGGCCACGTTTAAGATATAGTTGAGGAAGCTGTCATCAAAATCTATCTCAATAAATGAAAGAAAGCTAAGAGGGCAAAGAAAGCCAAGTGCTCAGGATAATAAAGAGCCACGTGAGAGTCAGATATCATGCTTTTTTGTTTTAAAAGGGAAATAGGAAGAGAAGAATTGAGAAGCAAGGGAGGAAAGTCAGTATATTAGAAAACATTTGACACCATAGATATTGTACTATGTATAGTAGCTTTCATCTGAATATTTCAAGTTGAATTGCTAATTAAACTTCGTACCACTTTGAAGTAGGTATGTACAATATAGTATTCTTATTGTAAGGATGGATAAACTTCATTGTCTGTATTAAACTCTTGGGGTCCATTTTAAAATCTAGCTACTAATTACTTGAGTTATCACCACCTTTAGTGTGTGCAATTATGACCCACTGGATTGGGTCAGCTCTTGGCCCTAAAGCCAGTCAAAGACTGGTCTGGGATAGGACATTCTCAATTTAGGGATCTCTGTTGCAGAAATTCCTCCAAGAGGAGTGTGACACTTTTTGGGGTCCCAAGGGTTGTATGCTACCTCCTGCCCTTAGTGTGGTGAAGCCTTTTCTGTGCCTACTGTGTCTCAGTCCCCCAATGCCACCAGTCTCTGGCAACCCAAGCAGTGGCTTCCAGGTCTCCACAGACTCTCTCCCTTTATGCTCCAACCCCCGAGCACTCTGAGTGTTCCCCAGGGGTATCCCACCCCTGTTCCACTGGACACTCACAGAATTCACAGATCTGCCACTCCCAAAGGAATAGCACATACCAGTTTACCAATCACATCTCAGGATCACCGCTCCACTCAACATACTGCTCTTAGAAAGGCTTATAGTAAAAACAAGAAGTTGTCTAACAAAGGGCAGTGATTCAAGAAACAGCAAGTAGATGGAAGTATTGGAAACTAACAGTTATATATAAAAATAAAACCACAGCACATTCTAGGACCTAGTTTTCTCACCAGTGGTTTTCAGCCAACTAGGGTGTGATCTTTTTTTCATGAAACAGACCATGCTTTCAGCTTGTCTTCTCAGTAACAGGAGCAGAATGTACCTCTCTACCAACAGTTATTTTCCAAAAATCCATTATTGTCACTTGTGAACAAAATTCCCTTCTGCTGGCTTATTTCTTTCTGTAAATCCCACTTCTGGAAGCGCTCTGAATCCCTTCATTAGCATTCGCTCAGACTGAACATGGGGGTCCATTGTGAACCATACAATGCTCCAATTACATGTAGTCAGACAGATAGACAAATGTCTCTTCCCTGAAAGTAAACTGCCTCTCACCTTTTGGTGACCAGCTCCACGTCAGAGACTTTAACAACATACTTTTCAGTGCAGAGAAATAACTCCTTAATAGACATTTTGCAGTGGTGATGAGGACCTGTGTGACACTGGCTTTCAGTAGATTTGGTGAACTGGTATGTAAATACGAGACCTTTTTGGTCCCTGCTATCCTCTGCCAATCCCTGGGTGACAAGGAAGTAATCTGGCATATTTTGGGGGACTGCTACTAACGTATGCTGCATGTCTATTTCATTTGATCTCTATTGACTATTTTCTGGGCCTCACTTCCTTGCTTTTTGTGTCTCCTAATTTTTTGTTTTGTTTTGTTTCCCCATTGCTCTTACTAGATCAGGACTGATTCCATATGTCTGGAGTGGTTTGCCTGATGACTACTGAGTTTCTCCTTGTGACATACTTTTTTTTTTGTTACCATATGGCTGCTAGTTATGTTTGGCTGTTTAGTTCTCTCTCTATTCTTATGTTTTGTTTCTGGCTTCATTTGTATTGTGCTTAGTATCAACACCTGCTAGCCCTTCTTCAGTGGCATAGTGAGAGTGACAGTCTCTCTCTAGACCATTTTGGATTTTACAGATCACCACCAATGCCTTGAACCATCTCTGTAATGCAAGATGAAATCCTGGCCCCATGGAAGTAAATTGACTTCTATGGGCCAAGATTTTACCCTCAGTGCATATATTCTAATATAGAGATTCTAGCCACACCACTGAGAAGGTATTTTGCATTGTACTAGTCATTTATTCATACCCATCCATTGTCATCTGCATAGAGCAGCAGATGTATTTGTTATCACAATGAAAATTAGTTCACATCTTGAATTACAGGGAAAAAAAAGTTATAAAGATTCACATGTATTTGTTTAGCTGGTTATTGTAAATACCAGACATCCATAATGGTTCCTCCAATATTGGGGTGGGGACCTGGGTGGTTTGGAAGAGGGGAAATAAAGAAAACCTATTTATTTATTTTAAAAAAGTTTAAAATCAGTTTTCTCAATGCTTTTCCAGCATAGATGGAAATTTGGGGGGGGCAGAAAGGTTTTATGAGTTATGTATTCCCTTGATCAGTGTTAGGTTGTTGGTTGTTCACTAGACATTATATTCTAATAAGTGATTCTTCCTGTGACTAAACAGACCAACTCATGAGAAACTTGATCCATCTCCTGCTGAAATAATTAGACTTCATGCACTTCAATGGGAGCTGAAATGAACCCTATCCCATGTAAAATGTCATTTGTGCAGACCATTTTTCCTGTGGTAGCAAGTAAATATGATTACATACAAAGGATTAAGTTTCAGTACTAGTTGTGATAGTGTTATCCTATATTTCCTTCTCCTCCTCCTTCGACACTGATGGTAGAGTGCTTTTTCTGAATTAGCTGGAGGCACAACTCCTACATCCTGAATTTTTGCTGCATTCTGTTTGCCCTGAAAAGCAAAATTCAGAAAGGATAGAGTTTTAAGTTTTATATTAAGCTATCAATTTCTATGGAAAAAAATAAATAAATGTTCTTGAGTTTTAGAGAAAAACATAAAGATCCAACTGAGGGTATGCAATAGAATATCAGGATGAATATATTAGTTTATTTTGGAAGAGATTTTCAAAAGCAGCTATTGATTTTCATACTTTAAAAAGAAGATATTGACTTGTGCTTCTAAATCTCTTGGAAAAACCTCCATCGTGTGTGTGTGTGTGTGTGTGTGTGTGTGTGTGTGTGTGTGTGTGTGTGTGTGTGTGTGTGTGTGTGTGTGTGTGTGTGTGAGAGAGAGAGAGAGAGAGAGAGAACTTTGCAGATTTCAAATATTGCTTTTACAGCCGTGGAACAAAGAGAACACCCGGGTGTTCTTGCATGCATTTTTAATCCATGTTTTTGTTGGGGCTCAAGGATTAGTTTGTAGTGGCCTTTTTAAGTATGCAAGTACTCCAGAATATATCATTAACAATGCATGTGATTTGATCTATTTTGATTTTTGAGCTCTTAACTCGTTCTCTTCAACTATTAAAACATAAGAACATTTAAACGGCCATACTGGGTCAGACCAATGGTCCATCTAGCTCAATATCCTGTCTTCAGACAGTGGCCATTGCCAGGTGCTTCAGAGGGAATGAATAAAACAGGCAATCGGCAAGTGATCCATCCTGTCAGCCACCCCCAGCCTCTGGCAAACAGTAACCCCTGTCTATCCTGGCTAATAGCCATTGATGGACTTGTCCTCCACAAACATATCTAGTTCTTTTTGAACCCCGTTATAGTAAATATTGAGTATTTACCAAAAAGAGAGACGTGAAAGCTTATAGATAGTTCTATGCAGAGTTAGTCGTCTGTGAGATCAGGAAAGTTAAAGCAAATATTACTCTGAATTTCTTCATTTGAAGCTGGTAAGTTGAATTGTATGGACTAAAATCTGTATTGCAAGCTACCTCAGGTTTAATTGTTAAGTCCATATACCTCATGATATTTTAGCATAGTCCAGATCCCTTTCCACATTCATTATTTTTCATGAATTCCAAGGCCAGAAGGGACCACTGTGATCACCTAGTCGACCACCTGTCTAACACAGCCCACAGAATTTCTCCAGAAATTATCATACACTGTACAATATTTCTGATATTGTAATTGTCTCATTTCATCAGTTTCTCGATAGAAATGTCCTGACATTGTTACCTGCATAACTTTTCTCTACCACTCTTCTATTGCAATATCTGCTAAGATGATTTTTTTCTTAATAGAGATGGTCCAAGTCTTCTCATTCTGATCCAGATATAAACTTCTCAAAGGCTGGTGCATTGAGATCTGGTGTTTATAGTTTGGCCTTTCTCAAATTACTGCTAACACTGTAACTGCTCTTAAATCTTAATGAAGAAACAGAGCAGAACCTTGTTATCCACAAATCTAACACCCATTGTGAAGAAAGGTTATGCTATCCTCCCAGAGACTATGAATAGTACTTTTAAAAAACAGCAACATTGAGTGCAGTGATTGATTTTTAAAGCAAATGAGCAGAAAAGTCTTCCTCAACTTAAATAAAAATCTGTTCTCCTGTCAATATTGTAAGTTTATAAGGCTTGATACTCCTGCTATTCAAAATTAATGTGAAGGATGCGGGAATGGATCCTCTGCTCTGTGCCAAATGGTAGTGTTTGATTTGTTATGGCCATGACTAGAGTATTCCTCAGCATCCTCCCAAAATGTTATATCACAGGAAAATGCTATAATAGTTTAAAAATTTATTTGTTAATATCAAATCTTCACATATTGTGTTTAATTGTGGGAAACCGTGGGAGAGGAAAAAGGAAAAGAAGCACAAGAAAAGATATTTTAAAAAAGAGAGAGAAATCCTCTGAATATAAATCACTTTTTAAGTAGCATGATGGCAAAGATGCTTTTTTGAAGTAAATAATGCTATTTTCCAGAGCTTCTAAATCATACTTTTTATCATTTGAAACAATTCTCCATAAATCACTTACTCGTGTTTGAATAATACTTTTACTCTAAAAAGAAAAATGACTTTGAAAAAGTAACAACATTAAGTTATCCCATATTTTCAAACTAATTCAAGGCAATGTTTTCCCTCTAGAAATGCATATGAGACAGAATGGAATTAATTAGGGATTTTTTCTAATGGCATATAATACTAGACAAATAATCCAGATTTGCATTTAAATCAGGTTAATTTAAATGTAAATATATTTCATGCACATTTTAAAATGCGTCAGAGTAATTATTTGCTAGAATTGATTGCTTGGAAGAAGAAGGGTTAAAAGATAATTTCTGCATTAGATGTTAACTATTAATGAGAAACAGCAAAACAACTCTAATGAGAAGCCTTCAATTTGAGATGCTCCTATATTTGCTTTACATAAAGGCTTATTTGTGTGATATGAGGGGAAAACTAAACCCTTGTACTGTAAGTATGTATCCTGCAGGAGATAAGATTTTCCATTTGGATTTTATAGTCACTGATTATGGGATGACAAGTAATCCGCAGTGTTGAGGACACAGGCTGAGCACTTCAGTTTCAAATGCCACGTTTGAGTCACTATGTGAAGCATTAATTGATTATTAGGGTGTTTCAATGTACCCCCCCCTCACGCCCCGCCCTCTGACTTTCATGATTTATTTTGATGTAAGTTGAATAATTTTGTAAGAGTTAAATGTTTAATTTTCTCACTGTTTAAAAAAAATGTTTTCCTTGTCTTATTTGGAAGATTTGCACCCGTTGAATAAAGCCTAGAACTATTGGGTATTAACTCCTAGTGACTTTTATTGTCCTTCTCCCCCCTCCCCCCCCGCAAGCAATGTTCAATGGTACAAAAATATAAAGTGTATTTAGAACAAAAATTATATATTTTTTCCCCAAGGTTGGGATTTTATTGAGACTCACTGTTTTTAATCTGAAAATGGATCCTCAGTATATGAAACAGAACCGCTGTGTTTGGAAACCCTTCCTAACAACCAAAAACAAAATAACAATACAATAAAACAAAGTGATATATTGTCATTATGAATGTTTTTCTCCTCAACAGAATATTCTTGAAACAGAATAGTACAAGTTACAATGGAAGAAGAGATATATCATCAATTATGGTGGTCATTGCTAAATGCTCAACGTTTACCACTTGAACCATGTACCTGATCAGAAACCATGTTGAAATCAGTGGGAGTCTTTGGATTGACTTCCGTAGACTTTTGTTGTGGTCCTGTTTTGGCCATCCTAGAATGGGATATACTATGAATATTATGGTTAAAAACAGATACCATACAGTGGTGAATGAGCAGTTTTTAATGACAACCATGGTTGTCGTTTATCAGAAGGCATTATACTAACAACTATTGAATGGTTTTAAGAATGTGGATGTATATTAAACTTTGGATCTTTCTACTTACTTATTTTATTCCATTTTTTCACATCATATGTACCCCTATCTCATACTCGTGTTGATAATGCACAATAAATAAATGAATCTGTTTATCTTGTCAGTTGTATAATATCAATAAGATACTTAGGCAGTGGACTAACAGGGCACTACTATAGGTAGTGGGTGAAACCTTGTCTGCATTAAAGTCCATGGCAAAGTCATGGCAAAGTCCCATTGACCTCACCTCACCTCACGGGACCAGGATTTCACCTAGTGTGACTGAGAGCACTTTAGTATTCACACGTAACTGGTTCAACTTTTACATTTTAGGTACTTACTTTCACCTTTGTACCTGTACAATTCCAATCAATGTGTGTCAGGTTCTTTCAACCAGAAATGCATTGCCTATCATGGCTGCTGTTTTAGGTACATTTGTCCAGTGTAGTGATCTAGTTAGTAACAATGCCTAATATCCTTCTAATCGACAGAATTATGTTCTCTGAGAGCACAATAAGAGTCTGATGTTGCTCTCATTTTAAATCACTTGGGGGGTTGCAATATCTCTGTCTTTATCTAATTATCCATCATGGTATCTGAGTGTCTGGGAGTGCAATGGAAGCAGGACTGGGAAATTAGTCTGTATTATGTCATTTTCTTATGATGCTGGTACTGAATAATAGCCATAGTGGAAAATGGTAAGTGGAAATCTAAAGTAGATTATAAAAAGGTGTTATCGTTTTTATTGTCTAATATTGATGTCATAATAAATTAGTGGCCATAAAATCATGCAATAAAATTTGTTTCTTTTGGGAAAGCAAAATTATATTAAGGTGGTTAGGGAGTTACATGAAGGTGGAAAACAGGATCAGGGTAGTTTTGAGATGAGAAAAGTGGAGTAAAATTACATAGGAGAGGAACAATTATTTCAAGTATTACTGTATTGCATAATGTGCACCAAACTGTATGTACTGCAGTTATATATTTGGTATCACTAACTTGGAAATTTACATCTCTAATAATTGGAAATGACAGTGCTGAACTTCAGGAAGTTTTCTAGTCTTTTCAGATGCAGTTACTTTCAAAGAAGCAGCTATATGAGCTGTGACAATGCTATAAAATATGAAACATTCAGAGCTTGGCTATAGGAAATAAATTATCTCTTAATTGCTGAAATTGTCATTTACTTACTGTATAAACAAAGGGGATATATGATTGCATCTGTGTGTGTATGTATGCATGTGTATAATTAGTTGGGCTTCAAACTATCACTATGATAAATGATTGTGATTAGGATTTTTAATATACTAGCAAAATGTCATTTGTGTTCAAAACTGTGACTTCTTATTTTCCTTGAGTATTTGTGACTCTTTAGCTAGGTCTGTAGGCGACATTATTTTTCTTACGTCACCTAAGTGGTTTCTATTGCAGGAATCTATCTAACATATTTATACGCTTGGTGGGGGAACGTGGGGAAACTGATTTATGTCCGGCTGAAAAGACCACGTGACAAATCATTACATTTTTATTTGTTTGCTCAGAAGTGAGCAATAATGAAGTCCATTTTTCTTATGTAAGAAATCAGTAACTGCCATTGAGGTCATAAAAACATAAGAACAGCCATATCGAGTCAGACCAGTCGTCCATCTAGCCCAGTTTCCTGTCTTCTGACAGTGACCAATGCCAGGTGCTCCAGAGGGAATGAATAGAACAGGTAATCACCAAGTGATCCAAGTGAAGTCAAAACGAGTTATTTGTATCCTTGTGGGGAGGATCTGGCAGTGTCCTTCAGATAGATCATGCATGCAGAAAAGCACAATCTGATCTGCCTGTGGCTGAATTCAGTAAAAACTAGTATTTACATGGAGTGAATACTGATTACCTAGACCTCTGCATTCACATCACATTTTGAGCATTAGTTTCAAAGAAAAAGATGTCATAGTTGTGAAATTCATGATCATTCCAGAGCAGTGGTTCTTAACCTTTCCAAACTACTGTACCCCTGAAGCCTGAGTCCCACCCCCACGGGGCTGAGGCATGTAACTTAGTTTCATGGCGCCCCTGTGGCTCCAGGCAATTGCCTTTCTTGCCACCCCCAATACCACTTGCGACCCCTCTAAAACCCCAGGTTAAGAAACACTGTTCCAGAGAGATTTCAAAATATTTTTGATGAAGATGTTCATAATGTATGTAACAATCTATATGCCTGCTTCATGCTTTGGTGAGTATCAGGGTTTTTTTTGTCCTTGTTTGTATATAATTACCTATGCTTCCAAATCTTAATTTTCACCACGATGAAGTTGGTATCTGCTCAATATTCATCAAGGACTCTGTCTGAAGTAGTTTATAATCTAGGTGGGAAGGCATAATCAAAAGCAGGTGCCCAAATAAAGACACATTATAATATATCTTTAAAAAAGAAATACAATTTCTAGCAACCAGATCTAGATCTACCAACTATTAATTATAAAATGAAATTGATTTATATCTCAGACCTGCAAATAGTGGGTTATGTGAACTACTAGCTCTCAGGCTTCATAGAGGACAAGGAAAAAGTAACCTGATATGACTGCAGCAGTGTGGGGTGCCTAAAGGCAAAGGTGCTGAAACTAGGGGTGCTGAGTGTGCGGCAGCACCCTCTGGCTTGAAGTGGTTTCCATCACATACAGGGTTTACCGTGTAGTTTTTTAGTCTGGTCAGTCCTTCCAGGATTTGCTACCAGATGCACAGACAGTGCAGCTAGTGACACAGTGGTGAGCGACAGGCGCTGATCAATAAATCTGTCTCCCCTTGGAAAGTGCCCAAGGGTAGAGTAGTGGAACCCCCTGGGTTCAGGAAATGTCCCCAGAAAAGTGGATTAGTAGAATCTTGTTGACCCCCATGAAGGCCCAAAAATGACCATGCAAACCTCGCCTGGATTAGGGATATTGGGACCCACCCCTGGAGCCAGACCTGGGGGTGGTGTTAGGTGAGTGTCTGGTGGCCAGGCTACCCATGTAACCCGGCTCGGCTCAGCTCAAAAAGGTGACATGGACCCTCTTTGTGGGCCCACCTCCCATGGGGCAAAGGGTGAGGGCTGGGTTTGATGCCAGAATGGCAGCAGGAGGGATGGATCACAATGGACTGGCCTTCCTCAGTAGAAACTGATGAATTGCAGATCATGATGAATAAGTTCTCTGATGTATGTATCAAGTTCGGCATGGTAATCAATATAAGAAAACAGTTGTCATGTCACAGAGCACTAACAGCCTACCTAAAGTCTATGCCAATAATAAAGCTCTGAACAACATGGATCACTTCTGCTATCTTGGCTCAATTTTAACCAGCTCACTTAGCCTTGATACAGAACTTGATGCGAGAATTGGCAAAGCCTCTGTCACCTTTGGCAAACTTACCTCGTGTCTAGAATAACAAACTGCTAACCCTGAACGTGTCTGTTTATCAGGCTTGTGTCCTCAGTACCCTCCTTTACAGCTGTGAAAGCTGGGTCATGTACTCCAAGCAGGAGTGGAGATTAAACAGCTTCCACCGTCACTGTGTCAGAAAAATCCTTGGAATGACTTGGGACCAATGGATCACTAACAACTAGATCCTTCAGAGAACTGGCCTACAGTCTATGCAGATTATGCTGGATGCTCACAGACTTCACTGATTGGGACATGTGGAGCGTGTGCCTCAAGATCATCTGCCAAAGGTTGTGCTCTATGGCCATCTCAAGAACTACCGCGATGGAGAGGAAGGCCAAAGCTCTGATACAGCAACAAGGTTAAGCAGGGTCTCAAGAAATTCAGCATTCTCAGGCTCACTAATAGCATTTCTGGGCCCCAGGGCAGAACAGTCAATGGCCCCCCTAGAAAGGGATGGCTGAGGTTTACGACCATGGACGGAGGGTGAAGCTTCGCCCCAGGGAGGTTAGCTCCCCATCCTGCCTCTTCCACTCACAGGCCCACCCACACTCCACCCCCTCTCCACCCTAGGCCCCACCCCCTCCCCTGCTAGGACTCTCTGCTCACTGCATTCCTCTTCCTCTCCCCCGCTCATCCCCTCTCCTCTCTTCCACACACCCTTCTTCCCCT
Source organism: Emydura macquarii macquarii (assembly GCF_026122565.2). NCBI lineage: Eukaryota > Metazoa > Chordata > Testudines > Chelidae > Emydura > Emydura macquarii. Next base: position 13,829,748 of record NW_027130455.1, read on the forward strand.
GAGGTTGCAAGTGACGGAGGGGAGCTAATTGGAGAAGGAGAGGATGTAGGGGGGAAGGAGGGATGTGGTGAGCTGAGAATGTGGGGGATTAGATGTACTTGGCAAGGGAGCCAAGCGGGGAAGGGGGCAGGGCCTGGGTTGAAGGGGGGTGGAGTGTGGGTGGGCCTGTGGGTGGAAGCGGCTGGATGGGGAGCTAAACTCAGTCTGGAGAAATTGGGTCAAGGCTGGTGCAGTGATTGCGGGCAGTCATCAGCGAGAGCCCAGGCTGAGGTCAGCCAGGAAGCAGAGTGTTCTCCAGCCTTCATCTGGTGAGTGGACCTGTAATCACTTGGAAGGTCTGCCCCTCACGCATTGGGCTCTGCTCCCACACTACAGCCAAGTACTGGTCCTGTTTCCTTTCATCTGTCAAGATGTTGGATGCCATAACTGTTTGGTTCAATGGCTCTCAGCACCCCCGCTATACAAATTGTTCCAGCACCACTGCCTATTGGAGTCATATTGAGTTAAGTAGAAATGTGTCTAAGGTGTCTCCAGTGGTGCATTTCTTTAAAAAGATAGGACCTCTCTCTTTCTCTCTCTCATTCCTGGCATATGTGTAATGAATTGTACATCTCAATCCATTTTCTATTGACCCATCACTTTTAACCCCTGACACTTATTAGCACCCTTGCCGACTGACTCAGAGGAGAGGCCAAAGACTGAGGATAGACACATCTCCTTTCAGATGTTTGCTCTCAAAACTGAGGCACATTGGTGGATAGGGGAAGTCTGCACTGCCTTTGCACTTGGCCTGGTTTTTAATATCCATTTACCAAATGAAAAAGGACAACATTGATAAGGATGTATGTCTTCAACCTTCCAAGAGGGCAAAAAATTATTTAATAAATGTATATACTCAAAATTACACCAGAAAGTTGAGAGGAGTTGAGGAATACTTCATACCCAGTGCTTTGCTGCTGTCCTGATACCCCATGTGGAACCATATATTTCTTCCATCAGACTGGTAAATTGATTACATGAAATATATAAAATTACTTAATGGACCGCTAGCTGTGTCATGTGATGAAACACTAAGAAATCATCAGTTGTTTAAAAAAAAAAAAAATCCAGACAAGGTCTTGAAGTGCCAGCAAGGTTTGTAAGTGCATGAAGGATGGCTGGAAAGCTGTCAGAAGCTCCAGGATAAAACAAAGACTATGAAAGCATGCTATAGAGAGAGACATTTTAACTTATTTTTTTGACTTTTTCTTTTAATTGAAAATTTTCTGCTTAAATTTTGCTGAAACAAATACTTTCTCTGGTGAGCTGAAGGTTTAATTTTCTTGCATAGTGTTGTGCGCTCATAAAAGTTCTAAGGCAGTGCTCCCCAAACTTTTTACCTGGTGCCCCCCCTTATCCCTGTCTGCACCTCACTAGGACCCAGGACCATGCGAGAAGCTAAGGGCCAAGGTCAGGGCCAGAAGTGGAACTGCAGCTGGGCTGTGCTTGGGGATCGGGGGGCAGAGGCTCAGAGCGAGGCTGGAGCAGAGCGGGGCTGGGTGGCACTCCCTCCCACTCACCTTGGGGATAGCCCGGGTCCTACCGTGCCCTCCCAAATGTTCCTCTGTGCCCTCCTAAGGAGGCACGCCCCGCAGTTTGGGGACTCCTGGGTCTAAGGGTTCATGGCACATAGCCACATACCCATTTCAGTGGGTTACTGTGAAAGAAGCAACAAATGCTCAGTTAAGTGACTTCTAAAAAAAAATCCACTTGTAGCAGTTTGTTTAAAAGTTGTGTAAAGTTGAAAAATGTTTCTACATTAAAATTTTTTCTTTTGAAGTGTGGAGTGTGAGGTAGGATGGAGGGCAGGAAAGACAACGAGCTTTTTATTAACTCTATTCCTATGTAAGGAATACATAACTCTCAGTAAAAGGGCAAGGATTAGCTGCCTAAAAAAAAAAAAGAAATACAGGGGTGGGGGAAGACATCTCTGAAAATATATATTACAATTTTTATATCTGAGAATTTAGGAGTTTTTGTCTCTCCAAACTTTGTCTGAGCTGAGAAGCACTGTACATAAGGGATTGCAAAGCATTATTTGCTCTCTGTGCCCAGGACACGTTTTTCATTACACACATCATTTACATCTTGTTACCTTGATTCCACTCAGTCAGCATGCATAAGGACTCTGATATGATGCAAATCAAGAGCAGCAGAATTGTTGTGTGCTCCTTTTTTCCTGTTGTAATCAGTGAGTTTAAGAGCTTTTTCTAAAACATCCCAGATTCATGTATTTGATATAGGGTCTTTTAAGATACTTAGGAATGAATATTTTGCCACTGAAGTGACTATCACAAACTAAGCATGTGCTGTGAGGTAACAAACCCATTTTTTATTCAAATATGGTAGGTGAAAAGCAGGAAAAAAAATCCTTCTGAAAACAGTATGGACTTCAGATCTGGATTAGTAAGCAAAAATTACATGTGAACTTCTGGACATTTGTGTGATTAAAGTTTTATTTAAAAACATTTGTAGCATTTAATTGCTGTCTCTGACAGTGACTAATACCAGATGCTTCAGACAGAAGGCAAGAAACTGTATATTGCATCATTTTTTAATAATCTGCTCATAGAATTTTCTTCCTAGCACCCATCAGCAGTTAGTGGTTGTCTTATGCCCTGAATCATGAGGTTAATATCCTTTCTTCAAAAAAAGGAAAAAAAATATAAGTTCTTTCCCCCATCTAATGTAATAGTTCTCATTATCCATATAAATATTTACTTTTTAAAATTCTACTAAATTATTAGCCTCAGTTATATCTAGTGGCAATGAGTTCCATCAGCTAATTATTCATTGTAGAAGATTTTCCTTTTATCAGTTTTAAAATTGCTACCTTTCAGTTGCATTGTCTCTCTATTCTTATATGGTGAGAAGAAAAGGTAAATGATTTTGTCCCCCTACACCATTTTTGTATGTCCTATCTTATTAATCTTTTATCTCAAGTCTTGATCCCAATAGTCTCTGTTGTAGAAACTATGACTCTTATTTCTCAGTAACTTTATTACATCATGAAGCAAAATGTTTCTCTGAGGTGCTATTGATAGCCTACAGGAAATTATTAACTATGAAGTGTTTACTTTAAGTTATCTTCTTCAGTGACCTGCCCAGATTTCTGAACTCGGGGAGGGGCGGCTCTAAACAGCAATATTTAACTTAAGCTATGGAACCCTTGTTAACTTTGAATTTTTGTGTTTCAAATATCTCTATAAACAAACCTTTCTACTCACAAAAATTAGGTGCAGTTCCTAATATATAGGTAATCAGCAGGCTACAATATTTGTGTGAACAGGCAGCTCATTGGCAATTAAGAAATAAGACTGATATTTTTTCTCCATCACAATTACTTGACAGGTCATAGAAATGTAATTGAAGAAAAAATTCTGATTTAAAAAGCTATTTTCTTTTTGGTGGTTAGCAATGTAACACGCATTCTGTAATGAACAGACTTTGTACTGTACATAATTTAGTTGTCCTATTATTAAAATCATAGTTCTGAAAGATGGAGATTGTGATTTGTGGGGAAAGATTCTGCACTTAGTGACTATGGTGGAGTTATATTGGATTTATATCCTTTTAAAATTTGGCTCCTTTACTGGATAAAAGGGCTTTTTTACTGGATAGAGCTTGAGGAAAGATGTCAAACTCAGTGTAGTGCTCGTATTTAATTCATATTGCAAAGTGCTTTGGAAAACACAGTACAAAACAAAAAGAAATAATAGAAATAAAATGACAGTAGTATCACTAGAATGTAAACCCACTGGAGCAGGGATTGTATCTTTTTGTCTTATCAAAGTGCCTAGAACTAGTTCCCTGTTTCTACCATAAGGTCATACCATGTCTTGATACAACATGATCTTGTTGCTAGACCTGTTGATATTTCAAGACTACTTTAATAATCCAAAAAGTGCAGTGTATTCTCTTCAAAACTGATTTGTAAGATATAGCGCTGTGGTTATCCCGAGCACACACTTGAGCTGTTAAAAGATGTACAAGAAATTTCAGTTGAGGCCTGTGTTATAGCAGCTGTCACCAGGCGGCACTGTTAAATGTAGACTTCCAAGTTCTTTACTTTGGAATATCAGTAAATTTCAGTCCTGGAAGAAATGCTTGTGAGGATGTTGGTTTTAGATTATACAAGGTTCTGGCTGGAGGGAGCTGTGCAAGCGGCAGGAGTTCTCTGCCTTGGTCTCGAAGTCAGGAAAGCAGGCACTGGTGCTGGGCTGAAAACTTTTGAAAAAAGAGGATTTCATTGCATGCTGTTTGACCATCGTGTTCCAGGACTGGTGTGTATGTTTAAATAAAAAATGTTATGCTTAGATTATATCCAGACTCCACTGATTTCTCTTTTTTGGGAAGCTGACCTACAAGATTCTGGATATCTGCCACTGCTTGGCAGAGAGGTGGCACTAGTTTCAGAATGAGAAGTTGATGTCTAGAGAAGGGGCAATAACACCTCTTCTGCAATACACATATGGACAACTTTATGCACGAGATCCTTTGAATGCAGTGAGACTACTTGTATTTGGAAGTGGTTGCAGGATTGGGGCTGGAATTTAGCTTTGTTCAGTCTTGTAGATTACTATTGTCAGCGCTAGCTTTTAGAATCATTATTTCACATGTTTGTGTGTTTGGATGACACTAAATATCCTCGCATATCTGGTATCTTGGTGTATGGTGGAGAATTTTATTTAAATGTTGATGTATAAGGATATCACAATGTATTATGGATAATCACTGTCAATGCAGTGTAGCTGGTGTTTTACTTCAAATACATTCGTAATAACCCAAATGAAAATTTGTGAAATGTGCAATATAGTAAATGAATGTACCTTTTACGAAACTGACTGTATGGTATCGAAAAGATGAAGTAAAAATACTGATTCTGAAGAATTAAAGAATATGCTATTTGGCATCTGGCAATTCTGAAAGCAGATACAATAAATGGTGCTATAAGTGTTTTGTGATGGCAGTAGTACTTATGAACAGACTTTCACGGTGGGTTATCAGAATTGCTGGTTATTTTTCTTTTAGAAAGTAACATTACTTGGCTTTATATTTAATGCTTATTCCACTATAACTTACACAATCACTAAGCATTATACCATTGGCCACAGATGGTACATTCTTTATGTGTGAGCTAGTCACACTAAGACACTGCGGAATAAAAACAATTTGGTTTGATTAGGCCATCATCTACATTTTGGCTTTATACATTAATGCAATATATGGTAATGCTATTTAATAAAATTAACTGATTTGAAAGTCTGTTCTTCCATGAATGATTTTTTCCATGCTTAGATGCTGTGCTATATTGAGTGTTACGCTCATGTGGAAGAATACTCCCACCTGTCAATAACCTAAAATGTCAATAGTTGGTCCTTTACTAAATGTTTGCATGCTCTTATAACTTGTCATGTGTCTAGTTGATTGATTATCTAGAACAAGGCAGAAATGTAAGTTGAGGGCTGACTATAATAGATGGGCACTAAGGTGTTTAGATTTCCTCCAGTGTGGCAATGATGAGAATAGCAAGAAAATAGTCAAAGGGAAGGACTGACTTACGAGAATTAAAGGAACCAATTATGTGCTCCTTGGATAAACCATAACTAAGCGAGAAGAAGGGGTATAGGCGGCTGTGTATGTCCAATCACATCTGAAGGCTATAATTAAACAGGAGGGGAATGAATGATGTAAAGAAGTAATAGACAAATGAACTAGATATAATTGAAGGAAATCCCGAAAAGGAAAACTGAGGGTGAAAATCAGAAAAAACTTTGTGATGGTAAGATTTTTTTGACTGTGCAATAGCCTTCCAAGAGAAATGTTAGAAGACAGATCATTTTGGATAGTTATAACTAGAATGGGCAAAACTCTGATTAATATACTTCAGGAAACTAACCTGAACTGGCAGGGGCTGGATGGCCTCCTGCATTAATAGGTCTCCTCTATCTTTATTGTAAAAATAAAAAAGCTGTGTCACTTCAAAAATTTCTTAAAGTATAATATATTTCATTGCCAATTTTCAGTGTATGACTTTTTGGATCACTCTTTTCTGTGTTTTGACATCTCCTTTATGAATATAGATTATAGTGACTATAATGATTATAGTTCTAAATGTGGTCTAGAAATCAAAATACAATTGCTTTTACTCCTCTGATATGGGATTTCCAGACTTCTTTCGACTTTGAAATCATCTTCTGGCTGTGTTCACCATCACAGGTTAGAAAGCAAAACAGCAACGATCACCAATGACAACTTTTGTTTCTCTTGCACACTGTACTTTTTCCTATGTTGGAACTACTACTCTGGCTAGAAGTCATTTAATTCATGGGAATTCTAGTCCAGTTCAGTTGAATTGAGACAGACCTCCTCCTTTTTATACTGAAAGCTCTTGCTGAACTGACCACATCCTCCCTCTCTGTCACTATGGAGAAGAGCTTTTGTATCCTCTTCTGCTCTCCATCAGAGTGTCTTTTGCAAATGATTTTACCATAGGGAAACTATTTGCTTTCGTTTTGCCCCTCCTCCTAATACTGCATGGGATCTCCAGGTAGCCATCATAGCACTCTCCCTTTATTCCCTCACAGGGAAATTCTTAGTATCCAGGTCCTCTTTATGACTTTATACATCGATAAAGCCAGAAAAAACCATTATGATCCTCCAATTTGATTTGTTACATAACACAAGAAATAGAATTTCACTCAATGATTCCTGCATTGAACTCAATAACTTGTGGCTGAACTATAGCATATCTTTTAGGGGGGGAAAATCAGAGTGGTGGAAAATTTACCATATCTCTTTGCAGCATGGTTAATTAACCTAACTTAAAAAAAACCCTGCATTCTTTCCTGTTTGAATTTTGCCAACATCAACATACACCTCCTCTTTTCGGTATTCCAGAGCTGCTTTTAAGCCAACAGACACAATAACTTTAATCATATAAACTTGCCCCCCAAATGGATTAAACTAGTGGGCAGAGTCCTGTTGTATATAAATCATCGAGGATGCATCCTGTCTTCATTGTTTCAGCTACACTCCCTCTTGGCATGTAAAAAATAAACAACCAACCAACTCTTATGAGACTTATAGATGGTTCCCTACAAATATTGTGCCAGGACATTTCTATTTGGAGAATCCTTTCAGCCTCTTGACTCTTTTGGAGCCACAGTAGCATTTTAGCAAGGAACCAATCAATTCAGATCCTATCTCAAACATACAAAAGGGAATCTTCTGATTCAGGATTCTTAGTAACACATCTCTTCTTGGGCTTATTGTGTCATTCAGAGATTCCAGATCCCATGGGATTCTGTTTAAAACAGTATTCCTCTTTGTTTCCCCACGAAAGTTATCAGAGATCTTTTAGAAGGCCTTTTTTCATAAGGAGCAAGAAGGAGTTTAATGAGAATGAACGTGCTCTGTGGTTGCACACAATCAGCCAGCAATAAGAGAGCACTAGAACTGTGCCTAATTACTTCTAAAAAATGCTATGGTGGTATGTACATAAAACAAATGGCTTCCTAGAGACGAAACAATATTTTACCACATTGTAATTAATTTGGGCCAGGTAATTGCTATCTGAATTTTATTTCAAGTACATCCACTGGAAGCAGTGATCTAATGGGCACTACACCTAAAACAGATTGATTGGCTAGGCTAATTTGCATCCTATATCTACTACTTGGGTTCTGAACATTGGAATAAGATACGTGCTTTCAAAAAGCCTGACTCTAGTATGCTGCCCTATTTCTTTATGTTGCAGCGCATCAATATTAGCACAGTGTGGTCAAACTAACTCCCATAATGTCAGTAAAACTACTAATTAATTTGAACCACAAATATCAATGGAAATGTACGTTCTATAATTATGGGTTAGGTTATTCTCAGAAAAGAGACCCATCCTGACAGAATCAGTCTTTCAAGACCAAAGCATGAGCTATAGTAAATAAGTAAGGGTTTTTTTAAGTACAGATATGAATCTAAGGTGACTATTGGCAATGAACATCTTTGCCTGTGAGCTCCTAGGATATAGGTTACACTGAACCATATAGTAGCAAAGGGAAAGAGATTCTTATACCTGCAGTTCTTACTTGGGCAAAATTTCTACTGAAGAGAGAACTGCAGAATCAGGGCTCATCCTGGTTTCCGAGTTCCAGTATTAGATTAAATCAGTTGAAGCATTCAGAGTTTGGAGAACAGCTGTACTGTCTGCACAGTGCCATGGCAGGATAGTAGCTGGTAGTTAAGCTGTTTGAGGCATGGACCCTCATTCTGTTATAAGTCTTTACAGTGCATATTGTGACAGGTGTCCTTGAATCTTGATTAGTAGACACCAAAGTGCTACCACAAATGTGTACCAAAGTTGTCATGATTTTGGTTTTCCAAACTTCCTCTGTCTCCTTTGCAAAACTCAAACCAAGGTGATCAGGGTCCCATTCTATTTCAATCTCACGAAGTTCAGGAATGTAGAGAGGTTTCACATAAATGGTTTCGGTTTGGTCCTATCTCAACAGAACGTTCTGTTGCCTGAGGAAATTAATTGTCTCCTATGATGGATTATGTTGTTGAAATAGATTTTATTTTACTGCATATTACATTAAATAATTATGTATTAAAATTAAAAATTGACATAATAATATCTCTGACACCAGGATGTTCACTGGTCCTGAGGCTGGGGGGTGTGTGTGTGTGTAGTTATATTATATATAATAATTATACAATATTACTAGGCTAAGCAGCAGTGAACGTGAACTATGAAGTACTAGCAACCTTTTGAAGAAATCCAGAATACACACTAGTTTTTGCTGTGAGGCTCTACTATTTATTAAGATGTTACAGGTGCTTTAAAATGATTTTATCTTGAACCTTCATATTACTGGAGTACTTCCCTAGTTAATGCATTATTAGTAGTAGCATAATTCAAATCTTAACTCCTAAAGAAAACATTTTTATTGTCTCTTTCTAGGTATAACTCATTTTGTGCCTTAGCCTTTCTGATCTTATCCCTATATGCTTGTGCTGTTCTTTTGTAGTCATCCTTAGCATTTTGTCCATGTTTCCACTTTTTGTAGGATTCCTTTTTGATTTTCAGGTAATTATTATGCTCCTCATGCAGACATTTTGGCCTTTTACTATTCTTCCTGACTTTCATTATCTGAATGTTTTGCTGCTGTGCCTTTACTATGGTCTCTAAGAAACTGCCAGCTCTCCTGAACTCCTTTTTCTTTTAGATTTTCTTCCCATGGGATATTTCTTACCAGTTCTCTTAGTTTTTGTTGTTGTTGTTGTTGTTTAGAAGGAGAAAAAAGATCAGCTGCTCTTCCATCTGAGGAATGTTCTCATTCCCCCCATCCCCTGGAAGCTTCTGCTTTATTTTTATTATGTGTTCCTGCACTTAAGTGGGTACAGCTATCCATTTAATCTCCCAGCAACTTAAGGACCCATAGCTGCCAGGTCTTCTCTCCTTGTCTGGTAGCTCAAGGAGTCTTCCAGGACTAGCTTCCTCCTTTCTGCCCAGAGAAGGGGACTCAGAACCCATCACACTGCCCAATCCTCAAAAGTCAATAGTTGACCCAGAAGACCTCTCTTACTATCACCCCATCTCCAACCTGCTATTCTTAGGCAAAATAATCAAGACAGTAGTAGCTAGTAGATGTCACAAGCTGTTGGAGCTTGGTAACATACTAGGTTCTTTGCCATCAGGTTTATGATTAGCATATGGCATATACACACTCTGGTTGCACTGAGAGATGGCAATCTCAGGGCTGTGGATACAGGAAGTATGTCCATGCTCATAGTGCTGGATTTCTCTGCTGCTTTTAAAGCTATGGGACCACAAATTACAGGTAGTCCACTTACATTCATGCATTCAAATTTCTTTGTTTAGACTCTCACATTTGCTAAACAAAAAAGCACCTGTCCACCCACTATAGGCACCCTGGACGTAACTTAAATGTACAATAAAACTAATAACCAGTAACTGCAGAACTGCAGCAGTACAATTCAATATAACCCACTACCTGCAAGCCAAGCAACTCAAAAGTTTATAAAATTCCCTCCCTCTTTCCATATTCTCCCTCCCCATTTTAAGTGATCGGGGGGAGGGGGAGATGAGCTGTGCAGTATGACCTGAAGATCACCATATTTTGGTTATTTTGGACTGACGGTGGGGGATTTGAGTTCCAAAGCCATGGATCTCTGCCAGAGAACACACTACCAGCCCCCTCTGACACACCTGTAGGGCTAGCTTTTGCCTTCCTAGTCCCTCTAAGTGAATCTCTCAGGTGTCAGGCCTTGTTCCTTTACCTCTCCTTGAGTAAAATCATATGATTCTCCCACTAAATCCTGGGCTATGGTACCGTGTTTATCAACTGTGCTTACCCAACTAGTCCAACTGGCTCATCACCTGTGGTTCCCTTCCGCGTCTGTGACCAGTGGTGAATATAGTGACCAGGCAACCTTCCTAAAATCAAAATATTGTTTTATTTTAACAGTAGGAACAAAGCATTTAGAGAGGGTAGAGAGAGAGGATTCTAAAACCATCTACACGCAGGTCTATCTTGCCTAAAGCCTATCGTCCTCCCAATAGTGACTTAGGAAAGCCTAATTTTTTCAGACACCTCAGCAGGGTTGTGTGTCAGTCTGGTTTCCTTGAATAGCTCCCCGGGGACTATCTCACTTCTAGAGAGTCATTTTTTAATCCAGTCAGAGGTTTTGTTCTTGTCAGTTCCTGGGCTTTTGTTCCTGGTTGTCAAGCCAGTTCAACAGGCTCCACCGGAAGTCAAACCAGACATGTCGGAGCCAATGGCTCTGACATTGTCCTATAATAACCCCCAAGTGGAGTGAGGTGTGACTTATCTTGAGCTATTCTTATTCCTGCTGTTTTCCTTACGGCCTGCTATTAAAGAAAACCAACTTATTCATACAATAATCATTGTAATTACCAGGTCACTATATAGCATTCATAATTAGTACAGAGAGCTCCGTGTCTGTCACAAACCCTTTTTGGGTATCTTGAGCACCTATGAACTTGAGTGTGGTGTCATGGCTTGGGGAGACAGGTGGTCACTCAGGTAGGTAGGAAGCTGAATACGAAAACAATGCAAAGGTTCCATTCCAGTTGGTGCAAGAACCAGCGCCTATCTCAACCATGCTTTTGGCTGTTTGTGAGCACATTAGATCAATGTTTCAGTTTCTCCGATGGCTTTGAATCTGCTTCTGTTGCCAGTTCAGGATCTTGACCCTAATCTCCAAACAGCACATCAATTTGTCAACTGCCAAGAGAGCTATGCTCCCTGGGATGACGAAGATCACCAAGCCCCAAATGAATTGTGTTAGTCCAGAGAGTAGCTATTCTGTGCTGAAAGGGATTGACTGTGGAATGAATTTACAGAGAAATTTAGATGAATGAAGAGTCATCAATTAGGAAAGGCTACAAGGTTGACTTTGATAAAACTTTTCCACCAAAATCAGAATGACACTTGCAAAAATCACCAACATCCTTCCCACCCTGTCCCAAAGTAAATCTACCCTCCCCAGGGAGACCTTTGTACAGCTACAAAAAGGAACAGAGCCAGAGTCCATGAAATCTGCTGAGAATTTAGATATTGCCAATCAATGTCTGAAGTGCTCAGATGTCACAGCGATGAACAGCAGTGCAAAGTCATAAGGTAGACAACTCTAGAGAGAGATTGAATGGAACAGTTGGCATTGGTAGGGGCGGGGCCTAATAGGCCTATGGAATCTCTAATTTTTGTGATTATAGTAGTCTAATCTTGGACAAATTGAAGCAATAAAACAGAGCATTCTCGCTCCCCTGGGACTGAATTTATGAACTGCTTGATACCCCTAGCCTTTGTTGGCTGAAGTCAACAAGTACTATAGAAGACATGCCTGCACTGATAGGGGATGTGCTTGATGATCTAAGAAGTATTTTCATTACTAACTTTTCTGATTCTCCGATACATGTATACATAAAATTGGTAAACCTAATGCTCTGTTCTGCACTATAGGCTGGCTTGATTTGATATCATTGACTTTGATGTTATCATCCTAGTTGAGAGCTTTCTTTGTTCCATAGATGTAATAACACCTCCATTTCTTTTTTTGTTCTTTGTTTATCATTCATTATGCTTAAACTTAGGGAATGCAACATACATCTTGTGAATAGATAGATGTATGCTGTGCCACCTGCAGCCCTCCTATCCTTCCAGAGAAATCAATGGGACTGCCCTTACAGAGCAATGAACTTGGGCATGCAGGGAGGCATGGCATGCAAAGGATTAAATCTGAAATAGTGGTGTGCTGATCTCTTTGATCTTTTTCAAAACCTGAGGTCTCATCAGGTCTGGGAGATCACAGAGGAGCTCATAGAACTTTCAGTAAGAGTAAAGGTTTATTCTTGGGACTGTTGGCAAAATTTTCCATCTAATTTCTGTGAAGTAGTTTTCTGCCAGGCTGTGTACTTTCAAAGCTGAAGCGGCTGTAGTCCTATGTGGGAGAAGCAGAGCAGGATTAGAACCCCAGTCTTTCTGCTCCAAAGCAACAAGTCTGTACCACTTATGCTATGGGAGATCTGGCGTAAAGGAAGTATTGTCTCCATTTTATAAATGGGGAAACTGAGACACAGAGAGACCAAATGACTTGCCCACAGTCACATAGGAAGTCTGTGGCAGACCCAAGAATTGAGCCCAAGTAACTTGAGTCTAGTAGTTTAATCACAAATCACATTTTTGGTTCTTCTCTCTACTTAGACTATGCTTTCTTTAGAAAAAAGAAAAAATATGTTTGACTGACTTGAATAGGCATGTTGTTGTTGTTTTTCTATCAACATATGTTATTCTTCTGTCAACATATTTTTAGAAGCTGTAGACCAATAAACCTTTGGAGGATGTTGTAAATATTATTTCAAGCTATAGTATATAGTATATCCTGCATTTATTACTGTTCTTTCACTGTGTATTTTTTATGATTGCATAATGCATAATGTTGCATTCTTGGATTGAGGGGATAATACTTCTAAATCATCTTCACTCATGCTTCAAGCTTCCCTTTCAGAACTCTATTAATATTTTTTTTGTTTCCCAAGTGTGTGTGTGTGTGTGTGTGTGTGTGTGTGTTTGCTCAAAGCAAATTCTTCTCAAAGTTTATTTTTGGTGTATGTTCAGAGTTAGTATAGCCAATTATAAGTATACCATCAACTAAACGTTTTCAGTCCATTTGTTATACTGCCTTAACCTCTTTAAAACCAAATTAATGAGATTTTCCATGTAATCACTATTGGGTCAAACACAGTTCAGCACATATAATGCATGATATCCAGTTTTGTTCTGTACACCAGTTGTTTTTATTAAATCAGCATAATGGTTGGACATGTGTACTTGAACAGTGTGCTAATCCAAGTTCATCTAAAAATGCATGTCAGCCCATAGTTAATACAATGGTTCAATTACAGTTGATGAAATTAAATTATCTTTAATTAGTGCATCTGTCTTGTCCCATTGTCTAGCAGTTAGTTGTACAGGAATATTTATATATTCCTATCTCAAGGTGACAAAAGAAATAGGGAAATAGGAAATAGGAAAAAAGAAATAGGGAACTGCCTTTTTTTCATCAGTTAAATAGTTCATACATGTATATCTAATTGATATAAGCACTTTTGAGAAGCTTAGTAATGGCCTGGAGGTCTACAATTAGTATCAAACAAGGAGCCTAGTGGTGTCAAATTCTATTTGAAAATAACCTTTTTTGTATACTATAATGTAGGAATAATTTCAAATAATATATTGTATTACAGTTTATGGGTAACTACTGCAAAGGCTTTTGCAGTTAATTCTGCATTTTTAAATCTTCTTGGGGATTTAGGATATCTCTGGTTTAGGCAGTTGTGTGCTTTAAAATGCAGAGGGTTATTTTTGTTTGTTTGTTTTGGTTTTTAGTAGATGTGTTAGTAGATTAGTTCTCCTAATGTCTTTTCTCAGACAGTTTCTATCATTTTTAGAAAAAAAAAATGTTTTTTGACTCTCTTAACACTAGTCCAAGTGTTTCTAAACATTTTTGGTAACAAAATGTATATGGTTCAAACTAGTGGGAATGTACAAATTAAAAAGCTGAAGTTGCACAGATGTACTCTCTGCAGCAGATTGGGTGTATTGTTACTTATACCATGCCACCAGTTGACAGACAAACTATGAACCACAATCTAATCTTGTCCACACCAGTGTAAATCAAGAGTGATTCCAGATTTGCAATGGTGTAAGTGAGATCAGAATTTGGCTTTGGTTTGGGGTTGTTTTTCCTTTCATAAAAGTATTTCCCACTGTAGTGGTACATCAGAAATTGACACTTCAGTATCCTATTATAAAAGCAGCCCCTCTGGTAATGATTCAACAATGATTTAGCTTTTCTTCCTGGATTTCAGGTGTTAAGGGATTAGTTTTTCTTGAATACCCATTACATTTCATGCATGAGTAAAAACATGCATGTCATTTATGTTTTATAGTAAAAGACTAATGTAGAATTCTAAAATCCTATCAGTTTAAAAACATTCCATGACACAGTTCTGTATTTGTCATGATAAAAAACAATTGGTTATCTTTGTGTGGTAAAAAGAAAAAAATGTTATTGAGATAAAGGCCTAGAATAATTAGCTCCTAACTGACTAAGTCATTTTTAAAACTGGATTTTGGTTCCTAAGTCATTTGGGCCCTTTTGAAAATTTTACTCCAGATCTCCTGTGTTAACTCCTCTGACTTCAGTGGAGTTTATTCTGGATTTATACTGCCATAAGTGAGCAGATAATTAGGTTTAAAATACACACAAAGAAGTGTACAACATAATTTAAGATGATGAGACCATTTCAATAAGCAAAACCCAAGAATTAATTTAGAAATAATGCTTTCTTGTGGATCTGAAAGGCATTCCCAAGCAATGAAGGGCATAATTTTCCTTCCTTCTCTGCTCCTTTCCCACCCCCAATATTTAATTATGATTACGGAGACCTTTTCCAGATATAATATATTCACATATTTCTAATACATGTGCTGCTAGAGATATGCATGCCCATTTTATAAATCTTTCCTAAAAGCTTCAAAGTCAAGGGCTTTAATTTTACCTTTTAATCTCAGGTGTAGTTTTCTTATCTTTATATACAGTATAAAATGAATCCTATAGTTTAACGTTTAGTGTAGACGATATTTTTCCTGAACTCATTATCTATGTCCTCTACTGATGGAATTTTGTTGATATGATCTTTTTAGGCAGGCAGAAAAATAGTCTTATGTCTGTTTATTTTTTTTTGTCATTCTTTGGAGATGTATATTTTTCAATAGGCTTTGGTTATTTACTCTTATTTTTAAATAAAACACTGTTCCAGAGAGAAGCAGCCTGCTAGTAAAGCTTACATGTATATCTGCTTCAGTACGTCCCTATGTGTTGCCAGAATAGGCTAGGAAAGTGCTAAATTAGAATGAAAATTGCAAGAGTATTTTTCCACTATGGTTTGTCATCCAAAAATGGGTTTGTAACACAGTGTACAGCCTTGTATCCCAGCTGTGTGGAGCATTGATTGCTTCTGCCTGAAGCAGGGAAGCTGTCAAGTTGCTCTGTGAGTTGAGTCATCTATTGACAAAGAGCTACCAGCCAGCAGATAATGCTGTGCAGCTCTGCTGTCTGTGCTCCCACGATGCACTGCTTATAGCA
This sequence comes from Emydura macquarii macquarii, assembly GCF_026122565.2. Lineage (NCBI taxonomy): Eukaryota > Metazoa > Chordata > Testudines > Chelidae > Emydura > Emydura macquarii. The sequence goes on from NW_027130455.1 coordinate 13,845,483, forward strand.
GCTGTCAAAGGTACTGAAGGGTCCACAGAAAAGGACTTTACATCTGCTAAGAAGAGAAAAACTTTTATCAAAGCTGGCCAAGGGAAACACTAGACATCAGTACAACATGAATGCATACCTTACTAAGCAACACAGCTGCTGCAGGGGGTCTGATGGGATGGATGCTGGCAGAAGTTTGCCTTCATTGATGAGGGATGCCCACTGCGCCTGTGGTTGGCAACAGAACCCCCAGGGGCTCTATTATAATTCTCAGACTGTGCCCTCTTCAGAACCTGTGGGTCTGACTCAAAACAGGAGTAAATGTATTACTTTGTGGGACAGTGTGCGGAAGAGCCCCCATAAAACTCTGGCTAAGACAAAGGGGACTACAGGGGAGTGGTTGTCAGAGTGCACCTGTCCCCATGGCTGGTGCAACCCAGTACAGGTGAGCTTATTCTTGTAAATCTAAATAGTCAGATAACTGTCAAACAACAAAAACTAGGATTTGCTATTGTTGGCAACTTTTTACGCTGGGTCTTGATTATTGTTTAATGATGCCTTCTGGAAGATTTTATGCAAGGACAGTATGTCAGTTTTTAATGTCTGTAATTTGAGTCCTGATTCTGTGTGGTCTTTGGATGCTCTGGGAAGAGTTTCCTTGTCATAATCCATTGTCTTTATAAATACGACTTCTCTGGACTTCCTATTACATTGTGGTTATGTTTAGAAGTATGATCTGTTTTAGCCATCCCGTGGCTTCACAAGTATTGTATTGTGCATGCGCCTTTAGAGAGTTTGGTTTCATTTGCTTTTTCAAGTTAAATAATCATGGTTTTTTTAGTATGGAAAAATATTTGAATGTTTAAAAATAAATATGGAAGATATGACTGATTTTCCTCCCTTCCCCCTGCCTGCATGATCTATTTGAAATCTTTTAAGTACGTATGAAGTAACTGACTTTAGCCTTCATTTTTGTACTGATTTAATATTTCAAATGGCAAAGTAGTTTAATTTGAAGTTTAAAATGTACTATTATCCAGAATTTGTACAGTTATTTGAGTGTAATCATTCTTTCTTATAATTGCTTCCAAGAAAACCAAGCACTGTAAAATGAAATTCAGTGAAACTCATATGGTTGTTAATATTAAAAAGCATTAATGCTTTGTCCATTGATGCATGCATTTTCATGTCTGCACCAGACATTTTAATCTCATTCAAAAGCCTTGTATTACACAAACACTAATTTTCTAATATAGTGGATTTTTTTATTTCACTCAAAAGGAAAACCAAGGTGTAACATTAAACTAAAAAGCTCTAGTAGTTATTGGGTAAAGCTTACAGTATAGTGTAACTGTCTTTAAATCACAACAAATGAAGACATGCTCTGCTTGGAGAATAAATCAATTCTCTGATGGAAATGGTTTTAATATGTTTTTCACAGAACAGGAAACCAATAAGGCACTGGGTCTTCTGGCAGTGAGGCTACATTTTATCTTGCCTCGTGATCCAGAAAAGTGATGCATTGTTTGCTGAAAATGATTGTTATATATGTAAACAAGCCATATTTAGCTTTAAACTAATTTTATATTGAAGGACTAAGATTTTTTATTTTGGTTTTTTTTAAGTGACCAAAATACACACGATTACAAAAATATATTGTAAATTCTTCTCATGAACCTTATGTACTAAATTTGTATGAATGTTACATACAAAATAAGTCAACATGAAAAAATTAAAAAGTAACATCACTAGAAATTAGTTAGTACCCTTATTTTGCAGAAAAATATTTATAATTTAAATATATATTGTTTCAGTGAGGAACAAACTGTATTTCTTAATGTGTTTTTTTCAAAAATGGAAAAAAGTTGCAAGAAAAAACTAGCTCATGCTATCAACCAGGTTTGTTGGCTATGTAAGATATAGAATATGCAAAGGGGACAACAATGCTGTGTGTTCCCAATGTAATTTTTAAAGGATACAGTACAGATCACACTTAAAAGATCACTCCAATATATGTACTGTACTTGTATACAGTTGCATGCATTCACAATACAATATTAAACTTGCATATTTTCAACACCATTATATGAAGATAGTATAACATAACACATTTCAAGCTTTGCACAAATAGTCTTTTTAATTCTGAACTGTATATTGTAAACATCATCTAGCACACGTTCTTACTGTCTGAATGCACCTTTTTGCATTGTTGTGTTTAGCAACGTGTCCTCGCTAATATTTATCTGCAGTCATCTTAATGCTTTTTAGCAATAAATTCTAGGGCAAAGTAATGATCTGTGCCTACACGCAATGGACGCAGATTGATATGGTTACTTTCTGCTAGGATTTTATTAAGGCTTTATGTTCTTTTGTATCACACCATTTCAGGACAATCAGTTTCCTGTGACCATCTCACCCTTTCTCATTCAGATAATAATCTCTTTACTTTTGTTTCCTCTGTGTAAAGTGAGCACTGTGGAGACTGTAAGAGGAGGAAAAGGATATATTAACACTGTGAGGGTATGTCTACATAGCAATTAGACACTGGAACTTGAGCTCTTGGGTCCTCCCACCTCGCAGGGTCTAGCGCCCGAGCTCCAGTCTGAGACTGGATGTCTACATAGCAATGATACAGCCCCACAGCCTGAGACCCCGGGCCAGCTGCAGGTTTTTCTTTGCTGTGTAGACATATCCTGGGAAGGCTTGCTTTCTTACCCATGTTGAGCTGGTAATATTGTTTGTAACTGGTTCAAATAGCTGGTAGGTTGGGGTATCATCCCTGACATGGTTTCCTTCTGAAGATTAGCTGCATTACATATGAATAAGAGATGTAATGTACAGCAATTTAATAGCTAGTCAGAGAAACTGCTATTGGTCCCTCATGGCTAGGGTGACCAGATGTCCCTATTTTATAGGGTCAGTCCTGATATTCGGGGCTTTGTCTTATATAAGCGCCTATTACCCCCCCACCCCGTCCCAGTTTTTCACACTTGCTACCTGGTGACCCTAGTCATGGATACCTTTTAAATTGCCACTAGTTTCAGGGTACAGGTTAAAAACTGTAGGTGTCTTTGAGGGACTCACTTACCACACTGTCCTTTGATTTGGAAAACAATTTCATTCCGTCTCTTTATAAAGAAGGCTTAGTCCCTTTTTGTTTAGCAGCAGTAAAGTCATGTTTTCAGTGATGATGATACTCCACAAATAAAATACAATGAGAAACACGAGGAGCATAATTAGAATTAGCCCTTCTTCAGTTAGTGGAGGACGCACACCACAAACAAGAGGAGGGTAGTGTGAACATCTAGCATAGGTGGATTTAGGTTTGTAGTGTAGACTAGGAGGTTGACCGATGACTTCAGATGGAATTGAAAGCACTTAGCACCTCACAGATTCCTCAGCGTTACAATAACCAAAGTAATGTCAGGGTCCTTGGTTCTTTAAAGATACATTAGACAGCTTTTAGAATTTGTCAAAGATTCAAAAGGTACCTGAAATGATAAACGAGCAGTAAAATTTATAGAGATTTATCTTATCTTTTCCAGTATCTTCTCTAGTGTAGACAAGTGCAATGAGAGGCCATTCACTGCAATTTTTGTGCTAATCTCAGCAGTTTTGTGTTACTATATTTTGTGTAAGCATTTTCTCTTTAGTTATGCTTTGAGTTTTGAGCTGAAAGAACTCACTAATCTCAAACAGAGACTCATTTGAAATGACCAAAGTTCACTTCATTTTAGAAATCATGTGAAACTGAAATTATTCAGGAGCTAATGCTGGACCCAGGTTTCAACAACCGCTAGTGTTACTAAGCCAGAGGTTTTTCCCCAAGAGCTACTGGGTCTTCTAGTGAAAAGGAGTGCTTTGTTATCGATTTAAATCAGAAGCTAGGAAATGCAGAAAATTTATAAGGGAAGCAAAGGGACACAAGGAGAAATCAGCAGAGTTTAGGTCAATAAGAAAGACTTTTTAAAAGTATATTAGGAACAAAAAAAACCTTAACAATGGTGTTGGTCCATTATTAGATGGGAATGTAGAATTATCATAATAGTGCAGAAAAGGCATGTGTTCAATAAGTATTTTCTCTCTGTATTTGGGAAACAAAATAGATTATGTAGTCGTATCATATGATAACACACTTTCCATTCCACTACTACCTCAGGGTGATGTTAAAAAGCAGCTACTAAAGTTAGCCATTTTTAAATTGGCAGGTCCAGGTAACTTGCGTCCAAGAATTGCATCCTGTCTGAGGAGCTCGCTAGACAGTTAATGGTGATTTTCAATACATTTTGGAGGACCAGGAAAGTTCCAGAAGAGTGGAAGAAATCTAATGTTGTGCCAATATTTAAAATGGGTTAAAGGTATGATCTGAGTAATTACAGGCCTATCAGTCCGACATCGATAAATGGCAAGATAATGAAGTAACTGATAAAGGACAAAATTAATTTTTTTTAATTAAAGGTTAATATAATTAATACCAATCAGCATGGGTTTATGGAAAATAGACTTGTAAAATTAACTTAATATCTTTTTTGGAAGCAATTACAAGTTTGGTTGATAAAACCAGTAATATTGATGTAATATTATACTTCTGTAAGGCATTTGATTTGGTACTGCACAACATTTTGATTAAAAAAACTAGAATGATATAAAATTAACATAGTGGACATCAAATGGATTAAAAACTAGTTGCTAGGGCTCGAAATGTAATTGTAAATGGGAATTATCATCGAACTGGTGTGTTTCTGGTGTGGTCCCACAGGGATTTGTTCTGGGCACTAGGCTATTTAACATTTTTATTTATGATCTAAAAGAAGACAAAAGTCATCACTCAAAGCTTGCAAATGACCCAAAAATGGGAAGCGTAGGAAAGACAGAATAGGAAAGAAAGAATAATGAAGACAGTTCACTGATACAGAACATCGTGATAAGCTTGCTGCAGGTGAACAGTATACATTGTAATATGGTTAAATGTAAGCATATACATATAAAATGAAAGAATGTAGGCAAAATTTACAGGATGTGGAACTCTGTCCTGGGAAGCAGTGACTCTGAAAAAGATTTGCAGAGTTGTGGTGGATAATCAGCTAAACACACGGTCCCAATGTAATGCTGTTTTCAAAAGGGCTAATACAATCCTTGAATGCATAAACAAGGGAATCCCAAGTAGGAGTAGAGCGGTTATTTTGCCTCTATATTTGGCATTGGTGCAATTGTCACTGGAATACTGTGTCCAATACTGATGCCCATAACTAGAGAAGGATGTTGGTAACTTGGAAAGAGTTCAAAGAAGAGCCATGAGAATGATTAAAGGATTAGAATATGTGCCTTATAGTGATACACTGAAGGAGCTCAATTTATTTAGCTTGTCAAAGAGCAAGTTAAGAGGTGAGTTGATTGCCGTCCATAAGTGCCTACATGGGGACCAAATATTTAAGAGTGGGCTCTTCAGTCTAGCAGAGAAAGGTTCAGGGACATGTGCAGGGATTAAAATATGACTTCTTTTGGAGGGGCACTTTAAACACTGGAACCCCCCCACCCAGAGTCCCCAGGCCCTGCTGCCTCCCCAGGCTCCCCACCCATCCTCCCCAGAGTCCCTAGGCCCTGCTGCCTCCCCACCTCATTGTCCTGAGGTCTCTTCTGCACACCCCAGGCAAGCTCCAAACACTTACTGGGTGCAGTAGGTGAGGAAGGGACCAGACTCAGCCAGCTTCCCTTCACCCCCTCTGGCAGAGCTGTGCTGCCAGCCTGGCTTCCTTGCTCTGGACATCATCTAGTGGGGCTCAATGGGAGTGCTAGAAGCAGTGCTTTCCCAGGTGTTTTTTCAGCTGCGCTCAGCGTGGCTCCCACACTAGCAGAAAGCCAGGAGGACAGGCTTGGGGGAGGGAATCTCTAGGGTGGGAGTCCAGGGCAGAAGCTGGGGGCAGTGGTGGAGATGATTATTGGGAGGGCCCATACCCCTGCTTGCTCCCTCCCCCCACCCTGGCCTGGTGCACACCCCTGGAAAGGTGTAACATGATCCAATGGTTGAAGCTAAACAAATTCAGACTGGAAAATAAGGTGTACATTATTAACAGAAAGGGTAGTTAATCGCTGGAACAATTTACCAGAGGTTGCTGTGGATTCTCCATCACTGGCATTTTTAAAATCAAGAATGGGTGTTTTTCTACAACCTATACTTCTAGGAATTATTTTGGGGAAGCTCTCTGGCCTGTTATACAGGACGTCAGACTAGAAGATTTCAGTGGTTCCTTCTGGCCTTGGAGTCTATGAATCCATGAATTTTTACATTGAAAGCCTATATTGCTCCCTTGAGGGATGAGGATTCCCGCATGAAACTGGCCCTAGTGCTATCAAATATCTCCAGCCATTGAAGGTGTGCAATGCCATTTTACTTAGTAAAGGGAAATCATTTCACTCTAATGTACTAAATTTTTTGACTGTATTAATAAAATAGTGGATAAAGAACAACCAATTGACATAATTTATTTTGACTTCCTAAAAAAAGCCTTTGAGAAAGTCCCTCCATGAGAAGCTATTATGAAAACTAAATAGTCATGGGGTGAAAGGGAAAAATCTAACAAGGACCAGAATCTGGCTAAGAGGGAGAAAGCAAAGAATAAGAATAAATGGTCAGTTTTCAACACAGCAAAAAAGTTAAGTGGGGTGTCTCAGTGCTCCATACTTGGACCAATATCCCTACGAGCAAGTTATTCCATCTGGTAATGGTCCCTGTCAGAGCCAGGATACTGAACTAGATGGATCCCTGTGTGATGATTATGTTTCAAAATGCTGTTACTGTAAATTTACCATCATTTACCCACGGAGCCTTCTGGTGTCAGCAGTATAGACTGTAGGTTATGATTTCCCGCTGAGCAAAAAGATGTGAGAGGAGCCAATATCTCCTTTTGCAAAGTGATTAATGTTGTCCTGTAATTCATAGGGGTTTTTTGTTGTTGTTAAGGCTAGAAGGAGAGACCATTACCATCATCCAGCCTGACCTCCTGTGTAAAATGGGCCACAGAATCACCCAGTGATTCCTAACTGAAGCATTGATCACCAGAAGAGAATGTTCTCTTCTGGATGAACAAATAAAGAACCAGAAAAAAGAAGATGATAAATCTGCTTGTGTCCCTACAGCCTTCTGTGAAAATTTGGCACACTGACTCACATATGGCACTCACGATGCTTGATAGTTGCCATAGAAAATGAAATTTTACATAGTCCTTCAGCGAAGCAATGAAAAGTTTTGAGTTAATATTACTGAGTTCTGTTACGTGAAATTGGAAAGAGTTTAGGGGCAATCACTGCATGGTGGTTACTTTAAGAAGTCAGAATTTGGCGTCTGTAACCACCTTAGCATTGTATCTAATACCAAAGTTTCCCCTCATAGGTAGTGAAATTAGGAACAGCTTGGTATGCCTTAGTAAATGCTGACTTTTCAAAATAATGACTATTTCTGTGTATGAATTTTGAAAAGAGAACACTGCTTTGTGAAGAGACACTGAGGATGGGGAAGCTGGACATACTGAGCTACGTTGACTCTCATTTCCAGAGTTCCAGTAGTTGTCTCTGTATCTCTCTATAAAGCATGCAATAAATAAATGTATTGACCCAGAAACCCGAGATCTGTCAATGAGTTCAGATTTCCCATTATGTCTCCACAGGGCATGCAACAAAACCTTTGCTTAGAACAATGTTTTCACATTATTTTTTATTACAGTGGCATTGGGAGTCTATGAATGGTGCATGCTCCTTTTCTTTTTTGTGTAACATTCTATTTCCTTCTATTACTGGGTATCTAGTCTCCTTTTACTGCTAAAACCTTTGACATATAACTACAGAAGGCAGCAAAGACAGCTGAGAAACAGGCATTACAAGCATGATTACACAGCTCATGAAAGCATTTATGCATGAGATACCCTACACATACTCATATACAAAAAATAGAGAGCCATGAAATATACTGCACTCCCATGGCACTTGTGATTCATTCGTTGATAATCTACACAAATTTTGGCTCTTGAGTTTTCAGTCGTTGTGTTACCACCGTGTGTGTACTTGATTACATGGAAACTAGGCTTTTTAAGGTGCAGGCACCTTGTAGAAATGCAGCACGCTTCTTCAGTCTAATTGAAGCAAATATGTGAAGGATAACACAGGGCTTTTTATTAGCTGTATGTTTAACAGTGTTTATGGTTGATAGAACTTCTCTCAGGTGCATTGGAATGGCCCGGAGAACTGCTTAAGAAGCCAGAGCTATTATCCAAAGCATGTTTCATGTGGTTTGGAACTGGCCAGTTCAGTCAGTTTGGGGTCTGGGCCTTTCTCTGTCGGGCTGTGTGTGATTTTTCAGCTCATGTAGAATGCTGTTGGTATTAAGTGTGAGAATTTTAGACTTCAGAGAGCTACGAGGGAGTTCCTGCCTGCAGCAGTAGTAATCTTTCATCAGAGTACTGCACTTCCAAATTTAACTCTGCGTTTCCTGACATGTTGGTGCTAAGGTTTCTCATGTTACCTTGTATTAGTGCTAGGTGGGCTTCTTGAGTGCAGGCAGAGGAAACAGTGTTACAAGAAACAGTGTATGCAGTGTCTGCTTGTTAAGAGTACATCTGTTTTGAATTACCCTGTAGGCTTGAGTGTTACAACACAGTTTTAAAATCAAATAATAGTTTATTCACCCTACTTATGTAATTGATTATTCTAAGTCAGCAGTTCTCAACCAGAGGTAGGTGTACCCCTGGAGATATGCAGAGATCTTCCAGGGGGTACATCAACTCATCTAGATATTTGCCTGGGTTTGCAACAGGCCACATAAAAATAACTAGCAAATCAGTACAAACTAAAATTTCATACAGACAATGACTTGTTTATACTGCTCTATATACTATACACTGAAATGTAAGTACAATATTTATATTCCAATCAATTTATTTTATAATTATATGGTAAAAATTAGAAAGTACGCAATTGTTCAGTAAGAGTGTGCTGTGACACTTTTGTATTTTTAAGTTTTATTTTGTAAGCAAGTAATTTTTTAAGTGAGGTGAAACTTGGGAGTACACAAGACAAATCAGGCTCCTGAAAGGGGTACAGTAGTCTGGAAAGTTTGAGAGCCACTGTTCTAAATTATAAAGGATTGTAACAGGAATTGGCCCAACAGCGATCTACCTCTGAAAACTTGCAACACTTCTACAATTAGAAATAGAGGGAACAAGAAGATTACCCCTTTATCCTGAGTATTTTATACTGGTTAAATGAAGAGTTGTGAGCATTTAAACAACTGCAAATACCCCTATTAGTAAATTCTTATTTAAATATGGACTTGTTTTTCTTTAGTGGGAAAGCCAGGACAGTAGTATAAAAATATATCCTTGCTAAGTTACTTTTTTTTTTGAGAAGTGTGGTGCTTTTCTGTTTAAATTTAATATTATCTTTGCATGAAATGTTTCTATAAGAGGAACAATTTATTTCAGTAGCAGAAATTAGTCATATTATGGGTCAAAACTTAACGGATCTTCAATCTAGTGATTTTTTCATTATCTATTTGAAGTTATGAAGTAAAAGTGCAGTACCAAAGATTTTCAGCTGCTGATAATATCACACAGCAGCTGTGCTGCATTCAGATGAGAAAAGTTGAATCAACTATATTTAAAGTGTTTTTTTTTTTTTAATTGAGAGTTGATTAGCATTTTTCCCCTCTCAAACCTGCTATGGTACTTTTAGCAACCATCCTCACAAAACCCTCATCTAGCTGTAAGTCTAGCCATCTATCTATCTTGTTTCTTATACGAAGCCCATCATCCTGGTATCCGAGCACCTTAAATATTTCAATGAACTCAAGAATATATGTATATCTATCCTCCCCTCCTGGAGGGGCTATTTCTTAAATATGTGATATTGGTAGGGTTCTCAAGGGGGAGGGCTTAGCTGAAGAAATGGGTTTCATTATTTGTTTTTTATATCACAAGGTGACCATAACAGTGTTTGTGACAGGGACTCCATCAATGTAAAACGGGATTCTATCCCACCTAAGTTACCTCTGTGGTCTGAGAAGCAGCCCATCTTTCACCACCCTATAGACTACATAGACGCTATAAACTCCAGGGGACTTCCTTCCATCTGGTCTGCCTAACAAGGCTACACCAGCAAGGCCTTGCCTACTGGGTCCTCAGAATACTTTGGGACTGGTTTTAAGGCTGCAACCTAATTACCGTTACTCTCCCTCTTGAAGGACATCACAGCAGCTTGTGAGACCCTAGGGCTAAGCCTGAACACTGGAAGCTATGGTGAAGGAGCTACCAAATTGCCTCGCCCTCTCATCACGGTACATCCTCTCCAGTTGCTCCTCTTACCCCTGTCAGGTCAGTCTGTGAGAAGGAGAACCACCACTTGGTTACTAGGTAGAATCCCAATAATTAACATACCCCTAACTGGGTAGTAACTTTATCTTCAACTTGACTGTTAAAAAGGGTGCACACACAAAACACCACGTCAGATGAAACACTTTATCTTTCTCTAGAAAAGTCTAAAACTGGGAGGAAACCTGTTAACAGGTTTCAAATTATATTAAACCGTTGAAAGGTTTTAAAATATATTGAAGCGATCCTTACACCACTTCCTACACCTGAACAGAAAGACGTACTAAGCTATTTACTCTGTATGTACACAAACAAAGACTACTTTAAACCGTAAGAGTCTCTTCTGTGCAGTGGTGAAGCTTGGCTCTTTCGTTTGATTGTTCCAGCAGGGGGTTGTGGTGAGGATAATGCCACCGCCCATCAGGTTATGGTGTTACTCAGACTTCCACACAAATTATCACAGCAGCGCTGCACCCCTCAGACTTCCTGAAGTCGAGGGTCAAAGAAAAAAAAAACCCATCCTCATCTGAGCACCAGACGCCCCTGCCTGCAGCAAGGTGAAGCTGCCATGGTCCGGGCTGCGCCTGGCTCTCACAGGTCTTTGCCTCAGGACTGGATCGGACAAGCCTCCACAGAACTGGCCACCTTCCCTTTGGCTCGGGGGCTTCTGAGAGCTCCCCGGGCTGGTGCTCATTGTAGCTCCCTGCATGGCAGGTCTCAAGGCAGTATGGGAGTGGGTTACTGAGCTCCCACAGCTCGGCCCCCTCCCTGTCCCGTCCCATTCACTCTTCTTAGTTGGGGTCTCTGACTTTCTCTCGTTCCCTTACAGCGTCTCTGATTCCCCAGGTACCCCCCACAGTCTTTGGGGGGGGCGGCCATTTGCTCCTCTACTCAGGGCCCTGCCTGGCTGGGTCTGACACCACTTCACAGCAGGTTCTCACTCTCTGAACTGACCATTTCCCCATGCCCCAGCTCCCTCACACACACAGGTCGTGGTATCTTCAAGAAGCCCCCTCCAGCTTCTCACACTGTCGTTCACCTCCTGGCTCCCAGCCACAGCTCTTCACCCTGCCTGAGGCTGTTCTCGTGGGCTCTCTTCCCTGGGACCACAGCTGGAGCTCCTTGATTGGCCCAGCTGCCTGGTCAATCAGACTGACTTGGAGTTCTGGCCGCTTCCCACTGGCCCTGATCTGGCACTCTCTGGCCAGAGGGCCTGTCAGTTGCAGGATCCCAACTCCTCCTCAGCCCCTTCCCTCCCTCCTGGCATGGGGCAATGCGAACCAAACAGACTCTCCCAGAGTTTTAGTAAGGGGCCAACTGTCCCCCCTATAGGACGAAAGACATCATTCTTTTTAAATTTGCTAGGGTAAGGATTTTATTTTTAAAAATGTTCTAAAAATATGTAGCATAACCAAGTGGTTATAAACAACTTGATTTTTTTTTTTAAAGGCTAATTATTCAGGTATGTCACTATCAATAGAAACCATGGCTCCACCATGCTGGTGCCTCAGAAGGAGTCTGATAAGTTCCTCGGTACTAGTTCCTACACACAAAGAAGAGAGCTTACAAACATGGGAAGTACAGACAAACTATATAGTTGGAGTATGTGTAAAATTTATGGGTAAAATTCTGGTTCCACTGAAGTCAATATCAGTTTTGTCTTTGACTTCCATGTGGCGTGAGTGCATGTGCAAAAGAAAGAAAGAAACTTCTGTGTTGGAGATATTCACTGTATTTTATACTGCATTATTGTCAACCTTACCTGCCCCGTGTCCACTCATTCATTTTTTCAGAGACTGCTTCTCACATTCCAAATCCCTGAGTAGCATGATGAAGCTAAGATTTCTGCTGATGAGAGCCTTGCTGGTAAATGAATGACAGGCCATCCTGATCAAAAGTGGATGTCTGTTTTTTGGATGCCTAACTTCATACATCATACATCTGATTTTCAGAGAGTACTTAGCACTTACCCAAATCAGGCACCCCAAAACTGAGGCACACATAATCACTGGACATTTTTGAAAATTGTGGTCTTTAAAAGAAATAAACCCCACATAACAAAAAACTAAGCACAAAGAGGCTACTACAGTTACTGGTTACAATTTGTTTTTCTCCCTTATTTGGATGAATCCTTTGGAATAAAAAAAAGGAGATAGTCTTTGCAAATAAGGGTGTGTGGAAAAATTCCAATTAAATTGTTAAATTTTGTCAAAAAATTATAATTTTTTTCCCTGTAAAATATTATATGTACAGATTGTGATGGACCAATTCAGTGTTGTGTTTCTGACTGCTGAAAGTTCTGTTGTCTATGGTTTCTCATTGCTTTCCCAACTATCAACACAGTAAAACTGACACAAATCTGTTTAGTTTTCCTGCTGTTACATAAAACCCTCTTGGCTTACAGGAGTATAACAGGAGTTATACAAGGGGTGAATTTAGTCCCCTATAATATACTAATGCAGTCTTTGAAACAGAAACTTTGCCCTTAAAATAATCTCGGCCAAAACTGGGGTCACTAAGTAAACAAGCCTCTATGCAGGATGCTAGCTGTTGTGCTTTTCATCATCAGTTGCTGACTATTAACCAAACTTTGAATGCCAATAAGTAAAGCATTACATTAATCATATTGAGAAACAGAAAGGCATGAATCAGCTCTTCCCAGCAGAGGAGGAAAGTGCTGAATCATGGAAATGTTTCTGCTGAATGATCAAACACCCAGCATTTGAAAAACAAACAATAAAACCCAGCCTTCTTTCCAACACATCACAACATGAGTTCTTGTGTTTTCTAATAGAAAGTCTTTCTAAGGGAGAATATTGCTTTTGGGGTTGTAAAAGAGCAAGTCCTCTCTCTCTCTCTCTCTATTTTTGAAGCATCCCATTGCTTTTCAGCATTTTGTCCTGTAGCTCTTTTTATATCACATATTTTAGAATGTATGCCAAATCTTAGAAGCATTGCTGTGTCTGCCTTTATGTTCTTCAGCTCGCTTCCAGACAGCAGTCTTTTTTCTTGTAGTTCTCTTGCTGGGATCTGTCCTAAGGTGCTAGCATCTTTAATGTACATTCTGCTAGTTTCAGTTTCATCACATTGCCTCATGCACTGAGGATTCAGCAAATCTGACAAAACAGTGGGATGGGAAGGGACACAGGACTGCCAGGTTAGACGCGTGGTTTTTTGGGTACATTGTCAAAAGTGAAAACAAAGAATGATTGTTACCCGTTAAAATATTAATCTCTGTTTGACAACTGTGGAAGAAAAGACATCAAACAAAAAGTAAATAAAAAAAATCCTGCTCGGGATTTTCCCAATATTTATGACTGAATATGGAAGTTCCAATTATTTTGTTTCTGTTTTTGGAAGCTTATATACAAATGTATATAGAATGTCTGCTCCTCTGTTAAACTCTGCTTGCCTTATTGTTATCTCATCCTCCTAACCCAGCCTGGCCCCATTTGTCTGTGTCATCCAACTATTTCATCCTGTCTGACATTTTGTGAGCTCTCTTGGGCTGGGACTGTTTTCTTTGTTGTTAATTGTCTATACAGCCACTTATCACAATGGCAACCTGATTCTTGACTGGAGTTCATAGTAGTTAATGAAATACAATTCATTAATAAACATAAAGCTAAACACATTATGAGGAGAAGGAGATGGCAGCAGAAGCTTCCTTAGAACTTTTAGCGCAGTGGTTAGAGCACTCACCTGTGATGTGGGAGACCCAGGTTTAATTCCTCCCTCTCCCTGAAGGTGTGGAAAGGATTTGAGCATGTGTCTCTGTCTCTTTCTCTCTCTGGCCCAGTGACTATTCAAGTACTTTAGTGACTTCGTAGGTCACATGTGCAGTCAGTGGCAGGCTTCTAGAATTCTGGATTCCTAGGCCTGAGTTTAATCAGGTAGGCAACACTGGCTACTGATTGTTGAACCACTCTGATTTTCAGCTATATTTTGTACTCCTCTTTGATCATTCAGCCAAATGAATGTGTTTCCAGAGGCTGTACTCGCCTCAGAACCTCCATGGTCCCTTGCTATTGGTGATCTCTCTAGAGGAGCTGCGTCAAACGTATCTTCAGGATTCCTAGTTGTCCTCCCCTGGGCATTATGGGCCTGATCCTGCAAACAACTGTGCAAAGTGTAGTAATCCCTTTGAAATCAGTGGGATTCATCATGGTACTGTAGTGGCACTGTGCTTGTTAGTTAACTTCTGCAGAGTGTGCTTATTTGCATTGGTTGGCTTCACTAGATCTGAGAGAAATTATGCACCTACTTTCAGTTTATGGATGAGCTGTACTGCTAGGATAATGACTCTACTGAAAGATCAAGCCTTAACACTGACACAAGATGGCCATTTTAGCATCAATTAATGGAAAAAAGAGAAGAAAATGGAAACCTAAAAAGCTATGAGCAAAACAAGTGAGATGCTAGACAAAATAAATGGGTAGAAATGTTTGCAATTTTTCAATGGAATGTTTTTGTACTTTTTTTTGTGAAAAATGAGGGTTAACTAAATATAAATTTGATATTTCTTGAAAAAAATGAAAACCCAAAACAAATTTTCAATTGCCATATGCAATTTTTTTTTAAATTTGCAGAAATTTTTGATTAAAAAAAATCTCTTTCAGCAACATTTTTGTAGGGGTGAGAGGGAATAATAATTTCCCACCTAGCTCTGTAAACTGACCTACAGCACACCTTGAAAGTTTCTAGCTTTCATTTGTGTTCCAAAGGACTGCCTAAGGGAGCAATTCCATAGGGGGTTGGCAGCTGCATCTTGGAGGGCTGAAGCCAACACAATTATATTGCTTGTTCACTTTAATTTGGGACAATGTGGTCCATGAAGTTACGCAGAGATGACTGACTCTGTGGATGTGGGGAAAGCAGTAGAAGTGATATACCTTGACTTGAGCAAAGCTTTTGATACGGTCTCTCACAGTATTCTTATCAGCATGTTAAAGAAGTATTGGTTGGATGAATGGACTATAAGATGGATAGAAAGCTGGCTAGATCATCGGGCTCAACAGGTAGTGATCAATGGCTCAATGTCTAGTTGGCAGCCAGTAACAAGTGGAGTGCCCCAGGGGTATGCTAGGGCCAGTTTTGTTCAACATCTTCATTAATGATCTGGAGGATGGGGTGGATTGCACCCTCAGCAAGTTTGCAGATGACACTAAGATGGAGGGAGTGGCAGATACCCTGGATAGTAGGGATAGGATACAGAGTGACCTAGACAAATTAGAGGATTGGGCCAAAAGAAATCAGATGAGGTTCAACAAGGACAGGTGCAGAGTCCTCCACTTAGGACGGAAGAATCCCATGCACAGCTACGGACTGGGGACCGATGAGCTAGGCAGCAGTTCTGCAGAAAAGGACCTGGGTGTTACAGTGGAAAAGAAGCTGGATATGAGTCAACAGTGTGTCTTTATTGCCAAGAAGACTGTCTGCATATTGGACTGCATTAGTATAAGCATTGCCAGCAGATCTTTGAGTCCCCTGAAGGGGCCTGGATTTTTGTACTGTGTTTGTACTGTTAAGTCTTGCATGGCTTCTGTGCTCAATGTACTGAGCAACTATTTGCCATCTATGTATAACAGATATATTAAAGAGTAAATCTGTGTTCATCTTCCATCTGCTGAACCTGAGAGAAAGTAATGCAAGAAGCTTTGTAAGCAGCATTTTTCTTTGTATCAAATTGTCAAGTTGGTAATGTCCTTTATATTGTTTATTGATTTGTATTATACCAGTAGGGCTGCAAATGGAAAGTTCTCAAACCTGTGATGCCTGCTGCAGAACCTGTGCATTATAATGGAGATTTCAGTCTCTTTCTGATGCAGCAAATGCAGCCCAGCAACTCCGGTGCCTCTCCCTTCGAGGGAGGGCACTGGTGCTCAACCAGCTGGTCCTGTTTATGCTCTGGCATCGGCTCAACACCCTGGTCCCGACCCCGAGCTTCCTGGCCTACCTCCAGAAGATGGTTCTGGAGTTCTTTTGGTCAGGACTGTACTGGGTCTCTGCAGGGAGCCTGAGTCTCCCCCTGGAGGAGGGCGGGCAGGGCCTGTGCTGCTTCCGCAGCTAGGTCCACGCCTTCCGCCTCCAGGCCTTGCAGAGACTTCTTTATGGTGCAAGTAGTCCGGCGTGGAGCCACTTGGCACATGCCTTCCTCTGCCGCCTCCGAGGGCTCCGATACGACCGGCAGCTCTTTTATCTCCATCCGAGGAGTCTTCTGCGAGATCTCTCCGAGCTGCCAGTCTTCTACCAGGACCTCCACTGGACCTGGAGGCTGGTCTCAGCCTCCAGGTCCCCTTTGGTCCCCAAGGGGGAGGATCTCCTCACGGAGCCCCTGCTACACAACCCCCAACTCGGTGTGCAGGTGGCGGAGGTCCCCTCGGTGCGACGGAGGTTGGTCCTGGCCGGAATCACCAAGATCAGAGACCTCCTGGACTACGACCGGGGGGACTGGGTGGACCCCCAGACGCTGGCTCAGCACATGGGGCTATCCACCATTCGAACCTCCCGGCACGTATTCCAGGAGGTGAGGGCAGCCTTGCCCCCTGCTGCTCAGGCTTACCTCGAGCGGGTCCTGCGGGAGGGTGCTCCCCGCCCGCCCCTCAGCCCTGGCCCTCCGGCACTTTTCATCGGGCCCCAGCCCCGTGAGCCCACCCGGCTGCCCCCTCCCCATGCACTGAGCCGGCTGCAAGTCGTGCAGCCGGTCGCCTTTCAAACCGTGCCAAGGGCCCATCTTTACACGCTCATGCTCCATACCCTTCATTTCCTCGCCCTCACGTCCCGCCCTGATACCAAGTGGCGGGACCTGATGCCACCTGTGGAGGGCGAGGACCCCCGGTGGGCCAGTCTGTATTCCACCTTGACCCCGCGGCCCGCCGGGGACATCAGTTGGTGGCTCCTTCATGGAGCTGTGAGCACGGGTGTGTACCTGGCGCGGTTCACCCCCCGCCCCGACACCTGCCCCTTTTGTGGTGTGAGGGAGACCCAGGCGCACGCTTACCTGGAGTGCGCCAGGCTGCAGCCCCTCTTCCGCTCCTCCAGAACCTCCTACTGAGGTTCTGGCTACACTTTTCCCCACACCTGTTTATTTACGCGCACCCCATCCATGGCCCCACGAAGTTGCGGGACCTCCTTGTCAACCTCCATCTATAACACCAGGGAGAGGAGGTTGGCGGGGGGGCGGTTGCTCTGTGACTGTGGGGCCTACTTCCGTTCCCTTATACACTCCCACATCCGGGCAGAGTTCCTCTGGGCAGCATCCACCGGCTCCCTTGACACCTTCCGGGAGCAGTGGGTGCTGTCCAGGGCTCTCTGCTCGGTATCCCCTTCTGGATCCCTCCATTTGACTCTTTGACCGTCACACCCCTTCCTGTTTTTTCATTTCTTGTCTCCTGTATTCAGTTGCGTTCTGGGTCCGGTGGCTTCTCCCCTTAGGCTGGGGGAGGGGCCTTAGGCAGTAGGCGGGCCAGTTTACAAATAATAACTCCTTTAAACAGCCTTAGTGATATGGAGGAAAAATTGAAAAGGATTGGACCCCAGTTCAGCAAGGCACTTAAGCATGTGCCTAACTAAGCTTGTTAGTGTCCTTGTGCAGTTAATGGGACCTGATTTCCCTGAGAATCATCACATGCTTATAGATAGGCATGTTCTTAAGCACCTTGCTGTTTTGGGACTTTAGTGATTTGCTCTTCTTTGCTATTAGGTGAATGGATTAGAGGGTTTTTATTGCATGTAACTGTTCCTTTGGTTGTTGTATAAAATACATTTTCTTTTAAAGTGTAAGTATTCAACAACCTAAACAAATTAGAGATTGTTAATGCTTAGAAAATGGTTTTTAAAATCAAGCTGTTTTCAAAGTAGAGCATGTCAAAATGCATGTAATGCTACCTCCAACTTTGTTTCTACTTTCCTTTGTCTTGAAACTATAAAACCTATTAAAACTATCGTTTACGGGGGTGGAAATTACATTTGTGATGACATCTTGCACACAGGCTTCCATCCACTGTATCTTAAATTGAAACTAGTAGAGTTACAAACCCATGAAAAATATTTTTAATGGATGTAGCAACTGACCTTTTAGCTGTTGCCATGTTAATGGGAAATGTTAGAGTGAAATAGGTTTTGAACTGATCTGAACCTGTTGTAAGATTGTGTAGAGATTCTTTCTGGACTTTTTTATTTTCTTATATAATGCCTCAAGATTTGGAACTGCTTTCCAACCACTTGCTAATCTTCTCAGCTCTCTTTTGATGCAAGAGCTATTGCTGATGCTGGTTTGCAGATTGTTTGTCTACACCGACGGCGGCAAAGTCGCCGCCGTCAAATCGACTTCTCTGGATCGACTGAGCGGTCAGTGCAGACTTGCTCAATCGATCAGGAAGCAGTAAATCCACCCCCTCAAGTGGTGTAGCGCTGCATCGACGGGAAAGCGGTTCCCATCTGTGCAGTGCAGTGAAGATGGCGCGCAGAAGGGAAGCACGGCAGTCAACGGGAGTTAAGCAAGGTACTCTGCATAGCTCGACTGCCGCCGAATCACCCGGTAAGTGTAGACCAAGGCTGTGACACAATGCGTTTTAGCGAAGTCTTGATTGGAATGCAGGAATTCTTGACTCCCAGTAGTGTGCTGAAACCACTAACCCACACTTCCTCCCCATTTCAGTTTTAATAAAGACTTTTCATACTTTGGACAGTGTGATTTCCCATAATTGCTTTTAAAACATTAAAAAATGCATTATTACATTATTGATTTATTTTTGTAATTTGAAACTGCTCTATTAATTTCAATTTTCTATTTTAATATATTAGAGTGTTTTAAAAGCCCATTAGACTTGTTTGAAGAAACCTTATGGAAGTTAATATCCCCCAGAACTTTTTAAAATTACACTTGAGTGACATTTTAATATTTCACAGAGAAGCAGTAATCCATCAGAAGAAAGATACAAGAATGAGGTACCAGTCAAGTAATCTATCAAATACCCTGTTGGAGACTGGCAAAGTTTCACACCTAATGGAAATGTGACACTGAATTATAACAAGTAATCCTTCTTGTTGTGGTGTTTGCTTTATAGCAGTATGTACTGTTTGCAGTCTGGAAAACATACCTGTAAAACAAATCAACCAAGGTGTACAGCTTATTGGTATGGTATTATATATGAGTAAGAATATTGAAACATAGGAAATTGGTGCTGTATGGTTTCTGCACATAAAATGTACTTGGTTACTTGGCACAGCAATGGTTATGTAAACTGATACTTGGATTTGATGCAGAGCTGCGGTACTTGGGTAACTATACAGGTGTTTATAATCAGTGTATAAGCAAGAGTTTGATCTTTGGGAAGGGAAATCTCCTGGTACAAAATAAAGCAGGTTTTTATCAAAGGTCAAAGCTTTTCTGTAAGCCCCTGTGTTGTATGTATGACTAAAATGGTTACATCACTGTACAGCATAAAATTTTGTGTGGTGATGAGGGTTTAGATCTGCTCAAATTCTTTCCGGCTGAGGTTGGGGCTATTTTAGTGCCGTTTCTTGGTATTGTGGCTATTGGAGTGTTGAAAAAGTGTATGATTACTTTCCATTGGAGTGCTCCTCATGAGGATTTGGAGGATGCAGTGGTGTGTGAATTTTGGAGGATATACATCCAGTCATCTATGGTACTGTGATATTCTGCTTCCCATTTCTGTTTTATGGTCCATGGCTTGTCTATTTCAGTCTTATTTAGAGTGGAATTGAAAATGGCAATTTGTCCTTTTGATCTGCCAATTGTTGTGGAGTCTCTGAGATTAGTTTTAAAACTCAGACCTGGATTTCTACTTGGCTTCCTTGTCTATGCTGTTGTGAAACATTAGTCAAACTTTCACATATTTTATCAAATCTGGTCTTTGAAGGTCATGTTGCTGGACAAATAACTCTTCTACTAAAATGTACTCTGAGTAGAGCTCTTATATGTCAAATAAAAATAATGGCACAAAAGAGGAAGCCTGTAGTCCTGCGTTATGTAGCTACCTTAGTTATAACTGTTTTCAAAATAGAGGATCTAAACCCTCATAGACTTTAAGGTCAGAAGGGACCATTATGATCATCTTGTCTGACCTCCTGTACAATGCAGGCCACAGAACCTCACCCACCCACTCCTGTAATAGACCTCTAACCTATGACTGAGTTATTGAAGTCCTCAAATAATGGTTTAAAGATTTCAAGGTATAGAGAATCCACCAGCAAGTGACCCGTGCCCCATGCTGTAGAGGAAGGCGAAAACCCCCAGGGCCTATGCCAATCTGCCCTGAGGGAAAATTCCCTCCCACCCCCAATATGGCAATCAGCTAAATCTTGAGCATGTGGGCAAGACTCACCAGCCAGACACCTGGAAAGAATTATCTGTACTAATTCTGAACCCACCCCATCTAACATCCCATCACAGGCCATTGGGCCTATTTACCACTAGTAGTCAAAGATCAATTAATTGCCAAATTAGGTTGTTACATCATACCATCCCCTCTATAAATTTATCAAGGTCAGTCTTGAAGCCAGCTTGGTTTTTTTGTCCCCATTGCTCCCCTTGGAAGGCTTTTCCAGAACTTCTCTCTTGATGGTTAGAAACCTTCATCTAATTTCACATTTAAACTTCCTGATGGAGAGTTTATATCCATTAGTTCTTGTGTCCGCATTGGTGCTGAATTTAAAAATTCCTCCTTAGTATTTATCCCTGTGATGTATTTATAGAGAGCAATCATATCTCCCCTCAGGCTTCTTTTGATTAGGCAAAACAAGCCAAGCTCTTTGAGTCTCCTCTCATAATATATAAGTAGTAAACAGGGTCCTCATAATCAGGGAGTAGAGCTGGCAGGACACAGAACAATATGCATTTTAGCAAACACAAGTGGGGGAAGAAAACATGGAGCATCCTTTACCACCAGACTCCATATCACCACCTTTACTGCTTGAATAAACTTTTTACTTTGAAGGCTAAGCCTCAGAAGAATCTATTTCAGAGGTTCACTGAACTATAAAAGAAAGGGGCACAGACCCCCAAGATATCTGCTTCACCTAAGAAGATAAAGACACCAGCACCTTTGGGACTCCTTACCAAAGAAAGGGTGAGTCACCATCTTGCTGGAAGACTGCCTTGAGTTCAGGGGACTGGAGGAGACCTCCTTGAAGTCCTTTCCATTCCAACACTTCTATGATTCTATGATTTCTTGAGGTCTTCAAATCAAGATTGGATGTCTTTCAGGAAGATATGTTTTAGTCAAACTAGTTATTGGACTCAATACAGTCTTAAACATGGAAGACCAGACACAGTATTATCTTTGCAATGTGACTTTGGAGCCCATGTTACCTCAATATCTTCCCCAAGGGCCACCCACAAATGTGGGAAAAGGGGGTGACAAGATAGAACCTCGCAGTATCCTTCAGAGGAGGGAAGGAAAGACCCTTGAGATAGAAATCCTCCATCACTACCCTGTGGGTCTTGGAGTAAACTTGTCTTGGATTTGATCACATTAAACAAACTTCTTTAGCTTTATTCTCATGGTTTGTCACCAAAAATCCTTGTTACAGTTTGTCTTGTGTCATTTCTGTATATCTTTTGTTTTTCCCTCCCCCTACAATCATATTCCAGCTAGGATTTTCAAAGGGCCCTTAGGGATGTGGGTACCCAAATGTCATTGATATCTGTAGTGGGGTAGGAACCCTCAGGTGCTTTTCAAAATTCCAGTCATAATATTCAGAGAGGGCACTTTTATTTTCACACATTTTATTTTCAGTATTTAATAACAGAGCAACATTCAAGTAGGCAGCTGTGTGATTATCCTAAAGCAAAACATCTGTCTTGGCTCTAATCTTGCTCGGTTATCCTTCCAATGAGGCATTTTGATTAACTTTGTATTCTTAAGATAGCAATTTGTGCCACAGATCTAATTATGGAGTTTATGTAACGCATATAAAGTCATTATTTTCACAAGCCCCTCTCACCTCAGCATCAATACGACAAGCTTTCAGTATGCAGCACTCAGGCAGTTACCTCTTCTTGTTGAAAACAATTTCTTCCTTTAAGAAACGTGAACGAGAGTTGCATCATTCTTTTGTCCTGGTAAGGAAAATTGTACCTCTGTATCTCTAAACTGCTGCGTGTTTTTAAACTGAAGAGTCTCTAACTTGTGCGGAATATTGATTATTGATTAAACTTGTTGGTGGGCTTCTTTTTGGAATGGATAAACTGAGTTCTGCTCTATTCCTTTTGAACTGAGGATTCTGGCTACGTTTCATGTGGATCATAATATTCCATAAGGAATGAAGTGGGTGAATGGACAGGAAGAGTCTTTAGAGAAGAGTTGGTGACTTCTTGAGTAGAAAACATACTGTATGTGCTATGACTGATATTTAATTCTTCCTCTGGCTTTAAACTGAGGACTGCCTGGGAGGCTATTAAATGAGATTACTTTTCCCAAAGGTTTGCATGTGAGAGGGGTAGCTACTAAAGAAGGGAGTTTGCTGATCAACTGCAGTTATTCAACGTATATGTATGTAGCTTAGTAGCGTTATTGTCACAAAGCTATGTATTATAATATGAACTTAAATACAGTAAGTGGATGGTGAATATCTATATATTGAATAAAAAATCATATTCATTTAGTAAGTCATACTTAACACATTTATATTCAGATAGGCTACTGTTTTATGTCACAACTGTTTTAAAATATTTTTGTGTGTACACACATACATCAAGTAGAGTGGAAATATTTATTTTTCCATATGGGGCAGCAGATACAGGGAGAGTGTTTTCTGGAGGGGAGAATAAAGAGTGTTGGAGGCACAGTGAGACAGCATGCCCGTTTCCTGCCATGTATTCATTGTCCTGAAACTTAATGACAGGGTGGCTTTAGAATGGGCTACAATAATATGTGAAAAAGTGGTTAAGACACAGAGGTCATAACTATTGAGATAAGTATTTGAGCAGCATCCTTCAGATGTGCATAACTACTAACTACACCAGTTGAGTACTTGAGTTGAATTAACAGGTGAGCATATTAGGTTCTTGGGAATTTGATGGGCTGACAGCAGACACTTGGACCCTTGTGTTTAAGAGGGCAGACAGCTTATGCTGTAACTGAAGACTTCCTTTTGTGTCACCAAGCATCTACAGCCATAGTAAGTAAGGGTGGGTTGTCTTTGGTATTGCAGGCTATTGATTTCACTTTTATTCCAAATGCTATTCCTTGCAGAAGCTGTCTTCCCCTAACATCAGTATTTGCTATGTCCTCTGCCTCCCCCTCCTCAATAGCTCCAGCTGTTCCCATTCACCCCACTGCTGCTCTCCCTATACTCCCAGCCAAGCACTTAGTGCCTCTTTTTACCTTTTCCCAGGAAGTCTATGGCAGAACCACAAATACAGCCCATAACTCATAACTCCCATGTTTTACCCACTAGGCCCCTCTTGTTCTTGTTAGAAACAAAAAAGCTTGCTTCTGAAAATTCCTTCTTGGAGCTATTTTTTATAACTCAAAACACCATGACTTCAGTCAGGGACACCCAGGAGAGACATTCTTGTCAGGTGTTGGTAGGATGCTGCCTTGAAGTTAAGAGCCATTTAATTTTCCTCTGTGATTTGGGGATCATGTACATGTATCAAAGGTTATTGCAACAATTTAGGTTCCTCTAATTGATTTGCAAACCTGTCAGGTAGCTCTCGGTAAATCAATTCTGGCGCATTCAGGCTTTAAGATTCTGTGATTGTCACACTCGTTGTTCAGTAAGCTGACAGTGAGAAGTCAGAGTTATCTGGTCTGTCCAGTGTGTGTGTGTGTGTGTGTGTGTGTGTGTGTGTGTGTGTGTGTGTGTGTGTGTGTGTGTGTGTGTGTAAAGAAGGGAGCTGGTTGTTTTATTTAGCAGCTTTAAAAGCTTTTTGTATCACACATTCACATGTATATGGTAAATCTATAGAGTGTGCAAAATTCCCAGTTTTGCCCAGATAGCCTTTTTAGATCCATATTGAATTACAGAGCACCCTGGCTTTGTGTCTTATGCAGTAGTTAATAAACGCTCACATCAGTGATGTCCTGTAAGTGCAAGATAGTCTTTTAAATGTCTCTACAATAGCCTTTATTGTATAAGAACATTTGGAAGAATCATCTTTCAGACCCTTGATTTGTTTCCTTTTTTCATTACCTTGTTAGTAAATATTTTATGGAGCCTGTGTCTAAATAATTCATTCTGTATTCTCTGATAAAAAAATTGTTTAGTCTCTCTCTTATTTCAGTTTTAAATTCAGTTTTTACTTCACCCATCTGCATCTTTTTATAATTGAAATTGGCACTGTTCTGGAATGATAGAATTATATAATTTAAACATGGAAAAGACCCTTTAGGTCACTGAGTATATCTGCCAGTATGTGAGTATTCTCTTCGGTCTACTTTCTAGTATTTAGTTCAGGCTTATTTTAAGAGTCTCAAGCAATAGGGCTACCATTGCTAATCTTTGGAGATTATATCACAGTTTTGCAAGACTGTCACAGCAATATATCCTGACATAAAATTTAACTTGCCTGCCTTTGCCATGAGAGTTTTAAAAAAATGCTCTTTTACTCCTTCATTTAAAACAGAAAAAAATAACTCTTGGAGAGTAGGCGAGTATAATTTTGTAAGGGTCACTTGAACATTTTCATAGATTCATTTATAGATTTTAAAGTTGAAAGAGACCATTAGAACACCTAGTCTGACCTCTAGTATAACACAGCCCATAGACTTTTACCCAGTTACCTACTGCATTAAGTCCAATAACTAGTTTGACTATAAGATATCTTCCTGAAAGGCATCCAATCTTGATTTGAAAACCTCAAGAAATCACAGAAATGTAGGAATGGAAGGGACGTCAAGAGGTCTTCTACTCCAGTCCCCTGCACGCAAGGCAGGATTAAGTATTATCTTGACCATCCCTGACAGGTGTTTGTCTAACCTGCTCTTAAAAATTTCCAATGACAGAGATTCCACAACCTCCTAGGCAATTTACTCCAGTGCTTAACTACCCTGACAGTTAGGTAAGTATTTCCTAATGTCCAACCTAAACTACTCTTGCTGCAGTTTAAACCCATTGCTTTTTATCCTATTCTCAGAGGTTAAAGAGAACATTTTTTCTCCCTCCTCTTTGTAGCAACCTTTTATGTTACTTGAAACAATAGTTTCCTAAAAATTATTATCATGTTGCCCCTCAGACATCTCTTCTCCTGACTAAACAAACCAAATTTTTGCAATCTTCCCTTATACGTCATGTTTTCTAGACTTTTAGTCATTTTTGCTGCTCTTCTCTGGACTTTCTTCAGTTTGTCCACATCTTTCCTGAAACGTGACATCTAGAACTGGACACAGTCTTCCAGTTGAGGCCTAATCAGTGGAGAGTAGAGCAGAAGAATTACTTCACGTATCTTGCATACAACATTCCTGTACCTATTTATCTGTTTATTACCAGGCCGCCTTCCTGGTAGCTATCACTTCTGCCCCCAGGGTTGGAGAATTGGGGCCTTTAGTGGCAGGCCCCCCCCCCTTTACAGTATTCGCCAGAGAGAAAGTATCACTAGAGGCCCATCCTAGATTTTTACCTAAGGTATCGTTGGAATTTCATATGAATCAAACCATTCATTTTCTGATTTTTTTCCCCAAAACCACATTCAGCTACTCAAGAGGTCATATTCCACACCCTCGATGTCATGAAGGTATTAGCCTTTTATCTAGAGAGAACCAAACTATTTAGAACTCCTAGACGATCTAGATGGAAATAAGAGTTCGGCAATTTTGAAACAGAGGTTAGCCAAATGCTTCTCCGCATGTATTAAGAGCTGTTACAACAAACTCGCGTTCAGCTCTCTTCCAGGTTGATAGTACATTCTACAAGAGCACTATCTACTTCTATAGCCTTACTTATGGATGTTCCATTTGCAGACATCTGTAGATTGGCAAATTTTCCTAATAATTTTGCCTTGCTGCCTGCTGCAACATCAGATACTGCTGTAGGCAATGTAGTTCTCTCTTCTGTATTGGACTCTGATTCAAACCTCCCATTCCATTCATGGGGTACTGATTGGAAATCAGCTGGAGTGGAGCACCTACAGGAATTCATCTCGAAGAACTACAGTTACTTCGCAAGGTGATTAACCTCTTCTTTTGTCAAGGACACTGAGCAAGGTTTTCAAAGAAATTATTAAGCTTACCTATTATTATTACTTAAATATCCGTTCAGAAGGTTAAGTGAAAGGCATATGGCAAAATAGCTTTACTCATCTATACAATTAACTAGAGGACAATGTTAAGATGAACTTTCTTCTGGACAGTAAATCCCTCGGCTTTTCTCCTGTTGGTTGCCCTGTGCTGATTTATTACTGATGTTGGCTGCATATTACTCATTCTTTTGCCTGGAAAGTTTTGTAAAACTCTCTACTTTCTAAAGTCTACCATCTTCTTCTGCATTATTTCTTCCCCTAAATCTGCTTTTGCAGATGTTGCACAGTGTGAATGTTGTGTTGAGTGGAAATAAGCCCCGTTCTCTAAAGCTTGCACTATTGCCAAATACAGGTCAGCTCTAACTGGCACTTGTTCAGTTATTTATATTATTTCTGTATATGAACTACAATGTAACTGATTGGATACTGAAAACAGATGTTTTATCATTTGGAATTCTATTATATTGCAATAAATCCCCTATGATAGACCCTAATTCTGCCCATCTCATTTGCCTATTTCGCTTTTAATTTTGCATTTCCTTTTGTTTATTGTTCAGCCTGTCTCAGTTTTAGTCTAATTATTTTTTTTTTCCTCTCCATGAAATTCCTGTTAGTAATGGAATAAAGGTGGCACTTAATCTGCAGGTACCTCAGGCTGTGAAAAGTACAGCAAAGTAGTATGTTGGGTTATTACTTTGTAAGCCTGGTACACCATTACTTTTAAAGATTACCAGCAAAAAGTAATGCCATGGGCAATGCAGACTTTGATTTTGAAAAGATGACACGAGCAGAATGATTTTTTGTGTTTTTTTTCTTTCAGTCAGAAGCAGAGTTTTTATCTTCATTCACTGCAAGGCTGATTAATGCACGTCTATTTGATCTAGATGCATACTGCTTGATATCATTTCTATTGAACCAGTAAAAAACAAAACAAAACACCCACACTGTTATAGAGAAGACATATTTAACAAGAACATACCAGGTAAACTGAAATAAAAGAAAGCCCACACAGGGTAGAAACGTAAGGGGTGAAATCCTGTCTCCATTGAAGTCAGTTGGAGTTTTCTTATTGACTTCAGTTAGACCATGATTTTTACCTAAATATTGCATCTGTTCCAGATATCAACCAGTTACATGTTCCAGAAGGGACGCATTAGAACAAACATAAAATTGACCATGTTCCCAATTCTGGGGTGTTTTGGCGGAGATGACGCAGTAGAAGATAAGTTAGCTCTTATTTTGATAAATTTTCTATCACTCCCTGTGAATTTAAGGTATGTGGGTGCTTTAATTATTTCTCCTATGAATTTATCCCACTAATGCTGATCACTTTGTATCATATAGTGCAAGATGAGGGGGGTATATAATATAATTTGCTGTCTTGCAGTAATGGTGCTCAGATTTGGAAATATCTCTGAACTATGGCTCTTATTTTAAGAACCTTGCAGTTTTCAACAAGTGAACATAAAAAGCTTATATTTTATGTGTTTGTATATACAAGCATATCAGAAGTATTATCAAATCTTAAAGGCATTGTCCACATCACTATTTTTAGCATGTTAGCTTGAGTAAAGCTAGTCAGGACTGGATTAACCCATCACTGGGCCTTAAGAAAACATACGTTTCCTACCTTCTAATTTGAATAACAATACACTTCAGTGATATTCCTTCCCATACATGCCACTGCAGTAAATTCCCATCCCAGTCTGTTCGCTTACTGCTGTTGGAGAAGGAAGCAGTTTCTTCTTCCAGTGCCGTTCTCCTTCCTTGGCTCTGTGGAATGGCAAAGTGAGTCTTAGCTGTGTATGATGCCTAGCTGTGCCCACACATCCACTGGTGTGGACTTGCATCTGAACTGAAGGAATGTCACATGACTCAAGGGGTGGCTGAGAGGCTGGAGGGGGAGCTAGTCCAACACTGAGTGAGTGGTGTTGTGACCCCGTGTGTCAGGTCGCAATGCCACTTACTCGAGTGAGTGAAGTTCTTTCAGTTTGCGTGCAAATCCAAATAGTTTTTTTTTTTTAAATTGGCTCCCCATATGAATTTGGACCCCAGTTTGCCTATGCATTAATCTGTCCCAGTAGCTAGTGCAAGTTTGCTTACCCAAGCTGGGAGCTACACTCCCAGCTGCAGTGCAGACATACTGTGGAAGTCAGGTGGCTGTGTCTGCATTTTGGGTGAATTTCAGCCTGAGATCCTGCGCAATCTTATGTACCACTTAAACCTTATTGTGAGCTCTTAAATGTTGCATGCCCACAAGTTAATTTTCCACACTGGGCAGGATTCCTGCCCTGGGAATGCTTGTACATCTCTTCAAGCTGCAATAACACCTAACTCCGCACTGCTCCACAAGCACCAGTGCCAAGTGGGAATAAATTTTGGAAGTATGAGTGTTTGATAATCAAAGAACTGTTGCACATTCAGTATGCTTTTGCAATATATACTCTATGGGCACAAGGATTGGAAGCATTTACACTGGGTCAGAAATTGGTGTTCACAGTTTGTAACTGTTCAAAGCAACATTAGTTCATGAATGCAGCCAGTACCAAGAAGGTCCAGGGAAAGTAATTGGCATATGCTGGAGATTTTAGGGAAAAGATAAATATGGCAACAGTCAGGAATAGACTGTTCGAAGACATCTGTCTAGTAAATATCTTACTCCTGATGCATTTCTGTTTACCTCATTTTTCCCCCAAAATATTCAATTTTTAAACTGCCTTTTTTTTCTGTCAACTTCCTTTAATTTACAGCATATTCACCCAAACACCATCTTCATAGCTGATTGTAAAAGCTAAAAGAACTGTTTAAGAAAGTGCTATTATTTTTATTATTTATGTAATGAAAAATGTTAGGCATACTTTTAGTACAAAGCAAGTGTTGCTATTGTACGTTAATTTGATGTGCTATTCTGGAAAATGCATCATTTCTATTGCTTGAACAAATAATAAATGTTATCGAATCAATAAAATAAATTCTTAGTAAAGTACACCTCATTAAAATTGATCATGTTAATGGGTTTGTCAGTTGTGATTACTTTGCTGATAATATTAATAATCAACAATAAAAATTTTTTATTATCCTGAGCAGAATTACAGGCATGTCATTATATCTTCTGTTCTTCAGCACTTCTTCTTTTGACATATTTTTATCCTTCACTGAATCAGATGTTGGATATAAAGTTACTGCTTTTATGTTACTGTTAATCATTGCTAATTTAACCTGTTATCAAGTAGTATCAGAAGAGGAAGAACTTTGACTATATATTAGGTTTATTTTTGTTTTGTTTTGTGTTTTCGAGAAATTCTTCCCACTGGCATCTTGCTGATCCAGATGGAGATGTCAGTGTTTCTCTATAGCCATATTTATTCTTGTTAGGTAACGTGACAACTAATAGCTTTTCTAAATATTAGATTTTTAAAAAAATTAAAAGTGGAAATCAAGTCCAAATATACACTCTCTATAATAACTTTAAGATACATTATTTAGTTTAACTTACAATGGCTTTATATGAAGGCTGCATTAAACATTACATTTCCTTACATTTGGTAAGGAAAGGCCTGGAGGCTTTCTTGAGGCACTTTTCTTCTAGACTGTCAGTTGCTGTCTGAGAAAAATATAACTTGTGACTTTTTTGTTTCACATCTATATATAGAAGGGAGAACTATTTGCTGTAAAGTTACTCTTTTGTTGTTCAAGGGGGCTCTGTGTTGATCCTTTTAATTGATCAGTTTCATACAAA
The DNA here is from genome assembly GCF_026122565.2 of Emydura macquarii macquarii. Taxonomy (NCBI): domain Eukaryota; kingdom Metazoa; phylum Chordata; order Testudines; family Chelidae; genus Emydura; species Emydura macquarii. Next base: position 13,875,766 of record NW_027130455.1, read on the forward strand.
AACCATTGATTTTTTAAAAAAATGTAGTCTCAAAATGTGATGGAAAATGAGCTGCATGAAATGCAGTAGTGGATAAGACTAAGCAACTGTGTATTGTGTGATTTTTTTGCGGCATCATAGTTTATCTTCTGGAGTACAATTCTGTGCAAACGGTTAGGTTAAACTCAATATATATTATAAATTGAAAGTTTAGATTCTGGAGTACTGCTATGTATATTTAAACTAGAATTGTGTGTGTAGCAACACACACACAAACAAACAATTCTCTCTCTCTGTGCATGTGCTTGCTTGCGTCCTCTCTCTCTCCTAGAGTGTGTATATCTTTAGCTCTGACAGTTCTGAGAAAAACCTTGAGAAAGTGCACTGAGTTTAAACTAACGCAGTGTTGTTTTTCTGAGGCTTCAAACAGCATGAAACAATAAAACTGAGAGATGTAAGGTGTTCCATTAATCTCAGTGATGTGTTGGCTCTGAGACCTAATGATGATGATTACTGTGTATTCACTTGTCCGATATCCAATTGCCAGAAATGTCATCTTTCTTCCACATTAAATTTATGCATTGTTCACACAAAGCTCTGCAACATACTGGAAATTGACTATGCATGGACAATGTAAAATAAAAATAGGGACTATTGCTAGAAAAACGAAGCATCCCAGAATATCCAGTCGTACCAAGGTGCCATAAAATTTAGGCCAGCTTGCTCTGGAGTACAGAAGTCTTTAAATATGACTTAAATTTATGGTTCAAATAGTAAGCTCTCCATTTAAAAGAAAAGAAAAACTGAGAAACTCAAAAAAAACCTTAATATATAATATACATAGGCAACATACATGCCATTTGCATTATCTTAGTCCCAGTTCCACTATCAGATTTTGAAGTATTGGACTCAAAACTATCTAATCAGGCATAGTTCTTATTACTATAAGTAATCCCTTTTTACTCCTGTGTATTACTCATAATGTAAGCATTGTATGGGACTACTTGTGGTAGCAAGTGTTTTGACTGGTAGTAGGCTTTTTGGGGGGAAAACATCTATAATTATATAATCTATAATTGTTTGTCCCACAGGTGAAAATAGCTTCTTAGATGGATCACATACAAACACTTTAGTAATTTACCTAGGATTATTCATGTGAAATCAAAGATGCTAGCCTCAGCATATTTCTTCATGTGGTGCTGTTTTGTGGATCTCAGAAATTCTGGCCTGTAACAATGAAACGGAAAAGGTTCCATCAGCTTTATTCTTGTACATTTTGAATGTCACCAGGGCTGGTACTCTCCTACAGAGTACCTTGTGTTTGCTGCTGCTGTTGCCTGTTAATGTTTCTGTATCCTTAATCACTATTTTTCTCCATTGAAGTAGTTTGTCTGGAGCATAACACACTATTATTACAAAAAAACAGAAGTAATTGAGAGAGAGAAAAGAAAGCAAAAATGAAGCCTTTTTTCTCCTCTTTTAAATGAATTCTTGGAGACAGTAAATTCAAAGAGACCAAAATTTTATGAACACAAAGGACACTAAAGCATCTGTGGGTGTTACACATATTGCTACTGGCCATTAGAAATCTTGCGCTAGTTTACTTGACGATGTTATATGCTCATTGAATCAGATATCAAATCTGTTTGAGTGCGGGGCTACCACAGCCAGAAAATTGTAATGAAGAATGACATCCAAGGACACGTGGAAGAAGAGTGACAGATGAAACTCTTCAGTACATCTCATCAGTATTGAAAGTAGATCAGAATAAGAAATGTTAATGGTATTTAAAAGATAATAGGCATGAGCCACGAGGGCCAAGTCTTTCTCAAGTGTCCAGATTTCTAACTGTCATGTCACAGTAGATTGCCAAGACGCTGAAGGTTGAGGCATAAGAAATTGGAAAGAATATGCGGGATAGATCTTGGATAGTTCTAGGGTCTTACTCGTCATTGTCAGTGAAGGTATCAGTATCTTGCTAAGCCTAAACAAACCCTCTCAACTTGACAAAATTAGATATGCATGGCAGACTTTGGAGCAATTCACTTAAAGGTATTGTGAAGAGAATAGCACCCCTAGATTTAGAGTCACATACCTGTCACTGTATTCAGTGGTGATCTCCTTTCTGCATCTTTTGATGAAATAGACCCTAAACCACGTGGCTGCATGTTGTTGTGCCAACAGCTGCCTTGAGCAATGCGGATAGCTGAGAACCAAAGTTACCCAGACTGTGATTTCTTTGTAGGCCAAGGGTAGGTTTTTTATTACAAAAGTTAAAACAAGAACATAAGAATAGCCATACAGGGTCAGACCAATGGTCCATCTAGCTCAGTATTCTGTCATGAGGCCTTCACAACATCCCCTGGCAATGAGTTTCTGTGAATAAGGAAGTGTTATTTACCCCTTCACATAACACAAGAACCAGGGGTCACCCAATGATATTAATAAGCAGCAGGTTTAAAACAAACATAAGGAAGTACTTCTTCACACAGTGAACAGTCCTAGTCTCTTTGATCTCTTATGAAAGCTGTTCCACACCCCCAATCATTTTTGTTGCCGTTCTCTGTACTTTTTCCAATTCGAACATATCATTTTTTAGATGGGGTGACCAGAACTGACTGCATTATTTAAGGCATGGTCATACTATAGATTTATATGGTGGCATTATGATATTTTCTTTCTTATTATCTATCCCTTTCCTAATGGTTCCTAACATTCTGCTAGCTTTTTTGACTGCTGCTGCATATTGAGCAGGTGTTTTCACAACTATCCACTATGACTTAAACCTCTTTCTGGAGGGGTAATAGCTAAGTTAGACCCCATAATTTTGTATGTAGAGTTGGAATTGTTTTCCAACGGGCATTACTTTGCATTTATCAACATTGGCTTTCATTTGCTACTTTGTCACTGTAGAGGATGTGTTCTCTCCTTTCCTGTCTATTTCGGAGAGAGGCCACGCCTCCTTGCGGTCACACTTTATACAGACAAACTTTATACAGGGGATTAGAGCTTCATGGTCTGTCTGTCCAGCCCTCAAGCAGGGCGAGGCAGACAAAGCAGTCTCTAGCCTGAGTCCGGGCGAGTAAACATTCTATATGCCCCAGGGCCTCTGGCAGGGCAGGCCCGAGCAGGCAAAGCAGTCTCTAGCCCTAGGTAGGGTAAGCACACAGTCTAAAGCCAAGCCCTAAGGCAGGGCGAGCAGGCAAAGTAAATATTCTATAGCCCTAGGTATGGCAAGCAACCTGTCTAAGGCCCAGGGGCAATCACCCCAGGGTTGAGGTGGAAAGGGGGAAGGGAGACACAGGCCCAACCAACTCCACTCCATCCCAGCCCAGGGCCCTAGCAGTGGCAGGATGTCCTGCCACTGAACCAGCGGGGCTCTAGCTGAAACGCGCTGGCTCAGCTGCAGTGCACAACACAGATGGACGGTCATCTGGCTTCCCTGGGCCTCTTCCTCCCCCCTTTCCCTGGAGTACCTGGCACTCGGAGCCACTCTGTCTCTTCAGGGGACACAGCTAGGGAGAGGCTCCACAGCCCCTCACGGTTGTCGACTGGCAGCAGGTCCGGCAACTCCTCGGGGTCGCCGGTGGATGGCAGCTCCTCTAGGTCACAGGGCCCAGGTAGTTCCTCGGGCTCACAGGTGTCAGGCAGCTCCGGCAGGTCCTTGGGGCTCCTGCTGGTAGGCCGTCCTGGCAGCTCCTTTGCAGGGTAGGTCCCGGTAGCTCTGGCAGGGACTCAGAGCCCCAATCGGGAGGCAGCCCGAGCAGCTTCTCCGCAGGGCAGTGGTCAGGTTCGGGTCCCAGCACCACGGGAGAGACATCCTTCTCCTTCAGCTGCTCTCCCCAAACTGGGCTGGGAGTCCTGCCCTTTATACTTTCTGTTCTTGTCTGAGCCCTGCCCTCCTACTTCTGGAAGGGCAGGCATGGCTTTTCTAGCTCTGCCCTCCCTGGGCGGAAGGGCCGTCCCTCCTTGTCTGTCTCGGAGGGAGGCCATGCCCCCTTGCTACAGTCATCAGTTTTCAGACATTCCTTTGTAACTCTTCTCAATCATTTTTGGCTGTAACTATCTGGAGTAATTCTGTATCGTTTGCAAGCTTTACTACCTCACCATTTACCCCGTTTTACAGATTGCTTGTGAATATGTTGAACAGCACATGCCCCAGGACATATCGTCAGGGGACCTGCTGTTTACTACTTTTCTACAGGAGCCACGCTGAGATAGCTTAAATAGGGCAAAATTGCAAAGAATGGGGCAGGCAGACCCCTAATGCTGGTGGTTTTTCTTCCATAAAATATACCCAGCCAGCAACAAACAGCTTCTGATCACCTCACTGATTATTTAGAAGATAAAAACACAGTTCCTTGAAGCCATCAAGCCCTCTGACTGCCATCCAGACAGCTAAGTCAAATATGATAGAGATTACTGAAAATCTTTGCCCATCATATGTAAAGGGTTCTACCAATCCCAAAGGACTGGACACATTACCAACCAGGTCAATGAATATTTCAGATCTTACCCAAATACATGTTTAAAGCCAATGCTTATTCACTAAACTTTTTTTTTTAAAGATGGTATTGGTTAAAATTTGATATACATGCAGATGAAAATAAAAGTTAATAAGTCAGTTTCAAAGTACAGATGATAACTGAGTTGCAAAGTCCTTAATTTGCAAAAGCTTCTGGAAATTACCCTAACAGCCTGAGGGTCATCAGTCCTTGTTTATAAATCCAGTCCAGAGAAATGAAGCAGGAAATGAAGACAAAATGGAGATGTTTTCAGGACCTTAGATAACTTCTGCCCTGTGGGTGGCTGGTCTTTGTCTTAGTTTGTGAAAATTCACAGAAGCAATATGGAGGTTCAAGGCCATATGAGCAAGTCACATGTCCTTGCATGCTTTTTTGTCATAGGAGCATTCATTGCCCATATTCTGGCTAACTCGTCCACAGGAAAGTTCACCAAATGGGGTCGAGTTGTTTTATGGCCCTTAGTGAAAGCTAAGTATCCTTTGATGGGCCATCAAATGGCATTATTCATTCACAAAGTTGCTAGACTGGATACAAACAAGTGTTATCCCAGGAGCAAACACATATGGGTTTGGGTGTGGATGTGGTAGTGGAGAGACTTGAATTGGTTATATATGTATTTTAAATGTTGTATTATGAAATAATATTCTGTACAACCAGTCTTTGTTCCTATTTGTACAGTGTTTGTCCGGTACCATAAAACCATGAAAATAGTCTAGTGTAGTATAGTGCATTATGCCACAAGACTTAATAGAACTGGAAATGATGTGTGTTCTTAATAGAATTAAATAGTTAAAAACAGACAATATATCACATCAACACTGAGAAAGCAGAGCAATTGGCTAGTTACTATAGGTACCTATACACAAACTCAAGAAGCCTGGGAAACAAGCAGGAGGAATTGGATGTCCTAGCACAGTCAGGGGAGAAAAGGTAAAGGAGTTGCGCTGTATGTAAGAGAGCAATATGCTTGTTCAGAGCTCCAGTATGAAACGGGAGAAAAGCCTCTTGAGAGTCTCTGGGTTAAGGTTAGAGTCGAGAGCAACAAGGGTGTTGTCATGGTGGGCATCTGTTATAGACCACCAGACCAGGAAAATGAGGTAGACGAGGCTTTCTTCAGACAACTAGTAAAAGTTTCCAGAGGACCTGGTTCCCATGGGGGACTTCAATCACCCTGAAATCTGCTGGGAGAGCAATACAACAGAGCACAGACAATCCAGGACATTTTTGGAGAGAGTTGAAGACAACTTCCTGGTGCAAGTGCTGGAGGAACCAACTGAGGGCTGAGTTCCTCTTGACCTGCTCTCACAAACCAAGAAGATTTGTTAGGGGAAGTAGAAATGGGTGGTAACCGGAGCAGCAGTGACCATGAGATGGTCAACTTCAGAATACTGACAAAAGGAAGAAAGGAGAACAGCAGGATATGGACCATGGACTTCAGAAAAGCAGATTTTGACTCCCTCAGGGAGCTGATGTACAGGATCCCCTGGGAGGCTAATATGAGGGGGAAAGGAGTCCAAGAGAGCTGGCAGTATTTTAAAGAAACCTTATTGAGGGTGCAGGAACAAACCATCCCGATGTGCAGAAAGAATAGCAAATATGGCAGGTGACCAACTTGGCTTAACAAAGAAGTCTTTGGTGAGCTTAAACACAAAAAAGAAGCTTACAAGAAGTGGAAGCTTGGTCAGATGACTAGGGAGGAGTATAAAAATACTACTCGAGCATGCAGGAGTGAAATCAGGAAGGCCAAAGGACAATTGGAGTTGCATCTTACAAGGGATGTGAAGGTAACAAGAAAGGTTTCAACAGGTATGTTAGCGACAAGAAGAAGGTCAGAGAAAGTGTGGGCCCCTTACAGAATGAGGGAGGCAACCTACTAACAGATGATGTGGAGAAAGCTGAAGTACACAATGATTTTTTTGCATCTGTCTTCACAGACAAGGTCAGCTCCCAGACTACTGCACTGCATAGCACAGAATGGGGAGGAGGTGATCAGCCTTCAGTGCTGAAAGAACAAGTTCAGGACTATTCAGAAAGGCTGGACATGCACAAGTCCATGGGGCCGGATGCAATGCATCCAAGGGTGCTGAGAGAGTTGACTCATGGTATCACAGGGACATTCGCCACTAACTTTGAAAACTCATGGCGGTTGGGGAAGGTCCCAGATGATTGGAAAAAGGCAAATATAGTGCCCATCTTCAAAAAAGAGGAGGAGGATCCAGGGAACTACAGACCAGTCAGCCTCACCTCAGTCCCTGGAAAAATCATAGAGCAGGTCCTCAAAGAATCCATTTTGAAGCACTTGGAAGAGAGGAAGGTGATCAGTCAACATGGATTCACCAAGGGCAAGTCACATCTGACCAACCTGATTGCCTTCTATGACGAGATGACTGGATCTGTGGTTGTGGGAAAAGTCGTGGAGGTGATATACCTTGACTTGAGCAAAGCTTTTGCTATGGTCTCCCACAGTAGTCCTATCTGCAAGTTAAAGAAGTATGGGTTGGATGAATTGGCTATAAGATAGATAGAAAGCTGGCTAGATCATTAGGTTCAGCGAGTAGTGATCAACGGCTCAAAGTCTAGTTGGTAAAGTGCCCCAGGGGTTGGTGCTGGGGCTGGTTTTGTTCAACATCTTCATTAATGATCTGGGAGACATGGTGGATTGCACCCTCAGCAAGTTTGCAGATGACACTAAACTGGAGGGAGTGGTAGATACACTGTAGGGCAGGGATAGGATACAGAGTGACCTAGACAAATTAGAGGATTGGGCCCAAAAAAATCTGGTAAGGTTCAACAATGACAAATGTGGAGTCCTGCACTTAGGACGATAGAATCCCATGCAATGCTACAGACTGGGGACCGATTGGCTAGGCAACAGTTTGGCAGAAAAGGACTTGAGGGTTACAGAGGGCAAGAAGTGGGACATGAGTCAACAGTGTGCCTTTATTGTCAAAAAGGCTAATGGCATATTGGGTTGCATTAGTAGGAGCATTTGCAGCAGATCGAGGGAAGGGGTTATTCCCCTCTATTTGGCACTGGTGAGGCCTCTTTTGGAGTATTGTGTCCAGTTTTGGGCCCCCCACTACAGAAAGGATGTGGACAAATTGGAAAGAGTCCAGCAGAGTGCAACAAAAATGATTAGGGGGCTGGAACACATGACTTATGAGGAGAGGCTGAGGGAATTAGGCTTGTTTAGTCTGCAGAAGAGATGAATATGGGGGGATTTGATAGTAGTGTTTCATTACCTGAAAGGAGGTTCCAGGGAGGGTGGAACTAGGCTGTTCTCAGTGGTAGTAGATGACAGAACAAGGAGCAATGGTCTCAGATTTGCAGTGGGAGAGGTCTAGGTTGGATATTAAGAAAAACTTCTTCACTAGTTGAGTGGTGATGCATTGGAATGGGTTACCTAGGGAAGTGGTGGAATCTCCATCCTTAGAGGTTTTTAAGGCTCAGCTTGACAAAGCCCTGGTTGGGCTGATTTAGTTGGGGGTGGTCATGCTTTGAGCAGGGACTAGGTGACCTCCGTAGGTCCCTTCAAACCCTAATCTTCCATGATTCTATTATTCTAATATTGTACCTAAGCCTAGGCCAACCAGGTTAAAACTAGTACTCAGACTGGAAGAGTTCATCTTGTCTAATGAGTATAAGCCTTTTTTTTTTTTTTTTTTTTTAAGAGAGGGTCAATAAATGAGGGTACGGTACAGAATAAATGCTCATGAACAAAATCATTCAGCTTTGTATTCTCCTTGTTAGTGATTCATATTTTTACTGTGCTTTTAGATAATGCCTTTTGTATTAAAGTGACCAGATAATCTGACTGGAGCTGGATAATCCTGAGTATATTTATGGAAAGAATGTCTCGTATGTTCACGTCCTTTAAAAAAAACTTCTATCTCTCTGTTTTCGAAGGCTGCTCCAGTTTTGTCCCAACAGTTCAATACCAATCTGGCACTGCAGTTGTCAGTGTGCTGTCTTGGCTTCAGAGTACTGATACAGTCCAGGTGGAAGCAGTGTCTCCAGTCAGTCAGTGAAAGGAAAAGATTCTATTCAGGTGCAGCAAGGATGAAGCAGTAAGTTGACAGCAGTCTTGGTAGATAGTGGAATCAAAAGTTAAATACCTAGAGGAGGAACAGGATTGGGGACATAGAAGAAAAGTGCTCTGGAAAAGAGGAGGAGAATGATGTCCTTTTCAGGAAGGTCTGGGTTGATTTAACTTCTCCAAAGCCCCTAAGTCAATTCAATATGCCCTTCTGTCACTTTCTCTAAAGTCCAGTACCAAGAGTCCTGGAGCTTTGATATGCCATTTGTCCTAAAGGAGGCCCTTCTTTACATTAACTCGTTAGTGGAGTTCCTCCTGCTGAGCAGGAGGTTGCCAGTAGAATTAAGTGGATTTTTAAAACTAAAAATCTAACTGTTTACTATTAAATAGTATGGTTTTTAGCACTTATATACTATGTGCCATCTGTTGATCTCAAAATCTTTTTCAAAGGCAAATAAGAATCACAAGATGCATTTTATAACTTAGGAATCCCAGGCAGAGCGATTAGGTGGTTTGCCCAAGGTCACACAGCAAGTCAAGTGGCAGAATTGGGAATAGCCTTTGTTTCCCTATCTGAAGCTGTGTCTGATAGACAACACTGGAGGCACGGTCATTTTGAAAGGTGAAGTTCTCCTCCTCCTAATAGCAGGATCAGTGAAGGAAGTGTCCAATGAGCAGACAGGGACCACATCCCAAATAATTAAGGGTACGTTATCAAGACACAAGAGTCCCCATGGTTTGAGGCCCAGGTGGCTTGACAACCATTGGACTTGGAACTTGGAGTAGAAAATAAGAAGACGAACAGATCCCAACAAACAAATCATGCCCCAATTTTACTTTGGAATCTTTTGGATTTTATATCGATCTCTCATCTGTGGTTTACCACTTACCATCCATGGAAAATTCCAGGAGTCCTTTCAGCTAAAATGCTCTCAGATATCAGGCTTTCAGTAGTCCGTGCACCTATCAATAGAAGTGTGAGTTCCTAAAACAGGACCAAGGAAGTTCTTTGATTATATCACGCTCTCTCAACATGACTGTGGTCAAAAGAAATAAGGCCTTCCTACAATTCCAGAAGATTGTCCATAGTTCTTAAGACAGTATAGTCTCTTGCCTAAACGTAGGCTTTATGGGTGGGTATGTTCCATTGTCATTACAGGTTACATGATTACAGGAGCAGCTGAGGAGTTCTCTAAAGAAATTCACAGTCCCTAACTATTCTTATTTTATAAAATCCACATGTTTCTTCATCACTTGCATTTTAATTCTGTAATAATAAAATGGCTGAGGAAACTATGCTAGATTTATTTTGCCTGGACTATCTGATGTTAAGGTTAATCAATATGGAGAAGTAAAACCAGAATTTAAATGAAATCTAGAGCTTGACAGAGACCGCAGTATTATCTTGAAAAGCATCTTCTTTCTATCTATAATATAGACAAAAGAATTGAAACTCAGTATTCAATTGAACAGTCATGAAAGCTAAAGTGACGTTGAGGGTAGACATAGAAAGTCTGGTTTTTTTTAAAATGAACTGGTTACCCATTATAAATCTTTCCTGCATGGCCCATAACTGAAATTATAACAATCTAAATGAAAAAGAATCTGTAACTTGTATTTATTACTTTAAGCTACTAAAGCTACTCAGGGCCAGTGAGGAAAACTGGGTGAAAAGTGGGTGCACAGAATGCCTTTTTTCAGATATTTAGAAAGTGGTTTTTAATATCAAACTGTACAATATGTAATAGATGAAGACAGATCATCAGCTCAATTACAACTACTTCAGGGTACCAAAATATATGCGTCTTGTTCTCAGTGTATTTCTTGTGATTGGACAATTGTATAAAGGGAAATAATTTTAGCAAATGTTAAATGTGGTTGCATATAACCTATAATTTCTCTTTAGATGAAAGCTATTCTCCTACATCATAAAATTGAAAGGTCAGAAACCATGTGGTTACATGAAAGCACACTTGAATTACTGCATCAATACCCATTGTGGGGGTGGGGGGATGCTGCTTCTCAGGCAGTGAAGTTCTAGGCTAAAAAACATTATTTGATGGTAGAGCTGTACTCAATGCTTCTAGTGAAACTTGAAACCCCTTGAAACTTGCCTGGATGTGGGTTCCATCATGAACTTTATACTCAGCCTGGGCTATTTGAAAAATTCATGAATCTTTGCAAAGATGATCCAAATTTCAAAGTGAACTTGTCTGGATCAAAACCATGGAGGACTTGCAAGTTCATTCAGATTTTTGTATAAAAATGGATGAATCTTGCAGGTTTATGCATTGTTTCACTCAGTGATCTTTGTTTTGCTCAGATGCAAAACTTGGAGTATGCGCACCAATAGGAGTTGAAGCAAACTAACTCATGTTTACATAGAGCCGTGTAACCCAAAAACTCCAAGTTTCATACAATACTAACCAGTAAATGTCTACTGCTTGTGCATTTAGAGCCTAATCCAAAGACCACTGAAGTTAATGGAAAAATTCGTATTGACTTTGGTGGATTTCAGATCAGGCCCTTTTAGGGCCCAATCCAGCAAAGTACTGATCTCCCACTGACCTCAGTTACGACTGAATATAGTGATACCCCAGCCACACAACATTCTTCCTTGTAAGTTCAATGGGAGGTAAGGTTGCTAGCTCTGAATTTCATGTTACTGTGATTTTAATATTTAAGAGTTTCAAGTATTTAAATTAGTTTTCCCCTCTTCATTTTTCTCTCAGGCTAGTCCCGCCCCTATCATTGTCAACACAGACACCTTGGACACGATTCCCTATGTAAGTATGAAATTTTGTTTCATCGTTTTGTAAACAGTTGAACTTACAGCATGGTCTCCCTTGATTTCCCCTTAATAAAATTCTCTTCACTGCATTATCAGATATATTCAACATTATCCAAATGTATGTACAAAATGTTTCTTAAAACATGTACCTAGTTTTATTGAAAAATACTAAATAGATTGTGTGGTTTAATTCTTTCCCAGTTGCATAAATTAGGGAAGGTAATTAAGTCAGGTAAAATACAGCAAACACAGTGCAAAATAGTAATTCACATACATATTTTTTCTATGCAACAAAATTTTAACTAATTCAAACTAACTTCCTTTTGAAAAATATTGTGGATTCATTGTGACTTTCCCTTTTACCAGGGCAGCTGTATAACATGAAGCATTTTATTTGCAGATCAGAAAATATTCCTAATACCAAGAGTTTCTGTTGTTGATTTGGGAATTATAAAAAAAAAGAAATTTCCCACTATATAAATGAATAAATGATCCTTCCAGCATCAGAAGGAGGGGGACCATCTTGTCTCAACCCTTCACCTGTTTATCTGTATTTCTTTTTAGATTAGAAGCATTTTAGGGTTTCTCTGTGCAGCACATAGCACATGCTGGGCATTCCTGTTAGATAAGTAGTAAGAATTTACATTTTAAGTAATAAGAATGTTGTTTTATGTTTTAAAAATAGAAAAATTAATACTCATTTTCAGCCTTCCCCAATTGTTCAGGGCTGTTCAGAGGTTACCGTGTGTTATTTACAAACAACAGGGCTAGGATGCTGATAGAATCATTTTCAGCTCAACATCATTTAATGCTTTCCTAGAGACAAGTAACAAAGATGGTTTTTCAACATTTCTTCTTTAAGGGAGAATAAAGGAAGATGGGTACATCCTGGGGCTGTATGCATATCTATTTCTGATAACCACCATTTTGGTACAAAACTGTGCAGAGTTGCAACGGAAAGGAAGAATAGTTATTCCACGCTTTTCTACCAGTATTTAACAATAGTATAATTTTCATCCCAAAATGAAATGGGTGCAAAATACAAAGAAAGGCAAATGCTATGGTAATTATTAGGGCAGCAAGAAGGACAGGCTTGGGGAATCACATGCAACCGGCAGATTAATTATGCCCCTTTTCCACTTCCACTAACGATCCAGCCAGCCAGTATCTAATCTTTTCTGCTGCTTACTCTGAATTTTTTTTTAAAATTCTGCTCCTAATATTAACATCACATTTATCACTTTACTACCCACATCAACTTCTTGCCAGTCCTCTGCATGAAGTAAATGAATTATTGACCTAAGTCAATCATATTGTTGGAGTCTACTTGAAGACTGTATCAAAGAGAGAACTGCATGGTGACTGAGTTTTTGTCATTCCTTTTGCTTCTGCTGAGTCATAAAACTAACAGAGGAGTTATCATACATAATGCATACTGAGGAGTTGATCAGGAGTAATTCCATTAAAATAATTCTGTTGAAGTCAATGTAGTTATACTGGTGTAAGTCAAAGGAGGATTTTGGAAGTTTATCCTCCTGGAAAGAGTAGAAAATTTAAATACAATTTTTGCATTCATTTATTCTTCAGCCTTCTCATAAGACTTAAGTATAAGTCAGAGGAGAACCAAGCTCTAAGCTTTTAGTAGATATTGGGGAAAATCTACCAGAATATTAGGCATTGCCAAGCACTGTTATAACATCCAATAAGTTCAGTTTACAAGACTATAATGGTGCTAGGGTCAGATTCCAGAACACCACAACAAATGAATTGTTTCAAAATCTAACTATTTACAAAGTCAATTCTTACAGTATTAGTCTCTTTGGAATCATTTTTGGGTGCAAAGCTGCTACCTGCAGGTTATATTCACCCATGCAAACAATATCCTCACACACAACCCTACAGGGAAAATTTAAAAATGAGCAGTGGCACTACAGCAAGGAATAGAGATCCTTTCAGCTCAATATACAGAACCAAACTATAATGAAGGAGAGTGCAGAACACAAACACACACAAAATAATAAAACCAACACAAACATATTGTGCAATGTGTAAAAGTAAAGAAAACACAAGCAAATTTCAAAGTGGCCACACAAAAGGATTGTTCTGATTTGGTCCTAACTTAATATTTAACATCCTATTTCTGGTCTATTTTTTTTCCACTTTTAAAAATAAGGGCTGTATAAACTCAGTGGCCTTCAAAACTCGACTCTCTTGGACATTTACATTTTTTAGTTAAAAATGTGCTAGTCAAACTGGGACTAGTTCAGAAACCTAATTAAAGTTGTCTTGCACTTATGCTGTAATTCCAGTGTACTTATTAGAGGTCAGCAAAAGGGCTAGAATTACATTTATTTTATGGATAAAATTTTGTAAAGTTTTTACATTTCTTCATTTCACCTTTCCAAATTTCAGTTATATCCAAATTTTGAATACACCGTAGTTTGTATTTCTCGCATGTGAATGGAAACCCTCATGTCATATATGTGCAGCTATATAATGTTTGCTCATTTTATTTTTACAATTGCTTATTCAAAATTACAAAATTTCATTCAAATCTGAATTTATCTGAAATTGTGACAATCTAGAAGCAGTACTTTATGGCACATCTGCTTATAATATAAGCACATCTGCATATATTAATTATATAATTAATGTTAATTATAGTTATAACTCTGTAATATATGAACTTTGTTCAAACATCTGTGACTAAATAAGCATATTTTAACATCAAACTATTGTTGGCATTAGAAAAGCAGCAGTTAATGAACTTGATAATTATAAACAAAGCACAAAACAAATAAACCCCCAAAGCTTAAAAGTGCAACAGTTTAGAAATTCTTCATTGTCTACAAATACTAAGGGCTGCTCTACGGCACCGAGTTCTGTGGACAAAAGTCAGCTCCTCTAGAGAGCTGAGCAGCTGGACCCTGCTCCTGAGAGCGGGGCGAGAAGCCCTGGGTGGCTAGTTGCTGGCTTCCAGTGGGGAACAGGAAGGGGAGTGATGATGTGTATTTTGTATCCTGCCTAGCTTGCCATAGTTTGTATTCTGTGACCTGCCTACCTGGTTGCCGTAGCAACATATTTATAATATTATGGGCTAGCTCAGCCTGTTCTGGCTGGTCTTAGTGGTAGTTCAGTAAACCCTGTCTGTGTGTTTACATCTCTCTGTGTTCCTGTGCTGGTTTCTCTCTGAGTGCAAGTAACTTCCAAGGATCCAAATATAATAGAATCCTGGGCCACTGGACTCTGGCTCCCAACGGGGAGGGGAGAAGCTCTGGGCATCTTCCCCCAGCACCTGGCTGGGAACGGGGAGGGGAGAAGTTCTGGGGCTTCTCCCAGCGGGGAATGGGGAGTTGGGGAGTGGGGGGTAGTCTGTCGGGAGCCTGTGGGGCAGCCAGGCTCCTGTCAGGGAGCTGCCAGCAGAGCTGAGAGACCGGATTCTCAGTTCCCCACACTGCCCCTCTTAAGTCAGTGGAAGTGCTCCTGGTGCGGATGCACACCACTAACCCAAGGAGGGTAGTGTGGATGTCAGCCACCACAGCAATTAATGCATAGGTTGACTTATCTTTGTAGTGTGGACAAGGCCTAATTATAAGGAGGGTTCACAGCACAGCCTGTTATTAAGGATGCCCACCGCTTCCCTTCCCTTTATAAGACCCTTTTTTCAGTTGCTCATAACTGTGGCAAATATTAATTGTTTGGACAAAATTTCTATGCTTTGTGTCTGTCTCATGCTGTGTCGTCGTCCGTCGTGTTCCCCCCCCCCCCCCCCTCTTGAAAATTGCATCCAAAATGATTATTTCCAAGAAAGAGATGAGGGAATAATGCAGTATGTTGTTTTGCCCATGTTACAAAATTCTGGCGAAAAGCTCTAGTGTCCCCATGCTTTAGAGCAGGGGTTTGAAATTAGGCAGAGGAGTGGCCTTTGTGTCAGGGACATACCTTTTTCTGTCCCCTTGAAAACCTACCCACATTTGGCCAAGTGGTGTCCTTTGAAAAATCACAGTTTGCACATGTTCAGTAAAGACTTCTTGGATTCTATCTGCACTGGGCATGCTCCAGCCTGGGGCTGAGGAGGGCTTTCCCTGCAGTTATAACTGTGGATTGCTGCTGGGCTGGGTCTGGGCATGGGCACGGGCACCTGAACAGGGAGCAGGAAAACTGTCTCTGTGCTCCCAAAGACAGACACACTCTCTCTCTCTCTCTCTCTCTCTCTCTCTCTCTCTCTCTCACACACACACTCACACACACACTCACACTCACACACAAGTAAGTCTCAGACAGTAGGGGGGAGGAAGCTGCCTCTTTAAATGCAGAGACGACAAGAGCCAGACCTGGGGAGGTGGGGGATGGGGACGGAATGGACTGGGACAAGGATCCTGGGGAGGGAGGAGGCAGAAATTGGGACTGGAGCTTGCAGGAAGGGAAAGAGGGAAACGGGGACTGGAAAGAGAAACCTGAAGAATGGAGACTTGAACTGGCTAGGTGAAGAGAATGGGACTGGCACAAGGACCCAGGGGTGGGAAAGAGACAGGACTGGGACAGAGATCTGTTGGAGTGGATGGGATAGAAAGGGTCATATTTGAGGGAAAAGGGGCAGAAGAGTGTGTGGCCACTAGAGCACGCTCCCCTACAGAGCCTGAAATGCAGCCAAGAGTCTTGAGTCTCTCCATTCACTGCTATTGGCAAATATCTGTGAAAGCCACTGGCAAAGTGTACCATCCCTCTCTAGTGACGGTCCACACAGAGGATGACAGCCAACTGTAGCTATCAGTTACTCTGTTAGCTCAGGTGGCAGAGATCTTGTGCAGTGGATCTAAAGAGTTTAACTCTGCCGATGACCCAAGTAGATGTCTGTGTGATGCAACATGACGGAATCTGATTTTTCAGTGTGCTTTTCTAAAAAACTCAGAAATGGCACATGCACGCACACACTGCATTAGAAGAACATTAAGGTTTCATAGTCAAGCACTCAAAAGTTAGAAAATGCCTGAATGAAGGCTGCTGCCTGTACAACCTTAATTCAGTCCCCTTTCTAATACAGATTTAATTATATGATCACATACTACTATTTCCAGAGGATCTCTGCCTCATTCAGTGCATAAGAAGTTCTTGGCTTGGGGAAGAATCAAGGCTGTGTAATAATGGAGACTCTTCTCTATAGGACCCCGCTGCATTTGTTCCAGAAACTGGGAGGTGTGTACTATTTGTGGGACTGAGACAGGCACATTCAGGCCTGCCCAAATCTAAAGACCTGCCTGCTCAACTAAGGGGGGGAACCATTAGGTCCAGGCTCCAATTGATTATGTTGAACCAATGAAACCAATGAAAAACAGGGACAGGAGTGAAGTCAAAGGTTAAAAATTAGGGAGCCAGAATGGGACACCAAGCAGAGAACACAGGCAGCACCACTACTCCTCAAAGGCATCTAAGGAGTTGAATTGCCAAGAACTCTACCCAGAGGTGTGATTGTCTGAAATAGGCCCCACAGTTGCAGAGCACCCTCGTATCCAATTTCCTCCCCAGGGAGTGATGTATGGCCATCTTGGAGATCCTGTGACTTTGTGGGAGCATGAATGGTGTTCATAGATCAGGAGATGCAGGAAAAATTGCAGCTAGAAACTCAGTAAGAGGTTCAGGAGGACCTGGAAGAGCAGCTGCAACCTGACACACTGTACATAGATGTGCACCAGGGTCTCCATCTTGCAGCAGAAAGGACAGATATTGGGGAATTCATGAACCATTCCAGGTACATGCCCAGGCTTATGGCTCCATGGAGGAGCCACCAACTAATATCCTCAGTGAGCCACGGAACCAGAGTGGAGTAAAGGCTGGTCCACCAGGAGGATTCCTCACTGCCCTCAGGTGGCAACAGGTCCTGCCACTTGGTGTTAGGGTGGGACAGGAGGGCGAGGAAGTGTATGGTATGAAGCACAAGCGTGTACAGATTTTTTCTGGCTGCCATTCAGGGACGGACCAGATGGATGTGGTTCAGCTGACTCAGGTGGTGTGTCAGGGTTGGCCGGAGAGGCTCGTGGGGCAGGGGCTCAGTGATGAGTTCCAGAGCACTAGGGTTGAGGGGTCGGAGGAGAGCATCCTGCAGGACCCGCTCGAGGAAATCAAGAGAAGCAGGAGGCACGTGACAGGGACACACAGGGTGGGCAGCCCCATTTGCTGGCTGAGCACTGTGGGTTCCACCCAGTCCCCCTGATTCTGATGCACCAGCCAGGACCATCCTCCGGTGCACCAAGGGGGATTCCACTACCTGCACATGAAGACGGGGGTTGTGTGGGAGGAATTCTGCAATGAGATCCTCCCCTGCAGCTGCCACTATGGACCTGGTCACTATAACTAGCTTCCAGGTCCTGAAGAAGTCCTGATAAAAGCCCAGAAGCCCAGAGAGGTCTTGGAGGAGACCTCTTGGTTGGAGATAAGAGCTGCTGGTCATATTGGAGCCCTCTGAGGCAGTGGAGGAAGGCATGCACCAGCATGTTACATGTCCGATTACCTGCACTATAAAGGAGTGCCACCATGACCTGAATGCCGCAGGCAGGAACCTGGCTGCAGATGCAGACCAGGCCCTATCTGTCCTCCCCGAGGGGGAGACTCAAGACACCTGCAGAGACCCAGTGCTGCCTCAGCCAGAAAAACTCTAGAATCTCCTTCTGGAGTTTGGCCAGGGTTCCTGGGGGCAGGCTCAGGGTGTTCAATCAGTGCCAAAGCATGGACAGGACTAGTTGCATGATCACCAGCAACTTCCTCTAAAGGGAAAGGCCCCAGTGCAGCCCTGCCCTTCTCCACAGCTCGTCAGTTACAGCTTGTTTGTTTTGTTTGTTTAGTAAAATTTTGCAATTCACATTTCGTTAGGTGCAATTCATACATGTAAGTAAATAATATTTTGTAATTGCATTCTTCCCTTAGCAGTAGGGTTGCAGATGGGTGTGGACCTAGCAGACAGGGTGGGGTATGAGGATTGAAATAGTGCTGTTTTGGTGGGTGATGTTGAGTGGCTGTGCAGGAGGCTGGCATGCCTGTTTGAGGGCTCTAGATTTGTACCGAATGTGGTCAAACCTCATTTCTTCACATTCCCTGATGCTACAATATAATACTTGTCATACATATCAACATATAGAGAAGTATAACATCTGTGGCAGCAGAATTCGGATTTCTAAAATTAAATGCCAGCTTTTCAGGTAATACATGTTTTAAAAAAAAAAAAAAGAGATCTAGTTCTAGTGTGAGTGAAATCTTGATATAAGTGTAGAACACATAGGATAATTACTGGTGATAAAGGACACAGCTAAAGATTCTCCCATTTTGGCCCTGATTCAACAAGTTACTTAAGCACATGCCAAACTTTAAGCATGTGAGGAATCCCCTCGTCAATAGGCAAGTGTTTATGTGACTCTAGAGCCTTTGTATCTAATGAAACATTCTGAAGTTTAAACACTAAGACTGTAGCTATTTCTTGTTGGCCATTTGTCACGTAATATAAATTCTGGCATTTTGTAGCATGTAGGTCCCCAAAAATGATCATGACCCTATTGTGTAAGATGCTGGAAGAAGTAGTAAGCAAAAAACAATCTAGGGCCCAAATCTTTCAAATACTTACATGTACGGGTAGTTTAATTAACAAACCGTTTGTTCCAAAATACTTTTGTCTCCCTGGTTGATAGTATTGTTTGACTGAGAAGCAGCACTTCAAAGAGCCTGATCTGATGCTTTTGGATTCAATGGGAACACTCCAGTGGGCTTTTGATCAGACCCAAAGTACCCAAGAACACGTTTTTTTTAACCAGAAGTATTTCCCAGGGCAATCAGAATTAATGAGCTGACCAAAAGCAGACTTTGTCTTTTTACTCATTGTGACAATGATTGATATAGGGAGAGAAATCTCCAGGAGATGTGGATAATATCAGTTCAAAGCATATTTGCCCTGAAACACAACTAGGTTCTTTTTATAGTTTTATAGTTTGTCACTGTAAAAAAAAAAACCAAAAAAACCAAAAAAACCAAAACAAACGTTGCAAATGATGCTTCTTCTCTCAAAGTGTTTATGGCAGCATATTCTCAGGAGGTGATGAAATGCATGCACCTGACAGTGAATTAACTTTACTTGTAACAATTACTGTGGAACATGAAAGGAATTTTGAGGAACTTGTAATGTACAATTTGATACTAGTGCTGTTCAGGAGCGGGGAGGAGATGTGGCAGTTTTGCCAGAAGCAGATTTTGGAAGCGTTAAGATTAATTCTTTTAATATCATTTTTATCATTCAGATACATAAATTATGTTTTATTTCAATTAAGATATTAGTTGACAAAAAAGTAAAAATATATAATCTCTTCCTGTTGAAGCCCCTCCAGTCAGATTTAGATTCAAATCTTCCAGTGATGCTGACCAATACCATCTCCTTGTTTCCTTGTACTCCCCCATCAGTCTGCATCCATCTGTTTTCTCTTTTGGGGCAGGGTCCATGTTTTGCTTGGATAGCACCTAGTACATTGGGGTCCTGGACCATGACTAAGGATCCTAGGTTTTATGGTAATACAAATAAATAATAACTTTGGTGTTTATACCTGTCCCATGCACCTATAATTCTGAAATTGGAGTTGTAGATAATTGAGATTTTCAGATGTACAATGCTATTTCTACAAGTTCACAGTCTTCCTAACGTTTTCTGGTGAAAATGATGACTCAAATACCAAGACATCATTTGTGGATAGTTACTGGTAAAGACATAGGTATGAAAATCCACACTGACTGTGAGAAGACTGGGTACCTTGATGTCTGCACCGTGTACCATCTGGATGTCACTGAAAATGTTGCACGCCCATTTTACTGTGATCTGTGGAGTTTTATGTTATCTTCACTTTAAGTATCATATTGCTCTTTGTCCCCTAATTTTAAGGGTTCCGTAGTGGTCTAGACTTACTGTTATGTTGCTTGGTAGTAATATTTTCTATAATATAAAACATAAGGCTCATGCTAAAATACTTAAATAGCTGCTTTTTTCACAAAGACTCATGTTAAATATCTAGATATGGAACTTGCCTAAACCCCAAAGGTAGGCATTCTTCTTCTACAGTTAATCCCTCCTTGGAAATTCATCTCCCAACACATCCCCATCATGGAGTCAGGTGCAGGATACTGTTTTGTATATTGCTTTCATTACAATAGTGCCTACATTCTCCACCTAATACCAGGGCCCCATGGGGCTCATATGTTGGCCACATCTATTCATGAGACTGCCTACAAACAGGACAATTGATACCAGTTCATTAAGAAAAGGAATTATTTTTATTCACACTTCTTAAAACTAATTTCTTGTTGTTGATTCTCATTTAACTAAACAAACAGTAGAAAGAAAAGCTTTAAAACAACAAAAACAAAAATTATCTAAGGATTTAAGCAACTCCCAATCCACATCTATGGCTTTTTATCTACAGCATAATCAGGAAAACCAAGACTTGATATCAAGGAGGAAAAGGCAAGGAAAGGAAAAAATATATAAAAATCACAAACTTTCAGACCTTTATGTATAATAAAGTAGCAATAAATCGTTTCCCCCTTTAATATAGTATTTGCATTCGCTACATACATGAACCTGACTATTAACTCTTGATCAAGAAAACGGGACAGAAACTTTCTACTAAATGTTTACTTTCATGTCAGATTTAAAAAGAATAACTTGTTGATAAACTACATTATCTTTCATTAATTAGAACATATTGTTTATGCCAGAGGAACTAGAACCTTTAATGAAAATATTAGCAGTATGTTGATTGTACAAATGTCTGTGTAACTCAGAGTGTTGTTTCACTCAAGGGTATTTTACTAGAATTCAGGAGCATGAAAGAGTAATGATCTGACATTAGGAATGTGTGATGTGAATTTGGATGAAGAACTAGTGGAAAAAGGTAGACAGGAAATAATCATACTCAGCATTAGCTCCAAAATGTGATTGAGAAGTCTTTAAAGAAGAAACCATTCCCTTTCATTCAGTCTTTGCGAGATGGAAAAGAATGAATGTCCATCCATCTAGTCTGCGTTGCAAATACACTTTTAGAACATAAAATGTTTGTTGTTTTGCTTCAGACAAAACCATAACTTATAATATTAGTACACTTTTTCATGTCAAATCCATAACTGTTTTAGAAAGGTATACAAAGTGGACAAGATGGTGCAATGAGTTATTTAGGTGGTAACTGGAAGATACTTTCTACCAACTCAGTAAAACTGTGACCTCAGCTGATACATTTCAGAGGCTGAAAGCCAAAATTGTTCAGTAGCTCTCACTGGGTTTACTTCCAAGTAAAACAAAAGCACTGCTGAAGGAGTTATTGGTATAGAGCAATGCTTCTGTGTTGCCTTCTATCTGTCTGGGAATCAGGCGTCAGGAAATTAGTAACTGAGCATGGATCTTAAAGCACTTCACAAATAAACGATTGGTTTTCAAGCTGTGGGACATCCCACCCCGGGGTGTAGCGAGCAGCATAGTGGAGAAGTGCTTCTCAGTCAGCTGCATCCTGCAGGCCCTGCCTGGTGATGCCATGAGAAAACTGCTGCCGGAAACCGACTCTAAATCATGCTGAGGTTTGTGAAGGGGGCTTTGCACAAGTTTCGGTCAGGCAGGTCACCTTGGGACACCCGTGTTCATTCACGGCCGGGGCATCAGACTTGGCAGGAGGGAGAAAGGGTCACTGCAGCTGTAGCTTCACACTGTCAGAAAGCAGCAGCGTGGAGGAGGCTGAGTTGCCCAGCAGCTGCAAGCGGTCTCACGGGGCTTGGCAGTGGGTAGGAGGCAAGGGCATCTGGATACCATTACCTGCTCCTCACAGGGATGTGTGCGGGGAGAGTGAACTGTGGGTGCTCCTGCCTTCCCACCCCCTGCAGGCACTCAGCATCCCCTACCTTCTGCTCCCTCAGCACTGCCAATGTAGCTGTCTGGCCTATCCCAGGCCTGCCTCCGTGGTGGGACAGTCTCCAAAGGGTAACTGAGCAAAAAACATCAGTGAACCTTTGAATTCAGTCTTGCATAGTGAATTAATATCTCTATTCTAGAAATGGAGAAGCTGTGAGGATATATGTCTAATGAGCCTGAGTACGGTAATGAATCAGGGCGCAAGGATTTTGCATAGTGTGCCGCAGCTGAAACCACTGCAGCATTAGCTGATCAGAATAAATGGGCTCACATATTGTATGGATTTTAAAAATTGCTGCTGAGAAACAGGATCTCTACAGGCTCCCTGCGCTTTGATATGTTGAAACCATTGAGTTTCAGTGTAATAGGGAAAACACCTGCCTTTTCTGTTTGGAGTTCTTATATGAAAAGTGACAAGTAAAGATGATTTTGGTTTTAGTCTAATCTTAAGGATCATTCACCATCCACCATGTTGAAGCTGATACATCCCAAACTGGTAGCTGTGCCAATTGATTAAAAGGCTGGCTAATGAAACTGTGACATGGCAGATGTGAAGGCATGGCTGGGGAGGGAAGATTGTGCAGTGCCTGCCTTAACTCTCCTAGGTTCTAGCCAGGCCACGCCCTCGTTTTATGAGGACAGATGTTCAGTGCACTTCTCAGTCTCAGCATTTTGCCTAAGCTACGTGGTTAACCTCCATATTCATACCCATCTTCCACTCCCATCACCATGGCTGTTTCCACTCTGCTCTCTCTGCCTTCACATACCTATCTAGATATTTAAGACTCTCCCTCGAGTTGCTAATGTATTTATCCTTACAACACCCCTGTGAAGCAGGGCAGCACTATTATTCCCATTTTACAGATGGGGAACTGACACTGAAAGACTAAGGGCCAGATTTACAAAGATATTTAGGTTCCTAAAGATAGGTATTTAATTGGATTTACAAAAGCACCTAAACAAGTTAGTTGCCTAACTCCCATTAAAAGTAAATAGGATTTAGGCTCCTATGTGACTAAGGCACTTTTGAAAAATCTTACTCGCCATATAGATACCTAAATACCCCAACTGGCTTGCCTTAAGATCACACAGGAGAAGGATTAGGGAATTGAACCCACATTTCCCCGAGCCTAGTCTAGTGTTCTAACCACTGGACCATCCTACCATTTTTGCCCCTCCCTCTCTGGCCTAATCTGCCACACTCTCATCCTCTTCTCCCTAAAACACATTTCTTGCCACAGCTCCCACTCCAAAATGAAATGATAAAATATCATTAAAAAGCAACAGAAAACCCCATATGTAACTGCTGATGCTGAACAAAAAATTTTGACCAAAAGATTTTTCATCCAAAAATAGTAGTTATTTTAAAGGGAAATTTTTCATGAAAAAGTTGCCAACATTATTGAAAATGTTTTATTTATCTCAAAAAAATGGTGACTTTTTAAAAATATTTTATTTAAAACATCATAAAAATGTTATTAAAATAGTGATTGAAACTTCATTTACTGAGAACTGGGATAAACAAAATATAGCAATTTGATAAAATTTACTTTAGGAATTAAAAAAAAAATCAATGTCATTGAACTGATTTCCTTAAAATTCTAGAAATGGCTCCATTTCAAGCAGTTTGAAATGAAAATGATTTTGCATATTTTTATGAAAACCAGCAGTTTATATTTCAACCACATCAGTGTCTAATGTGGTCTGGACCTTTGCCCCTTCAGGATCTTCCCCAACTAGGTTCCCTACCAAGGGATAGACTTCTGTCATTGTGCCCTCGTCAGAGATTGGCAGGAGAGCTCTGATCCAGGGCCCAATGGCAGACAGCAAAGCCTTGCCACGGGAGTGCTATGCAGCTTCCTTGCTGGATCACTTCTTACCAATGCCCCTCTTCCCACAGGGCAAAGTAAAGAACTGAACACAGAATTAAAGTTTCTAACCTTCAGAAGTCACTAGTCTCTCCTCTGCTGGCTTGATCGGGTCAGTATCTCCAAGCCTCAGGCAGCAAGAGCTCCTCCTGTTGTGCTTCTTCACAGCATACCATAGATTAGATCAGCTCAGCTCACCTGCATGGTTTGCCTTTGACCTTCACGCCCATCGCTGTTTTTTCATTTGTTGTCCCCCGTAATTAGTTGAGTCCCAGGTTCAGTAGCTCCTCCCCTTAGGCTGGGGGAAGGGCTTTTAGCTGTGGGTGGGTGCAAGTACTCAAATAGTCCTGGTATTCAAATAATATTGAGCTACTCTGCTTCCCTTTTTAAACTCTACCAGGTGCAGTGGGGCAGGACTGCCTCAGCCCAGAGCAGTTCCTTAACCCCTTCTTCTCCAGTGTGTGGTTTGTATTCCCCAATCACATACCCCCACCAATGTCTTCCAGAAACCTTGCCTTATTTGCAAGGGGATTCTTGACAGGTGACCAATTCCTTTAGGGCATTCTCAAGTGTGATGTTTCTAGTGGTTCACCAAAGACCACTTTTCCTTTTCTTATGTGCTTTTGTATACACTCTGTAGAGCCAGATTTCTCTCTCTCATAGCTGAATGATTTTGACTGATTAATTAAAAATTTTGGTGCTGATGACATTGATCAGTGCCTTGCAAACCCCTTTCAGCTCGGCAACTTGAAACAATTTTCATCCTGTGGCAGATTGTTTTTGTCAAGCTGCCTTTCTTTGAACAGCGTGATGGGAAGGGCCCTCTGTTCTATTATCCTGTACATTTGTCTTTATAGTTCAAGCCTGCAGGAAGTCATAAAGGGAATAGTTAATTATCTTTGTTTCTAGGTTCAGTGACTTGAAAACTTTTGGTTTGCCAAGCTTCAGTTGTGGGAATTAATTTGATAGGAGACTTTAATGGTACGAAATGAATTCTTCTATGGTAGCTTAAGCACAATTAAACATGGGTAGGAGTTTGTTCATTCTGTGTTCTTTGGCTGTAAATTTTAGTTCCTTTTTATAAAGGGAAGCATTAATTTTAAACTGTGTGAATCACCTCAGTTTCCCTGAAGCACATAGTAATCCTCATTTAGTTCTTTTAGAAATTTGCAGAGGTGCTAAATGGCTAGTTCTCACTTAATCCAGAATATACTTCACTGAAGTCAGGGTGAGCCTCACATATTTATCTCAGAATGAAATTTAACCTTTAGCTGCTTTCCCTTTTTTATATGTTTCTTGTTGGAATAAATCCACTTGGATGTATTGACATTATTTGAATCAGTTAAAATATTAAGAGCTAGAAGCATGTGTCCTGTAGTCTTTCTTCCCATATTGCATACCCTCATATTGCTGTCTCCTCCTGTTGTTGAAAGGAATGAGAGTCTGAGTTCCACTCGATGCCACCCAGGGCTCTTCATGGGTCGGTACAGCTGCATGCAGCCTGTTACTCAGAAATAAGTGCGCAAGCACAATCTCTAGACGGTAATCAATTTTGGCACAGGGAGGGATGTAAGTTTAATATATTTTTGTGACGTGCCATGTTCTGTATGGCACTTTATAACTAATGAACAAGAACTATATACCACTATATATAAGAAGGTATACCACTTATAAGCAAACAGAGAGATTTAGGGAATTGTTGCATTAAAATCCTGACCTACAAAGTTCTGATCTGGAATTTCCCAGAGCATGGCCTGGAGTTAGTTAATCTGCATTATATTGAAAGAAAGCTGCAGGAGGAGTCAAGCATCAGAGATAGAGCTCTGGTACTCTTAAACCTGTATTGATGTTTTCTTCTAGGCTTTGGCCTTTCAGTTGTGGTGTAGTCTTTTTGTGCCATAGCTGCTGTGTCCTACCACATTTCAGCAGTGGCGGAAGTGATTTCTACATACTCCTTATCCACCTCCCAAGAATATTCAGAGGACTGATTTAGTTAATCTTCAGGCTGGTCTATACTGGCGGCAGGAGATAGGCAAACTACATAACGTTCTCGTACATAACTACTTTTGTTCACGAAGTGCGGCATCTTCATGGCACTGTGTCAACAGGAGACACCCTCCCATTGATGCAGCCTTACTTCTTTTGGGGAGCTGGACTAATTGAGTTCACCGGAGAGCACTCTCGGGTCTACAAATATCTGCCGCTGCAGCAGTGAAGACATACCCTTAGTTTAAAGCACTTTGAGATCCTCAGAGGAAAGGTGTGATATAGATGCAAACTAATAAAATATATAAATACTTTGAAAAAACTTTCCCTTGGAGTCTGGCATGATCAGAAGGACAGTCAGTTTATAGTTAAGCTTAAACTTCTGAAATTCTAGTACCGGAGATCGCACACTAGTTCAATACAGAATCCTCTGCTTTGCTGATTGAGCCCTGCCTCCAAATATTTTTCCTGATTTTGGCCTCAGTCCTGCAAACCTAGTGTTCACAGGGTTGTGGCCTTAATAACCTTGAAAACAGTATGTTAAACGGATGTCATTTGGGGCCTTCATTCAAGTCATCATGATTTTGATGGAATTCCCTGTTTTTAGAATAATGTTAAGTGGATAATTCGGATATAGAACAATTTGCTTCATTCCAAAAGCAAAACACTACTACAGAAAGGTATTTTAGTTTTCTGGTGCCCGTTATTTCTTCTACTTCCCTACCAGTAAATGTAATACTTGTTTCTTTTAAAATGTAGAGATTTGCTAAAGTATCCAACAGATTTAAGAGCACGTGTCCCATTGATTTTTTCTGTAGAGTTTGTGCTCTTAAATTTCTTAAGTACTTTTGAACATCTCTCTCAATAAAAGTGTCCTAAGCACATATCATTAACCAAGTTTAACAAATGTTTAACAAAATATCTGGCTAATCATTAAATTGCAAATTCTAAGTTACATTTTGTAGGGGCCTATTTTGGTTTCCTAAAGAATGACTACAGCCTTGTATGTTTCAAAGCCAGGGCCTGGAGTTCCACAGGGGAGTGCTGTGCCAGATAATTTAGTCTAGAAGGCACTGGAGGCAGAGAGGGCACAGTGGGAGAACATGGTACCAGAGGAGTTCATATCAACCCTAAACCTAACTGTACTCAGATAGCAATATGACACCCCCCCTTCTCTTTTGATAAAGCCTTTCTCCAGATGCGATAGCAATTAAGGCCCAGTCCTGGAAAAACTTACAAATGTGCTTAACTGTAAGTGCACTCGTAAGTGTTTGCAGAGTTGGGACTAAGTGTGCAACGTATTGTCAGTGCCAACCATACAAAAACTGTTCAGCCATTGCTCAAAATCACTATATTGACTTAGACACCCTAAGATTAAAAAAACAGTTGGGGTTCTTTGTTTGCCGCTTTGTGTCTTAGAGCCTCTAGGGATCAGGAGGGGAATTTCCCCCCCCCTCCACTGTGTTCTGAGTTTTTTGTCTCCTTTCTCTGAAGCCTCAGGAATGGCCACAGCTGGAGATGGGACACTGGGTGGGGTGAGCTGCTGTGGCACCGAGCATTCTTCCTGCCAGGTGCTTGGCTGGCTGGTTCTTGCTCACATGCTCAGGGTCTAACTGATCGCCATATGTGGGGTCAGGAAGGAATTTTGCCTTAGATTGGCAGTGATCTTGGGGAGTTTTCACTTTCCTCTGAAGCTTGGGGTAAATGTCACTTGCCACGATTATCTGGATATGTCTCACTCAATCAATTTCCTGCCACTGCAGGGGCCTCGGGCACTGGTGCACCTCAGTCCCTCCTATTCCCTGCCCGTGGCACATAATAGTCTAGTCTCCTGTGCATTGTAATAATTCAGTCTGATTTCCGTTGTTGGGTTTAGTTTGAGGGTGCCGAGTGGCTTTGGTGGCATGTTTAGCACTGGAGGTCAGACCAGATGATCTGGTAGACTTCTCAGGCCTTAAATTCTATTACTTTGTTTTCAAACATCTGCTCCTCAGTGCTAGAAATGTCTATTTAAAATAAATAAATTTAAGCTGGGGTTTTCACTTAATCATCTGATTCCAGGAACTTTAAGAGAAAACATCCAAATGCAAGACTCAAGATAAAATCCTAAGTATTGGAAGCACCACACGTGCACACACATGCGCACACACAAGGGCATGAGATAGTACTAATTACTAGTTACTGAATTTCATTATAAACCACACTCAGTACATTTCTGTATTATAAAACAAAGCACTTCATAAGTGAATTGTGCTGTTTTTCACTTCTTTGAAATTTTCTTTACATATAAAAATTTGGTAAGTACTAAATTAATAAAATGAAACAAAACAACCCCCCCCCCCACAAAACTATGTATGAATCTGGCCTTCAGTATGAAAATCAGCATCTTGTCAATGCATCAAGTGAAGCGTCTCCTAGGCATGTCTAATCTGTGCCCTAACACTTTTTATTCTGAGAAAATGCAGTACTTTCCATCTTAAATTATTAATGAATAACCTCAGCCTTCAGATTCAATCAAGAAACATCTTCCTCAGATGCATAACAAAGAGATAGCCATTAAGACACAGGTGGAAGAGTAGCTTATTGAACTGCAAAAGAGCATAGTTCATGAAAAGAGTGTTGTCCTTCTGACTGATAAACAACAGTACAGGACATCTATACATGAGGTGTCATGCTTTTAAGCAAGGCACTGTGCCAATCAGCAGGTACTCACATAAGTCTTGAGGAGAGTCAGGTTTATATTTTTTTATTACATTTCAGTTTTAACACATCCAGAAGAACTTTATTCTATTTCATGTACAGGTTAGCATGAGCTACAACATTGAGAGCAGAAGTTATCTGTGTTTGGTATTTTGTTCAACCTATTGGAGATAGGAGTTAGCCTAGAAGTTCAGATCTGGAATTGACACAAGTTCAGGGGAGTTTGGATCCAGTGTTTTTTGCTGCTGCTTTGGGCCATTTTTTGGTATCATGTCCACTTTTGATGGCTTAACAACAAGTATATTAGTATTACAGGGCTCTGCATGGGTTTCTTGAAGTCAGTGGATGCAAAGTGTCCAGTTGCTGATAAGGATCATGTAATGAGAGAATATGCAACAACATCTGCATTCTCAGCCCACCAAATTCATTTGTTTTCTGTAATTTTTATATGTTTGTTCTGGTTTTTATTCCTTTTATATTAAATGTGTAATTACAAAGCATATGATATAAAGATGGATCGCACTCCTGGAGTACACATGGATTTACTTTGCCCAGGTTATAACTTTATTTTAAATTCTGCTGTCATATGGTTGTTCTTAATTGAATTTCGTAACATAGCAGATGGTTATAGGAAGTGCAG
Organism: Emydura macquarii macquarii; assembly: GCF_026122565.2. Lineage (NCBI taxonomy): Eukaryota > Metazoa > Chordata > Testudines > Chelidae > Emydura > Emydura macquarii. Next base: position 13,905,216 of record NW_027130455.1, read on the forward strand.
GTAAATAATTACTTTAGCTATGTACTTGTTTTTAATGTGATTTGAGAAAGAGCTTTTCACTGTATCTCAAAGACAGTGATATAGTACTAAAATTTAGAGTACCAGAGCCTAGCAGAAGTGATCTCCAGTTGATAATTCTGTCTGCCCCCCAGAAGCACGGATTGCAGCTGCTCTTGGAAGGAAGCCCAAGACAGTGGGGGTGCCTGGCAGAGGGGGCCATGCCAGAGTCCAGGGCTAAGTGGGATGGTATCAAGGTGGTAGGTAGTGCCCTGTACAGGCCCCAGGCTGGGGGAGATGACAGGGGTGGGGTATGGTGCTTCCATGGGCCGTGACAGCAGTGTGAGCGATGCCCGTCGCCTGCATAGTGAGGCTTGTTGGACCTTCAGGACGGTAGAGTTGGGTGCTGGATGCTAGAGTGAGACTAGCTGGACCACAAGGGAGTATAGATGGGGCTCTTTAGAGTATGGAGTGGAGAACGAGATGGAGGAGAGAGAGGTGAACAAAGGAAGTCTAGAGCATTGCTGAAATGTAGGACTTTTCTTCTGTCATGTTGGCTTGGACCAAAGAAAGGGGAAAGACAGAGGAGTTAGTGTTGCTCTCTTGTTTTTGAGAGGGTGCAAGGAAAACAGATTGGAGGGCTCCACCTGCTGGATCCTATCGTGACAGAGATTCCCATCCTACCCCTCACCTCCGGCCCTGCTCCAGCTCTCAACAAACATTTTTATTTCTGAAAAACTGGAGCGTAATTCTGTCCTGGTTTACAGTTGCTGGAGGTACATTCTGGCAGCACTACATTCCTGCTCAAAGGTATAAAACACAATTGCTGAATGTAAAAAGAGAAAAGATTGATGAATCTTTAGCTTAGAGACTGGAATATTAACAGCATAAGAAGAGTTAGTTGAGGCATCATTGTCCTATCAGTCTAGGAAAGAAGAAATATTGCTCTTCTATAGGATCTTATTTCTGAGGCTCTCAATGCACTTCGCACACATTAGTTAAAACACTTTTTGTCAGATGTATTACATCTATTTGCATATGGTAAACTGAGAAACAAAGAGATAGCAATTGTCCAGTATTATACAGCAAGCTAATCGTGGCTGGGAATAGAAATGAAAAGTCCTGCTCTAACATGTTCTTAGCTATGGAAGAATTTAATTTTTAAAGACTCCATCACTAAAAATATAGGTATATCCTAAATTTCCTCATGAGAAATATCTCCCTGATTGAAGGATATATTTTTCCCTTCTGTACAGGCAATTGATTTATGTTTCACTTTATAAAGTCACCTTGAATAGTTTAGCAACAGAAAAGAAGTTTCTACCCTGACAGTAGATAATCTGATGTGACTAAATAGCATCTGCCACAAAAACCAGCTTTCCTTCGTAATTTTTAATTTGTGATTGTCCTTAAAAGTTTCTATTGAAATGCACCTAGGAGGGATTTTTCACATTACTCAAGTAACTTATTTTGATTTGAGCACACACCTGAGTGTTATATGCATTATTACATGTGTTACATGTATGTATTACCATGCGTTCAAATTAACAGCTTTTGGCTTTAATTAAAATGCAGAATAAGCTATTTAATTGCTGTTTCCCCCCCGCCCCCCTTTGTAACATGTGTTTATATCATTTAGCAAGGGATGAGTTGATTCACATTGTGAATCGAATATGCATGCAGACAAGTTAATCAGCATAGGTTTTGAAAACATTCTGGGATACAGTCTCTGCTCCAACGAACAGTTACTCCACCTGAAAATCTGCCCTTCTGACTTTGGGACGCTCATTGGTCCCACTTATGACCATCTTGACTGATCTTCAGAGTGTCTTCTGTGTACTCTAAAAAGGTTTTCTACCCTCTGCAAGGAACTGATGAATCAGTGCTACTCTCTGCCTCAATGGTAAATGATACTTTTAATCTGTGTTCATGCAGCTTTGATCTGCATGTACGAAACCATCTAGAGAAAGAAGAGCCTTCATGGATATACCAGCTATCTGAGTTTCATGAATACCTGATCTGATCATTTTCTACAGTAGATTGACTCTATATGAAACTAATAGAATTCCAAACAGCCCACATATGGTAATTTGGCATTTAGTGGAGATCACTAATAAAGAGAAGCTGCCATTGAGGTATAACTGTTTATGTATCCTATGCTAATATACTCAACCTGCTTCCCAGGCATTATTCCTATAATTCGTCATGTGTCAAGATAGCAATATCTATGATTCTCTTGCAACCAAGCCTCTTTACTTCATTCCTGACTGACACATTGTGCTCTGCTTCAGCCGAACAGAAAACTTATCTTTTTGTTTACCTAAAGCGTTATGTTTTGCGTCATTCTAGACTCAATTTAATTTGGTAATAATGTAATAACAAAATTAGTGTTAAATAGACACTTGGGTCTCAATTCAATTGAGTTACTCTGGATTTAAACTGTGGTACCTGAAAAGAGAGGGAAGCATAACTACTCTGGAATTGTCTCAAAGTTACTGAGTTACGATTTGGCAAGAAAGATACAGAGGAGAAGTTTAAAGCAAGTTTTATCCTATCCTTGTAACTGGAGGGTTTTTTTTGTTTTGTTTTGTATTTTTGTGCTCCTCATGATGATCTTTCTCTACAGTCGAAGCAGATTGATGCTGTTTTGATGGTGCTTACTCATTCTGTGCAAAAGATAAAAGCCCCTTACTAACCATATGGCCTGTCTCAGTTAGTCCTCCTCAAGGAAGACAGACATAATTTCCTGTTGCTGCTCAAGATCCTATTTTATTTCTATCTCCTTTTCAAAGGCACTGTGTTTTTTAGATATTTTGCTCAAATGCTAAGTCAGAGTAAGTCTTATTAATTATTTTTCTGGTCAACTTGTATTTGATTTCCGCATGGAAGGAAGTGAAAATATGATCTTCATGGCCTTTGTAACAACCTAATTCTGGCATTGTGTAAAGATGAGAGAAAAGGAAAGAGAAATCCAGTTGAAAGCCCTATTGATGGAGAGCAGCGCTCTGCCCATAGACGGTGCATAACCTGGTCGCTGTTGGAAGACCCGGCACCAAGGAGTTTACCCGCACTGAGACGGTGCGGAACCCAGTCACCGGAGGAAGACCCGGCACTGCGCAGTTCACAATGCGGAACCAGGTCACTGGAGTCCGGCTCAGCACCGAGGAGTTCGGAGCAGCGCCGACCTCAGTCACTGAAGGTGTCTGCAGGGCCTCAAAGCAAGTGGCAGTGGAAATAATCAGTACCGAGACAATGCTCCGGTACCTCTAGCTCTTCGGAGCGCACCTCCACTTGTCAGCACCGCTCATGGCGACGGAGGCAGTCCTCATCATCCTTCAGGTCAGAGATGTCGAGAGTGTGGTCCCTGGCATGGAAGGGTGCCCGTGACTGGGGATGTACACGGCACTACCGGTCCAAGGCGTCTGACTATGAGGATGCCTTGGAGTCTCCCGGGGGGACAGTCATCGGAAGAGCCGATGCCCCCACACAAAGCGTCACAGCCTGTGGCGCAGTCAGCCCCGGGTTGGCCCCAGGGACAATGGCTGCAACGATGGCCTTATTGGGCCCCATGGGGTATCCAGGTGGGGCCGGGGCCCCAATCCATTATGTCAGGGGTGGGGAACGTCCGGCCTGTGGGCCGTATAAGGCCCGCGAAATTATTTGGTCCGGCCCGCGGGCCGTCCGAAATCATTTGGCGGCGGGGGGGAATTCGGCAGCGGCGCGGTTTCGCGGCGGTGTTCCGTTGGGGGGGGCGGCAATGCCCGCCGCCGAAACCCTGCCGCCGTTTGCCCCTTTTCGGCGGCGGGGGGAATTCGGCGGCAGCGCGGTTTCACGGCGGCGGCGGGGAATTCGGCGGCAAACACTCAGGCCACCATCAGGCCCTTGCCAGAAAAAAGGTTCCCCACCCCTGCATTATGTTATTGGGAGTGCAGTCCGTGCCTCCAGCACAGGAGAAGGCCCATAGACACTACTCCTTGGACGAAGAGTTGGACCCCATGGAGGGACCCTCAGCAGGTGCAATCCTTCACCAGGAGGGGGCGCACTCACAGGACGCACCCCGGCAGTCTTCTTTCTCCTCACCTGATGAGGCAGTCTCCCGGGACCACTTGGCGTCACTGGAGGATTTCAGGGCACACCAGGAGCTGCTCAAGAGGGTGGCCTCTAACTTGGGGCTGGAGTTAAAAGAGGCCAAAGATAACCTCTTTAATGTGCTGGCGGCGGCTGCCCCAGCAAGAGTGGCCCTCCCAGTCCATGAAAGTGTCCTTAAGATTGTAAAGGCCCTGTGGCAAACCCCTTCCTCAGTCGTGCCTACATCAAAGGTGGCCAAGAAAAAATATTGCGTCCTGGCCGAGGTGTTTGAGTATTTGTTCATTCACCCCACCCCAGGAACCCTGGTAGTAGACGTGGCTAACCAGCGAGACAGGCAAGGTCAGCCAGGGTCCATTCCCAAGAACAAGGACAATAAGAAGCTGGACTTGTTTGGGAGAAAGGTTTATTCCATGGCAAGCCTGCAGTTCAGGATTGCCAACCATCAGGCAGATATAATTTCTGGGCAGATATAATTTCAACCTGTGGGACTCCCTCAGGCGGTTCACTGAGGCCCTGCCCCAGGACCAGGCTGCACTTTAGCATTATCGTGGAGGAAAGAACCACAGTAGCTAGGGCAGCACTCCAGACATCCTGTGATGCTGCTGACTCAGCAGGCAGGGCCATAGCCTCCACCATCTGTATGAGAAGGTGCTCGTGGCTGCAATCCTCGGGCCTGTCCCAGGAGGTGCAGCAGTCTATTCAGGACCTGCCCTTTGATGGGTCAGCCCTATTCTCCGATGAGACCGATGCGAAGTTGCATGGTCTGAAGGACTGAAGGTCCAGGCTTCGCTCCCTGGGCCTTTACACGCCCCAGTTTTCCAGGCGTCAATCATGACCCCAGGCACAGCAGCAGCCAAGGCCTCCACCCAGGCCTTTTCAAACCTGTAGGAATAGGGATAGGAAAAAGGGGGTTTAGAAGAAGGAATCAGCCCCCCAGCTTGTCCTCAGCCCCCAAGCAGGAGCCCCCCAGGGGGTCGGGCAACCAGAGGAGGCAATTTTGATGGTGCGCCCGAGGGTGGCGCCCTGACTGCTCTCCTGGATCTGCCCCCACCCCTTCCTAAACAGGTTAAGATCCTTCTATCCTGAATGGGCAAAAATCACGTCAGACCGTTGGGTCCTTGGGATAGTCTCAGAGGGCTGTTCCCTACAGTTTACATCTATCCCCCCCCCCCAACAACCCACCCCCTCTGTCCCTCTTCAGAGACCCCTCTCACAAGCAACTCCTCTTGCAGGAGGTGGACACCCTCCTCAACCTGGGAGCAGTGGAAATGGTCCCTCAAGGCAGAAGGGGGAAGGGGCACTATTCGAGGTACTTCCTCATCCCCAAGGCAAAGGGGGGTCTGAGACCCATATTAGACCTGCATCGTCTAAACAAATATGTCAGATGACTCAGGTTTCGCATGGTCTCCCTAGTCTCCATAATCCCTTCCCTGGATCCAAGAGACTGGTATGCCGCTCTCGACCTCAAGGATGCATATTTTCATGTGTCTATCCTCCCCAGCCACAGACGTTTTCTCCATTTCGTGGTGGCTGGCTCCCACTACCAATTTACAGTCCTACCCTTTGGCCTATCTTCGGCTCCAAGGATGTTCACCAAGTGCATGGCGGTAGTGGTTGCCCACCTGAGACGAAAGGGGATGCAAATTTTTCCTTACCTGGACAATTGGCTGATCAGGGGCAGGTCCAGGTCCCAAGTGCAGGAAAGCGTGATCCTCACTTGCACTTGCTCCATGTGCAGCAGGCTGGAACTACTCATAAACAAACAGAAGTCCACATTAACCCCAGTGCAACACATAAAATTCATTGGGGCCACACTGGACGCTTCTCAGGCCAGAGCCTTCCTGCCTCAGCCACGTTTCGAGGCGATGGTCTTTATCATCTCCCAGCTGTACCGATGCCCCACGACAACAGCCAGGCACTGCTGACACCTATTAGGCCACATGGCGGCCTGCACGTACTTAGTCAGCCTTCCATCAGCCGCTAAAGGGGAGATCGCTGTTCTCCGATCCCATGTCAGGCAGGTTCCTCAAGGGAGTGGAGAGGCTTTGTCCGCAGGTCCATGACCCGGTGCCTCTCTGGGATCTCAACCTGGTCCTCTCGATACCCTTTGAACCTCTGGCTTCATGCCCTCTGTCATCCATTCATGGAAGGTAGCCTTCATGGTGGCCATTACCACAGCCCTGAGGGTCTCCGAGATTAGGGCCTTGACCTCGGAGCCCCCTTATACAGTATTCTATAAGGACAAAGTTCAGCTGAGGCTGCATCTGGCCTTCCTACCCCAGGTGGTTTCCCAATTTCATTGTAATCAGGATATTTTTTTCCCCATGTTTTTTTCCAAACCTCACGGTTCGGAGGAGGAGAGGAGATGGCATTCGATGGACATGAGACAAGCCCTGGCCTTCTACATCAAGTGCACAAATCCATTCCTGAAATCGACGCAGTACTTCGTCGCAGTGGCCAGCTGAAAAGCTCACCTGTCTCCACCCAGCGCATCTCCTCATGGATTACATCATGCATCAAGTTCTGCTACGAGCCCGTGAAGGTGCCACTTCCGGGAATCATCACAGCGCACTCAACCAGAGCTCAAGCCTCATCTACAGCCTTCCTGGAGAGAGTGCTCCTGCAGGACATCTGCAAAGCTGCCACCCGGTCGTCAGTGCATACCTTCACGTCCCACTATGCCATTGTCCAGCAGGCGAGAGAGGATGCGGGATCTGGCAGAACAGTGCTGAGGGCAGCTCACCGGTAACTCCGACCCACCTCCAAAGGTATTGCTTGTTAGTCACTGATAGTGGAATGGACATGAGCAATCACTCAAAAAAGAAAACAAGGTTACTTACTAGTAACTGATATTCTTCGAGATGTGTTGCTCATGTCCATTCCACAACCCACCCCCCCGTCCCCGCTGCCAGAGTTGGCAGAAAGAAGGGACTGAGGCGGCGTAGGGTCGGCAGCACCTCATATACTGCGGCATGTGCATGGGGCTCCGGAGCACGGGATCAGCTAAGGGGAAAAAAGTTCCAGGTAACCATGCACGGAGGCGTGCACACACCTATAGTGGAATGCACATGAGCAACACATCTCGATGAACATCAGTTTCTGGTAAGTAACCCTGTTTTCATTCAATAAGTTCCTAGGGGGCTTCTGCTAGCCCCCCTCCGTTTTCCATCCAGGTCCCCCAGCCAATCCATTGCTGAGACCTTACCATCCCTCCTCACTTGTAGGAGGGTTAAGCTGGGCTAGAAAAAAAGGGGAGTTGGCTCCCTGCTGTACCCATGATAGGAGCCCCAAGCCTCCCACGTTCCATTCCTTTAACCAATACCTCTTTATAAGTCCTTTACCAAGTCATTTATCTGGTCACTGTATGCCTCCCCGATGGAGTACCTGCACCAGACATCTGCACCACACTTACGTAATGAGTTGCAGCATATAGCCTACTTCCCTTCATGCCACGCATGAACAAAGCCCATCCTGAGCCTGCTGTGAGGAAGATGGAAAAACCCCAACTCCACCTAGGCCAGTCTGGTCGTAAGGAAAAAATTCCTTCCTAGCCCCCCTAAAAAAGGGATGGACGCAATGCCCACAATAGTCTTGATCAAACCTGGTGTTTCACTGCCTAAAGGGGAGGTAGGGTGGGTGCTGCCTTAGCCTGCTCCGTGTGAAAGGGGGCTTCACCACATGGGCTTTTAAACTCTCTCACCCATACAGATTCCAGGGGATGAGTCAGTGTCACCCCTTGTTTCCTTTTGCAGCAGTTTGACCTCTCCCCTCCACAGCCATAAAGCACTGTTCCCTTCATTCGACCAGTCAGACAAATGTACCCCCCTTCCCCCTGTCGCTTGTTTAAAGGTGCGGTGCAGTCATTTGCATATCTATTTATTGTAGCATCAGAAAAAGCTTGATTCATGTGTCCTGGTCACATTGTTGAAATGTGGCCAGTTTGCTTCCAAGTTGGAGACCAAAAGCTGCCCACTTTATTCATGACTTCATCGGGATATCTGTCGTGAATAAGGTGAGTTGGATTTGGCTTTAGGGCTCAAATGGGCATCCGTTTTGCAATCTGCTCTATTTATGTAAACTCTTATCTCTGCACAGAGAGCCATTGAATTCAATACGTTATATTTGCGCATCTATCTAGATAATTTTGCTTAACTTTGGGGGCTTGCTCAGCTTCATTTTTGTACACCCTGGTACTTCCAGTAGCTATCTTGCTTCTGATGAAAATCAGAAGTGCAAAGGTGTACCCTAATGGACCCAAACAAGCCCTCAGAGTGGAGTTGTAGTAGTTTACATAAGTTAACTTGTATGCTGTGAATTGAAAAATATTATTTCTTTGTTTATCTATTTTACAGTGCCAATGTTTGTAATAAAAATAATAATACAAAGTGAGCACTGTACACTTTTATTCTGTGTCATAATTGAAATCAATGCATTTGCAAATGTAGAAAAACATCCAAAAATATTTATAATAAATTTAAATTGGTATTCTATTATTGTTTAACAGTGAAATTAAAATTGTGATTAATTGTAACTATTTTTTTTAATCTCATGATTAATTGTGATAATTTTTAAAAATCATTTGACAGCCTTACTCCAAAGTTAACTAACCTTTTTCCAACGTTAGCCTTGACTTTGTATTTTGGCCTCTGACACTGAAACATCCTTTGGTTGTAATGTGAATGTGTGAATTCTTGTTTTAGGGCAAAGCACCCAGAGCCTAAGATGAGTATAAAAAATAAATCTAACTAAATATTATAAGCACATTTTTCTGAAATACCAATTCTGAAATCATTGTGGCTTTGTGCAGGTGCATGGGTACAACCAGTTGCAATCTTTCCATGTCTCAATGACCCATCTGATCGTTGTGGAATTTAACTCCTTTCTCCCACCTCCTTGTGTTTTTTATGAACTGAAAACTCTTTGGGGCAGAGACTGTTTTCCCTGTTAGGTACAGTGGGGCTCAATGTCTGTTTAGGAAAATCAGTGTAATAGCCCTTACCTTAAAAGGTCTTCAGGAAATTTTATGACCAGATGATATATAGAAAAGAACCAAAAATGAAGCCCTATTGTATTAATTTAGATAGAATATATGAGCCTGAAGAGGTGTTAACATAAACCAATCACGCCCAGCATTAGACAGTGTTAAACAAAGTTCAGGGTTTGATGTATAGAGACTTCAGCCTGCTTAGCACCATGGCAAATGCATTATAAAATTCATGCCAAGAGTTAGAAATGTATTGATTGAAACACACAAAGTGAAGCTTTTCAGGGTCGCTTTTTTGATTAAGACTCCACTATAACACTTAGAAAATATATGCTATTACTATAGTCTAATTTATAAAATTATTTTCTTGCGAATGTTTGCATCACATTTGGTTTAAAGGTATTTGTGAATCGTAAGTAGAGAATCAGAATAGTACAATAAAAGGGTTAAGAAGCTAATGTGATCCGGCCACTGCTCATCTTGCTGAGCATTTACCCCTCCAGTCTGTGTGTCCCTCGTTTCTCTACTTAAACAGAGTATTTTGGGTATGGACCATCTTCTTGTTGTATGTTTATACAGCACATAGCACAATGGGGACCCTGGCCTCATGGCACTGTCATAATACAAATTAATAATAATAATAATACAAACAAAACAATCTTCAAAGAGGTAGTTGTTTTTCTCTTAAAAAGGAAAAATACATTTTGTTTTCCTTCTGTTCATTATTTATATTAACTCCCACCATTGTTTTCTATCCAGATTTATTAGTGTCATCTATGTATTCCTATTCAAATGACCCACTTTTCTGTCAGAAATGGAGCTAGATTACAGCCTATATTTGTCTACATATATTAGCCTCGGGAGATGCCAAAATGTTGATCTATGCTTATGTTGCATCTCCTCTTGAGTTTTGTTTTGTTTGTAACTCTGTGCTGACAAGTTTAGCATTAGGTTCTCTACACAAATGGCAGTTTGTTCATAATCCCGATGCCAGAACATAAATGACCCAAACATATTCCAGGTTTATATTTCTTTTTTGCTTTCTAGTTGCAGTGTTTTTGTTTTGCGATGATTATTTATTACATCTATGGTGTTTTCTTGTTTCTAACTGAGCTATTACTGAATGCTTGCAGCTTAATTTCTCGTCCAAAATTCTTTAGTCTGTTTGCTAACAGGCCTGCCAAGGTATTTGCTTTCATTAAAGGGTAATGTGAGTGATGAGAGGTTTAAACGTTGTGTTGGGCAAACCAGTTTAGCTACAATAATAATACTTGGCACATGTAAAAAAATTTCTGTCTTCAGCATGCTTTATAGTCATTAATCTGCCCATCACCCCTGGGAGCAAGGTCATTAAGTGGTAGTGCGGGATTTGCAGGTGAAATAGAGATAAGAATGTTGCTAGTTGCTCAAGGCTGTGGGAATGGTGGGGAAGGGCTTCTGAAGAATAAGGGGGATAAATTAAACAAAGGAAAGTTTAGGATGAGGATCAGGAATATTTTACTCTTAGTAACATCTGTTAGATTGTGAAATAATCTCTCAAGGAAAGCAGAGCAAGCTCCACCATTTGAGTCATATCTAAAATAAGATTGGACAAAGGACTTGCGGACCACAAAGCACACAATGGAGCAACTTTTCAGCGGTAACGGTTTTCTAAATTGAGCTGCCAGAATGTGGCAACAAGACTTTATTTGTGCAACTCTGTATGAGGTTGCTGCTCCATTTGTATATAAGTACAGTCTGATGGTCACCCTTAACAAGTTCTCAGTGGCTTTACATACCTCAATAATATAACCTTAGGAACCTTCATTGCATTATTCTTTATATAGATAACCTTACCTATGGCAACATTGGAAAGATTTTAAAGCCACTCGGTTACTAAGGGCCCAGTTTTAAACACTTAGATAGAGATTGTATGGTGGGAACTTTTCCCTTAGCATTTCCCTTTTGCTCAATGCCCTGAGTCTCTGTCTTATACAGTTAGTCTCAGGGTTTTAATATGCTTCCTGCTGGCAAGTTTGGAGTATAACAAAAGTCAGTAGACTACATGACCTTACATAAAAATGTTTAAAAAAAGGTTTTTGAGTTGTTATTTTTTCATGTTTTATGAAGATATGATTTTGTCAAGCCACAAAGGAATGGGAATGTTCATAATGACTAACCATTTCATAGATCTCAAAGATACTACATTAAGTTGTAATTAGTTCCTAGCTTTGATACATTTTCAGTGTAACACATCTGTCTGCTTTCATTGGTTCAAGGTTTTGACCGTTAATGTGGGACAGATTTCTTTGTAAAAATAGAGTAGACTCCATCTTGATCAGGTGCCTATCTCATTTAATAAACTCAGCTGATGTGATTTGTTTTTAAATTATTCTCTGTCTCTAATATATTGTATCTCCAAAGAAAATTATTAATCTCTGAATGACAAATAATAGCATTTACCATCTGGAAAATCATAACCAAAGAAGTCCAAGGATACTTCTACTTTGCACTCTTAGCTGATGAAGCAAGGTTATTCAAACAGCAGCAACTCCCATTGAATATTTTGTAGGTGGATTGTGATCTTAAAGTGCTGAAGTACTTCCAGAAATGTATGTGTGTAGAAATTGAAAAACTGATGGATAGTGCTCTTAGAATTGTGATGGATCTTGACATACTGAAAGTTTATGCTTAGTTTTATATAGGGGCATTAATAATGTCAGAAGTACAGAACAGAGTGAAGACAAACTGAGTGAAAACTGTTATGAAGCTGTCTAGTAAATGCAATGAATGGCACACAAGAGAAACCTGTTGATAATGAACACCTAAAAATTCATTTACTTTATACTTGCTTTCCTTTATACTGTGAAAGCTTGGAATACTTTTCCAATGCCAAATATCATTGAAAGAAAACTAGTACCCAGTTCTGCTGAACATACGTCTTGGAAATGGCTGCTGCTTGTGAATTGACTGGAGTGATTGTGGAAACAAAATGACTGTGTTCCATTTGAAAAAAATGTAGTGACCATTGTGTGTTTTAGTAGTCAGCACTGACTATTAGTAAATAAGTTAAAAATATCCTTCAGAAGAGCTTTAAGATATAGGGATGCTAGGTATTTCAGGAAATCATCAAGCAAAATGCATTAAGTGATGTTTCAACACCATAAGTCTGTGTAATAGACTAGGTTGTTTGTACCTGCATGGTTTCCTTCAGCTAGACAAAATGCAACCACATGCTTATGGGTTGTAGAGAAGGCTCTTATGGATGTAGTCATGGTGAATCTGTGAGTTCTTCGTCATCATCACGTATATTTAATTGTGCTTTACAAACATGAAGGAATATACATTCTCCAGAGTGGCTTACAATTTATACAATATAGATACAGCAAATGAAGATAGGAACAAAAAACAGTGTAATAGTTGATGAAGTGGAGGGATTATTGGTGAGCAGGATAAGATAGCAAGGGTACCTGGAAGGAGATGTGTGAGAGTAATCTGAATTATAATGCAGTGTTCGTGCAAGAAATAAGAGACAGATCTGAGCAGATGGGACAGTATAAAAAGGAGCAAAACTGAGAATGAAAGTAGTCAAAGGAGCGGGGATTGTGAGGAGGATGGCAATGGAAAGACTAAGATGAAATAAAGACAGAGGCATACAAAGATTGCGTCAAAATTTTGGTGAAATGAAATTAGTGAAGGAATGCAAAGTGGGGAGGTGATGTAGATGGAAAAACTTAATGGGAGCGATGAGAGAAGATGATGTTATTGGCAGTACTGGATAGAGAGGAAGATGTGAAAAGACGGCAGCTCAGAAAGGTGAAGAATCCTGTAATCAGAGCAGGGGGGTTGATCAAAGCTAATGATTTGATTGAAGGACAATGAGAAAAAGGAGGATTTTGGGGATATTCAAGAGGATGAAGCAAAAAGACATAAGTCTTGATCTGATGTGAAAAGGAATGAAAAGTCAAAGAAGATACAGTATTTGTGAAACTGAGCAATGGGGAGTTGTGGAGGGTGCAACCTGCATGAGGACTAGGATGAAAAATAGACTGAGTTTTGGTAAGAGTGAGTTTGAAATTGCAGCAGGGCATCCAGGAGGAGTTGTAAGAGACATCTGAAGACATGAGAATGGGCAAAGGGGGAGCGGTTTGGCGGAGAGAGGGAATTGAAAATCAGCTGCATGGGGTCGTACTAGTCACTTTGTGAACAGATGCTGTTTCCTGAGACAAAGGATAGAGAGAGAAGAGGAGGGGGCTAAAAGTACATGAGGAGGAACAACAAAATAGAAGAGGGTATGATGCAGAGGTACTGAATGAAATACTGAAGAAGTAGTCAGCAAGGTAGAATGAGAATCATGAAAGCATAGGGTTGCAGAAGCAGAGAAGTGAGAAATGTGAGGAGGAAAGTGATCAACTGAATCAAAGGCAAAGCAGAGGAATTTTCTCCCATTTGACATAGCAAGGAGGAAGTCACATGAACAGCATACAGTTGGGTGTTGTTGACCCTGCCGCAGCAAATCATTACAGACTGTTGACTAACAGTTGGAACTTCTATGAATCCTGTTAACTTTGCAGTGAGGTCAAAGGTGATCTCTTCCATAGACTGGTATGTGATCAGCTGGCTTGTTGCTTTGGGCAGTGTAGCCTTTTATTCATTGGCTCAAGCATCAGTTTTCTTCCCCTTGGCAGAAATAGTGGAATTGATGATTGTAGTTACCAGGTGGAGGCATTTGTGTTGCTGAAGCTTGTGACAGCCCTACACTTAGTGCCATATATGTATTTTTAAGCCATATACATATTTTTAAGAACCATAAAATGGGTATTTATTTGGTTTTTTACTGTTCTCTGTACCTGTATCTTTACATAACAGCTTGTCTTGTGGTTTTACAGGCAAGTAAAGCCTTAACATATGTAATTTGTTCTCCCCTTCGAGGGGGTTAACAAATTGCCTCTTTTTCCTAAAGGAAATATGAAAAAAAGAGAATGTGGAATGTTACAAGCTGAGATTAAAAAGAAATGCCTGGAATCTTGGATAGAAACCATGTAAAACTGCACTCAGTCAGTCTCTCTTAGAAAAAGAAGATTGATCTGACAACTTTCTGGCAAGCTCTGTATGGTACTTGGAACAAGCAGAATCATATTTGAAAGCTGATTTTTGGCCTTGATAAAATTACCAAAGAATTGAGTAGACTATTTTCTAAGTTTGTGGATAGAGGCAAAGACATTATATATACTTAACCCAAAAAAAAGTGATGAAAAGAGATTAGTAAATTTCTTGCCAACTATAAAGTAGTTTGAAGATTAATGGAGAAATAACTTACAGCGAAAGATAAAGGATAATTGAAGAAATATTTCTGACCTCATTGATTTGATTGCAGAAATCATGAAGGACTTTTTAATTTTCATTCCCAAAAATGTGTAAAACTGGCTCTGGCACAAATGGCTAGAACTGGGAAATTCAAAAGGATTATGCAGCAAATGAAAAATCCTTAAAGAACAAACATGCCCTATGATCACTACTCCACCATGAATTTGTCAGTCGTGTAGTGTATAAAGGATGGGATGGAAGGAAAACTAATGAAACCATGCAGCCAAAAGAAACAATCACACTGTAGACCCAAATTGGGACCTAGCTGGTGGAGAGGCCTACTTTTCTGATTAGTAATAGTCGTGCTAATAAAAACAGATAGAGGTACTCCTTACTCCAGATAGCTGAAAAACACTGTCAAATTGACTATCATAAAACTAAATGTTAATTTTTAGAAAAAGTCTACAGATGTGCTCATGCTTTGGCCAATACACTGCTCTCTGGACAATAAGACTAAACATTACAAGAAGCTTTGATTATGTCAATGTTCATAGCAGGACAAAGGCAAATAATAAGTGTAACAGTTTCAGGATATCAATATCACTTTATAAAATTCCAAGCAGGTGTTTTTTTTATATCACCATTTTCATATGTCTTTTTATTCATAATACCAGCATCCTTATGTTTTACTACTCCAGTGGTACAGTGTTTTATTTCATCAATTGAAAAAAAAGATAAGCAGAGCATGTGTGCATGATTATAAACATTACCTCATCGAATATAATAAGGTATGAGGCTAAGAGACTTTTGCCATTTTAGAAGTGCAAGAAATGTACCAGTTTGCTATTATGAATTTATCTTTACAAATCAGAGGAACATTTTTGAGTTACTTTGAATCCAGGTACTTGGAAGATTGGGTAGAACATGGTTCTCATTGAGTTAGAAATTTAGCATAATCTACTGAAAACGCAGATAATTTCTGATAAATGAATAATGCATCCAACATTAGCAAGTTACTTTAGTCCCCTTCAAACCATAGTAAATAGCAAAACTCCCCTGAAAGCACACAAAGTAACGCTTTTTTCTTTTGAGGAAAGAAGCAAAGTCTGGCTCTTTCATGGCCTCATTATGGAGTGAGATAGCTTGGGCCAAACTTCAAACCCTTGACCATATTTATCCACGTGTTACCCATTTTGTGTAATTGCCCCCTCTGACTGGTTTGTTCCTCCTCTCTCATGCTCACTTCAGAGTAGCGGTGGCCTTCTTTGGCCAGGTTTGCTTGTTAGAATGTCAAGTTATATCAGTTATAAGGTGCTCTTGGAAGTGTCCCTTGAGTGAGGGAGCCCAGACAGTTACCATACCATACATCTCTTCACCAAAAGTAACCATGTTCTGGCCAGACATTTTGGAAAAATCCCCCAATAATAACTGGGGCTTCAAATATAAGAATATTGCCATGCCATGAAACTTAACATTGACATTTGGCTTTCCTTTCTTCTGCTGCAACCATATGAACGGCTGGACCTAAAATTAGTTACAATAACTTTCACCTCAGATGCAAAGAATGGTTACCTAATCACACTTATAGACCATAGGCACATGAGAAGTGTAGGGTTTTCTCTTGTGAAACAGTCTGATAATGCTTTTATTTTTAATAAACTGTATGAATATTTTTCTTTGTTTTATGAATTAGGTGACTTTCTTACAATGTAAGGTCTCTAGGGCAGGGACTTTTTGTGACTACAGCATCCCTGTACCACAAGCCCCCAATCCTGATTGAGACCTTTCAGCACTGCTTTAATAGAAATGAATAATAGTAATAATAATAATGGGCTGGGTTTTTCATTATATACAATATTGAATATTTTATGGATGGATGACCAAAAGTCTTTGATTCTGTGGGCACTGCCTGAAAAGTGCATGCACTAGCATACTATAGTAGCCCACATGGTCTTGTGCTTGCATTCGTTTGGAATGACCTCCATGGTGGTCTGCGTATTTTGAAAGTTATTTGCCAACAAGTCGTCATCTGTGCTATCTGAAATACTAGTTCTTGTTTTTCTTTGATATGCCATGACTTATCTAGTTTTGCTCTATTCAGAACCGCCTACAGAATTTGTCCATTAGATCTTCTTTTTTTTGCATCTTAGCAATATATTTTCAAACTTTGTCTGCACAATCTGTTCTTGTGTGGCAGCAAAACTGAAGTTGGAGAATATTTTATGAATATCTGATCTTTACACATCCTTAGGAATTATTTAAAAGTTATATATGTCCTGTATATAGGAAGAAAGCAGTTGATTTCTAATCTAATTTGTGAAATACAGACCACAACATTCTTACAATCCTAGCACACATTCAACACAGCTATTTCACAGATGTGCAAGTCAGTTGTCATCTCACATCAAACCCCACCTAAAACCAAATACAATTCTTCCATTTCCAGTTCCACATATGCCATCATCACTCAGTTCCACACATTCCATCATTTCCCCTTCTTTTACTATAGCTAGACCTTTAGAAACAAAATCAGAAGAACACACAACTGGTGTCAGGTTTCGTTACAAACCCAAAACTCAGGCCAGGTTCATTGCGCCAGAAGAGTTTCTAACAAACAAAGCAGTTGATTTCTAATCTAATTTCTTAAATACAGACCACAACATTCTTACAAACCTAGCACACATTCAACACAACTATTTCACAGATGTGCAAGTCAGTTGTCATCTCACATCAAACCCCACCTGCAAGTGGAAATTTCACCCAGCTGAGTTTCACCCAGTTCTTGATTATCACATCTGTTCTTTCTTTCTTTCTTTCTTTCTTTCTTTCTTTCTGTTGTTGTTGTTGTTGTTTAATACTTGCATTACTAGCACCTAGTAGCCCTAGACATGTACAAACTGTACAAACACAGAAGAAATAGTTGGTCCCTGCCCCCAGGAGCTTACAATCCAAGTATAAAATGAGGCAAAAGATGGATACAGACAGATGGTACTGTAGGAGACTATCTTTGCCAGGCAGTTGCTGCTGACTCAGTTAGACATCATCACAGGAGACAGGGCTTCCTGCATAAGGATTTTATCTACAGTCAGGAGGAAAGGAAAAGGCATTAATTGGAGGACCCAAAATGTGTGTGTAATTAAATCCCCTTAGGCTGTCATAATAAGGATCCTGTGTGTGTGCAAATACTGGCTGGATATTCAGTCTGTGCTTTTTTTCATTTATTTTTGTGCAAAGGACAATTTACTTTTAAAGACCTTCCCCTCTACTCCTTCACTCTGTTTTTCTGCATTAATAAGATTTTAATGCAAAGGACAAGTGATTGTAAGCAGCGAAGCAAAGAAAAGCCTTATGGAGCAAGACTGATAAACTGAAGACATATATCAGACTTCTTCCTCTGCCTAAATAATCTAAGATAAAAGAAATATTCATCAAAATGGAGACATACAGACGGCTTTAATTTTATTATTGTTAATCAAAAGGGACAAAAACCTAGGAATAGCTATAAACTCTCCAACATCAGTTTGCTGCCTATATAATAGTGAAGCAACCTCTTTATGTGGAAACCTTTAAAGTGCTAAACACAAAAAGATGAATTTTCTTATAGGAATGTTTTTGCTAATATCTCTACACACTGTAATGGGATTAATAAATTAGGCTGTGTAATAAGAACAAGTATTAGATGCAACAGTAGAAGCAAAAGCAATACACTGTGTGTATTTTATTTTTCAATTCTGTATTTTGCTTTTTACTTGTGTTTTTGAGCTTTTTGTTTCGATTTGGGTTTTTTGTTTGATTAGTTTCATGTGCTTTTTTGAGAGTGTGGGAAAGGATTCTGGGGTTGTACATCTATATGATTGCATTCAGAATTTATCAAGGTCTGGATCATGGATGAAAACGTATCTACATCCTTTAAAAAAAAAAACCAACCCCTCAGATTATTGCAAAATCCTGGGGCCCAATATACATTAGTTTAAGGAAAGCAAATTAAACCAAGTGAAATATTTTATAGTAAAGCATAAAGTTTTGTTTGGTAAACCTAATAATAAAGTTCACATTAGAAATGCCTACATACATCAGAAAATACTACAGGATACCTAGAGAGTCATTTGAATACTGTATATTCTCATCCCATACAGACCAAAGGTAAACAGCAACTATAGGCAGTTAACAGTAGAACTGGGTAGGAAATGGTTTTCCCATCCCACAAGATTTTTTGAGATTTTTTTTTTTTATGAAAAGTCAAAATCTCAAAGTTTTATGAATTGATAAGCACCCTCCCCCAAATTTGGATTGAATCAATATAAATGTTTGTCATTAATTTGAAGATACTTGTTTTGATTATGACCTTTTATTTTTTTAACCTTCCTTTTGTATACATTAAGTAATATTTAAAAATGAAACGTTACTTCAAACAGAAAAACAAAACTTTCAATTGATAAAATGTCCAAACAGCACATTTCAACAATTAAAAACAAAAAAATCCAATGTTTTTTTGAATTGGGAAATTTGTCAGAACTGACCCTTTCCTGCAAACAGTTTTGGTTTCAACAAATCGGCGTTTTCTGACCCAACAAAAAGCAAAGTTTTTTCAGGAAATCCCCCAATAGCTGTATTTATCAGTTACTTTCTAACAATTAATTTTGCAGTAGAATTAGAAAAACTAGTTTTTTCAAGAGATTATTATAACAATTCTTTACACTTTTTATCTACAAGACACTTAATTAGCCTTCATTAGTCTGCACAACCAGAGTGCACCTTGTGAAGGTATTTTTATCTCCATTTAACAGATGAGTAAGAGAGGTTCAGTGGGATGCAGAGTCAGAGCTGGGGCTCAAACTCCTGAGTTCTAGTCCACAACTACTTCAACCAGTAACATGTATTTTTACTGATTAATTTCTTGCCTCGGCACAACCCATTCTTGGTACTTTTGCATATTGTACAATTTAATTTGTTCTGAAACTGACATTAAATTTAGGAATTGAATTGGCATGTTCATGGTTTTTGTATTTCATATGTCCATTTTAAAGGTCTTCTGCCATGTTTTGCCCTAGGTTAGTGTTGTAAACAAGATGTTGTATTTCAGTGTGTTTATCAGTGAATTCTTTTTTAAATGAGAACAATGAATTTCCCATCTGACAGTCAATATTATTGTGGTGTATTTGAGTTTGTAGGGCAGTGAATAATTAATAGTCCTTTTGCCATTTGTGGCAAGAGTTTCTAAAGATGCTTTCCCATGGATTTGTACAGTTTGGAAATTATTTAAATATTTGTGTTCAGCCCACAAAGTACACACTTAATAAATAAACTCAAACGATGTGCATTTGTATCTCAGCAACCTGTCTTTCAGATCTGTCATGTACGGAACTACCATTGATTTCAACTGGGCTTTCTGGCCTTGATCCTGCACCATTCAAGTCAATGGGAGTTTTCCTAATGACTTAAATGGGAGGCAGATCAAGCCATCTGAGTGTGGAGGGCTTGCAGGATCAGGCCTTTTATTCTGGAAAAACTGCACTCCAGCAAAGTAATGGGACTTGAGTGTATACATTAAGAGTAAAATATGTGGTTTATTGCCTAATGACCTTCAATGCACTGCTAATGGATTTTCTGTTACATGCTTTTTTAGGTCAATGGAACAGAAATCGAATATGAATTTGAAGAAATTACACTGGAGAGGGTAAATATGAATTGTTTTTGTATTACAGAAACCACTGAAAATTTGATTTATTATAACACAAATGATGCAATTATGATGAAATCATATTGTTAAAGGACAAATTCTAAATTCCTTAGTCAGATAACATTTTCCATGTCAAGTGAGGACTTCAGGATTTGTCCAATAGTTTGTAAATCGGAAGAATCCAGCAGGATCAGCCTTTCATATTGTAATGATATGCTTGATGTAGATGCTTGCATGTCAGGTCCAGAAGGCTTTTCCTATTCATAACTATTACATGGAGCTGAGGTTTGAATACTAGGAAAAGAATATCAGGTGACTGAACATCTGGGTACACCTAGGTGCTGGATGTACAGAAAGCTTTTCTGACTTTTTAGCCTCCTGGATTTTCTTGCGTATTCATGAGGGAAGAAGAAATTTAGCACTGATAACACTTTATGGAGATAGATTATAAATGACTTTTCAAATTTTAATGTTGTAGTAATTGCGTAAAAGCTGCATCCTGTATGTATAAATATGTATGCATAAAGGCACAGATAGTATTTGTACAGACTTATTTCTTATCAGTATTAACTGTGTGTGGTGTTAGAATTGAAGCCTGTATTGTTCGCTATGGCAATTTAAATATAACATTGGGAAAAGTCTAGATTTAGGAGTCACTTTGCATCAGGTCTTCCTAGCTTCAGTGATGTGTGTTTGATTGCTGGTTACATAACTTTATTTTTTTTAGATGGCAAAGTAGACTACAGACCTCCTTTAATTATCTTTAAACTAATATGAACAGGCTATTTTCTATATAAAATATTGGAAAGCAAGGCCTGATTTACCAAAATATGACAATGATGCCACATGAGCAAATGCCTGGAAGGTAACTAACTATCCTTAAATACTGGTAAGAGCTTGTCTACATGGAGAGTCTAAACTGGACTTAATCAAGTTAATCTGGTTTGAAAACACTTGTGCACACAACGCAATTCATTGTAGTGAATTGACTCTGCATTTATCACAAACTCTGGAGTCCTCTTGCAAAGCGAATTAACTTTGTTGCAAATCGAGTTAGGCTGATCTGTTGTTTTTGTGGATGCAATGTGGCTGCAAACTACTTTGGCACTCTTCTAAGGGCTTTCCAGGCAACCATTGTTGACTTGTCTGATTACCTGTGTGTCCTCCCCTGCCCTGGGATCAAGTTGTTCCCTCCCCTATTTAAAAGCTGGTGCACAGCCAGATTTTGTCCACTTGCTCCTGTATTTGAGTGTATCACAACAGCTGTGATAATGCTCCAAATGCCCTACAACATGCAGCTAGTTGGAGCTGTGCCGAGACTCTGAATCTCTTTGCCATCTGGAGGGAAGCACTGGTACAGAAAGTTCTTGTGGCCAGCTACCAGAATGAAGACCTTTTTGTAGACATTGTTAGGCAGATGTCTGTGAGGGGCCACAACGGGGATGCCCAAACAGTTCCAGACAAAGAAAAAACGAGGAGGAGGATCTGCAATAAAATGAGAGATAACAGGAAAAAATCCAGCAGAGGACATGTAACCTGTCAATTTTTTGAGGAGCTGGACAGGATTTTGCATAATTACATGACCACTCAACCCAGAAAGCTTGTGGAGCTGCAGCACACTGTTCCCCTCCCCCAGCAAAGAATAATCAGTAAAACTCATCAGAGGATGAGCACACAAAGGCCACTGAAAAGATCCCCCTGGAAAGCCAGGCTCTCTTCAGGACTCATGACCCTGACTCTAGCCAGGTACAAGATGAGCCCAGTTCCTGCCCTGCAACAACTAACCCTGATTCCCAGGCAGCAATACAGATTGGTTCTGAGGAGGATGATCCTCTGGAGGAAACCTTGGCCTGTATGTTTTTTAAATAATTTAATATGTAAATTTTAATTGTGCTGTGCTGTGCTGTACTGCCATGCTAGCTTCTGTCCTGGGTTTCCCATGGCCACAGCCATTGCGGGTGGATGTGACCTAAAAGCCTCTCTGAGTCCAAGACCCCAGCCTCCCTGCTTCCATTGCCCAACAATTGTCCGGTCCCTTCTCCCAAAAAAACACCTTTCCGAAATGACAGCTACTCCAGCTGTGCAATTGGCCTCTATCTCATGCTAAAGCCCCAACTACTGACCATTTTCAGGTTCGCTCCAGAGAAGACATCTGCCCAGGCACCTATTTTCCTTTCCCCTTCCCTCAGCTATCCTGTCCAGTGAACAACCCCTCCCCAAAACCCCATTTGCCATCTCAAAATGTCAGCCACCGGCATGGCGCAGCCACAGCCTCTACGCCCTATCCCCATAATGAAAACATTCTTTTGTGAGAATGCAAAAGTATGTTGAGACAGTGCTTACAGGAAAGGCAATTTGGTTAGTGTTCTCATTTTCCGTGAGGTAGACATGCCTGGTGCAGGCCTGTACATTGCAAGTCAGATACAGCTCTCTGCTGAGGTTTTTTGCAGGTTTACATGAAGAAAGAATGGTAACAGCTTCAGGCATTGCAGAATCCCTATTTTTCTCTGCACTTTCACCATGTGTGCAGGGGAGATAAGCCAAAATCGAAGACAGACAGGGTTCATGCTCCTTGCCCTAAGGGCAGTGTCCGATACGTCGAGACACTTGTTTCACTCAGTTTTTGTCCAGAGATTATGAGGAGTAGCTGCAGTAATTTCCCACCAGTAATGCTTATCACTCCTTTCCACTCCTGCAGCAGTTCTGGGGGGACAATCCTGATGAATAACCTCATAGCATATCTCGCTGGTCTGGCCTTTGCTTTTTTTTAAACAAGGCCATTTGGTACCTCCTAGTCACCCACCTCAATGTCACATCATCCAAAGTTAGGAAGCCTAAATGGGAAGTAGAGAAGGTTACTATCCAGCTCGCCACCATATGAGCATCCCAAAGGTACTGCAAAACCAATCCAGGAACTTAATTTTCTACAAGGCACAACAGCAAAGCCAAAGAGCATATACTGCACAGATCAAAATCCTAATGTGCACACCACTCACCATCTCTAAGATTTCCCCCAAGGCTGGGAAGAATCTTGAGGAGGTAAAGCCAGAAACACATGTACAAGAATGCTATCACAGCTATTCTAGAACTTGCATAATAGCTGTTATGAATGGTTTTACTACTCCCACATACATGGCACCTGTACCAGTCAGAACATCAAAGACACGTCTTTATCAAGACAGCTGCTGGCAAACCTGAGGGGGAGAAAATGGAAAACTCATGATGAAATGTTCACAAACATCATTGCAGGGTCCTCCTCCAAAAATGCAGAGAGAGGTGGAGGGATTATCTGAGAATAGAGAGGGAATCAGATAAGAAGCTCTCCAGGGAGGTTATTGTAGTGACCAAGCCCAGCATGGTGGTTGCTAGGGAAAGCATTGCTGTGGCCAAATGGAGTATGGAAAAAGACAGAAGACCCAGAGGCTACTCCTGGAGGCAATAGAAAGCCAAAATGCCTTCCTGCAGTGCCTGTTACTGCTAGGGCAGTAAGAAGTGCTGTATTATAAACCAATACTCAGCCATGTGATGCAGCCCCTGGACAATACAAATTACTGACAACACTTCCCAATTGTAGCTCCCACTGCAGTGCTCCTAGCAGTCATTCCCTCACAGATCCCAGCTGAGGGCACTGAGGACACTGGCCCCTGGAATTGCAGCTCCTTTGAGTCTTGTATCGCTCTTGGTAATTTGAGTCTCACCACACAACACCAGAAGTCCCATGAACAAGAAGTGGTGCAGCCAAGATTCTTACTCATCTGCTACTTTGTGTTGTGCTGTGGAGCTCACTCTTGCACTTGGTTGGTTTTTCACACCTGTTTTAATGAAAGAGTTCTTTGTAGTTAAATTGTTTTTTAGTATATTGTTTCCTTATCATTTCAGTTAAAAGTTCATTTCTGTTTGTTACATAATAGATTGTGCAATAATAAAAATCTTGAAAAAATCATTCATAAGGAGTCAAAAGAAAATCATGAACTTTGCACTAATCTATAAGGTTTTACAAGCATGTATAGGCAAATACATAAGGTAAAGGAGGAATTACCACAACCGTGCACTTCCACTGCCCATAAACAAGACTGAACAGCACAAAACACTGCCAACTCCCCACCCTTGCCAACAGATAAACGGCTGGAGATAAAGCTGCACAATTTCAGGCCTGAGACTCAAAATAAGAGCAGTAAGCATCCCCGATGATATTGCCCTGGCTGTTTGCATTTTGTATTGGACGCCTTTCTGGCTGCTCAAACCTCTGAGGAAGTCTCTGTACCTCAGCCTCTCACTCATTGTTAAGGCTTTCTCCCATGCTCTGACAAATATTGTGAAAAATACAATATGCTTCTATAATCTTCGGGACACTTTTTTCTGTTGCTTACAACCTGTTCCACAAACAGCGCCATCTCCCTTTCAAATGCACCCACCACTACCATTCTGCAGCTACTGAGGTGGTAGTTAAAAATTCCTTCCTTCAGTCCAAGCAGCTTATGAATGGCTTCATAACCAGGGAAGCAGAGGATAAGCTGGGTCCCTGAGGATAACTGGAGCAATCTCCACATCATTCTCCACATAGTGTTCCCAGAAGAAAACAGTCCTTTCTCCATAAAAAGAATTGAGTTCTGAAAGAACTTAGCATAGTGGATCCACTCAGCGTTTGTCTGTAAACCTGCCCTGCTTGCCAACAAGCTCTTGGAGCACCCTGGAGAAATACCCCTTTCAGTTTATGAAATCTGAGCTCTGATGGGGGGAAGGGAAATGTATGCACAGGGATCCTATAAGTTGTCCCAATACAGTTTAGGAAGCCTGTATGTGCAAAGCCATCAATAACCATCAGAGCATTACCAAGCTGCATAACTGGTGCATCCGTACCTTTTCCATGGCATTACACCTGCATGACAATGGCCCCAGCAGTCGATCTCATCACACCAAGTTGATTCACAACAGACCAGTAGTATTCGGGGATAGCCAGCTTCCAGATGGCAGTTGGGACCTGGTTGTCCACAGGTATGTGGCACTGCAAGTCGGTACAGTGCCACTGTCACTCTGGGGTTAGTTCAGCACATATCTTCAAAAAGACTGCCTTCCCCATCCTGAAATTCTCTCACCACTGCTGGTCATCCCAGGTCTGCAGAACAACCTTTTCCCACCAATCCACTCTGGTTTCCCAAGCTCAGAAACAACGCTACAAACTATGAAACTGCTCCAGAAACCGGTCCCCTACGATCATTTGCGTGATGTCTTCCTCTTCTTCCTCATCTGTGTCCCAGTTCCACTCCTGCTGAAGACCTTCCTGCTACTGGAGGAGCTGCTACTACCACCATGTCATCTGCTTTTTGGAGCGGCTGGCACAGTCGAAAGACAAATTCCTCTGGCTGTGAGTGCTGCAATACAGTTCAATCAGCCTCTGTGTTTGAGGTTTCCAGCATGATGGCATGAAGAATGACTGGGTCTGTGCTAGTCAACAGCAATTTGAAAATGGTAGTTTCCTGCCAAGGAAGGAAGTATGATGTGGATGCAGATGAATTATGGGAATTTAAATTTTTTTTTAACTAGCCTGGCTGAATCTGTGCATACCACAATGTACAGCAAGAAAAATCCCAAAACTCACAACCCAAAACTCAGCCGCGAAGCAAAGAGCCATAGGATATCCTCAAAGAATGCCATGCCCTCATTTTGCAGCATACACAGTGATGGTCGTTGACAGAGAACACACCACCTGTGTGCACACTATTACTGGTACTATGCACTACTATGTACTATTACTGGTATGATGCACATAAAAAAAACTGAAGGTTAAACCCCTGATGTAGACAAGCCCTGAGAATAAATAATTCATTGCACTACTTCTTCTGCATATCAGACTTTTAGTTGTCTAGGAGCATGACTATCCTAACCATTACACTTTTAAGGCACATATACACTTTAAAGCAAAGCATAATAAGAGCCACTCTCTGTGCATCATCACAATATATAACGTATAATGGTTATAGGCGCTTTTTATCTATGGTTTCTCAAACTATTTTGGCATCTCTACCTATTTATTAGATTAGAATTTCCAAAGGTCACTGGACAGAATACATGCCTCCTGGGTAGTATTTCGAGTACCACTTCATTTGTAAAGAGGTGTAAAGTTATCAGTTTGTGTAGTACAGAAACCAATGTGTTTTTTGTCAATGCTAGCATAGAAAATTGGTTATCTTATTATATTTTAAACGATGTTTTGTAAGCATTTGCACACAGTTACAGTTTCTAGTGAAAGACAGCCAGAATCTGTGACTACTTGTTATTATTGCTTGAAACGTTCAGTCACATATATCAGTGCTATTTCTCAGAAATGGGAAGGATAAAGGATCCATGTCTCTTTTTGTGTGAGAGATAAAATACAACTTATTGCCTTTAAATGGCTGTTGTCTATTTATGTTACAGTGACAGTGTTTTCAGAAGAGGTGAGAAATGCTTCACATTAATTACCCATTTTCTTCTACAAAGAGCCCCTAGAAATTAGACTGGAAAATCTTCTCCATTTATTTAATGACAAAGCTGCAAAAACATGTTAGGCCAGTGGTATGGAGACACACAAACTATACCGCATCAGCAGCAAACAGCACATAATAAGCTTCCCATTTCGGTGCAGATATCTGAGCTACTGAAATTTAAAAGTCATCAGATAGTTACGTCACTTACGATACATTCCTAAAACTTGCAACTTGCTCATGCATCCCTAAATCGTAGCTACAAAATAATTTAAGATTACCAGACAAAAAATAAAATGGATTGCTGTCCCCTGGGGCCACTGTGCTTTTCCCTGGTTTGTTAATTGTGACAATTAAAGAAACAGAGATTGGGCACTGATTACATTGCAAAGTACTGCCCAGATTCCATAAGCCTAGCAGAGCCAAGGTTGCTTCCTTCTGTGGCTGACCAGTTGGTTGCAATATTGAATGTGAGGAAAGTCTACAGGAACAGAGAGAGAGTATTGACAATGTCAAGTGTTGAAAAAATCATAAGTCAGGCATAAATATTTAATAGTGAGAGTAATTAATCATTAGAATTGCTTTACTAAGGGTCGTGATGGATTCTTAATTACTGACAATTTTAAAATCGAGATTGGATGTTTCTCTGAAAGTTATGCTCTAGGAGTTATATGGGGGACGTTCGATGGCCTGTGTTACAAAGAAGTGAGACTAGATGATCACAATGGTCCCTTCTGGCATTGGAATCTATTAATCCTTACCAAATTATTATATTGGTTCCCCTTTTTATTTGCCTTCTGGCTTTTAGGTTTTAAACTGCATTTTTTTTCTCTGCAACCATGAGTGCTGCAAAGTAACTTCTGGGTTTTTTTTTTTGTTTGTTTGTTTTGTTTTTTGTTTTGTTTTGGTATTTTTGAAAATGAAAGCTAAGACTCTCACAATCACGGGATTCCAAGAGCTGGGAATTTTTAAGAAAAATAGCAAATTTTATAAGATTTGTGATTAAAATTGCAAGATTAGTAATGCTGTCGAAACTGCCCAGCTGAAGAGTAGGAGGCAGTCACAGCAGTAGAGTAAGAGTCTGGTACAGCCAGTGTACCCCAGGCACTGCTCGGGATTCCTGTATATGTAGGCATCAGACTGTGGTAGATTCCCCTCCTTCAGCAACTTGGGCTGGGGCAGGAAGTGCAGGAGCTCTGATGTGGAACCAGCCACAGAACCACAGAAACTGTTCTCCTTTGCACCTTTGCGCAACATCCCTTCTTCAGCTGTGCTAAGTGTTCCTTGCCTACCACCGTGAATCTGTCCCATGGCCTCTCTCTCTCTCTAACTCTTTTAGTGCATACTAATATAGAAAAATTACATTAATAGGGATCGACAAATGCTCTTCAAAAAATTACATGTTTAAATGATTCCGCGATCTTAGAGAATGTTTGCTTTTTCTCTGCTATGTTATACACATAAAATACAGATCCAGAAGTAGTATAGTACTTGGCAGTTTGCAATAAACTACAATGCCCAAAAGCACACTTGACAGTATTCCTTAAAATAAACCATTACTTTCCTCTAGCTTCAGTAATAAAAATACACCATAAAAGTGAAATGCTGTATAGAATGACTTGCATTAGTGCAGTGGAGTTAGGCCTCCATTATTTCAGGGCTTGAAAAATGCATCAGATGCCTATTAGACTGGGGGCTAAACATAAGCCAGTGTCTAAAACAAAAGGTAACGGAAAGGATGGGAGGCCCCAGCAAGGTGCAGAGACAAAGACCAGACCAGCCACTGTAAACTGCTGTGAAAGTTCAAGTTGCAGGAATTCCTGATAAGATATTGAACCCACACTTGAAGGCACCATCTCTTCTGTTTATATGTGGCTAACCTGATAAACTGGGTGCTCTTCCCTCTGCCTGTGTGGAATTCTCTTCCCAGCTTAAGTCGGAGTCTCCTGGTTAATGGGCAAAGAGGTCAGGATTGCCAATCTCAAGCATTCAAAAATCATGGCTCAAACCCCAAATGCATTATTTTTCATCAAATCTCATGATTTTTTTAACTTGGCTTCTGGTTTTTGAGTTTTTAGGGTTCATGCTTTGTAACGTTTCTGTGCATGCAGCGAGGCTAGGAACTATCTTTGAAAGCCAAGATTCTCATGTAATCACATGACTACAGGAGTTGAAACTTTAAGAAAAACACTCGATACTGTAAGACAAATCATATAATCATGAGAGTCAGCAACATCGAGAAAGGGATCTCTGCTATTTGATCCTTTCCTAGCCCAGACCCAACCTCTCCCTTCTGTAGTCACTATCAGCCCAGTTCAGAACACTAACAGGCAACACATTACAATTAGTCAGCAGTGCACTTCTCCTTGGTCCCATCATCTTCTTGCCAGGCATCACTTCTGTGGCTGATATAAGCTAAGACTTTCTCCTTCACCTCTAACTGGCAGCTCACTTTTCTCTGCTTAGGTCCCCCTCCTTAGATACCCTGCTCTCTGATGAGAATCTCATTCATATGGTTCTGCTTAGCTCCTGCCTCATCCCTGAAGTCGCTGAGTTATTTGCTCCACTACTGCTCATCCTCTTCAACTGCCCTCCCCTTCTAAGTGGCAGATCAATATGATGGTGCCTGACCTCACTCAACCCACCTTCATCTGCCTGGCAGGTTTCTGGACGGTAGAATTTTCCCCAGACTGGTAACTGACAAGGCAGCGAATGCCAGATCTGTTGAGCAAATTATGATGGATATTGCTGGCATATCAGCAAATATCAGAAAGCGACC